>NC_080785.1:58529522-59772647 GCF_028018385.1 Neofelis nebulosa
AGACTAGCTTTATTCATGACAGAGAAACAAAAATCCTAGAAAATAGAAGAAGTGAAATCCAGACATAAATAAAAAGGATAGCTTCGATTTCTTTCTTTAATCTAAGTTACAAGAGTCTTCAGGGAAATCCTAATTAAAACCAAAACGAAATACCCACTGGCATAGCTAAAATTACGAAGAGTGATGACAACAAATATGGACAAGGAAGTGGAGGCCCCAGGACTGTGCTAATGAGCCTGGAAATTGATACAACCACTTTGGAAAACTGTTTGGCCTTGGGTATTAAATTGGAATGGACTCATATGCTATGCCACAGCAATTCCTAGAGTAAAAAAGGTATTCCTCAAGGTACACGTACAAGAACATTCTAGGTCAGTGTTTTCATAATTGGTCAAAACTGGAGACAACCAATATACCTATCAATATGCCTATACCAACCAATATACCTATATACCAATATGCAGTAGATTGGGCAAATTAATTCTGATATGGTGATGGGGTGGACACTATAGAGCAATGAAAATTTAAAAATTAAAGTTAAAAACATCACTGTGGATGAATCTCACAGACTTAACTTGGAGTGAAATTTCCAGTTACAAAACAATGTATACCCTGTAATTACATGTGTATGTAGGATACACAGGCAAAATGCAATGGCAGTGATGGAAATCAAAGCAGAGGTTACGTATGGAGAAGAGGGTAGATTTGGCATTAGGAGGGCACCTGATTACTACATCACAAAGTGCCGGCATCACTCTTTCTTCATCTGCGGGTTAGTACTAGAGTATGTCCACTGAGTACTTCCCTGCATGTGGCTTTTATCCTATTAAAAAAAAAAAGTGAAAAACAAACAAAAAAGGTCCTGACTTCTACCAACATTTTTAAATAACAGAATAATAAGGTGAACCTGGTTATCACAGTAATATTATTATGCAGGTATATATAAAGAATGGAAGAGAACAGGAAGCCTAGATATCAGAAAAAGGATATGAGGCTGTAATAAATATTATATGTTGGGGGGTGACTGTGGAAATGGGGTTGCTATGACATCATTACTTAGAAGCTTAAGATGTATCTTTGTATGACAAATTTATAATTTTCAGTCCTTTCGTTTTTAAATGCTAAGATTAGATCCTTTAAATTCTGAGGTTTCTGATTCAATAACAGGACATAGGTAGTATCAAATGATTATGCCAAGTACTTAGTCAAACAAAACCACCTACTAACATAGTGACCGTGAACACATAACTCCACTTCTCCAGGCCCCAGCTTTCTTTTCCTAATACAACACTTGGGAGGAATAAATGAGATAATCTGTATGAGATGTTTAGCACAATACCTGCCACAGGATAGACATCCCTTATTATGGGCTATCATCATCACCATCATTACCAACATCATCATCATCATCATCACCTAAAACTGACTGAAGTTTTATTAGTTTAAATATATGTTTAGTATCATAAATAATCTTTTTAATCAAATAATGCAATTTATTCAAAATTTATTGCTTTTCTTAAACAAAGCCAAAAAGTCACAAGCATTCAAACCACAGTTGTATAAACCCCTCACCCAGCCTTCATCTGTACTTTGTAAGCAAGAAATGGGGAAGGAGAGCCATTTTTTTCCCTTAAAAGACTGCTTTTGCTAAAATTACTTCAATTCCACTAAATCCTATGGTTACACAATAACGATAAGTCCCCCAAATTAAGCAAATCACAGATGATTTGGTTTTAGCCGATTGGGTAACAAAATTCAAACAAGAAAATATGTTTTTTCTCAAGGATTATGAGAAAAAATTCTATCAGGAATGCAAGGAAAATGATATTAAAATACTGGGGGAAATATCTCTTTAGATGCTGCCCTGGAGATTTAAGTAGGCAATGGAACTCCTAACAGAGCGACAGTTTCAGTACAAATTTGCCAGTAAAAAATATGATGAAAGAAAAAGCAGTTGTTTTGTCTAGTGCCAATTGAAATGTTACTTTTATTTAATAAGAAATAGGAACCCTATAATCTGATAGCAGATAGCATAATAGTGCTGTGCAAATGTCACATTACTAAGTTACAGTTCTGTAAACATTTTAGGAAATATTGGATTTAACTAAAACTTTTTGAGCTTTTTTGGTCTTTTGTGGTAATTGTAAACAAAATATTTAAAAACCCTTCAATTACATAAGAAGCTCTTTCATTAAAAGTCCTCTTTTTTATCATTTTAATTTACACTTATCTAAAATTACCAGCATCTACTTCAGCACTGCATAACACATTTTTATTTTTAAATTTCATGAATTTTATAGAATCAATCCATGTCAAAAAAAGTTAATTTGCATTCTAAAAATCAGTTTGGTTTTAGTTTCCAGCATTTAACAAAATACTTAGGACTCCAAATTTTTTCTGACTGCAAAGTCTATGTATGTCTGAGAGAAGTATATGTGGGTAAGGATGTATACACACATGATACTTTTTGTTAGACTTTGTCTGACTTTGTTATTCTTTTCCACAGTTAATAGAGTTTCCCACAGAAAGAGTGCCACTAATTTAATTTTTTCTTTTTGGCTTTTTCACTCTTCTCTAGATACCATTGTTTATTTTCCAGAGTGCATTAAACAGGTTGAGCTGAAATGTTAGTCACAGTAGAGCATTCGGTTGTTTTTATAATTTTTCTCCTCAATCTATTTTACAAGAAAACATAGTAGCCCTTCTCTTTTTTTTCTGTTAGCTTGGGAAAATCCACTCTTGACACCATAGAATGAAATTGAAAACCATAAAATATAGAAACCTAGGAACTTTGCCCCCCCAAATGCAGCTCTCATATACAATAATTCCATACAATTCCATATAATTGAACAAATAATTGTTTATTCTGCCCTGCAACCAAGACTGGCCATTGTCAAAAGCTTTGTTGCCTTTATAATTCTACGAAAAGTAAACTACAAACACAAGTGCAAATAGTATTATGACATATTATCTATACGTTAATAGGCTAGAATTATACCTTGTGTTCATGAGTCACTCTGATCATGAAAAACATACAGTTGACTTAATCATTTCAAGTTAACTTCATCATAAGAAGTATGCAAACTGAAGATCTGAAATATTTTGATACAGGGAAATCTATAACATTGGAAAATTCTGTAGGTTTAGATGAACGCCTGTCTTAAGTGTGAGGACTGGAAGATATGCTGTAAGAAAACTAACAGGCAATTTCCTTTCATTTTAATAAGGAAGTTATACAATGTAGCCCAAGGGGGGGGGCACATCATCCTCGGAGAACTCGAACTCTTTCAGCGTGATCCCCCAAATCTACACTTGCAAATGTTAATTTGTAATTTGAACACCATGAAAATTAAATCATCACCCAGGGCAGGCTGATTCACTGGCAAGGGAACAAATATTGGAGGCCAAGGGCCATTTTCTATGGTTACCATTAGTCAATTATAGTCAATAAAATTAAGCTTATCTTACCTGTTTTTAAGAAAAAAAAATGCCTCTCCAGAAAACAGTCCCCACACAAAAAACTTGAAAAATAAACCATTTGCGCATGTATACTACCAAAAGGCGATTTTATTTGTTCAGCATTTTTGTAGAAAGTTTCTTTTCACTCTTACTACTTTAATGTAAGTTTATGCTCCCCTACCCAATTTCTACCCCACTAGAGTATCTTTTAAAAATCATCTCAGAGCAAAAGAGTTAATTCTTGGCATTTTAATGTCTAACTTATCTGTTAAAACTTAGTAGGAAGTAACAGACTTCAGGCACTTGGAGCTAAGGAGAAAAAGGAATCGAGGGTCCTGTTATAAAAGGTAAAATAAATAAATAAATAAAAAGAGTAAGGAGACGTACAAAGGCCCAAAGATACACCTAACCAACGTGAGGGTTTTGCCCACCTGGTTACCATACTTCTCTGACTCAGGCCGACTCCCAGCAGCAACCCATCGCCCCATGGCATAACTGGGTCAGGTATGCCTTGGCCAAAGTTGGTGCTGGCCACAGCTTTGACTGATAGCCTGGGAAAGGAAGTTACTCACTCATGCTCAGTTTAAGTCCAAAGAAACCAAAGAAACAAAATGAGTTCTGGCTCTAGCCAGAGAATTGTACCTGTAGTGGAGTTTTAAAAATGGTAAGTTTAGGGGCAACTGGGTGGCTCAGTGGGTTGAGCATCTGACTTCACCTCAGGTCATGATCTCAGGGCTCATGAGTTCCAGCCCACATCAAGCTCTGTGCTGACAGCTCCAAGCCTGGAGCCAGCTTTGGATTCTGTCTGTCTGTCTGTCTCTCTCTCTGCCCCTCTCCGACTCATTTTGTCTCTCCCTCAAAAATAAATAAAAAACATTCAGAAAAACTTTTAAAATGGTAAGTTTACATGGAATTCCATTTTTTTATTGATCAAAAGTATTGTTAAACTGGCTTCACTGTGTTTGAACTCAACCATCTTACTCTGCCAGGTAGAAGCTAGATCTCTATTTCCTAGAATAATTTAATGTTATTTCTTCCTTATTTTTTATTAGGTTACTACTGAACTCTGGGATTTTCTTTGTGGAAAAGTTTTTAATGATAGCTTCAATTTTTTGAAAAAAAAATTAATGTTTATTTTTGAGAGAGAGAGAGGGAGAGAGAGAGCGTGTGTGGAGGAGGGGTGGAGAGAGGGAGACACAGAGTCTGAAGCAGGTTCCAGTCTTGGAGCTGTCAGCACAGAGCCCGACGCGGAGCTTGAATTCACAAACTGTGAAGTCGTGACCTGATCTGAAGTCGGACACTCAACTGACTGAGCCACCGAGGGATCCCAGATAGGTTCAGTTTTTTAAACCAGTAAGTTCTGGTGGGGTAAAGTCAGGTTCATTAACAGCAGATCCTACGTGGGAGTGGCAAACAACAGTCAACATTTAGTTCTCTCTCTGTTACTGCTTTGGATAGAGGTCAAGCCTTTAATATATATAAATTTAAAGTCTTGGCCAACTAAAAACAAGTATCTTTTTATTTCAAGACATTCTTTCACCACCCTCAGCCATGATGGAGAAGACTGCAATAAGAAACCTAATCAGTCAGGGGCGCCTGGATGGTGCAGTCGGTTAAGCGTCCGACTTCAGCCAGGTCACGATCTCGCGGTCCGTGAGTTCGAGCCCCGCGTCGGGCTCTGGGCTGATGGCTCCGAGCCTGGAGCCTGTTTCCGATTCTGTGTCTCCCTCTCTCTCTGCCCCTCCCCCGTTCATGCTCTGTCTCTCTCTGTCCCCAAAAAAAAAAAATTAAAAAATTAAAAAAAAAAACAAAAAACAAAAAAACGTTGAAAAAAAAAAAAAAAGAAACCTAATCAGTCAAAAAGGATTGGCTACGAATTTTTAAGTAAATCCAATCTTTGCAACTTTGTATCCAATCCTTAAAAAGACAGTAAGTCTTACTTGCTCTGGAAACAAACCAAAAGGATATTAATAATATTAGCAGGTTAGTTCATACTAGTTTTACCACCGAGTGATCCAAATTCTGTATTTATTGGTATAGCTTGGGGGCTTTTCCTAGTTTCCTAGTAACGATTTTCTTCCAGAAACATCAGCCATATTTCAGGTATTGCTCATCTAAGTTATCGATCCTGAAAGAGCTCTTCTCTTGCTCATTAGAGATGACTCTGCCTAGTTAAGTTTTTCATTTCAATATATTCTTTTGAACATTTTCTCCAGCGACTCATGGTCAAACGTCCACATTTTAATTACCAGCATTCTACCACTGACAGGGTGGCTGCTCCTTGTGATAATGTACACTTCCCTGGGCCAGAATGCCAAGGAAATGGGTGCACAAGTACCCCTACTCTTTGACTGCAAAGCAGCAAATGTCACAACAAAACAAACATGATTCAGCCCTAACGTTTTTATAATACCCAACCCCATTCGAAGCACGATGCCCATACACACCTCCAAGTGACCAAAAAAAGCACCATACTCTTTAATGTCAGTCTGGGCACCTGTGTAGACACATGTGTCCTGTTAAGCTACACATGTTGCATCTCTTCTAATGGCAGAGGTCTAGTTCCTACCTGACAGAATAGGACCTATCCCATGGCAAAGAAGAATCAATTTGAAAATTCTTATCACCTGGGGGCGCCTGGGTGGCTCAGTCAGTTAAGCCTTGACTTTGGCTCAGGTCATGATCTCACAGTTTGTGAGATGGAGCTCCACATCAGGCTCTGTGCCGACAGTGTGGAGCCTGCTTGGGATTCTCTCTCTCTCCTTCTTTCTCTCCCCCTCCCCTGCTCTCTCGCTCTCTTTCTCTCGAAATAAATAAATAAACATAAAAAAATCTTATCACCTGAAAATCTATGAGTTCAAATATACTGAAGCCATTTTAAACATAGTTTTGACCAATCAATAAACTTGATGTTTTTTTTAAAGCTTATTAATTTCTTAACAAGAATCTCAAATTCAGTCAGTAGGAAAAGAAAATTAATTAATTAGAGCCAATTTTTTGATGTCTAGTTGACACTATTAAAGCCCGTACGCAAAAACCAACCAATTTGTAAATACGATCAGTCACTTGCACAGAGGCAGGCAGTAACTAATCAGAAAAAACAATAACACACATAAAAAATTAGGGGTGCCTAAATGGCTCAGTCGGTTAAGCATCAGACTTCGGCTCAGGTTATGATTTCATGGTTCATGAGTTCGAGGCCTGTGTTGGGCTCTGTGCTGACAGCTCAGAGCCTAGAGCCTGCTTCAGATTCTGTGTCTCCCTCTCTCCCTGTCCCTCCTGCACTAGCGCTCTGTCTCCCTCTCTCTCTCCTCTCTCAAAAATAAAAATTTAAAATAAAACCTATAAAAACCCAAGAAAAATTAGAATATTCTTTTTAAAACCACATTTGGCAATTAATTTAAAAAGTTAAATTAAAATCTTTTTTTTTTTTAATTTTTTTTTTCAACGTTTTTTATTTATTTTTGGACAGAGAGAGACGGAGCATGAACGGGGGAGGGGCAGAGAGAGAGGGAGACACAGAATCGGAAACAGGCTCCAGGCTCGGAGCCATCAGCCCAGAGCCTGACGCGGGGCTCGAACTCACGGACCGCGAGATCGTGACCTGGCTGAAGTCGGACGCTTAACCGACTGCGCCACCCAGGCGCCCCAAGTTAAATTAAAATCTTAAAAGCAAATACCTTCTTACTCTCTCATAAATTTTATGTCTTAACTCATTCCTTAAAAAGCCTTTTTTTCCCTTTCATTTATGGCAATTCTATTTTATCCTAAATTAAAAGGTGTGGCAGTAGAAATTGATGGGATGAACATTAAGTAGTTCACCCAAAATACTATAGGAAAAGTGGCAGCAGAACTGCATACATATCTTCTGGGATCTGAAAACACACACGTGCACACACACACACACACACACACACACACCCCTATATTCTCTTCTTGCTCATTAGAAAAGGGTTAAGATTAGAATAGGGTTGGACACGTGAGCTAATGAGAACCTTTGAGACTCCATGCTCATCTTCAAGGAGTCCTGAGAAAGGAAGTCTTAGTTTTCCTACTAGTTTAAGATCTCAAAAAGTATGGGCACTTGAGCTGTACTGCCACCTTGCCATAACATCAAACTTGAGTACGATGCCAACGAGGTAGGTAGCAAAACTAAGGATGAAGAAAACCATTTTGTGATTCTGGAATATGGCTCTATCTGAAGCTGGTTCTACATCCAGGACTTTTAGTTATGTGAGCCAGTATCCTTTTAACTTCAGTTTGAGTAGGACACTTACATTTGCAATCACAGAGATGTTATTGTTCCTTATTCCATTTAAAATTTGAAAAACACAGCTCCTGGGTGGCCCAGTCGGTTAAGCTTCTGGCTCTTGATTTCAGCTTAGGCCATGGGATGGAGCCTCGAATAGGACTCAGGGCTAAGCCTGGAGTCTGCTTAGGATTTCCTCTGTCCCTCTCCCTCTACCCTTACCCTTCCTTCTCACCCCCCTCCCCTCTCTCTCCCTCTCAAAAAGAAAAAAAAAAGTAAAATCTGAAAAACCAATTGACCAATGAAGGTAAGGTAGTTTAACAACATTTTTGACCAACAAAATGGAACTCTTTGTAAACTTAATATATTTTTAAAAAAACTCATTAATGCCTTAACAAGAAGAAAAGGGGGTCATATTCCCATTTTATAAACACATAATGAGAGAAAATCACAAGTTAAGCTGAGTGGCCAAATAGTTTTAAACCTAGTACAATGCCACTCATAACCGTATTTTCTACTATCTTTCACCAACTCCTTTTCAGGTTTGTGAAACTTAGGAATAAAAGTGGTAAATATATATAGATGATCTCAAAAGCTAAATATGATTGTAGTAACAATAAAGCAATTGGGTTAATTACATTATAGGATGAAATTATCTTCATAACACTTATTCTAATTTACCTATGCTTATTTCACAACAGATATCAATGTACAAATGAAATGTGTGGGCTATGTTTATGTAACATGTTACTACATTTCTATCCCAAGGAAATTTGGGATATAGAACCTACAAATATTTATGAATAAGTTACATCTACCTAGCAGGTAAAAATACTGCTTTTGTTTCTTTTAAGGATAATTTCCTTGCTTTTTAATTTTATCCTTTGGTTTCAGGTTTTCTGGTTATAGCTGATGTTTTCAAAGTTGACGCTAATTGATGATAAAGGAAAATTTCAAAACAGCCAGGAAAACACTTTCTAAAGATGCTTTATAGCTCTCGGTAATCTAATTTGTGGAAAATGCAGAACGGAGCACCACAGAGTGCTTTTCAATAATTTATGGTGGAGATTCATCTCCTAAGTTTAGAAACATGATTTGTGACCCAACTGTGCTGTGAACCTATTTGTGTAATTAGGCGGCTGGCTACAATCCCCAACCTGGCCCATTCTTCCTGCACACTCTTCTGGGTCTGCAGAAGATCCAGATTCTAAACGTTGGATTCAACCTTTAGAAAATGAGTAAATGAAAACCGTTATTTATAATGTATTTTTTAAAATTCTAATTATTGCTAAAGCATAGAGAATTATGAGAATTTTTTGCTTCTGAGTTTAGAGGAGAACAGATAAACACCAGTACAAAATTATTTTGTTTTCGTTTCATATACAAGCTTGAAAAGTGCAGGATTCTTTAATTGTGTAATGAAATCAATGTCCTAACTAAAAATTCACCTTAAATGAGAAAAGGGACCAAGAATATCACAGCTATAAGTATTTTTTAGTTCAAGTTTTACAGGATTCATTGAGTTAGACTTAGCATTAAAAAAAAAACTTATTTATTTTTTAATGCTTATTTTTGAGAGAGAGAGCAGGGGAGAGGCAGAGAGAGAGAGGGAGACAGAGAATCCAAACTGGGCTCCACTGACAACAGCCAGCCCCATGTTGCTTGAACCTGTGAACTATGAGATCATGACCTGAAGAGAAATCTAAAGCTTAACTGACTGAGCTACCCAGGTACCCCACAAAAACTATTTTAAATATCATCTTAAACTTAAAATTATTTTATCTTTATTTTATTTACATGACTACTCTTAAGCTGTAGAAAGTTAGGTTTCTTACAACAAACAGGAAGAGATTTGGTCTTTTCCCACATTCATTTCCATGTCCCTGAACTGTTTTATTATCCAAATTTTCATCTTTAAATGAAGCAAATAGGCACTCAGCTTTGAAAGAAATAAAAGAAAAGGAAGAATCCAGACAATAGATAGCTATGAATTATGTATGACCTGTGTGCTCAGGGACAACTAATTAGAAATCAGTTAAGAAGAAAGTAAATTGTGATGTCATCCCTCTTCATTTTGAGGTAAAAGACAATTTTTGGTTTGAATATTTGTTGTCAGCAAGAACCAATATCCACAATGAAAATGTATTTACAATTTTTCATTTTATAGTTACAGAAAAAAAGATTATATTCAACCCAGTAATGAGATCAATGGAATTGTTAAATAAAACTTGTGTAATTAGTTAATTATCAAATGCCAGGTTTTTTTAAGGATACATTGCTGAAAGTAACAGCTACATAAAAGGTAGAAGACAATTTTGTTTAATTAGGAAATTAATAAAGCAAGTTTCCCTCTATCCACACATTGTCAAATGAGTAGTAAGTAAAAGGATTTTATTTTGCCTTCTAGTGATTTATATTTTAAGCTGTTTTGAAGAATATATTATGTTAGACTTAATGTAGCATTAAAAAAGCATTTGGGAGTAAAAGCTCAAATACTTGGGTTGGACTTCCAACTCTACTGGCTTTGTGAACTTGAGAAACTAATTTAAACTTTCTGAGCCACAGATGCCTAAAATGGAAAGTGGAGGCAATTTCTTGACCTATTTATATTACCAAGTAGAGTATCTGAAAACATAACACTTTGCAAATTCTAAAGCATTATTAAAATATAAAATACTGCTATTACAAAATTTTCTAAAGCTTTAATCTCAAAATTGTAGTGACCCATCTAAAATTAGAAGGTTAATTACATTGCCCAAGAAGAGTGGCAATTCATCAAATTATGAATTCAAAGGTGTTTTTGAGCTTAGAATTTTTGTAAAAAGTCTCTAATTTTGTAAATCTCCAGCATCTTCATAAGATTAATAAATAGACAAGTCCTAGGTATTTTTTGCTATATCTAAACTGGATTTTAATTATTCTATAATTAATATTTTAGACATTTCAGTAATTCTATAATTATGATTTAGGCAATTATAGTTTCTGAATAATATGCCTGTTTTCATAGATTTTTAGGCTCTTGGTACATAATCTAATATCTCTGTACTTGTTAAATATTTCTGCAATTGAATCACAAAAGGAAAAATTTCCCCATGTATTCAAGCTTAGGAATCCCTTCACTTTTGTTTGTAGGCAATCTAAATGGGACTCTGGTTTTCATCTTTAGGTTGCTTGGGCAAGTATATTGTTTAAACTAGATATTATTCATACATGTTTGTAATTTAGTCTCTGATAGCTACACACAGTAACTGATATTTACTTAAAGCACCTGTAGAATAATTATGGAAAGTATAACAAAAAATAAGTAGTTATTCTATATGGTGACAGTGAACCTGTTAAACTAATTAGTTAAGGAAAGCTTTTAGACCAGAACTGGTAAATATGTGGGCTAAGTATGTGGGAGTTCCACAACCTCCAGCCACTAGGTTAGCACTCCCAGATAAGCATTACCAATGCCTTTCCACAAAGTCTCAGCCTCTTTCTTAACATAGGATTCCAAAGAGCTGCTACCAATTCTATAGATTTGACATTCAAGGAGAAAAATATTTACCTATTTATGTATTAGACCATTATGTGCCTGAAATAGCCTATAAGGTGCACTTTTGATCTGTTAAACCAAAAGAATTTTATCTCCAGAATTAGCACCCTTTGTGTCAATGCTGATGCTGGACTTTAGTGTTTTTCTCATCATTATATCTAGAAATAGGTGAACATTATTAGAAATAATCCAACATGAGAAATGCATAAGAAATAAGATGCAGAGGACTATCTTAAATAAATAAAAAGATAAACTGCAAATTTGTCTTATGACACAGCAGACATATAAAAAGCATTTTTTTTTACTCAGAACTCCTGAATAGACATATTCGAAGGAAAATTCTGATAAAAAGTCTGATAAAACAGTCTCCCCAGATCCCCACTTTCCCCTGAGCCCATGTCATTGAGCCAGACTTCTTCCTTCAGATGAATTCTCTCCCAAAGGTTGCTGGAGTCCCTCCTAAAATTTGCCTTCTGTTCTCTAAGCCACGCTATGTGACACAGTTTACCAAATATGCCAATAGGGCTGACTGGAAAGCATGTTTTTTTTCAAGAGGTCCCTTCATCTCCAGAAAAAAACAGTTGCTACAAATAATGTGGAAAGAGGGGATATGTTGTGCCTGGGGATTCCACATGTGGGATTTGTGCCATCTGTAGTCCTGGTCAGCTGGGATTCCCTATTATTTATGCATATCTATATATGTATACACATAAATATTCACACACACGCACACATAGATCCCGTATATTAATATGTATCCACAGGGAAACACAAATTACATGTAGTTTCTATTGCTTTGTTTCCCCTTCTTGATACTTTGCCTTCATTTTGTATGTCTTACTGCATTATACTCAAAGGGTAAATGTAAGAGATGTATAATCAAAACCCTCTTTTCCTTATGATAAATAAACTGACCCATCACAATATAATCTCTGGAGCTTTGCCTCCCTCAAAAACATAAAGAAAAGCAGAGGATAAAAATTTTGTATTAGTTATGGTATAAATATGAAGAAGCAATGGAAGTACAATTCAATTTTGGACCTCTGTGTTCAGTAAGAAATAGAGAACTCTTAAAATAATAAAGCACGTCTTAAAGACTTAAATTTATTTACATATGGCTCAGTGAAGAATGGTAATGATGGAATCATAGTTTACTCTCACAAAATACTTTGATCATTCAAGGATGGTTACCAAAAATGTCTACCCTGTAACTAGCACTGTGTGAGAGTAATGAAGAATAAAAATAAAGTGTACAAGCTCTGTTAAACATTCTTCCATCACTTAAACAAAGCCAATTTTGGAGACATCTTATCTACTATTTGCCAAAAGCAAAGGATCCCAGCAGTATTAATCTTTATCTTTAAAAATCTTCTATCTTTAAAATAGTGGAAAGTTGATGAATAAATATCAAATCACTGGAACTGAATCAAGAATCATAAATGTGAATGCAATAATTAGAATCAGGAACCATCACAGACAAAAGCCTCAGATAGTGAATATTTCATAATATTTTTGTTGACTTTGCTTGCTCACATATCCTAGGCAGAGATGGAAAGGCTTCCAAACACAGTAACTCATTCCATAGGCACCTTTGAAAAGCCTAATATTTGTCAGGCACCGGAGCAGCAGTCTGATGCCCCTTACTTCTCCACTAGCCTCAGCTTGAATGTTTCCTATAAGGGAGCATACTCTTTTGAGATAGTTGTTTCATGTGTTAACATCTTTGTTAAAAAAGTATTTCCACAATTGGAAACAATTTAAATTCCCCCAAATGGCATATGGGAATGGTATATACATTTTAGTACTTCTAATCAATGAAATATTTCCAATTGAAAATATTGAATGTCATGGAAAATGGCCACAACAGAATGATAGGTGAAACCTTTATAAAAAGTATGGTGTTAGTGAACTTAAATTTCACAATAAACTGGGGGAGGGGGCTGTGAAGATGGGAGGGCCTTTTCCCAAATTCTCAAAAAATGAAGAGAAGTTTATTTTAACAGATGGTTAATAAAATTTAGTTATACTTATAATCTTAAGCTCTTTCTTATAATGGACAAAGAGTGCATTAAGTGTTGTGTTGGGGGTGGTGGTGAAAAGGGTAGTGAAGCTTTTCTTTTTTTAATATAAACTCTTATTCTAATGCTCCACATATACAAAAAGTGAGCAAACCATAGGTGTAGATCACATAGGTGTAGATTTACATAGGTATAAATCTTGGTGAATTAACACAAACTAAACACACCCAAGAAACCAGCCAGATAAATAAAACATTTTGGAAACCACAGCACTCCTCCTCATGTCTCTCTCTGTTGCTAACCCTCTCTAAGTAACTGAAAGCTAGACTTTCAACATCACAGATTGTGTTTGCCTGTTTTTTACTCTACAAAAGTTAAATCATACATGAGGCATTTTTGTGTCTCACTTCTTTCTTTCAACATTGTATTTGTGAAGTTCATCAATACTATTGTATGTAATAATAACACAATCACTTGCATTGCTGTGTGATGTTCCATTATATGAATATATCATGATTTATCCATTCTAATTTTGAGGAACATTGTTTTGTTTCCACTTCTGGGCTATTATTAATAGGACTGTTATGAACATTCTGTACATGTATTTTTGGTAAACACATCTTGGTGTACACATTTCTATTGGGTATTATCTAAAGGTCTAATGCTGGGTCATAGGGTATGAATACTTTCAGATTAAGTATAAACTGTTTTGAGCTTAACTGTATTGGCAAAAATGGTGAGTTTCATAACACAGTCTTCAGTTTTGCCAAAATATTCGGGGGCTTTATCAATTTCCCCAAGAGTTTTCTTACTCCTCTGACATGCAAATTATTCTCCCTGTCCCTCAATCTTTTTAAGCACCTACCATGCCACAAATCTTACAAGTCCCCTCTTATTGGTGTATCAACAGGTTAAATTCTACCAAAACTGCAGGACCTTTGCTGTTCAAATTTTTGTTCAACATCACTCTCAGGAAGTTAATCAAATCCTACATCTTTTCCAAAAAACATAATTTGACTTTGCACAATATTTGCATTATATTTTTGAAAAGAATCCTTTCTAAATTTATGCAAAATTAACAGAATGCTGACCAGGAAAAAAAAATTGACAAAAAGGGTGAATTAAAAACAAAAGAAGTGGTAAGAATATTTGAATGGAAATGAGTTTTATAAATACTCAACTTACCATGAAATAATATATTCCTTTCCTTTCCTATGCAGCCTAATAGCTGGTAGAAATCTAATAATGAACATTCAAATAATTTGAATACAATAGTACATATATAAAATCTTGTAAGAAAATATACCGAACTATTTCTTGGCGGTAGCATCAAAAGTGACAGTGTTTTATTTTAGTACTATCTTTCATTTGTACAATAAATATTTGTTATTTGTATACGCAGAAAATATCCATAAAGATTAGACAAAAAGTGAAATTTGCTTCCTTTTCAACATCTACTCATTGGTCTTAGTTCTGTTTAATGTAACTACATTGAATAAACATAGCTTATTTTCCATATGAGTGCTCTTTAAATAGTTTATCACAGTTATGTTTCTTTTTCACGGGGCAAATACCTCCAGATCCTCCTATAGTTCTTTTATGACATGAATACAGGACTCTCTACAGTTTCACTATTCTCCTTTGGACATGCTCTAGTTGTGTTCATCCAAATATATATTGTACGAGAAATACGTACATAATAGGAGCCAATGAAGCCTTTTAAGAAATCAAACTTGTGAATTTCATAAAATCTATGGTAGTCTTCTTAGATGTATATGGTGATACAAAGTTCTTGCTACAATATTCAGTCTGGATAGTAAAATACAATTTATAGGCTCTGCAAATAAAAACATTTCTCTTGCTCATGAAAATAATCTCAACTTTATAATTTAAATTTGCATAGCTAAGATCATTACTCTGATGTAATCCAAGTTCTGAGCTACAAGTGAGTAAATGGAGTGGCGCACATAACTGCATTTGTTTTTCCCCTAAACAGACTGACACACAAATGGTTCTACAATGATTAAGTTCAACACATCTTAAGCTCTTTTGTTTTATAAATGGCATAACATTATTAGTATTTATTTTTACTTCTAAAAACAAAAATCCAGTAAAAAATAGGGTTATATTACAGACCATAATTTTGGCAAAGGCTATATAAATGTTTCTGTGAAATATAGAAATATTAAAATAAACACCCGGAAGTCTATTTTCACGTAGAGGTTATTTTAGGTGTCAATATATTTCATTGTAAATCATTTTAGGCTCTCTCCTATTTTTATTTTCATACCACTGACTCATATCTAGATTTGGATATTTTGAAAGGTCAATGATACCATAGATACACTACAGTCAATAAACATTCTCATTATTTTAAATACATCAATAATCCTATATTATTTTTAGGGTTGCAAGAAAGAATCTATCAACATGGAATTCAACATTTATTTACACATTCAGAACTTTTTTTTTTTTTAAATTTTTTTTTCCAACGTTTTTTATTTATTTTTGGGACAGAGAGAGACAGAGCATGAACGGGGGAGGGGCAGAGAGAGAGGGAGACACAGAATCGGAAACAGGCTCCAGGCTCCGAGCCATCGGCCCAGAGCCCGACGCGGGGCTCGAACTCACGGACCGCGAGATCGTGACCTGGCTGAAGTCGGACGCTTAACCGACTGCGCCACCCAGGCGCCCCTACACATTCAGAACTTTTTAAGAAAAATGTAAAGCTCATGTGTTCACAAACATTCACTGGTTAATATGCATGCAAATATTCATTGAGGCAATTTTTTTGAAATAGAGAAAAACTGAAGCAGACTTAATAATATTAGGAAAAAGGTTAATCATATGGATAAAATGCAACTGTTAAAATAAGTTGAGAGCATTATAGCTTTTTATATAAAAGGCTGCCTTTAACATTTCACAGTTAAAAAAAAAAAAACATCCTGCAGGAAAATATGCATACATCATACACACACAAAGAAGCACATTTGCAAATGCAGAGTAAAACATATGAAAAAAAACATATTATTAAGTACTTTCCCCACAAAGTGGAAGTAGAGGCAAAGAGGGAGCTTTAGTTGTTTTTTTTTTTTAATTTACTCTTAATATATTAAAAAACAGTGTATATGGAGACCAGATTAAAAGAGAAGATTTGCCTCCAAAATGTACCTCTAACCTATTTCTTTTTTCAAGGCTTGTCAAATTTATACTAAACACATTCTTTTTTGCTTCTTTATTAAACGTACCCCCCACCTTAGCATGTGAAAGAATAGTGACCCAGGCTGATGAATGGTTGGCTTCAGAGCAGTGATGTCATATACAACAACCTAGAAAACCATGAATAAAATCTGAATATAACAATAAACTATTTATTTTTGGCAATCTTCTGAATTCCAAATTAGATACAGTTCTCTAACTTTAGTGGAAGCTCTGTGTATGTGTCTGAGAGTGTGGGAGCCAACAAAGGGTAGTGTTTGTCCCACTGAATTTAAATGTCTCTGCATATTATCCTCTTGGCTGGCCAGATGACAGAGGCCCTTGCCAGTCCTACTCTTTAAATAGAGACCTACACTTTTTAAATAGAGCTTACTTGTTCCAGAGAAAGGTTTTCTTTCCTTGTGCTCAAATTTTACTCTTTAAGGAGCAAATGAGCCTCTATGCCATCAGTAGCTCATGCACATACCCAAGACGTGTCTGACTTGTGAGCAGGTTTTTGTTTAAAAGGTTAAATTAAAATCTTCTTTGTATTCTCTGCTTTTATTTCTAGCACCTAATGAAAAGGTCAAACCGTTTTCAGGATATTTCCAAATACTGCTGTCAACTATCTTTTTACCCATTTAACTATCCATGCATAAAAGGAGTATTTGATTCAGAAAAGTTGAAGTTTCAAAATGCCTTCCTTTCTAACCATCTGTAAACAGCTCGCCTCCAGGCATTTGAGAACAGATAGGCCTGGTTACAACACACAGAAAAACAACTGCTGGCACCAATGAACAGTACAAGGCTTAAATTTCCATTAAAAAAGGCTCAGTAAGCTCTGTGAACATCGACTCATATTATCATAGGTACTTCCTTTTTCAATAATGACCTGTGCCATCTAAAGTACAATTATAGGAGCCATCCAGTCCTGTATATTTTAGCATCATGAATACCATAACAACATAGTCATGGAAAGTATGTAGTCAGCAGAAAATGGGCAACTTCTCAATACGTAAACTCAATTAAGACCATCAGATAGAACATAATATAGATATATAAACAAATTACACAACTCATTCAAAACATATTCCAGGGGAAAACAAGGAAGTATTCACCAAAAAAGTTAAAGTAACTCAATGTAAGTTGGTTTACATTAGTACTTGAAGTTGTGACTTGAGATAATAGAACTAATTTTACCTCCTATGATTAGTGAAAGCTGATTACAGTTGATTAAGTACATAATCTGTTGCCACGATATGATTATTGTCTTAAGAAAATGCATAATTTATTTTTCCACAGCTGTGAATTCTTGTATCATTGATATGGTGAATACAACCTCTTGCCTTCCTATAATACATATATTAGCAACTCGGCATGGCCTTTTCAGGTCATAAAATGATTAAGCTCTTGAATAATTTCAGAAACTCACATAGAAGTAATATTTCCAGCCCTAAGTCTTACAGTGGTTATATCTTCTAAGGAAAATTTAGCCATTAAATGAGAGAGATGAAAAAGACAATATTTTTTTCCATTCTTAGTACATATGAATTAAATGGAAGAAAGTCATGTTATGACAAAGATTATAAATGACTTGATGATAATGAACAAGAAGAGGGGTTAGCAAATCCCCAGTTTTGAAAAATAACAATAGAATAGCATTATCATTCATAGCTTATATTTTGGTACTAAACATTTACCTTAACATTATGGCTGGAACTATTTTATTTATTCAGAGGCTAAAATACAGGGATCTACTTTTCCCCTATTAGTTACAAGATATGTCACTCAGTATTTAGAAAATATATACTGAGATGACTACTCAGAGACTTATTTCATTATTGCTGTTGATAATAAATCACCATCTTCAGCAGTAGCGTGAACGAAGCTTTTCTTTTCCCCTCTTGCTGGATAGATAGATACACATATACATACATACACACAAATCATGGTATTTGCATGTATGTGTTTATACATGCGTGTATGAAAGCAAAATGGGTTCTATTGTTATCCAAAGCATTTTTAGCTTCTGAATTCTATTTTATATATGAGGGGTGGTGCTCTGCTAGTTAACACAAAAGTTAAACATTTGGTTTTAAACACACACACACACACACACACACAAAACCTTGACAGCCCAGGACAAATATTGAAAAATAACATATTTTCGGGGTGCCTGGTTGGCTCAGTCAGTTGAGCGACCAACTCTTAATTTCAGCTCAGGTCATGATCCCAGGTTCATGGGATAGAGCCCCACATCAGGCTCTGTACTGAGTGTGGAGCCTGCTTAAGATTCTCTCTTTCTCTCCTTCTACCCCTCTACCCTGCTCGTGCTCTTTCCCTCTCTAATATATATCTATATCTATATATCTATATCCACACATATGGATATATATGTATATACATATATATTTATACATACATATGTATATGTAGATACATATGTATATATATAAAATAATATATATATATATATTAAATAATGTGTTTTTAAAAATGAACCATAACTAGCATCTGAAAAGCGAAGACTCTAGAAAAAGTATCCTTAATGGTAATACTAGTGCTTATTTCCTATTTAACTCTATTCCCTTCTTTGAGGTACATGTGTATGTTCCTTGGACCATCCAGTTTCCAATTTTGTTCTCAACATTGGTCTTCAGCTTAATTTTCTGTCAGAGAAAATATAGTTACATTAAATTATTGAATAATTTTCCTTAATAAAAACCTTTCATGGGACAAAATAGAAACATATCAGAACTTGTGAGATGCAGCAAAAATAGTTCTAAAATGGAAGTTCATAGGAATAAATACCTATATGAAAAAGCAACAAAGATCCCAATTAACCAAATTCACACCTTAAGAAACTAGAAAAAGAACAAACTGAGCCAAAACTTACTAAAAGGAAAGAAAGTATGAAATGTTACAAAATAAATAAATATAGAAAAAAATAGAAAAGATTACCAAACTAAGTTGGTTCTTTTTTTTTTAAATATTTTTTTAACATTTATTTATTATTGAGAGACAGAGACAGACAGAGCATGAGCATGGGAGGGGCAGAGAGAGGGGGAAACACAGAATCTGAAGCAGGTTCCAGGCTCCAAGCTGTCAGCACAGAGCCCAACGCAGGACTTGAACTCACAAACCACGAGATCATGATCTGAACCGAAGTCGGACATTTTACCAACTGA
Source organism: Neofelis nebulosa (assembly GCF_028018385.1). Lineage (NCBI taxonomy): Eukaryota > Metazoa > Chordata > Mammalia > Carnivora > Felidae > Neofelis > Neofelis nebulosa. The sequence goes on from NC_080785.1 coordinate 58,549,173, forward strand.
ACCACCCAGGCGCCCCATTAAGTTGGTTCTTTAAAGAGATAAACAAAATTGACAAACCATTACCTAGACTAACCAAAAGAAAAAAAAAATGCAAAGGATCCACATCAACAAAATTATAAATGAAACAGGAGACATTACAACTGATACCACAAAAGTACAATGGATCATTAGAAGCTAATAAAAACAACTACATGTCAACAAACTGGAAAACCTAGGAGAAATGGAACAATTCTTAGAAACACACAACCTACCAACAATGAATCAGGAAGAAAAAAAAATCTGAATAGACCGATTGCTAATAAGGAGATTGAATCAGTAACCAAATATCTTCCAATAAAGAAAGGTTCAGGACCAGAGGGCTTCACTGGTAAATTTTACCAAGCATTTAAAGAAGAATTAACACAAATCCTTCTTAAACTACTCCAAAAAATTGAAGAGGAAGGAATTCTCCCAAATTCATTTTATGAGTCTAGCATTATACTGATATCAAAGTCAGATAAAGACACAGTGAGAAAAGAAAACTACAAGATCATTAACCATCATCAAATGAGATTTATCCCTAGGATGCGAAGATGATTCAAACATATGTAAATTAATAAATGTTATATGTCAGACTAATAGAGCGAAAGAATCATGTAATCGTCTCAATAGACACAGAAAAAGCATTTGACAAAATTCAACATTCTTTCATGAAAAAAAACAATAAACTAGGCATAGAAGTAACATATCTCAACATAATAAAGGTCATACATAAAATGCCCATAGCTAATATCATACTCAATGGTGAAAGGTTGAAAGTTTTTCCTTTAAGATCAGGAACAAGATGTATACTTATCTTGATATGCACTAAGCAATGTACAGAACTGTAGAATCATTATATTGCACCCTGAAACTAATATAACACTGTATGTTAATTATACTTCAATTAAAAAAAAAAGACAGATGTATTTGTTAAAAAAATAAAAAATGAGAGAAGCATCCCTAATCTTACCACTCCTATTCAAGATAAAACTGGAAGTCCTAGCTGGAGCAATTAGGCAAGAAAAAATTAAAAGTATCAATTAGAAAAAGTAAAATTGCCTCGCTGCAGATGACATGATTTCACATATAGAAAATCCTAAGGATTCAACAACAACAAAAAAATGTTAGAACTGATCAATGAATTCAGTAAAGTTGCAGGATACAAAACTAGCATAAAAAATCAGAAGCATTTCTACACAGCAGCAACTAAATTTCTGATTATGAAGAAATTGACCTCATTTACAATAACATCAAAAACAATAAAATACTTAGGAATAAATTTAACCAAGGAGCTGAAAGATTTAATAATAAGACATTGATAAAAGAAATTTTTAAAAGAAACAAATAAATAGATATCTGGTGTTCATGGATTGGAAGAATTAATATTGTTAAAATGTCAATACTGCCAAAAGCCATCTAAAGATTCAATGCAATCTCTATCAAGATTCCAGGGGCATTTTTTACAGAAAAAGAAAAAAAACAGTTCTAAAATTTATATGAAACCACAAAAAACCCCAAATAGCCAGAGAAATTCTGAAAGATAAGAATAAAGAAGAAAGCATCACAGTTGCTAGTTTCAAGTTATACCAAAAAAAAACTACAGTAATTAAAACAGTATGGTATAAAAACAGAAAAAAAAAGCGAAAATTATTAAGAGTCCAAAAATAAATTACATATATACTTTCAACTAATATTTGATAAAGGAGTCAAGAATTGCCAATGGGGAAAAAGATAATCTCTTCAATTAATGGTGTTGGGAAAATTAGATATTCACATGCAAAAACATGAAACTGAACCCCTACCTTATACCACTCACAAAAATTAACTCAAAATGGATTTAAGACTTAAATTTAAGACCTGAAACCGGGTACCTGGGTGCCTCAGTCAGTTAAGCGTCTGACTTCAGCTCAGGTCATGATCTTGTGATCTGTGGGTTCAAGCCCCACATCAGGCTCTGTGCTGACAGCTCAGAGCCTGGGACCTGCTTTGGATTCTGTGTCTCCCTCTCTCAGCCTCTACCCCGTTCACACTCTCTCTCTCAGTCTCTCTCAAAAATAAACATTAAAAAAAAAGACCTGAAACCACAAAATTTCTAGAAGAAAGCATAGGAAAAAAATCTCTTTGACATGGATCTTGGTAATGAACTCTTAGGAATCACACTAAAGCACAAGCAACAATATAAAAAATAAACAAGTAGGACCATATCAATCCAAAAAGTTTCTGCATAGCAAAAAAAAAAAAAATATTGACAAAGTGAAAAGACAACCTATGGAATGAGAAAAAAAGTCTGCAAACCATATATCTGATAAAGGATTAATATCCAAAATATATAGAAAATTCACACAGGTCAATATCAAAAACAAAACAAAAAATCTAATTAAAAAATGAGCAAAGGACCTAAATAGACTTTTTTCCAAAAAAGATACATGAACGACCAACAGGTACACAAAAAGATGTTCAACATCACAAATCATTAGGGAAATGCAATTTAAAACTGCAGTGAGATATCATGTCACATGTATTAGGGCTGCCATCATCAAAAAGACCAGAGTGGCACATTCGGTTCAGTTTAGGGTCTGACTGACTCTTGAATTCGACTCAGGTCATGATCTCACGGTGGTCGGATTGAGCCCCTTCTGGGGCTCTGCACTACGCTGTGGAGCCTGCTCGGGATTCTTTCTCTCCCTCTCTCTCTGCCCCTCTCCCACTAGCACATGCTCTATCTTTTTCTCTCTCTCTCAAAATAAATAAATAAACTTTTTAAAAAGACAAGAGATAACAAATACTGGTGTGATGTGAAGAACAGGGAACCCTCATTCACTGTTGGTGGGATTGTAAGTTGGTACAGCCACTACAAAAAACCGTATGGAGGTTCCTCAAAAAAATTAAAAATAGAACTACTTATGATCCAGCACTTCCACTTCTGAAAATATCCAAAGGACACAAAAACACTAACTTGAAAGATATCTGTACCACCATGCTCACAGTAGCATTATTTACAGTAGCCAAGATATGGAAACTGAAGTGTCCATCAATAGATAAATGGAAAAATAAGTTGTGTTACACATATATACAATGGAGTATTATTCAGCCATAAAAATGAAGAAATCCTACCATTTGCAACAACATGGATGGACCTTGAAGGCATTATGCTAAATGAAATGTCAGACACAGGATGACAAATGCTGTATGATGTCACTTAATTTGGAAACTTAACAAACCAAATGCCAAACTCACAGAAAAAGATATCAGATTTGTGGTTATCAGAGGCAGAGGGATGGGGGAGGGAGGGGGAATTAGATGAAGGTGGTCAACAGATACAATCTTCAAGTTATAAGATAAGTAAGTACTAGGGATATAATGTAAAACATGATGACTAAAGTTAACACTGCTGCACGATGTATAGGAAAGTTGTTAAAAATAAATCCTAAGAGTCCTCATTACAAGGAGTTTTTTTCCTTTTTATTTTATCTATATAATCTATATAATGTGATGGATATTAATTAAGCCTATTGTGGGTGATCATTTCACAGTATATGTAAATCAAATTATCATGCTGTACATCTTAAACTTATATAGTGATGTATGTCAATTATTTCTCAATAAAACTAGAAAAAAAAATTCCCTCTAGTTCTAGCATACAAAATTAATGCTACAATGTAACTTATCTCTTGTGAAAATTTATAATCAAATGCAGTGAGAGGAGTTTCTTACAGAAAAAAATCTCAAGTTGATAAACCACTTTAGGTGAAGTAGGTCCTTACCATCCCTGGCTAGTCAGTGATTACTGAGATACTATCTCATTTCTATGAAAGTGAGTTTGTATCAGGGCAAGGAATGATGGGAATTCTGTTTCTATCTATGGTACCCTAGCAAATCAGGGGCTCCCATTGAGTTGTGTTGGTTTAGGAAAATAAGTTAGACATAAGGAGTCAATCAGCCATCAGCCTGGGTGCCTGGGGCATACACTATAGCTGATTCCCCAAGTGTGCCCCCTTGTGAATCATATCAGCCCCATATCAAAGTCATCTTCTTTAGTTTGAAGCTGTACTTTTGTGGCTGGGGTAGAACCGAAGGAGCCTCTGGGGATGTGGACAAATCAGCTGCTAATTAACCAGGCATTGCCTTGACTATACGAGCACTGAAAACTCTGGAGAGAAGGAAAAAAATACAGGTTTCCCATGGCACTACAGCACAGAGAATTAGAAATTGCAAAGTGGCAATATAATGTCAACTACTTCCACTGAAAAAGATAAAACCTATTACAGACATAGTTTAGTTTAGATTACCCTGAGAATTATATGATTTCAGATAATGCAAGCTCTTATGTTTCCCGTGAAAATCCATGGTATCCAACTGATCGAGGGCCCCTAATGGAGATAAAGGTGAACACAGGAATACATTAGATAGAGCATGGGTGGGAGGGCCGGAGGGTAATGTACCAAGATGACGTGAAGTACAAGCCTCAGCTCTGGAACATAGGCTAGCAATTGGAGGAAAATGTGTATCTGGCTTTTCCTACTGTCTAAAATTTTTTAAGTTTTTATTTTATTTATTTATTTTTAGAGAAAGAGAGAAAGTACAAGTGGGGGAGGAGCAGACAGAGAGGGAGAAAGAGAGAATCCCATTCAGGCTTCTGCACTAATAGCTTGGAGCCAGACATGGGGTTCAAACCAACAAACACAAAAGTTCATGACCTGAGCTGAAATCAAGAGCCAGATGCTTAACTACCTGAACCACCCATGTGCCCTCAAATTTCTTATTTACAAGCATCAATGTGAAACTTAAGGCTGCATGAAGTAATTGTATCTTCCAGGGAGAAGTGGGACAGAGAAAGAAAATTACAGTTCTTCTCTTCCAATCCCCATGGCTAATACAGGGGTAGAAAATGCTAAATGCTGATGGGAAAGGAATCTTGTGTATAATATCAGTGTGCATTAACATAATTATTGGTGGTCATCTATCACCTTTAGTTTGCTCTCACTTTGCAGAATCCCTGAATTGAAAAAGTGTGAAAATTAATTTCCCATCTGGGTCTCTCTAGCTTTTCTAACCGTTTAAGTCCCTCTCTGGGTAGAAGATGGATGAAAGAAGACTAGAACCTTTACATGATTTGCCTTCTTTTGTTTCCGATTTATAAAATGAAGTGTCCTGAGATCTTTACCTCAAAACAAATGATATTGAAAAATGTTTTTGGAATATAAGATAATTTGCAACTCATATTATGCAGCTGTGAAAATAAAAGCCAAAACAAATCATAGCATATTATTTCCAAGCAATTGTCATACCATTATATAGAAAAAATACAAATTTTATATGTGCGTACGTGTATACATTTGAATAGTTTTAAACCCTTCTAAATATATATACTTAAAAGCTTAACATTTTGCATTGCCAAATAAGTGCTAAAATATTAAAAACTCATAAAATATAAAGATAAATCTAAAATGGAAAGACAAATGACAAATGTCCAAGTAAAATATTATAGTAAGAAGTGACAGAAAATGTGGCTGTATGTGATGTAATGCATTAAAAAAACAAACAAACAAACAAACAAACAAACAAAAAAAAACGGCTGGATATCTACATAGCACTGGACATGAAAGAGCCTAGGATGTTGCTATGAGCAACAGAATGACAAGGTCTTAGATATATAAATGTTAGATCTTGAAATGACTCTGAGTCATGATCTGGGTTATTCCTCCAGCTTTTGTGAAAATTTGATATCACTATATCATTCTATAGATGGAGGAACAAAGTCCAGAGAAGTTCAGTGACCTGCTCCCAACATCCCCAAGAGCAAGCAAGGAGTAGTAAAGTTGTAAACAGAAGCAAGATCTCCTTTTCCCCAACACACTGAATTGACTTAAAAAACAAACAAACAAACAAACAAACATCCATTAATCACGAAGACTGAAGGTCACGGAGCTTTCAAAATAGATAGTATTTAAATATAAGATTATCAAGGGTTCATAAAAGATACAGAGGAGGCTGCAGTAAGGAAAAAGGTCACATAGATTACAGAGTTTTACCCGTTTTGTCATGTCTATTTATTATGGTAAACATAATAGTTATGGCTTAGGGAATCACGAGCATCTGAGAGAGAAAGAGACAGAGAGAATGAATATAAATTTTATGAGTGATATTTTTCTTACTGTTATGTGCACTCTGATACTTTCAATTCTGTGTTTAAAAGCTGGTCTCAACCCACTAAATTGATTTCTCAATTGGTCTCCTGGTCAGTGAGGAAACAGTAGTAATGAGGGGTGGGACCTCTCAAGTCGCTGGACCAAGAAATCCCCAGGGTTTCACAGAAGACAGAAGAGAAAGGTGGTAATGGGTATGTCATCATTTTTGGTGCAGAGGCTGTTGGGAGCCCCCATAAAGTAGAAATGAGATGGGCAAAAGATTTTTACGTCTTTGAGTGAGAGATCATAGTAAGATTGACAGCTAGTCAGGGTTTAATTTGTTGCCTTGATTTAACCAATTTTAAACATTTCAAATTTAACATTACTATGAGGAAGTCAAACTATAATTTTCTTCCAGAATTTATATAAAACTATTTTTAGTATTATGAAAATGAGAGATGAGAGGAAGAATGAGGCAGGATGGAAGACACAGAATTACAAGAGAAAGAGAAAATGAGACATGGAGAGAGTGAAAACTCCTGTTTGTGGCATCCTTCCCCTTTTAATTATCTGGGAGTACAAGAAGAGAAAGATTCAGCTTTATTCGAAACCAATAGATCCAATAAGTAATGAGCTGTGCAGGTTAAATTAACTGCTTATCAAATGGGGCTATTCAAACTCATCCAAAATCACATATGATGTACATTCTACAGAAGTCCAGATACTAAGGATGGAGTCATACCATGCACGCACACACTTTATGTGTGGTACTTGCAGTATTCAAAAGTAATTTTTGCACTCACTGATTCCATTAGAGTTTAACATCACTGTGATGTAGGCAGGGATAATTTAGAACCTCAGTTGGTTTAAAAATACTATTAAAAGTTTATCCCCATAAAGTGAAAGCAATTTAGAAGCTTAGGGAATAAAAAGTGTAAGTAACTCAGTATCCCAGGACTAACAACTGTTAAGAGTTTGCTGTGTATTCTTCCAGAGACTCATATGTACGTATGTATGTATGTATGTATGTATGTATGTATGTGTGTATACACACACACACACACAAGCACACACATCACATATATATAGCATATATTTTCTTTTCATTTCTGCAACCTGTCTTAGACCTTTCCATGTCTAGATATATGTCTTTATCCCATTCCAATGTATGGATATATCATAATTTAACCATTCTCCAATTGTTTTGTGAATATAAATAAAAAGCCTATATGCATGAGTTTGAACAAAAGTATAAATATTTCCATATAATAATTAATTCTGAAAAGCTAAATTGCTTGCACAGTATTATATTTAAAATTTTGAAATGACAAATTGGTGCCCAAAATGTTTCCAATAATATATCTGAATGCCCATTTTCCCATACCACTACCAACACGGTGACACCAATCTTTCAAAAATTTTTACCAATGCTCAGGGCGAACAAAGGTAACATATTAATTTTTCTTATTAAGCATATGTTGTATATTTATTAGTCATTTGCATTTGTTCTATGAATTGTGTTTCCATATCCCTTGTCCATGTTAATACTGAGTTTGTCTGGTAATCTATAGGAACACTTCATATATAATTTATATTTTTATGATACATATTTACATACTTACCCAGCATCTAATATATATGTTACATATATTATCTGTCAGTCTACAACATGAAAAATTTACCATCTTTTTCTTTTTGCAATCTTTTTCTTTACGCCTTCTGAAGTGTATATTTTGGTGGTAGGGATTAAAAAAACAACAACAGATTACAGATTAGCACATAGAGACTCAAAGGGTTTAAATGACTTGTCCATGGTCACATAGGTACACAGTGGTGATTCTGAGAGTCTGACTTTAGCTGGCTGAAGTTTCTCTGGCTAGAGCTCAAACAAACTACAGTAACAAAAAAGCCGTATGATATTTTTGGCAGGCTTTATTTCAAGGTTCTTGAATATATTATACATATATAAACATGCACACATACCACACACATAACCATACACTCTTTTAAAATTCTTCTTTTACTCTCACACATAAAAGGCTACTTTCCACAGATCATTTTAGCTTCAGAAGAAGTGAAATTGAGTCTAAAATCAATTTTAATTAAAATCAGCTCAAAAAACGTGATACTGGATTGCCAGTGCTAGGAGGAGAGTTACAGAGTTTTAGCTAATCAATAAAACCTCCAGTTCCACTGAAAGAGAGCCTTAGAAACCCCTCTTGCCTCACATTAGCATCATCCTAAAGAGAACCATTAGCTAATAATATGCATGTAAGTGGAATTAGTATAGTTAGATTTGCTCATCAATAAGTGATATGAACTAGAGTAATGGACTTCAGGACCGGCATGTTTATTATTTCTGTCATATCAAATCTATTCCTTACCCATTTGTTTCGCCTCAGTAAGTAAACAATGATATGCCACTATCTCCATCTCATTATCTGGCTACTGCTAACACAAGGATAATCTGGAGCTAGAGACTATATATTAAAACAAAGCTTCATTTGGCAAATGCAAAATTTGTACCAAAATATAATCTTGAGAATTTATAACTTAACAGGTATAGCCACTCTTAGCAGATGTTAAATGTTTTACATTCTTTTCCTGGTGAAGAAGTTAAATTAAGTCTTTGTTGTGTATGTGAGACATCAAATAGACCCACATGACAATCCTGCAACTTAAAATCATGAAGACAGATGGATTCCTAAAGATTTGCCAATCCTGAAATTAGTGAGAAAACAAAACAACCAAAAATGAATTTTTTTAATGAAAAATGAATGGAATGAGGAATTTTCTTCCCATTTACCATACCATTATTCACAAGAGTTCCTAGCAGGATTATACCAACTTCCAACAACTGCAGAATTTTCCCATTAAGATTCCTTATCTAATCATTTGAAATAGGTGACCAAAAAATAACCTTTGCACAATTTTATTTGAAGTAGAAATCACCTCAAAAATATAATTTCAATTGAACAAGAACACTTAAGACATTAGCAATAAGAGATCTTATAAAACTTGTATTTTTTCATATATCACGTCAATATTGTCCAAAAAGTAAGAGCCATCAACAGAAGTATTGTGCATTTATTACTATTAGTACTATTACATATATAGTACTAAAACATTATACTAGTGTAATGTATTAGTATTCATGTATATACGAATATACATTGTGTAATGTGGACATTAATACTAATAATGTATATAGTAATACATTAAATTAGTACTAGTTAGTATAATACAAATATTATTTATTTAACCCTAGTTTATATAGTCTATAAAACCACTGACTTTAACCCTGTGTATAACATAACCCTTCTTTCCAGACATTTCAAGCACACAAATTGAATATTCAAGTTTCAGACTCAGGGCTCAGTAGGTGAAAAAGTAACATTATTCCTAATTCCAGGTGAAGATGTAAACAGAAGCACATAAAAATGCTTTAACAAAGGGTCCAAATCTGAGAGACTAGGAATAGCTTGCACTACCAGGCTTGTGATGAAAACCCTATGTTTCTCCATTCATTAATTCAGCATTTATTGAGTATCAGCCATATGCAAAGCTTCATACTAGGCCCCAGAAATCCCAAGATAAATAAGTTAAAATATATGTCCTCATGAGAGTTCACAATCTATCAGAAAAACAGATAGGTATAATGTTTACACAACAACATGGTTCTACTCAACAGAGAAATTGGCAAGGGAGCTGGCAGTAGGTACAAATAGCAAGAAGGAATTCCTTCCCTGGGTGCCTGGGTGGCTCTGTTGGTAAGCATCCAGACTTCTGCTCAGGTTATGATCTCACAGTTTGTAGGTTTTTTTTTTTAACGTTTATTTATTTTTGAGACAGAGAGAGACAGAGCATGAACGGGGGAGGGTCAGAGAGAGGGAGACACAGAATCTGAAACAGGTTCCAGGCTCTGAGCTGTCAGCACAGAGCCCGACGCGGGGCTCGAACTCACGGACCGCGATATCATGACCTGAGCCGAAGTCGGCCGCTTAACCGACTGAGCCACCCACACGCCCCCACAGTTCGTGGGTTTGAGTCCTGCATCAGGCTCTGTGTTGACAGCTCAGAGCCTGGAGCCTGCTTTGGTTTCTCTCTCTCTCTCTCTCTCTCTCTCTCTCTCTCTCTCTCTCTCTCTCTGTGCTCCTCCCCCATTCATGCTCTGTCTCTCTCTGTCTCTCAAAAATAAATAAACATTAAAAAAAGAAAAAGAAAAAAAAAAAGGAAACTCTTCCCAAGGGCAGAGAATCTGCCATATTCACTGGATAACACCCTTGCCTCGCTTAGAGCTGGTGCCTAATATGTGCTCCATAGGCATGTGTTGAATGAATAGAGGGATAGATGGATGTAAGCTTGACTCTCTCTTGGAGAAAGGAGGCAACAACTGAAAGGGATTTTGAAAGACATGATAAGATTTGGCAGACAAATGGGGCTAAACAGCTAAGCTAACACATGAAGGCATGGATACATGTTTTATTCAGGACCCTTCAAATAGCACAAGTCCACAGAGAATGTGAGGAGGACTATGTAGGAGGTGAGGATGAGGAGGTAAAAAGGACACACGAAGGAATTCTGACTTTATGATGTAGGCAATGGTGCTCTTCTAGCATACTGTTATTCCTATATATACCAAATTCTCAATAAATGTTTGTTGAAAAGCTAAATATTTTTCTCATAATAAAGAAATTAATGCTGAAGTATAAAGAGATATGTAATTCACAGTCATATTCACTATTGCAATATTATACAGTATTGAAAGCAGTAATTCCCTCACTCTTTAATATAGCAATTTTTTAATGGTTACTTTTTAAGTCATGATAGGGGTATAAAAGAAGAAGAATATTAGCAGCAATGATACATACATCATCAAAGACTTATTACATGAATTTAAGCCCTCTGTTTTCAAAGCCAATTTATATCTACTATCTTACTTGGTCCTTCCTTGATTTGGAGTTGACAGTGTTAATGGGGATATAACACAGATGTATTAAAAATATCCACAAAATTAAAGCATTGCGGCTTTTCTTTAAATGTTTATTTACCTTTGAGAGACAGAGAGAGAGAGAGCACAAGAGGGAGACACAGAATCTGAAACAGGCTCTAGGATCTGAGCTGTCAGCATACAGCCCAACGTGGGGCTTGAACTCACAAACCATGGGATCATGACCTGAGCTGAATTTGGATGCTTAACTGACTGAGTCACCCAGGTCCCCAAAGCATGGCAGCTTTTGATTAGGTATCTAAATAGGTGTCATAGATTAGGAAGAAATAAATGGAAAGACTCCACAGACATGGTATGACCATATCATGGGGGCCATTTTCCTAGTCCTCATGGCTTCATCAGGGTGGGGCTCTTGAAAACATGAGTAAGTATCCAAGGAATCTCTCCCACTTTTGTGACCTCAAAGAAGTAACAAAGTCAGACTTTGACATTTAATACAGCATTTTGTGTGAGGTTCCTTAAGGTCTGATTTTGTTATAATTTGTGTCCACAGTACTTTATGTATAACAGAAACAGTTTCTAAAATAGTATGTGTGTCATAAAGCCAAATAGTGGATTGTGGGACACGATGGGATGAGATGAGAGGGGAAAAGAGGGGCAGGAAATAGGGGAGAGGAGAGGAGTAGAGCAGAGGAGAAACGGAGAGGAGATGGAAGAGGAGAGGAGAGAAAAGAAGATTGGCATGGCATGGTGAGGCAAGGTTAGTCTAGGCTAGAATAGAACATATCAGAGTGCACTACGTATGGTGAGAGTATTATATCATGAAACTGAAGTTTCAATTATACATATGTGGGCAAGCAATCATAATTTGAAATTATTGTCTTAGTGTAGTTGTGGTCCACAAGTTTGAGAAACACTAGTTTAGGAGGATAAGTATAAACTCTAAATCCAGATTTGGTCAACATCTAGCTTTGGCATTCCTGGCCCTGGGCCTGTGGTCTTTGACAAACTAATCACTTGGAAGCCTCAGTTTCCTAAAATTGAAAAAAAAAAAAAAAAAAAAAAGAATGTGAAATAAGGATGATAGTTTTTAGATTATAGGACTGTTACAAATTTAATATTAAAATTAATGAATGAATGAAAAGCCTATAACAATTCCTAACAACCCAGTAGTTTTCATAAATTATCAATATTATTTTGTGGTAGTCCCTCAGGAAATTTTACTTGCATGCAGTTGAAATAATTCTTTCAACATTTCCATTAATAGTGAAAACATAATCAAGAGGTAAATCTAGTCTATTGAGAAGAGTTTATATTTGATGTTAGGTCTCAGACTCAATTGCAAATGCATCTGAATAGCATAGGAATTCCATGATTTGCTTCAGAGAAGTTTTGAATTTCTGTCTCTACAAGTTTGTATTTGCATTAATTCTTGAATTACCTGCACCAAGATGGGAAAGTTGTATCAAAGACACAATCTGTAACTCCCTTTGTTTTTATGGCAAATATTACATTGGCAAGACAAGTTTAAACACACACACACACACACACACACACACACACACACACACATTCTCTCACACAATCAAACTTTCATGGGCTATCTGCATCTGGGAACACGAAAAGAAGCACCAGCATCCAACGGAAAGTAAGTTTTCTATAAACATGAAAAGATGGGTAACATATTTATAATTAAAGAGAAACAAAATGTATTGTTGAGACATAGGCACTCCCCTGAATTAAGGAAGGTGGTAGTGGGAGACATAAGACAAAGGAAAGATGAAAAGGAGAACACAAATTCTTATTAATTATTATTCCTTTTTTCCATTCAACAAATAGGAAGTATTTATTGAGTCCCTACTTCATGGCAGGCATTGTTCTAGGCACAGGAGATACAGCAGTTCCAAAACAAAGTATCTGTCTCCATAAAATGTATACCCTAATGAGGGGCAAGAGACTACAAACAGCTAAATAAAGACACACCCTGCTGGTTGGTGATAAGAGCTGTGAAGAAAGCAGGGTAAGGGGAAAGGCAATTTGGGGTGGGGCGGGATAGGGGGCAGGTAGGTGGGATTGCTATTTTAGACAGAGTGCTCAGGAAAGACCTCTCTGAGAAGGCGACAATTGAGCCTAGATCTGAAGACTGACGCAGGTATCTGGGAGAGATGATCTATGTGTCTAATGAGGGGAGCAGCAAGTAAAAACACCAAATTCAGGGTATGCTGGGAATGTTGACAGTACAGCACAGACGTCAGAGTGTGAGGAGCTGGTGGCAGGAGATGAATGAGAGCGAGGGAAGCATATCTGCTTTTACTCTGAGAGTGATGAGAAACTACTAGAAGGTTCTGAGCAAAGGTGAGACATAGTATAACTTCTAACAGCTCACTGGGGCTGCTGGTTTTAGAATAAACCGGGGCAGGTTGGAGGTCACGGAATTTGGAGCAGAAGCAAGATCAATGAGGAGACTACTACAATAATCCAAGAGCCACAGCGGAGGCCAAGATCAGCGGGATTTCAGTAGAGGTGGAGTGAATAGGATTCACTACTGACAGGTAGACTGGTTGTGGAACAGGAGGGAAAAAGAGTCAAGGCAGATTGCCCAAGTTAAGATGGGTATAGAAGGGGCATCTGGGTGGTTCAGTTGGTTAAGACTCTCGGTTTCCGCTCAGGTCATGATCTCACAGTTGTGAGAGAGAGCCCGGTTTCGGGCTCCACGCTAACAGTGCCACGCTTGCTTGGGATTCTCTCTCTCCCTCTCTCTGCCCCTCCCTTGCACAAATAATAAATACATTTTTTCTCACTCAAATAATAAATACATTTTTTAAAAATTAAAAAAAAAGATATAGGGAAGTGAAATTCTCAAATGAAAGAATGAATGAATAATTTAAAAGATAAGGAAGGAAAGAAAAAAGAAATGAGAAAAGGAGATTTAACATGCAAATATTTACACTTAGAGGATGTAGAATAAGTTTTACCCCTGCTTAATGATTAAGTATTCACTGGCAGCTGCAGCTGGGTGGTAAGTCGAGGTACTTCCCTGGAAAAGATGAGGCTCTAGGCATGAGCGAGCACCTACGTTCCTTTAAGGGCTTAATTTACTACAAGAGGAATTCAGGAATAGAACAGAGCCTTCAATTTGAAATAGTTATTACAGGCAAAGCGTCTTAGGATGTTGTCGTGCCTGCAACAATTGGTTGTTACTCTCCCAGCCGGTTAATACCAGCCAGGCAACGGAGGTAATTGTAAGGATCAAAGCGTTGAGCTCCTACAGAGAAGCAAGTGCATACGTTGCCAATATTTCATCATTCGGAGCTACATTCCTTCTTTTCCTAATATGAAAGCTATAAAAGGGAAAGGGGGGAAAAAGCCCCTGAAAGTGCTATTGTTAAGACCAAAAACTAATTAGTCATTGCTTCCCAAAGTGTTATGTGAAATGTCTCCAGAAATAATGGTCTGCTTTCTCAGATTTTATAGGTTTGCTGAGTCTAGTGTTCTCTGGAATTTCCTGTTTCCCTTGCTAGGGAAGATTGAGTAAACTTTATAAGTCATCTTGAATAACAGAAACCTTTCAATAAAGGCAATCATTTGTGGATTCATAAAGTATACAACCAGCCTTGAAATAAGGATGAGAGCGGTAAATAAAAGCAATTCTGAGATTGTGTATATGAGTGTGACTATACTTTTTGGTTATTATAAGCCTGAGGTAGTCATTTTATACTCTTTGAAGATGCTGAATGAAAAATTCACATTTCCTTTCAGGGTGTTCATATGTCAAATAAATTATGGTCTAAAAATGGTAGTCCAATGCCCCTAATGTTTGTAAATAATTTGCAATAATTCAATTGTTAATTATATAGCTAAACCTGGATTTAAAAACTGCTGTTTGATATTAAGTACCACTGTCACTGTGCATTAGTAAAATATTGAGATTCTATGCCTCTCACTAAGATTTAAAAGCTGTATTAGCATTTGTGTAAATGCTGCCACTGATACGGAAACTCACTTGGAGAGTGACAAATGACTTTTGCAGAGCAGCTGCCTTCAGAGTTTCCCACGAACAAAAAATAATAAATATAAAGTACTGACATTTCTAAAGCTCTTCACGTATACCAATCACTTCCCTGAAATTACCTGATTTAGTCACATGTGGCTCATAATTATGCCTGGCTTATTCAAAAGAAATATTACATATGTGTTAATACCAAAAATCAAGTGCAAATAGTGAGTTTTCAGGTCTACAATTGTGTGTCCACGTATCACTGAGCTAATACAAATGGGGTCTATTCCCCACTGAGAGCTAGCAAAATGAAAAAGTATTTCTCTTATCAAAGTTGAAAAATAAATGCTGGCTTGGTAGAAGGCAAGTTGACTTGAATTCATTACAAGGGGATATAATTACTTAAGTACAAAATGGACCTGTTATAAGGCATGATGATTCCATCTATTTACCTATGATCACAAGGATAGTGTTAGAGACACTTAAGAGTTTATTCTAGAAAGAGTCCAAACCTTGATGAAGCTTGCCAGGGAAAAACTTTCTCTCACTATTTTCTATAGATGCAATATATAATGAGTATTAAAATGTTAACTCTTCAGAGTCACAACCTACCTGGTGCTTTCTGCTTCCTGCAAAAGCACCAATAATCTTCCTGACTGGAACAGGAAGATCTCCTATGGAGCCATGAGTAAAACTTAATCAAATGTTAAAATAGGCCACAGAAGTCATCCGGTCTGATACTCTGAAAACACAAAATTCAACTTAGTTGACAAGCTTTATCTGAGGAACATCAGAAAGCAGCTCTCTCCCCAACACGTGTCACCTTCCCACTCAGCTGTGAATGGGGATCTGTCACACCACCTTTGGCTGTGTATTTCTCTCTCGTGGTGAGTCAAATCCCTGCTGAATAATCTTAGCTCTGATCCAACTTTCACAACAGAGTTGTGATACATCTCAGATGCAAACTGTCATTTTACAACTATTTCTACATTTGCTTGAACAAAAATTTTCTGAAACAATTTTGTTAATAATTCTGTATTTTTAAACATTTTTAACATTTACTTGGACACAATTCTTCAAGCTGTCTACAAACTCATGACCAAATAATTTTACTAAAAGCAAAGGTTTAACTTTCTGAAGGGTATTTTATGACCAAAAAAAAAAAAAAAAAAGATGAGTAATAAAATTATTTTCACAAGACTTTCCTAAGTAATTTGAATACACAATAAAACCTTAATTAAATTATCATAAAATAGATCATTATCATTGCTATTGCTTCATTTAACTACTAAAGGCTAATGAATACCCCTTAGATTTTTTTTTGAAGACCTTGTGGTAAAAGCCATATAATCATGCAATATCTATAAAGGCAGAATAGAAATAATGCCAAACACCTTCCTCTTCTGAGGAATGTTGTCATTATACAGGATAAGAAAAACAAGTTTGACAAATGAAATTTCCACATAAACACTATTTATCAATAAATATAAAAGGATAAAACCTCTAAATTTTATATCAAACTTTTAATTTTTCTACTTATTTTGTCCCTCAAATATTTAAAGAAAATATTATTACTCTTACTATTATAAAATGTGACTAAAATAATCAAATTCAAAGTGAAGGAAGGCCCTATTTCCTCAAAATATTAAAAAACAATTTTTATACAGGAAAGTTAATTACTATATTGAAGGAAAGTAGGGAGAGGGGAAATCTACATCCCCATGACTGTTATGTAATTTATATAATTACTTAATCTTCATACCAACCTGATGAGGTAGATATAATTATTCTCATTACCCAAATGAGGAAAATAAGACCCAAAGAATTCAAATACCATGCTGAAATGTACACAATCAATATGAGGTGGGATTGGTATTTGAGCCCAAATCCATCTACTTCCACATTCTTTTCACTTATACCATGGTGAAAGGGATGTTTTAAAAAAGAACTCAGTAGATTGTCGAGTTAATAAGAGCAAACATTTGGAAACTGTCTGACTCAGGTGAGAAGTTCAACTTTTTATTGTTACATTAAAGACAATAATGTGGAATGCCATAATTCCAAATCAAGGAATTACAAGCTCATATTGTGAGATTAAGAGTGAAGACAAAATTACAGTATGCTATTTATAAGTAGTATGTATCAGAAAGACCTTCGGAGGTCCTGGGTGGCTCAGTCACCAATCAGTTAAGCATCTGAGTTCGGCTCAGGTCGTGATCTCGCAGTTTGTGAGTTCAAGCCCTGTGTCAGGGTCTGTGCTGACAGCTCAGAGCCTGGAGCCTGCTTTGGATTCTGTCTCCCTCTCTCTCTGCCCCTCCTCTGCTCATGTTCTGTCTCTTTCTCTCTCTCTCTCTCTCTCTCTCAAAAATAAATAAAACATCAAAAATGCCTTCAAAATTAAGGAGTTTTCTTTTTTAAAAAATCAATTAATTTTTTAAAATACGCTGTATGCCCATCATGGGGCTCGAACTCACAAATCTGAGGTTAAGAGTCACATGCTCTACTGACTGAACCTGCCAGGTGCCCCAATTAAGGAGTTTTCTCATTCTATTCAAGGATATATTTATACCTTCTTTGCACTAGATAGTCTCCAAATGTGTTGCCCAATTCCTTCCCTCCTTGTAAATGTACACAGTTCCTCCCAACAAGAGATAGAGTCCCTTCCCCCTTCCCTTGAATCTGGGTTGGCCTTGTGACTTGCTTTGGCTCATAAAATGTGGTGTGAGTAGTACTATGTTAGTTCTCAGCAAGGCTGTTAAACACTTCCAGGCTTTAAGACGTGTAGTACCTTTGGCTTTCAGTCCCTTGAGATCCAGCCTCCATGTAAAAAGCTTGGGACTATGAAAGAAAGGAGGCCATGTGGAAAAGAGCTTCTGGAGAATGAGAGGCCCTTTTAGATTTGACATCCTCAGCCCCAGCTGAATGCCACGAGAGCAGAGATAAGCCATCCTGCCAAGTACTGTCTAAAATGCAGAACCATGGGGCGCATGGATGGCTCAGTTGGTTAAGGGTCAGACTTCTGCTCAGGACATGATCCCATGGTTTGTGAGTTCCAGCCCCACATCAGGCTCTGTGCTGACAGGTCACAGCCTGGAGCCTGCTTCAGATTCTGTGTCTCCCTCTTTCTCTGTCCCTCCCCTGCTCACACTGTCTCTCTCTCTCAAAAATAAATACATATTTAAAAAAATTAAAAAATAAAATGCAGAACCATGAGCAAATAATTGGTGGTACTTTAAGTCACCACAGTTTAGAGTAATTTGCTATACACAAAGGGAAAATAAAAATAGTGTTCAATTAAATATGTTCCTTTAAGTTACCTCTTTAAGCATCTCGTAATATCTTATAAATAAAGCTTTCTTCTAAAGGGACATCTAGGCCCTAGAAACAAAACTCTCTCAATATTGTAAGAAAAGTAATAAATTAGGATTACTGTTTTAGAAACTCTTTTAGTTTCTAAAAGAGTTAAACTTTAAACTAGATAGATACAGAGATATAGACATATACATATATCCAAAAAAGAAAAAAAATCAGAAATTATCTGTTGAAGTTTTCACTCAGCAAAGGCATATAAAGCTAAGTTCTAAACATTCATAAAAATAATCAATTTATTTTTTTAATAAAAACAAAAGATACCTGTTCTGAATAAACTGTAGTGCTCTAGGTAATAGGATTGTAAAAAAAACAAGTATTAATAAAACCCACTAGTTTAAACCTGTTATAATTTTAGTAAAGTGTATCTCAATTACCCATTAGCAGTCTGCTATAAAGTGACTTTTGATAGAAAACTGATGTCTTTGCAGCTATTAGCTCAGTAGAAACCTTTCCACATTACTCTTTGGGGGCATACGCAGGACTATTAGATTGGAAGTTTTAAGACCTAACCCCTCCCTCCTCAAACTCAGGGCTGGGAAGAAGCAGTGGAATTATTAACATAAATTCAGATAGGAAATGAGTCTAGAGAGGAAAAAACAACCTTCAACCCAACCCATTTTGAGGTTAGTGGCAGCTTTTGTTTTTTTCTTTTTCTCTTTCTTTTCTTTCTTTCCTTTTTTCTTTCTTTTTTTTTCTTTCTTTCTTTCTTTTTTTTTTTTTTTTTCCCTAAACACTAATGACAGGTTGGTCTGTAGCCTGCTGCTACTTCTTTCTCTCTCCAAGTCCAAACCCCACAGTGATTCCTTCCTTTCCCATGACCTATTGCCAGACTTCTGCTTTCTTTCCCCACAGGCTTGGTTTCTCCCTCCTTTGAAGATTCTGTTTTATAAAATCAATGCCTCATTCTTGCCTATTAGAGTGCTCTTTGGAGACCACTGGTAGTAGTCAATTGACAGAAACTGGGCAGAGCGGAGTTGATTCAGATTTTCCTCATGTGTATAAGTCTTCGTTTATAATCTATTTATAATTTGCATATATATTCTCCAACCAGGTTATCTCACCTGCCAGTATTAAATCTGTTAGTTGCCAATGGCTACTCCTTTCTAACCGTTCTCCCCAGAGATCACTGCCCCATATTTTTTTAGAAATAAAATGATACAGGATTACAAAAAATGATTAGATGGGGGAAACTGAAGAGAATAAGAAGAGTTTACAGACTGTTTCTCACCATTTTACTATCTGCTAGATTAACCCTAGGAAAAGAAAAAAATCTTTAGTGTACTTGGAGAGAGAAAATACTAGAATTAAAGCATCTTCTTCCAGATGTGAGATTGTGTCCTCTTTCCATCATCTGGGAAAGTAAGCAGAGTAAAAGTAGAATGAAAAGATCTACATTTAGACACAGTGAGAAAATGCACGAATATGCAGTGGCTCCTAAAAATAGATTACAACAGAGAATGACATTATGCCAGTCACAGAAAAACAGGGTCAAGGCATTAAAGATATACCCAGACCAGGAGAGACCATCACCAGATCCCTTCTGGGGTTGGTCCAAGGCTCAGCCTCCACAAACAATAACAACCAGACTTTCAAGATTTAGTGCTGTCCTTACAAGAGACTGTTTTCACTCAGGGCCCTCATTAATCTTGTGCATTCACCCTGAGCCTAATCACGTGGCAAGCTAAGGTTAAGAGTCTGTTCTTGGGGAGCTAACTGCTTACTTGTGAGGTAAGCTCACTCATCCATGACACTGAGCTACCAAGAGGGCAGTGAAAGAAATAATTTAGGAAATTATGCCCTGGAAGTTTCACGTTATGAACATGTGAATCTGTCTCCCAGCTTCAAAGTTACCTCATTTGGAAAAAAAGTTCCCTTCATCTTTTCAGACATAAAAAGAACTATGCTTTTCTTTCTTTGTGTTTTTAAGAGATGTTATATTTGCTAATTTTAAAGTAAGCTTTGAGATGACAATTTGGGGAGAATTGTTTTGAAATGTACCTGTTTATTAAGTAACCACTCTTAAGCTAATTAATTTTATAAAATTATAATAACAATTATTATTATTATTTTAGAGAGAGAGCACAAGCAGGGGAGAGGGGCAGAAGGAGGGAGAGAGAATCTTAAGAAAGCTCCACGCTCAGGACAGAGCCCAATGCAGGGCTCAATCCCACAACCCTGGAATCACAACATGAGCTGAAATCAAGAGTCAGCAGTTCAACCAACTGAGCCACCCAGGCGCCATTTTGTAAAAATATTTTAAGTGTGGAGTAATTTCCTGAAAACACTAAAGAATCAATTAGCTAAAACAATAATATTCCTACACTCTGCTAACAAGATAGTTTTAATTAAGAATACACAAACTTGGGACCCCTGGGTGGCTCAGTCAGTTAAGCATTGACTCTTGATTTCAGCTCAGGTCATGATCTCACAATTTGTGAGTTTTGAGCCCCACATTGGGCTCTGCGCTGACAGTACAGAACCTGCGTGGGATTCTCTGTCTCCCTTTCTCTGTGTCTCTCAAAAATAAACAAACATTAAAAAAAAAAGAAAAGAAAAGAATACACATACTTGGGGCACCTGGGTGGCTCAGTCAGTTAAGCGCCAACTCTTGATTTGGGCTCAGGTCATGACCTCATGGTTCGCTGAATAGAGCCCCATACCAGACACTGGCCTAATAGCACAGAGCCTGCTTAGGATTCTTTCTCTGTCTCTCTCTGACCCTCCCTCCCCTACTCATACTCTCTCTCTCCCTCCCTCTCTCTCTCTCTCTCTCAAAATAAATGAACATTTTTAAAAAGGGAAAAAAAAAAGAATACACAAACTTGAAGGGTAAAGCAGAATGGGACAGAGTACAGAAGAAATTTTGAATAGTAAAAGTAAGTGCAAATCAGGTTAGCAAGTTAAGGTGACATAATGGGTGTCTAGCCATGTCCAGGTTATAATGATATCTTTGCATTAGTTGTCATCTCTGCCTGGAATGCTCTTCTATCAGATCTTTGTATAGCAGGCTGTTTCTCATTCAGATATCAGTTTAAGTGATACCTCCTTGGAAGGCTTATCCTTGCCCTATTTATAAAGCAGGCTTCCAGGCACTCCTGATTACTTAATTTGCTTTAATTTCTCCAAAGAAGTATTACTATCTGATATTTTCTTGCTCATTTTATTCACTTCCACTCCAGCCCTCAGCTAAAACATGACTTCTATAAGAAGAGAAATCTTTTCTTTCCAGTTTATTTATTTTGAGAAAGCACATGTGCAAACAAGTGCGCCAGAGGGGGAGGGGCAGAGGGAGAGAGAGAGAATTGCAAACAGGCTCTGCACTGCCAGCACGAGCCCCACCCAGGGCTGGGTCTCCCAAAAGGAAAGATCATGACCTGAGGTGAAATCAAGAGTCTGAGGCTCAACTGACTGAGCCACCCAGGTGCCATTATAAGAGGAGAAATCTTATCTTTTTCACCACTGAAGTCCTTAAGATCCATGAGAATATCTGTCAGAGACTAGGTATTTTATAAAATCTGGGAGGTCAATGCCTAAACAAATGAATGGATGCTTTCAAAAAAGCTTATTTACTTGGCAGAATAAATTTTATGTGTTTTTAGTACTAAAAATCTCTATCAAGAAGAAACTTTGGGGGCACCTGGGTGGCTCAGTTGGTTAAGAGTCCAACTTTGGCTCAGGTGATGATCTCTCAATTTGTGGGTTCGAGTCCCACATCAGGATATGTGCTGACAGCTCAGAGCCTGGAGCCTGCTTCACATTCTGAATCTCCTCTCTCTGCCCCTCCCCCACTCATGCTCTGTCTTTCTCAAAAGTAAATCAACATTAAAAAAAAATTTTTTTAAGGAAGAAACTTTGATGTCACTAATACAAGGTTGTAGCTAAAACCATAAAAACAGCAAGAACTCTGTATGCTGTAGATTATTATACCAGCACCTATACTTCAAACCCAGAGTGATTTACAAAGACTTTACCATTACAGATGACATGAGCATACTAAATGGATATAGTTAGCTCCAGCAATCACAAAAAGTAACACAGCAGAAATCATTGATTTCTGCAAACAAAATAACTACAGGAAGTACACCTATTCCTGGGCCTGAAATTCAGACTTCATGTCAACAGTCTAGAAAGATAAATAAATCATCCTGGGTAATCAGATAGTGTGCTTGTCTCAAGTGCAGGGAAAACTACATTTAGGAAGAGAATGTTTGTTCCTGCCTGGCCTCCCAAACAACTCTGGCAATTTACCTAATCTCAGTGGTTTATAGGTTTTGTTTATTTCATTGAGGTCCACTTCTCTGCCCCAAATATTTCTGTAGAACAGCAGATCTTTTCGCTTTTTACAAAATGGGGGCTGTTCTCACTGTGCCTGTGCCTGAGGCTGGAATCTGCAGGTGCAGGCTTCCAGGATTCATGGGCAGCCATCCCTGGAAAGCTACACCCTTTCCCAAGCGCAGGAAACAGGCTGCAGAAACTTTTCACAGTAATGGTGTATGCTTGTAATTTTTAATGAACCTACCCAGTGACATATCCTTACAGCTATTTTCATAAAGAAACCAGAACATTTTTATAAAAATGGAAATATTTTTAGGAGATCTTAGCAGAAGAAAAGATTTATTTAATAACAAAACACAGGTTTCCAACCCTCTTCAAAGGTTTAAAAGGCTTATTTCAACAACAGAGTATAATTTATCATTAGCAGCATTCTCCTCTGTATAATAATGGGAGAAACAAATAGTGCATAGAACAGAGTTGTTTGCTCCTCTGGAGATTCTGAGTAGTGTCTGCAGAGGAACATGTTGCCACAATTTTGAAAACACTAAGAATCATCTCCTCACTTGGAGTCAGGGGTGCATGGTCTTTGCCCGACACAGACCTGAGTCTTGTGTATAGCTTTCCCGTAGTAGTGACATTGTGAGCAATTACTTACCTTCTTTAAGATTTACTTTCTTTACTTGTAAAATAAGAATAGTGATAACCAACATACAGAGTTGTAAATTTTGAATGATATAATGTATTTCTTAGTACATCAATAATTGACATTGTGTTTATTAGTAGTATTCTGATTGAAATATTATCATTATCAATATCATCATTGAAAAGGTATTTTTCTCACTGGCTATGAGGATTAGTTTTATGTGTCTACTTGACTGGGCTAAGAGATGTCTAGACTGTTGGTAAAACATTACTTCTGGGCATGTCTCTGAGGGTATTTCTGGAATAGGTTAGTATTTGAATCAGTAGACTCAATAAAGGATGCTCCCTCATTGACACATGGGCCGTATTCAATCCTTTGAGAGCCTGAACAGAACAAAAATGTAGAGGAAGGGTGAATTTGGTTTTTTTAGCTTCAGCTGGGGCACCCATTTTTTCCCACCCTTAGGCATCCTGGTTCTCAGGCGTTATGATTCAGATCAGAACTTGCACCAATGGCCTGCCCATTCTTAATTTTTCAGACTCAGACTGAATTACACCACCGGTTTTCCTGGTTCTCCAGCTTTCAGACAGTAGTTCATGGGACTTTTCAGCCTCCATAACCACGTATGCCAATTCCTAGAATAAATCAATCTCTTTCTATGTACATATACAATACTACACACACACACACACACACACACACACACACACACACACACATATATATATATATATATATATATATAGTATTCAGTTTTATTTGAAATATAATTTTACTTTTTATTTTTATAATTCAGTGTGCAGTATTACATCTCAAATAACAGATTGCAGATTCAGGACAAGAAAGTCCAAATATATATATATCAATTGATATGTCAATTGATCAATTGATCTCCTATTGGTTCTGTTTTTCTGGAGAACCCTGACTAATACACTGGCCATATGTTCATGACAAAAAGGGAAGGGACCAAGTCAATTCCTGTTTTCTGGTAATACAATAAAGACAAAACAATATTGGGAAACAATCAAAATCAATCATCAGTTTTCAAATAACATTTGTAACTACCGAGGGAAAAATTGAGTTGCATAGCTGCTGTGGGGTAAAGAAAAGAAGGAAATATAAAGATGACCCAAATAGGCTATTCAGATTATGTTCCACTGTCCACAAAGATTCTACGAGTTGTACAGGACAAAACACGTTATCCTCAAAAAAAAAAAAAAAAAAAAAAAGAATGCTCAAGAGAAACTATACTTGCTTTTTGGCATAAAGTCTTATGGTAATCAATATTTGTAAAAAAGATAAATCAATAAATAGGTAGGGCTAAAAATTATTTGGGCATACCAAACAGTTGTTTCCAAACTGTTGGAGTACCCAGAGAAGTAGAACAAAAATTTTATAGGGAATCAACAAAGGATGGACCACTTGCATGTACGTTTAAAAAAAAAAAAAAAATTTAACATTTATTTATTTTTGAGACACAGAGACAGAGTGCGAGCAGGGGAGGGGCAGAGTGAGAGGGAGACACAGAATCAGAAGCAGGCTCCAGGCTCCCAGCTCCAAGCTGTCAGCACAGAACCCAACGCGGGGCTCAAACCCACAAACTGTGGGATCGTGACCTGAGCCGAAGCCAGACGCTCAACCGACTGAGCCACCCAGGTGCCCCAACTTGCATGTACTTTTAACAGATAATGACTTAAAAAAATCCTTACCATCCATCTGCTATCACAATAAATTCAATAAAGCATGGAATTTCATCACTGAAAATGTAGGAAGGACATGGTCAAAAATAAAGTCTTTTAAATGGAATAAATTTAGTTTTATGAAAAACTCCCTATATTTTTCTTATTCTTCTATGGCCTGGTGAAATCATCTTTAAACATAACTACTCATCCATGGATATGACTTCGGGAACCACCTACATAATCCTTTAGATTGCCCACAAAAATTTTATCTCATGAATTTATTGAAGAGAACTTTAGATGTTTGTGTGGCTGTAGATTTTTGGTTTGTATGTTTTTATAATTTTATATGAGCAGGTTTTTATTTTCTGAAAAGAACAAAATAATATAAAGCTTTATCCAACAACCAAAATACTAAGATTTATTCTCCAGAGTTTTACTCTCTGAGGCTGCAATTTGAATATCCTATTTCAAAGCCTTCCCACTTCAGTGCTGTACCAACTTAGACTGAGTAACAAGAACTGAATTTACCCTTCTGCCCGAAAAAGCTAAAACCCTGAAACAAAGGAAACCCAAAACTAAAACAATGGTTTTTATGATCCTGAACTCAAGGTAACAAAGGATACCAATCCTAAGGGATGGAAAGCAAAAAAGGTGAGACCTACCATGGTGTGCATTTGTTGTTTTGAGAAAGTTTCTAGGTGATGGCACAGGGAGAGGAAGCCAAGGAGGAGTCTCATGGTCTACCAGACATGAGGAGACAGACCTGAGATTCCAAGGAGAACACAGCAGCTACAGTTTTCAGGACGGAGTGCTACAAGGGTAAAGGCTGCACAGAGCTAGAATTCTGAAAATTGACAAAAGCCTTCCACTAAATATTCAGCACTGTACCAGTCACAGTACCAGGAAAAATGTGTGAGTAAACTGTTTGAAGCATGGGGAAGAGCCACCTGAAAACCCTAGAGGTAACTGACCAGTATACACAAGGACTAGGAATAGTGCCTGCTCCCATCACCCAGGCCATAAAACCTCATAATATAAAGAGCAGTGGGCAGAGTATCCAGAATGGTATTTTTTCAGCACTGGGAAATAATTAGCCCCAAACAAAACACTAATCCAATCTTGCCAAACAAATCTTAAAAGCAATACCTGAAACAATAAAAGTATTTACATGCAACTGTAGTGTTTTCCAGAACAAAGCAACACTTGAAGATAAAAATATCCAGCACCCAACAAGTTAAAAATCACAATGACTGGTTTCCAATAAAAAATTAGCAGGCATTCAAGAAACCCAGAAAAATATGACCCACAGTAAGAAAACCAACTAACTGAATCTGACATAGCACTGAAACAGATGTTAAAATGAGCAGACAAGAGATTAAGACAGTCATTAAAACTGTAACCCATATGTTTAAAAAAAGTTAAGAGGAAATATGGAAGATATAAAAGAGACAGAAACTGAACTTCTGTAGGTGAAAATTACAATGTGTGAGATGAAAAATATACTGGATGGGATAAATGGCAGAGTAGACAATGCAGAAGAAAAGACTAGTGAACTCAAAGGCATAGCAGTCGAAATTATCCAAACAGAAACACAGAGAGAAAAATAATAATCAAATTACTCAAAACCAATGATAAAGAGAATATAATTTACCAACCCCGAGTAGAAAGATACTTTAATGTACAGAGTAATTGAGAATGAAAACAGATATCTCATTGGAAACAAGAGGAACAAGATGATACTTGTTCAACTTGTTTCAACAATTTGTTTCAAATCTGGGAAAAAAATGGGCACCTGGGTGGCCCAGTCAGTTAAGCATCTGACTTTGATTCAGGTCAGGATCTCATGGTTCATGAGTTTGAGCCCTGTGTCCGGCTCTGTGCTGATACCTCAGAGCCTGGAGCCTGCTTCAGTTTCTGTGTCTCCCTCTCTCTCTGCCCATCCCTTGCTCACTCTCTCCCTCGAAAATAAACATTAAAATTTTTTCAAAATAAATAACTAATATAAAATAAAATTTGGGAAAAAAAGAAGATACAAAGGTGACATCACTACAGATTCTGTAGATATTACAAAATAATAAGGCAATATTACGAACAACCTTTTTCAAATAAGTTGGATGACTTAAAGGAAATGGACATATCCCTTAAAACACTTACAGCCAAACTTCACTTAGGAAGAAATAAGTAATATAAATAATCCTATATCTATTACACAAATGAACTATTTAGTTTAAAATATTTCTACAAAGAAAACTCCAGGCTTAGATGGTTTGACTTATGAATTCTATCAAAATTAAAATTTTTTGTTTCTAACGTTCATTCATTTTTGAGAGACAGAGAAAGACAGAACATGAGTGGGGAAGGGGCAGAGAAAGGGAGACACAGAATCTGAAGTGGGCTCCAGGCTCTGAGCTGTCAGCACAGAGCCTGACGTGGGGCTCGAACTCAAGGACCACGAGATCATGACCTGAGCCGAAGTTGGACACTCAACCGACTGAGCCACTCAGGCTCACGAGATCATGACCTGAGCTGAAGTCGGACACTCAACCAACTGAGCCACTCAGGTGCCCCTGAATACTATCAAAACTTAAAGAAAACTTAATATCAATTCTATACAACTCCTCCAAAACTTGAAGGGGAGGCAATGCTATCCAACTCATTCTATGTAAGGACAGCATTACCTTCACACTAAAACTTGAGAAGGATGTTACAAGAAAATATATACATCAATATCCTTCATTGAACATAAAGGCAAAAATTCTAAATAATATTTTAGCAAACTTAAACAATATATAAAAGGAATAATAATACCTCATGATTAGATATGGTTTACCCCAATAATGCTTGAATGGTTTAACATCTGAAAATCAATGAATATAATTTCCCATATTGACCAGAAAGAAGTCTAATAATACATTAAAGATATAATAGTATTTCCATGCTGAACATTCCACAAAATATGTATAGATACTTTCATTTACCTCAGGATCAAAACTTTTAAATGATCTCTGAAGGGAATACATTTGCAAAAGTTGAGTAGATATAACCAGGAAAAAACTGAAACTGCATAATTTTGTTCAGTACTGATTTCAGGCATTTCCCAGCATGGAAGGAAGGAAGGAAGGAAGGAAGGAAGGAAGGAAGGAAGGAAGGAAGGAAGGAAGGAAGGAAGGAAGGAAGGAAGGAAGGAAGGACGGACGAAATCAAAACAAGAAAAATTTTGGATCAGCTTTCTTTTAGGAGATTAAATTTTCCCTCTAATTATTATGAGTGAAACAAACCTAAAAGATAAATAATGATAGAGAGTGTGCCTTTGTATAAAAACCCAAAGTACCTCACTAATCATTTGATCAGTCAGCAGCTGAATTCCTCACTGTGATTGCTACTGGGCCATGGTGTAGGGCAGCACGGACTGAGCAGTAGTTCCTTAGGGTGCACAGGAACTGGTGAAGCAGGAGGAGGTAAAATGGAGAGGTCCTAGCAGTGGTTAACTATTAGCCGGTGTGGAAATAGTTCAGTATTTCTACAAATGGTTCAACTATACCAGAGTGCACTGCCTGAACATTCTAGTTTAGACTGAAGAACACATGCACATTAAGCAGTTGAGAACTACCCCACAGTCCATCAGCATCACCTTCTGACATAAGATGTAACTTCCTTAGAAAGTCAGGAAAAGCAGTGTGCCAGGAGACAGGACATCAGAGCTCTTGCCCAGCTTGGACCAATTAGCAGCTGTGTAAACTTTGTCAAGCTACTTAATGCCTCTGAGCATCCGTTTGCTCATCTGTAAAATGAGGAGAAAGAGACAGAAAAACAAAGAGAAGGGCAGGGAACTACAAAGTAAGGTGAAAAGAAAGTGGTGGACAGATTACAGAATGAAGAGGCAAGGGAGAAAGGCTTGGAAAATCTGAAATTGTGACAAAATATAAAGGGACTCAAAAAAGACTATTCTCTAAAATAAAGATGGAGAAAGCAGGAAGTTGAGATAAAAAAATATCAACATCAACCATCCTCTATTTCCCCATTAATGATAAATTCAAGCAGGGTAAATCCCCAAAAATAACAAATAGCCTTTCTCCTCCTCCTCCTTTTTTTTAAAATCTAGTTTATTTCACTCAGCATGTGTTTTCAAGATTCACCCATGTTGTACCATGTATTAATAATGAACTTCATTTCTGTGGGTGAATAAGATCTGATTGTATGTATGCACCACATTTTGTTCATCCATTTATTTCTCTTAACATTTAAAAAAAAATCAAGTTTATTTATTTTGAGGGAGAGACAGAAAGAGCAAGAGGGGGAAGGACAGAGAGAGAGGGAGAGAGAGAATCCCAAGCAGGCTCTGTGCTGTCAGCGCAGAGCCCAATGTGGGGCTCGAACCCATGGACCGTTAGATCATTACCTGAGCCAAAACCAAGAGTCAGACGCTTAACCGACTGAGCCACCTAGGCACTCTTCTTAAAAATTTTTAACCAGATAGGATTAACATTTACTATTATATAAGTTTCAAGGGTACAACATAATGATTTGTTATTTTTGTACATATTGTGAAATGATCACTACAGTCTAGTTAACATCATCACTTCACACGGTTACAAATGTTTTTTCTTATGATGTAGCCTTCCTCCTTCATTTAAGTTATATTTTTTCTTAATATTTTCTAAAAAATATTTGTATTCACTATAACAATGTTTTTTCTATATATAAGAGTCAAGGTTGGTATTTATTTTTTTAAAAGTAAATGTCAATATTTTTCTCACAATGTCTACTCACTGAAGACTAGACCATCTAACTTAGAAAATCAAGATGCAAAAGTGTGTGGTTCCTCGGAGGTCATTTCTTTACTTATATTTTATTTTTTACATATATCTAAAGATATTTTAGGTAGTTTATACAATGCATTTTTGGCCAAGGCCAAAAAAACAAAAAAACAAAAAAAAAACTGAAGCGTGATGATAGAGAAGACATACTTATCTCCTATTATTTCATAAGAATAAGTACAAAAGTTAGTTATTGTTGTTATTGTTCCTTTAATGGACATTCTCTCCAAACCTCAATTTAAGAATTTATCCCGTGAATCTTACAAAAGTGACATTATGTAATGTAATGGTCAAGATCTTTGCTACATCTTTACAAAAGCACAATGAAAGTAAACTTTTTTCTTTCACAAATAAAGGAAGTAATAAAAGTTCCATTTACCTCAAATATTTTTGAGTTTTCACTTCAATACATTTAAAAAGTAAATGTTAAATAACCACATTTTTGAAATGCGTATTTTAATATCTTAGCAGCATTCTAGTTATGGTACCTCAGTCTTAAAACATCATTTATTTACTTCTAATTTCTTCCCTCTGGCCTTCTAATTTCCTTAGAAATGAAGTCTCTCATGTGTGGTCTCAGTCTGAAGAGAGTTTACTAGCAGTTTCATTTAAATCTTATCACAACTGGCTAATACAATATTTAAGGCAAAATACAGAATATTAAACAATGCTTATCACTAAGATACAGCATCTTCCACATAGTTAATCATTATTATCTAACAACGCAAATACTAAATATCTTGAGTTTTAGCCCCATAAACATCAGCCACAGTCTACACTGAGATATGAGATGTTATTTTACTCAGGTGTCTAAGTAGACAGAACACTGACTCCCCAGCCTATTCATCACACCCTTTATTATTATCTATTCCTCTAAATATCCATTTATTTCAAAGATTTGGCCAGCAAGTAAATTTTGTAACATAAGAATTAACATGGTTTCATATGTTTTATAAACAAAGACATTTGTAACAGTCAATGGAGCTTCTAATATATTTGAAAGAGGTTATAATACTCTGTTAATGTAGTAATAAACAGCGAAAAGTTCCAGTTTAAGTCCTGTGTACCCCTAACTGGAGTCAGGTACTAATGTTAGGACCTTTAAATATTAATAAGAATACAAAATTTTAAGTGGGTGCCCCCTGGAGATGGACTCCAGGCAGGAATCATTACTTCCAAGTATTCTTCTTTTTTTTTCCCCATAGTTTTTAATTGACCCTAGAAAACCAGTAAAATACTGTAGTTACCACAACTTTTTCCTCAAATTAAATTTTCCATGTCTGCAGTTCCTCTTTCTCTGCCTTCCTTTTGTGATCTCACTGCATGAAATATCAATTCATAGAGGGACTATTTATAGGAAATGATACACTATTATTTTGCATGTTCTTCAAATTATGGTGATACCTTCCCTGTTTAGTTAATGGTTAAAGCTAACGAATGCTTTCAAATACTATAGCAGTAAATATATTATTGACTCAGGAGTTTTGTAATTTGCTTAATCTAAATCATATTTTAATTGGTTAATCTGAAGATGGCCATATTTTAAAACCTTAGAGTGATGTTGTAATGTGGTTTAAAGCATTTCATATTATGCTAGTTTCTAAAGGTTTTCAACTCAATACTCTCAAGTATAAAGAAAAATGATCCATTTCATTATACTATTGTTTTAAACTCAAGTTGCCACTAGAGTCTTTGTTTTTTTTAGACTGCCATTTCTTCTAATATGTATATAATTTTTATCTCACTGCTGAACCTTGAAAACATGGGGATAGATGTCCCTATTGCATATATCATACACTTTTTATTGTGAAT
Source organism: Neofelis nebulosa (assembly GCF_028018385.1). Classification (NCBI taxonomy): domain Eukaryota; kingdom Metazoa; phylum Chordata; class Mammalia; order Carnivora; family Felidae; genus Neofelis; species Neofelis nebulosa. The sequence goes on from NC_080785.1 coordinate 58,580,871, forward strand.
AACATTTGCTTTGTCTTCTGATATATAGTAAAGAGCTCAAGCTTCAGAGCAAGTCAGACCTAAGTATGAGTCTCTTAGTGATGCAATGCCTAGCAAGTGACTTCACTCATCTGAACTTTAGGGTCCTCATCCAACAGGAGGATAATTTCTCCATCATGGTGTTCCTATAAAACTAAGTGATCAAACCAAACCATTATGAGGCACATAGCACAAAGCACACCAACGAAGCTGCAAGCAGTCATTACCCTTGTCTATGATAGTCCTGAGGAAGACTTCCTCTGCTGAAACCCTTGCCTCAATTGGTATACTCCAGTATACCTCCGAGTATTTTATTCTCCACCTGTATTTTATTTATTGTTATTAAAGCTTTCTAAGTGAGCTATTTTTGTTTGTTTGTTTGTTGTTTGTTTTTCTGACGAGGAAATAAAGAAAATATATAAAACATTTCCTAATTACTTATTTTTAAATAAATGTTTCTCCCAGACAGGCATCTGGTAAGAGGCCAAATACTGAAAGTAGGTCCCGATAACTCTTGTAGAATGACTTGGGTCTTTCCTAAAGGTGCGGTGTCCACCAGCACTCTGTGGATAGACCAAATACCCTAAGTTGGAACTCCTGGCTTATTAGCTTATTAGCACTTCCCAAACATTGACAGACAAGCCTATGCCGCAAACTGCTTCTTGCTGAGCAGCTTAGCGCCTTTTCTCTTGGCAAGAAACAGATTTCCAAAACTAGGTTTTGATTCTCAAATACTTCCTTGACTGAATTATAATTCTCTAGAGCTGCCTTTTTTTCCTTTCTTAACATCTTTCCTACAAAATGGAGTTTGCTTCCCTCACTAAAACAGAGCACTTTTGGTAAGGCTTATATTTACCATATTTTTAAAAAGACTATTTGCTTGATAAGAATATCATTTGGAGCACTTCTTAATTTAAAAAAAAAAATCAGATAGAAGTCTTGCTATGCATTCCTATTCCCATACTTTTGCATTTCACCAGGTTAAAAGAAACTAAAATGTTTCCTACCTGAAGAAAAATATCCTTCAAGAAATATAAAAGTAGGTAAAGTGAAGGGAACAAATATTTAAGAGTTAAAGTCCTTTAGGGATGCCTGTGTGGCTCAGTAGATTAGGTGTCTGACTCCTGGTTTTGGTTCAGGTCATGATCTCACGGTGTGTGGGTCTGAGCTCCACATTGGGCTCTGTGCTGATAGCATGGCACCTGCTTGGGATTCTCTCTCTGCCCCTCCCCAGCTCACACTAAACTAATTTTTAAAGAAGGAATAAGATTGAGTCTTTAGTCCTTATAAAAATATAGGACCTTAACAGTTGTGTGTGTGTGTGTGTGTGTGTGTGTGTGTGTGTGTAACTGTCCCACTCAGAAAGCATTCTTTTTCAAAACAAAGTGCTATGGGTTCTTGACACAAAAAGTTTTGGACACAAGATTCTTATGATTGATGCCAGAACTAAAAGCTCCAATAGGATTGTCCAGCCAGTACAATTTTCTTTCTTCATTGTTAACATTGGCCAATGACCTATCATTTTTTAAAGGAATACATTTGAAGAAAGTTTCTGTTTTCTCTCTCAGCAACAAATGGATGCAGTACCTTCAAACTGAAACATTATATATTCACCAATAGAGTGAAAAAACTGAATCATAATCCAGTATTCAAAAAGAACTATTTTTAGATTATGATTTAACACTAAGAGAAGCGTACAGAAATTACCCCAAAAAATATGTAAAGAAAAATGTTGAATTAATAAAATAGGATGGAAATAAAACAAATATTTTCTATAGTTCATTCTTCCACCTTTTCTTAATTAAAACTAATTCACTTCATTACTTCTCTATGTTAAAATAAGCTCTAATCCTAATTACAAAAAGTCACATAAGATTTCGGGGGAAATTGTTAATTTAGCCATTATTTGAGAGTCTCTCTTGCCCCCCAAACCACATGGAAAATGAAGAAAGTATGGCTTTCTGAAAAACTACAAACTTATCACTTTTTCTACAATTTAGTTTCTTGTGTGGAATCTTATGCCTAACCACAGTGTATGTCTTTATATTTCCTGATAAAGAAGTGGTCTCAAGAAAGGAAAGATACTAACATTTAAATACATTGCAAGTATAGTTAAGCAAACTCTGTTCGGAAGGGAAAGATTAAAACATCAGATTTGCAACATTTCATGTGGTAGAAGCGACTTCTGAAACAAGAGCAGTTTCTGAGGGTTGAGAGGTGAACACAGAGGGTGTCACTAAGCTCTCAGTTAGTCTCAAAGAGGTACCACTGTGCCTAATTATTTTCTCCTATGCTTCTGTCTATAAGCATTACACTTTTCACTTTTCTATGAAAAAGACCCATAGTTAATGAGAACCATAAAGATTCCTTAATCAGCTTATATTGTGAAAGAGTATTAAAGTCTCCACTTTCACAACAGGCACATGAAATACACACTTTTATAATATATTACTAGCACAGGAACTTACATCTCTCTCCCCTTGAACCACCTGCAAATTTTAATAGTCATGTATCGCCAGGGTACCAGAAACTCATAAAAGTTTAACCTGCTAATTAACAAGTAGGTAAAGTTCCAGCCCTGTACCATAATTCGTTTGCTTCCAAGGCATAGTCAGCAAAACCTAGAAAATATTCCCTTGATTTTTTTTTTTTCCAAGGCAGCTATACTCCAGGCATGATTCCTTACCAAGGTCACCAGGAAGTGAAAGCACACAAATACATATCAAAAACCATGTCTTTATGGAGGGCATAAAGTTAGTGAAAATGTGGAGGTCTACAAATTGGATTTGAGTATCTCCAAAAAAACTGTTCTCTGAAAGATTTTATTTGGACTAGGTCACTCTTGTTCCAACTTCAATCTGTTCCTTTCCTAGTGTGGCTGCACCATAGGTCTGTGCCATTTATTTCATTCCCATTACCTAGAGGCTATATTAAAAAATATTATATGCTTACTACAACTGTTTATTATGTAAACATCCAATCTATGATCCCAAATGTGGGGATCACAAAATACAGAAATCTAAAGAAAGCACTACAAGAAAGAAAAAGCCTCCCAATTCTTTCCTGTAACAATGGTGATGGCTACTAATGACATTCCGATAAGATGACTTCAAGCTATGTAAGTTTCATAAACGGCCCATTAGTGTCAAGCCCTTGGTCTTGGTCCCAGCACAGCTAGCCATACTAGGAATTACTACCATATTAAGAAATTGGTTATTTTTCTGAACTTACAATACCAGGCAGAGCTATTTTCTTTTTCTAGTGTTTTATTTATGTGAACTAGCCTCCTAAGGGGGTAATTAAAAGATTTATGTCAGAAAGCTAGTGGAGGTATTATATGATGTCTGACTTCTCTGTAACTAGAGAATATCTGCATACATAAAGGCCAACAGACAGACACAAGTTAGGAAGTGGTTCATTCATTCATTCTTGTTTTACTGTGTGCCTTCTATAACACAAGAACAAGGTACTGTAAGTAGAGTGATTTTATATATATATATATATATATATATATATATATATATATATATAGGTGATCTCATATATCTGATCATCTAATGAGCATAAACCATTAGGCTGGTTCTTCAACATTTGCTAATTTTAACAGATTTCACTCCTTTCTAACATTAAATTCACAGACTATGAATAATAATAATAATAATAATAATGATAATACTGATAACTAGCATGTACTGAATACAACTTTGTGCCAAGTATAATGGTAAGCATTCTCCATATATGTCATTTCATTTAACCGCCCCAATAATTCTATAATGCAAGTACTATGTAAGTACAATGCTAAGTAACTTAATGATTAACACACAATTGAATATGGCCAGAATGCAAGCCTACTTTTGTCAGATGCCAAGGTATTTGTGCTTATGATGTAATTATCTCTCTGAAAAATAATTTAGGATCCAATCTTAGAGGATCTCAATCTACCCAATAAACAAATTTTATGCAGAAGTTGTATATCTAGACAAAAGGAAACACAATCATATTTCCTTTACAACTAAGGACAGCAGCACCATTTTCCTAAACCATCTCTGTGATATAATCCTAACTGACATCCAAAAAACCATTTTTCTGTTTTTTTCTAGCTTTATTGCTATTCTATGAAACCAATGCATCCCTGGTGCTCTAACATTTAATTCATAAACCCTTCATAGAGTTTTGAGAATTTGAATCCCATACTAAGTGCCCTGACACAGGGACTGTGAGCAATGGACAGTTTTTTGTTTGGAGATTTTACTCTATGAACTGACCAGTCATGAAAGGATGGGCACTGACTTTGAATCTCCTGTTCCTATTGTCTGTTCTTACATTTTTAGATTCTTTGTTTGGATAAATATTTGCCACTGCACTTTTATATTGTTACAGCAGCTTGAGACCTCAGAATGGATTTAATAGAGAAGCAAAATTTTAATGTACAACATAATCTGTCCCCAGGAAACAAGGGGTACCTACTTTTAAACAGGGGATGTTCAAGGAACACTTTCCTTTGGCAGAGAACAAGTTATTCTTGGGTCACAAAGAGATAATCAAATAGAGCTCAGACGTTATTCTAGGCACAGAGCAAAGAACTCAATATATAGATCCATTAAACCTGCAGATTAGGAAAGTTGAGTTTAGTATAATTATTTCATTGACAGAGGTCTTGCCCTTGAAAGCAAGAACTTTAAAACATTTTTTAATGTTTATTTATTTTTGAGAGAGAGGGAGGCAGGGAGGGAGCGAGGAAGGGACAGAGAGAGAGAGAGAGAGAGAGAGAGAGAGGCAGAGAGAGAATGAGACCCAGAATCTGAAGCAGGCTCCAGGCTCTGAGCTGTCAGCACAGAGCCCAAAGCAGGGCTCAAACTCACCAACTGGGAGGTCATGACCTGAGACGAAGTCGGACGCTCAACCGACTGAATCACCCAGGCGCCCCTGAAAGCAAGAACTTTAAAGGTAAGAACCATTTCTGTCTTGTTTACCATTGGTACAGCAGCTCAGAGCCTGGGACATAATAGGTACACAATAAATGTTTATAATGCAGGCCAACTCACCTACAAGTTCCTTTACTTATTTATTCATTAATTTATTTACATTTTTTTACTCATTAATTTTGCCATTCAATTCTTTTAAAAAAATGTATTATGTTTATTTATTTATTTTGAAAGAGAGAGAGAGAGCTTGAGCAGGGCCGAGGGGAAGAGAGAGAGGGACGCAAAGAACCCCAAACATGTCAGTGCAGAACTGATGTGGGGCTTGATCTCAGGAACCATGAGATCATGACCTGAGCTGTAACCAAGAATTGGATGCTTAACTGACTGGGCCACTCAGGTGCCCCTTGCCATTCAATTGTAGTACATATATGTGGGGTAATTACTGAAATTAGGCACTGCGTTAGACTAGGGTTACAGGGGCTACCAACCAAATATACAGCAGGCCATGGCTTCAAAGTACACACGACCTAAATGAAAAACATAGGAAAATAATAAGAGCAACAAGGTGCTTAAGCTGTATGACAGAAAGCAATATGGGAACATATGGAAAGACATAGTTTAAAAACAGTTAAATCTGTTTTTCCTCACATCTATAAATTATTAGTGATCAAATCATGAGACTTATATGCCATTCTACAGTAGTGATGATTTAACCATAAGAGTGAATTTCTTTATTGTATCTTCCATATGTTTCTATTTGAAATAAAATGACAAATTAGTAATACATTACTAAGTATATACCTAACTGTATTTATACACTTAACTGGGAAACTTAAATCTGCATGCACAGTCAATATAATTCCCTGCTCCAAATCTGTAAATAAAGAAATTTTGTATCCAACTCTCAAAACATGCAATCAGATGTACAATAAGAAATGAAATGTAAACATATTTCCCTAGCCACTAATTTGCTATCAAGCAAGGGACTTGAAGGACCAAGCCGGCTCTGACTCACAGCTATGCAATTCTATGATTGTGTTTGCTTAAGCCACAAGCCAGTGTTTTATATAATCACTCTGTTTAGAACATCAGATTTCCCGTGGATTTTTTTTAGACTTGCTATGCCACCCAAAATTTTCTCTCTGAAGGTTAATGTAACATATATGGTGTGTTACTGAGTTTGTTCTTGAAAGAGGTGCCTAGCCAATGAAGAAGGGCATGAAAGCAGTCATTCACTCAGCTATCTTAAGTGCTGTTACACATACAAAATTCATTCCAACCATCAGCAATCCTAAATATTAACTAGTCCCCCACCTCCGGCTTCATTATCCACATTGCCACAAGAACGAGTAGTCTAAACCAAAAATCTTATCATGCTTCTCACATATCTGAAGCTTCCGGATGCTACTCCAACACATACAGGATAAAATCTGAGCTCCTCAGCTTAACAAACAGGAGCCTCCATAAACTGGCCTCTGTCTTCTCCTCAGGCCCATCCCACACTTCACAATCTTGCATTAAGATACTTAAGGCATTTACAAAAGAGATTAGCAGGAGAGAAATGAGGCAAGGGAATAAATACATGCCACAAAGGATTCTATGAATAAAGTCTATGGAAGTTGAAAAAGGAAATGGCAGATTGAGAAAATCAAGGAAGGCTTCTTAAACATAAACTTTATTTTATTTTAAAGTTTTTTTTGTTTATTTATTTAGAGAGCATGATCCAGTGGATGGAGGAGGGGCAGAAAGAGAGGGAGACAGAGAGAACCGCAAGCAGGCTCCCAGCTGTCAGCGCAGAGCCCAATGAGGGACTCAAAACTCAGGAACCTGTGAAATCATGACCTAAGCCAAAATCAAGAGTTGGACTTAACTGACTGAACCACTCAGGCATCCCCAAAAGTTTTATTTTAATTGGGTTTCTCAGAATGGCTAAAATCTGGATAGGAGAAAATGGAAAGAGGATCAGAGGAACACCTGTATAAATAAATCCCAGAAGTAGGTAAGGACAGATTGTGAACGAGGAGCAGTAACCCCAGCCAAGAGAAGAATAAATAACTGAAGCGTGTGGAATAAAAATGACAAGGAAGATAGGATAGGGCTTAGTGCATGGGGTTCTTTGAAGGCTCCTGCATTTAATGAGTTTAGTCTAGAAATGCACGTGAGGCAGGTTTTTGACCACGGTTTTGACAAGAGGAAAGAGTATTGTTAGCTATTGACCTAACACTGCTGAGACATTAGTTACTTCCTGGCACCATCGTCCCCACTCCAGCTCAATCACTTTCAACATGGCTAAACTGGAGATACTAAGTATTACTATGCAAAGCTCAAAGATCTCATATTAGGATAAGTCAGGAAGGGCTGGGTCTTCTGCAGGAGAACAGGGCCACCCCAACCCCCAGAACTTCCACTCCCACTGCGTCTTCCCAACTACTGAATGAGGTAAATGTCTGCAGAATATTGCAAAACAACCACATCCAGTAGATGTTTAAGGATTAAGGAGGTGACAAAGAAAGGAGGTACCTTTCTTTGAGTACAAATCTCTTAGAGCACACTGAAGGAGACTATCAGATCATTTTATTTAGGTCTGTTAGCCTACACATTCATTAGCCTGTAAATTCATATCTGTGCCACACTTTAAATAAATGTACAATATTTCATAAAAATTCCGACTCCTAGTAGTTTTCAAATAGCAAATATTTGACATGCCACAAGCAAAAGGGACTAAAAGTAGCAAAAGCTGGGCAAAGTACAAGAAGATTTATTTCCTCCAAAACAGCCACAAAATGATTAAGTTTAGATTTAAGAGTTTCCCATCATTTTCAGACCACAACTAAGGTTTCTCAGCCTCGCGTACACAAATTGGACTGCTGTGTTTATTTAACATCTGATAGCTTAACCTAAACACTCAGGCCCTGCTCCATTAGGAAAAGAAAACCTAAGAGGAAAGTTATTTTTGCAAAATGCAGACTTGATTTACAAGACACAGTCTCCAGTTCTACAAGGTAATGATCAATGGAGGCTCCTCTTCCTATTCCAGGACTCGGGGCTAATCACTTTCATCCTACATCTGAATTCTTCCTCTGCCTCACCCTTCCAGCAGAGCTCTGATTCAGCTCCATCCACCTCTACTTGAGTCACCTAATTCCGTGTATAAATCAAAGCAGGGCTCTCAATTTTTCTATCTCATTGGTCAGCATCCTCTCCCATTCTAGATACAGTCCTCTAACCTCTTATCTGCCCTCTTGGATCCCATCCACATCTCTTGGATACCTTCTCAGTGAATGTCCACATGTCCACGGTCATATGATGTAAGGGACCACTGCCAACCTCTGGGCTTCCAGAACAATACACTTGTCTGACTCCACACTCATCCTTCACATCTGTTTCCCAGATCAGTAGTAGGATGTATCTTCCTTCCAGTCAATCAGTTCTATAGCAGTGTATTGGCAATACAGTGTACCAGCAACTTCACAGGTTTCTAACCTGATGATCCACAGTATCCCCCAACTATACACCACATGACTTTACTGTTTGTTGTTGTTGTTGTCGCTGTTGTTAAACTAAGTCTAAATGGGGAAAACTGGTTCTTTGGCTACTTCTGCCAAAAGGCTTAACATTGTTTTCGTCTTTTTACCTTCATCTAAGGTAATGAATGATGCCACTGAACGTTGTGATCTCTAAGCATCCATACTAGGCATTGAAATAAAAACAATTCAAGAAAGATTCACCCACCACCTCTCCAAATCCCTGTCATTTCTGATTCTTCTTTTGGACTCTGAGGGGAATAGACCAGTGTAAGGATGCCATGAGGGCCTCCAAACAAGGGTGGTAAAAAGGGGTTCTGTGATGCCCTAAGTAACATTGCTGCTGTGCATCCTTGATATTCCCCAGCTGAAAGAAGTAGAGAAAGGAACATGACTTAAAGACTCCAGGAGTCAGAGCTGCCCACCACACTAGTGCCTGGCCATGTCATACAGCCCTGCTCCCAACTTCTTCCCTGGAAGATGGCCCACGAGTATCCTGGAGAGACAGAAGAGGTGTGATGCTCCTTGCTGTCATACTTCGCAAGATGCACAGCAAACACTCTCCTGAACCTCAAGGGGAGAAGCCCGATTTTTCTTGGTTAGAATGTTCTAATGCTCCTCTGAGATAATGTGATGCTTGGGGAAAAGGAACTTGAGGAGGAGAGCATTATTTGAATGACAACCATTCTCTGGGTTGCTATGATATGTGTTGCCTCACTCACATTTACTACTATGAGGTTCCCTTGTCCACAAAACAACAAATAAAAGTTGAGTTTTACTGTGTTTTAAACAATGAATGTCATTTGTATCTCATTTTTAAATCTATACTTAATTGAAATTTTCCATACACTTTGGTTTTTTCCTTCTGTACCTTTTATATGTCCAATTTTTTTGTTGTAGTAGTAGAGACCCGAAAGAAAAAAGTGTCATTTTTTCCCTTGTAGTGACACTGGGGATAACTCTCACCCTTGTAAATTTGGTACAGAAAGGTGGATTTTTCAGTTTTCCCATATTGTTTTACTCAGTACCACCTGATAAAAAGCTTATAGAAATTAGCTTTGCCACACACCACTGACCTGCAGAGTCATTTTTCAGCTTCATGAACAAGTCCAAAGGAGAGGAAATTATTTTTTATTAACCAGGTACTAAAAACTAAAGCCTTTTATAAGAGTTGCTTGCTTCTTTCCACTGAGACCAGTAGGCAAAGGAAAAGAAATCCAACTGCAATAACTTTGCCCATAGGCGGCTTTATTAAAATCTATAAGGTGAAATTTGTAATAGAATCAAATCATCATAAAATATGTTAGGTATTTATGGTAAATACAATTATTATTATACACCTTCCTCCTGTGACACCACCCTTGGGAGAAAAGGATTTTGTGTGTTTCAAAAATGTTCTATTGTAAGGTGCACTTGGGCTCCTCTAGTTAAGGTCAAGTTGCATTTTCCATTATAAACCTGTTTCCAGGGGTTCATTACTTTGTCATAAAAACCTGCTTGGGGCTGAAATATGGCATAGAGAGTCTTAGCTCGGCAGCACATTATTTTTAAAAATGGATCAAAATTGGCTACACTCAGTTTAGTCACACTTAAATGATAAAATTATGATGAAAATAGATCTTAAAGAATTCAGTGGGCTAACACAGCTCAACCATTGAGTTGAGCAACAGATCACACCCATAATCTTATGTCTTTCCACTTGTCAAATCTAAAGACCTATAAAATCCACCACAACGCTTGTAAGCAAGGAAGCTGGAAAATAGCGTAAGCTGTTAAAAGACAAAAGAAAGAAGAAAAATAAACAAACTCAATTCAAAGGCAGTGTTTTATTTTCTGAGGTTTAAAGCAAGAGTTTTCCCAGGACAAAAATCTTACTGTGTTTTATCAGAAATTATATTAACATACCACATAACAATCCCTTCTGCCTCTATTCTGTTTCACACACCTTCCCCCATTTGTACCTGTGCTTGTCTATTCTATTTCAATTCACTTCTATTATCTCCCTTAATCATCTGCTTCTATGCATCAAAAATCTGTACCCTCTGTTCCTTTTTTGTTTTGCCCAAAGATAGGAAACAAAAATATTTTTTTTCTCAGTACAGCACCGATTTCTCTCCTTAGAAGAGTTGAGTTGGGGCGGGGGGAGCAATGAGGGAGGGAAGGCACAACATCATAAGTCAAAAAAAAAAAAGAAAAAAAGAAACCAAAGGAATGTGGTTGAGGACAAGATGACAACCATCAGCCTTAAGTTAATTGTACCATCAAAATAAGCAAAAATGAATCAGGAAAGGTTCTGTTTCCAAGGAGAACATGCTAACTGAAGTACTTTTCCCAGGTAAAATTCCAGTATTTAGCAGTCTTTAATGTATTAGCTAAACACAATTAACACCACTAATCAGACACTTGGAATTTTTAAGCCTGGTCTCCATAAAGGGGTGTGAAACTTAAGGGCATCATCTCTTAATAGCACCAGTCAGGTGTAAAAATTAACACCTTGACCTCTATCCTTTAAAACAATTTACAGGGATAGACTTGGGTTCAAATAAAAAGGCAAGAGAAGCCTCAAAGGGTAAATAAAATTACAGTGGAGAATGTATGGGGAGGTAATGGGAGTAGGGAATATCAACTCCTCTTTGTTCCTAACTGTTGGCGATATGGATAACCTACCTTCACCTCCCATGTCTCATGCAATGAGATGAGCCCATATGCACTACTTCTTGATCTGTCTGCGACAGTACCTTGCTAACGCCTGCATAGTTCTTACCAAGTCTGCAATCATCTTACATATGTTTTTAACCTATTGACAGTTTGTCTCCCTTATTAGGATGTAAGTTCTACAAAAGCAGTGACTTCCTGTTTTTTATTTGTATCTTCTCCCAGTGCCCCATGCCTGGCACACAGTGTCCCTCAATGAACATTTGTGGAAGGAAAGGAGGAAGGGAGTGGGGAATTAGAGGGAGTTTGGGAGAAATAACAAACAATCTGGAAGTCACTGTCAGGACAGTCTACATAACTAAGTAATAGTCTCAAAAGATTGCCTTTTTCCTACATCCCTCCTAATAGAATAAAAAGTATAATTCAAAATATTAGAATTCATCATGTAAGAAAATATAATCGAAGGTAGAATCAACTACTAGAACAATATACAAATTTTCAAAAGAAGGTATCTTCCAGTTTTTCTCATCTAAAAATATTTCATTAAATCTTATGGTGTCAATATGAAATTCTAAAGCTCCAGAATTTTTGAGGAAAAATTAAAAGCTTCAGGCTTCTTCTTTGAAATAATATAATGGCCTTGGGGAAGCAACAGTTGAAAGTTTCATGCTAAAAAGTCCTATATGTGTTGGCAATGTTAAGTTTCCCACACATTAATGTATCTTTTATGTCATCATAAGTAATATCAAAGAAATCCAGTTTCTGACAAGAATGATCACACCTGAGAACACTCTAACAAAGAATGCACTCCTTCCCAAAAAAGTGCAGAGATATTTATAGTAATTCCCTTTTGGAAGTCTTAGGTGGCTACAAATATAAATGTGAAAATGTTTGGTGTAAGTCATTTCTTCTGTAATTCCACTGTCCACATACACAAAATTACCATGTGAAATAGCCACACACATATGCACCTCATTTTCCAATAGAAAAAAAGATAGGGGCGCCTGGGTGGCTCATTCGGTTAAGCGTCCGACTTCGGCTCAGGTCATGATCTCACGGTCTGTGAGTTCGAGCCCCGCGTCGGGCTCTGGGCTGACAGCTCAGAGCCTGGAGCCTGTTTCAGATTCTGTGTCTCCCTCTCTCTGACCCTCCCCTGTTCATGCTCTGTCTCTGTCTCAAAAATAAATAAACGTTAAAAAAAAATTTAAAAAAAAAAGAAAAGAAAAAAAGATACAAAGTAAGTCTCAATCTAAATAATTAATAATACTGATTTGTATTTATATAGCATTTCACACATTGTCTCACTTAACCCTTAAAATGACCTTGTAAAGTTGATAAAAGTAGCCCTATTTAAAAGTTAAGCTACTTGCGGGGCTCCTGGGTGGCTCAGTTGGTTGAGCATCCAACTTCAGTTCCGGTCACCATCTCACGGCTTATGAGTTTGAGCCCCACGCCAGGCTCTGTACTGACAGCTCAGAGCCCGGAGCTTGCTTCGGATTCTGTGTCTCCCTCTCTCTGCTCCTCCCCTCCTCACACACTGTGTCCCTCTCAAATATAAATAAACATTAAAAACATTTTTTTTAAAAAGTTAAATTACCTGCCAGGTCACACAGCTAGTGGCAGGATCATGATTCAAACCCTGAATTTACTTCAACTACCATGTTCTGTCCATTTTATCATAACTGCCTCTGCATACCACAGCATTTTCTACAAAAATAATTCTCTCTTGGTAGGATGTCAAACATAGTATAATCATCCATTTAAATCCATGTTTAAAATTGTAAAATTACTGTTGTAAAATTACTATTTTGATGGAAACTTTTCTATAAATCATGTCAACTATCATGTTAACCAGAATACTGTTAAATTTCCCAATATTTGCATGTTCAACTCAGTGAAGCTTTTGTTTTATTTTGTTAAAGTATGGTATATGAAAATTTAAAAACTAGGGGCGCCTGGGTGGCTCAGTCGGTTAAGCGTCCGACTTCGCCTCAGGTCATGATCTCATGGTCGGTGAGTTTGAGCCCCACATCGGGCTCTGTGCTGACAGCTCAGAGCCTGGAGCCTGTTTTGGATTCTGTGTCTCCCTCTCTCTCTCTGACCCTCCCCCATTCATGCTCTCTCTCTGTCTCAAAAATGAATAAATGTTAAAAAAAAAAAAAAAGAAAAAAAAAAGAAAATTTAGAAACTAAAATACAAAACTAACTAATAAACACATAAATGTTATTGATTGATTTGTAAAGTGTTCTTCAATAACAAAAATGACACACGCATACATTCAGCAGTTCTATTAAATCTTCACCTTACATTCTCCTAAGTGGTAGCCCTGTTACAACCTGATCTGCCTGGAATCTGTGGAGTGTAGCTCCTAATCAATGAATTTCCAGTGAAGAAATTTAGTATAGTTTAATCCTCAATTCTGGAATTTGCTTCAAAATAATTTGTGGAACTTTACACACACACACACACACACACACACACACACACACACGCCCCATCTCCTTGAAATACTGAGTCAGAATTTCCAAAACAGGGCCCCAATATACCTATTTTTAAAAGAACTCCACAGGGAATTTCTGATTAAGAATCAAGATTCTGAACCATTGCTATAAAGTATAACATTCGTTTCCTCTGACAATTTTTTAGAAAAATATTTTATGGTGTTATGGCATGAAGACGCAGAGCATTATCTCCAAAGATTTCCGCCTTCCCTTCCTCCCAGCATTTCACAATCACTCCCTCTCAATATGTGCAACTTTCCCAGCCGCCATTTTAATTTGTTAAAATGAACAAGGCACTTACAGAATTTTAGGAACAAAATTAAGAGGGCCCCTTTCTCTAAGCTCCCTTTAACAAATAAGGTATGATTGTAAAGGACAGCCTCTTCCTAAATATTGAAGGCCCCCTGTAGAAATGTTAAGTGGAGATTATTTAAAGACAAGTACGCAGAAACCTGACACACTCATTTTTAAAAGGGAGGTAGACTGTTGTTTATTTAGCTTTTGAAATCTATCCTAAATTTGGCTTTATGGAACCAAAAAAGTGTAGCTTTAAATTAACAGACTGCTTTCTACTGTCCAAGGGATAATTTGAACTTCACTGAGACATGTCTATGAATGGAAATAAAAATAACTCACATTAAACTCTAAGTACTTCCCCACATGCATTTCACTTGCCACAAGGCCCATTGTTCCAGGCGTTGCTTTTAAGCAGCCTGTAGGAAATTTTCACTGAAACAATTTCCCATAACCAAGAAAAGGAAGGCCAAAGTGATTTCAGTTAAAAAATACATATACTTCTTAAGCTTTCGGCATGTAGGGTATTAAAAGCAGCTCTATCAGAGCAACAGTAATGGGAAATGTGAGACTCACATAATGCTCAAAATTCGTAGCTAGCTTTAATTTTAGCTCACTTTTCCATACTTCTAAACAAAAATCTACTCCAGATAAAGTGTTCTGCTCCTCATTCCCACCTCATCTCATCCATTCTCTTAAAAATTTAGTTCTTTCTAGTTTTATTGAGAAATAATTGACAAACATCATGGTAGACGTTTAAGGCATGCAACACAGCAGTTTGATTCACCACAAATTGTGAAATGATTACCACAATAGTTTCAGCTAATATCCATCTTCTTACGTAGCTACGATAAAAACAAAGGGAAAAAAATTCGCCTTGTGATGAGAAGTCATAGGATTTACTCTCTTAACACTTACCTATATAGTACACAGCAGTGTTAGCTACAGTCATCATGTTGTACATTCCATCCTGTACTTATTTATAAGTGGAAGTCTGTACCTTTTGACGACCTTCCTCCAATTCCCTCTCCCCACCCTTCACCTCTGGTAACCATAAGTTTGATCTTTTTCTGCCAGTTAGTTTGTTTACTTGTTTGTATGTTTACGTTCCACACGTAAGTGACATCTCACAATATTTGTCTTTCTAGGACTCATTTCACTTAGCATAGTGCTTTCGAGGCTCATTCATGTTGTTGCCAATGGTAGGATTTTCTTGTAAAAGCTGAATTTTAAACCTAGAAATATTTCAAATATCCAGAAAACAAAAATAATATGAGAAGCCTCTCTGTTCTAAAGCACATTAATATTTTGCCATATTTGCTTCCAATCTCTTTGTTGTCCCTTCTCTTCACTCTCCAAGCGTAGTCCATCTTATGGAAATAGCCCTCATGATATCAGGCCAAAGAATCTCTCCTCCAAAACTCTTTTCCTCTTAATTCTTACTTTGACCAATTTAATGTTTTACTTCTTGTACATGATAGGTCTTACAAACTTTACTTGTTTAATTCATTATGCATGTTGGCCTAAATTAATTTCTTTACTGCTTGCTGACCCTCAGGTTTTCTCTTTCATCTTGAGTCAATGTATGTGTTTTTTTAAACACTCATTTTATCTAAGTTTTAAAAGTTACAGTACACAGTTTTTCCTATTTCCTTATTACTTTAAAAAGCATTGTTAGGCCCATTCCCATTTCTAATAAACTTTACATATATCTCCATTCTCTTTAATATAAATCTTGGCAGAATTTTAGATATTTTATTAAAATATTTTCAGTTATTTTTTGTCAATCATGTCTAAACCTACCTTCAACACCTCCCATCTGTCATGGCTTTTGAGCTTTCTAGCAGACTGTCGACTCTGAATGTCACAGTCCAGCAAATAAACAGGGTCAGCAGGAAAATACGTCCAATTGTTTCCTTTAGCTCTCCTCTGGTTCTTTTTTAGGCTAAATTGACTCAGTTAAGACCCTCCTGGGTGAAAAGTAAAATGCCATGTCTGCTAAAAAAATAAAAAGCATGAAATGTAGATCCCTAACTTGAATGACTTCATTATTGGCTGATGATAAGAGAGAAGATAAAAAAAAATGTCAACAATAAAATGACACAGATAGGTGATACACAGAAGTCAAGCTCTTCTGGGGAAAATTACAGTTCTTGGAGTACAATGGTCAGGGAAAATGACACCATGAGAATAGGATTTAAGCTAATAATACAATAATTATAATAATAGCAACAGTCTTCATTTACCAAACACCTATGCATGTCGATTTATGAGATTAGCACCTACACAGAAATATGTATCTATGTGTGTGTATGCATACTAGAGCATTCACAGCAGATTTGTAGGTCATGGATAATGCCAATTTGCCAGGGAATCTGCAAATAGATCTCCAAAACATCCTCATGAGGTAACAAGTACTATCACCCTCATTTGACAAATGAAAAATTGGGGAACAAAAAGATTAACTCATCCCGGGTTGCCCCTATAGTGAGCAAACATGGATTTATTTATATCCAGGTGTCTTACTCTACAGCTGCCATTCTCAATAGGTGATAATAAAGATGAAAAAGTAGAGAAAGTTTTGGAAGGTCCTAAGTGCCATCAAATGTAGGCCACTACTGGCAAGTGTGTCTCGTGGGGAACACTATTTTCTTGCAGTGTCAATAAGTGATGTGTGAGTAACAGGGTTTGATGGTCAGTAAGTGAGAGGTATTCAGGGTTAAACCGCGGCAAACAGGTCACGGTGTGACAGGACTTCTCAGAGCCTTTAAAACATGCCACTGTGCAATTTTAGATTATTAAGAAAAGGATATAGTGCACAGTGTTTTTGAATCTTCTTTGAGCAGGGAACAGTTACTGTTCTGCAGAGAAGCTGGAGAAACTGAGACTTCTCCATGGCCATGCAGCTGGTTTCGGTGAACCCGAAAGCCAGAACTGAAGACCTCTGGCTGCCAGGCCAGGCTTTGTCTAGGGAAAAACAGTGAAAGATCTTAAAATGTACCTTATGGAAAAGGTACAGCAATTTTCATTTTTAGAAGTAGGAAAAATCAGGGTACAAAATAGACTGAAGTGGAGAGACATTAGCAGCCATTATAAAACTACTGCAGGAACTCAGAAATGACTTGCAAAATGGCTGAGTCAAGGAGGTGGCAGAAAGAAAAAGGAAGATGCAAGCATTAAATCAAACATTCAAGAATAGAAGTAAACCTTGAGAGTTGCTATGAACCAGTCACTTCTGGGAGATACAGGACTTGCTGACCTAATAGGATCTTCTCTAAAATTCTTGGGGCGCCTGGGTGGCTCAGTTAAGCGTCCGACTTCGGCTCAGGTCACGATCTCGCGGTCCGGGAGTTTGAGCCCCGCGTCGGGCTCTGTGCTGACAGCTCAGAGCCTGGAGCCTGTTTCAGATTCTGTATCCCTCTCTCTCTGACCCTCCCCTGTTCATGCTCTGTCTCTCCCTATCTCAAAAATAAATAAACGTTAAAAAAAAATTTTAAAAAATAAATAAATAAAATTCTGAAGAAGCCCGCAGGCTAGCATAGAAACCTCCTCTCTAGTTCTATCAGCAGATTCCAGGGAGCAGTCAGCTACCAAGAGCCACAAGAACATCATTTCATTATTATCGGAGAATTACTTCTAAATGTGGCTTTACTTTTTCCCAACAAAGCCAAGAAAATCATGGTCAAATCTTTGAACAAATTTTTGGTTCTCATGCTTGTCTCATTCTCCACTGCCTCTTTTCTCAATCGTGCGTGCGTGTGTGTGTGTGTGTGTGTGCGTGCGTGTGCATGCCTGTGGCACTGTCTGTGTCTATGCCTGTGTCTCTGTGTTGTCCTTCTGTCTCCAGGGGCAAACACAATTAAAATCTAAAAATATCTCATTTTTTTCAAAACAACTACACTAATTGATGTGTGTAGAGAACATGTTAGTCATGTTCACAAAATGCCAAAATAAATTTAAAAATTATATCCTTAGGAAGTCACACAGTCTTTAAAGCATGCAACCATGGAGACCAACTTTTGCTAAACCCCCTTTTTTCCTTTGCTACCTTCAAAAACAGCAAAATAGTTATATCTTCAGAAAAACACAAGATATTAATCATTAGTTCATAGTTCCTTCATCACCCTAAAGGTCCTTTATCATCAAGTCATTAAGTCCACCTCTCAGGTACTCCTTTTCCTTTCTCTTATGCATACTGTTGAAACACATAGATTGCTTCCCGCCATCTTGTGGCAGAAACCACTAGCTAATGACTAAAAGCGCCTCTCCTGCTACACATCCCAGCCTTACCTGCAGTTAGGTGAAAGAACAGCATTCTGTCCAATGACATGTGAGCAGAAGCGACCTGTGCCACTCCAGATCCAACCTGTACAGAATCACCATCGACACCCCTCCACATGCGGTCTCCCTTTAAGTGCCTGGGCAACACTAGAAGCCATGTGCAGAAAATCTCAAAACTGCCATCCAAATGGATCTGTAAGGTGCTCAGGAGAGGAGAACTGTTGTGCTGATTTAAACTCCTATAAGGAGAACTCTTATGGACTAAGGACTGTAAAGACTCTTACATCAATGAAAAATAATTTTTTACTGTGATAATCCACTGACATTTTGTGGTCTCTCTGTTACCACACCTAGAGACAGTGAAATGAAATGACAACTTGAAATAGAATGAGACCATAACGAAGGCCCAATATTTTAATATTGGCTTAGTTGTCAGAGTCAGGTAGCAAGAAACAGATATACCACAAGTGGAAAATTGGAGATTTATGCCACCAAAAAACAAAACAAAACAAAACAAAACCATACCATTTAGTGAAACAGAAGCCTATAATTACTCAAAAAGTAACTTAAGTGCCCAGTGAACTTGAAGTTCTAAGGGAAACGGTTGCAAAAGGCCATGATATCAGAGTGTATTATTTGTTCCTTGCTGCTTAGTACAAGGTATAACAAGAAAGAAATGAGCTAACGCAAAAATTAACCAGTTTGGAGACAGAAATGAAAAGGAATACAGAGTCTAGAAATTTCAGACTTTGCAAGACTGAAAAGTGAGACTGCTTCTGATCCCCAAATAGCAAAAATAAGTTTATACTTTAACAACTTTGAACAACATCCATTAAAAATTCCCAATTAAACAAAAATACTTAACTCTGTGAGAAAAATAAAACTGCAGCTAGTCCACCCCTACGACTTGCCCCAGCCTTTGTTCCAGGTGGATTCAAGATGGCAATCACCGAACTGAGAAGGCAGCACAGGAGACCAAAGGAAAGAAAAAGAGCAGAGTTAGGAACTGAGTTTAGAAAATCATTGCGTGTGGCCATGGAACTGACTGGAAGCAATATATCAGAAGCCCACTAAATTTCTGAAAGAACTATTGTAGGGGGCCTAAAACTAACTGATTAGACACACACTCACACACACACACACACACACACACACACACACACACACACACACGAAGCTAGTCATCAAAGACCTTTCTTTCTTCATTTCTCTTCTATCCTCAGAAGCTGTACAAAACAATACTGGGGCTCTAAGCTCAGGCTTGTGGTAATTGGGCTGTGAAAGCCCTGTGACCCCCACAAAGGGCCCCTTCCTCACTGCTCACTTTAGAGGTGTTCTTAGAGGATCACCAACAAGGGAGAGCTTTCCAGAGGACTGTGGCAGAGCCACTAAGAACATGAATAAAATACTCTGGGGACAATTTTGGGAACAGCATCATTTCATCTTGTTAGTCTCATGTACAAATACACCAGGGTGATTCTGGTCAGAATATTTATCTTGTTTCCATAAAGCAAGCCCATATAGTTCAGTGAAATAGATTCTTCTCTCCTGGACAAGATGAACCCGCCCCCCCCCAACATCTCCCAGGCATAACTTAAAGTAATATTGCTAGAATTTAAAAATACCATTTCAAAAATCTTTTAAAGTGCAAGAAATCACTCAGTTACTGCAATTGAATGTGAATGAGAGGGTTTTTTCCCTTTCTCCCCCCACATAGAAAAATTTTCCCCTACAACCTAAATGAAAACATACAAAAAAAAAAAAACCATTAAGGTGTTTTTCAAATAATGAGTTGATATAATCTGTTGTTTTACTCTCGCACACAGTCCTGAACAAAGCATATGACCACATCATACTATTGGAATTACCATTTAAAGTATCAAAAAAGGAGATACTTTGTTCAATCGTTTATCCCTGTTCCGTCTACCGTTATTGTCTTATCATTTATTTTTGCCACTGATGGGAAAGATTTTTTAAAATTCACACTTGCCTTACTTATTTCTAAAAGTCTAAAGATAAGCAATGTTCCTACACCATTGGCTTGGCTAGGAGTACTATTTCAGTTGGAATTTCTCTCTGTTCAGCCTACCTCCTTCCTCATTTTCTACAAGTAGTCAAAATAGCAGAGTATCACTTTTGGAGTGACATGGCATTTCAGGAAAAGCCCACACGACAACTGTTTAAAATATTCTTTGCAAGCTTCTGACTGAGAAATACAACACAGGCAATTTAGAAAAAGGCTTTAATTGTGCTAAGATTCTATAACAGCAGAAAAGATTAAGAAGTGGGATTTTTTTTCTTAAAAAACGGACAGGATTATGAATTCAGCATTTAACTGAGCACCTTCTACGTGCAAGCCTTCTCACTGGGTACTGGATGGAAATATAAACATGAGTAGCACAAGAACAGTTATGAACAGAAAAGATGTCAGGACAGGTTCCCACCCGCACGCCCCCCACCCCCAGCCAGCCCACCCCATGCCAAAACATGGAAAAGGTTAAGGTTATAAAAAGGGATCTTTTTAAACAAAGAGAAAGACAGACACTCTTGTGAGCTGGAGATACACTCTTCCTCTTCAGGTCTTCTATCCTCAGAAGCTGAAGGTCACCATTCCTTATCTATCAGCACAAATAGACAGATCTGAGACTCACAATCTCCATAAAAGGCCAGACACAAGAGGGTGGAAAGACATAAAAAGACTGGCAACTGCTGGACTGGGGGGAGGGAAAAACATGATGAGACTGCTAAATGGAGAGGACCCATGAAGGACGTTACTGCCAAAAGTGAAGAATGGATTTGACCACATGGTGTGTCCCAAGACTAAGAGTAAATTCCATGAGTAGAACTCAGTAAAAGAGCTGAAGAGGCTAAAGAAGGCAGTCTAGAATCTTCTTCACCCTGGGGACTGAATAGGAGTGAGAAAAAATTTCTTGAAGCTGAAGAGACTGAACATTCTCCTTTCCATTTCAATTTCAGTTATCCTACTAGGTTCCACAAAAGGGATGGAGGGACCACCTTAGACACTGCAATGTCAAATGGGATATTCTTGTAGGTGTTTAATTTCTCTCCTCTAGTAGGGAAGGCCAAATGCAGAGCAGGGGTGAGAATGACCTGGGTCTCATGTTATGGCTTTGTGTCAAAATTCTTCTGGCCTCAAAAGATATGTGTGACATGCACAGGGCCAAATACTTAGAGGCCATTTAAAAATAAAAATTATAGTCGGTTGAACATTCGACCTTGGTTCAGGTCATAATCTCATGGTTTGTGAGTTCAAGCTTCACATTGGGCTCTGCACTAATAGTGCAGAGCCTGACTGGGATTCTCTCCTCTCTCTCTCTTTGCCCCTCCCCCCACTCTCTCTCAAAACAAAATCAACTTTAAGCACACTTTAAAAAAATTAAAAAATAATAATTACCAAATGAGATTCCCTGTGTGAGGGGTTCACTGACAATAAGATCCCATTTAAAGATGTAAAACTGCAGTCAGTGGAAAACTGAAACCAAATGAGGTGAGGAATGAGGAATTCTCCCAGGGAATGAGAAAGAGAAAGAAATGGGGAACTGTAGATACACACTGCAGGTGCTCAGAGTCCATATTACAAGGCTCTCACAGGCTTACCTGGGCTGACAAGAGAACTCATAGTCTACACAAGTGCATGGTGTCAGAAGTGCAAACAAGCAATCTAAAGGAGTTCAGAGTTGGGAATAAGGGGAAAGCTTAACGATGAGTTAAACTGGGCCATTAATGCAAGTTGGATATTTCCAAAGAGAGATGGATGAAGAAAATATACCAGGAGATCAAAATCATGATGATCAAAGGAAACAGAAAATGAGTAAGCATCATCAGCTGACTATTTAATGGTACAGCTTTGCTGGAACAAAGGGTACACTAAATAACCAAAGTGGCTTGAAATGTAGCTTTGGGCTATATGGGCTGTGACTTTTTTTTTTAATGTTTACTTATTTTTGAGAGAGAGAGAGCATGAGTGGGGAGGGGCAGAGAGAGAGGGACACACAGAATCCCAAGCAGGCTCCAGGCTGTCAGCACAGAGCCCAACACGGGGCTCCAACTCAGGAACTGCGAGATTACGAGATTACGACGTGAGCCGAAGTCGGACACTCAACTCATGGAGCCACCCAGGTGCCCCTGGACTGTGACTTTTTTGACAAGCAATGGGGAGGCTACTAAAAGTTTGGAAAGAGGAAAAGAGTTACAGGCCCTGTGCTGGGGAATTCTTTCCTCTAGCTCTTCCGAAAATGTCAATGATGGCTGCCATGTTACACAATGTGCTTAATAATAAAAGAATCAGAGGCTTCAGTTCATTGGTTTGTGCAGGATGGGAGGCTGGGAAACAAAGTGGTCACAATCATGCTGCTTAGAAGTATTTTCTAAAGCCAACTTAGATGAAAACTGCCATCAGCAAATAGTTCCAGAGGAACAATATCATAAGTGTTAACTATAGTCCTTACTTTAGTCAATTTGCAATTTGTCATAGCTAGTTAGATGTTTTCAAATAATACTCCTCTGTGAACAGAAGCAGAGAAAAGATCCCAAACCCAGGTCAGAGAGCAATAAAACACATCAATTGTGATGTACACAAAATATATTTCCAAATTAGAGGCAGGTTTACTTTAGTAGACTAATGTACACTAGTCCCAAACTGTAAACTGGCTACATTCACTAGCATACTAACACAAATGTATTCATTTCTTTTGGTGCTGTTATCCAAAAGGGAAATGATTGGATTTGAGAAGCATGCATGCAGAGAGAAGAAAGCTTTATTGAACATACACCTATCTAGTATAATTAAGAGCCTCAAAATACTTCTGCATCTGAGAGAGCTTATTTCTTCCCTGGAGCTGTAATGCATATATATTTGATTCCATTACTTTGCCTCTTTTTGCAGGAGCATGCCTATAATACATATAACTAAAGCCTCCAGAATGTCTGTAATGAGGAAATAAACCTTTTCTTTTTCAGCATTCACACTCTTCACAATGAGAAGAACTCAAACACAAAATTTACAAGCTGGTGGGTCAAAAAAAAGAAGGATCAAAGAACTGCCTTCAAGCAGTTCACATTTGCAAGTGGCAAATAAGAACAAAAACAGCTCACTTTTTACCCAACCTTGATGTTTTGTCTTTTTGTCTCCAAAAGCCTAACATCACTTATAGGAAAAACGCATTTATCTTATTATCCCTGTGAAGGGCTGACTGGGAGATACATTGAAGGAATCAGGGGCAGGCACAGAAACTGGGATACAATAAGCCTCCTTCTGCAATTGAAAGATTAGGCCTAATTTTAAGCATAACCTTTTTTCTTCCCCCCGCCCCCAAGTTCTGACATCAAGCAGGACAGAAATCCCTAACTGATGCTGATTACCCTACAGGATCACCCAAACACCTACTTGGGATCCTAACTTTCCTACTCCTACCTGAGTTATTGTGGGGCATTTTTTAAATCTCACTGAGCCTCAGGTCCCTGATGTTTAAAAGTGCAATATTATTACATATTTCAAGAGGCTGTTAAGGGAATTCAGAAATAATGTATGTAAAATGTATTTAATATGAGATTTAAAAACTTGTTTCCCACATTTCCCTTCTTAAATGATACATACTCCTGGGGCACCTGGGTGGCTCAATTGGTTAAGCGTCTGACCCTGGATTTTGGCTCAGAGAATAATCTCATGGTTTGAGAATTCAAGCCCCCTCATAGGACTCTGTGCTAACAGCATGGAGCCTGCTTGGAATGCTCATCCTCTCTCTCTTTCTCTGCCCCCCCTGTGTTCATGCTCTCTCTCTCTCAAAATAAACTTAAAAAATATATATATACTCCTTTTAAAATACAGATTTACTGTAGAAAAAAATTAAAAATTATCCATAATCTATTTTAAATGAAAGGCTACAAATACTTTTCTATGTTTCAATTTTTAGTATGTATGTGTGTGTATGTATACATATTTTCAAACAATATTTTATAAAAATATTGTGAAACATGCCCGGTATGTTTTGTAACTAGCACTTTTAAGATTTAGAGAAAGGCAAAAGTTTTCATTACTTTCATCCATCCCTCCTTTCTTTTATTGATTTCTTCCTTTCATGCTAAAAAGACCCTCTTTGCTTTGATGTAAGATAAATATCTATATTATCTTCAAGCTCTTTCCTGCTTTCTTTTTTTACATTCAATCTTTTGATCCATCTGGAATTTATTTTAGTATATAATGTGAAGTAAAAAACTAACTCTATTTTTTTCCAAAGAGTTCGCCAGTTTTTTCCAGAATCATTTCCGAAATAATCTTTCCTTTCTTTACTAATTTAAATGCCTCTTTTATCCTATACCTGAACAGGGTGCCAAAATGTTTTAACCCATGTAGCAACTTGGATAGCCTAATAGTGCCTGTCTGGGGTATTCAGAGCTCATGTCCGGGCCCAGCAGGGAAGGCTGCCCAGGTCACGTAGCAATGAGTCTGCTACGTCTGTCACGGAGGAAGATGGGAAGAGACCGTAGCTGTGCCACAAATGTGCCAGCCCTGTGCTAGTTAAATAACTTCTGTGTTTTTCAGATTAATTCCATTGCAGCTTTATGATACATTTAGACATCGTGTAGCCCAGGTGCCCTTTTATTTCTCTTCTTAATCAAATTATTTATGGCTGTTCTTTAAAGTTTATTATTCCAGATGAATGTTATATTCTCTTTACAATGTCCCAGAGAATTTTGTTAGGATCATAGTAACAGTAAATTTATAAAAAACATGAAGATAAATGGCATCTGTACAACAAACAGTCTTTCTAGCCAGAAACATAAGTTGTTCCATTTATTTTGTCATGTATTCTCTCAATTAGAAAAATATATGTGTATACATTCATACATGATATACATATACATATGTATGCATACTCATATCCAGATTGTGCATTATATGTCCAGCACTTTCTTGTTAAGTTTTCTCTATACATTTTATTTGTTGCTATTGTGAATGGAGATATTTGTTCACTACATTATCTATATGATTATTTTAAAACCATTATATGTATTTTACATCCTCCTTACTAATCATGTTATTTCTAATAGTTATTCTGCTGACGCATGGACTTTACATGTACTTTATATGTATTTTATATGTATTTATACTTTATATGTATTTTACATCCTCCTTACTAATCATGTTATTTCTAATAGTTTTTCTGCTGACACATGGACTTTCTACGTAGGCAATGATATAATTGAAATCATAAGATCGCTATCTGAAATCTCATGTCCTTTTTTGTTATCATTACCTATTTACCACTCTAAGTGATACACTCCAAACCCACAATTTGATCTCCAGTGCCTAGAGCGGTGCTTGCCACATGGTAGATGTTCAATAAGCATTTGTTGAATGACTGCTGCTTGAAAAGAAATAATCGTCCAAATATAACAGGACTGCCCTCCTCACATTTTGAAGAGTTATATTTGAACATTTTGGCTCCTAACTTAGTACATTGGCTAGAACTTCAAGAATACCATTGGGAGGGTAGAGATTTTTTTCTTGTTATCTACTCAGAATGTCAATGGCAGTTCACGAATACATATGACTGATGCTTAAAACTTGGCTTGGGAATGGGGCACTTGGGTGGCTCAGTTGGTAAGCATGACCTGATTCTGCTCAGGTCATGATCTCATAGTTAGTGAGTTCAAGGCCCACACTGGGTTCCATGCTGACAATGCAGAGCCTGCTTTGGATCCCCTTTCTACCTCTCTCTGCCCCTGCCCTGCTCATGCTCTCTCTCTCTCAAAATAACTAAATAAACTTAAAAAAAAATTGGATTGGGAATAACTTGTTACTGTTAAGAAAGCATTTTACTATAACTAAATTCTTTCTTTCTTTCTTTCTTTCTTTCTTTCTTTCTTTCTTTCTTTCTTTCTTCTTTGAAATAGAGAATTGATATGGACTACATTTGGGAGATTTCTTAAAGGACGATTACCATGGAGATTTTCTCTTTTGATCTACCAAAGCGATTTACTGTTTTAGTGAAAATAATAATTTGGGAGGATAGGAGGTTTTAAAACCACCTTGAGATGCTAATATTGACACTACCTAGAAAAACATCACTCACACACAACTTTGTACTTAACTTTGAGATCCACAAGTTTGTATATAACACTTGTATAAAAACAAGTTTGTATTTACTGTCTTTTAATAAAAAGGCATTAAATTTTTTCATCAACTATCCAAGAGTACACATACCTCAGGCAAAAAACATGAAACAACCCAAAACATGTAAAACATTAAAATATTTTCTAATACTAAACATACTGCCAAATCCTGAAATAAAACCCATAATATCAGGGGGTATTTTCCCTAAAATATACAATTTATTTGTCTACTCTATTAAATTGGTCCTTACTCAACATTTCATTTTGAAAATTATTTCCTTCATAATCTTTTCATAGCATTATTCACTCACATTTTAAGATTGAGTCATTTATTTTTACTCTTTCTTAATACCAAGACAAAGGTCTGAAATTTGCCTATTAATTTTCATTTTATCCTATCCCATACACTTTGACAAATGGTCTCATCATGGCATCATTTTCTTTTGATTTCCTTTTTGAGTCAAAAATTTTTAGAGAAGTGGTTTTCTTTTGCTGTCTCTAGTATTTTTTTAGATTCATTATTAATTTCTACTTCATTACTTTGTGTTAAGACAATGTACACTGTGCTCTTTCTAGTTTGAAATATTTATTCAGCCATATTAATTCCTCCAAGACTTTTCCCAAACCATTTGTCAAAGACCCAGAATAATTGTTTCCAACAATGTCAATCTTTTTCAAAAGTTTTACTTTATAAATATGAATAGCTTCCTCGAAGTCCACAGAGCTAGAATTAAAGATATTTGGGGGCCCCAGGATACTAAGTGCTCTTTCCCTCCAGATGAGGATGCAGTTTTCAAATAGTGCACTTGTTTAAAGAACAAAAAAAAAAAAAAAAAGCCCCTCTTAGAGAAGCCTGTAGATGGTTAGTGTGAGTTCTCCTTGGAATGGTGATGAAAACCCATGTGTAAACAGATTCCAACAGAGCAAGACTTGAGCCTTCCTCTCCCCTATGTGAGGGCCAGATCTATGCCAGCAGTCAGGAGCAAAGGAAAAGCCATGTAGTAATAGGCTACATTTCCTCTCTGTTCAGACAACTCTCTTCTGTTTAATCATGGGCCCTTATCAAGGTTTATGGAAAACTTACAACAACTAATGTCTTCATCTTTACCTTGCTAATATGAATTTCCATACTGCAACAATGCAATTTAATCAGTGCCATTTAATTTGCCACTCTTTATGTTTTCACAATATAAAATGTCACAATTGTGGTGTCACTGTGGAGGTATACATCAAATAAGTTGATTTTTCTCATTTAATGCTTTTCTGACTTATATTCTATGAGTTGCTATAGTAATTTCCCTATTTGCACTTAGCTGAAGTATTTTAACCTATTATTTGATTTTAAAAGTACTGTGTCATTTTTGTTAAAGGCCTTTTGAAAACAGGTTAGTTTTAAGCCTAATCTAAGAGAGCCTCTTTGTCTCGAAAAGTGGAAATGTAATGCATTTGTACTAACTGGCTTTAATTAATTAATTAATTATTTATTCACTTATTTATTTATAAGTTTATTTATTTATTTATTTTTAAATTTTTTAATGTTTTATTTTTGAGACAGAGACAGAGCATGAACGGGGGAGGGGCAGAGAGAGGGAGACGCAGAATCGGAAGCAGGCTCCAGGCTCTGAGCCATCAGCCCAGAGCCCAACGCGGGGCTGAACTCACAGACCGTGAGATCGTGACCTGAGCTGAAGTCGGACGCTTAACCGACTGAGCCACCCAGGCGCCCCTAAGTTTGTTTATTTAAAAATTTTTTTTTCAACATTTTTAATTTATTTTTGGGACAGAGAGAGACAGAGCATGAACGGGGGAGGGGCAGAGAGAGAGGGAGACACAGAATCAGAAACAGGCTCCAGGCTCCGAGCCATCAGCCCAGAGCCTGACGCGGGGCTCGAACTCACAGACCGCGAGATCGTGACCTGGCTGAAGTCGGACGCTTAACCGACTGCGCCACCCAGGCGCCCCAGTTTGTTTATTTAAATAATCTCTACACCCAAAGTGGAGCTCGAACTCATGACCCTGAGATGAAGAGTCCCACATTTCTCTGACTGAGCCAGCCAGGAACTCGTAACTGGCATAATTTAATGTTTCATTGTACTTAGGGAATACAGACTTTGTTTTAGGACTCAAGTGGTTTTAGAGTAAGACTTAAATAAGGTATTTTACTCATTCCACTCCAGGTGGGGAAAAGCATGAGGGATATCATCCCAGTGTTCGGTGACTTTCTTAGAGAAGAGTCCCACAAGATGCAAATCCTAGGGTGTTTCAAGTAGTGTGAACCAATCCATTAGGAATTCTGCAGAATCTGTATGGAATGGAAATCCCTTAGGTCTGTTCAAACCACAGGTGAGAATCAGTAAAGAGAAACACCACCATAATTATTTCCAAGAATGTACTGTGAGTCCCAAACAACCACATGATAAAGACAACAAAATCCCAGTAAAATAGAAACATAAATACTGAAAAAAAAAATTGGTAACCTTCTGACAGATTTTGGAACTAAGACAGAAAAGAGTTGCATACTTAAGGTTAACCTTAAATTTCACAAACTGATGTGAAGTTAGATTTCTTGTGTGTGTGAGTTCAACAGAATATAATTGGTGTGCTACCCAATACCTTACCTAACTCAGTTCAATTGCTGATATAGAACAGATGGCCACTTAGAGATGAATACTGCAACATGTTCAAAGATCCATGAAAACCTAACATTAATTTCCCTAAGAAGATGCTCACAAAATAAGCAGGTTTCTTTTTACAAGACAAAACAAATTTGGTTTATCAAGTATACACAAATTTGGAGTCTATTTGCTACATAGGCAAACTTAATTGTTCTACACAAAGAATACTAGAAACCAAATGGCAACCACTAATGTAAGATAATATAGTTATAATTTCAATCTGTATTTATCTAAGCATATAAACTTATACTAAAAATAAGGTAGCTGTTATATTCATTCTCTTAAGTGCATCTTCTATTATTCAGAGAACCAAATTTTGAGCGGTTATTTCAAAAAAAAAAATAGAAGGAACCTATTAAACCATTACTAAAGAGAGAATTCATTTATGAGTTATGAAGTTATAAATTTCAACTGCACCTCAACTAAAGACATAGATCCCTATGTGTAGTAAGAATAATGATTTTTAGATATAAATCTTTCAAAAAATAAGCTTTTGTTTTATTTTGGTGTTTGAATAAAACTGATGTGCCCATAGATCAAATAACCAATTACAGTTTTAGATAAAATTGAATTAAGAGAAGGCTTTCCATATTTAGTTCCACTAAAAACAATACAGATGTTATTTAATAAAAACAAGCTCCCTTTCCTATCTGCTTTATCGCTTCAATTGCTCAGACATATTGAAATGAAGCCATTTTGTTGTGTTTTGGTATGAGCTCTGCTTTTATGAAATTCATATGTTTACTCCAAAATAGAGCTTATGCATAGACATAAACATATATATATATATATAAAAACACATATGCATAAATAAATATATATCTATGTTAGATATGGGTATATATAAAATCCACTTTACTCAGGTAAACATCCACAGGAAAAAAGATTAGATTACTAAAATTTGACTATCTGTGGTTAGGCGCTTTTTTCCCCTAATTATTCTTAATGTGAATTTAACCCACTCCTAGGTATTATTATCTGACATTATTATGAAAACACGATACTGTAATATGATCAGCAATGAATAAAAATAAATATATTATCTAAACACGTATAAAAATACATAGTTTGGTAATTGTAATACACACATGTATGTATAAT
Organism: Neofelis nebulosa; assembly: GCF_028018385.1. NCBI lineage: Eukaryota > Metazoa > Chordata > Mammalia > Carnivora > Felidae > Neofelis > Neofelis nebulosa. The sequence goes on from NC_080785.1 coordinate 58,610,981, forward strand.
ACACACACATCAGCATATAAATATGTATCCGTATACACACTAAATGATTTATTCTCTCAGAAAAATTAACTATGGCATTTGTATTTATACTAAAAAGAACATTTATATTTGCTCTGACATTTGTACGGCTGAAACCCCTTTGACTTTTCACCTCCTAGTAACTTTAATAATATCTTTTATATTTTCCTGAATCTGCACTAAATCATCCAGTCATATCTTCTAGTCCCTGAGTATGAGCAGTATGAGCTTACTGGACAAAGAGTGGCACCTAATTTAGCTATTAAGTCCCTATGTTTTTTCAAGTCTCCAGGTTTACTAGTTTTGTTCCACCTACTGAGATATCTGAGACTCTTTTATGTTTTCTGGAATGAAAGTTAAGTATTTTTCAACATGTAAAATCAAACCACTTTCATGTTCCGGTGTCTATTGAAAGGACCAAGTTTCTTCCTTAAATCTGAAGAACAAAAGGAGAAATAATAAAAAGCAAAATCCTTATCTTTATATGAATAACTGTAGATTAAAAATGATTAAATGTAATGACATCCTTAACAATGAATCATTATTACATTATTATCCTTGGAGGATGAAGCACAAAAGATTGATCAGAATTGCTGCTCAATATATATCTGTAGCCTACCTGATTTACTCAAAGAATAAAATATGATGAACTCTGGAGGCTGGTATTTAAATTTCAAATCATAGGAAACATCTTTGCCACATTCACTCAGATAAGAAGATGTAAGACTTACATTGAAATTATTCTTTATGATACTTAAACTCCAATCAAAACAAGTATCATACATATATGTGGACATTGAGTATATTTTCCATTCTTAAAGGAAAAAGAGGTGAAAGAAATTTTCCTAAATAAGGAGTTAATATAACTAATAAATACTACTGACTAGCACAACACCTACAACATGAACTAATGTTCATTTTTAAAGGAAATCTTTACAAAATCCAGATACCAATTTTTTAAAGAGGGAAAGCATTATTTTTTTTATTAAATTTTTTAAAAATTTTATTTATTATTGAAAGACAGAGAGTGTCAGAGCGTGAGCAAGGGAGGGGGAGAGGGAGACACAGAATCTGAAGCAGGCTCCAGGCTCTGAGCTGTCAGCACAGAGCCCGACGCAGGGCTCAAACTCACAAACCACGAGATCATGACCTAAGCTGAAGTCAGATGCTTAACTGACTGAGCCACCTAGGCGCCCCTAGAGGGAAAGCATGATTAATGAATAAGAGTGACTATAAAATAAAAATTCTAGGCTAGAGATGAACAAAGTGTTGGCCGCTAATAATTTTCCAGGCAATTGACTGGATCTTTGCCTTAGCTTCTCTGATTGCTCTTTCTTAAATCAAGCAAAGGAAAGGGAACGTTACATAAGCATTATGGTTAACAGCCAGAAGCTAGTGTCAATATGATGCCAGAATTATTTCATGATTTCCAGGATCCCATAGCAAAAGAAATATATAATATTGCATTCAATAACTCAACAGTAAAAATGGATATATATATATCAATATAGGGTGCCAGAGTATGCAGTATGTGATGAATCAAAGCATTCTGCAATGTGAAGCACACATTCACTCAATGGATCAAAGTTATCGCATGAGAGCAAGTTTAGTATTACTTTTTGTATTATTTATGTCTCAGAAGCAGAATTATTACAACTGTACACATTTCAAGTCGTATTTAGGGGAGAACTTGTAATTCTACTCCTACACCAAATTTATTTTGATATAATTTGTTATTGAACAGAGCACCTCTTCCTGCACAGTGTCTTCTGGCCCAAACAATATCAATCTCATGCTCTAATCACTGCCTTTCACATTGACCTCTACCCCCAGGGCCTCACTTCTCAGAACACCTCTTTCTTAGATTCATTCCCAATCTTTGCTTGTTTTTCACACACAGCAGCTCTGGGAAGGAAGAGTCACAAAGACCTTTTGGCCTTTTTTTAAAGAAACCACCCACCTAACTAAATAATAACTCTCAATGTCAATAATCAAAATATTTTTATGATACCGCCCATTGTTTAAAAAAAATTTTTTAAATGTTTATTTATTTTTGAGAGAGAGAGAGTGCAAGCAGGAGAGGGGCAGAGAGAGAACCCGAAGCAGGCTCCACTCTTTGAGCTGTCAGCACAGGGCCCAACGCGGGGCTTGAACTCACGCACTGTGAGATCGTGACCTGAGCTGAAGTCAGACGCTTAACTGACTAAGCCACCTAGGTGCCCCTGATCCTGCCCATTCTGCATAAAAAATAATTGGGGCACCTGGGTGGCTTAGTCAGTTAAGATTCTGACTCCTGATTTTAGCTCAGGTCATGATCTCATGGTTCCTGAGTTCGAGCCCCACATCAGGCTCTGCGCTGATGGTGCAGAGCCTGCTTAGGATTCTCTGTCTCCCTTTCTCTATGCCATGTTCTCTCTCTCAAAAATAAATAAACTTTAAAAAATAATAATCTGTTACCTAGACATGTGCATAATGCATTCCTTTTATAATTATTTTTCATAGCATTATCTTATTTCATCTTCAAAAAAAAATGACACCAAGAGAGCTCTGGAGAACAGATAATTAATAACCTTTCTATATATGAAGTAATGGATAAACAGGCAAGTGACATGACTAAGATCATGTAGCTGGGTAGGGCCGGGAAGGATTCAGTCACAGACTTTAGATTCTCATTTCCAGGGCTCTAAGGGGCCCAGCCTTCACTGGCCCAGGCAGCGTGAATGCAGTTCCACACCAGGGTTTGAGGCCGATGAAAAGGAGGCAAGCTAGATTTAAGTATCCACTTGCCCCTCAGTAGGTGCCAGTACAGGGTCCCATCTGCACCACCTGTGTGGTGGCCTAGCTAAATACAGAGGGAAGGAACGACCTATTGATAGCCTGCTATATATCAAGCCCACTATATAAGCAATCTACTTTATTCTTGCAAACAACCTTACAAAATAAATGTTATCATACTCATTTTATGGAAGAAAAGAATACACCTCTTCTTATTTTATAGGTTAAGGGATCCTATTCAAGGCTGCACAGCTACTAAGTGGAAAATGAAAACTCAACACTAGGTAAGCCTGTCTAACTTCGATGCTCATTGTCTTTTCTTGCAATACTGCTGCTTCCTACTACATATGCTTTAGGGGCAAGAAATATATATAAAGAGATTCAGGGTATCATATATATAACTTATATTAAATATATATTTTATATTTTATATATGCTTTTATAAACATACATAATAGAGATGTTATATTATAGATTGTACATTATTACATTAATTATATATTATTATACATATAATACAAAGAATAGTTTAGTGAATGAGCATTCAAATTAGAAGAAACACATCTATAGAGAGAGAACTAGTCACATTTTAATTCCACTTTAATTTCATAATTTTTGTATTCTAACAATTTTATAGCAGTAACGAACTAATATCTGCCATTATTTTTAGAAGTACTCAGGTTAAGTATCCAATTATGGAGTGTTTTCATATTTCTAAAAATATCAAGTATCAGCCACAAAAAAACCAAAGGATCATAAGTAGAAGTCTACTATTTCTCTTTAAAAGTTATCATGTCTTAAAAGCCAGAAAAATACATTATAAACTTTTTTTCCCAAACAAATGAAATTTCAAGGTAAAGCTTAAAAATGTCAATGATTAGTAAAGAAGGGTTACCTCGAGAGTTCAGGTTTTGGTGTGTTCCTTTCAAAGCTCCTTCAGTTTCACCTGGACTTCAAGAGAAGAAGCGTTGCAAATGTGGCACTTACACCTCATTTCCTGGCAAGGAATTCTAACCTACTATAAAATCCTATTAAAGTAGGAAAATGTCTTCAATATTCAAATGAATGAAAGCCCATCAGGATTTCTGGATTACTTGGACATAAAACTAAACAGAATAGCTGTTAATATCATCGTGAAGACCCTCCAAATATGCATATTTATGTATCATAATAACCACATAAGGTAGTTACTATGATTATTCCCATTTTAGAGATGAGTAAACTGAGACATAGGGATATGTTTAAATGATCTTTTTATCTTTCTCATGTTAGAAAAAATACACTGTAGGCTCTCATGAAAATTTTTCTGCAACAAGATAAACTTTGCATAAATGATAACTTTAAATAAATACACTCACCTTTCTTACTACACTACAAAAGTAACATATTCAGGAGAGCTCAGCTAGAAAGGACTACAGCTACAGATAAAAAAACTCGTCTTTTGGCTCCAATTCATTTACGTTTTGAACCAAAATTAAGCAAATGATATAGACATGAAAATTCCTAGTTTATTTAAATCCACTGTTTTGGATACAGAAATCCATTATATGGTTCATAACCCTGCTGCATATACAAAATGACCTGTCCTTCTTATAATCTATAATACATAGCTACTCTTGCAGCATCGCCGACAGGATCACCAACGCCATCTAACACAACCAAGTCTGCCCGAAGCTATTCAGCTGGTCAAGGAAGCTTTTTCTACTAGCCCTGGGAGATCATGGACTAGGGTAGGTCTGGTCTGAGCCCAGGTTGGTCTCATGATTAAAATCGTGCAGGAGATTATAGGAAAGGGTGCCTATACCAAGCAAGTCGAAACCTGTAAAGGATCAAAACTTCTAACTTCTGAAGCGATCTTGAGCTACGGGGAAATCCAGACCAGGCAGTCGGGTTACTCGTGCCTCACAGGCTCTCTGTTGCACGTGCAGCCACTGCTCTGACACACCTGCCCTCGTTCTCAGGATTAAAAAGCCCTCTGAAGACTAGCAGGTCAGGCTATCCTCTCTACTCACTTGTGTCCACGTAATTCATTATGTCTGGACACTGATATTCCCTCAGGTGCAACCACTATGTTCCATCTCCCTAGCCCAGTGTTTTTCAAATTTGTCTGCTTATTGGAATCACCAGGAAAGATTTCAGAAATACTGACGACTGGGCCTCATTGAAGATCAAATAAGGATTTGTTAGGTATGAGCTACCTTATTGGGTTGGCTGAGCACATTCAGATTCCATCAATGCCTCATTTATAAGGAGAAAATAACTGATACAAGATTATCAGTGTCATTGGAGGGTACAACTCAATTCCAATTCAAAAGTGTCCCAGAGGGGCGCCTGGGTGGCGCAGTCGGTTAAGCATCCGACTTCAGCCAGGTCACGATCTCGCGGTCCGTGAGTTCGAGCCCCGCGTCAGGCTCTGGGCTGATGGCTCGGAGCCTGGAGCCTGTTTCCGATTCTGTGTCTCCCTCTCTCTCTGCCCCTCCCCCGTTCATGCTCTGTCTCTCTCTGTCCCAAAAATAAATAAAAAACGTTGAAAAAAAAAATAAAAAAATAAATTTAAAAAAAATTAAAAAAATAAAAAAAAAACAAAAGTGTCCCAGAGATGACCTAAGACCTGTCCCTACTTCAAGAATCTCAGACCAGCAAATAGAGAGGTACCAATGTTTCAGTATATAGATTAAGGAAAGACATATGACTAATGTTAAAAGATCTCTGGATTCTGTTTTTGGTCATTGCAAGGTAAGTTAGTCTGGGAAACAGAAGCAGTACATATTTTCTTGCCCTTAGGATCATATCAGAGGAAAGTGATTCAGAGTCCTTCAATAATTTGAGGTACTTGGAAAAAATGCCTTCATTTCATAATTATTAAAAAGATATGAAAAAGGAGAGGAATCTTAGCTGTGACAGAATACAACAATTAATAATTCACTCATTTCTTTCTGCACTTGTGCCTGTATAGTACTTTCATTGTAATTAGTTCTTAATTTTGTTTGTTTGGCTCTGTTGTAGAATTCCTAGTAAATTTTAATACATATATTATAATACACATGAAAGATACTAAAACAGAGTATCTTATACTAAAATAATCAATAATACACATATATATTATGTACACACACACACACACACACACACAGAAAGAGAGAGACAAAGAGAAGATACTTCATACTTCATACCAAGCTTTCATTTAACTCCTCTAATCACCACTTTAGGAGAAAAATTTAACTGAAATATTTATCTTTCTTCTTAACATTAATTTTAACAGTTATAATAAAGGTGCTAGGTGCATTCTATAGAATAAATAAATAAAATGTGCACCAAAACACCCACGTTAAGTTGTTTGTGAAGGGGAAAAATGTATACCTACATACTGTTAAACTGAAACCCATACCTCGATTATTGCTGCAGAGCAACTGGCAAGGTTTGTTTAGCAAATTTCATGCCAAGCTTCTGAAGTATGCACCCTATCCCTTTCCACACATAATTCAATATAAACACTTTTCTTCTGACAGGCATTTTGAAAGATCAAAGTGCAGAACAAAGGCAAAGAGTGACATGAAGCGCAAGTTCTGGACCATTGAGATGAATGGATGGATTAGCCAGAAAATTCATGATGACACCTTGGAGCTGCAGAAGTGGTTCTGTTTATGTGATTACAGTTTCAATGCTTAGGAGACCCAAAGCTCTAAACAGCAATTTTCCTCTTTGCCCCTACAGGAAACCCGGCAATATTTCAACAAGCTCATCCATCAGTGTCAATCAGTGCAATTCACCTGACATCTCATTATAAGTTTTAAGCAACTGGATGTCATCTAGAAGAGGACAAATAGTTCATTACACAAACCATTATGGACCAAATAGAACCCTTATGCAAAATGCATCAAACAAAATCCATTAGATTGCCAGCAAGGGCTAGATAAAAGTCAAATAAAATAAACTATTGTAAAATATGCTTCTTATAGAGCACAATGATCCAATTCCCTCACACTTATGATTTACAGACTTACATTATAAGAAGCAGTGTTGAACTTGCTAAACAAAAAAATATGGTTTTATGCATATAGACTTGAAATAGAGAATTCGATTAGGAGTGAAGTTTTAACTACATGGACTTCTCTGATCTAGGAGCAGAAAAAAAGGAGAATGTTTGGGTTCACTAGCTGGACTTCAATATTTTCAGCAATTTCCAGCCACCCTCTAAATTAATGTTTTCAGCAGTGTCGTATACCATCACGTTGATTCCAGAATATGGCAAAACATCAAAATCCTGGCCAGTGTTACTCCTTTCACTGCTAGCTTGAAAGGATATGCAATTAATTATATTGCAGATTTATGGGATTCTAACTAGAACCACACCGACTGGCTTGCTAGTGAGTACAGGAAGAAGGTAACCCACTTGGGGCTTCAAGAACCTGGAGGACTACAAGCACAATGGTTTGCAAGAATAAATTACTTTCTTAATAGTTTATACTCCAGTCTACTAAAATTCATCCTTTTTTTTCTTTTCAGTATCATTATCTCTATGGACAAGTTATACTGTAGTTATTTAAAAAAAGGGGGGGGGTTACTGAAAAAGCAAGTCTTAAGGAAAGATCTTAAAAAAGAAACAACTCTTCTTAAATATGCTTTGAACCTCAAAAAAATTATTGCATTGGCAGGTGGTGGGAAAGTTGACCTTATAATTCCTTTCTACCCTGGAATGATTTAAAGATTCTCTATAAACCTTTTCCCCCCCTCACAGCAGCAGTTATACTGATGCAAACAATCCCATTTCAGGATGATGGCAGGGACAGACTCAGGGAGCAGCACACTTTCTCAGTCATCTGTCTGAATCTCTCCTTGATCAACCATGAGACACTTTCATGACTTGCTCTGCACCATTCTAAAAAGATTTTTTTGAATAACAGTGCTAGCTATCTGGTATTGATCACTCTGGTATACAGCCTCCTTCAGTGCTAAGTCCACAGCATTTAGGGGAAATTTATTCCACATGTAATTAGAAATCCCACTGAAGGAGTCATTACATAAATAAAGAGTAGATATGGAGCTCAAGATAAAATATTCTCAAGATTTCAGTGTAAGAATATTAATTTTCAAATATTTGAGAAAGAAAACAAAAAGGAAATGAAAGAGAAAAGGGAAGGAGAAAAGACTAGATTTGTAATTTAACCCTCTTGTTTCATTTTCAGATACCATGATAAATATAATATTACAATATTCTAAATATTGCTATAGAAAATGATAATGTAAGTTGTTAATCACTTTTTTCTTGCATTTCAGTTGACTAAAAGGGAATTTTTAAAGTATAAAAATGGTTTACATAAGTATCCCAATATTATGCTGTTTTGTTTTTATATTTTTAATGTTTATTTATTTTTGAGAGAGACAGAGAGAGAGCTCACAAGCAGGGGAGGGGCAGAGATAGAAAGAGACACAGAATCCGAAGCAGGCTCCAGGCTCTGAGCTGTCAGCACGGAGCCCAATGCTCGAACTCACGAGCCATGAGATCATGACCTGAGCCCAAGTTGGACATTTTTTCTTAATTTTTAAAAAATTTTTAATTTATTTATTTTGAGAGAGAGAAGAGTGCACACAAGCTGGGAAGGGGCCCAGAAAGAAGGAGAGAGAGTATCTCAAGCAGGCTCTGTGCTGTCGGTGTAGAGCCTGACAGGGGGCTCGAAATCATGAACCATGAGATCATGCCCTGAGCCCAAATCGAGAGTCAGACACTTAACTGAGTGACCCACGCAGGCACCCTGGAAGTATTTTTTCATTTTAAACACATAAATGATACTGTGAACAAAGAAATATACCATAACAAAGGAAAAAAATTAAGAATACTCTAAATGTCCCATATATAAATAGTGTGAAAGCATTTAGCCAGGGAGTAGATTTTAAGGGGCTTAAAAGTGGGTTTAGTAGATTTTTAAACTAGTAGCAGATGAACAAAAAGATAATTTATAATCACTGCATCTAGACAGTTATAAAGACTATATAATCCTTTATTAATAATACTTTATTACTATATAAAGTAATATAATCCAGCATAAGGTTGCGGTGTGCATGGTGAGTTCAACAATTACAACCCCTGTTCCAGATAAAAGGCACCACAGAGAGGCATGTCCCTTTTTTACTTGGCCACTTGTTATGTGAGGACTTCCATATTTAGTTTTCCTGTCTTGAATCGATATCTGAAACCTGGATGACTTTTCTTCTTCAACATAACTCAAGTGAATCATCACAAAGCTCAGACAGTGGAAAGAGTGAATCCTTATAACCAACACAAAGGTGACAAAAGAGAAAAGCCATGAAATTAAACTGATGGCCTTTTTTCCCATAAAATTAACCTAAACTTTTTTTTCAGAAAATAAAGCACATCTTAACAAAATAATATGTTTTGCTTTATAAAAAAGAGTTTATGTGAGAAGCAAAGTTCTCATCAATGGTACCAAATGGAGTCCTGATACAGAACCATGTGTTTGATACATAACAGATTTGATATATGGCAATGGTACCTATGGAGATCACTAATTGGTCTGGGACACCTGGTTAACCATGTGGAAAACAAAAATGAAGATAGATCCCTACCTCATACACACACACACACACACACACACACGCACACGCACACACACAGATCCCAGGTGGATTTAAAGGATTTAAAATGTGATAGGTAACTTCAATTTTGGAATAAAACACAAAAATACATCTTTGTGATCTTTCCATGGAAAGAATTTCAAACAAGACATAGAAGAGTATGAATTGTTAAATAAAAAATAATAGATTTGAATCCATTAAAATTAAAAACTTCTATGTATTGAAAGACAGTATAAATAAAAGAAAAGACAACCACAATTTGGGAAAAGATGCTGGTAACATAAAATTGATATGGGATTAGTATCAGATTATTCCAACAACTTCTAGAAGGCAATAAGGGAGAGAAGCAACCCCCCCCAAAAAAAAGAAAAAAACAGAAAAAAGAGGCATTTCCCATGAAAAGGAGCCGTATGGTGAATAAGCACATCCAAAGATGCTTAACTCATGCCTACCAGGGAAGTGCAAACCCAGACCACGTCAATAACCTCCATATGACAAAAATGAAGAAACCTTAACATACAAGTGTTGGGAAAAATGTGGAGCACCAGGAACTCTCAGACACTGATGATGAGTGTATAAACTGGTTCCAGATATTTTTGAAAGTAATTTAGAATTATAAATTTTATGTACCCATTTTATGACTCAGCAATTCCACTTCCAGGTTTACCCTGAAAAGAGTTACAAGTGCAGCAGTAAACATGTATGAGCAGCATGTTCAGAGAAGTATCGGCTATCATAGCAAAAACTTAGGGGCGCCTGGGTGGCTCAGTTGGTTGGACATCCGACTTTGGCTCAGGTCATGATCTCGCAGTCTGTGAGTCCGAGCCCCACGTTGGGCTCTTCGCTGACAGCTCCGAGCCTGAAGCCTGCTTCAGATTCTGTCTTGTTCTCTCTCTGCCCCTCCCCCACTCTCACTCTGTGTGTCTCTCAAAAATAAAATTAAAAAAAAAAAAAACAGCAAAAACCTAAAACAATGTCAATACCTATGAAGGAAAGAGATACGCAAATGTGGTTTATTCAAATAATGAAATAGTAAAGTATAATAAAAAATGAATAAATTCCAGCTATACATTATAACCTACCGATGAATTTTAAAATATAATAATCAGTGTAAAAAAAGCAAGTTGTAGAAGATTGCATACATTATCATGCTATGTTTACAAAACTCCAAAAAACAAACCTAAAGATTGTTTTGGAGTATATACAGATATGGTCTCTTTTTATAAAAATAAACAAACAAAAATGTGAAATGCATACTTGGTGGTGGGAGTGGTTATTATAGAATTGGATCAGTGTAAAACATAGAGTATTACATGCACTGATACTGTTCTTAGGCAGGGTGGTGGGTTCAGAAGTATTTATTTTATTATAAATTACATGTTGTATGTTTTCCTGTATGAATAAAACCTTACACTGAAAAATTACAAACACAATTGCAATAGCTAACGTTAGCTCTTATACATATAAAAGAAAGAAAGAAAAATGTCTGTGTACCTGTTCTGTTTGGCTTATATATTGTCTTTACTATTTTTTATATCACTCAAACTTCAAAATTAACTATATTATATAAAAAAATCTGGCACTCTTCTTCTCTTAATCATAGGAAGAACTGGCGACCCGAGGCCCATCTTCTTGCATGGTGCAAAAATCAGTGGAACTAAATAAAAACTGTCCCCTCTCTAGTCCCATGGCCTCTATCCAGCTTGATTTGTTGTCCCCCTGTCCCCCGTCCCCCTAAGTATCTGAGTGTGCAATCCCTTACAACACCCTGGAATAAACAATGGCTGTCTCAGAATGGTGGAATTAAATATGATTTTATTTCTTCTTCTCTTATCTGTGCTTCTTACTCTTCTGCAGTAAATATTACTTACGAAAAAGAAACATGAGCTTTATTTTGATGGGTATTGCAAGAGAAAAATGAATAAATTTCACAGATGGGAAGAGAATGAAAAACGAGGTTTCTAGAAAGGTAGTGAATGCTACCTACATGTTAAGAATTCCATGTTAATAAAATCAGCCAAATTTACGACGTTTTAATAAACATGCTTAATTTAAACATTTTCTATAGTTTTTTTTTTCCTTTTTTAAAAAAGTTTATTTATTTTTGAGAGAGAGAGAGGCAGAGAGACAGGGAGAGAGAGAATCCCAAGCAGGCTCTGCACTGTCACCATGGAGTCTGGTGCATGGGTGGAACTCATGAACCGTGAGATCATGACCTGAGCTGAAGTCAAGAGTCAGATGCTTAACCGACTGAGCCACCCAGGTACCCCCATCAATTTTTTTTCTTTTTAAGCTAAATGAAGTAAACAAGACCTAGAAAACATGATTAACTAAAAGCATCACTTTTACATAAAAAAAGGAGAGTCAATTCATTGGAATTTCAAACTGAGAATGGAATATGAGCTAGCACAATAGCTATGAGCTTTTCTTTTAGAAACCAAGTTTATAACTTTGTAACTGCAAAGATGGAAAGCTGCCTTGTAGCAAGGACCTCATAGCCCTGCCAAAAAATGTCATCATCTGTCAGCATCCTATGTTCTTAAATTTTCTTGAAGAATAAAAAGGAAAAGGTGGTTATGGAATTTATGCATCCCACCCTTTGGCTCTCAGCCCTGCTCCTTTGGAGCATTTTCATGTAAAAGTTCACTGGCCAAGGAGATTCTTGGCCAAGTGTGACTGAAAGGCCAGAGCCCATGGAAGAGTAAGTAAGAGTCTTCATTGGCATTGTAGCAAGTTATTTTGGGTCAGAGATCTTCCACTGGAGCAAATTCTAGGTCTTACATCCAAGCCAGTTGTCATGATCTAGAAACTTTTATTCCCAAGGTCCTAGGCCATTATTTTCTCCTTAGCACTTAGAGGATACTGACAGCTAGTAACTTACCCTGCATTCTGTTATGGAACCTGTACTTCCCTGAGTCACTTGGTAAAAAATATGTTGGTGTCTAAGAAGACTTGCTTAAAACTATTCTGCAAAGCACCATCATCCATGATCCATTTTCCTTCAGTTTATCGCCATCACAGGACAGGAAGTGAAGGAAATGAAGAATTAAATTACAGTACTGGGGAATGAACATGGGAATACCACTCTATCATTTTATTTTTCAATTTTAATTCTTAATTCTTGACTGCTTTGGGTGCTCACAAAAAATAAGAAGAGAACAAGGAGTAATTGACAGAAAAAAACCCTTAAAGGCAACATGGGTGCCTGGTTGGCTTAGTCAGTAGAACATGCAACTGTTGATCTCTGGGTTGTGAGTTTGAGCCCCATGTTGGGTACAGAGATAGCTTTAAAAAATAAAAATAATATTAATAAAATATTTAAAAGCAACACAAAAGGGGAAAAGAAGTAATATGAGATATGCGTTTGTCATTATGTTCCATTCATTCAATTTCTCTTGAACTCTATTTGGAAATTACTACAATTATTCCTACCTTAAAGATCAGGAAACAGAGTTTTCCATTCTAGGAATAGGTTTACTATAATTTACCTAATGACACAACTAATGAGTAGTAGATCTGGTGTTTGAATTCCACAGTATGTGTTTTTCCCATTAGACCACACTTTCTAGAACATGAACTTGTGCAAATTCAGGCTTTATTTGCCTCTGCATGAAATACGGACTTCAGAGTCAGGCATTTAAAGAATAAACTCACTGCTTTATTCCTCTGATTGCATTTCCTATTCTTAGGCTAAGTATTACTGGAGAAATATCAAATAATACTGCAAGAAGAATTTACCATAAATTCATATTAGAGTTATTTATTCATACTCAATAATTTTCATACAATTCCAGGAGATCTTCTATACCAGAGATGGCAAATGTGTGAAGTAAACACCACTACCTCTCCCTGATTACCAGGGTCAGGGACTGTTCATCAAGTGTACCTCTTACCTCTGTATATTATTTTGGCCTCAGAATCCCACTCAGCACATTATTCTATACAGGCACTACCAATTTAATCATAGTTAGTATTGAATTTAAAATTTATATACCACCCTAGTCCTAGTTCATTCACCACAGTGGTTCCAAACCTATCAGAACACCAGTTACTAATCCTATCCCTGCCTTATTTGCTCCCAGCAAGTTGCCTTGCAGCTTAGAAGACATCTCAGTAGAACACATTTATCTTTCTTCTTGGTCTCAAATTCTTTCCATCTTTGCATTTGTCTAAGAAGAGGTGTTTTTCTTAAATGAAGCAGCCATCCATACTTTTCCTCTCTAACCAATCTTTTAATCATCCATGCCTTCATTATTCTTAAGTCTGTCACCCACTATGTGGTACCTACCTCCATGTGTCAATACATGCCCCACTGTTTCTTGCTCATAAAAATAAACAATTTCCCCCTCAACTCTGCTGCATTTCAAGTGAACTCTCCAGGGATCTGGTTATGCTAAAGATTTAGATTCCTTGAACCTGGGGTGGGGCGGGGGCAGGGAGAGCTGAGATTCAGAATCTCTAGCAAGCTTCCAGGTGAAGAGGATGCTGCTGTGGCCCACACTCTGAGTGGTAAGGCTGTATCTCTCTCATTTTTCAGTCACTCTCTCTTCTTTTTCTAAGACACACTCCAGACTGGTTCTCTCCATTTTTGCCCATAATTGCCCTTTTTCTTCCTCCTTACTGACTTATTTTCTTCTTCCTTGTGCCTAAACTTTCTTTTTCCTTTCATTTTCTTTCCTTCCTTCCTTCCTTCCTCCCTCCCTCTCTCTTTCTTTCTTTTAGAGAGAGAGAGAGAGAGTGAGACAGCGTGTGCGTGAGCAGGGGAGAGGTAGAGGGAAAGAGAGAGAATCCCAATTAGGCTTCACATCCAGAGCTGAGCCTGACATGGGGCTTCATCTCATGACTATGAGTTCATGACCTGAGCCAAATTCAAGACTCGGCCACTTAACCGAGTGAGTCACCCAGGTGCCCCATATTTCTAATGTTAATAAAAATAATACTATTAGTTTGAGCATGTCTTATGTGCCAGTCACTACACTACAAACCTTATATTGATTATCTTAATTAATCCTCAGAAGAATCCATGAGAAGTTTTTCATTTTAAAGATGGTAAATGGAGGTACCATCACCAACATGACACAGGCAGCTTGGAGCAAGGATTTAGCCCCAGGCAATTTAGCTCAGAAGCCTGGTAACTACCTCAGCTATCCAGCCTTTTGCCAGTGTTGTTCAAGAAACCATGGGCAAGCCAGCAATTCCAAGTTTGTACCTTGAAAGTAAGTGGCTGAGAGGTGTGATAAAGAAGGAGAAAAGGCTGCTGAAAGAAAGGCTGTGAACCATTGCAGGAAATCCGATAGAGCAACATTTGAAGGTGAATGGATTGCTACTACAAAGTAATCAGATCGGCCCATCCATTCAGAATTAAAGTTCTGAATCTGAAGAATCTTTGGGAAAAGTTGGACTCGAAAAAAATATTCATGGTAAGGCATTTCACTAGAAAAATCAAACTCTGGGGCAGTTGATATCCTCACAATTCAAGTCACTGGATCTAGTGGTAAATGTGATGTCCTTTGTAGAAAATGCAGACACAGGACTCTCAGAATTGAGATCTACCACACAAAATGAGGAGACACCTGGTAACGTTGCCTTATGTCTATATTTATGCCTTCCTCAATGCTCAGGCTATTGGCCTTTTCTAATTAATCCTTCTAACACTGCACTTCTGAGAGACTAATTAGAAGCAGAAAACATCTCCATTTTAAAAATAGGAAGCAGATGCAGTGACTTAGTGGTACTTAGTGAATCAGTAACAGAACTTCAAATCAAGCCTAACTCAGATTCCACTGATTTATCTACATGTCACAGTACCAAATATAAACTTTAAAAGACAAAAACAAAAATTAAAAAAAAAAACAAATTAACAAATTCTTATTTGTTAATCTAGGCCAAATTCTGCAAAACAGGCAAAACTGTGCCACTTCTTTCTCTAGGATTATTATGTTTCTTTTAAAACACAAAATTACTAGACGGCAGTCTTGTCCATTAATCCTCACAATTAGCTTGAAAAGCATCTGAGATCAGATACCAGGAAGTTACAAAATATATATACCTCATTTGACATTAAGAAAAAGTAAAGAAGGAAATTATATGAAAATCCACTGTAGCTAAAATAAGTCACAGATTAACGGCTTTATGGAAAACCACCTTATTAAATTCTACCTTTCCTTTAAAAAGATAAATAGAATTAGTATAATTAATGGTTGTAATTACTTTCATAATGTACTTTTCTTGACATAAACATTCTTTAATCAATCCAAAATGCAAAAATGCTCATTAGTGAGTTTACTATTTTAATAACCTTTATCAACACAAGTCTAAAACTCACACTTTCCAGTACTTGAATCAAACTGGAATAAATATTTTTCCTCATAAATTCTACACTTCTGGTAATTGTTCAGGCATAGATTTTTTACTAGAAGATACAAACCAAACATAACAGCACATATTTTCTGACCTTTAAAAACATATCGGAATTTTCACTATTCAGGATTGCTCTACCTTCAAATATGAAACTCAGAAGTAATTCTTCCTAAGACATAAATGCAGTATGAGAACAGTCACATGAAATTGAAAATCAACAGCATGATAAGCTGATGTATTAGGTGAATAAGAGAAAAAAAAATTCACCATATCTAGGTCACTTTTTGTTCATTTCTTAAAGAGAAATCACTGCTTTTACACTTAACACTTGTACTCATAATAATTCCACGCTATTTATTTGTGTACACCATTGTGTATGTATATTCCTTTTTCATGCCTTTATAAATCATGAAATCACAAATCTCCAAATTCCTCAGTGTTCAGAAATTATCATGATTTTGATGACTGGAACACATTGTGTTTCTAGTTACTAAGATTCATATTTTTATTAAAAACCAAGTTTCTTCTAATATATAATATGAACACATATCATTTCCCTCTAACACAGACATAGAAGGGAACCACGGTTGCAGCACACAGACATCACCGATTTCTATCCTGTGATAACAGAATCCTTTAATTTCTTCAATTCTGTAGTGAAATTTAGAAACGAGGACCAGAACATCATAAATGCTCAAAGTCCACATGGTCAAGTATGAAAGGTTAGATCATTTTCAGCCTAACAGTTCATTCTATTCTCCCAGAAACAAGTCCTACTCAGTGAGAAGAGCTCGGACTCCTAAGAGAACTGGGTGGGGAATCACCACTGCTCCATTTGCCCCTCCCAAAGCACCTAACTCCTCCGGAGCAGCAAAAGCTAGCTCAAGACAGCAGCCCATGCTGAATCAGCACTTGTCGTTGAACCAGAAATTCCAGAAGGGTGGGAGGCTGGCAAGGAGAGACTGGAAGAAATAAGGAGGCCTTGGAGGAAAAGAACATTTCATATACTGACAATAGGTCTCCTGAGTGTATCAGTAATAAATTGGCTTCCTTCCAAAAAGTTTTTCTCTTTTACTCTCTCTGCAATAAAGGAAACAGTACATTAAAGTGTTTTGTGGACTATGGACAATTTGGAAAATCACATATTTTCAACGGTATTCCTCTATGAATTAAAGTTAAGTTCTATCCTTAAACAGAAGCAGTATTAGCCACATATTCAACAGAAATCTAACCCTCAGTTAAATTTTATGCCCATTGAAGCAGTTAAAGTGTTTCCAAAATAAGAGAAATGAAAGTTTCTTTTGGCTTCCCTGGTGTAATATACCTGAATGTAATTATTTACCAAATATACAGAATGAGAATGTTTACACTAAACTGTAATTGAAAAATTTAAGTTCTTCCTAGGGGGGGAAAAAAAATGCTACCCAAAAAAGAAATCAACATGCAATAGACAAGCTATTTTGAAGGGACAGACAGCACTGGTTTGGATAACTTCAGGAAAGAGGTATGGGTAGGATAAATGAGGTCAGTCACCATCTAGTTTCACTTACCCGTGTGTTGTTTGAGATTTTCAGTGAGCACCTATAATTTTAGTACCTTAATATTTAAAGAGAAAAAAAAAAAAAAAAGTTTCTCTCCTTGTGGTGCCTGACCAGAAAAAAAAATCTCTCCAGCTTTTGGAAGCTTTAGTATATTCTATAAAATGCAGTATGGTTATTAGTTATGAGGTTAAGAGACAATCAGGTAGAAAAAAAAATTTGCTAAACTAAAACACTTTCTTATAATTCTCAGAAGAGGAGAAACACCATTTTGCTCCTAGGAACAGCCTATTTTTGAATGACCCTAATGAACTGAAAAGTTGCTTGTAACTCTAAGTCACACAACAGATGCCAAACAAGGATACTTCTTCTGCCATGTTTCAGGTAAAGTCAGTCTATCAATCAAGAATTATATACAAAGAAATGCTCTAGACACAAGAGTAAATAAGTAAGTAGAAAGAACTCATCCCAGCCCTTGGAAAATATATGCTTTTACTGGTAAAGCAAGACAAATAAATAAAAATTGTCAGCAATGTAGTGTGTAATAATTTTGCAATAAATGGGACCAAGAGCCCTGTACTATATAAAGGAAGAAATTATTTTCTGAGGTAAGGACATGGAAATCTTCAAGAAGGACATCTTGAGCAAACCTTGAGCAAGGTTTGCATTCCAAAGCAAACCTTGGAAGAAATAGAGCATTTATTTGAGTAAAGTGATGGTAAGAAGAAGGGCACTGGAGAGAGAGGCACGGATGGGGAAATGGTGATTCTGAAGTTTTCCTTGTTTTCCACAGCAAATGGGGAGCCTCTGGAAATG
Source organism: Neofelis nebulosa (assembly GCF_028018385.1). Lineage (NCBI taxonomy): Eukaryota > Metazoa > Chordata > Mammalia > Carnivora > Felidae > Neofelis > Neofelis nebulosa. The sequence continues at coordinate 58,629,082 of NC_080785.1, forward strand.
TTTGGCTAAAGAGATGTTTTAGGAAGTGTAGAGGAAAAGATCAACGTCAGGATAACAATCATGAGGATAATATGTAATAGTCTAGTCATGAGGTTCATAAATGTTTCTAGATCAGGGAAACAAAGTAAGGAGAAGATGCTAAAACTATTAGCCATGAAGACAGTGACTGAATGGCCAACAAAATATGAAAGTAGAGAGAAATATCTTCAAAACTTCACTTATGCAAAATGAGAAAAATGATGACACAAAATGAAACCCACTTGGTGAGAGATGTGATGAGTCTATTCAGAAATGTTTAAAAGTAATTGAAAATGTAGGAATATATTCAGAGAAAAGGATCAGGACTGAAGATTAGAGTAGTCCCCATCTAAACTGGAATTGTAAGTGACTCCAAGAAAGTAGAAGAATTTTCTTTAAACAATCTAGATAAGAGAAGAGCCAAGGACTACAAAGTAAGAAGTTGATGAGGATCTGGAGGTCGAAGGAAAGGGACAGTAGAGTGTGGTGACAGACACTATTGGCAGGAGGAGGTAATACCAGTAGGCAGCCTGTGTTGGAGAGGAAAATGAGACAGAGAAAATGCTCTTGGGTTATTCAGGAAATCACCACTGACTTTGGTGGATCACTAGAGACAGAAAGCAGGTACTGAGGTTATAGGTAGAAAGAGGGTCACTGTACTACAGTCTCCTATGTGATTCTGAAAAATTCCTTCTTAAGTTTTAGAAAATGTGAATTAGAGCTGAGGAAATGATAGTGAAAGAATGAAGAGAAGCTAGCTTAGGGACAAGAGCAAAGATCTCTCCTCCCCTCTCCCAAACCCCACCACCAATTTAAAGACGTAGTTCAGCACAGTCACTGAAGTACAGGCTTTGGTGCCAGACCGTATGGGTTCAAATATTAGCCCTGCCATTTATTACTAGTGTCTTGGGACAAATCACTTGATCCTGAGTACTGACTGTGAGACAGGCACTTTATTTCTTGACTACTGACGATGTGACAGGTTCTTTGCCGACATTATTTCATTTAATCCTCACATTCTTATAACATGGTCTCATAGGTCAGTTTTCTGCTTCAGGATGATCAGTGAGAGCACATGTGCCTAAAGTTGCCGCTAAAGTCAGGACCCAAACCTAGCTCTATTGATTCGAGAGCCTGTGTTCTTAACTACTAAATGATAGAGAGAGGGATTAACTGAAGGTGGGATGTACTACATGGTACCCTATGTTGGATTTCTGAGCATAAGCACCAAAACCAAGACATGAGTGCCTAGATCTTTGCATCTAACAGCTCTTATTTAATGTACAATGAATCTACAACTGTCTCATAATCAAAATCAAATTCTAGCAAGAGTCAATTAGGTAACACACGAGTTGAGGGGGCTAGAGAGTTCACCCCAACAGTGAGGTAGTGTTTGAGAATTAGTCACCATTCAGTATTAGTCAATGGTTGCTACGGTGAAAAGTAGGTCCATGTTAATGTATCTTCAATTTTTTAAAAAAAGCATGGAAGTGAGGATATAGACAACTAATTTCAAAGTGCTCTAAAATTACTATGTAAGGCAAACAAAATATTAAAGTCCTTTGGACTGGGCCACAACCTCAGCATGACCAGACAAAGTTTCACTTCTACTCTAGTGGTCCACTAACAGAGCAATGCTATTCACATCTCTTGCAGTTTCTGGCAAAGGAAAAAAGGTGCCCAGAAAATGGTATGTCTAGGGATGGTGCATAAACAGTAAATCCTATGTTCCCTAAGAAATATCTTGTAGCACCAGATAACACATTTTGCATTATATTCAGCTTAACAAATAGCCTTGAGGGACTAACAGGTATTTTTGAGAGTATTACCAACACTGGTACAGTTCTCCATATGTGCCACATAGTGATCTAAGTGCTTTCTATACAACAAGTCTTTCAGTCATCCAGGGAACGATATAAGATAGGTGAATTTATTGTTCCCATTCTACAGAGGAGATAGTTGAGACACCGATTAAATAACTTGTTCAAGGTCACAGAGCTAGCAAGTTCAGTGGCAGGATTTGAATGGAAGAAGGCTACCTCCAGAGTCTGAGCCCTTCGCCCCTTGGGCACCACCTTCCTAAATCTAAATGAGGGTAGTAAGGGGTTGATGATGCTATGTAGTTAAGCTGTCCTCTGGTCTCTCAGACATACTGCAATGGAGATACATGATACTTTTATTTTTAGCATTAATGTCACATGAACCACCTCAGCAGGAAGGAATCTTGTGTGGTAGGTATAAAATGTCTCAGATGTTTTCCATATCACTTCTGCTCACATCAAGACCACCAATATATACTTATACAACTGCTAAGCAGTATGCACAAATGTATCCATTCATATTATTTTAATGTGCTACTGAAATACTTCAGGCATTCACCAATGTATGCTCTACGACCGAGCCAGTGAAGTGCCCCCTGCCATTCATGAAAGTAAGTATATATGTATTTGTAGACACACATTTATAAAGTCTTCCTGGATGTGAATGAATAATATTATTCAGATGTGTTCTTTCTCATGTTTTCAACCTAACGAGTCCATTATTGTATTTGATCAAAAGAGAAGTTCCTAAAAAAATAATATTAAAGGATACACATACCTATCAAGTTCTTAGTGTTCTCATCTACTCTCATATTTCTTTTTTTTTTTTTTAAAGTTCCAATCCTCAATAAAAGAAACACTCATTTGAAGATGTTTGGATTGCCTTGGCTTTTTACAATCAATGTCAGTTTGTATAAAACTAGAAATATGAGTTATTATTTCCAAAAGTACTTTTAAATATCCCATGAATCATTAACTGCTCTCTCAATGTAGCCACATTTAACAAGCTGAAAACTATACCTTTAAAGAAAAAAAAAAAAGCTTTTTCCTCTACTCCCAACACACAGGTAAAAGTCAATTGCAAAACCATCTTAGTCTAGATTACTGCAACTGTCTCAGTTGTCTCCTGTACTCACTTGAGCCCCTGTCCGTCTCCTCAGTTGTCTTCTATATTCACTTGAGCTTCTGTCCAATAGAGGACAGAATTATACTTGCAAAATCCAAATGAGATGGTGATGTCACTGGTTTTCTTTTGTCCTCTAAAGTCATCACTGCACCTAGAAACAAATCCAAGCTCCTCACAAAAACCTTTTTTACCTGCCCTACCACCCCTCGAGCCACATATTAACCCACTTCTTCACTTACAGTGAGATACTTAGACACACATTCAGTTCTGAGAACAAGCCGAGCTCTTTCCTGACTCAGCGTCTTCTCATACTCTGTTCCCCTGTCTAGAAAGCTATTCTTCCAATCCTCTATGTGGCTGGGGCTCTGCAAAGTCACCTCCATAGAAATATTCTTCCTGACTTCCTGGCTTTAATTTCATCCCTAGAGTTATTCTCACTATCCTCTTCCCTCCTGGAACTGATTTTAGTCCATAATGATGCCTTTCCTTTTTGTTTATATGTTTTGTCTGTCTCTTCCACTGGCTAGAACTACACAAAGGCAGAAACTATGCTTGCATTTTCACTATGGTATAGGTGGAACCTAGCAGAATGCCTAGAACACAATTAGCATGCAATCAACGTTCAGTGATAGAAATGAAGAAAGAAGGAGGGAGAGAAGAGAATGACAGAAAAAACGAGGGATGGGAGAAGAAAAGTTAACTGCTGGGTTCATGCAAATGGAATTTTTTTATCACTGGACTGTGAGTCTACTCAGACGATGTGAATGTCTGTTTAAACAATTCTCAAGTGTTTTCTTACTCTACCTGTCTACTCTTTTCACATACAAACTAGATTAGATATGTAGGAAGGATTTCAAAGTAAAGATAAGATACAGTGAGGGGGGCCTAAAGTTGTTTCAGATCCTTACACCAAAATCAAAGCTTATAAATCTTACGTGTTGATATCCCAGAATGGTACAATTTCATAGGTATTTTTTTAACTCAACGACCATCAGGAAAATGCCTTGTGTAAGAGGAAGTTTACACTTGTGTAAGAGGAAGCTAGTCATTTCTTAAATTGACCTGAAGATATAGACCTTATTGCTAATTAACTTAATCTTTCAACCATATTTTTTATTTCTATTGTACACAAGACTAATAGTAGTTAAATGAAAAGAACAAGGGGAAAAAACCCAGAATGTTTACATATCACAATTCAAAAAAATTCTTATGGATTTTTAGGTCCTGCATTGCTTATCATCCATACATTGAAGAGAACACTGGCATTGCATTTGTCTCTTGTCAGCCTAATTCTTCCAGTATAACTTTATAAACTTACGAGGTTTAAAGATTTGTATCACAGTTTCCTGGATCTTACCCCTCCTCTTATGTGCAAATACTGATTTTCTTCTTTGACTCTTGTCTTTGTCTTAAAACCAATCTTTCTAAAGGAAAAATGTTGTGAAAGTCTTAAGTGAAATTACTCCTACAGACCACTGTGAGTTAGATCAAAAGATGTTTCTAAGGTATAGACATCCAAAGGTGGGACAGCTGACAGGGAGGAAGGGGTGACTCATCCTGAAGAGTCATTGAAGGAAGGACTCTCAATTATCAAGGTCCTTAGCACAAATCCCTGAAATCAGAAGGTTCATCTAAGGCAATGTGGCATTCTCAATTCTTGCAAGTCACTGCAGTTTGAAGATTTCTGAGAAGACACTGGTCTTTCTAATAAAAACACATGTGCTGCCCTCTAGAGTTACAAGGGGAAAAAACGAATCAACCTGGAAATTCTGAAAACGGAAGTAAAGAGAAAGAGGACAGGAGGCGCATATGTCCATCTGTACTGTTTTTCTGACCTAACGAACAATTAGTGTCAGGCTTTGAATATGAGAAGTAAATTAATATCAGCTGGAGGAAATTCCGAATCTGAGGTAAATAATAGTTCTCTCTGAAAAACACAATTGGGGATTTTTAAAAACTTTTAAAAATGCATTTTAAAACAACTTTATTGAGTAAAGTTACCCATTTCAGGGGTACAATTTAATGATTTTCTGAAATAAATTTAAACCTAGCTGTATAACCATCACCATAATCTTGTTTCACAATTTTGCCATCACACCCATTAAGGTCCGCCAAAGTAAAGCTAATACCCATTCCTGCCCCAGACCCAGGAAACCACTAGTCTACTGTATATCTCTACAGATTTGCCTCTCATTTCATTTTTGAAATATGGAAGTCTGGAATCAAATATTCCCTAACACAGCAATCAAGGCAAGTCTTCCTTTTTGTAATGCTTCTCCTTCAAACTGTCCTGCTTTGATCAATGTCATTAAAGAAGGGTTGAATCCCTTACCAAACCAACTTTGGGGAGAATATCTGTAAATAGCTACTACTTTTCAATGTTTCAACACATCATATATTTAGTCTTCCACAGTTTGAAGGTGATATTAAATCTGTTTCTAGTCTATGTAAAAATTGACCATGAGTATACTTTTCACATGCAGGTCAACAGTCCATTTCAAAATAAGATTTCACACCCCAAGGTTTTATAAAGGATTAATGGTTATTATATTTCTCTTTATTAGGTATGAGCAATCCATTTTTAAGTGAGCAATCCATTTTTAAGTTGTAAAAAAACTCTAAATTATTCCTTTCTTTGCTAATAAGCTTTAAAAAATCTCCATTTTAGGGGGCGTCTGGGTGGCTCAGTCAGCTAAGCTTCCGACTTCAGCTCAGGTCATGATCTCGCAGTGTGTGAGTTCGAGCCCCACACTGGGCTCTGTGCAGGCAGCTCAGAGCCTGGAGCCTGCTTTGGATTCTGTGTCTTCCTCTTTCTCTGCCCCTCTCCCATGCATGCTCTGTCTCTCTCTCTCTCAAAAAAAAATAAACATTAAAAAAAAATTAAAAATCTCCATTTGTAATCTGTCAAAAGCACTTTTTTAATGGGCAATTAATTTTATTTTCTTTTATGTGTTATAGTTGAGACACAATGTTACATTAGTTTCAGGTGTACAACACAGTAATCCAACAAGTTTATATGTTCTGTTATGCTCCCCCTAAGAGTAGCAGCCATCTGTCACCATATGTTATTACTTTATTCATTCCATAATTAGAAGCCTATATCTTCCACTCCCCTTCACCCATTTGCCCATCCTCTACCCACCCTCCCCTCTGGCAACCATCAGTTTGTTCTCTGTATTTATAGGTCTGATTCTGCTTTTTGTTTGTTTAGTCATTTGTTTTGTTTTTTAGACTTCACATATAAATGAAATCATATGGTATTTGTCTTTCTCTGTCTGACTCATTTCACTTAGCCTAATGTCTTCCAGGTTGAAATTATTTTAATCCTAGTGGTGTGACAGCCTTCACACAGAAACAAAGATTCCCTCAGGAGAGCCCAGGTTCTCAGGAGGTGAGACCTGAAACTCTAGCCCATCCTCTGGAGCAGAAATACCATCTGAAATTTACCATGTTACCTAGGCAGGACAGTTAATTTTCTGTACCTCAGTTTTCTCATCCATACAATGGAGATAAGGGTTTATCTGAGATTTAAAAGTACTGAGACATGTGCCTTGAACATAGCCCACAGTGACTGTTTATAATCAATATTATTTGAAAGTTATTTTACCAAGGATAATTATCATCATTTAAAAGTAAAGAATGGCGGGGTGCTTGGGTGGCTCAGTCGGTTAAGTGTCCGACTTCGGCTCAGGTCATAATCTCGCGGTTTGTGAGTTCGAGCCCCACGTCGGGCTCTGTGCTGACAGCTCGTAGCCTGGAGCCTGCTTCAGATTCTATGTCTCCCTCTATCTCTCTGCCCCGCCCCTGCTCACACTCTTTCTCTCTGTCTCTCAGTAATAAATAAACATTAAAAAAATAAAAAATAAAAAAATAAAAGTAAAGAATGGATTTGTGATTGGCAGCAGAAAAACGTCTAACAATGGGCAGAGTGAGAATTTTAAATCATCGATTTACAATTACTTATATCACATGCATTATGGATTTTCAAAGCCAAGTTGTGGTTTTGGTTCATCTTCAAGACTAAGGACTAAACCAAGAGGAATTCAAAGGCTGGTCTCAAAGAAGGCAACAACGCTCATCAGGGCCTATGTACCAAGAATGTGCTGACACACTTTATGGCTTTTTGTATTCCCTATATTCATTGCCTTACGAGTTTTTCCTTTACCTTATCCAAATGTTAAACTGTCTATTTCACAAAGATAAGATTATGTGATTATAGCAAAGTAGAAAAGGAACAAATTTAGATCTGGATAAGTAAAATTAAACAAATCAAAGAAGAAAGCAAAGATGGGAATTAATAGTTTGATTTTTAGGTTTCTTTTTTTCTAAGCAATTTATGCTTTAAAGCATTATTAAGTTAGGAACCTTACGTATCTTTGTGAATCCACTTTAATTAAAGCAACAAGGCCTGCTGACTCACCTCCACACCATGGGCAGTCCCTACAAGCACAAATCTGCACATTAATTGCGATTAATGCTCCTCTCTTCTTTCAAGCACCAAGGAGCAGAGTTTTATAAACAGCAAAGTGTGTTAATTTAAACAAAATATAACAAACCAGTTCTTTCTAGGTGGTAAAGCTTGGTCTGCATATTTTCATTATTACATAATGGTTACCTTTAGGCCATAAACTATAAGGTCATAGTAAGGTTACCATGAAGTAGCAAATGTAATAAGTGGGAAGAAAAGTAACTAGAGACCATATTTAAGATGACTTTTTCCCTAGCTGGGTAAATGAATGTTCTTTTAGTATAGCTCATTCAGTAGTGCTGTTTTAATACAGGTTTTCTATTTAAGCCACTCATCTATACTCTGTATTGTAAAATTTCTCAAAGATTTCTTTTTAATGCTTTCCCTCTCCCCCTTACAACACACAACCCAGAATTTGCTATGGTTCAAATGGTGAGACTAACCTAAAGGTTAAAGCCATCCTTGGCTTAGAACGTGCATACACTAATATTCAAATCAAAATGTGAAATAAGTTACTATTCTGATTGTGAAGAATACATTAAAATACACAAAGAGTAACAAAATAAAATGAATAAGTACAGGCTCTTTGTGTTTCTAAAAGACATATCCTTTTCACCAGGTGATGGTAAATTGATACACAGCATTCATAATTTTAAAAGTTCGGGGTGCCCGGGTGGCTTAGTTGGTTAAGTGTGCAACTTCGACTCAGGCCATGATCTCATGGTTCGTGGGTTCGAGCCCCACATTGGGCTCTGTGCTGACAGGTCAGAGACTGTAGCCTGCTTCAGATTCTGTGTCTCCCTCTCTCTCTGGCCCTCCCCCACTCACGCTCTGTCTCCATGTCTCTCTCGAAAAGTGAAAAAACATTAAAAAATAATAATAATTTTAAAGGTTGTTTGCCTACTACTTCACTACACAAAAATGCAAAGTCTGCATGGGCAGAAAACAGCTTGAGATCTTTCTATCCAAATGTGTTGGTCAATGTGATAACTGTTTTTCATTTATATACTGTTGATACCCAAGATACAGCAAATAATGTCATCAATTTCCTTCAATTACCTCATAAAGGATTCATTTGCACTCAGGGAATAAAAAGGTTGTGACAGTAGCTTCAGGATCACTCAGCAGCAAGAATCAACATTAATAACTATCCTCCGAGGCACAGAGGGAGGGAAAAAAGTCATTTACTTAACATTCTTTAATTCTTTGTGGTATAACAAGACTATGTCATGATTTAGGGTTGAAAAGCGCAGTTCTTTTGCTCATGAGAAAAGTCTTCCATAATCTGCACATTTTTTCTGACACTTGGAGTTATGAGATCTCAGGCAACCTTTAAATGTGGTATCCCCCTGCTGAAAGCTCTCAAACAGCCTTCAGAGGAAAAAGAAAATCCCAATATTACTTTACTCCTGAGACTTCAAATAGCTCAGGCCTTACTGTATAAAGATGTTTCTTTATACAATAGTTAGATAGTGCTGATGAAAATAACTCTTGTATGCCTATATTGTAACATAGGGTCATGTATGGCTAATTAAGCATTCTTCCTTTGGTTTGATTACATAAAGAGTTGGTTTTGTAATATAATAACACGTGAAGGTCAGTATGGTTATGAGAGAAACCTTAGATGCTGTGACAAATCCAATAACTATCAGGGTATTTTGTTCATAAAAGTAAAGCATTTCTCAAAATATTTTGCTGATTTGTTAAGGTACTCGGAGATATTATGCTGGCTGCTGGACTGACCTTCTCCATGACACTATAGGGTCAGCAGATTTGACAACTATACACTGTCAACTCTCTAGGCCGTCAACAGATTTTCTTAGAAGACAGGAATGTGTATTTTGGAGTGAGGCAGAGACCAAAACCAGGATATTTAAGTTGAGGCACACAGGTATCTGAACCAAGCCGGGGGGAAAAGACAAATTATCAGTCGGCTACTTCCATAACCAGCTTCACGGGTGTGCTGTGAGCAAAGCTCACACACTTTTCAGGTAAAGCCTCCTGCCTCCAGAAAAGACTTAACTTTCATGGCTATGTCTCCTCTGAGTATGTAAAACAGACAGTGATTCACATCTTACAAGTCCAGGAATCTTTGAAATGAACTTCAGGAAACGTTGAAAGCTACCTGAAGCTCCTGCAACAAATATAGGACTGCACTGCCCTCCAGAGGTGACTCCTTGGCAAATACTGCACTTTTCATCATGAATGTTGTAAGGACCAAGGAATTCTGCTGCAGTAAGCCTCACTGCAATTTTACTACTGCTGTCTCAAATGTTTTTTTTTTTTTTTACACATATGCCTAAAAATCAGCAGCAACCTACTGTTTTCCCTTAAGCAGAATATTACATTTTCTTGGCTCTTCCATCTCATTTCATTTCCTTTTGTCCTGTTTGAAACTAATATTTGCTACAACTTCTGTTAAATGTTCAATATTAATTTTTTATGCTTAGGAGGACCTATTTATTCATGCATATTTTTTCAGAGAAATCAGACTAGACAGCCTAGGGAAGCCTTACCAGAACTTAAGAAACCTCAGAAATGACTTGAGGCCATCAAAGGAGTACTGAAGAAACTGAATATTTTGCGGTCTAATTACATTGTCATTACTTCACTGAAACTTGAAGGGTGCCCACAGCTACTGTGAGAAAAATATAAACTTATCTTGAAGTCTTTTCTTCTTGAGCTTTGGTTCCCCGTAGTTATGTAAACTACTTCTGTGCTGTCTCACATTCCACCTAAAATAAGGGGAAACTGTGGATTATCACTATCACTTTCCCTTTATTCACTATCAGCTCAAAATTTTTGAGGTTTAAGACAAAGCTAATAATTCCATGATAAAACTGCAATAATGAGTATGAATGACTCAAAACAAATAAATGGAAAGTATGAAATCTCAAACATTTAGTGGAGAAAGTTAAACTTTATCTCTTTGTATAACAAATATTTAGGTAGGGCTTTGCAGATATTAAGTTAATTAAATCATAACATATGTAAGTATTATGATTAACACTTACCTTTTACAGGTAAGACACGGGAGGTTAACGTTGTTCAAGATCACAGAACTGGGACGTGAAACAGCTGAGATTCAAACTTAAGCACTTTGGCTCCTGAGTCCTGGTTCTTAACTTCTTAAATTTAACTTACCTTAAATACATAGATTTGTTTTCTCCCACATCAAAAAAAGCATTAATGAAATTTAACAAAATAAAGTTAATACTTTAAAATAAAGTTTAATATTTTAAAATAAAGCTAATACTTTTCAGGTACTTTTTAAAAAAACCCATGGCACATAGAAATCTTTAAAAATATTAAAACCCTGGTAGATAGAAATATTGCAAGAAAGAATAAAATTGTAAATCAATTTTTCAGGATGACTTACAAATATTTACTAAGTCACTAATCTCTGGGGGCTGGAATGAAGAAAATATGAAATGACATGGGAGAGTATTAAATCTTCTAAAAATAAAAGTGAAGTATATAAGTAAATCAGTTATTGACATATTAAACTCAGTATTAAAAACATTTTAGCTTGTATCGAGCAACTATTTATCATTTTTCAAATAAATAATTGTGATTATTTTTCTGCAATAAAAAATAGAAATGCAAAGAAAACACTTTATCATGAATACTAAATTCATTTAAAAAAACAGTTGATAAAAGACTTGAGATTCATAAGGGGAACCGCCACAAATGGACAGTTATTGAACTCAGAGAGGGATTATAAAATGCACTTCAGGTTGGATTTAAAAACAATGTTCTTGCACCAAGCAGGCCTGCCAGCTACCCAGCGGCTGGGTTCAGAAACTTAAAAGCCCCTGAGAATGCAGCTCGGTAACAACAAAGCAAATGCAGTCAATGCCCAGTGTCGTTATGGGGATTAGATGGGGGTCACCACTTCATGGCAGCACCTGCACAGCTATGACATAAGCTTATATCCTACATAAATCATACCCCCTCTGTTTGGAAAGCAATAATAAAAAAGTTGTTGCTTGTCTTTTGACTTTTATTTCTGGGAAACTTGGAGTTTTTCCCTTATAGCAGTGGAAGTGGGACACACTTAGAAACCCCTATCACGGAGCATATGTATAAATATCCACCTTCTCACCTCCAAAGTCATTTGCATCTTAAACATCACAAAGTTACTATTATTTTAAGCAGATTAGAGTGAGGAAGAAAGGGAGAGTGAGAAGGAAGGAAAATAGGAAGGGAGACACCTGAAAGAGGAAATCAAAATACTAGTACTGACTGAAGATACTTAACTGACCAACTAGTGATAAAGGGAAATCAAAATAAGATGGACTTGCCATTGACAGTTGCTAAACACTGCTTTGGACAAATGCCAATGAATCTGGTGAGTTCTGAGTTCTCCCCTCCCCCACCCCACCCCGCCATCGAATCCAAATACTAAAAACGACTGCCTCCCCAAAATATACTGCTTTTCAAAGCTAGCACTAATATTACTTGAGAGATCAATGAAATGATGTCTCTAGAACTTACTTGAGAAAAGACATGGTGACTGCCCTTAAATCACTAGGTTACACACATGGACAATAATTTGAAAAACCAACCTCTAAGTCCAGTTTGCCACAGGGCAAAACTTCACAGTAAAGGATAAAATAATAGCAGGTTAAAAAAAATAGAAACTTATTGAATTCGCATTGCCACACTTGCATGACAACAATAACACTAATACTAATACTGAATGATGACCAGAGCTGGGAAAGTACTGCATCATGGGGCATCTGGGTGGCTCAGTCGGTTAAGCATCCGACTCTTGATTAGGGCTTAGCTCATGATCTGTGGTTTGTGAGTTCAAGGCCCGCATTGGGCTCCATGCTGACAGTGTGGAGGCTGCATGGGATTCTCTCTCTGCGCCTCCCGCGTGCTCTTGGGCTCTCCCTCTTTCTTTCTCTCTCAAAATAAATAAATAAATAAACTTAAAAAAAAAAAAAAAGTATTGCATCAGCAGGTGGAGCACTTCCTAATACAGAGGTAATGTTTAATCTTCACCTACATTCTAATACTCTAGCTTCTAAAGGGAAGAGCAAGAGAAATGTACTGAGTATTATTAATACTGAAGACCTACTAAGTTACTTGAGTAAGGGATCTTTAAAAAAAATGCGTTTGTTCTAGGTATCCTATCTAGAAAGATATATTTTATTTTCTTCATAGTGATAACCCTGTTTGTACAAAAAGTGAAATCCAACAACACATTTTTAGTAAGAAATTTTTTTAATGAAAAATACAGTTAATACAGATGATATTAGGATGATAGCCAAGACATCCTCTATGAAGCTTTAATGCTGTGAAAATTATAAAGTTACTAATGCAAAGAATATCAAATATGTCCCCCAATTCAATGTTTAATATTTAAATATTTATTGAGTCCCTGTTCTTGAGGACTTCCACCCTACTGGGGAGAAATGAAAAATAAATTTAAAACCCATAGCAGATGTTAGCTATTGATCTCTGCTACGGAGAAAAAATCAGCCAGCAAGGTGAAGGGGCACTATCTGTGTGTGTGTGTGTGTGTGTGTGTGTGTGTGTGCGCGCGCGCGAGTGTGTGTGTGCGTGTGTGTAAGCTCCCTAATATAAAGTAACCTGCTGAGGCATCTCTGGTGAGATGGAGAGAGCTGTGTGGAAATCTGGGAGAAACAGCAAATGAAAACATCCTTGAATACGTAAGGCATATCATGCATTGTTTTATGGGCCTCGGTAAGGACTGGATTTCACTCTGCATAAAAAGAAAGCCATTGTGCAACCAGTGTGAGAACTGCATTTTCTAATGTGGGGGAAAAGTAATTGTACTCAAGCTATCAGAATAGTATATAAGGCACAGTGGCCAGAATTGGGGCATGGAGAATGACATATTGGGATTAAAATAATTTCTGTCTTTCAACGTCAAAGCTGAAAGACCCTATGTTAATTAACGCATTTCTCAACCCCCACACAAATGGTCATAATATGTACACTACAGTAAGATTAAGCAACGCATAATACAAACAGCACCTAAGATTGTTCCAGGATTATAGTAACTGCTTAATAATTAATAGCTGACATTTAAATAGTGTTGTAAGCAACTGGAAAATGTGTTTGACATGAACTTAGGCAGGAAATACACACATTTTGAAAGGTCTAAAGAGAAGATGGATGTTATTAGGACAGTCTTTGAATCTTCAAAGATTCTAAGGGGCTCTCGACATCTAAATAAATCTCCAAAAGATGCAAGTTCATAAGGAGAGTTTGGTACACAATACAAATATCTAATTGGATAATTACATTATTATCCCTTCAGAGTAACTGATGAATAAAAATAGTGGTATTTAAAGTGAAAATTATATATTTCTTAGGACATGTCTAATTGAAGCATCCCAATCACCTATGAATAAGAATTAAACTTACTTTTAAAATGAGAAATTGAGGTTTGGGGAAGGTAAATAAAATGTCCATATCACACATCTAACAAATAAGCTCAGAGCCTGTCCATAGTAAGTGCTCAGTTAATGTTTCTTAGATGAATATATGAAGCTTTACTCCAAATTTCATGTCTAAATTATTGATAATGGCTCTATAATTTATTAAATCAGGTAAATGCTTCCCAAATTCTCCTGATGATTAAGAATCATCTAATGCTTGTGTTTTCTCCTTTTTCCATTGCCAGACCCAGAAACTTTTATGAAAAAGCCTAGAAATCAATATTTTTAACAAGACTCTTATGAGTAGAGAATTCCGAAAAATACCTCACTGGATATTAACTGCATAATGACTCTTTTCTAATCTAGAACTGCCACCTAGCTCTCTTTTGAAAAGAATACGGGATGCCTAGGTAGCTCAGTTGGTTAAGCGTCTGACTCTTGGTTTTGGCTCAGGTCATTATCTCATGGTTTCATGAGTTTGAGCCTCAGGTCAAGCCCCACATAAGGCTCTATGCTGACAATGTGGAGCCTGCTTGGGATTCTCTGTCTCACTCTCTCTTTGCCCCTCCCCCACTAGCGCTGTCTCTGTCTCTCTCAAAATAAACTTAAAAACAAACAAACAAATAAATAAAAAGAAGAATATATAACCCTTTCAATCCTCCACCATTTCAAAGCCCAATAAATAATCTTTCTTCCTTGCAAAGACAGAGGGCCCTGAATTACAGATTTTAAAAATGTTGCAAGATATCAACTCTGTCTAAGATCACTTTGTTGATTTTAGTTAAATGGGAATAAACACAATATGCATGGGAGTTTTAGTTTGGTTTTCCCATGACAGGCTACATATCCAAGCAAATGTCTAAGGAAGGATTTTCTAGTATTGAAAGTTTTTACATAGACTTAATTATAAAAAGCATTCCTCGCCTAGCCTTCTGCAGGGGGTGGTGATCAAGGTCTCATAGTATCTGGAAACTTTTTTGGTAACATAGTTAAAAGTATTGTTGAAATGAAATGCCCATTCCCTTCACTTTCCGGTAAGAGTGGGAAAATAGTCTTCATTTAGAAAGTCTTCACTATGCCCTAAAAAATACAGATTGCTGTATATTCTGCCAACTGCTGAGTGGTATCCAGTGCTGGTAACCAGGATGAGGTCAGACACATTAAAATGGTGAATAACTGTAGTTTTTCACAAAGCTTTGGGGTCTAAAAAGAAATTCTATAAAATATTTATCTGATGTGGTACACAGAACAAACAAGAGCAATTTCTTAAGCTCCCAATACCACGCTGTAAGGAAAATGACTAATAGCTATTCTATTTTCCTTGGACCAAGAGAAACGATCTGAACTGTCATCCTCTGGCTCCCGTGCAAATAATGGGAAGCTTCCACCTTCTCTGGCTTTGAGAATTCAGTGACTACTAATGATGAGAGTCACTAATCAAGCATGCATACCAGGGTCTATCGTAAATATACAAGATAAAAGAGTCTTCCAGTCCCACTGACCATTAGCTATTGCAAAGCAGCAACATCCTACGGTTTCAAGATGAAGAAGATTCCGAAAAATATGTTGACTAAACAACACTATTTCCTGGTCAAATGATGTTTTCTTTTAATGACGATAAAAGAACAGTGTGAAAGTTGCAACTCTTGGACCTAAAATAAACACGTTCTCAGGAAATATTCATATTCCCCTTTCAGTCCAACATAAATAAAAGGAAAAATAGAAAGTAATGCAATGGAGGTTGTGCCTCCAACAAAAGCAAAACTAGAGTCTAAAAAAGCATGTGACAAAATTTGAGGTTTAAATTATCCAAAATCCCTCATAAAGAAATAGTCTTAAAGATTTAATGACAATAGGAGCACTTGTTTCAAAGCACTGTCAAAGTAAATTACTTTGAAAACATCTGCTTCCATCTATTTGTAATAACACTAAGCTATCAATTTCAAAGGATTTTTAAATTTTTATTTTTTCAAAATTTTGTAATGTGTTTGTTTTTGAGAGAGAGAGAGAGAGAGAGAGAGAGAGAGAGACAGAGACAGAGCATGAGTGGGGGAGGGACAGAGAGAGAGGGAGAGACATAATCCAAAGCAGGCTCCAGGCTCGGTGCTGACTGCACAGAGCCTGATGCAGAGCTCGAACTCACGAACTGTGAGATCATGACCTGAGCTGAAGTCAGATGCTTAACTCACTGAGCCACCCAGGCGCCCCTATAAATTCTTTTAAAACGAAAATAATTGTTCTCTTCTTTGGTGGCACAATTACTGCAAACTTAGAAGGAAGAAAGAAACTTTCTTCATTCTGAACAAGAACATAACTTTTCGTTAGCAAATGATTTTTAATTAAACTAGTTTAATTAGATTCAGCATTTAGACACTCAGAATGTCTTTTCTATGTTTTCTCAATTAGCATTGGTGTACTCAGTCTCTCTAGAAAAATTTTAAGAAAAATAAATGTGTAAAAGCTTAAAACATCTACCTTTAAAATAATATGGCTGCTGCTGTATTTGGAACATAAATATCACTCTGCATGGGGCTTAAAAGAAACAAGACAGAACAATTAACTAGAGTCCTTGGAAAAGATTCAACTCTAATGCATGCCAGGGGCCAGCAGGGGGAGTAAAAGCCCCAAAATCTGGATAAAATGAAAGAAAAATGCTAAATGGAGGTACAGGTGGGATAACCTGCAAAGAATCAGTCACCGGATCAAATGGGAAAATAAAAAGATTCTTTAGGGCCTTAACATAGAGATAAAATGATTTTGAATTATATCTCATCCATCTGGTGATAAACAAGTTCATGTCTTTCTACATATACTGTGGGAGAAAAATAAGCTAACAAAATTTCTTCATCGGTCCACTCAGATTCAAAACCCTATCATCTTTTTTTCCATCATCGGTTGATAAAGAGAATGAGCTGCTCTACTAGAAGACAATCATATACTTTTATTAAACAATAACTAGTTTAACTAACAATTTCTTGAATTTCACTGTGTGGTCAGGTAGGAGAATAATGAGTCCTATGTCAGTGACCTCTTAATCAGGCATTTGTTCTAGCACATGAGAGAAAATGATGCTTAACATGATCTGCATGAATTAACAGCTCTGGTAGTAGAGATGAGGGGGAAATTTCTAAAGGCAATGAGGGAGTAAACAAAGAAAATTTTTTCAGCAATAAGTCAAAACATATTCCATGTTCATACTGTTTAATTTGAAGACATTTTATGCATAGAAACACAGCATTATCGAGAAGAAAGAAAATTCTGGCCTTCAGAAACACAATAACCCTTTCAGGTCACAGAATTACCAATGCATCTGATTAAAATATTACCTGTCAGACCTTTCAGGAACACCTACTACTGCCTGACAGATGTTTGCTGGCTGGTTATTTCACTCAATAAGGCAGTGAAGGGCTACTAACTGCATCCTCTCTTATTTGCATTAAGATGTTTGGCCATCCAAAAAAAAAAAAAAAAAAAGACATAAGGCCATCAGGTTTTAGCAGAGATGCCAGATTAACCAAATTCTGATTATGCAAACTCTCTGTTGAATGACCTCACAGATTATCCTTTAATAGAAGACATTCTTCATCAAAAACCATATCTTTTTATGGGTTTTATTTATCAACCCTCAGAAGTTGGTGAAAAATTTTTTCAAGTTAAAAAGAGAGTTTGCTAGAAAATCTTCAACTGTGCAGTTAACACTGAATTTGATAAACAGTACATTCCCAGTAACAGCCACCAAAATTCCAAGTTAAATCTGTGCCCTTGGAACAACGCCAAAATGCCACAGCATATTTGCACTTTGAACAAATTGCACATTTTTAACTCCTATTTTTTTCTGCCAAAACAAAGGCTCAAATATGCAGATTCTATCCTCTCTAAAAACTTTACAATGGTAATTTTGGATGCAATGAAAAATGCTTTCAAGAACAACAGAGTGATAGATTGATTTGCTATTTTATTTTTAATACTACCTGAACTATTTCTGGAAATCACAAATGAAAACAGATACCCTGAAATTGTCACTATCATCAACCGGCTTTGAAATCAGGCAACTTTATTAGATTTTTCTTTGCTACTTGGCCAATATCCTTAACCTCTCAGCCCCAATTTATTTGTCAGATAGTGAAAATAATACCTCATAGGCTTATTGGAAGGAGTCAATGAGATAATAAATGTGTCTATTCTAGTTCCTACCACATAGTAGCTAATCAATAAATGATACCTCTACCATTATATCCTACTAGACATTTGCACCTACTGGGTTCAAGACACTAATCATGATTTGCAAAATGAAAATAATAATTTCAAATAGGATTTCTAAGCCTTCACTTATAATTTGAAAAATGCCCTGATTTAGGGCATTATATTAATGAGAAAACTCTGTTAAGAAACTGAACGTTTTCTGTCAAATATACCATTCTTCCCCCCAAATAATTACTCATTAAAATCCTACTAAAGATCTTCCGATCAAATTGTCCACTACAGAAGAAATTCTAACAAAAACAGATATAATTTGATCGGGACCCAACAGAGTTGACTTACTGAAAAAACAAAGGTTCCCCATGTTATTTCCAGATTATATTTGACTACTTTATTACTTTAGTGGGCACCCTATAATAAATATTATCCATTTTCCTGCTTTTTGATAAAAGAATACTTTAATTCTTTATGGAGGAAATAAATACATATATAAAGGTAGATTTATTAAAATAAAAATAATCCTTATTAGGGCAATAAAGATTAGAACAAATAAAATCTATGCTAATATGGTTGTTCTTTTACTTAATCCAAATACAGTAGAGAAGATAAAAGAGACTTCCAGCTAGGACCAAGGTAGAAATCTATTTCTTATGTTTTACCTTTCGCTACCCTTTTCTAAAGAATATATTTTAGTCTTATTCTATTTAAAAACAAAAATATGCAAATAGGAATTTAGAGTTTGGTTTTAATTTTGATGTAAGGTATAGCTCCGTCTCCTCACTGTCAATACTTCTGCAAACAGACACAGCTGAGCTGCACACATCATATACATAGGCAATTTTTCTGTAGGTGATCTGAATGTTATGATGATTTGAAGTGTGCCTGATATTGTTTCCATTAAATTGTGTCTAATGCATTATAACTGTGAATTAAAAATTTATATACCATAAATCCCTTGGAGGTTTTAAATAGCAACTTACTGATTACCTTCCTTGCAAAAAGTTCATACGACATGAAGTATTTACTATTAAATAGCTTCTAATATTTCACCTTAGGGAATGCCAAAATGTTTCCCAAAGGGTAACTTTAGTGACCCAAGCATTTACAAAATGATGAGTAAGATACCAGAGAGATATGTAAATCCCAAGCTGCTGAGTTTGTTTTGGTTAAACAGCCCAGCTTCTTTTTGAGAAAGACAGATGAAATGTGCATCTCCCTATGCAGGAGAAGATGGTATGCAATTAGAGTAGAGATGATCCAAATCACATGTAAATGACTTGGTGAGTTGTTACTGGGAATCTTTTGTCTGGACTTTCATTCTGAGACGAATATTTTGAGCACCACATGAAGTGTCCTTGACAAAATTTCTCTCAAGAAACTTAACCCAAATGACTATATTAACAGCTACCACCTGCCTTTCAAAATGTATAATTTTTCTCACTCATCAGTAGATCCATTTAATGCTTTGTTTACATATAACATAAACATTAAGGTTGTTTAACAGAAGTAGGAAATGAGTCAAAGTAAGTGGACATGCATTTAAAACTGAGAGACTGTTTTGTGTGATCTGTAACATAACAGAAATGATAAGGTAAGTAATTTATTAGAAGTTATCTGTGTTTATTAAATGTTTTACACTGTTATCTCATTTAAATCTCTCAACAATCCAGAAGCTGGGCACAACTGCAATTCTAATTTTATAAATGAGGAAACTGAGGCACATAGAGGTTGAGAAACCAGACTTCTGAGTAAAAAAGAGGGGGGGAAATAAGGACATTATTCTTATGATACAAACATTACTATGACTCAGAAATTCCCATTCCATTTCCTGTCAAGATGGAATAATGGACTCTTCCACCTAAATCAACCAAAAAAAATGGACAAAATATATGAAACAATAGTTTTAAAATACTAGAACATCAGGCAACCAAGTATAGTGATCCTTGACAGATGCAAAATATACAAAGTAGGCCTAAAGACTGCACAGCTTAATGCCTTGAAAGAGTTTCTGGTAGTGGTACAGCAGGTGGAAACCCAAAAAGAACACAGCGGACTCCCAGAGGTGAAGAAACAAAGTCAAAAATCTGAGGACAGCACAGTGTTCGCAGGCAGCGCTAGTGAGAAGAATGCAGCACCAAGCAAAATGAAGAATTTCCAGAGCTACACAGAAGGACTTCCCTCAAATAATCAGTAATCATCAGTACGTGTATGTAAGAAAACCTCCATAAAAGATTAGAAGAAAGAGTGCTCAAGTGTCAAAAAGGGCTAGAAATAGTGCTTATTTCTACCAACCAGAGAGGAAAGTCTCATGAGTAATGGGGCATTAGATACAGTAAACCAAAGGGGCCTCCCTCAGTAGTAAGAAATAATAAATCCCAGAAAGCACTACTCCAGTCATGCCTAATTGGAACCAAAGGATAAAAATGTTTTTTAATAATTTAGCTGTTTCCTTGAATGAAGCTCAAGAATAGTTTGAGGAATATAAAAAATATGCAGCACTCAAGAAGGTAAAATATACAATGTTTGGCATATATTAAAAATTACCAGGTATGCCAGGATGCAAGAAAATATGACCCCAACTAAGGAGAAAAATCAATCAAACCAGACTCAAAACTGATACAGACTTTAGAGTTAACTGAGAAAAAAAAAGCATATTAAACAGCTATAAACTGGTATCCCACATTTTCAAAAATTAAGTAATGGCATGAAAGATATTAAAAAGAACCAAATGAAAGTTCTAGAAATGGAAGCTACAATATGCCAGATGAACTATATATTGGATGGGCTAATAGGTGACTAGACATTTCAGAAAAAAAAGATTAGTTTTTCGCAATGCAAACTACCAAAATAAAACACAGAAAGAAAAGATAACTTTTTAAAAATTTATTTACTTTGAGAGAGAGAGAGAGAGAGAGAGAGACAGAGAGAGGGAGAGGCAGAGAGAGAGGAAAAAAGAAAGAATCTCAAGCAGGCTCAATGCTGTCAGTGCAGAGTCTGACACAGAAATTGAACTCACAAACAGAGAGATCATGACCTGAGTCAAAATAAAGGATTGAACTGTTAACCCACTGAGCCACCCAGGCACCCAAGAAAAGAGAATTTTTTAAAAACATCAGAGCATCATCAAAACATGGAATCATTTCACGTGGGTAAAATACATGTATTTGAAGCCCCCAAATGATGGGTGATATTTGAAAAAGAAATGGCCACCAAAATGCCTGTATTTGATGGAAAACATACACTCAAAATAAACCCAAAGCAGAAGAAACATGAATAAAACTACTCCAAAGAATATTATAATCAAATTGTTGCAAAATATTAATAAGAGAATAAAAATCTTAAAAATAGCCAAGGGGTGCAAGGAAGACAAGAATGGGGAGAAGACACATTCTAAGTACAGAAAAACGAAGGTAAGTATTATGACAGCATACTTCATGCCAGAAACACTGTAATCAAGAAGATAATGGAGCAACATCTTTAAAGTACTGATAGAAAAAAATATCAACATGGAATTCTATATCCACCCAAAACATATTTCAATCTTGAAAGTGAAATAAAGACTTCTTCCGACATACAAAAGCTGGAAGAAGTTATCATCAGCACATCTGTACTTCAAGAAATGCTAGTCCTTTATGTAAAGAAAATCATATCAGATGGAAAAATCTGATGATCTACACAAAGAAATGCAAAGCACCACAAACGGCAACCTCATGGAAAAATAGTAATTTTTCTTATTATTTAAATTTCTTTAAAAAATAATCTAATGTTTAAATAAAACTAATAATGCAGTGTAGGGTTTATAACTAAGGTACAAGTAAAAAATCTATGACAATAATATCACCACGGTCAGGAAGGAGTAAATACAAGTATACTTTTGGTAAAGTTCTCATACTATAAAAGTAGCAGTATAATATCATTTGGACATAGATTATGATAAATTAATGATGCATATTATAAACCATAGAGTTAAACTTATAAAACAGAACTGTAGATGACAAGCTACAAAATGAGAACAAAATGAGTCATTTTAAAAACTCAATTATTTAAAAATAAGGTACTAAAGAAATAAAGAAGAGAAAGAAAAAATAGTAAATAAATAGCAAAATGATAGATTTACACCTAACCATATCAATAACCACACTAAATGTAAATGGTCCAATTAAAAGGCAAAGATTGCCAGATTGAATACCAAAGTAAAATTCAACTATATGCTTTGTTCAAGACACTTATTGTGATTATGACACAAACAGACTAAAAGTGAAAATATTGGTAAAGATATACTAACATTAATCAAAAGACAGCTGAAACAAGAAGATTTCAGAGCCAAAGAATACTACTAAAGATAAAAATTTTCATTTCATGATAGTGGAATTAATTCATCAGTAGGATATGTCAGTACTAAATGTTTATACACCTAATATTAGAGTCTTTAAACAGAGAAAAAAAAAACTAATAGAATTTCAAGGAGAAATAAACAAACCCACAATTATAATAGGAGATTTCAATACTCATCTCTCAATAATTGTTAGAGTAGATAGAAAAATCAGCAAAAATATACAAGATTTGAACAGCACTCTCAACACACTTGAATTTATTAACATTGATAGAAAACCCAACAGTAGAATACACATTTTCTTCAAGTACATATGAAATATTTGCCTATGAATGTGCTACCATATTTTGTGCTTTAAGACAATCTCAGTATTTAAAAGGATTCAATTCATTCAAGTTATATTCTGACCCAAACGCAATAAATTAGAAATCACTAACAAAAAGATAACTTGGAAAATACTAAAATATTTGGAAAATAAATAAAACACTTAGGAATGATCATGGGGCAACAAATAAATCAAAAGGGAAATTACAAAGAATTCTGTGACATGAATAGTAAAGAGATCACAAGCTAAAAAAAAAAAAAAGTGTGACCGCATCAAATTAGATTCTACTTACCAAAGGAAACCATTAACAAAATAAAAAGGTGACCTATGGAATCTGAGAAAATAATTGCCAACAACATATCTGATAAACAGTAATATCCAAAATGTACAAGGAACCCATACAACTCAACAGCAAAAAAATACGAACAACCTAATCTTAAAATGGGCAAATAACCTGAATAGACATTTTTCCAAAGACATACAAATGGTCAAAAGGTACATGAAAAGGGCCCCACACCACTAATTATTAGGGAAATGCAAATCAAAGCTACAATGAGATATCACCTAACACCTGTTAGAAGAGTTATGATCAACAAGACAAGAGATTACAAATGCTGCTCAGTAGGTGGAGAAGGGGCAACAATTATACTCTTTTGGAGAGAATGTAAACTGGTAGAGTCACTATGGAAGAGAATATGTAGGTTCCTCAAGAAATTAAAAATAGAGCTACCATATGATCCAGCAAATGAACCTGAAGGGCATTATGCTATGTGAAATAAACCAGAGAAAGACAAACACTATATGGTATTACTTCTATGTGGACATTAAATGGGGGGGGGGGGGGGGGAAGGCAAACTCATAGTAGTTCCCAAGGATCCCAGGGATCCCAGAGGTCCAGAAGGAGGAGAAGGAGAGGTTGATAAAAGAGTACAAACTTTTAGTTTGAAGATATTGTTGTAATATTAATAAGGTCTGAGGATCTAATGGATAACATGGTAACAACAGTTGATAACACTATGTCATACAATTGAAATTTGCTAAGAGATAGAACTTAAATGTTTTCAGGAAAAAAAAAAGGTAAATATATGAGATTGAAGGATGTGTTAATTACCTCAGTAGGGGAAATTCTTTCACAATGTATACATATATAAAATCATCATTTATTCACCTAAAAAAGGAAACTTTTCTAAATCAAATGAAAATGAAAACACAACATATCAATATCTGTGAATCTACAGCACTGTTAGCAGTATTTAAGAAAAATTTTGTAACACTAAATATATGTAATTGAAAAGAAAAAAAAGTTCTCATAACAATTACCTCAGCTTCCACATTAAGAAACTAGAAAAAAGAGGAGCCAATCAAACCCAAAGCAAGTAGAAGAAATGTAATAATGAAGATTAGAGTGGGAATCAATGAAACAGGAAAAAAGAAGGACAATAGAGAATACCAATGAAACCAAAAGTTGATAATATTTAAGATTTAAAATACTGGGAAATGTCTAGTTAGACTAATGAATAAAGGAGAAAAGACATTAATTACTAATATTAGGAATGAAATTTGTGATAGCAATACAGAATCTACAGATATGTAAAAGGTAATAAGAGAATATTACCAGAAACTTGATTCCTGAACAGTTGAAAAAGCTAGATGAAGTGGGAAAATTTCTTGAAAAATACAAACTACCCAATTCAAGAAGAAATGGGTAATGCGAATAGCGTTGCATCTATTAAAGATTTTGCATTTGTAATTTAAAATCTTCCTGCAAAAAAGTCTCCAGGCCCAGGTGGAATTAACTGTTAAATTCTACCAAATATTTAAGGAAAAAAGAATGCATCTCTGCAAACTTTTCCAGAAAACTGAAGTGACTCTTTCCAATGTATTATATGAGACTAGCATTACCCTTATACCAAAATCTGACAAACACATTACAGGAAAAGAAAATTCCAGACCAATATTCCTCAAGCAGAATCTGTCAACATATAAAAAATTATAGACCTTGACCAAGTGGGATTTGCCCCAGTAATGCAAGATTGGTTTACCATTTGAAAGCAATTAATGAAAGACACCATATTAATAGAATAAATGACAAAAACCACATAAACATCTCAAGAGAAGCAGAAAAATACCAAATCAATTCTTAACAAGCTACATGGAAATGTGCAAATTTTGAAAGTATCTAACAGTAAGTGCTATTCATATCATCAAATATTTATTAAATATCTATGCACTTGAGCTAATTCTTGGCTAAGAAAACATTAGGAAAAAAGATACAAACCCTAGCTTCAGTAGAGCTTATATCTTTGTAATTGTTGTCATTATCTTTGTAACATCATCATCTGTTCAGATCCTTCTCTGCATAGTAATGGCACTCTACCACACACTTCAATTTGCCAGCATAGTAAATTGCTATATCCAATTGATTTTACATACATACTTTGTCTCATTAGAGGCCTATGCACATTCTGTTTCTTATTTCTTAGACCTGAACTACTACCTTAAATATAACAATTTTCTACTTCTTGTTTAAATAAGATAAATGCACTGAACTCTACTGTAGATCTAGATAACAAAACAATAATGAAAAATAATAATCCTTTACACTTGCATAGTGGTTTACACATTTCAAAGCATTTTCACATTGACTATATCATGATCTCAGTTGAAAAATTCTGTGCAGTCACTAAAGAGAGTAAGGAATATCTTTATTTTATAAATGAGAATACTGAGGTCCAGAGATGTTAAGTGATTTATCCATAATGCACAGTTATATAATTTCTTCACATAGAAACTATTCTTTCATCTCCTTCAAGTTTCAGAAAGAGCAGTGGTTTCATAAACAAGCACTACCTTTCTTGAATATAGTGGCACATGTCCAATTTCATAAATAGGCTCCTTCAAATAGACTTAATATGGCTTTTCCAACATGGCTACTAAGCTTTTTGCCCAGCAGTAATCAAGTCCACTATAAAACATACACACTCCTCAAGTCTTATTACATTGTTACAAGACAACCAGACTGTCCAAAGAGTGAGCAAGTAAGTGGCCCATGTGAGGAAAATTCTAGATCAAGGAACTAAGAATTCACATGACTGTAACATTAGAATCCAAAATATAAATAATATTCATTACACTTCCACAAAATTCATCTATGATAATAAATTCCCCTTACTGAAAGAATGTTTTAAAGTTTTATATAGCACTGTTAAAAAAAATAACCTGCTTTTTAAGCTCCATTTCAACTTAACTAGAGAAATAACCTTCTTAATCAATTTATTTAACAGAGACTAACTCAAAGTGCTAAAAAGTATTTTGGATATTCTTTTGCCCCATTTCAGTAGAAGTGCCTCTGCACAGCTGACAGGAAGAAATGAAGAAAGGTTTCCTCTTCTATAAATAAAATACAGAAGTATGAGAAGGAGGGGGGGGGGCATCTGAAATTGGTTGATTTGCTGTTCCTCTTTTAAAAATCACTAAATTGAATGTGAAAATAATTCAACATACTAAGTTGTTCGTGGATTTCTCCAAATGATTACAAATTTCTGGGAAACAACCTTACTCTGTCACTATTTCTGCCATAAATTATATACATTACAAAATAATGCCATTGGAGAAAAACCAACAAAAGCACCAAGAGATTATGTTTCTAGGCACATGCAGAGCTCATTTTACTTTAATTATACAGTTCTTTAATTTGGTAATCATAAAATATTCCCCGACAAAATTAGTTTTAGCTACAAACTTAGGCATGTAAATTTCATACAGTCACCACTTTTCCTGACACACTGTCAGAATGTCACAGTTTTTAAATAATGACAGTACGTGGTATGGCACTACTTTTTCAAGAAATACATCCACAAGAACGTAATGTTCAGTTGGCTTCCTCAAAAGAAAACAGATGAGGAATAAATAGTGGCAATAATTTTCCTGCTTATGGAAACATGAAAGTAACATGGTAAAATTTCAAATTTCACTCATCAGCCCTACCATTTATACTGAGACCCACCTCAAAATGAAGAGTGACTTTTTAGAACTATTTAACAGAAAATGAAACTAGCAATAATAATCCACTCTCTCTCAAATGGCTAGAATAGCAACCAAATTTCTACCAGTTTTATTCCTTAAGGTATAGAGAGAAGGATGTCAACTATATTCATAATGAAAAGTGCCTATGTTAAAATGAAGATGTTGTTATTTACATTACAGAGGGCAATGTAATTGCTTGTTACAATGACAATTGCTTGTTAGCAAGCTTCTGTTTACAGAGCTCACTGCACAGCCCCTTGTTTGATGAGCTGTTGCTTATATATGTGGCTACATTTGCATCAGTGTTTAAATGTGAAAACTTGTGAAGTAAAAAGAAAAGTTAAGATACAACAAACGGATAATCATAATTAGATACCATCCCATGGGGAATTTAAAATGAGGCTATACCAAAATGTTAATAATGACATCTGATCCTGATACAATATGCTATTATTGTTCCCATTTTTCAGATGGGGAATCTGAAGCACAAGAGAATAAAGTATTTGTCCAAGGTCCTATAGCTGGCAATCAAGTGAAAATCTGATCCCAAGCATTCTGAGTAGAGAAGGTAAATTCCTGACCTTCCTAAGAAAAATGGTTGCTTTGAACTACATATTTTTGTAATTATATAACTTATTTACCTCATATGAACAATAAACAAGTGAAAAACTTACAAACCACAAAATGTTTGTGTGGCTGAAAAATTTTTTGAATTATACTATTTAGTGACTGGCTGACACTTACCCCTCATGTTTGGATTACCCTCCCAAAAATAAAGTTCCCTACCCCACCATTCCATCTGGCATGATCCCTTCCTCAATCTTCTCTTCTGCTGATAGAGAGGGAAAGTAATGACTTAGAATCATCCTACATACAGGCTCATAACCCTGCCTTTTTCTTTTTTACTTTCTTTTTTGAGGACATTCTAAGCACTAGTAGAGAGACCAGCAGCTCAGCATTTACCTCCACCTCTTACTTGATAAGTCTACTCTCCTCACTGATCTCTTCCATAATATTCTTTCTACATTCTTTAAATTAACATGTCTCATTCTCACTCTTTTCCTCCTCCAGCCTCCAGCAGAATCTTGGAGGCTAAGGAATTAAAAACAGGCTCATAGCCCTTTGCACCAGACCAGGCTTAGCAGCAAATCCACCTCTATCAAGAATGTCATGGGCCCGGTCTAACCTTGGAACATGTCCCTGAGCAATACAGGGTGAAATCAGGAGATGGAATCTCTCACTCTCAGTCCACCTAGCTAAAGAAGACTGAAATCTTGGTGGCATAAAAGCTGTATAGGACTAAGAAATGGAAAGAGTCAAAATGAACACAGTCACCCCCCAAGAAAAAAAGGAGGAGACAAGGGTGCCTGGGTGGCTCAGTCGGTGAAACGTCCAACTTTGGCTCAGATCATGACCTCATGGCTTGGGAGTTTGAGCCCCTTGTCGGGCTCTGTGCTGACAGTTCAGAGCCTGAAGCCTCTTCAGATTCTGTGTCTTTCTCTCTCTCTCTCTGCCCTTACCCCGCTCACACTGTCTGTCTCTGTCTCTCAAAAATAAATAAACATTAAAAAAAAAGGAGGAGAGAAGACTAAGTCTAAGGCAAAGAAAAAGATCTATGGTAGAACAAAGATAGCACCTCTTGCTTGTTTAATTAATGTAATATATTGCTTCTCTCAGAGACTACTATTAAATTGTTCTAAATTTTCTTCTGTTCCCTGCATTAAATGTATTTCTTCTGAGTCTTTCTTTTCTTTTCTTTTTTCTTTTCTTTTCTTTTTCTTTTCTTCTCTCTCTCTCTCTGTCTCTGTCTCTCTCTTTTCTCTTTCTCTGGTGTGAGAAGTTTAATTTCTTTAAAGTTCAAAGTTCCTCTGGAAGATCAGGACTTCAGGTTAGCAGGTAGAAAGTAGGTTGACAATTCTCACGGTCAGTATGTAGACTTTCACTTGATCCCCTATTTATCAATCCTATCCCTTACCCCCAGCTTCCGATGTCCTGGGTGTCCCAAAGTCACAAAATTCTATGGATTAATTTCTTCAAATAAAGCTTTCCTAACTTCAAATCAACTTCCCTAACCCTACTGGACAAGAAGTAGGATAGTATCCTAACTGTGTAGGGTGGTGGGGCAAAGAAGGGAGAGAAATGATCTGGTGACTGACTGCTACTTAAATAAACTGTCAACCAACCTTTATATTCAGTCATTAGGCTCCTCCCCACCTATAATCTCTGGATCCATCTGAGTTTCAGGGAACAAAATATCTTACTTCTCAATGTCATTATCCCTGTAGACATTGAGTTTGAGTTTCTTCCGTGGTTCTAAGTTAGTCATCTTCCCATCTTCCAGAAATATGTTGGTAACCCTTCTATGCAATTATCTCCTCTCCTACTGTCTCTCTCCTATGAGTTTATACTTTCAAATGTTTATTGTCATTTTAATGGAGTTTTTGGAAATAATGGAGGTAAATACATGTTTTCATTAATATACTTGAAAAGCTATTTGATATTTTGAAAAAGTAATCACCACCAATAACCTTTGATATGCCATCAAATATAAGAATACCCTGGGTGGCTCTGTGGGTTAGGTGTCCCACTCCTGATTTCAGTTTGAATCATGATCTCATGGTTGTGAGATCGAGCCCTGAGTCAAGCTAAGTGCAGAGAGTGGAGCCTGCTTGGAGTCTTCTCCTTCTCTCTGCCCATCCCCGGCTCATGCATGCTTGTGCTCTCTCTCTCTCTCCCTCTCTTTCAAAATACATTAATAAATAACCTTAAAAAAAGAATACCCTAATTTTGGCAAGAATGACTCTGGCATTTCACTCTCTGATATCATCTGATTTAAGTATATTTTCTTATACAATGAGGGTTATTTTATATCTAGTTTATTAATATTTTCCCCTAGGAATTGGTATTGACTTTTTTCATGCTTTTTATCCATATCTAGGGAGATTTTTTCTTTTGATATATTTCTGTAACTATTAATGAATTCTTGACACTAAGTCATTCTTCCTGGCTGAGGTGAATTATTCTTTTAAGATATTCCTAAATTTAATTTGCTATACTTTACTGAGACTTTTTGCCCATATATTCATAGTAGGGATTGGTGTATAGATATATTTTTGTGATATTTTCTGCTAAGTTTTAAATTGAGAATTATGTAACCTTCAAAAAATATTAGTTGGAATACTTTCTATCAATTTCTATCTATTCAAACAAGAATTTACTTTTTAAAAATTTGAACAGCTTACTGGTACCAATACTTTGAGGAGTAATTCTTAACAAAGTTTTTTCCAAATTTCTTCCATTTCAGATATTTCTGTCTTTTACTCCAAAATTATAAGTAGTCAACCACCAAAATTTTGTCTGCTACCAAGTTTCACAGAGAATCAGCTTATGAATTCTATTTTTATTAATATTCTTATACCATTATAACTTCTTTATTAATTTTTAAAATAACAGTGCTTTACACTTATTCCTCATTATATATCCAAAGGTTTTTAAATTACTTTTTTTGAAGAAACAACTCTTGGATACATGAACACCACCTTTCATGGTGTCTTTAAATTTTGTTTTTTTATCTCATCCAATTCCCCTTAATATTGTTATGTTTAAACTTTATATTTTTTAAAACATCCTGTGTTGGGTGTTATTTTTTGTAGTTTAAAAATGAAATAATTTGCCACTATATATTTGCCTGTGAATTCAGCTTTGTTGTATTTCATAGGATTTTTTCCCCCTTGAATAGTGTTCTTATTTTCTAAATGACTCACAATTACAGTTTTAACTGACTCTGACCCAACTGTTCTGAAGGGTATATTTCTTCCAAGTAATTGTTTATTTTGTGTTACAGCTTTGTGTTAATAATTTCTGTTTTTATTACATTATAATCAGAGAATATGGTCTATCTAATATCTCTTGGCACACATCTTAATCCCTAACAATACAAGAAACTAAATTTGGCATGATAAATAGACTTGTCACTCTCAGGTAAACACTTTGAGTCAGGATCTTTCTACAAGTTTATCTTTCCACAATGAATGTTTTATCAAAAGGTCTTCCAACTTCTGAAATAAAGCCTTTCTCAGTGTTTTATAAGGTACTTGTTGATTTCTTTGACCCTCACAAAATTATTAGCTCATAGTCTATTGTACATGAAAAAGAATAACTTCCTCTAGCTTCAACACAAAAGACAGGCCAAAATGAGAAGTGGGGTTTTTCAATCACTTAAATAACCACCATTTTGAAGTTTTAAAAAATTTACAGATGATGGGGTACCTGGGTGGCTCAGTCGGTTAAGCACCTGACTTTGGCTCAGGTCATGATCTTGCAGTTCATGGGTTGGAGCGCCATATGGGGCTTCAAGGTGACAGCTCAGAACCTGAAGCCTGCTTCAAATTCTGTCTCCCTCTCTGCCCCTCCCCCGCTCGCTTGCGCTCTCTCTCTCTCAAAAATAAATAAACATTTAAAAAATATATTTTACAGATGCATTAATTGAAATCTATAGAGGCTTAATGACTTGCCTACCATCTTACATTTAGTGCAGAGCAGCCAGAGCAGAAAAAAATTTTTTTGGGGGGGTGGAGATTTTGGATTCTCATGCCATAGTCCCCTTCCAATGTGCTCTCTCTTTTTATTGGCCCAACTATAGAATGTAGTCACTAATTTTATATGTTTCTCATTGATTTGATTAGAACAATTATATGCTGGAAGAGAAACAAAAATGAAATTGAAGTGACTAGGGGAAGAATTTTTAGAAAATATCACACACACACACACACACACACACTTAAACACAGCTACAAATTGCAGACTTGTGAAAAATGAAAAATCATCTTTGAGATGGGATAGGAAGCCTCTCAGGGGAGCTCTGGTTATACATGCTATGTTATAATATTTACTAGTCTACAAGAATATTTTAGTTGTTAGTTTGAAACATTTAAGTGAGGAAAAATAATCAGGAAAATTATTTTATATCTACATATAGTTCCTATTCCTCTCCTAGAAAGAATTTTAATTACAACTAAAAAAATAAAAAACAAAACAAACTTTTTTTAAACCGGCTTAAACTTTTGAATGCCTGGCAAATGTGGCCATGGGAAGTGTACTGAGCCTGACAGAAGTGTAGTGTGTGGTTCCAGGCCTGGCTCTATGACTGTAGCATCTGTGACTTAGCTTTGTGATTCTGGATGTTTCTCTAGACCTCCCTTTCCTGAGAGGCTTTGCACAGATAGTCCCTACCATGCCTTTGGACTCAATTTTTGTGAAACCGAAGTTTGCAAATGATACTGTTCTTTATTTCAGGTGATATTTATTCAGAATGTATCCAGTGCCAGGCAACAGGGCTAGATAATGGATGATATGAAAAAGGGTAGTTACAGTCCCGACCTACAACAAATGCACAGCTGCCCACACTCTTTCTTCACCTCAAACAGGATGACTACGTTATCATATTTAAAACAGTCATGATTCTAATATGTTTTTCTTATGCACACAACAGCCATTTTGGAACTTCTTTGAGAATTACTTAAAGGTGATTAAAAGAAAGAAAAAGCTAAACATCTCTGTTCCAGCCTCCCAGCCACAGCATAGGTTAAAAAGTTACATTTAACCACACAAACAAACAAAAGGTGGTGCTATATTCCTCAGCTCTGTTTTTGTCTGTGGTTGTTAGAGCTATTTTAAGTTTTAATTGAAATTATCTATTTCCTAAAAATAAGTTAACTGAACATATTGCCTTTTCTTATTTAAAAAAAAACCTTTCTATTATGCCGATGATATCAGAGATTAATAACAAAAGTAAAAGATAATTAACCAGAGACATTTAAAATAAATGGAAATCAAAATGCATTGCATGCTTGATTGTTTGACTAAAATTAAACAACTAATCTGAATATGACTGATGGGGATGTTGCAGGAGGAACAATTAAAACTGTGTAACTCTGATAACTTCAATCAGGGTATGTCTCTTCTTGTTTTCCATTTGCCTTTTGTTATTTATACCTGAGATGCAAAAAACATATAATCGGTTTCTCATCTCTGCCTGTGGTTGTGATGATAGGGAAATCAATCGTTAATTGGTCAGCTCACTGTACTCCTTTATTTATTATGTCTGTGTCTCTCCCTCCTTGATCTTAAATTTCCTTATGATTCTCCTCAGGATTATTTGTTTTATGTGAGTAAAACCAGGATGCTACAGTGCTAAACTTACTGCTTTGCCATTTGTTTCAGATTATTCTTCCTACATGCTCCAATTTGCATAACTTTATTGTTTTGTGGATTCTAAGCTTGTGAATTTATTACCAAGGCACCTGCCAGTGTTACTGTATTTAAGGAACTGTCAGCAGTTTCTATTTTGGGGTTCTAAGTTGGCTACAAAAATTTACTCTGGGCTGAATTTTGGCATGTGTTATAGGGTAGCAAACCAAGAGAAAATTATTTTTAGAAAACAGGGAGAGAATGGTGGGGAAATAGTTTTTTTTTTTTTTGAGGTATAGAAATATAAAATAGAAAACAGAAGTTGGTGGTTTCAGAAGTATTCTGGAAGACTAATTCTCTTTGGTTTTTCTGAAGTTAGTACCTTTTCAACCCATTACTCTACATTGCAGACTCATGCCTTAAGGGACTATGGTAAAACATTAACATTATTGTTCTCTTTACAGGCAAAATATCTTGTATATGCATTAGTTTCAATAATGGGACAAGAGTTTTAGGAGAAAAAAATCATTGATTTAGTAAAGACTAGACTAGAACCAACAACAAGTTGAAGATTCCTGGCAAATGACTAAGCATCTGAAGTATGACCTTCAAGTGTGTCAAAAGGAGGTTCTTCTTAGCCCACTCCCCTTCGGCAATACATAGTCACTATTATCACAAAGAGCTTCACTAAATTTGGAAGAATGAGGGATACTCTGAGTTTCATTTGTCTCTGGGAAGGAGTCTTCATAGTCTATATACATTTATTTGGCAAGCAAAAAAAAAAAAGATTCATTAGCATATCTAGAACTTTTGCAACATAGTATAATTGAAACTTTTATTTTTCCAAAGCATCAAGGCATTGAAGGCGTGTCATACCCTTCCCATTACCCACATAGATGTGAGAGACCATACACATACACATCTTAGAATGAAGCAATAAACTATGGTTTATACTTTATACCTCATGTATCTTAGAATTTAAAAAATATACTATTTCTAAAGTAGAACTCATAAGAGACTTATTATAAACTGATAAACATTTCTTGAGCACCTTTTTGGGGCAAGGCACTCAGCTAGAGAGTTGCGTTAGTAAGGTATACAAAATTCTGGGCCAGGGATGAAAGCATAATATGAAATGAAGAAAAGAAAGGGAAGTCTATCATAGACATAATCTGCATCCAAACACTGTCTATGGGAAGTAAACTCTGGTCCATAGTTTCAAACAAGCTAGTCCTTCTGGCAGCTATAACACTGTTGTGAAAATCGAGATGTCAAAATAATCAGAGGCTAACTTCAAACACTGAATCGTACAATCCATTCCATTCTCTCTTCATACCTTTCTCACCACGTGGCCTTTCAGGTATAATTTGATTTTCCCTGCAGAGTAACTTTCAGTGAGTCACCACTGAGTAGGCACAGATGTGCATTCTAAATCATTTGGAGCAAAGAATTCTTATTAGACACCAATATATTTGCATTTGGGTTTATACATTAATATCTTGTGAGTTGGTTAATGCAAGCCTGTCTCTGTATGAGAGCTCTAGTCTCAATATGCTAACCAAATAAGTACCTAGACCCTCATTGCTAAGGTCCACACCCTACAGCCTACAAGTCCAGTCCTGACACATGACAGGAGCTTAATGAATGAGTTAAGGCAGTGCCACACTGTAAAAGCCCCTGGAGGGTAGCATGGCCTCTCCTGGTAGCCCACTTAAGTTACTATGCAGTTTTCTCTCCAATTTCAACAGGAACTAAAAAGTTCAAAGAGAAAAATAGTCATGGTTTGAATTTTTACAATTTCATTTGATTTTAATGAACTCCAAAAATAAATGAGCTAAAGCAAAGAGGCTTCCAAACCATACCTCATTTCCACTCTGATGTTTTTCAGTCTCATAATTACTGCTTAAATAAATATCCTTTAAACCATGCTAGATTTTGTTTCCTCTTTCTACGGCAGCCTATTGCTGAAAGATGCCTTAGAGTACCTTCTCGCACAACCTCCTTTTTCACAAAGGACCAAACTGATGTTATTATTTCATCCAATCCTATAACAATAAAAAAAGGAAATAAGTACCAAAAGTAGATTAAAATAACCAAGAAGTTGTTCCTCACTAATTAAAATCAGGAAGTTTGGTTAGTTTGATGTTATTAAGAAACAAAAAATTATTTCGGAGTAGCTCATATGTGTTTTTTGCTGTTCATCCAACTTTATTTGGTATAGGCTCTTCAAGTTTATCCTCAATTTTCTGGTTATTAATAGTTTTAATTAGCTTTTTCACATTTATGGGATGATAATAAAAACAGCAAGTTCCTCAGAAATATGTGTTTTTCTTTTAGTTTTTGTTTCCTTAAGCATAAAAATTTGCACCCCAAGAGTGGGGTGTTGCCCATTTCATGTTTTGTTTTGTTATTGTTTTAATTAGCATAATGTTCCATGTTTTGGCTTTTAGTATCAAGTTTAACCATATGCAACTGCAATATCTATAGGACAACAGTGGTCAAAATCAGTAATTTCATATGACTCAAACTAATATTTACTTAAAATGTAGTTTTTACTGCAAATTAGCTATATGACAACATTGTATTTTCTGGCCAATTATATCTAGTTTCTGATATGTAAGCCAAAAATAAGACATTTTAGTAAGCAGGTTAAATTTAATTTATAGCAAATAACTCTCTTTACCCTAAGAAATAAGTTGATTTCCCTAAAAACAACTACTTGTAATCATATAAGCCTTCTACATACTAACCGAAAATGAAAAAGAGATGTTCCCTTATTAAATGAAGGAAGTCCGATAAATTGTAAGTCAAACATAGAATGAGTTCAAAAAAAAATCAATGTAAGAATTCATTTTTAGATATCCTGTCACATATTTCCATGGCATTTAATGGGTTATCAGCACATGGGAAAAGTGGAGGAGTGGGGAGAGGCTAAGTCCCTCCACTCTTAATTGCTTTTATATTTTGAGGTATCCCAAATCATGAAATCATGAAAATGGTGAAATGATGGAAAATAGGGCATTGAGAAGGAAGATCTACGTTTACCTCAATGACCCCTATGACTTAATCATTCAGTGAACAACCTAGTATCAGCTGTCCCCTGGATTCCAACTGGGAAGACCTCAGATTTCTACAAACTTTTCTACTCTATAACAGGGAATATAACTAGAAATAAATGGCTTTCTCAGTGTGGTTTTGATTTGTATTTCCCTGATGAGGAGTGACGTTGAGCATCTTTTCATGTGCCTGTTGGCCATCTGGATGTCTTCTTTAGAAAAGTGTCTGTTCATGTCTTCTGCCCATTTCTTCACTGGATTGTTTGCTTTTCGGGTGTGGAGTTTGGTGTGTTCTTTATAGATTTTGGATACTAGCCCTTTATCCAATATGTTATTTGCAAATATCTTTTCCCATTCCATCAGTTGCCTTTTAGTTTTGTTGATTGTTTCCTTTGCAGTGCAGAAGCTTTTTATCTTGATGAGGTCTGAATAGTTCATTTTTGCTTTTAATTTTCTTGTCTTTGGAAATGTGTCAAGTAAGAAATTGCTGCACCTCAACAATTAAAAATAGATCGACCCTATGACCCAGCAATAGCATTGCTAGGAATTTACCCAAGGGATACAGGAGTGCTGATGCATAGGGGCACTTGTACCCCAATGTTTATAGCAGCACTTTCAACAATAGCCAAATTATGAAAAGAGCCTCAATGTCCATCACCTGATGAATGGATAAAGAAGATGTGGTTTATATATACAATGGAATACTACTTGGCAGTGAGAAAGAATGAAATCTGGCCATTTGTAGCAATGTGGATGGAACTGGAGAGTGTTATCTTAAGTGAAATAAGTCAGGCAGAGAAAAACAGATACCATATGATTTACTCATATGTGGATCCTGAGAAACTCAACAGAAGACCAGGGGGAAGGGAAGGGGAAAGAAAAGTTACAGACAGGGAAGGAGGCAAACCATAAGAGACTCTTAATACTGAGAACAAACTGAGGTTGATGGCGGGTGGGGGGGGGAGGGGAAAGTGGGTGATGGGCATTGAGGAGGGCACCCGTTGGGATGAGCACTGGGTGTTGTATTGAAACCAATTTGACAATAGGTTTCATAAATAATTAAAAAATAGAAAAAGAAATAAATTACTTTAAAAGATGGGATTACATAAAAGAACATAGCCTATACACTATACAACTCTTAACTAGACTTTCTAATAGAGATTTTAAAACCTAAACAATTTAAAAGCAATGAGAAATCCAAAATATATATTCATTTTGGTGAGAGACCACATGCATTGTGATCAAGCTTCTGTTTCTAATCAGACCCTTTACTCTAGGTACCAAAAATATGCCAGAATGTTCTATTATTTGGGACAAAATCAGAAACATATAAATGGTGAAGAGAATTAAGAACTGATAGTTAACTCCTAAAGAGAAAGTGACATATCCACTGTGTTTGCATAAAGTAGCCAAGAAAATACTATAACTATTGCTTGACACCTGTTATCTAACTTACACGTCCTTCAAGCTTCACTTCTCCAAAACAATGTTTTTAAAAATCCTAAGAACGTTGTCATTGTAAGACAAATATATTCTTTCAGGTAATTTTTTTTTCAAATATACAATGTTTGAAGAATGTAAGTAGGATTTTTCAATTCGAAGTTCTAAAAAGTAAAAACTCAAACCATTCCCAGACAAAAAAGCAATTTGAACTAAGACAACAAGTCTTTGTGTTCACTAATAGCAAGAACAATATTAAATAAAATTAATTAACCATGTCAGAATCTCATTTGTCCAATTTGTCACCTGAGAATTGTTTTCACTATTTACAATATCTATGTATCACGAATAAAACCTAGCGGAATTTATTTACTTTTGTCAAATGCCATTAGTTTAAGACAAGTAACAAAATGATTTAAACATTTCTTTCAAATGATTATTTTTTTAATTTTTTTTAACGTTTATTTATTTATGAGACAGAGAGAGACAGAGCATTAACAGGGGAGGGGCAGAGAGAGAGGGAGACACAGAATCAGAAGCAGGCTCCAGGCTCCGAGCCGGCAGCCCAGAGCCCGACGCAGGGCTCGAACTCACGGACCGCGAGATCGTGACCTGAGCTGAAGTCGTACGCTTAACCAAGTGAGCCACCCAGGCGCCCCTCAAATGATTGTTTTTGCCTATATTATATGCATTAGGCCATGTGATTTTACCACAAATTAAAGTGAAATATCCTCAAACTTGAAAATTTTTATATATTCATTTTATTTTTTTCTTTTATTAATTTTTTTAAAAAAATGTTTATCTTTGAGAGAGAAAGAGTGAGGAAGGGGCAGAGAGGGAGAGGGACAGAACATCTGAAGTGGGCTTGTGCTGGTAGCAGAGAGCCAGGCTTGAGGCCCAAACCCACAAAGTGTGAGATCATGACCTGAGCTGAAGTTGGACGCCTAACCAACTGAGCCACCCGGGCACCCCTCTTTTATTAAGCTTTTTAATTTCAGTATAGTTAACACAGTGTTATATTAGTTTCAGGTGTACAATACAGTGATTCAACAATTCTATACATCATTACTCAGTGCTCATAGTGACAAGTGTACTCTTAGTCCCCTTCACCTATTTTCACCCATCCCCACAGCCCCTCTGATATGCTTTATTTTAAATAAGTACCCTCAGTTAAAGTTGTTTTTTTTTCAAATAGAACATTTTTTACTTGAATGTTATATATATATAACATATATATATATGTTGAAGTATATAACATATATACTTCAGAATATATATATATATATATATATATATATATATATGTGTGTGTGTGTGTGTGTGTGTGTGTGTGTATATATATATTCTATCCAAGAAAAATAGAATACACATTTTCCTCAAGTACACACAGAAGAATCCCCTGGGTAAGTCACATGAAAAGAGACATAACAATAT
Source organism: Neofelis nebulosa (assembly GCF_028018385.1). NCBI lineage: Eukaryota > Metazoa > Chordata > Mammalia > Carnivora > Felidae > Neofelis > Neofelis nebulosa. The sequence continues at coordinate 58,667,933 of NC_080785.1, forward strand.
TACAATTTTAATAAGAATGAAATCATAACAAGCATATATTTTCCAACCACAATGGTAGAAAACTAAAGATCAACAATAAAACAAAGCTGGAAAATCTACAATGTAAATATTAAGTATTTAATATATAAACATTAAACACACTACTGCCCAGTGGGCCAAATAAGAAATCAAACAGCAAATCAAAATGTGTGTCAAAAAAATGAAAAAGAATACACAATATTCCAAAACCTATGAGACACAGCAAAAGCAGCTGTTAGAGTGAAATTTATGCTTTAAATGCTTGTATTAAGAAAAAAAAAAGTTCAAATAAACAACTTAACATCATACTACAAGGAACAAGAAAAAGAAGAAACTTAGCTGAAATTTAGTAGAGGAAGGAAATAACCAAGGGGAAAAAAACACAAAATACTTGTACAGTAAACTCAAATAAAATGCAATGATATGTACAATATTACTGAAACAGTCTTCAAATTCAAAGCTATCAGCTTCTGCATTAATCTGACAATTTTCATCGTATCAGGGGAAGGGACTGAGTCATTACGTGTCATGGAAATTGTCTTCACTTTTATCCTACATCTCCTTTATATTTTTTTAAACATTTTATTTATTTTTGGGAGAGTGCAAGTGGGGGATGGGCAGAGAGAGAGGGGAACACATGATCCCAAGCAATCTCTGTACTGACAAGCTAACAGCAGAGAGCCCGATTTGGGGCATGAACTCACAAACAAACCACAACACCACAACCTGAGCTGAAGTCAGATGCTCAACTGACTGAGCCCCTCAAGTGCCCTCTGCAACTTCTTTAGAATATTTTCTGGCTTGGGGGTTTTTTGGAAGATGGCAACAGTAGAAGAAGAATAGGTATAGTAATAATCTACACCCATACACATCTCTGTCTCAGATACACTAAATGATGCCAGTCTCCTGTATTTTAAGTATTCCTTTAATTCATTTTGCTGCTAATACTTCCAACAGTAATAAGTACATTGTAATGATTATACAGAGTTTAATGATGTTCTTTCACTAAACTGTTACTTCTGGCTGTTGTGGTAACTTGTAATGATAAACTTGACAAGATGAAATCAGTACTACCTAATGAAGAGTAATTGATACATCAATGTTTTGTTCATAATGTCAACAGGGGAAACTGTAGGTCATTCCTTTGTTTCATTCATTGTTTTTTAACTCAAAAAAGTAGGGTTTTATTTTCAAAAGCGCTGAGCATCCAAAATTAAGGTAATTGTACTATTTCCATTCACATGCCTTGTCTTCATCTTGATCTTTCTCTGAGTCTATTTCATCCCATAGACTGAAAATTACTGGATAATTTTTATTACCTTTTGGTACTTCTTGTACCCTTTTCTGTTAGGCAATGATTCAACTTGTAGGTCAATTGTCCCTAATTTAGCTCTGCACTTACATACATGTTAAGCTCTGCAGTTTATTGCATACAGAGGATAGCAGAAAAGGAAATGTGTTCATGGTAGCTTTAAGAACTTTCAGATTTTATCAGTCAGAAAAGAAACTTTATACTATTTTCAGTTTGAGCTTAAAACACTCTGTGGTATTTTAGCATTTGGTATAGATGTCTCATGTCACTTATCACATTATACCCTACATTATAATTATTTCTGTAAATACTAAAGTTGCTTTAGGGACCTCTAAGTTCCATAAGGGCAAGAATTATTTCTTATTCATCTTTTTATGTTTTACAAAAATGCTCCTCAAATTTAATGTACACACAAATCACCTGGAAATCTTGTTAGAATGAAGATTCTGTCCAGCAGTTCTGGGATGGGGCCTGAAGGATTGCATTTCTTTCTTTTTTAAAAAAAAAAAATTGTGAGACCTGCTCTGCCTTTATTATTTTTTTTGAATTTTATTTTATTTTTTTAATTTAACTTTATTTTTTATTTTTTTAATTTTACATCCCAATTAGTTAGTATATAGTGAAGCAATGATTTCAGTAGATTCCTTAATGCCCCTTACCCATTTAGCCCAGCCCCCCTACCGCAACCCCTCCAGCAACCCTCAGTTTGTTCTCCATATTTATGAGTCTCTTTTGTTTTGTCCCCCTCCCTGTTCTTATATTATTTTGGCTTCCCTTCCCTTATGTTCATCTGTTTTGTCTCTTAAAGTCCTCATATGAGTGAAGTCATATGATTTTTGTCTTTCTCTGACTAATTTCACTTAGCATAATACCCTCCAGTTCCATCCACGTAGTTGCAAATGGCAAGATTTCATTCTTTTTGATTGCTGAGTAATACTCCATAGTATATATATACCACATCTTCTTTATCCATTCATCCATAAATGGACATTTGGGCTCTTTCCATACTTTGGCTATTGTTGAGAGTGCTGCTATAAACATGGCGGTGCATGTGTCCCATCGAAACAGCACACCTGTATCCCTTGGATAAATGCCTAGTAGTGCAATTGCTGGGTCGTAGGGTAGTTCTCTGACCAACCACCAGGTTTGCTGATTCTGGTCATCTGAAAACCACACTGTGAGTAAGTAGGGTATACAGCACCCAATATAAGCCATGAACCACTTAAAGGCATTTCTTTCAATTTTGACAGAAATAACCTAGTTACCTTTGGTAAAAAGTCAACAGTATTGAGTGCCTACAATGTACCAAATACAGTCAATAACTCTCACGTACCTAAGAGGTAAGTACTATTTTACCTCCATTTTACAGACAGGGAAAGAGGTGAAGTAATTTGCCTAAGTAATTGAACCCAGGTTTGCCAGATTCAACAGCTTCAGCTTTCAGTCACATCAACATAATTCCTCTTAGCATCTCTTAGCCATAATAAATGAGATTGGCTGGGATGTACTTTCTCCTCTCTCTTAGAGAAAATCTCCCATCCTTCAAGGCCCAGAAGGACCCTACTTCTTTGATTTTCCTCCACTGTATGTAATTTCCTTACTTCCCTGGAGGTTTCCCAGAAATTAGTTCATCTTGCTAGTGTAGCACTTGTGAAGGAGTGGGGTCTTCTGATCTTCTTTGCCAGGTGTCTAAAGTTTTGAGAATTGGAATTTTGTCCTACTCAAAATTTGGTGATATCCCAATACTTAGATCATGGGAGCTTTTAAAAGATACAGTGTCCACACATCACTCCCAGGGATTCAAATTTGTCTGGTCTGGGTTAGAGCCTGTGCATCAGCATGTTTGTAAAACTCCCCAGGGGATTCTAATGGGTTGTCAGGAGAGAATCCCTGATGGTGAGCCTCAAAGGACATAATGAGAGCTAGCATGTTCACTCTGGGGGAGGTGGGTATACTTTAGAGGGTTGTGACAAGCTCCCTCTGGCTGATATGCTGAGAATAGTTAGGGGAGTGGCAATAGAGGTGATGAGAAATAGTCATAGGTCTAGATATTTTTCCATGGTAGAGCCAATATGAATTGAAGACAAATTGTATGTGGGTCTAGAAGATAGAAATGGATGAAGGATAACTCCAAAGTTTTTGGCCTGAACAACTACAAGACTTGTTTGCTATTTACTAAGAGACTTTCGAAGGGATAAGTAACAGGTAGGTGTACATTTGACACTATACATTCCAGAAGGGGGTCAACCATCTCTGAGGTCAGTGTTATTTAAAATGGAGCCTGCTCTTCAGTAATAAAGTTCTTTTCCCCATCATCATATACTCACTCTCTTCCCTGATGTCCTTCACTAAACCAGGCTCCTTCTCTTCTCCAAACTCCCTGTTCTTCCTAGAGTCCTTCTTTCCTCTCATGGATCCTCTCCAAAGTTTTTCCCTATGCTTATTGGATGATTTTTCTCCTGATGGGGCACCATTCTTGTTTCTTCCTACATCCTGAGAATAGCTGCTGTTTTTGTCTTCCACAGCGACCACACATTTTACCCTCAATCCCGTTCTTAAATCCTACTTACTGTCTGTTTTTGTCTCCTGTACCCTAACTAGAAAAACACATTGTATGTCCCTACTGAGTCAGCAATCAGCATGCTCTATGACAGCATACTGCCAAGGTAGAAATGAACACTCTGTCTCTGTCTATAGAATTAACCTTTTCAGTATGAAAATACAATCTCTTGGTAAGTAGGAGATAAGAGCTGCCGTGTATCAAAAGTGATATGCTCACATTAAGTAAAACCTGAAAATTATTTTCCTTGATAACCAGCGATGCATCTAACTATATTCCTGGAGGGAAACTGTACTCTGCAGTATCTAATATGGTAATCCATAAAAATTAGCTACTCTGTAAGTCTATGATCATGAAAATTGCACTCACTACCCCTTCTTTGATATCTAAAAACACATTTTCCTATGCCCAAAGTCTGTGATTATGAAAAAGAAACAAACTGAATAATCCAAATTGTACTGCTCACATTCAAATGCTAAAGTACTAGACTAGAAAAAAAATTTTCTGATTATGCCATTACTGTATAGATGAACGGTGTTTAATGCTGCTAAATCTACCAAAAAGAAAGTATCATTTCAATGTTATCTTTACCCATAGATGAGATTTTTCTACACGTAACTGTCAGAAGATGTTTTAAATAAAAGAGAAAGGACCTTGGGAAGCTTAAAGAGTTAGAAGCTATATACATTTCTTCCACTAGAAATCTTAAAGGAATTCTCACCTAAAAGAAGAGTAAAATAAATTTAGCTAGTTTGAAATGTTAAGTATCTCTTTGAAATTGAGGCTAATACATAATGGAAAGCAGAAATACTTCAATTTTGCCCTGCTTTTCATAAAAATTCCAACTGAAATATTCAAAGTTACAGCTCTCCAAGTTAAAAGAAATGGATAACATTTATGTGGTTCTATTGTGCATCAGCGTGCACAATTTGATTGAAACTTGGTGTAGTTGAGGAGAGAAAAGTTAATAAGGCAATTATTCATGTGCTACCTGAAATCAGACAGGAACGTGAGTGAGCCTTCCACAAGACACAATATACGGAGTTACTCTCAAAAGGACTAATCTATCCAAAACTCACCAGTACATACCATTTATTTCTTTTTTTAATGTTTTTTTTTTCAATTTCATTAATCTTTTATTATTTCTTTAATATGAAATTTATTGTCAAATAGTTTCCATACAACACCCAGTGCTCATCCCAACAGGTGCTCTCCTCAATACCCATCACCCACCCTCCATCAACCCTCAGTTTGTTCTCAGTTTTTAAGAGTCTATTATGTTTTGGCTCCCTCCCTAACCTTTTTTTTTTTGGGGGGGGGGGAACCTCATGAAGATAAAAATCTTCTGCACTGAAAAAGTACATACCATTTTGATAGTGCTCTCTACACCAAATCAAGCAACCACTTTCCAATTTAATTTTATTCTTATAATTCCACAATCACACACACACACACACACACACACACACACACACACACACACATTTTCTTAAAGCTTACAAAATAATTGTGTGGTTAAAATGAAATGATCTTTAGCAAAATAAAAGGCATCACCCCTATTAAATGGCACCTGTTCTTGAGTTTACCATCAATTCTGAGCTCTTCTTCACTTGCCCACTTTTATTCCACATACAGCATGGAATGTAAGTGTTGAAAACATGTGAGACTAGGGTAAGAAGATGAATGAAGCAGGAGGATGGATGATGAAAGGAAAGGATGAGAAGATAATGAAGGTTCTGAAGGCCTGGATTTAGCCAGAAGGAAAGAGAATACTATGAAAGGGAGGAGGCAGAAAAAAAAAAAAAAAGTAGTTGTAGATATTAAGAACGCTGTTCATTTGCCCTACTATTTAGACTCAAGTCAGGTGTGACTGGAACAGTAAGAAAATCTCGTAGGAAATCTGTAGAATCTCCTTAGGCCTTAGAATATGGATAGCAGGATCTGTAAGTTTGAGCCATATGAAATTGCCTGACCTACAAAAATCCCTATTGCATATGGTTCAGCCTAAGATAAACATTTGCATAGTCAATGCTAATTATCTGTGCTCTCTCCTCCTCCCAAGCATCACTGGGATAAATATGCTGAAAAATGGGCAATTGGAAAGTTCCTCTAAGGAGGCTATAGGACTGCTTGAGCACACACTGCTAGCCACAGACAGAGCAGGGATCAAAAATCAGAGTTGACCCCCAGCCCAGGACTCCTTCCATAACCCTATGCAATAGAGGGAAGGTCCAAAGAGAGAAACAATGTGAAAGGAAGAGCAAATGTCAGACTTACCTGCACACTCAGAATTTCACTGAGGGACAAAATCATATCTACCAAAATAGAGCTCGCTTCTTCCTCATGTTACCAGAGAACAATGAATAAAAAATGAGTCATCTGAAAGAATGACATTTCCCCCAAGTGCCATGATTTAGTGGCATTTTTTTTTTTTTTTTAAATTTTTTTTTTTTTTCAATGTTTTTTATTTATTTTTGGGACAGAGAGAGACAGAGCATGAACGGGGAAGGGGCAGAGAGAGAGGGAGACACACAGAATTGGAAACAGGCTCCAGGCTCCGAGCCATCAGCCCAGAGCCTGACGCGGGGCTCGAACTCACAGACCGCGAGATCGTGACCTGGCTGAAGTCGGACGCTTAACCGACTGCGCCACCCAGGCGCCCCAATTTAGTGGCATTTTTTAAGAGTAAATCCCAAGTTTGTCAAATTCAAGAGTCCTTTGCTGGTGATTAGTTAACATGGTTGACAATAAGGGATACTTTAAAGAACTACCCAATCCAACCATGACACATCTTTCAGGGCTGGACAAGAGAGCCAGTGCAAAGGATTTTATGCCCTCAGTCATTATTACTGTCACGAAAAAAAAAGAACTCATCCTATTCACAGCACCATTTCTCTGTTAGCTGAAACTTAAAGACATATTTCCAAGTCCCATGATGGCGTCACTAGTGGATTCAATGAGAGATCAACCGTGGTGCACATCAAGGAGATAAAGACAAAGAATATAATCAAGTATCTGACCGACTCAAATTACTCACCTAAGCAGATAATGTGGGCTAGGGAAGAAAAGTGCTCAAAGCTGATTTGGAAGATCTTCAGAGATCTCTTACTAGCCTCAAACTTGTTGAAAAAATTTAATGGACTATTACTATAAGCATCCTTGATGGTTACTGGGCACTATACCGGGGTTGAATGTCCTCAAGCATTTTTATCCCACAGGTTTGCTGATGAGCTTGTTAAAAGCTGGGCAGCTTACAGGGAGCAGCAAGTGCTGAAAGAACTTGGTCTTGAGAGAGAGAGAGAGAGAGAGAGAGAGAGAGAGAGAACACCTTTTGTTCCCACCATCATTAATTATTCAGGTTATAAAATTTGGAACTGATAGTCGGTCCACAACAACAACAACCTGCTGCACTAACTAAAATAGATTGTATATGTGAAGAAAACAAACAAACAAACAAAAAACAAACAAAAAAAAAACTCTTCTCCCTCAGTTTGGGCTCCAAGAAAAGAAATCAAAATATTGGATGAATGTTGTGATTGTCTGTTGTTAAAGGCAAGGCTGCTATTTTTTTAATTTTTTTTATGTTTTTTTATTTTATATTTGAGAAAGAGAGACAGAGCATGAGCCAGGGGAGGGGCAGAGACAGAGGGAGACACAGAATTTGAAGCAGGCTCCAGGCTCTGAGCTGTCAGCACAGAGCCGGATGTGGGGCCCACACTCATGGACAGTGAGATCATCACCTGAGCCAAAGCTGGATGCCTAACGACTCAGCCACCCAGGTGCCCCAAGGCTGCTATTTTAAATAATTGCAAAGAAACTTTTCAAAAGCCCTAAATAATGGTTTCAATAATTTTTAGGCCTTGCTCTAGATGGCAAACCCATCTTCACCTTTTTTTTCAAAAATGGGTGGCTAAAACATTTTCTGAGGGGCACAGTAAGATGCCTTGTAAATTTAGTCTTCTGTATTTTTGCTGGAGCTAAATTACAAGCATTATATTGGTAAGTTGTAAAAGTCAAATAAAGAAATTAAATTTAGCACAGTGTTTACAATGGTGATTTCTCATTCCAATAATTATGGGAACTCATAAAATTTAGGCTTTGCAAGAACAGCAGATTTGTTAGACTTATTTTTAAATTTATGGGCATCAACAAATAGGATAGTTTCCAAATATGTTATTTGATCTGATTTTTAAAATCTGGCTGGCAATTTACTTAAAGCATTCACAAATTTCCATTTTATTGGTGACTAGATGAGCTTTTATTTGTAAATACACTGTGCCTACTTTTAAACTGTTTCTATGGCTTTAGAGTTTAGTTTAAATGCATAAACATAAGAAAGAAAGAGATACGTAAAATCTATTTTAAGATCTGAGAGGCAGTTTTGAAAGTTTTACTAACCCCAAACTAATCTGCACCAGCCACAGAAACCATCTTGCTAGCAGCAAATAATAAAGAGAAAGTACCAAAACCAAATACCATAAGACAGGTTTTTGTTTCAACCATCAAGTGTGTTTATCAGCATACAACTGTAAAGCAAACAACAGTAATGACAATAGTACTGGACTATCGAACATTTTATGTTTATATCAGCGCTTGTCACACTTTTTTGGAAAGAGGCAACTCCTCCCTGCCACCCATGTGAAAATCTGGTTGAGGAGGTCTAGAAGGGGCGTGAGAGTCTGCATTTAGAAATGCACACATCTTCCTGTGTGATGCTGATGCTGCACATATTTTTACGTGTTACCTTCTTAACCATCCTAAGATATCTCCACCTACCAAGTAATGAAATGGAGGAAAAGAGAAATTTCATACAACTCACAAGTGACAGAACACAAGTCCCCTTATCTACAACATTTCACTGCCTTCACCTCTCAAGAAGAATCTCCCATCATCAATAGTTAATGCTACATCCAAATAACCTACTAATCCAAGATAAATGGATTCAACTCCGTTTTAGAGCAGTTACAAAAACCCAGATGCTCAGGCCTTTCCACCTCTCCCCATCCCCCATATATTTCCTTTTTGATAAATGTGGTAGGAACTGAGAAGTCTAAATATTTTCATCACCTCCACAGGTGACCCTGGAAATCACCAAAGTTACTCATTTCTTACACTGTCCGAAGAGAAAACCCACTGCAATACAGGCCATCTGCATTCCATTTGTTACTGAAAATGGCAAATATGAGGTGTGGATGCTGATCAAGTATGTGGGCTTGAGGAAGGACACTTTTCTAAAAAAAAAAAAAGGTAGATATTTATTTAGCATTTTCTCTTGATGACAACACACAAGCTGTAACCTTTCAGTTCGTCTCTAGGCCTGAGCTATAGTCTTTTTGTAATTCTCCCTTATTTCATGAAAGACTCTAATCCAACATATGCTAGCACATCCAGCAGGTGTATGCAGAAAACCAATCCATTCTGAGATCTCCCTCAGAGGCCAGAACATCGGGATGAAACTGGCTCTGGTATGTTTCTTTGCCTCTATACTTTCATGCTGTTGCAACAGCAAGCATGTGTCATCAGAAAATATAATTAGTCAGAGCTCCTCCTGACGACCATTATATTTTCTGGAGTTTAGGTAAGGCAGACTTCTCTCCCCATTTCCACTTTTACAGGCAAATTTCTCCGTAGCCCCAATGATTTCAAAATATTCTTTTTACTGGGCCATTTGTGCAACATAGGACAATAAAATATAAGAAGAACTGTCACCAACACAAACTAGTTTAATGAAAAGAAATGAAACACAGTTCGGGGTCTTACACCGTCGGTTCCCCGTGAAGTGGGAAGTTCTATTCAGCCTTAACAACAATTCCACAGATTTCCATAATCTTTTCACCTCTTACTTTAAGACAGCAGTTGACTCAATAGCTATCAGAGAAAACAGATTCAGGACCAGGGTAGTGTGTCATCAGTGACAAACTGGAATCAGTCACTCAGCCCATGTTTGGGAAAGATACATGTGAGCAAGATACTACCATTTTTGTCAAGATTAAAAATAACTGGATATTCATATATAGTTTCTCTTCTCATGTCTTCAAAAACCTACTTTAAGATTCAAGTTTACCGGGCAGAAGTTCAGCATACTTTATTAGTAATTCCTTATTGAGAGTACATAAAGGGCAATGGTCTTAAGAGAAGATAACAAAGTTGCTTTATAGAATAATCAGAAACCCATGAACTATTACTGCTTCAGTTAAGAAAATCTGGCTGCCAGAAGTAAACATCTGACACAAAGCACATCCTTTCATTCACTATTACACACACAGGAATATTTTTAAATGGGTAATATTTTTAATGTAGTGTTATTCCAAAGAGGGCTCAATATTGACTTTGGGGGGGAGGGCGGGGTACAACGCAAGTACATACAAAAATCTGTATGTAAAGTATTACCTCCCAGTAAGAAAATTCTAAATGCCATACTCCTGTACTTATGTGCATATTTTGGCAGATAACCCCAAACTGTGTGCAAAGTTATCAATGAAAATATTCTGTTAATAACACACTTAAGAGTACTTGCTAAGTAACATGTCTTCTATATATATTGTATAGCAAGTACCCTGCAATTCAGTGTGGTCCCTGAACCAACAGCAACAGAAGCATCATGACCCAAGAACTTATTAGAAATGCAAATCTCAACCTCACCCCAGACCCACTGAATCAGTGTCTGCATTTTAACAAGATCCCTAGGTGACTCATAGGCACTTCACAGTTTGAGAAACACTGGTGTAGCAGTTATCAAGCTAGGCACTTTGTTTTTTAACTTAATCTTCACAACATTCCTACTAGCTAGATATTTTTCTTTTCATCATTACCACTTAATGGGTGAAGAAACAAGACATGGTAATAACTTTTCCAAAGGTCACATAAACAGGAAGGGACAAATCCAAACCCAGGGCCATCAGATACAAAAGCCCTGTTTGTTTCTCTCTGCTGTGTTATCTTTAAGACAGAATGTCTTCCTTCAGAACCCACAAATAGATGTTGGATAGTATGCAAAGTTCAGTGCACCTTTCTCATGAAAAGCTTCATGATCTTCAACTGATTTTTCAAAGAAGTCTATGATCCAAAGATGTTTAACAATTACTTTTTGAAACCCTTGCTGTAAAAAAGTATAGGGGCAAGTAAACAAGTGAAAAACAAGCCGCAAAAATTTGTTTTCCTAACATTAATGCTTTACTCCTTGAAATTTGAAGAGGACCACCACTACAAATTAAAAAAAGTCATATTCCAAGCAGCAATTTACATTTATACATTTCCTTTTAAAAATGTGTGGTCATGCAATTATTCTCCTCTGCTTTTTTTAGGATGCTTAAGAACTTATATAAAAGGAGAAACGAAAATGAGGGACACTTTGTGCTGAAACTTTTGAGTCTAACTGAAATTTGGTTCATCACTACAGATTTTAAAAAAACATGGTGGTTGGGGCACTTGGGTGGCTCAATCAGTTGAGCTCCTGGCTCTTGATTTCGGCTCAGGTTATGACCCCATGGTCATGGGGTCGAGCCCTGAATCAGGCTCTGTGCTGAGCGTAGAGACTGCTTAAGATTCTCCCTTTCCCTCTGTCCCTCTCCCCCTTACTCCCTCTCCCTCTCCCTCTCCCTCTCTCTCTTTCTTTCTCAAATAAATTTTAAAAGATGACCTTAAAAAACAAACAAACAAACATGGTGGTCCAAAGCATAGCTATTGGAATTCATCTGTTATCCAGGTTTGAATTTTAGCTCTGCCACGTGTTGTATCTTGAGCAAGTCATGTGGAATCTTGAGCAAGTCATGTGGTTTTCTAAACCTTAGTTTCCTACTATAAAATGAAGATAACACCACTAAGCCCTATCCCTGTTGTTTTGTTATATAAGATAATATAGTCAGTGGGTCTAGTGAATTGCCTGGCAATGTAGTAAGCACTCAAATTTGCAGTCAATTATTACTAAAAGTGCTGTATCTTCTCAGTGATTATTATGTTATAAATACACTTCCTGGAGTTCTTCCAAGATCCAAGAAAGCTGTTCATCAGATTTTCTAATCCTTGTAAATGAAAGGATGGGAATTTAAGGAGTGAGCACTGGCCTAAAAGCAAAGGGAAGGAAGGGGAGGGGAAATTTAAACTCCTTCCAGTTACATTTTATTATGAATCAGTGGTTCTCAAAGTGTGGTCTCCACACTAGCAGTATCATCTTCACTGGGTCCTTCTTAGAAAAACCAATTCTCAGGCCTTTCCCCAAATCCACTAAACCAAAGCTTCTGGGGCTGGGACCAGCGAAAGTCTTCCAGCTGAGTCTAATGCATGATAAAGTTTGAGATCTGCCAGTATAAATGGAAAAACGCATTGGGCAAGGACCATCTGAAAACCAGTGTACCTCCACACAGTCTCCACACTCCATCTTTGGTGTGTGGACACCCGAAGCTGTGATTAAATCTCTTGTGATCTGTGACATATATCATCATAAGGATCTTCTCAGGAGGAAAGAGGAGACTGGGAAGGCAGAGGAAAGGCACATCTGCATAAATATGCAGCTCTCAACTTCCTAAAGTAGGGTGTTATCCTCCTAGAAACTTTCCCCACGTCACCAAAGGGGATTAATGTCATCATTAAGTTATGTAGGGCTGTGAACAGTTGCATCAAAAGAACATATCCTCTTTTTCTACAGAAGTAAGTGTCAAGTCTCTGATCCTAGCTTAAGGCCTGTATTTTACTAGGGGAAAATGGACATCTGCTTAGGTTTTAAGCAGAGGGGTGTTAACCAGTGGGAAGGAAAATGGGGGCATATAAAGCACAGAGGTTAAGAGTGTTGACTGCAAAGTCCCGTTTGCCTGTTGTCCTAACACAGCTCCTCAGTTAGGAGCTCTGTGACATTGAACAACTAATGAATCATGCTTTGCCCCAGTTTCTTTGGTCTAAGGGGATAAGAACAATAGTACCCATCTTACATTGATGCCAAGGATTAAAGGAATTCACATACATAGAACACATAGAATAGTGCCTGGCATCCAGTAAGTGCTCAATAAATGTTCTTTAAAAAAAAAAAAAAAAAAAAAGGTAGGGGCGCCTGGGTGGCGCAGTCAGTTAAGCGTCCGACTTCAGCCAGGTCACGATCTCGCGGTCCATGAGTTCGAGCCCCGCGTCAGGCTCTGGGCTGATGGCTCGGAGCCTGGAGCCTGTTTCCGATTCTGTGTCTCCCTCTCTCTCTGCCCCTCCCCCGTTCATGCTCTGTCTCTCTCTGTCCCAAAAATAAATTAAAAACGTTGAAAAAAAAATTAAAAAAAAAAAAAGGTAGATGAAACAGAATCAAAAAATGTTGGTCTCTTCTTTGTTAGCAGTCTTATAAAAAGGAATCCATTCCCTTTAACATGGGGGTTTAGACAAAGGCCTTATGTTTTCATATTCTGCATGACATTCATAAAGGTCACACCTTTATGTGGTTACTGTTAATTAATTATTTTATGTATCTTTGCCATGTTTTTTCAACCAGATTGCCAAGAAACATTGAAAACAAAGACACTTATGTCTCCTCATACTCCCCACTATGCCTTCCCTGTAGAAACTGCTAAACATATATTTATCTGTGATGATACAACACGAAAAATAAAAATCTGAATTACAAAATACAAATTTCAGCATTCATTTATTTTTAAGAAGACAGCCACAACATTAGAAATATATTTATGTAACGTATTACTAAACTTCTTTTAAGTTTTTTTCTAAAAATGCATTGACACAGCAAAAAATTTCTATAATATCAATCAGAGCAACTCAACCCCAACTGTTTCATGGAGCTAGAGTTAAATCACCTTCTTAAAACATTGTAAAAAACCTACTCTTCAATAACATAAAAATGTGTTTATGACATTGAACATAAAGACTGATGAAGGTTATACTATACAGCCCTTCTAAAACTCCTTTAGGTTGTTTTCACTGATGCTCCAACAGAGATAAAAAAGAAAGTTATTACCTGAAATAAAACCTCAGCTTCAATTTATTGCCACATTTCCAGGCATCCCATATCAAACATAACTATAAATAGTAGGATCCTCAAACTGCAAGTCCAGTCTAATTTATAATTTATTTCCCCACTATTCCTGTCTTTCTGTCCTGGAATGCTTCAACCTGAAAGAAATACCATCATGTTTTACAAGTTGGGTTTAGAAACAGTCACTGCAGATCCACTACAAATGGGACATTGTTTCCATGGCTGGACTGTGATATGAAGATAGGCCAGGCACATAACTATCTCCAGAATACAATGGCTTCCTTGCCTACATTTTCCTCCCCTCTGTCTCACATTGGAAACAGTACAGCTATGAGCTTCTATAGGACCTGTCACCAGGGAACTGTCCAACATACTTTGGCAAGGGAATTATTTCACCCTGTAAGAAAAGAGGATAGGAAAACACTAAGAAGAATAATCTCTTGCTTGGATGCTGGCCATCTAATTAAATTCAGAGGGGTATTGATTCTGTCCACTTAAATTAACTTTAATTTTATATATAACCAAATTATAGATTTAAATTAACCAATATAGATCCCTGAAAGTCCTCCAAGAAAGTATCACATGTCTCTAAATATAATTTTTAAAGTGAATATGATTGATGTCTGACTTGGATTGTTGATTATTTTCTATTTTAACATAAAATTCCTAGCACAAAAGGATAAATTGAGGCACTGTTTTACGTAAGGTGAAGGCACAACTTAGCCACAAAGAAAGCAAAAACTTTCTAAAGCTCACTAAGGGTATGTTATTATTCCAGAGATTTAGAAAATATTTAAGAGTAGCATTTTAAATTAAATTGAAAACATTTGTAATAGTTTCTTATCTAAATCATCATACATTATAAAAGCATTTACATATATTAAAATCCAAATATTTCAAAGTTCACACGTGGTGACAAGAATACCAAATCTGGAATCCTAAGTGTGGCTAACCAATATCTAGTTAGAATGTTCCACATCTTTGCTAAATGCTGAGCAAGAGAAAATGAATTATTTGGATCTGAGCCTTAATAATTTTTAGTGTCAGGTCATCAATCTCCTGACAGAAAAATATTAAATTCTAAAGTCACTTCTCAAAGAATTCACAGCATTGTTTTCTTCCGATTATTTGCTACATAGCACCAATTTTATTATCTCTGAGTTAGGGTGGATACAATGGAGTCAGAAATAATACAGAATAGACCAAATTACTTAGCCATACATTACTGCCAACTTTCCACTTGATTGCCTTGCTGATCTATTTCTCTATAATTATCACTCACTAGTATTAAATATTTGTTCTTGAAATTGGCTAAAACATTCTCAAAATGCAGAGATGACAGAAAATGCAGATGATGAAGAAATGTTTTCTTTGTAAAACTGAAAGAGTTCCCAGAATTGTTTTCAAAAATAGAGGACAGGGAAATAGGTAACTAAGCACTTAAGAAAATACATACCTTCCATATAATTTTCCATATCTCCATGAATTACAGGAATATAAATCTGAAAAAGTTCTAATGGCTGTGGAGAATAAAGCAGATAGAACTTTCAGAGCACAAATATTTTGTCCTTCTAGAAATAAACATCCACCATCCCTAATCAACCCACTAAACTGTTAGTAAATTGTGTTTCTTGAACTCTTTTAAGGGGACCACTTTAATCTTCCCAGAGAAGATTGTCTAGGGCAAAACAAAGATTTCTTACCATGATTACCATTCAGAATCTAAAAATAGACATCCAAGAAAATTGAGATCAAGCAACTTCCTGACATAAACCTGACCTAATTCAACAGTCTGGTTTTTATCAGTCCTTGCTTAAGACCCAGAGGGTCATGAAGCTTCAAAGAATAAGAGACCCCGCAGAGGACACAGAGCCCATGGACAATTTACGTGTAAAATAATCAGCCTTGCAAAAGATTAGAAATTATCTAACATCTCTTAATAGAAGACCTATTAAGTAAATTGTTTAAAAATCCATACAATGAAATACTATATAGTTGTGAAAAACAAAGAAGCAAGAAGACTTCCATATATGGAACTCTGAGAAGTATGGTAAGGGGAATAAAACACAAGGCACAGAAAATGTGTTATAACATGCTAATATTTAATACATATACACACAAATACACAGAGCACAATATTCTGGAGGACTACACAAGAGACAGGGAGCAGTGACCGATTCTGGAGAGAGGAAAGGAGCAATCAAGGCAAAGGGGGAGAAATACAAACTTTTCACACTGTGACTTTCCTATCTTTGAATTTTGTACCTGTATATCTCATACATAAAATCATACTTAATACCACTGGTGAGAAAATAATGAAGCCACCCTTACATCTGTAGGACATTTGTACGACATACAAGGAGTCAGGACAAAAAGCCCTACAGTATTCAAATGGTTCCCATTTCATCGTTTCCTCATTCACCAGGAAGCTCCACATAACAAAGGCTGTTTCAACTTAGGGTAAACATCTTTTCCACCTACTGTTCCTTGGATTGTTTCAAATAAACTTCCCGTGGTAGCATAAGGAAGATAGTTTAGTGGCAAAAGCCATTTCCCTTCCATATTAATCTTCATCAATCTCTCATCCAAAAGCTTCCCAGAAAAAGCATGCTTTCTAATTAAAAAAGGTGCCTGCATTGAAAAGGCAGCTCCAAAGCCAGTCCCTAGCCCTTTGTTTCTGAACCTATCTATAAAGAAATTCTGAGGCCATCACTACAGTGACCCCATACTGGAGAGAAAAAGTCCCCATTTGGTACATCCCTCCTTGATAGTACTACAATCTGACAGCACTTAGTGGATGAGACAGAACATAGTGTTACAAGTGGGGGCTGTGAAGAGAGACTGTCCAAGTTTGAACCCTGATTTTGCCACTTACTAAGTAAATATGGACAACTTTCATAACTTCTGTGTGCCTATTTCCACATAGGCAAACTGTAAGTAATAATACTACCTAATCTGACAGCACAACTTTTCATTCTTTAGGTTACAACCCATTAGAGTGAATAATAAAATTAATTTGCTGAGTCACAACTGGCACTTCTTTAATTAAATGAGACAGAAAAAAATGGAAAAGAATAAAAAAGAAAACATGAATTTTAAACATAGTGAAAGGTGATCATGAATTTTTTTTCCATTCATATACAACATAGGGACTGGGGGGGGCTCTATGTGTAAGGTGTCTCAATTTTTCACTGGGGGTCATTTAAACAACTTAAAAGTCTACTATAATTAACTATGAGGAAAAACTGTATTAATAAATACCATGTACTTAATACGTTGCCTAGCACTTAGTAAGCACTCTGAGGATGAGCTTCTGTGATCCTTATTACAGTAAGAGTAACCAATTTTTGTCATCATCATCATCTATAGCATTCAGAGGTAAAAAAGTAAACTGAATATATAATTGATGGCAGCAAAAAAATTACATAAAATACAAATCTTAATGAAATATAATGATATTAAAATACCTATAGAGATAATTATGATCACTTGGGAAAATTTAAAAACAGAAAATGGAATGAAATAATGTAGCAGGTTTGTGTAACACAGTTCAGAGGAGAAAAACACCGAATTTAGGGAACTTCACCATTGGGTGAAAATAAACTCCGGGCATGTGTATGTGTGTGTGTGTGTGTGTGTGTGTGTGTGTGTACATGTGAACGGGAATCATAAGGTTCATGATGACCTAGAGAAAATATCAACTTCTTATTCTTCTGATTCTATCTTTGCAAAGGGACAATCCATTATTACTTCTGCATCTGACCTGTAGCAATGTGCAGAAGCTAAGGCACTAAATCCAAATGCTGGACAGGGATCCCCCCAACTCTAAATGTTAACTTGTGTGTAGTGAGAATAAATGGGAGGGATTAAACATGAGTATCATATGTGTTTTGTTTTTATGCTTCACATTGTGATTTGAAAAATAAAAGTGGCATTCTGATTTATACATATGTTCCTTGGGAGTCTGGTGAGCATGAAGCTGTTACTGAGACACCGACCAGTTCTTTACTGACTAAACCCAGTTTCAAGACCACATGGCTAGAATGATATGGACACAATACGAAATGCTGTCACTCTGAGAAGACTTTCTGGCCCACCAAACATTCTCCTCCAAAGCAAGTTGTATCCCAATGGTTTTCAAAACTGTGTTGAGTGGCAGAAGCCAATCTAAAACCTTGTGATATGTATAACAGAAAACCAAGCATCCCCTAGTGTATACAGGCATGAGGGGAGCCTGGAATATTCTTCCTGATTATTCCCCCAATAATTCCTTCTCCTTCCAGATGGCAGACCTTAACAGAGCTCCATTGGACAGTTTGAAAGCCTCTATTCCATCTCAGTAGCTATCAAACTATAGCAGGCATCAGAATGATCAGGAAGGCTTGTTAGAATCCAGATGGCTGAAGCCCACCAGTGTCTGGAAGGCCAGGGTTGTGAAGCCTGAGAATGTGCATTTCTTACAAGTTTCCCAGGTGATGCTGATGCTCCTGGGTCCAGTGACTACACTTTGAGAACCACAGCCCTACCACCCCTTCAATTTGCTTGATATAGCTTGAACAAGGATCACCTATACTTTATACCTTTGCAACTAATTTGAAAGTTCTAAACATTTTTATTACAAAAGCATCCTAAAAATTCAACATACAAAGTATTTAGATTTGGGGATTTTTTTTCAATAAAGCAGTGTTTAAATCCTAGTGATTTAGCTCCATTAATTGAGAACACACTCACTAGGGCATGAGAAGGTTCTGATACAGTGCTATAGAAACACATTTTCCTAAAAGTTCTTTAGGTTCTATTTCCCTACAGAACAATAATGTTCCCTGTTTGGAAATAATCCCCAAATGTTCCCTCTTGTTTAAATTGCATGAATTCTTAACATACGTGGCACACATACTGTAATCTATGACTGAATGGAGCCCTTTCTGTTCTCAGGGAGAATGGAAGGATGTTATTTTCAGAAACAGTGAGGCTACCTTTCCCATTTTTTTCTGACTGGCAAAATACTGCAATAAAGTATTGCTCAACTCAGACTGAAACAATTTTCCCATCTGTCAAAATATTTTAAATAGTATCAAGCTGGTATTACTTTGTCAAAACATTTCATCAGAAACAGTATCTAAATTTAAACAAGCAGTTCCTCGAACTATGTAAGTAAGGTGAATAAACTGTCACTGACACAATATATTTTCTGGAAAACCTGCAGTCTTGTTAGAAAGACCTTGAAGGAAATGGGTGTTTAAACCAAGGATAAATGTACACTGGGTAGAGACAAATGAACACTGCGTAAAAGGCTGAACATTTCATTGTCCTAGAAATGACACCCTTCAATTCTTCCCAAACAGCATAAAACAACCCCAGCTTTACAAATAATTCTGGTCAGTCTCAGTAAACCTACAATTTTGCCATAAAATATGAATGTTATAGGTTAATGCAGAGACCTCCACAAGCATAAGGACCTTGGGATTTGGAGTTGATGCTAATTCTCCCTTCAGCATCCATATGAGGTGGTATGGATCACCTGATGTTTCTGGGCCTCAGTTTCTACGTCTGCACACACAGGAAAAACCTGCCTCACAAGGCGGACTTGAGATATGGCACTAAGAAGGCATCTGATGGACTCAGTTTTCCTGCTTTCACATCCATCCATAAAACTCAGATTAATCCCCATGATTTGAGTTTAATTTGGGAGACAGTATGAATAACAGGAAAAATAATGTCTAGTGACATTTCATGTCAATAATTTATAGAATGTATATATTCTGGCTTTATACATTCTCTACTTCTTCTCGTTATAAATCTAGCACAAGAAAAGCACTAACAGAACATTCTCTCTAGGTCAGACCTACCTAACATTTTTTCCCCATAAAGGAGTATATCTCCAATTATCTACAGATGCTACCAAAACTTTTACATCCTTAAGGGAATTTGAAATTCACTGTATGTCCTAAATTCATGTCGTTTACCACCTTAGAAGGAAGTACAGTATATTTGTAGCAAATGATACTGTTTGCTGCAAACTATTCAAAGGTTAAGTAACTACAGACTCACATTGAACTTTTTTCTCATAGGAAAAATGTTCATTTCTTATACCTGGTCAAACAAGCCTACAGGAATGACAATGAATGAAACAGGGTTAAAACAGTGAGATTTTGGGGTGCTGGGTGGCTCAGTTGGTTAAGCATCTGACTTCAGCTCAGGTCATGATCTCACGGTTCGTGGGTTTAAGCCCCACATCGGGCTCTGTGTTGACAGTTCAGAGCCTGGAGCCTACTTGGGAATCTGTGTCTCCCTCTCTCTCTCTGCCCTCCTTTCCTCATGCTCTGTCTCTCTCTCTCTCTCTCAAAAAGAAATAAAAACATTAAAAAATAGTGAGGTTTTTTCCGCTTTGATGTTTAAAATATTCTGAAGCAGCCTTGGTTTTGCAAATTTCACATTCTAAGTAATCTCGATTGCCAGAACCAAGTTCATTACAGAAATTAAGAAGTCTCTAACAATCAAAATTGGTTCACAACACTGTTAAAATATTTAAATATAAACATTGGGTATCTAAACATAAACTAAAACAAAGTGCTAAAATTTTTATTTAAATTGAGGAAACTGTTCATGCATACATTGAGGTTTTTATCATTCTTCACAGTCATAGGAAAACTTTTAACAAAGACACTAACTTACTCGTAACATTTTCATATGTATGTATATTTGCCAGCTTCAGAAATATTTCTTTGCTTGTATTTGTGCATGACTTCAGTATTTTAATTATCCAGAAAGTACATCTAGCCAGGTGGAGAATCACAGACACATAGCATTCTTTTCGCACAATGATCTTTGGTGTTAGTGAGGCACACCTGGCTGGCTCAGTCGGTGGAGCGTGAAACTCTTGATCCTGGGGTGTGAGTTCAAGCCCCACATCGAGTGTAGAGATTACTTAAAAATAAAATCCTTAAAAAATTGCATTAGTGATATATGTTGTTTTTATGTGTGGGATTATGGTTTTGAAAATATCACTATGATTTTGATTAATATGATTTTATAATGTCAGACACTGTTTTTGGAATCTAAGGATAGCTAAGCACTTACTTTGAGAAAATGATATGGTATCTATAACAAGAAGAGTTTTGACTTTTTTAAAAAATGACCCTAAACAATTATCATTATTCTCATAAAAGTCAATGTTCAAGATGACTGTTATATCAAGAGCCTTTTTTAATATGAATCAGGTAGAAATTTCCTTTACTGCATTCCTTTTGTACCCTCGGATTGATCATTGCAAATGTCCATGCAGTCTGAGGTGTCAATTACTTGCCGATGGACACAAAACTCACAAATGGGTGAAGCCAGGACGTATGGCCCCCAGGTGGGTAGTCTTACCTTTCCCTGCCAAAAGAAGAGGGGTAGAACCATCCCACTCAAAGAGTATACAATCGAGCTGGGGATCCAAGACGTAAGCATACAACAAGTTAAATAATAAAAGTGAGAAATAACAACTCAGCGAATTAAGGCAACACATGTCGCAATGTGAACTAAGCAGTGAAGACAAGGGGTGAGGTCAGTGTGGCCAAATGAGCATGGACAGCTGCATAAAGAGGAGTCCTGAAGTAGACATGTAGAACAAGAAAAGTTTAAGCAGAGACATGTTTCATGTGTCCAGAATAACAGGAGCAAAACAGAGACATGTGAGTAAACAATCTGGTTGGAGTGAAGGATTTATATTTAAAAAAAAAAAAAAAGTATTGATGAAACTGGACAAACAGTTGAAAAGATCGTGAATGTCTTGAATTAAAGTCTGGCAGGAATCAATCCTACCACCACTGGTACCCATCCAAAAATTGTGAGTAGAGAAGAACTTTGATTAAAAGGTGTTTGAGAAAAATATTCAGCAAGAGCATGAAAAAGAAGCTGGTGAGGAAATCCCCAGAGCTGTGTATCTACTTTAAAATCTTTGGTTTAAAATTTTGGCTTTAAAATCTACTGGTCAATTTCAAAGACCCATAAATTACTCAATAGTTGTTAAATATATCTTACTATTATCTTTTATTTTCTTACAAATGCTACAACTTCAGAACTACATAAATGCAGTTTTGGAGCATGCCTAAAGCTGCTTCACTAAGATTTACTTCTGAAAACATATGCTATAGTAGGTGCTACTGATGGATCCTCCATATCTACTTGCCTTTACCACTGTAGAACACCCTGGCCAGACTTTGATTTCCAACCTCCAGCACCTGTATTTCTTTCCCAGAGGCCAGAAGGGGCTGGGGACATAAACCCCACACAACCAACCCTGAGTTCTGCCCAGCAGTCCTCAACCAATGGCTAGAATCAAGCGTTGCCACATAAATATCTCAGCTCCCTCCCCTGGATGGAATATTTCTCTTTTTTTAATGTTTTGTTTATTTTTGAGAGAGAGACAGAGTATGAGCAGGGAAGGGGTAGAGAGAGAGGGAAACACAGAATCTGAAGCAGGCTCCAGGCTCTGAGCTGTCAGCATGGAGTCCGAAATGGGGTTTGAACCCACAAACGATGAGATCATGACCTGAGCCCAAGTCAGATGCTTAACCAACTGAGCCACCCAGGCTCAGAATATTTCTAGTGTGCATGTTGTACATTCTTTCCCTCAGTTACCAGTAGAATAAGTCTTTAGTTATCCAGCATAGTAACTTCCTTGATATCTTCCCCCCACACATTCCCATCCCTGCTGTCTTCTACTCTCTTTCACATTTTCCCTATTACAGTGTCCTAGACTCTGTTTCCAAATGACTTAAACTGGAATCCTTGCCTTGGGGTGAGGGTGAACGCAAGCTAAAATACACCATGGTGTTTCAGCTTACTAACCTTGGTTCAAGTTACCTCCCTTGTTCTAATAACCACTCAAGACCCAGAAAGTACCTCCTTTCACCCCTAGTCTGAGTTTCCCTGATCAGCCCAGCTCATTGCACAGGCTCCCTTTCCTAAAACTTTCAACAATCATAGCCTTTACTTTTAGGTGTTCTATATCACATGGTGTGTTATGTGTATGTCTTACCTTCTCATCCACTAGGCACTCACATTATAGATTGAAACTTTGCTTCTTTGTATCTTCCACAAGCATAAAGCTGAGATTTGTGTCATTCAAATGGCTACTGATTACTACTTCTCCCTGTTGACTTACAGACCAGAAAACCTACTGATAAAAGGGGAGTCATACTTTATTTAGCTTAGGATTTAGATATGGTTCTTTGGACACATATGGTTTGGCAGAATGAGAGAAGGTAAAAGGGCCAGCAAATTTGAATCTAGCTTTCTGGCTTCTAAGTAGAAGCCCACTGTTCCAAACATATTTCCAGTTTCCTAATTTTTCAGTATAGAATGCAGAGGAAACTAAGAAGATTCATTTCTCTTTAATTCAAACCTAGTATCGCTCATCCATTTTCTTAGTCAACAATTGTTTATTGAGAACCTGTTATTGTCAGGCACTAGCATAGCAAACCTATACATATTAGAGGGAAATTATGGTTTTTGCTGTCTGGCACTTATGGCTGAAGGTACAAACAAAAGAAGACAGATAATATCCAAGCAAAAACAAATACACACAAAAAAATGAGAATTATAAAACTGAGGCTATGAAATAAAAATACAGAGTCTAGTTGAAAAGAATGACCAGGATAAAAAGGGGCTACTCAAATGGGGTTGATCAGGGAAGATCCTCCTGCCCTAAAGGGTAAGCAGACAAGCCAAGGGTGCCTGGGTGGCTCAGTCAGTTAAGCATCTGACTTCAGCTCAGGTTTGTGGGTTCGAGCCCCATGCCAGGCTCTGTGCTGACAGCTCAGAGCCTGGTTCCTGCTTTGGATTCTATGCCTCCCTCTCTCTCTGTTCCTCCCCCACTTGCACTCTCTCTCTCTTTCAAAAATGAATGAAGATTGAAAAAATTTTGTAAAACAAGAAATTCAACCTCATAAATATTTTACCCTATTCTAATAAAGTTGAGGACTATGGCATCCTGTTTTATGAAGACAGATTACCTAATTGGGGAATATAGAGGAGAGAGTGGGGAGCATATACAGATATCCAGGACAGCATGCTTGATTCTGACACATCTTCCATTCAGGATACCACCCTTCCATTCTGTTTGAGAATTCCTCCTGGGGAAGTCACAAGACTTAGATAAGTAAAAATAGATTACCACTCTGTGTCCATTGATATTGGTATGTGTACTTGAGTTATTATTAACCATATAAACAGTATAGAAGGTGATATATTCCATGGTTTCATGTAAATAATCTAAGATTCAATGATTCATATTTCCTTTTTTTTGTCACAGAAAAGCTACTTCTCTTCCACCTCATGGAGCATTTACACTGTAATGACTTATCCATGTGTCTGCTAGACATTACCTGTTAAATGTGAAGAAAAAGCCAGCGTTGAGTTCCTCACAGTATAATTCATAATATCTTACCTATACAAGGTACTCAATCAATGTTTGCTAAATGAATTAATAACACTGTTAGTATTTATTGAATGCTTAATATTTTCCTGGCACTGTGCTAATTGTGGCTGGTACTGCTTAAGATTGTGAGCTCTGGAGTCAATAGTCTGTGCTTAACACCTGAATATGTCATTACTAGCTCTAGACCTTTGGGAAACTAATTTACAATCATCACTCCTCAGAGTTCCCATGCATAAAATCCAGACAATAATCCCTAGTTCGTAAATTGGTCATGAACATTAAATGACAGAACACGGCACAGTGCCTGGCATATTATAAATGCTGAACTTCTTCTTCTTCTTCTTTTTTAAGTTTTATTTATTTAAGTAATCTCTATACCCATCATAGGGCTTGAACTCACAACCCTGAGGTCAAGAGTCGCACACTCTCCTGACTGAGCCAGGCAGGCACCCCTAAATGCCAAACTTCTAAACTCTTACATAATCCCACAATAGTACCATGTAACACATGAAGGCACTCAATCTTTGAGACTCAGATCACATTACTCATGATGGGCAGAGCTCAGATAACCAAAATCCATGGGACTTTCTATCAGTCGGGGTGTAAGTTAACCTGCTGTAACAAAGAAACCAAATAATACAATGGTTTAAACAACAGAGAAGTTTATTTCTCTCTTGTGTAGCATGCCAGATTGCCAATGCCTTCGGTGACCAATACTCTTTACTCCTTTTGCCCTGACATCTCCTAGAACACATGTCAATGTATGGTTGAAGCGGGATCAAAACCATCTGAAGTTTCAGACAGCAGGAAAAGAAAGGGGCAGAATGTAACAAATGTCTTAAAGCATAGATGGAGAAGTGACACACATCACTCACATTCTGTTCCTAAGAACTTAGTCACATGGCCACATCTACCTCAAATGGGGACTGAGAATTATAGGGCCTTGCTGGTCAGCCATGTGCTCAGCTGCAATTTTATTTCCTTGGAACAAGGGGGAATGGATTTTGGTAGACAGCTAACAATCTCTACCATGGACTCTAAGCCTATGCTTTTCAACATAAAGAATCTAATGTCTCATTCTGAAACTACTCTGTTGCCATCCCTGAAAACTTAACACCTTATCATGCAAGTTACTTGACTATGTTACAGTGGGGATGAATTTACTACACACTTAAAAATTACATGAGCTCGTGTTCTGCCCTTTCTGTGAAAAACCATCAATCTCTCAGTGTTACTGCATCCAATAAAATTATATGCTTTTAGGAAAAGGCATTAAAGACTGACTGACAAAAATCACAGTTCATATTTTATATGTGGGAAATTAAGAACCAAAAAGTTACTTAACTGAAGTCCTAACTAGTCTTAGATAGTAAGTCAACCAGATATAGAATCCCTAAAACAGAAGAGAATGAACTAACACTTTCAAACACCTACGAGTATTCTAGGTGCCTTAATTAATTCAAACAAATAATTCCTGAACACTCATTATGCCACAAACAGTGTGCATTACTAGAGACTAGACACTGTCTATGCCTTCTAGAAGGTGAGGTCCAAACTTTACACATATTCTGTTTAATTTTACCTCTACTAACACCTTACACAGTAGACATCATAAATGAGGAAACTAAGACTCAGAAATGTAGTCAATTTGCAAATGTCACTCACTAGTTAATGGTATCATGTTAAAATCCAAATCCTCTTGGCTCCACAACCAGTGCCCTTTCCATGATGTCCTGACTCCCGACTCAAACCACACCAGACATACTAGCAATGACTTCACCAAAAAAGAACAGATCACGCACTTACTATCATTATCTGAATTTTTTCTAATTTTCTGACTGAAATGATGCATAAAAACTACATATGCCAAGTGAGTCCCCACTGGAAACATGATCAGAGAACTGTGCACATGGGCATACGTCACAAGTGGCAATTAAGTGCATAAAATCAGCATGACTGACCCAAGGGTGTAAACAAACAAGCAGACTGGGGAGTATTATTAATCACATGCACACTGTCTACTTAATTGCAACTCGGGCTCTTAAAAGTTAGAAGAGAAATTTCCACTGAAGGAAATTTCCAACTTGGGGGTAAGATCTCTGTTTACAATATGTAAGTATTTTAGATACACATATGCTAATACATATGACTTCAAAAGCAATAAAGTTGCCAAATATTTAAATGAATTACTTTGTCAAATACATAAACAAAAAACGCTGTTATAAGATTTATACAAAATCCATTTTCTTATATTCTGAATTTTGTGATGGTTGAGAAGGAATAGGAAAACACGGGTGTGTTAAGACCTTATCATCTGAGAACATCTAAATAACAAGAGAGACTTTTTCCCATTCTATCATTCAATCACTCTCATTAAAAATAAGTACCTACTTGAGGTATAGAAGGGTCTGACACTACCCACTTGAGGGCAGATCTACTTTGATCTCTTTGTCTCTGTCTCTGTAGCATTAGGTTTCAAATAAAAATATATGGTGATTCATTCCATACACATGTTTATTGTTGTACATTTTATATGTAAATGTATATGTAAATTCATACATTCAAATACAGAGGCAGTCAAAGTTTTTGTCTCTTTCTACTTTTAAATGCTTAGATGGGAATATGAAAGAAAGTATTAAGCTATTTACTATTCCCAGTGGGATACTAAATGAAAGCTAAATAAGTCTCCAGAATAAAATAGAGGATTAAATCAATTTATGCAAAAAAAATCTATGTGTCTAGATTGTTTTTTGCTGTAACTACATTCAGTGTAAGGTTAAAAAAAAGACAACCTCACATTCTATTATAAAATTCAACTTCAACTACCATACTTAAATTAACTTGCTCTGAGAATAGAGACATTAAATTATATCTTCAAATCACTTACACAATAGCTCACAATATTATTACCTTAAAATGTAATTCTGATACTTATACTGAGAAGCTGGAAAGTTCCAATTGAATGAGTTAACTTGAAGGAATATTCTTTTAAGCAATTTTACACAAAATGAGCATTATATGGTCATCCAAATGCATATGCAATAAACATTGTATTTTTAAAAATTGCACTGCAGGAGAAAGTGGTTTTATCTAAAGAACAAAAATGTTTGCATTTCTTAACCTCAGTTTAAACAAACAAATTAAGTTCCTTAACTATACTTAATGCTCTCTTTTTTTTCAGTTTATTTATTTTGAGAGAGAATGTGCATGTCAGTAGGGGAGGGGGAGAGAGAGAGAGGGAGAGAGAGGAACCCAAGCAGGATCCGCACTATCAGCTGAGAGCCTGATATGGGGCTCCATCCCATGAAACACAAGATAATGACCTGAGCCTAAATCAAGAGTCAGACAGTCAACCAGCTGAACCACCCAGGTTTTCCCACTTAATTCTGTTTTTGACAGTATTTTTCTCGGTTCATGAAGAGTTATGTGAGTGCTGCTTTATTAACTAGAATCCATGATGTCAGAGTTTTCAACTGCAGTTTCACAACCATTAATGAAATGATTGTTTCTTCTAAAGGTAATTTTTTTGTCAACTACATACCTAAAATCATAGTTGTCTTCCAAAATATGAAAGAATTTTTTTTCTAGCTAAGGCTCTGCCTAGCCTTAATATAACCTGCCTGTTCATTGGAATAGTTTGTTTTGAATATAGTTCAAGAACTTTAAAACTTATATTTATTGGAGCACCTGGGTGGCTCAGTCAGTTGAGTGTTTGATTCTTGATTTCAGCTCATCATGATCTCATGGGTTCATGAGTTTGAGCCTTGCATCAGGCTCTGTGCTGACAGCAGGGATTCATTCATGGATTCATGGATTCTCTCTCTCCTCTCCCTACCCCTCCACCACTCACACTCTTTCTTGCTCTAATAAATAACTAAACATTTCTAAAAACGTAACTTAAAAAAAATAAAATGGGGCGCCTGGGTGGCTCGGTCGGTTAAGCGTCTGACTTCGGCTCAGATCATGATCTCACGGTCCCTGAGTTCGAGCCCCACGTCGGGCTCTGTGCTGACAGCTCAGAGCCTGGAGCCTGTTTCAGATTCTGTGTCTCCCTCTCTCTCTGCCCCTCCCCTGTTCATGCTCTGTCTCTCTCTGTCTCAAAAATAAATAAATGTTAAAAAAAATTTTTTAAAATAAAATGAATGTTTAAACATTTATATTTATTAAGATACTTAAGATATTTGCACACTGAAAAACAATTTGCTCTTGTGGTATGTCTTACTCTTATTTTGATTAAAAAAACTATATATAATGAACATATTGCTTTATAATCTTTTTTCTACTTAGCATACAGAAAATATTTTATACGTCATTACATATACTTTTGTAGTGGCTTACACAGCCTTCTTTTAAAACATCCTTTTGTGTTTTTTCATTAAAGTATTGGTAAGTCAAAGGAAACCTGATATTTATAGAAGTATGCTTTCCACCAGTTAAAATCAGATCTTACCTTTGACATTCCATCTAGAGAGACACAGCTCTAGAGGGAGGAAGACTTAAATTTTAGGGTGGTGATATGTGCATTCCTGGGAAGTTACTTAATTATCTCTTGGGACCTAAACTATTTCATTGGTAAAAGTCTAGATAATGAAGAATATCTTACTTGTCAAGAGAGTCTCTTGAGAAGCCTTCAAAATTTAACGTCTATGACTAAAATACGCAATTCACTGCAACCAAGCAGGGGAAAGTGTGTGCCAAGGCATAAGTGAATTGGGAAGGTGTCCTCCTCTGTGCAGCTTCACTCTCCATTGTCGGGCCCCAAATGACTCATCCCAGAGATTTTCCTTTTCTTCAGGCCAATCACATTTTTCAACCAAGTAGGAGTTTATTCCTGCCTTCTTGAGCTGGCACCAACCCATTTTTCAAATTGTGTCAAGCCATACATTTTATTCAGTGACAACCTTTCTTTTTCTAAACCTCGGAAGATGAACACTTTTTTTTCCTGACTGTAAAAAATCAAATTATGTCACCTAATTTCAAGGAAAAGATCTGCAATGGCAGTCAGACCAAACACACCATTTGTATGCAAAGAGAGTTAAAGTACTGGAAAAGTACCCTTGCCAGTAGAGTGTGGTATCATTAAACACAGAACTAAATTTGAAGCAGAAGTAGTAGAAAAAAAATATATCTCGAAATGTGATAGGGTCCATTACGCTTCTTGATGAGATTACTTGCCTCTCCAATACATTACCCAAAGGCGCTTACAAAACTGAGGGAATATATTACATTGGAATTATCAGGACTTTCTAAGTAGGTCAAATTTTGAAGCAAAAAAAAAAATAAAATGCTTCAAACTTTATGCAGTGTTACAAAAAAAATTGTAGGAACTCTACAGCAAAGGTGCTAATCACTTTTTAAAGTAAATTTACAAAAAAGTCTTACTCTTGCATAAACATTAAATGTATCGCTTTAAAATGCAGACCAACACACCTGAGGGCTGTTCTTTCACCATCAGCTTAATTCAGTTTTTAATAATAAACTGAATTTTAATTATATAAATATCTTTATTCATTTGAAGCTCTTAGAAAAGTTGGGCTCCAAAAAAGTTCAAAATCTAACTCTGATCATTTTGAACCAAACAGATTCAGTCCTTACGATAAATATAAAATACTTTTTCTTCTTCCTACTGGGTTTCCATTCATGGTGTTATTACAAAACAACAAAGCTCTGGTACAATGTTTTTAATAACATTTTAGTTTTCTTAGAGGTAATTCTAAAATAGCAGGTTTACTATTTGTGTAACTTTTCATATGGGAATATTGAAACATCTAGCAGCTGTAGCATATGCTTCAGAGTGCCCTAGGCAGCAACATGATTACATAAAAATTGACTTAAGAACCTATTTAATTAATTCAAGTACAAGTTGAATAAAAGAATGTTAACTGCTTTAAAAGTAAAAACTTCTTTTGAAAAATCATCTCAAGCAAGAAAAATATAAAAATATAGGTCTTTTAATGTCTGATGTCATGTTGACAAAGGTTAGATAAATATGGACCAAAGAAGTACCTGTGGAAATAAATAATGAGAACATAGACCTTTGTGATTTGCACCTGCCATGATACCTGAACAGTCCACCAAGCAGCACCTCTTCAGATGCAGGCAATGAAGCCCCCAGTGAAGATACCATCTGGGAGCGAATACATTATGCCAATAATAGTGTATTGTGAATTACTGTGAATAATACAGACCTGACACGTTAGTGTTAGTAACTAGTGGGCCTCTGAGAAAAGGGAATGCAGAACTGTAACATTTAAATTGTGTGGGAGGGAGGAAGGAAGAGTGAAATCCCCCAGGTTTAGACCCTAAAACGTAAGAAGAAGGTTCATGAAGATTAAAAGAGAGAAAAGCTCCAAAGGCAGAGAAAATGTCTTTAAACGATTTTACCATCATCTAGACCAACTTTTATTTTGAAGAGGGGGAAATTCAGGATCAAACAGACCAACCAAAAGGAGAATGGTGAATGGCGGCCATAGAAACCAGCTTTGCCAATGTTGTGATCTACTTAGCAACGACACCACTTCTGATTCTTTGGGGAATTACATTCTTTCAACCAGGACTAAAAAGTTGTCCCAAGTCATATAAAAATTCCAAATCATATCACATTTATTGTCACAAGAATGCAACCTAGTTTTGAATGTTAAGCCACTACAATAATGCATATGGTAAAGAGAGAGGAATTATATGGAATAGAAATAAATTGATAGAGGATTTTAAAATAAAAATAAAAAAACAAAAGAAAAAGCTCATGATGTTTTTTTTTTTTTTCAGGCCACCATTCCTTGTGGCATTCCCCAAACTTCATATCCCTTTTATTCCTACTTTCTTCCTTTCGTGCAGTTTCAACTTGCACGGCACACTGAAGACTCTCAAGTAGCCACCTCTAGTTCTGCCATCTTGACAATGACTAATCCCTCTCTGGAACTTCCCTGAGAAACTCTACAGTGTCCTGCTGCCACAGCAAGGACAAGTCCAGGTAATAAACATGGTACTTCACTCTTCCTGAAGGAAGGCACAGCATACAAAATCAATCTCACTGTGTATATTTCTTGTCCTGTCTCCTTCTGTGTGTCTGCTAATAAAACATTCACTGTATCATTGTGTTTAAAACACTGTCATGTAGGGGGTGCCTGGGTGCCTCAGTTTGTTAAGTATCCAAATTCAGCTCAGGTCATGATCTTGCAGTTTGTGGGTTTGGGCCCCACGTCGGGCTCTGTGCTGACAGCTCAGAGACTGGAGCCTGCTTGGGATTCTGTGTCTCCCTCTCTCTCTGCCCCTCTCCTACTCACCCTCTGTCTTTCTCTTGCTCTCTCCCAAAAATAAACAAACATAAACAATTTTTTAAAAATTAAAAAAATTTTAAAAAGTCAAATAAAACACTGTCATTTTGATCTCAGGCTCATACTTTATCCAGGGATGCAGACAGTCACCAAAGATGTCTACTCCTTTCTAATGATGCCACTGCCATCACCCAAAAGCCACAAGCCTACATTTCACAGTCACTGAGCTTGTTTTATTCCTTCCACCCTTCCCTTTG
Organism: Neofelis nebulosa; assembly: GCF_028018385.1. Taxonomy (NCBI): domain Eukaryota; kingdom Metazoa; phylum Chordata; class Mammalia; order Carnivora; family Felidae; genus Neofelis; species Neofelis nebulosa. The sequence continues at coordinate 58,699,747 of NC_080785.1, forward strand.
ACAATCCATCCTAAAGGCAAAGATACATTTTTTAATTGTTGTAACAAAAACCACACAGCATGAGATCTATCCACATAACAATTTTCAAGTGTAGTGTACAGTATTATTAACTATAACTACATTGTTGTATATCAATCTCTAGAACTTTTTCATCTTGCTTGACTGAAATTTTATACCCATTGAAGAGCAACTTCCCATTTTTCCCCCTCTCTGGCCCTTGGCAACCACCATTACTGTTTTCTTTCCCTATGAGTTTAACTACTTTACACATATATGGAACCATGCAGAATTTTTTTTTCTGTAACTGGTTTGTTTCACTTAGCATTAGTTACTCAGGGTTAATCTGTGTTGTAGCATATGACAAGATATCTTTCCTTATGGCTAAATAATACTCCATTGCATATATGCCACATTTTCTTTATCCCTTTGTCTGTTGATGAACATTTAGGTTGCTTCCACATCTTGGCTAGAGTGAACTAAATATTGGAATGAACACAGGAGTGCTAATATTTCTTCAAGATCCCAATTTCAGTTCTTCTGGATAAATATCCAGAAGTATGATTGGTGGATCATATGGTACTTCTATTTTTAATCTTTGAGGAACCTCTATACTGTTTCATAGCAGCTGTACTATTTTACATGCCCACCAACAGTGCATAGGGTTCCAATTTCTCCACATTCTCACCAATACTTGTTATTTTCTGTTTGTTTTTTCTTAAGGTCCGCCTAACAGTTGTGAGGTGATACATTATTGGGCTTACAATACCCTGATAACTAGCAACAGTGAACATTTTTTTTTCATATACCTGTTAGCCATCTGTATTGTCTTTGGAGAGTGCCCATTTTAATCAGGCTATTTGTTTGTTTGTTTACTTATTTATTTTTGCCTTGAGTTGTAGGATGTCTTTATATTTTTTGGATATTAGCTCCTCATAAGATACATGGTTTGTAAATATTTTCTTCCTTTCCGTAAGTTGCCTTTTCGGTCTGTTAATGGTGCCCATTGCTGTGCAAAGTTTATTTATTTTTGCTTTTGTTGCCTGTGATTTTTGTATCATATATAAGAAATCATTGCAAAGACTAATGTTATGAAGCTTTTCCTCTATTTTTTCCTGGGAGTTTCATAGTTTAAGGTATTAAAGTCTCTAATCCATTTTGAGTTGATTTTTGTGCATGGTGTAAGACAATGGTCTAATTTCATACACACAGGCATTTGAAAAAGTAATTTTACACCTTTTAAAAGTATACATATACGTATACATATATGTAGTAAAACTTTTAACATGAATTAAAGAACAATAAACCAAAATGCAGAATTGTGTTTATCCTTTGGGGGCAGGGAGTCTCAGAGGAGACAGCGCTGATAATGGTCATATTCAATTTCCTAAGTTGGTTTTATGTATGTACCTAGTATTTCACTATATTTGTACATATACATATACACAATTTTAGATATATGGACTATTTTATGAAAAAATTTAAAATAAAACTGTTTATTTTTAAAGGGGCAAAGTTTATAGTTTTTTAAAAAAATGAATCTAATAACTTTTAAAATGATTTTTTTTAATTCTAAAACTTCCCTATATACCCATTAGCATAAGAACTTACCTCTAGAGGTCCCTGGGTGGCTCAGTCAGTAAAGCATCTGACTCTTGATCTTGGCTCAGATCATGATCTCAGGATTCTTGAGATCACCTGCCACGTCAGGCTCTCAGGATTCTCGAGATCACATCCCACGTCAGGCTCTGTGCTGACAGTGCAGAGCCTGCTTGGGATTTCCTCTCCCTCTCTCTCTATCCCTCCTTTGTGTGCACATGTGTGTGGACTCTCTCTCTCAAAAAAAAAAAAAAAAAAAAAAAGAAGTCTACTTAAAAGTTTCCAACTCTGAGGTAAAACAGTCTAACATCCATTGGGTGGAGCACTGCTCTCTATTTCTAATCACACAGATAAATTCTACTGAAAATTAATTTACCGAGGCAGTTCATCCAAATGCATTTTATTTTTATTTATTTAATTCCTTCTACCAAATCCCAAGATGAAAACAAAGTTCAAAGATTACTTGCTATACAAACTTATCAAAAACACTGATCATGAACAGAGATCCCTACTCGCTTGCAGAAAAACTCTACTCAAGAACTACTATTGTCAATGCTTGATGGTAAGCACTAAATAGGTCTGCATGATAATTTATGTCAAGGTTTCTCAGCCTCAGCACTATTGACATTTTGGGTCAAATAATTCTTTGTTGTGTAAGGTTGTCTGATACATTGTTGGATAGCTAACAGCATCCTTGGCCTCTTCCCACTAGAAGCCAGTAGCATAGTCTGTCCCCAGTTGTGACATTCAAAATATTGCCAAGTATTTCTGTAGTATAAAACTGTCCCCCAGTTGAAAACCACTGCTCTATATGAATAACACACCCTAGAGGTGCCCTCAGCAATAGGACCCAGCAGCCTTGACAACAGAAATACAAATAGGAAAAAAAGTGCTAAGCTCAAGCAAATTACACGTTATGGGAAATCAATTTAGACCAGCCTAAGTAACTTATTATTTCCTTGAATACTATACAGCTACATGAAAATAAGGAAATTGATAAATATAGTGCCACTTAAAATGACTCTTAAATAAGAATTAATCTTCATTGATGTATTCAATTAGCAGTAAATTGATTAGTCAATATGTCAAAATGCAGGAACATTTTAAAGAAATTAAATTTTCTGTGTATTTATCGTGTGTCAATAAGCTCCACATTACTAAATTCCATGACATTTGTTGATAATTGATTAGCTCTTTAATTAGCACTGGATATGAGTAACGACTCATTTCTCCTGAATATTCCATGCTTTGTGTTTTCCATTTTCTCTGGCAGCTACTCATCCATCTCCTTTACTGACCAATTCCCCTCTATCTTCCAAATTTTGGAGTTTCCCATGGTTGAGTACTGAGCCCTTAGCTTTTCTCACTTCATACCATATCCCTGAGTGGTCAGATCTATTTCCACAGCTTCATATACCGTCTATGTGCCATCATCTGCCTCCTTGACGTCGTCCCTTCAAAGTTCCAAGAGCACTTCAGTTGAGATGTTCAAGCCCCATCTTCACATATGACATCTCCCTTGATCCAGCTGCTCATGCCATCGGATCAGAATTGACATTTTCCTCATTCGTATTTTCCCATCTAATTAGTTATCAAATCCTATTTATTATACTGGATCTGTCAGTTCTGTCCACTGTCCTCATCCCCACTGGTACTACTTACTGAAGGCTACAATGATTTCTGGACTAGGCTACTCAAAGAGTTTTCTAACCTGTTTCCATATGTCTACTCTTGCTTCTTAAGAACCTATTCTCCACTCAATAATTTAAAAATACTATTCAGATCATGCAACATCCAGTGTAAACTTGCAATCACTTCTGATTGCACTTACAGCAATATGCAATTCCCTGCCATGACCTAGTAGGCTCTGCACCATCTGAACTCCTTTGCTTACATCTCCAAGCAACTTCCCCTTTGTACATGTTTTATCCATGGTGGTCTTTACTCTCTCAGAGAAGCCAAACTCCTTACCACTTGGCACAAGCAGGTCCCTGTGACTTAGAAAGATCTTTCTGTGCCATTCAGGCTCATCTTAAAATGAGCATCTTTAGAGAGAGAGCTCTCTGATCCATCAAACCATATATGGCCTGGTATGTAAACATTTAACATGTATCGTAGCATATAATTCATACAAAGCTGCTATGAGCTCCATATCATTTTACAGGTAAATACATAAAGGCTTAGGAAGGTTAGTAAGATACTTTCACATCACAGAGTAACAGAACTGGATCCATAGCTCTCTCATCTCCAAGCCTGGTCTCTGACTAACACACACAAGACCTTTCCCAATGTAGATAGTCTAACGAAGACAGGATATGCTTTACGAATTACAGCTTCCTTCACTTCATACAATATTGTTTACCCACTAGTCTGTAAGATTTCAGAGACAGAAGCTGCAATTATTGATCTCTAAATCTCAAGGGCAGGTGATACTTAAAATTTGTGATGAAAGGGTCAAAAGAACAGGAAGAAAAAAATAAAAATAATAATATAAAATAATAAAAAAATAAATAATAAAAAATAATAAAATAAACAAGAGAATTCATCTCTGGGAAAAACAAGGCTTTATTTATCCAAGACTTTTAATAAAATATTTAATCCCCAAAACAGTAGGGACAAATGCTGAAGATTAGGACAGGAACAAGTGGACCTGGAAGCATGAGGTTATTACTATTCAGTCTTCCAATGGCTGTGACCAAAGCCACCAAAAATTACATTAAGTGCATAAAGCAGGTGACTAGGACCAGCAAAATGGCACTTTTGAACCTGTTTCTAGCCATAGACAGACATGGAAATGTACAACTCTGAATCCAAGTAACGAATGACGCGTTCTTCCGAGATAAAGACATTAGAGAAAAGAAAACACTCGTGATGGAACAGTTTTGCAAACAATGGTTTGTAGTCACCAGCACTACATAGCGTCTTCGCTTTTGCAAAAATGAAAGAATCCAAGGATACTTTATAACCACGATCTTTCTGACTTTACTCCCTCCCCCACCAGCAGTCTCAACTCCATTTATCCCCTACTTTCTCTGCCAAAAAAAAAACAAAAAAACAAAAAAACAAAAAAACGATTTTAAATCTCTTCCAATGTTTTTATAAATAAAGCTTGGCTGATCCTATCAAGATGACAAAAGGTCTGTAGCCAATAAAGGAAAAATAAAGATGAGAGATTGCTGAATGCACCTGATTGCCTGATAAGAGAAGTCAATTATTTTCTATCTGATGTTTTCATTTTCAGCTGGAAATTTCAGACAGTGCCCCTCTCACTGAAGGAAAATTTTTTAAAACACCATTACTCCACTGGAGGGGAAAAAAATTCTCCAAAGTTGTGAAATGAAACTCTTCCTTCATTCACACACTGGTTTTTATTTTTACAGTCGTACCAGTAATCTGAAAGAAAAGGCACTGAAAGTCAATTCCAGGTCTCTAAAATGTCTGACTGTGCATGACCCAGTTCTCTTCAGCACCTCCCAGAAGATTCAGCCAATTTTTATTTCTGCAGTGCACCAGTGTTTATCATTTGTTTTACAACGGTGCTGCATGTTCTTGAAAGTTGACACAGATGAATTTCACCCCTCGTTTACAAAAACTCAAGAGAGACGAATAGCCTTAAAAACTAAATCTGCCACTGAGGCATGGTTAATTTACTAAAACAGCATTTTTTTTTGTCCCCCTCTCAGTTCAATATTTACTTCCTTACAGTGGTAACTCCACCTCCACCAGAGCCTCTTTATTTGTCAAGATTTCTGACAAATTTCCAGCTTATAATTAGGCATTATGAAAATTCACTGTGGGACATCTATTGCTAGACAAAAGCTTTTCCATTCGCTTTGCTTTAAAGGAACACTGATGACTTTCACCTTGGAAAGGCTAAGAGCAAAATCATGGATGCATTTTGACTGCATATATATGAATAAACTGATTTCTTAGGGACAAATGCTCTAAGACAGACCTGGAACAGAATCCTAGCTGTCTCTTATTAGCTGGGTAATCAAAGGTAAGTTGCTTCATCTGTCTGTGCCTCGGTTTCCTTAGCTATAAAATGAAGATAGTAACACTAAGTGTCGCATGGGTATATTAGGAGTATTAAATGAGAAAACCACCCAGCGCAGTACCAGGCACATGGTAAATGCTCAGTAAATAGCAGTCATTAGTGTTTTTATTAATAACAGAGAGAAAGAGTAGGGACAGTCCTCACTTCCCCACTTACTGCCATCTTCAGAATTCCACCATCCTCCTTTACTAATGAAGAAAGCATCTAGGCAGCTTGAAGCCCTGGAAAACCACAGCAAGCCTAGGGGTCCTGTCTCTGAGAGAAAGGACAATTGTTCAGATCTGAGGCAGCTTCTCAGGCCCTGCAGCATTGCCTAAACCCACTGACAACACACCCCCTCTCCGGGATGAGAGGGGCTCGTGCCTCTCTCCCCAGACTGACGTCTCCTTGTTCTGTCAGCTGAAGCAAATTTCTAGTCCCTCATCCTCAAAGCTAGAGTATGGACAAGACATGCTCTGACACTCTTCAGAGAGAATTAATTCGGAGCTGGTGGGGAAGAGCAAGAGCAGGGAGTTTTCAGGAGCCCAGGAACAAGTAAGACATCTCCATGGACACTTTCCCTGGCCTCACAGCATCAAATAATCAAAAGAAAGCAACGGTCAGAAATCAACCAAGTATGCCCAGACACATGTTTGGCTTTCTGTGTGAACAGAGCTCATCCCTCCTATGACTCTAATCATTTCAGCAAACAGTTGGGGAGCTAATACAGAGTGAGCTCTCTGTATTCTCAGCACTTGGCCAAGTCTTCACATGTACAGACAGTCTCATTGTCTCCTATCTTCAAAAACATCAATACTGTCATTTTTCTTCATTTTTCAGGTGAGAAACCAAGGCATAGAAAGATCGGGAAACTTCCTTGGTGCACTTGGGTGGCTCGGTTGGTTGAGTGTCTGACTTGGGCTCAAGGTGTAATTTTGTGGTTCGTGCGTTCACACCCCACATCGGGCTCTCTGCTGTCCGTGTGGGGCCCACTTAGGATTCTCTGTCCCCCTCTTTCTCTACTCCTCTCCCACTCACACACTCTCTCTCTCAGAAATAAATAAACATTTTTTAAAAGACAAAGATTGGGAAACTTCCTAAACAAAACACTGGATTGCATGGAACCACAATTTGACCCAGTCTAGCTCCAAGTCCTTAATCTTCACTCCTCTCCTCTATGCCCCACTCCCATTGGCCAAACAACTGGAAAGTTGGTCTTGCTTTCTCTGATTCATAATTCAATTTTCTGTAAGGATATTTCTCTAAAACTTATGTTACTGAACTGGCAGGAGCTTTGAACAGATTCTAGTCCTCTTTCATTTAATATTCAGAATACACACACTTAAAATATTGTAATTCTACTAGCACTGAAGTGGGAACCCCATCACAGAGGTGTGGATGAAACAAAGTGGACCCTGAGTCCTGAACTCTTGAAGCTTTGTGATAAGGCACAGGGAATCTGTGCACAGTGCACTCTACTTCTGTTTGTATTTGAGGTTCTCCATAATAAAAAGTTAAAAGCAATAAAAATTTAAACCACAAACAAGATACCTGAAGATCTTAACCCATTTTAGGATCCAGACACCTGGGTTCAGTAACTCAATGTTTCTTTGGACAATGTCGCTACTGGATTGATTGCAAGAACTAAGAGTGCAGGAACTTATTTATCAAAAATTTTACTAATACAAGAATCCTTCCCCAGGAGTATTTTACTCTCATCTATCTGGGACAGCGAAGATATTCTCGGAGTTGAACCTTTGGCTCACTCTAACATCTGCTGTTCCTGGAGCTACTGCTGCTGATAGGAAAACCTTTTCCTTCCTTCCCCGTAGCAGGTTTGTCTTTCCACAGCCTACAAACTACTAAAGACTATTTGCATAATCGAACTAAAAACTTCCACCCCTATAGCCTTTTCACAGTTCTCTTAAAAGGTGAAAAGAGAGAAACTTACCCGTTCTGTTGTACATTCCCTCTTTGCCAAAATGTGCTGTGGTTTCGAAAACTAGCCCAGTGCTTCTGAACTTTTCTGTATCCGTTATAATATTAAAGAGCCACAAGGAAGGGAAGTGGTTAGTCAACTTGCTAATTTTATCAGTCCCTCCCACTGGTTAAATAGTACCTGATGCTACAGACCCGAGATCAGTTTTCCAGCTCACTTCTCTGGTACAGCACGCCTTTATAAAAACAACCTAACTTGAGGGGAAAGAGAGTGACAGTCAGTATCTAGTTCATAGGCATGAGACACTTAATGAATGAACGTTTTATTACTATTAATAAGAAGCCCAACAGACTACAGAAACCAGCGATTTTACAAAACGAGGAGGAGGAGGAGAGAGAATGTCTGTCAGCTCCATACTCTAAGCATACTCTCAGTCGGGTGTGCAGGGGAGTGATTTTAATGCAATCAGAAGATGTGTGGGAAGTAGCTGGTGTTTCACTGCTGATAAATTCTCTGCCCTGGAATGGAGCCAGTTTACCGGATATATACACTTCCACAACTCGGGGCCCTGGCTAGGACAAGTCTCTTCCTCCAGAGTTTATCAATTAAAACATAGGGCCAAGTAAGGCATATGCCTCTGAATGAGGGAAAACTAAGCGTCCTTTAAAGAAATCATGAACTGTCTTATGGTTGTAAGTATCTGCAGTAAATGAAAAGAAAATACACAACCTAAAGACAGATTTTAATGAGGTAAAGTAATTCTGACGTGACAATCCAACTCCAAAAATAGCAATATATAAAACACTGGCTCCCCAGAAACCTCTATCACAGGATTTTCTAAGTTATTTAAATGTATGGCATTTGAATTAAATATGGAATACTCACTTTGAAGTGTATTTCCCACCATATCATTAGGGCAGTGGGAAAAAAAAAATATCTGAAAATCAAATCATTACAGTAACTCCTGCCTCTGATTGGCTGAGAAATTGAAAACTTCAGTCCCTTCAGAGAAATTCTGGCAGTTTTTATATAATTGCATATGGTGATGGCGTTTGCAAAAAGAATTAGCTTTGGTAAACTAAGGCACGCTAAGGAAGCTAGCAATTCATTACTGTCACTTTTCCTTTCTTAGTGTTCTCACTACTCACGCAATCAAATGAGGAAAGGAAAAATTTGGTGAAACTAGTGAATTTATTTTCCACCTCCATAAGTTTGTTTTCTAGTTAGAACTAAGAAAGTATACTGTACTGAGGTGAAATACCAGCCATATCTTGTTCTGAGATCCCAGCTCCAATCTGCCTTGAAGAGCAAAAGGTGCACATTTCTAAGCCCTCAAGGTCATGTCTGCCTAACTGTGTGAGTTTAAGAGGAGGAGCAAATACCTAAAATCAACATTTCACACCCATGGCCCTCCCACCAACATCAGTGGCTTCTGTATCTTCACAGAAGGAAGAGAAAAACACACAGAGTTCTAGAGCAAAAAGAAGGGAAGGAAAATGAAAAAGACTCACACTCTTTCTCTAAAATTTTTTGCAGCCTCCCCAGGCTTCTACATTCAGGGCCACCTCCTTGGCCTCTTCCAGAAGCCTTCCTCCTCCATTCAAACATACCAACTTGCACCCTCTCTGAAGTCCTACAGCATATTTCATCATTCTCTCAGTCTAGCCATAAATTATCTCTATGGAATGTCTTTCTAGAAGACTGTCAGCCTCTTCAGGACTTAGATACATCCTTGATGCCCACCTAGAACATTAAGCTTATGGATCACAAATCCCCTCTTTTAAAACAAGTATTTTGCAAGGCTCTTTTACTGACCTAAAATGAAACTCAGAGATTCTGAATCCAACCTGTATACAGTATATTTTTGCAAACTCAATGAAGTGCTGGGGCACCTGGGTGGCTCAGATGGTTAAGGTTCTGACTCTTGATCTCAGTTCAGATCATGATCACGTAGTTTGTGAGACTGAGCCCATGTCGGGCTCTGTACTGACAGCACACAGCCTGCTTGGGATTGTCTCTCCCTCTTCTCTCTCCTCCTCCCTCACTCACACTCTCTGTCCCTCCCCCCCAAAAAAAAATAAATAAACTTAAAAAAATCAATCAAGTGCTCCCATGCATGAGTATATACACACTTCAGGAGTCCTCCAAAACTTGTCCTACCTCCCAATGAGCAAATCCAGATTGAAGAGATGTAAGAAGAACCCAATCTTTACAAGAAAAGTAGGAAAGTGAAACACTGGACAGTTGAGTAGACGGGAAAATAAAATCTAGTATTAAAATAAGAAATAATAAACCAGACTTATCATCACATAATAAAGTAAAAGGAAAATAACACTAAGTGAAGTCCAGATAACATGCTAAGGAAAATTACAGACTGGAGACCTAAAGAAAATGTAAAAAAAATGATTAATATTCTCTTACAGAAGCTGAGAATTGTTCCTTATTCATAAAACATTTTACAGGAGCATGAACTTCTCCTTTTTTCAATACTGAACCAGAGAGCTACAGATGCATACTGACAGAGCTGTGTGTGTTGGTTAAAATCCCATGAGCCACATTGTTGCCAGTGACATGGTTCTCCAAATGGTGAACAATTTGCCACAAAGCTTCTAACAATAAAATTTGAAATTACACGATACTTGTAGTCCTAGAAAATTCTGTGTATAATAAAATTGAAGAAAACAGTTTCATATATGTAGCAGACTTTGTTGTTAGGCTCAAATAATTATAGACAGGCATTTCACGCATATGACTATCCAAAGAAATATTTGAAATGCATGGCGCAAGAAAATTTTTCCAATTGTAGCAGTGTGCCTCACATTATAAGACCCCTCATGACCATGAGACTGGCCCACTAAATACCAGAAGCACCACCTGAACATTGTGGCATCCAGAAAACATTCTCACAATTTTCCAATCCTTGCCTTGGATGTCAGCACAGCCTCATGAAGAGCCACCACCCAAGACAATCCACGACCCTTGGCAAATTGAGCTGCTTCGGAAGTCAGGCAGGAACATCGAGAAGTGAAAGAAACCAGGGGAGGGTTACGTGAAATGAAGGACACGGGCCTCGGCTCACGTGAGCCACCATTAGCAGCCACCATGGGCTCCTACCCACTGTAACCTACAGATTATGAGCAGTGCAGAACCTTCTGTCTTCCAAGGGAAAGGAAGGAGACATCTAGATTTTTATGCAAAATGTCACTTTTCGAAAGATTGGCAAACACTCTTGGGATCAAACACAATTTTTCTGTAGGCTAACATGATCTCTAACATGAACTATTTGGTCAATTACAAAAAGCAGCTGTAATAACATTTATAAAATATGCAATGCCAAAATATGATATTTAGTGTAAAAAGCAGGTGACCCAGCACTCTGATCTCATTTTGTAAAAACAATTATATATAAATTATATACGATCAACCCTGGAGTATCTGCCAACATGTTCACAGGAATTCTCTACTGATAGATATTTCTTTTTCCTTTTCAGCATTTTCTAATCTTTCTAAGATGGGCACATAGGTTTTACAATAAGAAATAAGCCTAGTTTTAAAACTATATTTAGTTTATTTAGTTTTAAAACATTAGAGAGAGGACAGTAGCTATAAAAAGCTCTTTGAACACAGAAAGGACCACGGTTAAAATGTACAAACAAATAAAATTCGTCTCAAATACCAAATTCTGCTCCATGTCAAGCACTGGCTAAAGACCAGATGTAAAAATCAAACATTCTGCAAACCAGAAGAAGGCTGTGCCCAAATACTAGGATTCACTACATTGGGTTCCAGATAATGGGTCATTACTTTATCTCCTTTATTAGCCAGCCAGAGCCCACACAGGCGGAATTGAAGACTGAGTGCATGACAAAGAAATACTCAAGTAACTGTCGATTAAAAAAGATCTAGTCCTTTAAAAAGGTGAAAAAGTAAGTTTTTCTATGAGCTTAATAATAACAAGAAGAAAGTTAATCTTTAAAGTGAAAGTGTCTTAATAATTTAATTACCTTTTTCCTATTTACAACATCAACAGAAGCTGGGACATTTTTGAGTTCAATAAATTACTTTATTAATCTCCTCTAAGGCTTAAGAAATACTTCATAAAACCTCTCTTTTTTTGCAAGCCAGTTTTATCCTTCTATCTGCTGAAGACTTGGACCACATTTTACTCCTATAAAAGCTTATTTTCTCCCAAATTAGAAATATTTAATTAGAAACGTTTCAGAGCTGATCCTCCTAGGGACCAAACATGACATCCTAGAAAAATAAGCTAAGATCTTAAAAAATCATACATAATAAGACGATTTAAAATGCCCAGGTATACACCCTAAAAATTCTGCAATCGCTACTGATTTTTTGGGAATTAATAAAAATGTACTACCAGACTGTATAGAAAGGAACTTTAGAACCACAGAAATTGGTGTGGAAATGATGTTACCATTTCTAGAGATGTTACTTTTTCCTGTTAGAGAGTACAGTCATGCCACTGCTTACTTTGAAAGGAATTCACCCTTTCTCCAGGCTTCAGCTATATGCTGACTAGAGCGTCAGTCCCTAAATACGTTTTCAAGTTTGTTCATTTCCATTCTGCAGAATCAGAAGATTATACAGTCTGTGATCTAAAACTTTCCTTTCAGTTATGTCTTTCAATTTTGATGACAAAAGCAGATGTTTGCAGGTCTGAAAGTTGCTAGTTCGACATTGTTGGGGAACCTAGGGTGAATGCAACAAACTTACCAATTGCCCAGCATAAAATGCGATATGAAAATCTCATAAGCACAGTATCATGCAGCATGTCTTTCTGAGAAAAGCATCCCAAATATAGTTTCTTTAAAATGCTTTAGGCATCTGGATTAAATTTGCTGCTAAGGTGATTATTTTTAGGCAAGATCCTGCGTATTGCCATATATTCAAATAAAACTTTTAAAATTGCCATTGAATACAACACCTCTAATACTTGTTGACAGGAAAGGAATATCATTCGTGTGTGTGTGTGTGTGTGTGTGTGTGTGTGTGTGTGTGTGTGTGTGTAACACATAGTATTCAAATACACTAGTTACCAAATAAGTGTAAATTATGAAAGATTAACATTTGAGGCTATCAACTGAGGCTAATCAATTGAGGCTAATAGAAGATGATGACAAGCTCATGATGTGAAAAGCACTCTGATATACTACTGATAGGAGTGTAAATTGGTACACCATTCCTGGAGAAATAATTGTCACAGTGTATCAAGAATCTTTTTAAAAGTTCATGCTCTTTGAGAGCGACTCTTTTTCCAGGCATCATTTCTAAAGGAAAAAAAAAAAATAAAAGATGTAAAATGATGATTCGTGTAAATGAACTTCCATTACACTGTTATTTTAAAAAGTTGTTAAACACCTGCAAATCATCTATCTGCCCAACATAAAGGGGATAATAAAAGAAATTATGGTATAATTATATGAAAAAGTATAACACAACTTCTACAAATCATGATATTAAAATATGTAATGACACTAAAAAATGTTTATAATACAACGTTAGGTAAAAAAGTTAGAAAATGTGTATGTATTATTATCCATATCTTGGAACACAAACATGCTCCATTCATAACCTTACATGTCACAAATAAAATGTATCTGCATATTCAATAGATAAAGACCAAAAGCCCAGGATGTGAAGAATAATTATCTCTGGATGGCACAATTATAGATAAATTTTATATTCTTCTTTTTACCTTTTCTTTTTGACCAAGTTTTCTACCTTGAGCATCAGGAAAAAAATACTTCATAAATCTGAAGACATCAAAAAGTTGTGAAGCACTCTTCATGGATGTCAGAATCTTCTTCATTATCACAGCACCCTCTACTTGGTCTTTAGTCTTCAAAAGCACATTTTATTGTTACTTTGGCTTTGTAGACTTCTCATTTTACTCCTTGATAAAGTGATGCTTGCCTAGAAACTCAGACAATTTAGGGTGAAATCAACCTTAAGTCGATGTGTTATGTTATGTTAATGTGTCAGCTGGTCATCTTAGTTACTCCATAAGATTTAGTTACTCTTAAAAACAAACTGCTGGGCCGCCTGGTGGCTCATTTGGTTAAACGTCTGACTTTGGCTCCAGTCATGATCTTGCAGTCCCTGAGTTTGAGCCCTGTGTTGGGCTCTGTGCTGACAGCTCAGAGCCTGGAGCCTGTTTCAGATTCTGTGTCTCCCTCTCTCTCTGCCCCTCCCCACTCACACTCTGTCTCTCTCTTGCTCTCTCTCTCTCAAAAATAAGTAAACATTAAAAAAAAAAAAAACTGCTAAAATCCACACCCAATTAATTGCAAAATAAATAAGCAAATTTTTACCTGGGACAATAGTAACAGTGAGTGTTGGATTTAAATCAAGCCAAGGAGAAAGAAATTCATGTTCATCTAGTTTCCATAATACCAAACACTTGAAAATTGTAACTTATTTAATTATCTCAACAATGTTGAGAGTTAACTTTTCTTCCATCTATTTTACAGATGAGGGGATTAATTTTCTCAAAGACTAGGTAAGTTGATGAAGGTCTCATATTTCATAAATGGAGAACCAGAACTGACTACAGATAATTCTGGCTACGAAACCACTCTCTAGCATATAAAAAGAGGTGTTTCTTTGGAATCCAGGTAGTGCACCTGGACAACTTAAAGAATAAAGTCTTAGAAGATTATGAAATAAATTAGATTATTAATAAGAATAAAACATACTTTTTTCCTCTGGAGTTACTATTATGGAAGATGAAACAACTAACAGAAAATTGGGGGAGGAGGGGGAAACACACAGTTGAATTAATAATTGAGGTCATGTTTTCTGAGCCCCAAATCAGGACACAGGACATAGACATGGTACCAGTCTCCTGTTTTGTGTAGCCATCCTATGTCCAATGTTTAATGGGGGGGGGGGGGGGGGGTATGGGGGGGGGGCGGGGAGGGGGTTTAAATTGGCATCTTATATATTATTTGTAAATACTAAATAAAAGTCACATTTTTTACTTCAAAGGGAAAATTTCAGTTACAAGTAGTATATGTTCCTCAAATCAAGTAACAGAAAAAAATTTATGAGGGAGAAGTAAAAACTATCTCATCACGCTACACTACAAAAAATAGCCATTGTTGACGTGGTAACCTCCCAGATTTCTATTTACATACAAAACAGCATAGTAGGAATTAGGAAAATGAAGGCTGGTTAAATTGGCCAAGTAGTATAGTTGGTGACATGAGGCAAGGCTTGAACAGAGATGTGTCTGACTCCCACAGGAATGTTTTTTCTACCTCCCATTTTGCCAAAGGTAGGGGGATGGGTGGAATACTCCACAAACACAGAAACTGAAGGGGAGTATTCAATTGTCTGTTTTTAATACTTTCATAAAATGAAAAATATTAGATGGTTGACTCTGTCATTTACTACTATTTCCCTTTGAGCAAATCACTGAATTTCCCCAGGCAGAATGTTCTCACCTATAAATAATGGTGATAACTTCCAGAGTTCTGAAAGAGTCAATGACTCAGTAACTAAATGGAATTAAATTTTAGTACTTAAGAATCTCTGTTTGAGAACAACACAACATTCTTGGGCATCAAAATGCAATGCTAACCTTTGGGATTTTAAATGAATTAATTAAGATACCATTTGGGCCACGTGTACTGACAACTCATTCTGCAAAGAGGAATGATAATCAGTTCAACAAATAATAGCCTGCTGTTCTATTTTCTGCGACATGACTTGGTATTCCACCAAGTTTAAAAATAAATCTTTTACTCACCTTTGATTGAATCTCTCTCCCTCTCCTTACATTATTACTATGCCCTACTATGGAATGCCTCCCTCTGCTGGGTTAAAGTGTGCTTTGAGTATTAGAAATGGAGGATCAGAAAAGGGTCAGAGTTCCATGTATCCTTTCTTTCTCTCTAAACAGTGCCTAAAAATCACCCAGAATTTCCAACATTTCTTTCAGGCCCCAGTTCCAAGGGTGAAAAACTTCGATCACTAAAACAGTCCTGGGTTCCAGCTGTTCATGTAGAGACTGGGTTGTACTAAGTGAAGATCATACCCTGCACGAGGCAGCAAAGAGGAAGGAGTACCCAGACCCATTCAGTTATGTGCCCATTGTGAAATGCCATTACAACATTCTTTTGTCTCCCGAAGGGATAAGTACCTCACCAAGTCACACACAGTCCAAATGAGCTGCATTCTTCTAAAGTAGTTTCCACTAACTGATAATCACTTTCACTCAGTGCAAATATGTGACTTCCCTTTCTGGAAAAGGTCTTGAGACCTTGCAATGTTTTGTTTAACAATAATAATCTTGTTGTTTCACTCTCATCTATTCCCCTAAGAATTAAAATGTTTTTATTTCTCAATACTAGGGATTCTCAGGGACCATTCTGGGATTTTCCTAAAAAGTTTGCCTACTGTACTACCACTCACTAACTAGATAGTCTTAGAAATGTTATTAAATGTTCTGGCCTTTATTTTCTCATTTACAAAATGGGGTTAATAATGTCTATTTCATAGAATTGCTGTACATATTAAATAAGATCAATTATATGAAGGGCCTTCACACAATGACCAGCACATTTTAAATGGTTAATAACTGATAACTACAATTTCTATAAGTAATCATAAACAATATTTATATAGTTTTCTCCTCTCCACTCTGAGGATATTATAATGACTGTGTAACTGTATGTATATTCTTTCCATATTTTTTAAGGTGGCTAAAGGCCCATTTAGGCCCTTTTTCCACAAGTTTACTATACAGTTTTTTAAATCCTTTTAAGATCCATAACCCTACTGAATCAGGAATAAAATGTATACTTAGTTTCAGGCAAACAATAGTTCAACAGAAGCCCCTTCAATTTTTAATTACTCCCTCTTCCTTCTTCAAGTTCACTGCTATTCTCTGATTTTTTTAATCTTGAAAGCCAGTCAGGGTACATTATTTATGTTATATTCAATAGGGAGGAAAAGAAGAAAAGGAATTTTATTCAGGACACTAACTCTAACCTTGAAATGTTATTTTCTGAACATTTGTTCTGCTCACTGAGCAATTTTTGTCTTCAAGTCAGATGTCTAAATACAGTGCTTGAGCTCTGCTTAAAGGCTAAAAATATAGACTTCTGCACAAGGTGATGGTTACAAAAGAAGGTATTTAGAATATGGTTCAATAGAAGTAAGGTAATTGAGCATTAGCTAGCTATATAGTTGAACCTGAAGAATTTCTGATCTACACTGAAGCTTTGGAGTCAACTCTTGGGCCATTATCCTTTGAAATACATTTTACTTGAAAAGAGAGTCAATTAAGTAAGTGGTTTCCTGAAATCCTTCACCAGGTCCTCAATTTTCATCATTTCAAGACTGGAAGTCCTGGAAGCCTTTGTCGGCCTTTTTCCCTCTCTAAATAGAGTACTTATAAAAACATGTTCCACAAAGCATACTGAGTATGAACAGGAAGAATGGCCACAAAGCTTATGAAACATTTCCCTCCTCTTGAGAAAAAGCTTTGAATAGAAGTCAATGAATAATTATGATGCTCAATAGTACCACGTAAAACATAGCCATCATATAGAAAGTTTTTTATCCTCCAGAATACATTGATCATTGCTGGCTCTGTTTCAGATTCGAAGTTCTGCTCTTGAACCTCACACTTGGTCTTCCTCAGGCACACTTTCCTAAAAGTAAAGTTTCCAGGTTGGGATGGAAATAGAAAAATAGAACAAAGGATTATCCTAGAGTGGATAATCTTGACTTTATTTTCCAATAACAGTGAAGTCCATTTCATTTTTAAACTTTTATTCCTTTTGAGAACCTGGAAAAAAATAATATTGGATGAAGAAAGGGAGATAGGGTACATAATAAAAATTGTGATGTGCTCATGAGGCAAATATTGCCTGAATGAGTGAATGAATGGAAGGAGTCATAACAACACTGGAAAATCTCAATAGGCTATATTATTATCAGATCCCTCTTTAAATATTTATTATAAGTAAATTGCATGAGGCCATCCTGTGTTTTTTAATACTTTATCTCCAGTGCCTAGAAACACACCCAAATACTCCTTAACAAGTATTTGCTGAATGGATAAATACACTTTCATTTTCCTTTTATTTCCTTTTCTACTTTTCCATCATTTTTAAGGCTAACACACAATTATTTTCTTAAACCTCTGAGAATTCCCCTTTCAACACTAGACAGAATAGATAAGTAAAATGGAATCATAATTCCTTAATAAAATTTTCATGTGAAAAATAATATTTGGCCAATTTACACATAGTATGCGAATTAAGCCTTTGAGAAAAGTAGTTTCTAGGCAACATCTGTCCTTATTAAGTGGGTAAAATGCAAACGCACATACATACTGGATATACATTTGACCAATTTTTTTGCATCGTCCTCATCATGAAGTCATTAGGTAGAAAACATCAGAACAGAAAAATTCCCCTAATCATTTCATTTATTCATCTCCCATAACAGTCAAAATTGCCTAAACACTACTTTTTAGTAATAATAAGTGTAAAATTGTGGTATGAAATCCAGGTAGGCAGGTAGTGAGACAAAGTAGCTAACACAGGGACAACAAAAACTGCATTCTAAAGGAGGTCTCTATCTGGACTATGTTGTGTCAATTATGTCTAATAAAATGTAGTTTGCTACACTCCAACATTTTTTGTAAATATGTTTTTATTGTGTATTGGAACATTTTTGGTGGAGGTTTAGGTGTGCTTTATTTTACGGTGAATTAAATTTTATACATATCTGAGACTGGAGCTTGATGCCTTAAATTTATTTCTAAAATGACATAAAATTTACTTTAAAACTTCCAAACTTCCACATCCATGTTTTTGAATTTCCAGATTGGGACTCTCAGAATAAAATAATACACATTTCTATAGCAGAGGTAGCTCCTGTCATGGGGTTAAAATGTTCAACAGGAAAGAATCTTTTTTCCTTCTGGAGTTACCAAACACCTCCTCATACCTTTCAAAGTGACCTTTTAAAACTGAATATGAAACGCATAAAAGGTTCTGTCTCTCTCCATATGCATGTATTCACAATGTCCTAAGGCATTTATTTCAGCAGAATTCCTGATGTTTTAAAGTTGATTTAAAAACAAATAAACAAAAATATTTAAGAAATAACTGCATCTTATAGCATTTTAAGAACTTCTCTTTTACCATGTTACACATAAAAGGCATATCTAAATTTAGATGTATGTAGATAAACATGCCAATCCCTGAAAAACCCTAGACCACAGAAGTTCTAGGGAAAAGTCTGTATTATATTAAACATGAGGCTCCATTTCCTTGTTTTGAATTATTGGTGCTGCTGTGGCAACAGCACAATAGAGAACTGTGTTGCACTCTCAGCAGAGCTATTTATATTATTTAACCTCTTCCCTGGGAGTTCTTCCTCTACTGAGTTCTTCCATTATTTTAATAAAGCAGCCCATTCAAAGTTTTTTAAAAAATCGTTGCTACATGTGAACAAACAACAGTTACCTTTAAGCTCTTTACGGCAAACATTCTGGACACGAAGCTAATCTTTTGACAAGGTTTAAGACAGAATACCCATTTAACAGATCATTTTACCAAAATATTTTTTTTTAATTTTACCAAAACATCCAGAAATGGGAAATAGCTATTTAAGTCCTAATTAAAACACTTCAAAGGAGAAGAGATTTCTACAAAATAAAAGTTCAAGGTGGTGTTCCTTCCTGAGTATAGGATGTTGCAAGTGGAAGGTGAAGCGTGTGCAGTGACATTGACTGGCAAAAAGACTAAGAGTAAACTAATTCCATAAAGGTACATGTCATAAAAATTTCTTTAATACTCACCCTCTAGAACAGTTATATTAACCAAAGAGAAAATTAATCAATTAGATTTATACTGGTGACTTGTTAAACTATGAACATTTCCTTTAGTTAGGATAAATTGGCTAGCCATGTAGTTGATTCAAAGGTAGGACCTTTTAATAAACTCTTTTGAACATAGTAAATGACGTTAATTCCCATATTTGGAAATCAACCAAGACAGCTGGAAGAAGTTGTTAGGACATGAGAAAACGAGGTAGGACAAAAAATGAAAAGTCAGTCTTCTCCAATGACTACGAAATGTTTGGGGAGGGAGTAGTGCAAGGCAAAATATTAAGGGTCAGGCAGAAACTATCAAAATGGAAGCAAAGGACTATAAACACTTTTGTAAATGAAAACTGCACCTCTCCAGATTTATCTGTCACTTCTCCCATAGACCTGCTCTTCATGTACAAGGAAGTTCTCATTTTCCATTCAACTGGCCAATACCTTTCCCTCTTCCATCCACTTGGGCTTGCTGTTCCACCTGCCTGCCCTTCTCCCCTCTTTTTTTGCTGGCAAAGGCACTTGTTAGACTTAGATCAGGTGTCTTGTCTGTCAGCTTGCTCAGTGACCCCCCACTCAAGCAGAGTGTCACTGCTTCTTCAGTGTCACAGGCCACCATCCCTACTTCTGCCTGAGTGGTCACATCTTCTTACTATGAAGGTGTTTTTATCTAGTTCTCTCACTAAACCGGGACCTCCTCAAGGGCAGAGTCCACAGAAAACTCATTCTTCTCTTTTGCCTCTTTTTTTTTTTTTAAATTGTGCTATGATTACTGAATGACTTAAATGATGGTATCAAAATGGATTTAAAATTAGTAATAAAAACCATAACATGTTTTTAAAAGTTACAATGTTCCGACATGTTTTAAAATATAAGTTTGCTCATGTAATAGAATGCAAGAAGATATTTAGGGTATGAAAGAAAAATAATAAGGATACAAAAAGAAAAAATTAGGAGAAATGGACCAGGAAGCCACTTTTGTCACTGCCTGCTATGACTATGAGCAAACTTAGTAAATATTCTATTAAAAATTTTTGAAGTGAATATTATAAAGGCTAAAATGAATAAGCATTATTTCTAGTTTTATATTTGGCTCCCGAAAAAAGTAAATTGGATAAGCTGTCATTCCAACTATTCATTATTTCTTTATAAAATGTAACATCACCCACTTTCTATGGAAGAAAAAAAATCACATATTCTTTCTTATTAAAACCTATGCCCTATAGAGGTGCTCTGTCAAGCTGAGAAATGGCATGTCAGGAGACAAAATATGCTGCAGAGACAGATGTCCCTATTCAAAATGCATGTACAATGATCAATCACAATTCAGAACATTCTTGAAAACTCAAGCACCACACTTAAAAAACAATTACAGAAAGACATGTTAAAATAACATCAAGAAGCTTGATACGTGCTGAATGCATTACCCAAGAAATTCAAAAGAGTATTTGTAGAACTTGAGAGGATTTTGTATTTTGTTAAGGTTCCATATAAGAATTTGAACAGTACTGTTAAAGGAAATACTGTGCCAAGGTCCACACCTGCTCTTGGGTGAGCTCACCCTTGCCTTATGCTACAAGCTAGCCATTCAATACCCATACCTGGCCTATCATTAATGTCATTCCAAGTTTCATGAAGAATTTAGTATTTGTTGTTCCTAAGCATGCCTTTGATTTCATTTCAAGTGTGTAACCCTAAACAATATATAGCAGCGTAAACATATTTTTGAGATTTCATATATGGTTATATATGCCTAGCTTTTTACTATCAAAGCCACATACTATTCCACTGCATGAAAATATCTCAAATTATTTATCCATTTTCCTATTGATGGATATTTGGTTTGTGAATAATGCTGAAATAAACATTTCTATACATGTTACTTTGTGTACATGTGAGTATCTATCCCCATGGGATTACACCTCCCAGTGGAATTGCTGACTGGGCCCTTACGAGATGCACAACTTGACTACATATGTATGAATATATTGCTCTCTTAAGTGGTACTAATTTAAACTTCCCAGTATGGTGAAATTTCCTACTGCTCCATATCCTCACCACCAATTGGTGTTGTTGAACTTTATTATTTTGTCAAACTTATGGCTGATGGGTGTATGGAACTGTATAACCTAGTAGCTTTAATTTGCATATCCCTGATCTTGATTTTAGCTGTTTAGTGGCCATTTCGATTTCATTTGATCAAAATTGACTACTCTTATTTGTCCTGTTTTTCCTGGGTTATTTTCTTTTCTTTTCTTTCTTTATTATTTTTTTTTTGATATCCTGAATGCTAATACTTGGTCATATTTATGTCACACATACCTTTTCCCAGTCTTTGACTTGTTTCTTTTTTCTTTTATCTTATAAATTTTAAATTTAATAATAATTATTTTCATAATTATTGATCCCTTCCTTCGAATTAGTGCTTTTTTGTATTTTGCTCAGAAAATTCTTCCACCCGCTATATCATAATATCCAATTTGCATTTCAAATTTAAATCCTTAAAATTCATCTGAAATTGCTT
Organism: Neofelis nebulosa; assembly: GCF_028018385.1. Taxonomy (NCBI): domain Eukaryota; kingdom Metazoa; phylum Chordata; class Mammalia; order Carnivora; family Felidae; genus Neofelis; species Neofelis nebulosa. The sequence goes on from NC_080785.1 coordinate 58,721,705, forward strand.
CTATGCTTTTACGAAGTAGGGATACATATTCAATTTTTTGTCCCAGTGCCATTTATTGAATAACTCATTTATTTGATGATCAGCAAGGCCATTTCTGTCATATATCTTGTTTCCATGTATAAATTGGTGCTTTCCGGGTGATTCCGCCTAATCCATTTGACATAATGTACAATATTATGGTTTTATAAGAAGTCTAGGTATGTTATAATGCCATTCTTCCCACTTTGTTCTTTTTATTCAAGATTGCCTTTCCTTTCCTTTCACGTAAATTTGACAGTTAGCTTGTTGAATTCCATAAAAAAATTCTGTTGGGTACTTGATTAGAATTTCATTGAATCCATAGCTCAGTTTGAGAATTAACAACTTAATAATACTGAATATTTCAATTCATGAGAATAGTATCTTTCTCTATTTACTTGAATTATTTTCAAATAACTTTCATTAAAGATCATCTTTGTACATGATGGTATTTTGTGTCTTTTATTAGATTTATTCCTAGGTTCCTTTTTTGTGTGTGGCAAATGTTATAGATATTGTGAGTTGTATTTTCTAACTATGGAAATATATCTTCTTGATCTTTGTATCCAGAGCTCATTATACATTTAGGGCTCCTTATACGCATTTTGATTATGAATAAATGAATGACAAAATGTTGTGACATTTACATGAGAAATAAAATTCTATAATGATGGTAAACCAGAAACACATTATTGGGATTATTTTGTTTTCATTTTAACTAAGGTAAGATTAAAATAGGAGAAAAATTAAAGCCAGAATTAACCAAAATATTAGAAATCAATTTCAAAAAGAAAAACTAGGGAAGGGCAGAAAATTTTGTAGAAGGCAACATTTCAGAGGAAGCTAAAACCAAGGAAGAAAAATTTTAAAACAATTGAAAAAATGATTCATAAAAAGGATCTAGAATTATTTATCGTAAAAAAGTTATCCCTACATCTTACTGACTCTGAAGGATTTTTATTATTACACACCCTTAATGTTTAATTTTTTAAATATACTGCATATGCATTTAATATTTTAAACATATCTATATATCTATATCTATATCTATATCTATATCTATATCTATATACACACACTACTCTACATTATCTGAGAACTGTTTCTCATGCATCTTACTCTTTCCTCCCACAAAGTTTAGAATTAAGATTTTTCTCCTTCATTCAGCCACACAATCATTTATCAAATATTTATTAAATTCAGTCCATATGCTGGGCACTTTATTTAAAAAAATTTTTTTAATGTTTTTATTTATTTCTGAGACAGAGAGAGACAGAGCATGAGCAGGGGAGGGGCAGAAAGAGAGGGAGACACAGAATCCAAAGCAGGCTCCAGGCTCTGAGCTGTCAGCACAGAGCCTGACACAGGGCTCAAACTCATGGACTGTGAGACCATGATCTGAGCTGAAGGCTGACGCTTAACTGACTGAGCCACCCAGGCGCCCCCTGGGCACTTTAATAGATAGTAAATGGAATGTGCCTGACTTCCACCCTCACAGAAGCTTATGGGCTCTTGGAGAAGACAGATATTAAATAAGGACTCACCAGTCTGTATTAAAATGTTGTGACAAGGAAAATACAGAGTGCTATGCGTACAGTTTAGGACCCGAGAGAGAAGACATCATGGACTGCCCATCTTGAAGAAGTGCTGTTAAAACTAATACTTGAAGAAAACTTAGGAATTAGAGACAAAACAGGTGTTCAGGCTGGACGAAAGCCATGGGGTGCACAACATGTAAGATCACAGCATTTCAAGGATCCAGGAAACAAAGGGGGAAACCAATGCCAAATATTTGTTCTTTGATTTCTTACTCAAACACATGACAGCCTGAAATACTTGGACTTTCTGGTTCAATATGAAGACAAGGAGGCAGAAATGGGAACTCCTTTTTTTTTTTTTTTTTAATATATGAAATTTATTGTCAAATTGGTTTCCATACAACATCCAGTGCTCATCCCAAAAGGTGCCCTCCTCAATACCCATCACCCACCCTCCCCTCCCTCCCACCCCCCATCAACCCTCAGTTTGTTCTCAGTTTTTAACAGTCTCTTATGCTTTGGCTCTCTCTCACTCTAACCTCTTTTTTTTTTTTTTTTCCTTCTCCTCCCCCATGGGTCAGAAATGGGAACTCCTAATGTTCTAAGCTGTGGATCTTCTCTAAGACAATATGTATGTACCTAAAATGTACTTAGACAGAAGAGCTGGGATTAATTCACAAATAGTTCATATACAATTTCACTTCAATATACACATCTACAGAGTGCCTGGGTGGCTCAGTCGGTTAAGTGTCTGACTTTGGCTCAGGTCATGATCTCACGGTTCGTGGATTCAAGCCCCGCGTCAGGCTCTGTGCTGACAGCTCAGAGCCTGGAGCCTGCTTCGGATTCTGTGTGTTGTCTCTGTTTCTCCCCCACTCGCATTCATTCTCTCTCTCTCTCTCTCTCTCTCTCTCTCACTCTCTCTCTCTCAAAAATAAATAAAGCTTAAAAATTAAAAAAAAATATATACATATCTACAGAGTATACCATGCAGGTATACAGTCACATATGCAAAACTAGTAACTCAAAATATACAATTATGTTTTTAATGTACAATTCTTTTAAAATCATACACTGTACACCTTCAGCATCTACATTTCCTTCCCTAATTATAATTTCTACAAGAAAATTTTACCATAAGAAATTGACAAACAATAATGGTGAGAGATGATCAGTATTACATAGGGATATTTGTAATTCAGACAAACTTTGTAGAAATTATTTGTTGAACATTTGAAGAATTTCCACATAATTATTAAATATACTAAATATTCTTTCCATAGTATGTTTAGTATACCAAATCAATGTTAATACTACATTAGTTCTTGCCAAATAACAATATCACAACAAAAATCAAATAATGTAATTACCAGAAAATTTGGCTAACTTAAATTCAAAAATAGTAAAGCTTATAATTTATTTTTGTCATTTTATTAAAAATGGAACAAAATGCCAGTTTGAATCATGATACAAAATCCATGCAGATTTAGCTATTTTCTATTTTATTTGGCTTTTCCAAAGACCAAAGGAAAAGAAGGCATTTTTCAGTCATGATTCAGAAGGTAAACATAAAATCTAATCATAATTCCAGAAGCAACCATGACTTATATTTTAGCATTTCCCTTCTTGTTCTTTTTGCCTAAAAATAATGCATTTATGTATACATGTTGTGTGTATATATGTATGTATATACACATATACACATATATGTATATTTATATTCAAGACAAATATATATATGTATGTATTCAAAATAAATCATTATTTAGGTTTATAACCTACTTTTTACAAAAACAATATCATTTAAAAGACTTATTTTATGACTGTGTAATATTCCACAGGAAAAATGCACCATATTAAACTTGGCTGTTTTCTATCATTAGTAGGCATTCAGATATGTTTCTGACTTTATTTGTTCTTTATAAATAAAAAGCATCGTCTTTTTACTTTATGCCTGTTATACTAACAACGTGGGAACTTAATGGCAGAAAAAGTGACAGAAAAATAAACCACCTTTCTTCTCTAAGTCACCTGTCTTAAAAAACGTGTGCAAACATTTACTGAAGACCAATTCTATTCCAGGCCCTTTCATAAGCACAGAGGATACAGAGATGAGTGAAAAACACTTGCCAGGAGCTCATTGTCTATCATAGTTATTTCCAACTGGGACAATTCTGCCTTGCAGAGGACATCTGGCAATGCTTGGAGACATTTCTGGTGGTTACAGTGTGGGAGGATAGCGTTACTGGCCTGTAGAGGCCAGAGGTGTTGGTAAACACCCTCCAGTGTACACAACTAGCCACCACAACAATTATGGAGCCCAAAAGTTCAATAAGAAAAGTGCCAAGGTTCAGAAACCCTGGTCTAGTCCTCTTGTGCAGTCTCCAACTCCATCACACTCAAGAGTTCATCTCTCCTCAATGATAACATTTAATAAGTTATAAGAATGATTAGGCGCACCAAAAATCTCCATGAAGCTACATATTTAGGTCAACAGAAAGGCCCAACTAGAAGGAGTCCATCCCAGTTTCCATACTCGTATTTCAAATACAGTGACTCCAGATACTGATCAATGAACCCCAAAGCCTGGCAGGATTTTAAATCTGGGGCATAGACTTCAGACTCTGTTTAATGTGGCTTCTTCTACACTCTTTCAGACTGTTCGAGTTTAGGATTGTCTCAGGCAAGAAAATGAAAACAAGGTATTTTTAACTACCTGCTCAATTGCTTGGAAAATTACCTCTTAAAACATTTAAACACCCACTTCTCATTTTTTCCAAAGCCCTTGAGTAGCCAAATAATATTAATCACTGGAAATCCTTGAAGAAAGATGTAATTTTTCAGTGTTTGGAGGGTTCATTTTATTTTTCAAGCTATTTATTTTGGAATATATGTATATGTATGTGTGTATGTAGTATGGGTATATGTAATTACTATAAACATACTATACATGTTTTATAGAATATGTACATGTATATAGTACAGTATGTATATATTATATATACTATGTATAGATACATACATACATCTGCAAGACAATCATAAAGTTGCTACAAACCCGGCAGCAGTACCTTCTCTGAAATTCTAGAAGATTCAATTTTGATAGACCCACATGAGCCTTCAAAGAGTAGCAAACTCATCATAGCAATTGAAATCCAAGTAATTATACGTTCTTCAACTACAAATGCAATATTTATTAGGCAAAAGAATCCTGATTTTGTGTAATGCTGTATATAATGAGATTGTACATTTCCTTTAATCTTCCATTTGTTCAAATAACCACAGCACAGCTGGTGGCAACAAAATCTACTCAATTGTTTTTTCACTGTCTAAACTTGGAATAAATGGTCCAGCTCTAGAAAAGAAGTTGTCCTTTTGTCTGATAAGTTCCTTTCAAGTGGTTATCAATTTAAGTAGAGAAGTCAAAGCAGCCCATCAGCAAATACCTCATCAGATAAAACATCAAATACCAACCACCCCCATTACTGAAAACACTGGTTTGGAAAATAAACAAGGGCAAAATGGCTCACTGCTTTTAATCAGTGTAATGAATACCATTAACTCAAACTGCAAACTCCCTATTCACCAGAAGTGAATTATTTAGTTCCAATATCTTTCCAATGGTTTCTTTTTCTCTTTAAACTTTAATTAAAATCAACCACATTTGAAAACTGTGGAGCTTGAGACTAAGAAAAGATTTTCAGCAACAAAAGTGTTTTTAAAACTTTGGTTCTGGGAACCTCTCTGACATTTGAAAATTCTTCAACTTAACTGGAAATGCAATTTGTGTGACTTAAACATCAGTAAAGAGAGATATAAAATTCAAGCTATTCAACCAACTTTTGTGAAGAAAATTCCACGTGCTGAATACCATGAGCACATGACAAATAGGGCATCATGAGAGAAAGTATTTTATGGCTCAAGCAATTCATGTATCAATCAGATGTTTGTCAATGAACATGGATACTGAAAAGTTTTCATAAAGTATACAACAATCAATATTTTGGAAGTATCTTATAAAAGCTTTTCTACTGTTCTCCTTGATTTCCGAATATTCTAATAGGTTTAGTGTTTTTATTAGCTCTATTAAATATCTGAGTTCTCATGAAAATATTAATTGATCAAAAATGTACATTTTAAATTGTTCCAATAGCTGTGAGAAGTATCAACATCAATTAAAATTAGCACGTGGGCACCTGGGTAGCTCAGTTGGTTGAGCATCGGACTTCAGTCCAGGTACTGGTCTCGAAGTTTGTGAGTTGGAGCCCCATGTCAGACTCTATAACTGACAGCTCAGAGCCTGGAGCCTGCTTCCGATTCTGTTTCCTCTCTCTGCCCCTCCCATGCTCATGCACTCTTCTCTCTCTCAGAAATAAACATTAAAAAAATTAAAAAGAAAAGATTAGTTGTGTTCAGCATTCTACCAAGTACTATGAAAAGAAATAGTAACATTGGAAATAGACTATAAGAATGGTTTCATGGGTTTCGGTTGACATTTTCACAGTATTTATGTATCTACCTAATATGTATCATCTACCACATACAAAGCTACGTAAAAATTTAAAAAAAGAAGCAGAAAATATTTCCAGTTGAGGAAACATGATAGAAAAGCCCTTTACAGGAATATATTGAATACCATGGGGGAAACAAACCCCAGACTAAAGGAATGTGCATAGATTCTCTTTCTTTCCTTTTTAAATACTTTTTTAATGTTTATTTATTTTTGAGAGTGAGAGAAACAGAGCACATTCAGGGGAGGGGCAGAGAGAGAGGGAAGATACAGAATCCTAAGCAGGATCCAGGCTCTGAGCTGTCAGCATAGAGCCCGATGAGGGGCTCAACCCAACGGACCATGAGATCGTGACCTGAGCCAAAGTCAGATGCTTAACCAACTGAGCCACCCAGGCACCCTGATTCTCTTTCTGACCCAACTCGCATCCCTGTATGTTGACTAGCCACACTACAATAGTTCAGAAAACAACTATTGGTGAACTGATAAAATATTATTCCTGGGTAGTTGGATTTTTTTTTAATCAATGTCTGATTTCCAAACGTAAAATTTTATGAAAGAAAATACCATGAACAGGGCACCTAGGTGGCTCAATCAGTTGAGCTCAGGTCATGAAGTCAGTCTGACTTCAGCTCAGGTCATGATCTCACAGTCTATGAGATGGAGCTTCGTGTTGGACTCTGTGCTGACAGCTCTGAGTTACAGCCTGCTTCAGATTCTGCATCTGCCTCTCTCCCTGGCCCTCCCCCTCATACTCATTCTCTCTCTCAAAAATAAATAAACATTAAAAAAAAAAGGAAAATAGCATGAACGGATAGCTTATAAGATACTGCTTCTAGCAACAATTTTGCGCATATATGATTGTTTGCTTTGGTCTCCCTTCAACATTCATGGATACTATTATAAGTGAAATTGTATCCATGCACCTGAAATACCTAGTATTGACTCCTCCTTAATCTGAAGAAAAGGACAAGTTTTCTTTGAATGTTCTCAGGATCTATTTTTCCCACCACCTAACATAGACTGAAATTAAATCAAATTCACCATTTATAATAAAAGCCCTCATTGAGATGCCTGGGTAGCTCAGTCGGCTGAGCGTCTGACTCTTGATTACCGTTCACATCATGATCCCAGGGTAGTACGATCCAGCCCCGTGCTGGGCTCATTGCTGAGTGTGGAGCCTGCTTAAGACTTTCTCTCTCTCTCTCTCTCTCTCTCTCTCGATCTCTCTCTCTCTCTCTCTCTCTCTCTCTCTCTCTCTCTCTCTCCCCCTTTGCCACTCTCTCCCAATTGCATGCTCCCTCTCTCCTAAAATAATTTGTGTTTTTTTTTAAAGTCCTTGCTGTTCTTCAGTAAGCACCACCTCTTAAACAGATGTGCTCTAAACTTAACAATACATCATGATGGACATACACAGACACTCCTGGGCACAATGTTTAAATACCCCTATAGTAACTAAATAGTTTTTCCTTAATGGCACTAAAGTATATAACAAAAAGTAAATGAAAAAGTTGTGGCCTAACACCATTTAGATGCAGTCAATATTTTTAAAGAATATATAGCTAAATTTCTAAATCCACTTATATAAACAGCTTTCTCTTACAACTGGAAATTCTGTCTAATTGAAGCCTAAATTTGAAGAAGGGCTTCAAGATGTCATTAAGAGAATAAATTAATTAATCTTCCCCATAAGAACTAAAATTCACATAGTAGCAATACACGAGTAAGACTGTCTTAACAAGAATCACCCTTTCTAAAATAGGAATGTGTTAATCCCTCAAAATGAATTGCTGGCCTCTATATTCATGTCTGTCTTACATAATGAGTATATAGTCAATGATTTTTAGCTTGCTAAAATCTTCCACATCTCATTTCATGATGGCTATGAAGCAAATACTTTGCTTGTATAATTGCACAGTATTTTTTAAAATGATGATATGTCTATGACTTCTTTAAATTAAACCATTAATAGTTATATATGTATGTAAACTCTATTTTGTTCTTCCTTGATACATTGGTTAAAGAGAGTGTTGCTTAATTCCTATATACCTGTGAATTTGCCAAATTCCCTTCTGCTTTTTATTTCTAATCTCATTCTATTGTGGTTGGACAATATACTATGCATATTTTCAATCCTTTTAAATTTATTGAAATTTGTTCAGTGGTCTAGCATATATGGTTTTTCTTAGAGAATAGACCTTACACACTTCAGAACAATGTATATTACATGTTGCTGTTGGCTGGAGCAGATGTTCTGCTAACATTCTACAGATGTTTGTTAGGTCTAGTTGGTTTAGAGTGTTATTGTTATTAAAGTCTGCTATTTTCTTCTGTGTCATCTGTCTAGTTTTTGTATTCATTAATAAAGTGGGATGGTAAAGTCTCCTACTGTTATTGGTGAATTTTCTATTTATCCCTTTATTCTGTCAGTGTTTGCTTCCTATTTTTTGTGCTTCTGTTACTAGGTGCATTAGTGTTTATAACTACTATGTCTTCTTCATTGGTTGATCATTTGATCATTACAAAAAGTCCTCTTCTGCCCCTAGTAAAAATTTTTGTCTTAAGGTCTATTATGTCTGACATTAGTATCTTTTTTTGGTTACTACTAGCATGGTATACATATCTTTTTCCATCCTTTAACTTTCAAAATGTTCGTTTCTTTGAATCTAACATGTTTCTTGTATACAGAAGATAGATGCTTTCTTATCCATTCTGTCAGCATCTGCCTTTGATTGGGTTATTCAACCCATTTATATTAAATAAATACTGATAAGATAGAATTTATGTCTGCCATTTCTATGTCATGTCTCTTTTGTTCCTCTATTCTTCTCACTGCCTTATGTTGTGTTACACAGATATTTTATGCTGTACAACGTTAATTCCCATGTCATCTTTTTAAAATATATTTTAGGGCGCCTGGGTGGCTCAGTTGGTTAAGCGTCTGACTTCAGCTCAGGTCATGATCTCACGGTTTGTGAGTTTGAGCCCTGCATTAGGCGCCATGCTGACAGCTCAGAGCCTGGAGCTTGCTTCAGATTCTGTGTCTCCCTCTCTCTCCCTGCTCACACTTTGTCTCTCTCTCTCTCTCTCTCTCTCTCTCTCTCTCTCAAAAATAAACATTAAAAAATTTTAAAAAGATAAATATATTTTAATTATTTTATTAGTCCCTGGAGATTAAAATTATCTTAATTTGCAGCAATTTAGTTCAGATTAATACTAACTTAATCTAAGACACACAATATTACTACTATATAGTTTTGTTCCCTCTTCTCTCCTTTGTGTTATTATTGTCATACAAATTACTTTTAATACATTATTGTCCTATTAACATAGTTTTATAGTTATTGCTTTATACAGCTGTCTTTTAAATCAAGAGAAAAAAAGTTATAAACAAAAATACATTTATACTGTCTTTTATATTTACCTATGTAGTTACCTCTACCAGTATTCTTTACTTCTTCATGTGGAGTTGAATTGTGGTTTTGTATTCCTTCATTTCAGCCTGAAGAAATTTCTTTAGTATATCTAGTAGGGCAAGTTTGCTAGCAACAAAATCTCTGTTATTGTTTATCTTTCATTATCTTAATTTGTTCTTAAAATTGAAGGACACCTTTGCTGGATGTAATATTTTTGGATGAGAATCTTTCAGCACTTTGAATATGTCATCTCACTGCCTTCTCTAGCCTTCATGGTTTCTGAAGACTAGTCATCTGTCAATCATATTGAGGACTGCTTGATTTGATGTTTTTTTTTTGTTTTTTTTGGGTTTTTTTTGCTGCTTTCAAGATCTCTTTGTTCTTTGCATCACCAGTTTGACTATGAGGTGTCTGGGTGTGGTTTATTTATTTGGCATTTTCCTCATAACATTTATTGGGGTTTGTTGAGCTTCTTCAACACATAGACTTATACTTATCTTCAAATCTGGGGAGTTTTCAGCTATGATTTCTTGAAATATTCTTTCTGCTTCTTTCCTTCTGGAACTTCCATTATACACATATTGGTACTCTTGATGTCTCACAGGTCTCTGTGGCCCTGTTCATTTTTCCTCATTCTTTTACTTCTTGTTCCTCAGATGAAATAATTTCAATTGACCTATCTTCAAGTTCGCTAGTTTTTTTCCTTCAGCCAGTTCAAATCTGTTGAGCTCCCCTGGTAAATTTTTCATTTCATTTACTGTGCTTTTCAACCCCAGAATTTCTATTTGATTCTTTTTTTTTACAATGTCCAACTCTTCATGGATATTGTATATTTAGTTGACAACACACTATTCTCATACTTCCCTTTAGTTTTGTAAACATGGTTTCCTTTAGATTTTTGGACATATTTATCATAGCTGATTTAATTCCTTTGTCTAGTAGGTCTAATGTCTGGGCTTCCTCAGAGACAGTTTTTTTTTTTTTTTTTTTAAATTTTCTTTTTTTTCAACATTTTTTATTTTTATTTATTTTTGGGACAGAGAGAGACAGAGCATGAATGGGGGAGGGGCAGAGAGAGAGGGAGACACAGAATCGGAAACAGGCTCCAGGCTCCGAGCCATCAGCCCAGAGCCTGACGCGGGGCTCGAACTCACGGACCGCGAGATCGTGACCTGGCTGAAGTCGGACGCTTAACCGACTGCGCCACCCAGGCGCCCCCCTCAGAGACAGTTTTTATTGATTTTGTTTTTTCTATGTATGATCAAGACCTTTCTTTCTTCTATTTTTGGCATATATTGCACATTTTTTTTGTTGAAAACTAGACATGTTAAGCAATATAATGTAGCAATTCTGGAAAACAGATACTCTCTCATCCCCAAAGTTTCTGGTTTGTCTGTTTGATGTTGTTATTGCTTCTCTTGCTGGTTTTGCTGTTGTTTGCTTAGTGACTTTTCTGAATTCTCTAAAGTTTGTAGTTTTGTCATTTGTAACCACTGAAGCCTCTGCTCAGTTAAATCTGTGATGAGCTAACGATTAGACAAAGATTTCCTTAAATACCTTGAACCAATATGTCTCCCAGACTTTGACAAGGGGCCCTATATGCATCTTGGGGCAAAAATGCAATGTTCTGGTGAACAGTTTACAACTCTGACTCAGCCTTGACTTCCTCCTTGTGAAGAAGCTCAAGGTCAGCCAAAGGTAAAAGTTAGGGCTCTTTCAGGTCTTTCCTGGGCATGTGCACATCTCTGCCCGTATCTCTTAAGCAAAAACTGAAAAAAGCTTCCTTGTTATATAAAACAAGACACTGAAGCATCATCAGTATAAATTCTTACATTACCCAGAACTTAATTCACTGTGGATATGCCCTTTATCATTAGCTAATATTTCTCTGCCTGGCTCTGAATAAATCATGGTTTTATGCTCATCAGAACAAACTTCTCTGCATATTTTGTAGATGATTTAAAAACACAGAACCTGATCCAAGCATTACAAGCCAAGATATTACAAAGGTTGCATATTTCAATAAAACCTTGAAGATGACAGGGTCCAGGAGATGCCAAAGTGCTTCCATCTTCAAATTAAAATTCTAAACAGTTGTACAAAAGTTCCTGAGTTCAGCATCTTCTGTAGCCCACTCCCCAGAGAGAGGTTTCATGGTTTTCACACATACTCAGCACATACAGCTCATTTAGAGAAGGGCTTATATAACCAAACATTTTGACTTCATAGGCTTGTTCAGGGACCTTTCTGTGAGATGATAATTGAATCTTTCCAGTGCTGCTTATGCTGAGATCATCTTATAGATGTTCTTCATGAAGGTGACAGAGAGCACAGCATTATATCAAACACACCCAATTCTTTCACATAATAGTCATCAGAGACTCTGTACCAGTACATTTATGGGATCAATCAGTTATCTTTCCATTCTGTCCTTAGATAGAGCTTGGTAAAAAAGAATTGGCCAAATAAAAAAGCTATGCTTGGAAATTTACATATCAAAATCAATGCATACATTTTTAAAAGTTCCACTTGACTAAATTTCCCACAAATTAAGAATCTGCTCTTAAGATAAATCATTGCATTTCATGTTTGCTCATAAAAATTAAGGGGTTGTTATTTTGTATGTGGAAGCTTTTAGTTCATAAATAATAGCTGGCTTAAAATTAGCTGACTGATGGGGCGCCTGGGTGGCGCAGTCGGTTAAGCGTCCGACTTCAGCCAGGTCACGATCTCGCGGTCCGTGAGTTCGAGCCCCGCGTCAGGCTCTGGGCTGATGGCTCGGAGCCTGGAGCCTGTTTCCGATTCTGTGTCTCCCTCTCTCTCTGCCCCTCCCCCGTTCATGCTCTGTCTCTCTCTGTCCCAAAAATAAATAAAAAACGTTGAAAAAAAAATTTTTTTAAAATAAAAAAAAATTAGCTGACTGATGATTACAGTTGGATACCATAGATCTTTCTAAAATATTTTATTTAACTGACAACAGGTTTAATTTCTTAAATAAATAAATTGACTCATCAAAATGATACATAGTTATGGAAAGAGGTCATTACGATACTCCACTATTTTTAACTCTTTGGAAAGGAAAAAAAGTATCCTAAGTGGGAAAATCTATTAAAGAAATTTAAAGTACACATTTAAGCAAAAAAGAGCAAAGAAGACAAAAGTTAAGGTTCTCAGGTTAACGACCATTTAGTTATGTTAAACTTAATGTGTTTAATTAGGCTATTAAATGTGTACTTTAATGTAACACAGGTGAAATGCAGAGTAGTTAATGTTTCCATGAGAATTTAATTTCTACACTTCCTTACTCTCCCATGTTGAAACAGGCAACCTTTGAGTTGGGTTAATATAGCCCTTTGCAAATTGCTTTGTTTTGGTTTTATTTTAAAAAGAAAAGAATAAAGCAACTGACAGCATTTAGTATTATTCATGTTTAAATGGTCCTTGTTGGTTTTAAAAATAATACCTTAGTAAAAGGAATAGATTAGAGGATATGTTTATATCTTTGCTAGAGCCAACCTTCTTGACTTGACATAATTTTTTAGCCAGACTTTATTAATAAGCAGTGAACCACTATATTAAAATAAATCAAAAGAAATGATTATTTAAATGTATTTTAATTATAGAACAAGTAGCCACAATTCACACACGAAATCCTTATTGTCCTCGCTGACTTTAGCAATAAGAACAACAACAAAAACTAAGGCAGCATGCCTTTGACTTCACTGATTCTACTTCATAACTTATAAACACCATCAGAAAAAGGCAACAAAATTTACCTTCTTGGTGTTATTGAAAAGAGTATGCCCCAGAAACCCTATCTTAATCCTGTGCTTGTTTTCTTTACAAGCACCAACCTTTTTGTTGGTGCTCTCTGTTGCATCTTAAATACAGAGTGTAAACCTTATTTGGTAGTGGGAATGAAGGAGAGAATACTTCCCATTAGTCCCATACAGTTATAGCACGACGGTTTCTGGACTTGTGTGATTACCCTACAATATACTGCCCCAGTAGACTGGACTGTGACACATACCTTGGGATCCTTAAGAATCTATTCCCAAATAACTGGGAGAGAATGGTAGTGCTGGCATCAGAGGAGCCAACAGGGTTCCCATTAGAATACATTTTGTTAAATCAGAAAGAGCTCCAGAGTTGTCTAACATGTCCACTCCATGTTTTAGAACCCTAAAGTATCTGTCCTAAGACTGGTTCAGTGGATTTAACACACTGACCCTTACCTTCTCTGCACACAGCTGTTGATCTAGCTCTGGATGACTTCCCAAGCATAAGCGTAGCCACCCCAGAAAAGTCAATTTCCAGTAAGAGAGGACTATAATGTTCCAGATCAACATACTTTGTACATGCTCTTTGAGAATAAATGGCCTGGTAATTCATTACCTCCTAGTTACTCATTTACTACTATCCTTATGTAGTAGGCAGAGCTTTAAAAGCAAATCTAAATCCCAGATACACTACTTAGTAGCTTCATGACTTTGCATAAACAGTTAATTCTTATACACCTCAGTTTTCTTATCTCCAAAGTAGAGAAATTAGGAATTTCTCCTAAAACTGTCATGCTGACTAAATGAGATAATGTTTTTAAGTGTCTAAAAACAGTGCCTGGCAAAGAATAAGCACTCAGTAAATGTGAGCCTTCTCAACAGCAGTACTGTAAATACTAAGAAACATTATCAAAGAACACATCTGATTAGCAATGTTTTGACTAAGTTTAGAAGGCAAGCATTGGGAACCGATTAAAGGAACAGGTTGCTAGACTAGATGTGACTTACAATTATTAGAGTGATCATCATTCATTGTTCATTCAGATATTTATTAAGCATCTGAATGCTCACTAGATTCTATACAGGGAAAAAAAAGTTGACAATTCTCTAAAAGACTCACAATACTAGGGGAATATAAGACAAATATACACATCAGTATGATTGGGGAAAATTATAGCCAATGCCAACTGAAGTAAAAGTGCTTAAAGGTGGGGAACTCCTATCTGGTAAGAGGGATTATTACACTATGAAATATTTCTAAATAAAGTAACATTTTTTTTTATTCTGGATATATTCTTTTGATAAATATAGGCTCTGAAGGAGATCTCAGGGGTAAATATCAAATTCCTTTATTCAATAATATTTACTGATAATTGATTATGTGCTAAATACCTCATTCCACTAAACCTCAAACAACATTCAGGGATAAAAATGGCTTGTCTTTATATATCAATAAAATCTTATTTGTTTTAGGAAAAAATGCAACTGGGGTGCCGGGGTGGCTCAGTCAGTTAAGTGTCCGACTTTAGCTCAAGTCATGATCTCATAGTTCATGGGTTTGAACCCCACAGCAGGCTTTGCACTGGTAGGATGAAGCCTGCTTCTGATTCCCTGCCTCCCTCTCTCTCCATCCCTTTCCCACTCTCATGTTCTTTCTTTCTCTCTCTCTCTCTCTCAAAAATAAACATTAAATTAAAAAATTCAATCATTCTATTTTGACAAAATTTTAATCCCTGCTTAAATATTTCCTGAGGAAAACTGCAGGATTCACCTGCAGAGAAGTCTACTGATTTATAAGACTATTTCTGTCACTTTTTAAATGGCTTTCAGGGGCACCTGGGTGGCTCAGTCGATTGAGCGTCTGACTTTGGCTCAGGTCATGATCTCATGGCTCGTGAGTTCGAGCCCCGCGTCGGGCTCTGCACTGACTGCTCAGAGCCTGGAGCCTGCTTCGGATTCTGTGTCTCCCTCTCTTTCTGCCCCTAGCCCACTCACATTCTGTCTCTGTCTCTCTCAAAAATAAACATAAAAAAATTTTTTTAATAAATAAATAAATTAAATAAATGGTTTTCCTTTTTATTTTCTTTCCTTTAAGAACCTGTAACATGTAAACTGGATCCAGGATCACAGAGACCTTGAATTAAACTGTTAGCCAAAGCAAATTATTTCTCTGAGCCAAGTTTCCTCCTTTGTAAAAATCCGTAAAATAGAAATAAATTTCAGCATTTTGCTTGTACTCTGTGGTTTTTATTTCCTTGTGCCAACTTGTTTACAACTAAACCTCCTTTGCTAGATTGCTTCTTAGAAACAGCTACCACATCTTGTTCACTTTTACATGCCCAAAGTACTTAATATAGTGCTTGCTTCACACAGATAACAACTATAAATTACCTATGTCTAACACCTTTCCCCCTGCTTGGATGATAGCAAAAGCATCAAATCTACTCTTAACCAATAAACTAATATATTTTTATTTCATGTAATTTGCCAGGGAGACAATCTCCAAACCCAATGTTATATAAGGTTTAGCTAAAACTCATTAAGAGAATAATATTTTCATTCTTATTTATTTTTGACAGATAAAAATAGTATATCTTTAAGGCGTAGAGCACGATGATTTGATATACATATAAGGGACCACCACAATGAAATTATTTAACCTATTACCTCCCATACTTAACACTTCTGTGTGTGTGTGGTGTAGGTTACTATTGTTTACTACAGTCACCATGCCGTACATTAGATCTCAAGAACTCACTCCTCTCATTAGCTGACAGTTTGTACCCTCTGATCGATAAAAGATCATCTAAATGTGCAATAAGTCATACTTGAAATCAGTGCTCCGTGATAATCCCCTGAAGATTCTGATGCAGTATGTCTGAGATGGAGTCTGAGAGTCTACATTTCTAACAAGCCCCCAGGTGATGCTGAAGCTGCTGGTCAGCAAACCTCACTCTGTTGGTCGGCTCTAAATCACTCTTAAAGTTTGTGCCTGGTGTTCATTTTTTGTTCTCTATAGAAGTGTTTTCCTGGACGATGCTTAAGCATTAAACTACTAGCCAAAAGCATTTTAGAAACATACTTTTAAAAGTCCTAAGACAAGCTTTGTCCTATATACTTGGGTGCTTTTGAGTACTCTCATTATTTATTACATTTTGTGGGGCTTGTCTCAGAGGACGTATCACAAAGATTTCTCTCGAGACTTGGTATTAGAAAGAGTGGTGCTCCTTCTGCACAGCTGGCTTGTTCTTCTAGGACACACAGTATCAATCTTTTAAACTGTTGGTCTTTCCCTTTTTTCTGTGGCTGCTTGAAAACCTACAGACAGCTGTGTCGGCCCTTTCCCTACAGAAAATGAGCAGTACCTTAGCACCTGGATTATATGTACAACTTCATCTTAAATCATTAAATAATTCATCTACCTTTTCCTTCCCTTATTTTTTGCTGGCTTTTATTTTACTACATTTTGGATTTTGCAGTATTATATTTATATATTATAAACAGACTTAAAATCCTGTTTGAAATGGATTGGAATGGAAATTGAAAGAAAAACTGACAGATTTTAAGAAGAAAACACATGTATCATGGTTCTCAAACATTCCATCATCTTTTATAAAAACTACAATGCAGCTTGCTAAAATTTTTATTAACTGACTTAAAGTTATTTTTTATAGTTTTTTTTTAAGTTATTTATTTTGGGGGAGAGAGACAGAGAGAGAGAGAACTCAGAGGAGGGGCAGAGAGGGAAGGAGAGAGAGAGAGAGAGAGAGAATGAATCTCAAGCAGGCTCTATGCTGTCAGCACTGAGTCTGTCAGCATACAGCCTGAACCCACAAACCATGAGATCATGACCTGAGCCAAAATCAAGAGTCAGATGCCTAACCGACTAAGCCACCCAGGCACCCCTGACTTAAATTTATTTTTAAGAAAATTAGGGTTCCAAAAGCCTTTGCTATCATTTCCATTACTGATGACAATGGATTGTCTCAGAGCAGTAAGACAGAACCCAAATTGGAAGGTAGGAATGGCTGGCCATTGGCTGCCTGATTTGTTTCCAGCTCTCTCATGATATGCTGTGGATCTCATCACTCAGTCTGGGGGTTCAGAGCTCTTTCAATTCTTTCACCAACTTCCCTGAAATCCAATTACCACTATGAACTCCTACAGAATTTATTTTCTCTACTATTTTTTGCTCTCTCCCAAATGCTATATATACAGTGTTGTTATAACATTCATATTTTTATATTTTTGTGTACCTCACTTTACCTAGCACCCAACTTTCCATGCAGTCAGCATCAATATTACTTTCTGCTTATTAAGTAACAACATTACTATTGTAGGAACCCTACAATAGGGGGCACTGCATAATAATCTTGGACACTCAATACAGAGGTAAGAAATTAAAAACTAACCATCTGGGACAAACAAAATTATCTCTTCAAGTTATTAAGAAAAGCCCTAGGTCTGCTAGGATGGCAAGGTTACTGAAGAGCACCTATAACTATGAAGTCACCTTGGCAATTAAGATGTTTTAAATAATGCTTTCAAAGTCCTCTTAATCATTTCACTCCATTGTAGAAACTCATCAATGTTTCATCAAAGCTGTCTATAAAGCTGCTTGAATTTTAAGGCTATCAAAGGTATGGTCACAACCTATTTTTCCAAGTTGAATGATTTCCCATTTTTCTTTTATATATTTAATTCTCCAGGCAAATCAATCCATTTACTTGTCTCAAATGGCTCTTCTCTCATCCCCTTGCCTTGCTTAATATCATGAATCCTGCCTGAAGTACTATTCATGTCTGTCACACAACTAAATCCTATCCATCCTCCAGAAACCAATGAAAATGTTCCTCCTTCATGATGGTGTCTTTCCCTATTTTCCAATTTGAAAGGAATCTCAGTCTGCCACATTTATGTATCACCTATCATCTGTCTCCTGTCTCCTTACAAAATACTGCTTTTGACTACATTTTGGGTTTTTTGTTGTTGTTGTTGTTGTTGTTTTCTTGTTTTTTTGGTTGTTTGTTTTGTTTTTGCATATGATATCTGCCAACTGGTTAGCCCTCTGAAGAAAGCTACGGCTACTTTTTGTTAATATTCAGAAAACACTTACCTTCCTCCCTTCAATCTAGTCTTTAAAAGTCTACTGAAGGAAACCATCAACAAAATCCTGCTAGGGGCGCCTAGGTGGCTCAGTTGGTTAAGTGTCTGACTTCGGCTTAGGTCATGATCAAACAGTTAGTGGGTTTGAGCCCCGCGTGTGGCTCTGTGCTAACAGCTTGGAGCCTGGAGCCCGCTTCAGACTCTGTGTCTTCCTCGCTCCCTGCCCCTCCCCGGCTCATGCTCTGTCTTTGCCTCTCAAAAATGAATAAACACTAAAAAAAAATTTAAAGAAAATCCTTGTCGACATGCATCAGCAGGTCATTATAAAGCAAAGAAAGTGTTATTTGTTTACCTGTTTTTCCTATGAAACAAGCCTCTTTTAATCACACCTCCCATTTATGTGTGTGTATGAAGTATACATTCATAATTTTGCAAAACACAATAAATATATAAAATGTTTAGTTTGCATATTCCAGTTTTGATTAATCATGGAATAGTTTTCCTTCACAGAGATTGATAAGGGCTACTACTCATAAAATGCAACTCTACATAATAGTACTCTCCTTGGAGAGTGTTATGCTACGTGAAATAAGCCATACAGAGAAAGACACATACCATACGTTTTCACTCTTATATGGATCCTGAGAAACTTAACAGAAACCCATGGGGGAGGGGAAGGGAAAAAAAAAGAGGTTAGAGTGGGAGAGAGCCAAAGCATAAGAGACTGTTAAAAACTGAGAACAAACTGAGGGTTGATGGGGGGTGGGAGGGAGGGGAGGGTGGGTGATGGGTATTGAGGAGGGCACCTTTTGGGATGAGCACTGGGTGTGTATGGAAACCAATTTGACAATAAATTTCATATATTGAAAAATAATAAATAAAACAATAAATACGGATTTTCTCATAAAAAAAAATAGTACTCTCCTTGGTACTTCAACACTTAACAAAGCACCTAAACTTCATAACAAAGTAGAGAGTGCTCTGAATTATAGGAGTCAAATTATTTCAAATGAATGATTAAATATGCTATAAAATTATTCTTCTGAACACTTATTTTATTTGTTAAAGACCATATGTTCTTCCTCAAAATAACTTGCTATTTTTGAACTATTACTCAGCCACACACTTCCTACAAGCAGCAAAGGTTACTTCAGCGAAACCTTGATTTTACAATATTTGAAAGACTTTCTTCTGCTACTCTATGCTAGCTGAAAATTCATGAGTCATAGGTGAATGGCAGGGGCAGTCCTGGAGGTAACTGTTCCTTAATGCAACTGGCCTGAAATAAAATTTATTTAGCAATTATTATTTTATAAACTCTTTCATACACACGATTGTTTTTTGTTTTTTTTGTTTTTTTTGCTTTAAAGCAATGATGAAAACAAGTATCGGTATTACTTCCACTTTTCAGAGGATGCAATCAGGTCTTAGAGGAGTTAGGTGAACAGCCCAAGGACACAAAGCTAACTAATGGCAATACCCAGATACCTAACTCTTTTTTTTTACATGAAATTTAAACAACATGTTGTTTCCATACAACAGCCAGTGCTCATCCCAACAGATGCCCTCCTCAGTGCCCATCACCCACTTTCCCCTCCCTCTCACCCCCCATCAACCCTCAGTTTATTTCAGTTTTTAAGAGTCTCTTATGGTTTGGCTCCCTCCCTCTCTAACTTTTTCCAGATACCTAATTCTTTACACTATCATATTTAGTTTAAGATTTGAAGCATTTTTAGTCATCTTTCGTTTCAGTTTGAACTGTCTTTAGACGGCTACTTCTTTAAATACAGCTGCTTCCAAATTGGCCAGTGAATTTGATATTGTCTTTTTTTCTCATGATGTTTTGGGTCATCCCTTTTTCATTTGATCCACTAACTTTATGTTAAGTTGGAAACTTTTGAAGTACATCAAAAGTCAGAAAATTTGGGGGGCGCCTGGGTGGTTCAGTCAGTTAAGCATCCGACTTCAGCTCAGGTCATGATCTCACAATTCGTGAATTCCCCCTGTATTGAGCTCTGTACTGAGAGTTCGGAGCCTGGAGCCTGCTTCGCATTCTGTGTCTCCCTCTCTCTACTCCTCCCCTGCTTACACTCTGTCTCTCTCTCTCCCTCAAAAATAAATAAAATCATTAAAAAAAAATTCAGAAAAGTTTAAGTCAAGGTAGCATGTTTAAACATTGGCAGAGACAGGGCTGTATATTTCTAAACCTTGTTTCTTTTTCCTCCAGGGCTTAAGGCTAGATAACACTTTCTAGGCTCCCTTAAATTAAGTGGAACCATGTGACTACCTATAACCAAGGAAAGGCAGTCAGAAGTGATGGCTAACACTTCCAGGTCTGAACCAAAATAATACTCTTCAATGCAATCTTTCACACTCTCCTCTCTTGTTTATAGGCCAGATACAGAGGATCCAATGACAGTGAAGCCAGTCAATGGAAAGGGCTGGAACTCCTAAATAACTGGAAAGAGCAAAGGCTCCCAACACTTGCCCCACTACCACCAACACTAACCTCGCTCTGGATGGTGACATGGTGATAAACAATCCTTGACTGTACTAAAGCCATCAAGATTTGGGTCTTGTTAGTTATATTCACCTACCCCAATTTAAACATCAATGAATAACTTAATTTCTCTTTCAATAAACATTCTATAAACAAAAGTATATGATTTCAAGTATAGATTCCTCAACCATTATTACCTTTCACAATCAGTTCAATGCTTTTATGAGTGTGCTTTGGTGTTAAGTAGGCTTAAAACAAAGAAACAGGTTCAGAGTGTGAAGTAGTGGATTATACACAGCTTCTTCAAAACATGACAATAGTATTCTTATGTTCAGTATTTTAGTATTTTTAAAGATACCATATGTTTTCACTCTTATGTGGATCCTGAGAAACTTAACAGAAACCCATGGGGGAGGGGAAGGGGAAAAAAAAAAAAAAAGAGGTTAGAGTGGGAGAGAGCCAAAACATAATAGACTCTTAAAAACTGAGAACAAACTGAGGGCAGATGGGGGGTGGGAGGGAGGGGAGGGTGGGTGATGGGTATTGAGGAGGGCACCTTTTGGGATGAGCACTGGGTGTTGTATGGAAACCAATTTGACAATAAATGTCATATATTGAAAAAAAATAAAGTCATTCCTGACTATGTTTCATGTACTTTAGGATGTACAGAACATACATACATGATAGATACATGGATATATCCTATATATAGGATAGAATAAGTTCATTATGTAGAATGTATAATTGGATTATTCTTGTACAGTTATAAAAGTATTAAAAACCTAATATTTATATAGATAGTGCTCACATTTTAATGACACAGCAAATACTATTTGTCACTCATGAAGAGAGGAGAATGGGGACATACTCCCCAGCTTTCTGATAGATGACCTATGGTTCTCCAGACCATTCCTGGAATTAGTTGGCTGCACTAACTCGAGCCACTCCTCTGGATCTGAATTATCACTGCAACTGGTTGTAGTTACATTAAAATAATTTGCAACCTCTCATCTTAGTTTTCTCCCCACATAGGGGATATAACCTATATATAACCTTTTAAAAAAAAGTTAACAGGTATTAAAAAGAAATGTTAAGGCACTAGGTATCTAGATGCCTAATAACTTAACTTGTGTTTTCTCCCAGAAAAGAGAAAGATCATTCACTGATAACGAAGAGTTAATTTGGGGTAGGTGGGTAGATGGCTGTAGGCAGCAGTAAACCCTGAAAGGTTTGCCAACTTGCAGTTTATTAAATTTTCTTGTTTTTTTAAAATTTGTTTAATGTTTATCAATTTTTGAGAGAGATAGAAATGAGTAGGGGATGAGTAAAGAGAGTGGGAGGCACAGATTCTGTGTCATCAGCTCAGAGCCCAATGTGGGGCTTGAACTCATGAAACACAAGATCATGACCTGAGTCAAAAATGGATGCTAAACCGACTGAGCCACCCAGGTGACCCTAGATTTTCTTTTAGAAAAGGGCTAGTCCTTTTCTTTTTCAAAAGTTTGTTTGTTTTTTGTTTATATAATCTCTATATCCAACATGGGGCTCCAACTCATGATCCGAAGATCAAGAGCTGTGTGCTTCCCTGACTGAGACAGCTAGGTGCTCCTACTTTTTAAAAAAAATTTTAATGTTTATTTATTTTGGGGAGACAGAGAGACAGCGTAGGGGAGGGGCAAAGAGAGAGGGAGATACAGAATCCAAAGCAGCTTCCAGGTTCTGAGCTGTCAGCACAGAGCCCAACAGAGGGCTCGAACGCACAAAGCGCAGAATCATGACCTGGGCTAATGTCAGACGCTCAACCGACTGAGCCACCCAGGGGTCTCCATCAACAGTGTATAAGGGTTCCTTTTTTCCACATCCTCGCCAACACTATTGTTTCTTGGTTTTTTTTTGTTTTGTTTTGTTTTGTTTTTTTTAGCCATTCCAACAGGTGTGAGGTGATATTTCTTGTAGTTTTGATTTGCATTTCCCTGATGATGAGTGATATTGAGCATATTTTCATGTGCCTGTTGGCCATCTGTATGTCTTTTTGGATAAATGCCCGTTCATGTATTCACCCATTTTTAATTGGATTATTTGTTTGCTGGGTTTTGAGTTGGATAAGTTCTTTACTTATTTTAAATACTAACCCTTTATTCGATACATCATTGGTAAATATCTTCTCCTATTCAGTAGGTTATCTTTTACTCTTGTTGATTGTTTGCCATGCAGTAGCTATTTATTTGGATGTAGGCCCAATAGTTTATTTTTGCTTTGTTTCCCTTGCCTCAGGAGACATACCTAGAAAGATGTTGCTCTGGCTGATGTCAGAGAAATTATTGCCTGTGTGCTCTTCTAGGATTTTTATGGTTTCATGTCTCACATTTAAGATCTTAATCCATTTTGAGTTCAGTTTTGTGTGTGGTGTAAGAAAGTGTTCCAGTTTCATTCTTTTGCATGTAGCTGTCCAATTTTCCCAGCACCATTTGTTGAAGAAACTGTATTTTTCCCAATGCATATTCTTTCCTCCTTTGTCAAAGACTGATCATATAATTGTGGGTTTATTAAATTTTTTGCATGTTTTAAAAAATGCATCCTGAAAGAGGGAAATATGAAGAATATGAAATACTAAAAACACAAATGATTTTTCTAGGAGTTTTGTGATAACAGATATAACAGCTTTTTACCCAATTGAATCTCTAAGATTCCAGCTGCAGGAAGTCTGAGTCTTAAAGTCAAAACTAGAAATGTAGGTGATATTGGATAGCATAGTAATTGAGTTAATTACAAAGCAAAAAATAAGTCATTTCTATATTCAGTTGCTGCAGAATAACTGCCTTTCGATGTTTGTTTGAATACTCTAAATGATTCTAGACAAATGTTGACTGAATGAATAAGTTAATGATTGAATGAATTAATCTAGCTCTTTGAATCACATCATTTAACACAATGACTGGCACAAACTGGGACCCAACAAATGTTCAGTGAGATTGATTTTCCTTTCCACAGCCTGGTAAGAAGAGGTCTTCAGAACCAATTCTTATAGAGTTCTCTTGAATCTCATATTTCACACCCATTCATCTCATGTAGTGCATGAGAGAAACTCACCTTCGTTAGAAATATTCAGCTTATAAAACAATTATCAAATGAGAGTAGAGTAGCATGCCTCAAACCACTGAAATCCTCCATTTTCAAGCACCCATCAAATTATCCATTAGTGTTTACAAGCATTCATTTGGTACTTACCAAGGTAAAGAAATGAGCTAAGCATGAAAGAATGTGACAGAAAATGTTTTGGAAGGTGCTGCTCAAAAACTGCAAACAAAATTAACCAAGTTTCACGTCAATATACCATATCCAGTGAATGCAAGGCTTCCCTCCTCTTTAATGTACAGCTACTTTGCAAAAAAACTCTTCTCTAAAACTTTTTAATGTTTTAAGAGCACAAAACTAGTTAAAACAGACTCTGTCTATTCATAACACGAATATTAATGGCCTGGTGTTTATATGTTTCTCCATTACTAGAACATGTAAGAAAAGTTAAATTCTTTTCACTTCAGCAACTTTAGAACCTATTTGTGATTTTTAAAAAAATAAAAACATCAAATAGCAAATTCAATTAGTAAATTTGCAATTGCCTTTTTAATCTTCCATATTTTAAAAATTTAATTATCCCAGACAAAACTTTATTAGCTAAGTTATACATAATACATTTTTATGAATCTAAATAAATTAAGCATTGTAAAGGCCTTAAAATAAGCACTGCATACAATTTCCTGTTTTTTCAAAGGTCTGGAAAGAAAGACTATTCAAATTCCCTATCTTCAAAATATCCAAAAAAATTAAATTTTCAAAACTTTCTCAGTTTGCGTAGAAATCAACTAACCTATAAGAAGTACATGAACAAACCGTTTACTGGAGAGTTTTTCAAAGTACTTGCATTTTAAAACGTTAGGTTTATTATCAGTGGTTTAGAAAAAGAATCTTCAGATCAGTCTCAACTTCTTCACTATCTTGCTTATTTTTTTTTTTTTAATGATAGGGATTGTCCTGCAAATCTATGGTGGAGAAAATGAAACAATGTTTTGCAAAGAAAAGTATCACTCACATGAATTAACTATATAATTATGTTATAAAATGGGAGATAGCAAGATTTCTAATGAAAGTGAAAGTCTATAAAGAACATGGTACTGCCCCCATTTCTTTCAGCCCTTTTGCAAGAAAATCTTCCAAACATTGGTCTCTGCTCATGATTCCCAATTCTTCTTGTCCCATCTTCCCTTACCCATTCCAGTCTGATTTACAAGCTAATCATTCCACTTAAGCTGACCACAACCTGCTAGATCAATAGTTAATTCGGTAGTACCATTCTCATGAGCAACTCTCCCCTCCTTGGTTCAATTTTTTTAACTTGGCTTTCAAATCACTACACACTCATGATTTTCTTCCTGCTTTGGTTCCTCCTTTCCTGGTTCCTTCTGTATCCCTCAGCATTTGAGGAGGGTATGTCCCAGTGCTCAAGACTTGGCCTCTTCTCATTATCTGTTTACCTTTAATCTCTCAGTGACTCTCCCTGCTCTCGTGGCATCAAATACCATCTCTCTACTAATGGCTTCTAAAATTTTTATCTCTACTCCAGGCCACTTTTAAGAACTCCAGATACATACATCTAACTACTAGACATTTTCATTTGGATGAACAGATTATCTCAAACTCCATCTGCCCAAATTGTATTCCTCATCTCAGCTGATGGCAATTTTATCCTTCTGGTCCCTAAAGCCAGAACCAAAGGAACAACAGTTGACTTCACTTTTCTATTACACCCCAAATCCAGGTTGTTCACAAGTCCTGTTGGATCTGGCTTCAAAATATTCCTGGAATCCAACGCCTTCTAAGTACTTCCACAATTGCCAACCTTGTCTGAGCCATCATCTTCTTTTACCTCTTTTTTGTAACGTTTTAATTTGAATACACACATACATACATAAATGTTTTAGACTGAATATAGCTGCCAGAAAATGTTATAATAGTTTCAGGTGTACAATACAGTGATTCAAGATCTCTGTATGTTATGCTATGCTTGTAAGTGTAGCTACTGTCTGTTACCATACAACACTATTACAGTACCAGTGAGTATATTCCCTATGTCTATGACTTATTCATTCCACAACTGGATCAGTCTTCTTCCTTCCACCCTTATCTCACACTCTTCCAGTCTAGTCTTCCAATCTAGTCCATGGAGCAATTCATTCTTGAGTTTGTTTATTTATTTATTTATTTATTTATTTATTTATTTATTTATTTATTTATTTATTTATTTTCATTCTTGAGTTTAAAATTCTGGAATGGTCCTCAACTTCATTCAGAATAAAAACCATAGTCCCTACAATGGCTTAAAAGGGACTCAGCTCTCCATTACTTCAATGACTTTCTTCCCTACCAACCTGGTTCACTTGCTATGCTCCTGCCTACAACAGGTTCTTGGTCTTCCTCAAAAGGCCAAGCACATCTACAAAAGCAGAAAGCAGATTCATAGTTGTCAGGGTCTGGTGGGGAAAGGAAAATTGTGGAAGAATAACTGCTTAATGGTATAGGGTCCCCTTTTGGGATGATGAAAATGTTTTAGAACTAGATAGTTGTTATGGTTGCACAACATTGTGAATGCACTGTCACTGAACTATATAGTTTAAAATGGTTAAAACGGTAAATTTTATGTGTATTGTACCAGTTAAGAAAATTGCCAAGTACCCTTCCAATCTTTGCTGTAGCTGTTTGCTCTGTCCAGAGAGTGCTATTGTCCCAAATATTCACTTGCCTAACTCCCTTCCACCTGTGTCTTTGTTTAATATTACATTCCCAATGAGGCCAACTCTATTTAATACTGCAAACTACTCCTTACTCTGCACCTCCCTTACCATGCTCAACCCTTTTTTTTTTTCCACAACACTTATTTTCTAGCATAGTAGATAACATACTTACTCAATATATACACATCTTATTGTCTCCTTTGTTAGGATAAGAGCTCTAAGAGGCAGGGGTCTTTGTGTATTATTTTTAGGAAGAAAAAAACAATGATACGTATTTAGCCTTATTTATTAAAAATATATACATTAGGCCTACTAGAAGCAAGGCAATTTTCTAGATGTTAGAAATTCAATGGCAAACAAACAGGCACAATACTCCCTTTTCTCAAGTATAGCAGGGGAATTACAGTGGCAGAATACCCTTCTGAGAAATTAAGTTAGTCTTGGTTTTCACAAATTTAGCTTCACCTAGGAGGAAAAAAGGATTTTTTTTTTCATCTCTGCAACCCTCAGAAGTTAACCTTAAAAGCCACCTCAGTATTCTGAAAGTTGGCCTTTTTGAGTGATGGGTCTAAAAAGAAGTTTCAGCTGGATGAGGGCCCAGAAGGCAAATCCTAACTGGGCCTCTGCACTGGAAGGCCAAAGCCCGTGAGGCTCTTGAACCAGATTTTTCTGGAGGAGCAGCTGAGATCTCAGGGTTAGAAGTGGCCCCTTCCCTTGGGAGGTTCTAATAGTTTCCAGACACTCTGAAAAGATAGGGATTACAATTTTACAGGGTGTCTGATACATGAGCCCACTTGACAGTACGGCTTCTAAGGAGAAAGTACCACAAGGCGATGCCTGCTGGCGGCCAAGAGGGACAAAGAATTAGTACTAAGCACCAAAGTTTTGAAAGTTGAAGCGAAATTTTCCTAGCTGTCCCTGAGTGAAACCAGCTGCCAGTAGAGCTACCCAAACTGAACTGATACCACGTGACTAAGTAAGAGCCCAGGAGAAGTGACCAACATGGACTGAGGACTGAGTCTCATCCGGTCTCCATTTCCTGGAAGCAAATAAGCCTTCGGATGCTTAAATACCTGTATGAAGAAGGAGGCATCTCCAAGATTGAAGGATATTTGCTTTCTGGTCAGCCTTGGTTACAAAAGAAAGACTGAAGACAGAGCTCTTTCAACAACTTACTAAGCAATAAGAAGGCAAGGATATTACACCATTTGTCTGTAAGTGCTGTTGTAACTAATGCACATAGTAACTTGTGAAAAAAATGAATGAACAGTGACTTAAAATAAGATGAATGGAAATCGGTTTGTATTTTGCAGTATTTAATACTTTTCTAGGAAAATACCACTTCGCTTCAGTTGCCAGTATGTATGGTGGTGGGGTTTTGTTTTTGTTTTTGGTTCTGGAAGGGTTTTTTTGTTTGTTTTTGTTGTTTTTTTTTTTTTTTTTTCAGTTACTAGCACTGCAGTTTCTGTTGCATAAAAGGAAATCCAGCTCCACTTCTCTAGCAACCCTTCCCCCACCCCCACCCCCACCGCCCTCACACTATGCATTTTTTTTTCTTTCACCCTTGCTTAGCAGTTCACTTGCTCCTATTTGGGAAGTTACTTATCTTATATTAAAACTTACTTTTAACCTCTTGCATCAAAAAAGAAGAAGCCATACTGTCATGCTGGGTTATTCAACAACAATCTATTCCCCTCCATGGGATAAACTCAGCCTTCACCTCCATAGTTTATCTTCTCTGGGAGCTGGATTACTGCCTCATAAAACAGCACAACAGTACTATTATCACATAATCATTATCATTACCTCACTTGCAGCCATACAGATCCTTCTAATCCTGAACATCCTGCCTCTCTAATCTTGCTATATCTATCCTCTCCTGCTGTGAAACTGGTGGTGTGTTCCATTTTCACAGAAGCTTAATGTAATCACAAATGAAAAAATAAAATATATTTTTTAACTAGGCTGCGTTTTATTGATACCATTGTGTTATATAGCAATTTAAAATAGCTCCATATTTCATCCAAGTAAACAAAACAAATGTGTGGGTGGCAGGGAAATTTGATCTTCAGCCTAGGTCCATGTTTTCTCCTCCAATCTTCTCTTTCTGGCTTTTGTCGTGTTATTTAGGGCAGATTCAATATGACACTTCTGTGTGGGGACTACTCAGTCAGCAAATGAATTGCCTCCACCTTGAGTGGAGTTTGGAAGAAGCACTGCCATTCTACCTAGATTTATCCAGAGGCTACAAGTCATCACTGTTTAGTTGGGCCTTTTCCGTGCCCAACTAAAGTTACAAGGGATACCCAAAGTGGGTTCCTTCCCTGATCATTTTGACAAAAAAATGAATCATTCTAACTCTGTGAGGATGACATATCCATGCCCTCCGAAGCCTAAAAGAAACAGGCACTGAACTTTAGTCCTCACAACCAGGAAAAACAAAGTTAAGAAAAACTTTATAGCACCAATAGTAAAATCAGATCATCAAAGGGTTCACATTTATTTCTTTATGTACATAGAATGTTTTTATGTATGTTTTCCTACCTAGTGTTTGTTTTTGACACTGATAACACAGAAAATTAAGAAAGCAGATATATGTATCTATAGATCTATAGATATATAGATCTATAGATACATATAAATAGATATATAGATCTATAGATCTATACAGATCTATATATAGATCTATATATAGATCTATAGATCTATAGATCTATAGATACATATATCTATGGGTCAGTCTCCTGACATGGGAGATCATGACCTGAGCCATCATCAAGAGCCAGACACTCAACTGATTGAGCCACCAAGGCAACCCAAGGTCTTCTTTACCAATTGGCAGGATGCCTGGGTGGCTCAGTTGGTTCAGCATCCCACTCTTGGTTTTGGCTCAGGTCATGATCTCATGGTTTCCTGAGTTCGAGCCCCACATCCGGCACTGTGCTGACAGCATGGAACCTGCTCGGGATTCTTTCTCTCTCCCTCTCTCTCTGCCCATCCCCTGCTCACATTGTCTCGGTCTCTCTCATAAACAAACAAACAAACAAACTTTATTAAAACCTGGCATTATATAAGAGAAGCAATCCAATCTCCTGACAGACGCATACTCTGTCTTACCCTCCTCCATATTATAGCACCTCTTTATGGCATATATTTATAAAAGCTACTGGATTTTAAGAAGCAAGTTCTACTCTTCTATCAGGTGTGACATGTGCAACCAGCAACAGCATCCAGTCAGATATATAACCACTATGGTACTCATGCAATTCAATGTCAGGGAACTCCAAGAGTTGGCATGTAGCCATGAATGAGCCAAGGGACCATAAAACTTCTAGAAAATTATACTAAAATGGTGTTGACTTGGCCTTTTAATCGAATGATAATATTGCCTTTAAAATCATTAATAAAATAGAAAACAATTTTTCTTTATTCTTTTGTCTTACTGTGTAACTGAGTCATACCTATAGTAGAAACTACAAAGAAGCAGCAATGTGAGAAGGTCACAGTTTACTTCATAGAAACAACTATAAACAATACCTGAACCAGCTAAGGATCAGAGAGAACACAATACAGAAAAAAAAAAAAAAGAGCTCTAAGCAATGAAAGGAGAAGACACCTTTTCTCTGTTTAATACCAGGGAAGGCTATATAAACCCATCTATGGCAATAACAAGGGATTCCCCGGAAGGAATCCCCAAAGAGAACATTAGTAGCTCACATTTTCATTTGAGAAGCAACGTGATCTCTCTGAATTTTCAGAATACTCTTAGTTTTGTAGAGTAGCAATTAACAAACTAAACAGCTAAAGAAACATAGTTGCTAAACAGTACAGCTCCAGCAGAAAGTATTTGTATATCTAGAGGAAGAGGGAAAAAGAAACATGAAAAGGTCCTGAAGTAGGTCTGTGTTTACTGTATGTAAGGGCCAACAAGGAGGCCAGTGTAGGGTAAAATGAGCAATGGACAGGGTTTAGGAGATGAAATCAGAAAGAGGGTGGAGAGATGGAGTGCATATCATTTACAGCACTATAGAAAACGAGGAAGATTCTAGATTTTGTTTTGATAACATGAAAAGCCATTGGATAGTTATGAGCACAGAAATAACATGAGAGGACTTTTAGCAAGAGCAATCTGGTTATTGTGTGAGAAATTAACCATATGGGGCAAAGGTAGAAGCAGAAATTTAATGCAAGAGTCCAGGCAATATTTCTTCCTCAGAGAAATTCTCCCACCAGCTGTTCAGAGAATGAAATAAAATATTCTTCATATTTTTACAGTAAAAATAGCAACTTGAATAATGTACATTATACATTACAAATAACTGCAATCTTTTAATAAGTTTCAATACAAAGAAGGGCCTTTTTCAGTAGCGGAACATGCAGCACACCCAGCACAACAGAAGATAATACCCAAATTACAACCGAAATCCAAGATTCTGACCTAGCCACTTTCAGTTAAGGCTTCCATCGATACCCAAGTAGGAAGCTCAGTGAGGAGTACCATGGTAGTTTTGACTGTATAGTATTTGCAGTTATAAATCAAAGAAATAGGTAAACATTATTAAAATGATTTACCCCAAAGTGCCCAATTTAGATGCCAGACAGTGCTCTCCTTTACTTTCACAAAGTTCCAAGCAGATCTCTTGTGACACTATTAAGGAGATGAGACCAGCAACATGGACTTTAGAAAACTGGAATTTGCTGTCTTGGAAGATGTCCAAACTATCCAGAGAATATATGCAGCACATCTCATAGGAAAGGCAAACTGTATAAGGGTTACTTCTTCTAAAAACGTCATCTCTTACATTTTGTGCAATATTCCTTTAAGCATTGTCCGTCTTTATTTACCTTGGAACTTTCACCCTGTATTATGATAAAAGGAGATTAAAATTCCGGGAACTATTAACTGTTCCCAAAAGGCACTCCCATTCTCCTGTGGCAACTTAATATATTTGAAGCTGAGCCCATTTTTGATTAAACTATAGGAAGACTCTGCCAGGTCTCTACTAAAATTTATCACTCTATTTCTCTTTCCTATCATCTGAAATGTTTTTTGAAGAAAATCAAAGGTACATCTAAAATAGAACTTTATTTTTAACCTCTTTAACCACTTGAAAAGAACAGGGTTGTCAATGACGCTGATCTATGGGTGAAGGAAAGAAACCAAGGTGGTCAGGAAGGCAGCTCAAAGTTTTCACAAAGTCCTTGGTCAGCTTTCATGTACATCAAAATGAAACGTATGGCCCCTGGTGACTGAAAGCCTTCACGGGCTTGCAGCCTCTTTCTAACCTCTCTTCATGCTGTGTGGTTGCAGGGGCTCTTCCTTTCCGAGTCAGAATTCATATTCCTCCTTTGTGACAGTACGGTCTGTTCAAAGTAACCCAGATAAAATGGGGTTCCTTCTAGTTCTTATGGCAGTTTAAACTATTTTAAAATGATGTTACCCTTCTGTTTGCAATAATCTTCATTTTCCTCCACTGTGCTAGGGATATTCTGTCACCTTTTATTTTAGTCATTGTCTTTCAGGGGAAAAAAAAAAAAACAAGTGCCAAATTTGACACTTGGAAGTATTTTTGATAAATGAGCAATTTCCAAACTCTAAGTGAAAGGCTAGTGAAAAATCTTTAAGATACACTTAAAATACCCATTAGCAGGAGAAGGATTGTACCCAGGGTTAAAAATTACGGGGAAAACAACTTGTAAGCATTACCACTTAAGAAGCTGAGTGCCTAAGGCAATGTTCCTGACCACCACACAAGTCAGCGATTTGCCTCTGGAGTCTGTTCCACACCTCTCTAATAGGCCCAGAAGCTACAGACAATTAAGTATTAGATTATGTGACTCCCACTGCTAAAAGTTAGCGGAACATTCTATGGCTTTACCGAAAGTGTGCTGCTTTTCAGCTAGGGGTGCAATTTCACCAGCTCACTCACCTGCATCTATGTGCTACTTAATCCCGGCTTCCTAGCGTTTTCCTTTAATTGGCTCAGCCATCTTCTGCCCTCAATCAGCCTGATTTTATTCTTGGGTTCCTGGTGAAGACGACTGAATCTGAAAATTGTGGTGCCAAAATCTTACAGCAGTGTCAGACATATTTACCCATCTAAAACTTCTATATTTAGAGGTGATGTCTTTCTGTGGTTAATGAAGCCACATCTTCGCAAGTATCTAAAGTCTACACTATTCTGGGGAAATACTAGAGGAACTACTCACAACACGAGAGTTAAGGTATGGCAGCCAGCATGTCAGCATGTATGGTGGTATGGAAAACACACTGGCCAAAGAACCAAAAGACCTGACTTGGTTGCAATTTATTTGACCACGTCTTTGTAGGCAATGCCATCATTCTGTGCCTCCCTCAGTTGACTCATCTATAAACTGGGGATTAAGCCACCTACTTCAAACGGTTTTAGTCAGAGAGAAATGAAATAAGAAGTGGTAAAATGATGTGCAAATTACAAACGCTATAGAAATTGAGGGATTAGAGTATTATTGGTATTCTCAAATTCTAATTTCCTTATCATGGAGGCAGTAAATAGCTCTTAAGAACTTGATAATGTTTTTATATTAAAAAGTTAATTAAGAAGACCTTCATTAGCATGTGTAATCAAGTTCACTGTTCTAATTGGTTCACTGAAATTTCTATTGCTAAAATAACACGGAAGAAGCCACAATAATCCTGAACACATGTTAATTACACAAAGCATCAAAATGTATCAAGGAATAACCAAAAGATTTATGGCCATTGACACTACTCAACTCAGCTGTCTGCTCTTGATGATTTTCTGCCACACTGACTCAAGGATCCTATGCAACCTTCAACCATCACCTTTGATAAAAGAACACAGAAGAGCATACACTATCCACTCTTTTCTCCTAGGTCTTAACTCAAATATCACACTGCTTGGCATCATCTGAGTTCCTGACACTGCACAGTTCTAAAACTGAGTTCACTTCAATTGTCTATACTTAGAATTGCCTGTTCTTTCATCGGTGACATCATTCATCTCTCAGTCACCCAGGTTAGTACCTCATCCATTCTTTCTTCAAAATATTTCCATGAATTCTGTTCTTTTATCTGACCATTAACTCCTAGTGTACCTTTATCATCTCAAGTCTAGGCTAACACACCGATTTCCTTCCTCTTCATCTCAGAACTCCCATACCCTATTCCATAAGCAGAGGATTAATTTTCTTAGAAACCCCACTTCCAGGTATCACACAAGTAATCAATGCCCAGTGCCATGTGAAGCTTTTAAATCCCACTCTAAGTGACTGTCCTTAATTGAAGTCACTCAAGAGCAAGATGTTTCCAAGCTTTAATAAAGTGCAGTTAGACTATGTCAGTAATATGTAACTAGATATCTCTAAACCAGTAAGAAATACTTAACATGGCGCTAAAAATAACTGCTAATCATGGCTTCTACAAATATGACTTATGTGTACAAGATGTAAGTGACTGTTTCACCCAGGGTCTCATAGCAGTCAGTTGCCCTGGAGATCCCCAGGAGCAGGATAAACTGAGACGGCCAGCCTGTCAGAGATGTGGGATCAACATGTGCCAGCGAAAGAAGCAAAGGAAATACCTGGTAGAGTCTTAAGTGAGTCAAGATTAGGGTGACCAACTACTCCAGTATGCACAGGACTAAGAGGTTCCCAGGACATGAGACTTTCACCTTTAAAACTGGAGGAATCTCAGGCAAACTGGGATAAGTTGGTCACCCTGGTTAAGACCATGCTGAGGTACACACCAAGGGGAAGGAGAAGCACAAAACACAATCAGTCAAGTCAGGGAAGTCAAAGTCAAGGGGCAGGGAGCCAAGGTTACAGCACAAAGGCCTAGGACCACTTACATGGACCACATTTGGCCATACCTTCCTATCTCAAATGTTTTACCTTCCCAGCTCACAGCTGCACATGAGGAATCTTAATTCAGTCAAGTGTGTGAACTGCCATCTGACACTACATGGGGTTCCAAGTCTGTGTGTTCACTTCATCTGTTTGGTTCATTCCAGGACAAAATTCCAAGTGCATCCAAAGTGCACACAGAAAATTTGATTTTATAAGCCACAAACCCAGGTATGTATACAATGTAACCATCTTAATTTCCCTTAAACTAAACTAAATTTCTACTTTAAATCCCTAATTCCAGTTAATGGCAGACAACTTAATCGAGTCACTTCAAGTAAATGCAATCAAATTAGTGATTACTCAGTTATTTCTAATTTAAAGTCTGTCAACTTGGAATGAGACAGCCAGATCTTCTCTTCTTTAAGATCCTCTGACCCTTCTAGGGTTTCTGGGTTTGGAGGGTAAGACCTAGACCTTTTCTCAAACTTTAGGAAGACAAAGAATCACTTGGAGGGCCTGTTGATTACAGATCTCTGGGAACGGCCCCACAGTTTCAGATTCAGTATGTCTGGGGTGGGATGCTCAAGAATTCGCATTTCTAACAAGCTCCTAGGTGATGCTGCTGCGGTTGGTCTCAGGGACCATACTTCGAGAGCTACTGGCATATATTCAGAGGTCTTCTGGGTGATTTCAGCTCCTCGTTAGTTTTCTTCCATTCTCTGAATTGTCTTCCTGGAGCTTTGGATCACTCCATGTGA
This sequence comes from Neofelis nebulosa, assembly GCF_028018385.1. Taxonomy (NCBI): domain Eukaryota; kingdom Metazoa; phylum Chordata; class Mammalia; order Carnivora; family Felidae; genus Neofelis; species Neofelis nebulosa. The sequence goes on from NC_080785.1 coordinate 58,756,967, forward strand.
CAAGAAAACAAATGCCAATGAGGGTGGAATGAATGCCTTATATGTCTAGACTTGGGGATAGGTCAAATAGTGTAACAAAAAGAAACATGGTGTTATAGGAGCACTTTAACTAGTATCTCAAAAATTATCATTTTGCTACATCTGTAAGTGTTATATTGTCAGCACTGTGCATATAGCTGCCCTCAGATATATCCTACAGCTTGTTAAATGTTAGTGTAGAATGAAGGAAAATGACTTCACCAGAGTCTAAAAACTTCTAAGTCAGGCTTTACCTCTTAATAGCTATGTGTCCTTGGTTAAGTTTTTTTTTAAATTTACCAGCTCTGTTTTCTCAACTATTAAGTAAGGCTGATTCTATCTTCCCTACCATGGTGATCTCACAGAATATTTGCAAGACTCAAAGGTAATGTTTGAAAACATGCTTTGAAAATAATTAATGGCTATATTTAAGGTGAAATATCTGTTATCATCCACATAACTTCTCAGTCTAAATAGTTAACTCTATAAAAATTAGATATATATGGCAAAACTATAGATATATATATATATACATTATACATATGTAATATGTATAATATATATTTTTCATAAATATGAATACAATAAATATATATCATATATTACATTATAGTATATATAACATAATATATAATGACTATATATGTAATACACACATATACAATTTTTTAAAAATATTTTTAATGTCTATTTATTTTTGAGAGACAGAGAGACAGAGCACACGCAGAAGGGCAGAGAGAAAGGGAGACACAGAATCCAAAGCAGTCTCCAAGCTCCCAACTTTCAGCACCGAGCCCCATATGGGACTCGAACCCACAAACCGTGAGATCATGACCTGAGCCGAAGTCAGATGCTTAACCGAATGAGCCAGCCAGGCACGCCTACACACATACAATTTTAACATTTGCCAATATTACCAATACTATCAGGCACTTACTAGTTAAACTCATGGGCAGTAGGGAACTGGAACAAATTGTGTACATGTCTTCCCAACTCCTCATTTAATGACATTAAGTTGGTGGCTTAAAATCAACAAATGCTACAAATCAGGACTTGTGTGTGGCCTGTTTATTTTCAGAGAGCTAGTTGTTAAACACTTACCAGCATAGCACTGCTTTAAAGGACATACTGGGCCTTTGAGAGGTACATTTCCAGTGTCCGTTTTGATAAAGCAATGAGCATGTATTTTTCTTTTCCCTTTTATACCACATAAAAAAGTTACAATTTGGGAAAAAAAAAGCATATTAAAATACATACAAATATGTTTTACCAAATTCTTAACCTGCAGCAGTGATTTTCAGTCTAAAGTGGGACAAGAATCATCTAGGATATTTGTTTACAATGCACATTTGAGAGGCGCCTGGGTGGCTTGGTCAGTTAAGCTTCCAGCTCTTGATTTCGGCTCAGGTCATGACGTCCCAGTTGGTGGGATCAAGCCCTATGTCAGGCTCCATGCTGAGAGCGCAGAGCCTGCTTGGGGTTCTCTCTTTCTCCCTCTCTGTCTGCCCCTGCCCTCACTTACATGCTCACTATCTCTCTCAAAATAAATGAAAAAACTTTAAAAATGAAATAAAATAGGGGTGCCTGGGTAGCTCAGTCGGGTAAGCATCCAGCTTGGTCTAGTTATGATCTTAAGGTTTGTGGATTCGAGCCCAGCATCAGGCTCTGTGCCTGGAGCCTGCTTTGGATTCTGTGCTTCCCTTGCTCTCTGTCCCTCCCCCACTCACACTCTGTCTCTCTCTCAAAAACAAATAAACATTTAATGGGGCACCCGGGTAGCTCAGTTGGTTGAGCATCTGACTTTGGCTCAGGTCATGATCTCACAGTTCGTGAGTTCGAGCCCCGTGTCAGGCTCTGTGCTGACAGCTCAGAGTCTAGAGCCTGCTTCGGATTCTGTGTCTCCCTCTCTCTCTCTGCCCCATCCCCACTCATGCTCTGTCTCTTTCTGTCTTAAAAATAAATAAAACATTTAAAACATTTTTAAAAATAAATAAACATTTAAAAAAAATAAAATAAAATAAATGCCAATTTCAGAGCCTTCCCCCCTCAGTAATGTGAACAGTATGTCTGAAAAAGGAACCCGAAGTTCTGGGGGTATCCCAAATCAGTGGTCCTGCAACAACATGTAGATCTATGGATAAAACCCCACATTCTGGCTTTCAAAGCCATCTACCACCTTGTCACAAAATTCCTTGTCCTCATTTCCCTAGTGTATGCCTGTCCTGAATTGAAAAGGTACTATCACTCTCCTACAACACAATCTTTGGAATTTTGCTTTACCTATTTACCAAGTTTCCTACAATTGAAAGCTCTCCAATGTGAACCCTGAGTTGACAAGATAAAAACAGATTTCATAGCCTTTTATACTAGCAAACTTAGCAACTGTTTCAAGGGCACATGCTGGCAATGAGTCAGGACCAATTGAAATCTTTCATAAAGTGGCAGGAAAGGGGTCAAGAGAGAAGGATGAAGGTCTCTGCATGCATCATTCCCCCACACACTACAGAATAATGCTGAGCATTTTGCCTAAGCAATTTTACTTTAGTCACAAAATCTTACTATATAAAAATAACTTGTTTTATAAATTAGCTGTCAAATCCTTGGAGAAGCCAACCATGAACAATTTGTTGTTGGTTATATTTCCATTATTGTCACCATTTAATCCATAGTTTAGTGATTAATGGTTTTCTAAGAAAACTTGTTTGAAGTATAAAGAATGAAATCCGTTAAACCAAGTATGACCCGACAAGATTCATTTGTCTTGAGGGTCTCATCAGTACTGAAGCTGTCATGACATAATTAATGGTCTAAAAGATGAAACAGGACTTCTGTTCTGTCATGTCTCCTCTATTTAAGTCTTTAAAAATGAAAAATAATGAGTAAAGGTGTAAAACAAACTGTTTCATATGCCAAGAGGCAAAATAATCCCATTAAAATAATTAGAATTTCATCACATATTATTAGATACTGCTGTTTCATTGGAGAAAAAGCTCAGTCTGGGATGATCCTCTGATATATGTGGGCATCATTTATAACACTGCCATTAGGAAGGATATACTTTCTGAAACTTGATAAGAAGCCTCCAGACATGCTTCTCTCAGAATTAAAAGGCTGCTTTGGGCAACAATCCTTCAAAAGTTCTCAACTACTGAAAAAAATTTATTGTTTCTTTAGTTTAATTAAGAGCCTCCCACATATCTGAAAGAACAGTAGAGAACTCAAAACTGAATCTATACTATGGGTCTATGATCATAGAAATTATATGTGCAAATAAACCAGGCTAGAAAAGGTAACAGAAAATGATAATAGTTGATTTGTTCAGAGATAGGAGATTGGGCATTAAATTTTCCACTGTGCAACAAATATAAATTAAGAATGCTAACAATAACTCAACCTGACTCTACAGCTCACTGGGTCAACAATCTGTGCCCCTGCATGGCTAACCATTATTTTAATCCAATCTGATTTAATGCAACATACTATTTTTGAGCACCAACTATGAGAAAGGGATTTTGCTAATAGCATGAAGAGAGACTTAAGAATTCACTAGAATCCATGCCATCAGGGACCTTGAAATCTAGTGGGGAATAAAAACATGAATGTAAATGACTATGATAAAAAAGTAAAATATGGAGTGATCTGGAAAACACTAGGGAAGAAGTGTTTAGCAAATAGGGAGATTGGTGAAGATTTTACAGAAAAGATAGACATAGAGAGAAGCCTAAAATTTCCCTAAGATGTGGAAGCTTGCAACAGTAGTTGAAAAGTGATCAGAGGAAGTATTAGAGACTATAGTAACAGGGGGAGAAATAATGAAGAGAGAGTAAAATCATACTGTGTACTAACTGTACCACAACCCTGGAGTCTTGGCTTTATAACCTCTTAGCAGCATGTTTGGCAAACAGCAGGCACTCAACATGTTTTGGTGAAGGCAGTCAAGCCCCAGAGTAACTAGGAGGAATAATACTCCAACTAGGACATGCACGTGTAAGATTCTACTTAGAAGATAACTAGTGTTTTAAATGTGAAAGTGCAGTCTAAGTCTCAATTTATATGAATTTAAATGTCATATCTCATAATTATGATAAGCAAGCGGCACAAATCACAAACTTGCTCATTATTTTGTATTTAATGGAAATTAACTTGTTCTCATTTTGCTATTATAAAAATGTTATCTAATTTATCAATGTGTATCTTTCTATGTGTTTATATATGATTTTACATGTTTCCATCAGTTTTGATAAGGGAATAAAAGTATTTCCTTGAACACCTAAAGGATAAGAAAAACTCAGAGAATATTACATTCATGTCAAATAGTACTTCAATTCACACCTCTAAGTAATAGTTCAATTAACAAATACCTTTGGAAGAGGGTACCTAAATCAAAACCAATAGAGTGAAAAATACTATATTTCCTTCTGCATCCACTTCTCCCATTCTCTAGCTTCTAATTCATACACAGAGCCTCTGGGTCCTAACGTACCACGTACCTATCAAAAACTGAAGAATCACTACTCTTATCATCCCATTTTAATCAGTACCCATTCACACTGAAATTAACTCAAAATGTCCTGATTTTTAAAGGTCTTTAATTGGAAAAAATTCTTTATTCCTAATAAGGAAAGGCATTTTCTCATTCTGAAGGATGCCTGAATACTTAGACTGTCTACTAAGCCTACTTTTGGCTGATTCTTAAGTGGTCCTAAACACTAGCTTATATGGGGAGAGGGGCACAGCTTGTAGGGGATACAGTTTGATCTTCATAAAAGTAGGGAGAAATTCAGATGCCATTTGCCTATTACCCAATGCATCAGTGCAGTGAAAAACCTTACACAACTGAACATAGCAGCCCTACTTGAAGCACAACCCACTTTAATTCTTGTGGGGTGATTTGGGAAGGGAGGCACAGAGCACATCTCCATCAGTCACAATGGCTCCTTGCTCTTCTGGGACCCTGGCTAAGGAGGTCGGAAACTTTGGAGAATAGAAGAGTATATGTTACATCTGAAGTGAGCCTACATCACCCCAGCAAAGGGCTGTCTGCCAGCAGGTCCCTTCCCTCTTCTCTTGTTCCCAATGGATTTTCCTTTACAGAGTATAAACCAAGCCCCAGCCTTCATCTCCTTTAACCTTAACTGCTGAAGCTTTTGCTCAAGACTAAGATATTTTTAATGCTATTTAAAATTTCTGTCCTGCACTCTTTCTTATCTGGAATGCTTCCTTCTGCTTCCCAGATTATTTCTGCTTGAGGTTATGAGGTGTCTAACAAATAACTGTGTTGTTGGAAGGCACTGATTTCATCAATGGAGCTATTAACTGCACACAGTAAAAATGTTGATGACTATAGCCCTTTTGATTCAACTTTTAAAACCACTTCTAAGAGTTTTGTTTATTTACGGCCTTTACTTATGTTCAAGAGAAAATCTGAGATGGCTTGAAACACAAAAGACCAAAACTCATTAACAATGCTTACAAAACTAATGTCAAATAATAAAGAAGAAATAAATACGAAAACCCAGACTGCAGAACCCCTTTTGGGCAGAACACTTAACTGTGGTTGCTCAAAAAACCTATTGGGTCATTGAGAATGATAAACACTATTCTGGTGCTATGATCAAAGAGGAATTTATTGCCTAAGTCTTTCTGTATAATTTACCAGGCAACATAATGAATAAGGTCTTTAACGGCAGTTTTCATAAACCATGCAAAGACATCTTGCAGGATAAGCTTCATGGGCATGCAACCCATGCAGCTGTACAGCACCCCAAGACTGGAAGAGCCCCACATTTGGTTTCATGTTCTGCTGTTGCTGTCTTGAAATTCTCAACTTTTTTAACAAGGGGTCTCATATTTTCATTGTACACTGACTGGGCACTGAAAATTACATAGCCCATCTTGACATCTTTCACACAGCTATCAACCCCTAAAGTTCTTGTTTGAGGGTATTTCTCCTTTGGCAATTTAAGTACAGCATTTGTGGAACTGATTCTATATTTTTCTGAGTATTAAAAATAAATCACATGGATATATGAAGACCCCCCCCCCCCAGCAAACTCCCAAACTTAAGTCTTATAAATACTAAACATAAGCAATAGAATCATTTTATGTGGGGGGGGGGGGAGAAAAAAGTCATTATTTCTCCTTTCATATGTTAAGCTCAAGACACTTGTCAACAGAAATAATGTATTTACTGTGATGTTTTTTAGATATAGTAAGATGTCTTAGCTGTAAAATCTGTAAATAGACTTCTCATTTAAAATCAATCACCCAAGTATAACTTCATCAAATTAAAAATTGTGATCTCTGAATTGTGCCTTCCATTATTTTCCCTTGATCTTACTGTCTCAGGAAATACATTTTTAATGTGTTCATAGAGAAGTAAAATATCCTCAGGTGGCATTTTGTATTTTACTATGCCTTCAGATCTGTTCTAATTAATGCTTCCTACCAGGGATGGACTCTTAGCCTGTTCTTTATGAATTTTTGTGTATAGTTGAAAGCCATCTTTCCCATATACAACACATCAGGTAAAACGAAACTTGGAAGCTGCTGTTCATATGACTGATGAAAACTGCTTCTGCCGTAATAGCACATTAAGTCCAGCACCAGAACTGCTGCTGGAAGGTGCTCAACGGTACCCATGATCCCAGCATCCCTCCATTCCAGTTTAAACCACCACAGTCTTCCAAGCACAGAGACCTGTGTGCCTGAGGCTTAGAATCTAGGGGGCAGTACGTGCAATGGCATCACCAGTTCACCACATACACGTGACATGGTGAAATGATAAAGGAAAGGGCCAGGGACGGATTCAAGGACGTGACATTCAAACTTACTGAAAAATATTTAGTTTTATTATCAATTCAGAATGTGATTTAATAGGTGCAGGTCTATGCATGAAGCTAGAGATGGATTTACTGTGAATTAATGAAGCTTAATTAAGCTCAGGGCTCTTTACTTGTACAGTCACCTTTCAACACTTTTCACTCATGTTGTTATTTGTAATTTTGTATCCCTTTTCTTAAAAAGGACCCCGAAACTTTTAAGATCCACAACCCACAAAACTTGGGTCCTCCTCTGCATGGGTCATACTGACTTTTGGCTCTCCCCAGAATTCTTCTCAAGAATGACAGGCTCACACAACTAGATGCAGTCAGTTAGCATTAATTCCATTTTACTAACTCATGGACTTACAACAGGACTAGTTTAGTAGGCAACAAACTTGATCCTATTCAGCCTGATTTTCTCAGACTACATTCTCCTCCTGAACTCAAAGTCTTAGTGATAGTTCCAGCCTTCCTTCTAGAAAAAGCATAAAGATAAGAGCTGGAGGGCACATGCATTTTCATATCTATCCCAGAACTAAACAGACACAGAGGGTCAAAAAAGAAGGTGCGTTAAGAAGGAAGAGGTCATCAGACTGCAGCTCCTTTTTTGAACCAGAACTTCTCACTTCTTGGTCCCACCCCACAGCCTGCTTGAGCTTTCTAGACAACCTCGCTGGAGGGAAGGAAATATAATTTGCCTTTTTTTCTCTAGAAGTATTTCCTTCTAATGTCACGGGTTTCCTTTATAGCTGTGACAGAGAACATCAGGATTGTTGTATGGGTGAAACTGTATTTTAGGGGATGTGATGTTACCAGATGGTTTTTAATCAAAGAAGTTTTACACCTATCACAAGAATGCAATTTTAAGCTTCATATTCATAAGTTCATCTGTTTTATTTAACAATGAATTTGTCCATAAATTACAATGAAAGTACTTATAAAGATCATTGTTCTTTGTAAAAATCACTCGGAAACAATAAAAATCACAAAATCAGAATAGAAACAGTGAAATCTTTGAGTATTAAGCAGCCACCTTTATTCTATGAAAGTATATGTGACTAAAGGTGGGTGTAAAGGTGTTTGCAATTCCTTTTCCACCAAACATTAACATTTCTACCAGATAAAGCATGGTGATTAGGAACTGCAAGCTAAAGAGATTCAATTCACCTGGTGCCACTTCTAGCAAAATTTATTTTGATTTATTCTGGATAGAAATGCAAATAAATCTTTTGAGCACATATAGACTAAAGAAGATTGCTATGAGACTTAAATATAATTATTATATCACAAGAGAAAGTGAATAAAATGTATTAGCACAGTGGCTCAGAAAAAGAGACATTCAAAGCATATAATTCATCCAGTAAGCACTAACAGGTCACACTGTTTCATATCAAGAATGCAAACAAAAGTTCTTGAAATATTAGGAAAAATTCTTTGGAAGCTATTATAACATTACACAAAAGTTGTAAAAGTAATAATATGATAATATTTCTAATAAAAGAAAAATGACAGCAGGCAGCAGGCTGCATTGTTAGTTGATGCTGAGGGACCTTCGGCTGGGTAGTACAAGATTATCTTTGCAAAGAACTTTCTCACACAGATTTAGAAGTTTATCAGTCTAAATAGTCTTTAGAAGATACAGTCCCAGGCTTTTTTTTGTGCCTAAGAACAAAGTTGATACAAATTATTATCTTTTGAAATAGTGCAGCCTTTACATAGTTGTATGTTGACAGCATCTAAGAAAAACTGGTTATACAATGCATTTGGGTATGACTACGTATTTGTAGCATGTTCACTTTCAGTGAAAATGTGTCTTCTCAAAAATAAATTTTCCTGTGTTCTCCCATATACCAGAACACCTGTAAGATATCAACAGTATCTTATAGTAAACAGTGAATTTTTACATGTTCTTTCAAAAAACTTTTAAGTCACTGAAATGATTAGATTCACCAGAAAACTAAAGAAAATATTTAAGAGTATTAAAAAGTTTCTATCAGAAGGTAAGAAGTCTAAATTTGCAGCTGCCCCAGCTTAACACAAATTTATTGATCAATATTTCAAATATAAGGTATTCATCACAGCTTTACATGTATGCACTCAAGTAACCTTCTAAATATCTTTACTTGAATATCTTGCCCTCCAAGGGCAAAAGGCACAAAATTAGACTAATCTATGCATTCCCAACCTTAAACCTCCTTCCCTAACAGGTCTCTCCTTCTGTCCAGTTTTGCTTCCCTCCAAATTACAACCAGAATGATACTCATGATACACAAATCTGATTGTGTTATTGCTCTGCTTAAAACTTTCACAATGTGTCCAACTGCCCTTCATTCACCTGAATTTGGTTCACAACATTCTCTGAGATTTGCTCGCAGCTCACATACCTGCAGCATTGCTCTCCACTCTTGGTCTCATAGTCTAGGCTGTGACTGACCATGCCAAATTGCTCTTAATTCTATAGACGTTATCAATACAAGTCTGTCATCCTGACCTCAAAATCTTTCCCCAGTCCTACACGCGACTCCTGCAGCTTAAACCTCACTACCACTGACGCCCAAAACTAGCTTATGATCCCATGGCATTCCATACTTCCTTTCTCATAAACCCTAGCTTACCACACACTATTATTATTCAGAGGGGGAATGCTCTTTCCCACTTTTGAAGTTTCTCTCACGTGGGAGGAACACTACCTACTAGTGTGACACCCTTAGTCTTCCCCAAAAGGAGTGACTATGCCATGGTGAATTTTAAAAGGGAAACACAGTGTCTTTCTCCCGGGAAAAAAGAACCATTCTGCCCAGAGAGAGCATGTGCTTTGCTTCTCAATGCTATTAATGTCACAGGGGCCAGATGCTTCTCTTCAGAGGAGCATGTAGTTGCCCAGCCCTCCCAGAACATTATGAGTGTATTTCTCATAGTATGAGAAGGGGTTTAGTATCAGAAAGCCCACTTGGCCCTATCTGTATCAGTATACTATCTGTATCAGTATAAACATGTTAATTTTGTTTCCCATCCACCGTACTCTTTTTCATTTCTCACTTTGCTCAGAAATCATATAGGAACAAGGAGTGATTTCTCTTGGGAACACTCAATCCCCCAAATCATAATACCTATGCACTGTTTTTGCTAAGTCTATAAGCTCTGAAAGATGGGGAAGAGATGTCTGGTTTACCATTACAGTCCCTGTATCCTAGCAAGCGCCTCGCCAAGAGCAGGTGCTCCGAAATTGTTGCTTATTAAATAAACAAGTAAGTACTTAGATGCCATCCTGCCATCTTATCCACTATTCAGACACAACTATTACCTCCAGTTAGGTTGTAGCTACTCTTAAAATATTTCTTACTTTCAAATTCCATCTACCATGTTTTCTATGTAATGAATTTTAGACTCTTGACATCAATCTTTTTAAAATACACTTTAAAAAATTTTATTAATAGCACTCTATTGAAATAAATCCTAAATTGGAAACATATGAGCTAGCACATTAGGAATTCACTAATTTGCAGATCATTTTTATCCATTAGTTCACTGCAGAAAAATCACACATTTAAAAAACAGTTCAAACAGCAATTTCACCAGCATCTTAGCCTTAAACTTCACATACTCTAAATTTATCTTATCCAGGAGCATACAATAAAATGTAGGCCTGTATGGTTAAATACAGTTCAAGATAGTTAAAAAAGAGGCATGTTGGTATTTTGGAAAGTAGATTAATGGGTTAAAGAATTGTATTACGAGTCAAATTAGGGTAGATTAATAATTATATTTTGAGAGTTTCTAAAACTCTCATCTTTAATTTTAACATTTTTATTGAGCATAAGACATCTATTAATATTCTAAATGTGTTTGCTAATAAACTTTATAGTATTGTTATTTTATGTTTAAATATATTATTTTAAAAGGACTGATACATTGCTGAATATTATTTCCTATGTAAAATCAAGGGACAAGTTTTCCCTTTGATAAAACAAATCTATTATTTTTAATGAAACTTATCAGAAAAATATAAATCACATAATAGAATTATAATCTGTCGAGAATGTTTCTTCTTGTAAAGTATCTGTTATTTTAAGTGAAGACTGCCTGCATAAACTAATTTGTGGCAACTTCATTTTTATTCATTCAATTATATTTAAAAGTCCATGTATATGCATGAATACATAATTAAACGTTCTTGTAAGATTTGTCTCTAGACTTGAAGGAAAAAATATATATGTTCTCAAACTTTGAGAATTAGGATGCTACTGCATAAAACATAATGAAGGATTATATGTCAATATCCTTTTGTATTTGTGACAAAAGGGAAAACATTCCAAAAAGAATTGTAAAGGAAGATCTAAGTTGTACAGGACAGGAACAAAATGTGCAATAAGCAGAAGTCTTTGGCATGTATTTTTAAACAGGAGGTTTTGAAAACTCCAAATTTAGCTTCATAAAAAGAGGTAGTGCAAGTGTGAAGCATGTGGTCATTTTGGCATACTCTGTGTATAACTTCTCTCTTTACCTATATAAGGATATAATAAAGCTTCAGAAATGTGCAAAGCAGAAATCCTCCAGTTCTGTTTATTCACTTTCAGTCAGGTAGTAAAATATCCTAATGTTCCATGAAGAAATCTCCAAAATGCACTACTAAAATAGCCTGCTAAAGAGAAATCAACAACTTCTTTATTTAGATACTGAACAGTTTAAAGGAAAAGACTGGTGGGGCTTTTTGTTTTTTGTTTTTTAAGCCAACTATATCTGCAAGGATCTGTCAGCTTTACTAAATGTTCCTTGTCTTTATTTTGTTGCATGGTTTTCATACTGTCATGCCCCTTCCTTCCTTTTCAATCCCCCATATTCTCCAACTTCCTTTCAAGCCTTTTGGGGGGAAAGTGTCTAAATACCCTTAATCTTTTCCCATTTCATCCCCTCTTCATGATCCTTTCTCCCTTTTCTGACTCCTTCTGGCCTTCTTTCGCTATAATAATTACTTTATATTATACTTACATAGCCTCATATTTCTTTTACAAGTTCAATTTCTAAAACATTCTCCATTCACTTCTTCTTCTATAATCCTTGGCCACACTTTGTAAAGAAAATGTAAACTAAGGCCTCCTTTCCCTTGGTTATCTAAGACAGAGCAGCAATGTAAGGAATAGAAAAGAGTTTCTGCACGTGATGTGTGTGTGTGATGTTCCTGTGGCCCTCAATCTCGAGGGAATACCAAACTCTTCCCATAACCTACATGTATGGCAAAAGGATCAACAACTGGGGAAAAAAATCAAACTTGTTTGGATAGAACGATTTGTGCTGACAATTTAAATGTGAAATTCTGCCTATTTCAATGGTGCTACATGACTCTCAGTTCAGTTTTGAAAAACTTTGTTTTCTAAAATCGTTATGGTTTCAAATATAATTTTAAAAAAATTTTTAATGTTTTTTATTCATTTTTGAGAGACAGACACAGAGCGTGAGTGGGCAAGGGCAGAGAGAGAGAGGAAGACACAGAATCTGAAGCAGGCCCCAGGCTCTGAGCTATAAGCACAGAGCCGGGCGCAGGACTCAAACCCATGGACCGTGAGTTCCTGACCTGAGCCGAAGTCGGACGTTTACCCGACTGAGCCACCCAGGCACCCCTCAAATATAATTTTAAATGGTTTTCCAGAATCCATATCAACTAATACCTATGAGCGTATGAATGAAACTGGATTTTCAGATAGTAATAGTTCATTAAAAAGAAGATTTGGCCACCAACAAACTGAAACCATTCCTTCTTTTCTGACAATGGTATACAAAAAGAGGATATGAACTAACATAATAATCATAAAATGGAAATCAACATGGTAAATATCAATGACAAGTAGCATATACCACTGCCAAAATGGCACGCAGTTATAAATTTGAATAACCAACACAATCAAGATTTAACCTAGGGATGTACCTAAATAAAAATGTCTGAGACCTAAATGAAGTTAACTGTACAACAACTAAAAAGGCTAATTAAAAGATGTACTATTTTCCTGATAGGATGATTAATACTGTAACGATGTTAATAGGGCAATTGCAAACTATTTTGAAGAGAGATTTTATAAACCTAATTTAACATATTGACTCTCGAAGAAAAAGTATGTAAGAAGAGCTAAGGGGAGTTTTAAAGAGAAAAAATAAAGTAGAGTAATTTAAACAGTATGATACTAATAGAGAAATTACAGGTGATAATAAAAAAGTCTACAAAGAGACACATGTGTATATACATTTAGTGTAAGATTAAAATAAAATTAAACAGTTCTATTGCTCCTCACACTGTTAAAATGAAGAATTCCACAGGATTTATTATATATAAAAATTTATTTTAAAAAAAAAGTAGAAACAATAGAGGAGGCTTTGTTATTTGTTTGCATCAGAAATCTTGGGGTTTGGGAGATATATGCCTATATTGAGTTGTGGTGCTATCATTTAAAACTATAAACCTTGGATAAGTTGTTTATTCACCATCTATAAAAAAAAAAAGGATTAATAGTATCTTATTCATTGGGTTGTTATGAGGATTGGATGACCGCATGCTCATAAAGTGTTTAGGTGTCTAACAAACTTTACTTGTGGTTTTTATGCTTAGCATAGAAACAAAAGCCAGAAAACATAAGAAAAAAGAATGACATATGTGAGTATATCAAATTTTTAAGGTTTTGTGCAACAAATATCGCAGTAAAGGCAAAATTCAAAGTATGTAATGATTTACAATATGTATCGAGGATATATTAAAAAGCTCTTAATTCATTTGAAAAATAAGCACCTTAAGAAAAATGTGGCAAATATCACAAGCAAACTGCTCCCCAAGAGAAAAACAAAGGCCCCACAAACATAGGACATTTCTTTCAACCTCACTAATAATCACAGAAATATTTTTTTTTCTTTTCTGATTAGCAAAAATTGATTATTCACAGTACTGTAAAAGAGTAAGGTCAAATAACTTTCTCATGCAATATTGATGAGATAATAAACTGGTAAAACCTTTTGGGGAGCAGTTTATGAAGGTATATGGAAATTTAAAGATGCATTACCTTTCCCTAACAGTTCTACTGTATGAACATAGCCTAAGGAAATAGAGAAATACAAAAACAAACAAAACAGATATTTTTCACACTGTTATTAAAATAGCAAAACAAGTTAACAACCCACGAGGTAAATCTGTAATTACTAATGCAGAAATAGATCAATAGGTCAATATTCAGTAAGAAAAGACAAATTAAAGAATAGCGTATGCAAGGCACATGGGTGGCTCAGTCAGTTAAGCATCTGACTTCAGCCCAGTTCACAATCTTGTGGTTTGTGAGTTCGAACCCCGGGGTGGGGGGGTGGGGGGGGGGGCGGGGGGGGGGTGGGGAGGCTCTGTGCTGTCTGACAGCTCAGAGCCTGGAGCCCACTTCAGATTCTGTCTCCCTCGCTCTCTGCCTCTCCCCCACTCATACACTCTCTCTGTCTCTGTCTCTTTCTCAAAAATAAATAAACATTTTTAAAAATTAAAAAAAATAGCATATGCAGTATGAATCAGTCCTATTTCAAATACATGTAGTGGCAATATAGGTTTGTAATTGCAAAGAAAAGTTCTGGAAGAATATATTTTAAACTGTAATCAGCGGTCATTTCAGTGGGATAAGATTATAAGAAGCTTTCACTTTTTAATTTATACTGTAAAGTATAGTTTGGATACTTTCTTACATTTGAGAATTCTTTTCATAAGGAAAAAAAGAGACCTTTCCATTTTGGAAAAAATAAGAGATTAAGAAACTCCTAATAATTACTCTGCTAGTTTCAGATTCCACATAATTCTAACAGCTACCTGACTTTTTAAAACATTTTTTGCTTAGGTTCAATAAGGTCCTTGTCAAGAATTAATATATACCTAAGTGTTAACTTCCTCTTTAAAAGAACTGCAATTAAAAGAGATACTTACAATAGAATTCACAAGCATGTTTCTCAGAGTTTAACTTGCAAGTAAAATCTCCATTAGTACTTGAAACCAAGAATTATAACCCATAGCAGGCAGAGCATTTAAAGAAATTTTAATAATAAGAAGGTGTCCAATTTAATTTGACTTTCAAAATGTTTTTTACACTTCAGAAACTAAGAACTTCCCTACAGCCTATAAAACTTGTGCTATGCATCATAATTTTTAGGAGGAGAAAAAGTAATTTCTTCTCATTAATGGTAAACAAATTCGTTTCTTTCAGAAGCTAGAGTTATATGGAAAATTCATAATTAGTATAGTAGAAACAAGATATTCTTTTTCATCATTGAATAGTATTAGAATCTTCTGGAGATCAAGTATTTTACATTTTCCGTGGTTTTGAACAGTTTTACTAAAGCAAGCTCTAACTATATTTAAATATGGAAGGCCACCACCCAATTTAGTGAACAATTTCACTTCCTCAGGAAGCAGAGGAACAGCCATATGACTGGATATTATACCCCTGAGAAAGAATTAAACTGGATTCCTGCAAGAGAGACTAACTTCCCTATCTATCTCTCTATGGCATAAAAAAATGAACATTACTGTTCTTAGTTTAGAACTCATTCCTCCTGCCAAAAATTGTGCATCCCCCAGATTCTCTTAGGAAGCATCATGTTATACAGCAGAGCATTCTACACCAACACTCACCAGATGTCTAATTTTGAGAAAGTTTAGTGTACATATCTGTAAAATGGGAAAACATCACCTGCTTTACAAGGATGTGTGAATATTAAATGGGATGCTGAGACTAATATTAATGCAAAATATAAAAAAAGGGGGCTCAAAATATGCTCAGAAGCCAGGATAACTAATAGTGAGCAGCCCAGAAAAGAAAAAAAAAATGTGAAACAATAGAGTAAATGTAATTGTATAATTATAGTTACATGATTTTAAAAGCATGCATTTTCTTGGCCTACTTGAAAAATAAGGTGCTAAGATAAAAACAACAACAAGAACAACAAAGGAAAGCCACACAAAGGTAAATAACCATTAACCAACCACCTCACATTTAAAAAAAAAATGTTAATGTTTATTTCTGAGAGAGAGGGAGAGAGAGAGAGAGTGAGCAGGGCAGGGGCAGAGAGGGAGGCATACAATCTGAAGCAGGTTCTAGGCTGCGAGCTGTCAGCACAGAGCCCCACATGGAGCTCAAACTCATGAACCAAGCCGATCATGACCTGAGCCAAAGTCAGATGTTTAAATAACTGAGCCACCCAGGCGCCCCTAACCACCTCACATTTTAATTTCCCTTTTTTTTATAACAATAAATTCATAAAGGAACAAGAACACACCACTAGAAGTTCTTGAGCAAGAGAGAAGTGATAGATGCAGTGTTTGGACTGAACACCTCATTGCTGGGTTATCAAATTGACTTTCAGCATGCATCTTCATATCTGGATTGTGACAGGGGCACTGCATCACTTCTAGATGAAAGACTCTCAAACCTGAGAATCATGACTTCTCTCCTGCTCCAGGAGCTTCAAGTGATGATCTAGTATCTGCTTAATTTCTTCTGCTTGATAATCAAGGTTCTCGGTATTCTGATTACACTTTCCCTATTCATACTGAATCTCAAATACAGATTCTCTAGGCAAGGTTATGTCATTTTACTCCCAGCAAAATACCAGGTGGATGCCAGTCTGTGCGGGTGTTCATACCATCTCCAGATTTAGAACACTGCCTCTCCCTTAGTCTTGTGCAAGCCAATCCACTCTTCAAATCCACTTCAAGATCCAACCCTCCCCCAACAAAATCATGAATGTGTATGTATTATACATTTAGAGCCAGTTCCACAGAATCTATCACATCTATTCGTTTCCTTTTTATGTTCATATGATTTGTCTATGACTTGTTTTGCCTGGCATGGTCACTTTGGAATAGAAAGTCATGGCTAATATTATTCTATTTTGAATCCTTTAGAAAACTTTTATAAGTATAATAACAGCAAATTTCTTCGCTGGTGCAAAAAAACAAGTATTTGCCCATGCCTCCCCCCTCCCCCATCCATCACATACATTCTTTTTTTAAAAAATATAATTTATTGTCAAATTGGCTTACATACAACACCCAGTGCTCACCCCAACAAGTGCCCTCCTCAATGCCCATCACCCATTTCCCCCTCCCGCCCCCCCTTATCCACCCTCAGTTTGTTCTCTGTATTTAAGAGTCTCTTGTGGTTTGCCTCCCTCCCTCCCTGTTTGTAACTATTTTTTCCCCTTCTCTTCCCCCATGGTCTTCTGTTAAATTTCTCAAGATCCACATACAACATCACATACATTCTTGATCAAAATTATGGCATACATTTAATATTCACCTGAAAATCCCTGAATTTTCCATTTTGTTTAGGTCTTGTGAAAATATCACTTTCCAAGAAGATTATACATTTCTGTAGTTATTCTTGTTGCTTCATCCATGTACCATGCATGCCAGGCATTATGTGTATAGCATATAATTTTGAAAACAATGCAGGAAAGGAGGCTTTTTGCTTCTTTTATTTTATACAGGTAAGAAAATGGAAATGAAAAGGGCCAACATCACAAAGCAAGTAAGGAACAGATTTGCCTGTCAAAAAGCCCTTCAGACTCCCAAGGTCTCCCTGCTACACTCTGCTTCTGCCTCGTCAGAAAATGTGTGCTCATGTTCCACCACAGCTTACTGTCTCAGCCTCTTAATGACATTTGAAGTTTAAAATCAATTATTATCAAAAGGAAAATTTTTTGAGATCCAGAAAACTGTCCAGGAGGTTAATTTTTTTGTACGTCACTGTGAACACCAGTGATCCGAAAGTGCTGGGCAGGAAGACTTTTCAAGTAAAAACAGCCATGAGAATGCTGAGAGTGCCTTTCCTTTTTCTTTCTTTTCTTTCTTTCTTTTTTTTTTTTTTTTTTAAGACTAGACAACTCTCAATTATGCTTTTATCCCTGGACAAATGTTCCTTAACACTCACCAAATTTTGGCAGATGGCTGACAACAAAAGTAAAAAAAATGTATCTTTTCTTACTTTTAACCGATTATTCTAGCAAATGTTCAAACAATAAAATATAAGCAAGCGATACTTTAGTAGCCATCAAACTAAGTGATCAGTACCTTGAAAGTGCTTCAGTCATTTAATTATTTCCCAACATTTTCAAGCTCACTGCAGAACAGTCCCACTGCGTAGCCCTAAAGGAAAAGTCCAATAAAATACATTTTCAAAGAAAACCATAATATTTTTTAATGAGAATTACTTGCACCTTCAAAAGTAATTACAAGAAAGATATACTCTTAAACATCAAGAAAAAGAATACGCAGATTCAGAGATAAGGCTGTCAGAGTAATTCTCCTACCTTATTAGTAGTCCAAAAGTAATAATTAAAACTACAGTTAGATACCATGTTCCCTATAAGGCCCTTTTATTTTTCAAATATACTACGTAGTATTGATAAGCATAAAAGAAGCCAGACTTTTTTTTTTATTATGTCAAGAGGAGCATAACTTTAATACAAATTTCCAGAGAATATTTTGGCAGTATATGTATAAAGCCTTCAAATGTTTATATGCCTCATCCCAGCAATGACATCTTTAGGAATTTATGGTACAATATTAGAGGCAAAAAAATTATATGACAACTTACATTAGTCAAATACCCAAAATGACCTAATTAAAAACAATATTAGGAGATTGGTAGAAATAAATTATGGCATGCTCACAGAATGGATGTCAACCAAGCAAATAAAAATCCTATTTTAGAACACTATTTCATAACATGACAATTGTTTGTGATGTGCCATTATGTGAGAAAAGGTTAAAACAACATATATTCTAATTTGTTTTTTGCAAATGCTCAAGGTCATATCTGCATTGAGAGGGGAAAAATATAAACCACTGGAAGATCCACTATGTGTGTATGGTAGGCTGAAGACAATTTTTATAACCTGAGATATGTGTGTTGACTAAACTCAATGACCCCCACCTCTGG
This sequence comes from Neofelis nebulosa, assembly GCF_028018385.1. Taxonomy (NCBI): domain Eukaryota; kingdom Metazoa; phylum Chordata; class Mammalia; order Carnivora; family Felidae; genus Neofelis; species Neofelis nebulosa. The sequence goes on from NC_080785.1 coordinate 58,775,760, forward strand.
CATTCACTTCCTTGTGCTGTCAACTCCCACACTGTATCAAGGTTGGTAAGGTGGGATCAAGGAGAAGGGACCTTATGTCACTTCTAAGGATAGTTCATAAAAGATATTAGAGCTTCTATCTTACTCTCTGGGATCACTCACTCTGGGGAAAGCAATCAGCTCTGTGGAGAGGTCTACATGGCAAGGAACTGAGACCTTCTGCCAACAGCCAGAGAGGAACTGAGGACTGTAACCAATAGCCATGTGAGTGAACCATCTTGGAAATGGATCCTCCAGCTTTGTTCAAGCCTTCAGATGACAACAGCACTCAACAGCTTGACTGCAACTTCCTAAAACACTGAGCCAGAAAAGCCCAGATAAGCCACTCCCAGATTTTTGACTCTCAGAAACTGTGAGAAAATAAATATTTTAAGGCTATGATTGTCTTAAATTATGAAATTTTGGAGTAATTTGTTATACAGTAGTTATACAGTTATAAAGTGTGTTTCTCTATATGTATTCCAAATTTTTTTGGATAACTAGTACTGCTTTGAAAATTAGAGAACAAAATGCCACCTCAGACCTGCTCCATTTCTGACCTGGGCTGGTTCACCCCTCCTTAGGCAACCTGGTAGTCCCGCACTCCCGTAAGGTTACCATATTGATGCTGAACTTAATGTGGACACCCGATCAGCGTAGCAGACTACAGTCCAGAACTTCTGGGCTGAAATAACCCTTCTACCTCAGCATCTCGAGTAACTGGGACTAGAGGTGCGTGCCACCACGCTTGGCCAAAATGCCACTTTAGAACACTAGACATTGTCAGTATAATCCTGATACAGATTTTAGATTAAGTCCCAGTGTCAATTTTTCAAGCTAAATATTTCCAAAGGATCCTCATGCAGGTAACATACCTGCACTAATCCAGCAGCAGAGAGGTCCTACAAATGGAATGCTCCAGTTACAGTTAAGTTAGAAAGCCTAAAACGTACCTTGAAAGGCCCTTTGCAAATAAAGAACAAAAATAAATTAACTAAATATTCAATATAAATATGCAAATAATTTTTTAAGAAGAGAGTAAACTATACCTAAGGAAAGCAAGAGGAAAGTAACACTAAAGATATAAACAATTATTTCTTAAAAATAGTAAAATATGTACAATTCTAGTAAGTAAAGGGATTTGGAGAGAGAAAGCAGAAAGAGCTAATCTTTGCTCTCAAAAGAAAGACCCAAAAATAAAATGAGAGGTAAAAATCACTACCTCAGAAAAGATTTAAAAAATTATATAGATTCCTATATACAGTCTGTTGCTAAAAATTTTTTAAAGTAGAATATATGTCAAAACAGACCAACAATTCTAGAAAAAATTGAAGTAAACAACCATTGCCAAATAACGTTTCCAGGCCATGATGATTTTAATATGTTACTTCTTTAAACAGTGAAGGCATAGAAAAATACGGGGATATACATATTTTTTAATCTGTTGTAGGATGTTCAAGTAACCCTCACCTTTCTGCTAGGTGATATGGTAGCCTGTGTGTTTTAAAAAGGTCCCTTTCTCAAGATACCATACTACCTTCATCTGTAAAAGTACTGTAGCTAGGCAAAGAATGATAGGATAGGTGATGACGTGCAGGTTGTTCAATCATAAGTGACAAGCCTACTAACACTTAACCCTGAAACTTGAAAAAGAGCTGACAAAACAGAAAACTACAGGTATTATTTATGAACATGGAGGCAAAAATGTTAGATGAAATATACATCAAACACAGCAGCATATTAAAATCATGATAAAACATGTCCAGTTGAGTTTATTTCAGGAAATCCAGAATGATTTAATATTGGGAAAGCTATTAATAAATTTATGACATCAATAAGTCAAAAGCAATTAAAACAGAACACTCCCTCAAAAAAATGTAACTATCTGGATACATGTTCATGGGTTAGTAAACCAGGATAGTTTAATGTATAGTTATCACCCTATTAAGCATTAAACAGAGTTGTTTTCAATAAAGTCAGATGTATATATGATGCCCATCACTAACATGAGAATGAAAGCCTGACATTCTTACCAATACAATAAAAAAAGAATTAAGATTTATAAATATTGGAAAGGCAACTTATATGCGTATATAATATTGTTGCTTATCTTTTTACAAGATTTAACTGAAAACCGTAAGAAATTATGAGATTTGGATGAACTTTTCAGTACGCCAACAACAGCTGGAAAATTTTCAGGAAAAGCCACAGTCACATACAACCAAAACATCACTCAATCGTTCCATCACTTTCCTCTCTTTTGCTTCTCTCTTTCCCTCTTCCCATTCTTTCCTCTTGCTCTCTCTCTCTCTCTCTCTGTCTCTCTCTCACACCTATACACATGCATACATACATCCCTATATCTCATACTGTTACACACCTGGAAATAAAATTATGTTTACCTAATGCAAAAAGAAAGGGAGGAAAAAAAAGGCCTTCTGAAGAGGTACAAGATAAGAGAAGCCATAATGAAGAAATGACACAATTCTAGAGAGCCATCTTATAGAATTGATACACCAAGATGAGTGACTTCTCTATTTTCAAGGAACAAGACTTACACGATTGACAATAACAGCTTGAAATATGCCAATGGATCCCAAGGGTCGATAACATACATTTTCAGCCGAACACTCGTCTTCTCTTCAAGAAGACAAAAGCAAAAAAAGTCCCTTATGGGATAAAGAGAATAAAAGATCTCCCTTCATCTATCTTACCTTCATTGGAGTCACTAACCTCCAAGAGTCACATTGTTCTGGGACCACATTTTAAGTCACATAACATTGTACCCTTTTGGTGCCAAATGCCAAAAGCTATTTGAGGACAAGGATAAAGTCATTTCTTTAGATGCTCAATACTTCCTTATTAAATCATTTAAACAAACCAGACTACTTACTAACCTACTAAACCCTCATACAGTGAAAAAGGAACAATTTACCCACTTAGGATAAACACAGATAAATTTGGAAGAGATCATTTTTCATGCATCCTTTTCCTTTCATAGCACCACCTCACATGTTAATGGAAAACTGATACATATGGACTAAAGCAGCCTTGTTGGGTCATTCCAAGTTATATCTCTCCACGTAAAGAAAGCACTGAAATTCTCTCTAGGCCATTTATGTCTCCCATCTAATGACATTAAACGTTTTCTTCAACTGGGTCAAGCACTATCAGATTTCACATTTGAATCTATATGTTAATTGAGTGTACTGTGTGAGATACGAAAAACAGGTTAATAATTATTTAAATATACTATTTTAAATGAGAAAAGAAATAATGAATTTACTAAAAAGTAATATTTTTTGACCCATATCCCCCTTTCATTTCCAGGAAACAACAAATAATATCAACTATTTGCTAATAGATAGCGTAAGTCCATTATTAAACCATAGTACTTAAGTACAAGCTTTTCTATCATTTTATATTATCTTTCAAGAAAGTATTTTATGGTTCCATATGTAAATAATTATAACAGTATAATAAAATACTTCCATGATCCTCAGTTTGTTTTCAGTGGACAGTACTTCAACTAAGATGTCTTTATAAATAACGCTTTGCTTTATCTCCTGCTGCCTGGGACACAACATACAGTTATGAACTGCTCTACTCATTACTGAATTTCTTTATCTTACTAGTTTGTTAAAGACATAAAAGTAGGATATCACTTTGGTAAATTTGGTAAACACTTGCTTCCTATGCTGTTTCATATCACACAAGTGTTTACCAGTTTCTCAAAGCACTGCGTATCAATATAATTCTTAACTACATATTGGAAAAGCACCAAAATGAGATTTTCCCCAGTGATATGACTTTTAGGTTTAAAGTACCTTAGTTACAATATATCTAATGAAGCGGAGTGAGAGAGATTAGACCTTTTCACATATTAATCTGAGCTTAAAATAAATTCTAAGAAGATCACTGCTATACAAGAATGGACAGAGGCATCTGTTTATCTCTGAGAAAACAGCTATGGCTAAGTCAAATGCCACTTTTCATAGCTTAATGGGTGGAATTAAAGAGCATGAGTCAGAGAAACCATTAAAACAACAGTAGCTTCAAATTCTGACTCTGACACTTTCGGTATGATGTTGAATAATTATACTCCAAAGCCATTGCTTCCTTATCTGTAAAACAGGATAAAAATATACACCCTGTAATGCTATGTTATTGGGAGGCTTAGATGCAGTAATGTATAAAGTGATTAGCAGAGTTCCTGGTACTACAGTAACAGTAAAGAAACCTGAAGCTACTATTATAGTGAAATTTATGTTCTAACATCACTAATCCTATAGATGAAATACCCTCTCCTTTTTAAACTGGGTAAGGAAGAAAGACCACTGGGGGACTGCTAAACTCACAAGTCTGGAAGGCTTGCAACTACAGAAAAATTATGACACGAGAGATCCTTCAGAGGTGCTCAGCAATCTATTATTTGCTGCCTGGTAGATGTCTCAAGAAATAGAGAATACTTCATCACATGTAATGGATGATCAAGGCTTCAAAATGCTTTTCCAAGAAGTGGTGCCACTAGTGAAAAATGGAACTGATAATTTCACATCGCTTAAAAGCAGGCTGTATCTGAGCTTATGTCTTAGAGTATGAATAGCCCAAACATTTAGCTTTGTGGTTTTATCAGAGCTGAACAAGAACTAGACAAAACTAGAATTTAGCTAATATTAGTGATGAGGTTTACAGTTATCTTCAGTCAGTGTAAATCACTCATGGTTATATCAATTACTAGAGAAAATTCCTTCTTAATAGATCATAGTCATAAACGCAAAATCCCAGAAATACCACATTAATGATGGTTTGTGGGTACAAATAATAATTCAATAACTATTATCAGAGTTTATAGTAATTAGCTTCGTATCAAAGAAAGTTAAAACTACCCAAATCATCTTTCCACAGGTAAAACAAATATAGTTGTTAAATATAGAAAATCATGGTTCCTCACATATACACTAAATTTTAAGAAAAAAACTGGAAGGGTAGGTCATGAATACTCCTCATCATTATTTAAATGCCAAACCTAAAAATTAACCACTGGCATACAAGAAACCTTCAACAGTACTCTCTCCTGTGAACAGGCATTTCTTTTCAAAGTATTCCTCGTCTTACCCCAGAGGGAAAAATTATTAAAATAAATTAACATTTTACTGGGTCTCTAATTGGAAGTGGCTGTTCTCAACAAATATGTTTATCAAACAGTGTGACTGGCAAAATGTATTACTGTAGCTGTAGTTATCCAAATTACATGCTGTCTAAAGCAAAAAGGGCAAAAGCCATCTGGCTCATATAACTTGCATTTTCTAGACAGCTTGCAGCTGGTTCTGATTAAGCAGCATCTCAGAACTCCAAGAGATCTATTTTTATCCCTGGAAGTATATTTTTAGGGCTCACACACCCAAGGCACAAGGCATTTGCATTAATAAATGAACAATTACCTTCAATAAGGAAAAGGTTTATGTAAAACTGTGGTTTGGTCTTCAGCTATGCAGGATGGACTACAACTTGAATATGATAGTCTGACACCTTATTTTGAGAATGCGCTCTTCTCTGGATGTTCCAAGAGAGGGACACAGAAAAGACACTTCCTCTGTCTTATGAAATAACCAAAAGAAGATTCTCAACAAGAAACTCAACTGCGTTGCCTGATCCAGCCTAGCAGGATGGTACAATTATCATCCCATTGTACAAATGAGGAAACAAAAGTTTGGAGAGGCTAAGTAACATGCTCAGAGTAAAAAAGACAGTGAATAAGGCAACCAGGATTCACACCTATTTCTTCTGACCCCACAGCCTGAGCTCACTACTGACAGGGCTAATAATGCATTTCAACAATTCACTTCTTTATATTGCTTTAAATATTGTTTATTTATGTCCTTCCAAATGGACTTCAATGTCTATCATTATAGGGGCCAGGTCTTCACTGCACAGTTTTCATCCTCAGAGCTTAGCACAATAACCTGCACTCAAAAGCACTTGCTGAACGCATGACCACAAAACTCTTTCTTTCAGGCACAGGTTTAAAATACCCATTATCAAGTAGGTCTTTCTTTCTGTTTGTCATCAGTAGATTCCAGCAGACATCTGTATGTCACAGAGACCAAGTCAATTAATAGCCATATATACTATGACTGTGTCAGAAGGAAATCATGAGGATACCAACACTTTCACCAAAGCTCATCATTCGCACATGCAGGGGCAAAAGTCAAATCATTTCATATGCCCTTGACACTGGGCTTCCCTCAAGATCTGACAGCACTGTCAGGCGCAAAACAAATATAAGAAACTCATCCACTAAGTACTATATTTGTATTCAAGATACAGTATCAGGGCCTGAAAATGGACATTTTAAATATCTTAGATTTATAATATTGGCAGTGTGAGTTTGTGGGCTTCTCTGGTGGGTGGATTTTTACAGTCACAAAGGTGGTGAAACATGGCAAGAGCTTGTAAGTTGCTTTAAAATGTCCATGAAGGGCGCCTGGGTGGCTCAGTTGGTTGGGACGGCTGGCTTCGGCTCAGGTCATGATCTCACGGTCAGTGAGTTCAAGCCCCGCGTCGGGCTTTGTGCTGACGGCTCGGAGCCTGGAGCCTGTTTTGGATTCTGTGTCTCCCTCTCTCTGACCCTCCCCCGTTCATGCTCTGTCTCTCTCTGTCTCAAAAATAAATAAATGTTAAAATGTCCATGAAATGTTGTGTAGATGGTTACTGATGGGGTTTCTGAAACATTAATCCAAGGCCGACATCTTCTCCTTTTATCATTAGATGTTCTCCTTCCACACCTATAGTTACATGCTTTTGTATTTTACAGGGGACTCTGTCTGTATTTTAAGTAATTATGGTCATATTTACTGTCATGACTCCAAAGGAAAGGCCGCCCTGTATAAAAATGTCAGGGAGTATTTCATTCCTATCCTTTACGTCATTGCCATGCTCTTGTTACAAATAAATACTTTCTGATGGTAAAAACAGATAATAATAAAGGGTTGCCAAGTTTCCCCTCCTCCAGACTGTCACGGAGGATTAAGTGTTAAAATGATGAACTTAGCTATAAATAAAAAGGATCATTTCATTATGAATAAATAAAAATTGTCAATTTATAACATGACTCCTTCAGGCCCAAATTTAGAAGGGAAAAAGAAAATTTCAATGTCACTTACTACCTTGAGCTTAAAAGCACTACTCATATTAACTTGGTTTTGGTTCCACATAATATAGCAAATCCCAAAAAACAAAAACAATGCTTTCCTGATTCTGCAAGTCTGTGTCTCATAGGGCACAAAGAAAGAAAAGGAAGTGACTGGTTTAAAATAGGCCTTCTAAGTGACTCAATTACATTATATTGAACTCTTTTCAACATCCTTTAATTCTAAAGCTAAAATGCGGGTTATATTTGAAAAAGGTTTAAAATCATGGTACAAACTGATTTACCTTACATTGCCTGAAATAAGAAACTCTCTTAACCAGAACTTACATTCTTTATTAGACAAGTGATAAATGCAAGAGAGCGAGAGCCATTCAAGCAAAGGAGAGGGACAGAGGGAGACAGAGAGAGATCTTAAGCAGGCTCCCAGTTCAGCAAAGAGCCCGATGTGGGGCTTGATCTCATGACCCTGGGATCATGACCTAAGCTGAAATCAAGAGTCAGATGCTCAACTGACTGAGCCACCCAGGCACTCCCAGAGGTGATGATTCTAGTAAGAAATTTACTAGATTTGAATTGTTTGAAAAATAGCTACTTTATTACAAATTGAAAGTCTCACTAGACCGTAGGTTCCTGGAGAGTCAGATCTATGTCTTATTCAAGGATGGAGCAATGAACATAGTAGAATATCTGGATTTTATGAGGTGCTCAATAAATGTCAAGTTTGAAAGAATTCCTACTATGCAACTCACAATTTCCTCATTATATCAGATACAATGTTTACAGTACATAGTGTTTGCAGTTGTCCTTAGTAGGCAAAAAGAAAACTAACATCAGTGTCAAAAAAACAAACAAACAAACAAAAAACCCACTACATACTCCTTTTCCCTTAAAAAACTGTCCCTCTTTCTGATTTGAACCAATGGAAATTTGAACTAACCCTTGTGACCACTGTATAGTCAACAGAGCTCCATCTCCATGATTCAATTCCTCAATTTGGCCCAGATAACAATAGCAGCCTTACTGTATCTACTTAAGAGATGACTACATTTTACACAAACATGATTAATAACAGAGAGTACAGGGTATCTTAAGTAAAAGTCAGGAGTACTTAGCAAGAGATAGGGCTATGGAAAGAACATTGGTTTCAAGGTCAAAGACGGGTTTGAGCCAAAATGCAGCTCTTATTAGCAATGTGACCTTGGGCTAGTCTCTCCCTAAAATAAGTCTTCACCTATATTAAATTAGGACCATAAATTACTTATCTCATGAAGTTATTATGAGAAGTAATGTATGATAAGATATGAAAAAGCTCTTCACATAGTGCCTATTACATAAGTAGGTTATCAATAAAGTTTTATTGAATCAGAATATAAAAGATCACAAAACCAAAAAGTTACTACCTGTCTCTTCCCATTAAAATATCCATACCTAGAGCGGTATAAGGGACTAATGGAGTTTGGAAATAATGACATAATAAATAAGGAAAATAAGATTTAAGGGAAAGGGAAAACAGCTAAGGTAGGTTGATAATTATTTTTGTTTATTTGATGGATTAGGACTTAACTAACAGGCAATTAAGTTGTATATAATAAAAAACAAATGCAGAAATTGCAGGTCTGATTTTCAGACTCAATATTTCAAAACTGTTACTCAGGATTTACACACTACATAATTTTCATGGTACATTCTAGTCTTTCGTTGTTATTTTATTAACTCATGCTATTTTATTATTCAACTCTCTTTCCTTTATCATTGACAACTAGATGAAATTTTTCTCTTAATTTTCTTTCCATATTCTATGTTATCAATGATGACTTCATGACAATTTAGAATGGATGTGCTAGGATATTTTGGATACAAATGTTTAGGCCCCACACAAAAATGATTTCAGATTAGGGGAGTTATTTTTTCTTTTTTGTTTGGTTGGTTGGGTTTTTGTTTTGTTTTCTTTTGTTTTGGCTGCAGGTGATGGTAAGGTAGAAAAGGGACATAGATATTAAGATAGAAAATGTGAAAGGTTGTGATCTGGATAACTATTAAGAAATATTTGAAACTCTCTCTCAAGTGGAGAATTCAGTAACTTTTATACATCTTGTTTATTATGGCTGCTGTTTTCTCCCCAACTTTTTTAATCCATCTACTCTTAAATTAGGTACTGAACAGGTTGATTTGAAATCACCCACAGGTAAATCAATTCTTTTAAAGGGCATCACTTAAAAATACTACAAAGCTTAATGGTACTACTAAAAACTGTTTTTAAAACACAAATGTAAAGACTTAATATATAAAAGACGAGTGCATGTGTATATGTAATAAGAGACATAATATGAATAATAAATATAAATATATTTACTTTCTTTTTTGTGGTTAAGACTCCCCACTTATTTATATTTTCCTGATAGTGAATCTTTACTTCTCTGCGCTTTTTCTCATTATTAAGTCAAATATATTCTTATAAGATGTCCCAAATCATTTTTTTGAATGAAGAAGTACATAAATTAAACACTTGGACTAAATTTATTATCAAGTGCCTGCCATGCTTCTCCCTACACTTGAACTTACTCTGAGGTCACAGAACTTGGACACTAAAATAATTTTAGTGTACCTCCCCAAAGAGAATTTTTATAAGGCATCTATTTATTCACGTAAATGGCCCTGTGTATATCCAAATTATTTTTTATGACTCAGGAAACCAAGTCCTCATTATCCTTTCATCTCCTGTAACCACAAGAATAATCATGTAACTGAAAGGGCTGAAATTCAAGGAGTCTCTCTGGGAATATTTACCCCCCCCCACATCCCCACCTTTCTTTTCTCTTTTATAATGGGACCTTGCCAAGAGATGTGCTCTTATACATAAAAAGAATTACACAAAAGAGGAAGTCCAAAGAAAGTTATCCATTGGGATTTATTTATTTACGTCACTGAGGTCCTGCTTATTCCTGACCTAATTTGCCAATACAAAACTATTTTTAAATAAAGAATACCTTATAAAACTTAAATAATGAAATGAGTTTTAGTGTGCATTTAAAAAGGAGGGTTTAAACACCTTATGTGTACAGAATTCCAGAAATAATTACTATTTGATATGTATTTATGTTTTATTTTCCAAAACTCCTTAATACACTTTATCCCTCCTTGTCACCAATTAACAGCTGCAGTGATAGAAACTATAATTCACATGTCAAAGATGATCCGTCTAAAGTTTCCACAGCTATAGAACACAGATTGTTTTCTATAATTTCAATCACATTTTCATAAGAATATGGTTTCCTTGGCTCAGGAATTTCTCATTGACCTACCATTGGTTTCAAAAATTAACATCGATAACACTTCCACATTTGTGTCTTGTATGTGTATCAAATCCTATCAAACCCAGAAGTATTATCAATGAATGTTTGAGTGCCCCCCCAAAAGAGATGAAGGAGTATGTGCTCCAATTTTTCATTTAAGAGCAAGCCCAAAAGATAGGCCTTTTTAAAAGAAATAAATCGAATATAGAATTACCTGGAGACTGTCACAAATAATATTCATAACATGTACATGTTTAACTTGAAATTCTTCTAACAAGTATTTCATATTCAAGAAAACTATAGAACTTAACTTAGAAATAAGTAAGATACAATAATCCTAAATGAGATTACAAGATTAAAAAACCAAACATTCTCAAAGTATTTTGTAGACATAAAATAGCAATTATAGTTAAAACAAAACTTTCATTAGAACTAGAAAAAATACAGAGGTGAAAACATACTATTTTCCTTTGTGCTACCACAGTTCTGTATTCACCTCTCTATCATGATTTTTATCATATCATACATGTATCCAGTTTTTGGGTTTTTTTCATATCTGTTTTCCTGGCAAGACTTTGATTACCAGGGGTGGGGAAACTGGCAATTTTCATTCTTCTATCCTCACTTTTTCTGGTACATAATAGAAGTTCAAGGATTTTTTAAAAGAAGGGCTGAGCCCACTAGATTTTAAAATGTATTATAAAGCAATAATAATTTAAATAATGTGGTTTTGACATGTATTTTGAGATACATCAACAAATAAGAATAGAAAGTCCAGTAAAATATCTAATTATATGTAAGAATGTAATGATATAATAAAAATTCAAAACGATCAGAGAGGAAAGCTATTTAATAAATTATATTGAGATAACCAGTGATCTGAGGGGAAAATGGGTCAAAATTTATATTGCATAATATAATTACAATACTAATGCCTCCTTATTCTCTGTCTTTCTGTGTGTGTATGTCTGTGTATATTTGCATTTATAATACATATATGATTTAGCTCATAAAAATGAGCATAAAATTGAGTATTTTTGAAACAATGGTAGCTTTCTAAACCTTGAGTTAATAAAAGAAACAAAAAGATGTAAATTTTACAGTTTAATCTTTAACTTTTACTAAGAAAAGTAATAGTCATGGTAAAAGGAAAACAACATATTGCAGAAATGTTTATCAAATACAAGAGATCAAAGGTTGTTTTCTATGTTACAAAAGGGGATAAACTGACAGAAAAATAAGATGCTGAAGAAAAATAAGGCACTAACATGGACATGCACATAGGAATCAAATTATTAGGTACACATCGAAAAAAAAGAGCATTAAAGCATTTTATTTATCAAAGTGAGGCAAGTTAAGGCAACACTGAAGTACCATTTTACATTTAACTAACAAATACAAAATTCTAAGACACAATATCCAACAATACCCAGGTTCTTAGAAAAATAAAATTGATAAAGCCAAGACATTATTGTTGGCAATTTATAGTAGAAAGCCATCTGACAAAGCACTTCAAAAATCATTTCTTAAAAATCACATCCTTTGACCCATAAAAATATTCAAAACTTTTAACTTAATAAGATCAGGCCAGAAAGTTTAAACTGAGTGAATAATGACCCATAATAATAATACTAATAATAATAATTTTAAAAATTAAAAAAAAGAAAGGCCATATTCAAAGAGATTTTTGTTGTGATGCAATTTATAATAGCAAAACATTATAAATCTAAATCTTCAACATCAGAGGAATGATTAAGTAAACTAATGATTACCAAGCAACTGCTCCTGGAAACCACTCATTAAAGAGTATAATACCTGAAAACGGCAATATAAGTTGAAACCAAATACGACTTGAAACCGAAAGGAAACAAACTGCACAGGTTGGTAAGGTAAGGAACAGTTCCTGTCTGTTTTTAATATTATTTATTCTATAATTAAAAATTGAGAAAAAAATGGTTCTATAAATTACTGGTAGATATTCAAAACTAGAGACCCACAAACGGATCACATATGAAGCCAAAGCTAAAAACAAAATTAATTTCTTTGAAAGAAAATTACAGTTTTCTGAAATATAGTACATGCCCTGGCACTTAAATGGAGAAAAGGCTAAGTAAGAATAATGGGGAAATTACTACAGTAAAGAAATGAAAGACAAAATAAAAATGCCTATGGAAAGTATCTTCTCCATGGAGATCAAGAACTAAAGCTGGTTTTAAGCTAAGAAAACAGGAGTGAATTGGTCCATTCAAAGAAGCTAGAAAACAGAAAATAGAGTATTATAAAAATAAAAAAACTTTCCCTGTGAGTAATTTTTTTTCACTTTCCTCCACCAGTCATCCCTCTTCACTTCTGTGCACCAAGAGTAGCCCACTGGTGCCTAACTATGAAAAGCAAGGTTACAATGAGCCTTGTTTGTGTACATTCATCATTTGCATACAAACTTTAATATTAGCTTAAAAAAAGGCACACTGATGCAGAGGTCTGGAAAAAGGACAAGTTACCCCTTATGTCTCTATAACACTATTTGCCACATGCACTGCTCCTTCCAATTTTAGTTTCATTAAATGTAATGAAAATGAGAAAATTTGTTATGCCACGGGTGTTCACACAACTCTACCCGGATCAGCTACTGTGTTGAGACACATCTGGTGTGCCAGAAACAAACTAGGAAGTGGTGTGTAGGAGGAAAGAAAATTAAAAGTTGTCAAACATATTTCTTTAGGCACTCAACATAATCTGGTATTCTAATTATTTTCCAGATATTGATGTAGTCAAGTTTATTACACAAGCTAAAGCAAAACTTTTAGGTTCCCCTAAAACTTTTCCTTCGCAATTCTTTACATGATAGAATTGGTATACCCACATTAATACTCCATACACCCAAAACACACATTAGGAAATTTTCTCCTTGGGATATTATGCCCCTGGGTATTAGGTTATCTGACATTCCTCAAACATATCCAACTATTTTATGCTTGTTAATCTGTTAATAACTGGAGGACGACTTCTTCAATATTTCCCTTCTAATCTGAGCAATTATGACTATACGACAATTTTAGTGCCAAAACCAATGACAACAATGAAGACAATTAAATACAGTTTGGCAGTGGGAAATAAATTCCCTGAAATCATCAAATAATTTCACACAGACAACCCAAAACCCAACTTTATTTATTAGTATTAAATTATACACAATTGAGGCTCCTAGTCTTCTGATACACAATTCACCTTTAAAAATGCAAGCCAGGGGGCACCTGGGTGGTTCAGTCGGTTAGACGTCGGACTTTTAATTTTGGCTCAGGTCATGATCTTGGGGTTCTAGGGTTCGAGCCCCAAGTCGGGCTCGGTGCTGACAGTACGGAACCTGCTTGGGATTTTTTCTCTCCCTCTCTCTGCTCTCCCGCACTTGTGTTTGTAGGCTCTCTCTCTCAAAATGAATAAACATTAAAACAAATTTTTTTTTTTTTAATTTTTAACAAATGCAAGCCAGGAATACCTCAGAAATCTTTCTAATCCAGTTTTCCTAAATAATAATGTACTAAGGAAAACAATTAAAAATACAGATAAACATTGATCCATTAACCCAATTAGAATATACAGACTGTTTATTTTTTTATTATTTTTTTAAATTTAAAAAAAATTTTTTTTTTTAATGTTTATTTATTTTTGAGACAGAGAGAGACAGAGCATGAATGGGGGAGGGGCAGAGAGAGGGAGACACAGAATCGGAAGCAGGCTCCAGGCCCTGAGCCATCAGCCCAGAGCCTGACGCGGGGCTCGAACTCACGAACCACGAGATCGTGACCCGAGCTGAAGTCGGACGCTCAACCGACTGAGCCACCCAGGCGCCCCGGATTTTTTAATTATTTTTTAAATTTTATTTTAGAAAGAGAGGGAGAGAGCAAGCAGGGGAGGGGGGCAGAGGGAAAGAGAGAGAAGGAGAGGGAGAGGGAGAGGGAGAGAATCTCAAGCAGGCTCCATGCTCAGCACAGAGCCTGAAGCCGGGCTTGATCCCATGAACCTGGGATCATGACCTGAGCCAAAATCAAGAGTCATACACTCAACCAACTAAGCCACCCAGGTGCCCCAGAAATGTTAAGACTGTTTAACAGCTAAGATTTATAATGCTCATATGATATTTCAGACACTGCTCTAAAAGGCTTTCCAGGTATTAATTCACTTAATCCTCACAAGACTTTTGAAGTAGAAGACATTAATTGGTATGCCCATTGTTCAGATGAGCAAACTGAACCAGAGAGATTATGACAGTCAGTTGATAGAACTGAGTTTCTACCCAGGTCCATAGGACTCCACCACTACTCTCTACTGCCCCCGTGCCTTCCACTGTATACCATGTCTACCTCTGTGTTATTTCCTATGTGCCACATCTCAGCTTTCACTGTAACAGACACTTGACATGCACACTAAGCAAAAACACGATGATGATTCAAGAGATGTCAATGAAACCAATTCTTCAGAAACAATCTAAAAGGTGATGGTTTCAATTCCAAGAATGCACTGAAACATCTTAAATCTTAACATCTTAAACCATAACATTTGAAACCTACTCTACAATTCAGTATTTTTATCTAAATGGCCTTAAACCTACTAAAAGGAAGCAAACTCTGAGTAAGCATAACAGTGGGGAAGAATCCGTGATTGTCCAGAACATTATAATTTTTGATTACTTTTAATTTACCTCTGAATTAAGTAAAAGTGTCTATACACAGGTGTGACATGTTCCACAAGGCAAGAAACCCTAAAGAAAACAAGTCTCTTAATAGGAAGGATACTGTTAAAATCTTCTCTAGGTTGTCATAGGTAACTATCTTCAACTGTTAATGCAGAAGGTAAAGAAACAAGATGATCACTCAGAAAACATCTGGAAAATAAAATGAAGTCATGAAACCCAGTAGATACCTACCTACATAAAAGTGAAAATCAACTAAAAATTCCAAGACAGTTCTATGACCTGAAATTTTACTTAATTCAGGTCTAGAACGAGACAAAAGCAAAACAAAACAAGATAATTTGACACTGTCTACAGATACCTGGGAATATATTTATTAAACTATAACAGTGAGCTCTGGCCAAGCTTACATAAAGACAGCAGATAAAGAGAAAAAGTCTTCCCCCAGCTTACTCTTAAAAATGACAGAAGAATACCCTGGTGATGACGGAGTAGAAGAGTTCTTCATGTCCTCTTATTGTATGTGTTCTGAGCACATGTTCAAGGCGTTCTCATCACCACTGCCTAATTTTCATTTATTTTCTTCAAATGCAAACAGTCAGTTGCCTAGGCTGACTTTACTGTACTTGTCTTTTCAACTCTATTCAGGAGAATAACAGGAAAATAACTCATCATGCGGGGGGGGGGGGGGGGAGGAATATAAATGACGCTGGTGTCATAAGGCTTACAGGAAGCAAGAATAGTAAGGTAAGAACAAAAAGAATAAAAAACAAAGACTCACCAGAACATGGCCTACTTGAAAGGAGCTGCTTCCTACGGGTGGTAGAGGGCTGCTACGGTTTGCCAGAGTCCTTGTAAAGTGCTCTGGCGGGAGGCCCCTAGCCTTCCACTGGGGTCTCTCAGAGGTACTAGTCTGACAGCGCTTCCTGAGAGTGGTCTTACACGGGGGTCAGATGGGGACACTTCTCCATCTATCAGTGGGTGGCTGTAGGAGGCACAGGAAGCCTGCTTTAGCCTTGAGTCTACCATGTGGTCCCAAACCCAACATTATTTGTAAGAAGGCAGTAAGTTTGATCCCTTTCCCTTTCCTACATTTATTTCTTGATGGCTCAAAACATGAAGAGAATGGTATCATACGTAACACTCTGAAATCCCAACCAAACATAAAACAAATCTTTTCCTGCTGGTTTTCCAAATTCATAGGAAGTATGGGGAATTATTTAAAAAGCATTAGGGAAAACTAAGATTTAAGATTTAAGATACAAAACCTGAGACAGGGAATAGGGGTGGATCTTAAGCATTCTGGTAGGGGGTCAGGGGGTGCTCCTATAGACCAGTTCTGTTGTGAAGTGGCCACAGGTTCCACCCTGAGCTTCCAGTGCGAGCTAAGGAACTGGGCCTGGCTACCCTGATGTGTAAAACAAGAGGGCTAGACAAGGCCAACTTCAGGGCACCTATGGGCATCAACATTCTATGATGTTATAACTAAAAGTAACTAGCTGTGGCAGTACTTTTAATGTGAAAAATGAAAACCCACATCAGTCCCACATCACAAGACTGAAGTCAGCCCAGAGCCAGAGCACTCTCTAAGAAAGATGAAAATGTTGTTGATCTGCAGTAATTTTAGAAACTGGTGAAGAGACCAAGAAATACACTGAGAAATTAAAACAGGACATTGACCTCTGTGAAAAGATCAGATACAAAAGAGTAATTACTGGACTAAGGGAAAAGTAGTTTTTCCCTGTGTTATTTTTAAAGTAGGTATGTCCTTGAAAATATTATTAAAAATATTGAATCCTCAATTGCCCAATGGTATTAGGCCACTTCCAAAACCCAATAAAATCCCAAATTAGCTTGCAGATGAATGATGGCTTTAAGAATTTATCCAGAATCCAGTGTGATCCTATAGATGGGATGGGACAAACTCCTCAGAAAATGCCAAGAAACATTTGAGCCAGGCCAAAAAGCACTGAAACGTTCCACTGACATAGAACCCACAAGTCAACATGAAGCTTTCACTGGAAGATACAGCCTTTGCGTGCAGTTTTCCAGGGATCCAGCCAAAACTCAGAGATTATTGAAAAAAGCTCTCAAAACCAAAATGATTCCAAATAGAGGTTTCTATGACAGGGGAATTCTGAATGGAAATTTATCATTCACAACCAATGGCTTCAATAGCTGATCCCATTACATCAAAGGATTTTAATTCTTTCCTGGAAATTCTTTACAAATTACAGGTAACCGCAGTCTGAACAGAACTTCTTTGTATTTTTAAACAAGTCAATTGTTTCAATGAGATAAATACATTTATTTCCACCAGACAGATAATTGTTTTCTTGTTCAATTGCATTACATTTGTGTATCCAGGTATAAAATGTTACAAATGGAAAATTACTGAGAAGCAAAGCAGTCATTAGTGTGACTTATAAACGGAGCAGAAATGTTAAAAAAGTTTTTCTTTTTTTTTTAAAATTTTTTTTTTTTTAACATTTTATTTATTTTTGAGAGAGGGAGAGACAGAGCATGAACAGGGGAGGGTCAGAGAGAGGGAGACACAGAATCTGAAACAGGCTCCAGGCTCTGAGCTGTCAGCACAGAGCCCGACGCGGGGCTCGAACTCATGGACCGCGAGATCATGACCTGAGCCGAAGTCAGCCGCTTAACCGACTGAGCCACCCAGGCGCCCCTAAAAAAGTTTTTCTAATGCTTTTTTTTACGTTCCGAAATACGTATTTTTATTTTTTAATCTCTTCTATATCTTAAAAATTTTTTTTTAATGTTTATTTATTTATGGGACAGAGAGAGACAGAGCATGAATGGGGGAGGGGCAGAGAGCGTGGGAGACACAGAATCCGAAGCAGGCTCCAGGCTCTGAGCTGTCAGCACAGAGCCCGACGCAGGGCTCAAACTCACAAACGTCACAAACCGTGAGATCATGCCCTGAGCCAAAGTAGGTCGCTCAACCGACTGAGCCACCCAGGTGCCCCTAATCGCTTCTATATCTGATTGCAGAGCAAATCCTCATGCCCAAACACAACACAAAGAGAACTAAGATGTTGGCTGACCAACAAGAATGGCGAAATGACTTGAATATAAATAGACACAAAAGTAAAATAAATTCAAGGATAAATTACTCACCTTCATAAGAAATCCAGAAATTTGGGAAACTCTGGGAAGTAAAAATAAATCATTTTCAAGTATCACTACTGGAAATACACTATTTCTAGATATCATTTTGTAGATAGAAGAATTGTGTCATAAAAGCACATATCTGATTACCTTCCCAAGAGATTTCTCACCTATCAACTATCCTCAATTAAAGACAGCCTCAAAGCAAACAAGAGACATTAAATGACAAAAAAAGTCAGCACCTTGTTGTTGAAGGCAGATTATTTCCTTATGGAATTTGCACATAAATGGTCAATAAGAAAGAATGGCCAAAGACAGTCTCCCCTTACTTACCAGAAAGTAGGAAGGCACACAATTAGAATTACAATACCTAACACACAATATCCTGGGGGCACAAGTGCCATTCAATAAAAAAAATGTTGGTTTTGTTAATATTAGTATTTTAATGTCTTCAGATTAAAGCTGATGGCACCTATTCTCCATCTGTTCAATAGTTTTTGTGTCACATATTATATCAACATATACACTGTACATTTTTTAAATAGAAAGATCTTATTTTTTCCAAACTTCTTAGAAATTCATCATGTTTCACACTGTACAATCAAAAAATTGTTAAAGGGTATTGACTACAATTTAAATATCACACATTGATCAAATACTCAAAACTGATTAAAAATGGGTATTGTGATGTTAACACAGATCTAGAAACCCATTAGGAGGTACAATATAATTTTGAATAAGGCATAGTAAACATATATAATCATTTTAACCAATGATTCTTCTCTTTTTTTCTTTGTGTAAGTTGACTGTATGAGATTTTAAGAGTTAGAAGACTTAGTAATAGAATTAAAATACCATAGAACTTGAAATTTCTTTACAGTGTTGGAGTTAAAGAAAAAATAATGCTAGTATGTTTTTGTTTTCTGAATACTTTTTACAGTTATATTAACTTAAAGCTATATAAAATAGGGGTAGGCTCCCTGTAAAGAATTTCTTTTAATGTTTATTTATTTATTTTTGAGAGAGAGAGAGAGCACAAGCAGGGGAGGGGCAGAGAGAAAGACAGTATGTGAATCAGGCTCCAGGCTCTGAGCTGTCAGCACAGAGCCCCACATGGGGCTCAAACCCATGAACTGCGAGATCATGACCTGAATCTAAGTGAAACACTCAACTGACTGATCCACCCAGGCACCCCAAGAATTTTTTAATCACATCTTTAAAATTTAGGAGGAAATCTGTTGGTCCAAAGATGCTTTTAGACAAGATTATACACTTTGCATTATTTAATATATTATAATAATCTAATTAATAGTAAATCAATAAAAACTTCCAAAATAGCAATGAGGAAGATTTGCTGTAAAATTTATTTTCTGAATTTACCCAAGGCCACTTTTGCAGCTTAGAACATTTTTTTGACATATAGATATTTTTCCCCAGTATTTTTCAGCTGTAAAAAAAAATCCTAAAATTTCTTAAACCAATCTTCACATTTTTGGAAAAGGAAATCAAAGTCCTAGGAATTAAAATGTGAAAACGGATTCTATATACCTACTTAAATGCCAAGTCAAAATTACAGCAAAGAAATCCTAATTCCTGTTTCATTTTTCATTTAAGGTGAAAAATAAAGGTAAAAGTAATGGTCTGGAGATCTTACAAATCCAAAGCACAATATTTAAAATGGGAGAAACAGGAGTGGGGGAAATCACCAGCTTCATGGAGCTTACATTCTCATGCACATACAGACAAACCAATGTCAAGAGCGAACTCTGTCCCCAACCAAGTTTTTGTGTACTGACTCATCTTTCTTCTCTAAGCCTGTAATTCCCGCCTGGAGAGCCTGAATCACATTCTTACCCTCTGTTCCTCTCTCTCACTCCCCTATGGGGTTTGTTCTGTCAGATGACCTCTGTTCACTTACATAGGATTCCAAGATGCCTTACTCAGCCTAACCCACACGAGCTACCCACCTTACTACACCTGCGTGCAACAATTTCATTCGAATTTCCAATATCACTTCAGAGTCAACAGAAACAAAACCAAACATATTCTCTCTCAGAACTGACTGCCTATTTCAACTTCCCCTATTGCTACCATTATTATTCTCCAGAATTCTCAGTCCTAAATTTTAGTCAGCTTTAATTCCTCCCTCACCTGTAGCATCCATATCTAGTCAGTCTCCATACCCCACACGTATTAGTCAGAGTTCTCCAGAGAAACAGAGACATATTATAAGGAATTGGCTCACAGAATATGGAGGCTGATAAGTCCAAAATCTGCACAGCTGGTGTTTCAGTTTGAGTCTGAAGGTCAACAAGGCTTCTGTGGAACCGGGAGGAACTAATGTTCCAGTTCAGAGGCTGTCAGGCAGAATTCTCTCTTATTTGGGGGAGGTCAGCCTTTTGTTCTATTCAGGCCTTCACCTAATTGGATGAGGCCCACCCACATTATGGGGACTCAGTCTGCTTTACTCAGTCTACAAATTAAAATGTTAATCTCACTCTTACAGAAACACCCAGAATAACGTTTGACCAAATATCTTGGCACCCAGTGGCCTAGTCAAATTGATGCAAAAAATTCACCATCACACCACAGTTTTACTTTTCAAAAGTCACACTTGTTTTCTCTATTCTTGGTCTCACCACCATCATCTCATATCAGGTCCTTATGATCCCCTACTGGTTTTAGCAAAAGGATGTAAACTAGCCCCCTCACCTTCCTTTAGTTCATGCATCAGTGAATATGCTGTGGATACATTTATTTTCGGAAATGTTTTTGTCATATCATCCCTGTTCTATACACCTTAATTCACAATGACATCTTACTCTAAAAAGATCCATTCTTTTTCTTACAATATATTGCCCTATATAATCCAGCCCTACTTTACCTACTGACCTGTTTCTTCTATCAATCTCCTAATTTAGAACTTACATTATAACTGGCCAACAGCTTAAATATCTTCTTCTCTCATCCACACCCATTCCCTCCGCAACATACTTCCCCTTCTCTGGAAAGCATTGCGAACTCTTCTTTGCCTACCTCAATCCCATCCACCTGCCAAGCTTTGTCTCCAGTTTCAACTCCTTTTGAAGTTTTCCTAATTCTCCAAACCACATGAATCTTTTAGTTTCTATCCCTCATGTACATTTAAAATAAACAAAACCACTGCTATTCTAAACTACTCTGTCTTGTTCATGAATTTATTTTTTTAAATGTTTATTTATTTGGAGAGAAAGAAAGAGAGAGAGAGCATGAGTGGATGAGGGGCAGAGAGAGAGAGAGAGAGAGAGAGGGAAAAAGAGAATCCCAAGCAGGCACCACACCACCAGTGCAGAGGCGGACACAGGGCTCCATCCCACGACTTGAGCCAAAATCAAGAGTCAGACACTTAACCAACTGAGCCACCCAGGTGTTCCCATGAATTTATTTCTATTGCACATCCCTCTTTCCCTGGTTCCCAATATCACCCTATTACTTCCAAACACACACCTTCTATTTATGCTGGGTTGAAAATCTTGGAAACTGCTGTGCCAAGCACTGTTTAAGGCAATAGACATACAAAGAAGCGCTACTCTAAAAGCCTTACAGTCTAATATGAGAGAGAGATAATTACTATAATAATTGAGGAACAATGTACTGCATGCTGTAACAAAGGTAGATACAATGCTCTAAGGGAATATAGAGAATATAACAGAGGATGAAACTAAATATCCCTAGTAGAATAATGTGGTTGGAGATAAATTTAACAGGAGGAAAAGGCATTTCAAGTACTGAAAATAACCAGTGCAAAAGAACAGAAACAGTGAACATACACATACACACACACACACACACATATATATATACATTCTTATATACATATATACATAGTTATATACATATGCATATATACATATAGATACATATATACACACATATACATTTATATTCATATATATTCATATAAGATATGATGAGACATTTACCACATTGGCAAACTAACTGGGTGTTAAGGATCAGAATCCAGGCACAAAATGGCTTAAAAGCAAGAGATTAAATTCAGTAAAAGTATTATTGAGTAATAGGAACAGAGCCCTAGAAACAAAAGTGTCTGTAATATTGAGAATAGTAAGTCCAGAACTTGAGTGTGGAGCTGAGGAGAAGCAAACATGGCTGGAGCATGGAGCCACACCACTTCTAACTGAGAGACTAGGAAAGCCCTAAAATACAAGTAGATTTTTATTTGTCCCTTATCGATGACCATAAGGAACAAAGAATTTTCATTACTCATTTGGTGACAAATCTAAGCTCATCTGGCAATAAAAACTGGCCTAAACAGACAGGAGATTATTTATTATTTTAACCTCATTTAGTATTAATAGCTATGAATTTCACTGCAGAAATAAATATTAAATGTTTTTATTGTGAGGAACTGTCCCAGACCCCATTAAAAGTGACATGACACGAAAAACAATAAGATACCTAGGAATAAACCTAACTAAAGAAGGAAAAGATCTATACTCTGAAAACTGTAGAACATTTATGAAAGAAACTCAAGAGGACACTAAGCAATGGAAAAGCATTCCATGCTCATGGATTAGAAGAACAAACATTGGTAAAATGTCCATACTACCCAAATCAATCTACACATATAATGAATTCTTACCAAAATATCACCAGTATTTTTCTCAGAGCTAGAAGGGACAATCCTAAAATTTGTATGGAACCACAAAAGAACCTGAATAGCCAAAGCAATTCTTAAAAAGAAACACAAAACCAGAGGCATCATGATTCCAGATTTCAAGTTACATGACAAAGCTGTAGTCATCAAGACAGTATGCTACTGGAACAAAAACAGACATATAGATCAATGGAACAGAGGAGAAAACCCAGAAATGGACCCAGAATTAAATGGCCAACTCATCTTCGACAAAGCAGGAAAGAATATCCAATGGAAAAAATGACAGTCTCTTCAACAATGTCGTTGGAAAAAATCCTGTGTCTTTCAGGAACACACTGAAGGATAAAACTGGACCACTTTCTTACACCATATGCAAAAATAAATTCAAAAAGAATGAGAGACCTAAATGTGACACAGGAAACCATCAAAATACTTCAGGACAAAACAGGCAGCAACCTCTTTGACCTTGGCCGTAGAAAGTTCTTACTAGAACACATCACCAAAGGCAAAGGAAAGAAAAGCAAAGATGAACTATTGGGATTTCATCAAGACAAAAAGCTTCTGCACACTGAAGGAAACAACAAAACCAAAAGGCAGCCTACTTAATGGGAGAAGATATTTGCAAACAACAAATAAAGGGTTAGTATCTAAATAGTATCTTATAAAGGGTTAGTATCTTATAAAGGGTTATAATAGTATCTTATAAAGGATTAGTATCTAAAATCTATAAGGATTTATCAAACTCAACACCCCAAATACAAATAGTTAAGAAATGGTCAGAAGACATGAATAAACACTTTTCCAAATTACATCAAAATTACTAACAGACAGGGGCGCCTGGGTGGCGCAGTCGGTTAAGCGTCCGACTTCAGCCAGGTCACGATCTCGCGGTCCGTGAGTTCGAGCCCCGCGTCAGGCTCTGGGCTGATGGCTCGGAGCCTGGAGCCTGTTTCCGATTCTGTGTCTCCCTCTCTCTCAGACCCTCCCCCGTTCATGCTCTGTCTCTCTCTGTCTCAAAAATAAATAAACGTTAAAAAAAAATTTAAAAAAAAAAAAAAAAAAAAATTACTAACAGACACATGAAAAGATGCTCAATATCATTCACCATCAAAGAAATACAAATCAAAACCACAATGAGATACCACCTCACACCTATCAGAATGGCTAAAATTAACAACAAACAAACAACAGGTGTTGGCAAGGATGAGGAGAAAGGGGAACCCTCTTGCATTGTTGGTAGGATTGCAAACTGGTGCAGCCATTCTGGACAACAGCATGGAGGTTCCTCAAGAAACTAAAAAAAAGGAATTACCCTATGACCCATCATTTGCACTATTAGCCTTTTACCCAAAGGATGCAAAAATACAGAGTCAAAGAGGTATGTGCACCCCAATGTTAATAGCAGCATGATCACTAATAGCCAAATTATGGAGACAGCCCAAATGTCCCTCGACTAATGAATGGATAAAGAAGATGTGGTGTATATATACAATGGAATATTACTCAGCCATCAAAAAGAATGAAGTCTTGCCATTTGCAATGACATGGATGGAACTAGAATGTATTATGCTAAGTGAAATAAGTCAGAGAAACACAAATATTGTACCATTTTACTCATATGTGGAATTTAAGAAACAAAACAGAGGAACATATAAGAAGGAGGAAAAAGAGAAGAAAGGGAAACAAACCACAAGAGACTCTTAATGATAGAGAACAAAGTGTGGGTTCACAGAGGGAGGTGGGTGGGCGATGGTCTGGATGGGTGATGGGTACTAAGGAGGGCACTTGTGATAAGTACTAGGTGTTGTATGTAAGTGATTAATCACTAAATTCTACTCCTGAAACCAATATTGCACCGGATGTTAACTAACAAAAATGTAAATTGAAGAAAAAGGAAAAGATTTTTTAAAAGGCTAAATAAATTTTTAAAAATAAAAATAAATAAAAATAAAAAATAAAAGTGACATGCCATGTAACACAGGATTTATGTCTCATGCTACTTTTTAAAAACCTGATAAAATCTCTTAGCTTTATACCCTCTGCATCCTTCCATGTTGTTGCAAATTGCAAGATCTCTTTCTTTTCACGGCTGAATAATGCTAAGTGAAACACATCAGTCAGAGAAAGACAAATACCATATGATTTCACTTACATGTGGAATTTAAGAAACAAAGAAAAAAAGAGACAAACTAAAAATCAGACTCTTAACTACAGAGAAGAAACTAATGGTTACCAGAGGGGAGGTGGATGGGGAGAAGGGTGAAGTAGGTGAAGGGAATGTTTTTGTCATGAGGAGCACTGAGTAATGTACAGAAATGTTGAATCACTACGCTGTATACCAGAAACAACTATTAACACTGTATGTTAAGTATACTGGAATTAAAAATTTTCTAAATCCAAAGCTGGTAAATGTTAAAATTTAAAAAAAAAAACACACACACAACTGATAAAATCTCAATTCTAAAACACACCTGGCTCCTGGGGTTTTGGAATATTCTATGGACCTTAGATTTTGAGATTTCACAGAACCAGTCAGATACAGAAGGGGATCTATTGCCCAAGAAAGGTTTTAGAGTCCATGGAAGATCCATTTAGGATTGTTTTGTTAAATGGAGGGTGAGTTCTCATTGCCAAACACATTCTATTTTTGACCATCTTTGTGATCCGTGGCAAAGTTTATTTTACTTATGTAGTATTAGTTAAAAACAAAAAATAAAATGACAATCATGGACTCTTATATCAACCTTTTTACTCCCCTTATAATGCCAAGAATACCAGGAAAAAATTGTAAAAGAACATTCTCTTTGCCTCCTATAAACTTAATAGATAGTTTCCTGGAATTGTCTATTCAAATAGAAAATTAATTTCCATGCACAGCTGGAAATACCACATTGGCAAGCAAAGAAAACATCAAACACCAGTATATTAAAGTGTAGGAACTATAAAGACTCAACAAAACAGAATCTGCTCAGTAAGATGGTCATATGAGAACATATTTTCACCTGTTTATTTAATGTATAAGTACATCTCTTAAAGTGAAGTAGCAATAATCAAGGAAGCTTTGGATTCAGAAAAACAATGAGAGGATTACATCATTCAAGCCATTTTTCTATCGTTGTATGAAAGGAGAAGAGGTTAGCACATTCCTTGCCAAGGATAAAAGACGTCCTCAGGCCTGCACAATACATGTATGGGTAAGACACTGCCACCTACTTTGTGGCATGGTTGCTTTTTTATTTTTCACTTTGGGATGATGTAAAAGTTCTAAAGATAGTGGTGACAGCTGTGCAATAATGTAAATATACTTCAGGCCAAGGAAGCACACACTCTAAGAGGGTTAAAGGGTAAATTTCATGTTATGTGTATTTTACTGTTATATAAAATATAATTTCAATAATATACAAAAAGCTCTTTAAAATCAATAAAAAATAGTCTAAAAGAAACATATGCAAAGGGTACAAACAAATTGAAAACAGGGGAAGAAAATCCAATAAATACATGGAAAAATGTTCAAAACCACAAATAAGAATGCAAGTAAAAATGACTACAAACTATCATAGTCAATCTTTCAAATTAGTGAAGATTAAAAATATTGAGAATTTAAAAAAGAAAAAAGGCAGCTTTTCTAGACCCACCATAAAGATCAGGCTCTGTTTATACATCATCCTTCATTTGCTTAGGCCTAATGGGTATTCGTCCTTGTACTGACCCATCAAGAAAAAGCAGGCTCATGGTGCCATCTGGGGACTCCTCCCCAATGCTGTACCTGCATCAGGCAATGACTTATATGGTCAATACTCAACTAATAACCAAACTAAACAAAACAATACACTTCATACACTGAAGAAGAAGAAGAAGAAGAAGAAGAAGAAGAAGAAGAAGAAGAAGAAGAAGAAGAAGAAAAGAACTAAAGAAAGGCAGAAACCAGAACATCACCTTCAGTAACTGCCATACAGAAAGGCCAGTAAAAAGGAGTAACAAGGTGAGCATGAGAAAACCTCATATGGCATCCAGGCAGTTGGCCCCCTTGGTCCTGCTGCCTTGATTCTCAAGTTATCAGAATACAAATTAAGAATCTCCAGCACTGACATTTTGTATATAACAACAAGGAGAAATTTCAATAAAAATCAATGTGTTATGAAAGTAAGACAGAGAAAAACAGTCTGTGTGAACTTTATTCATCGTGGAACCTCTGAATGAGTGAAAGATTGACTTCAGGAGCATTTCTAGACCAAACACAACAGAGTCCCAAAGTGTAATATTGTGTTAAAAACCTGGAGCTACATCTCTATTATCTTTGACAAAGAACCCCAAAACACCACGTACTTCGGTAAATCTGCTGGGATATCCCACAAGCAAAGTGAGGGATCAATTTAATTAGCTACATATAGGAGGCAGTAAGTGGATGGGAAAATACAGGGGACAAAATAGGAGCTGAAGAAATACTTGTTGAACTGAACTTGAGACAAGTGGTAGAAGCTAATACACAGTACCTGTATGTACTGATGAAATTTATTATTGTTCCAACTTTCTACCATATTTAACCTATGGAAAATATAGAAAATATCTATAGAGCCAGCTGTAAAGGTTTATTCTTTTCCACTTGGCATCCCCAGTAACAACCAACCCGCAGCATGGTGCTCAGAGTCTAAGTGAAGATTCATTTCCCCAGAATCAACATCTTTGACTCAAATCCTATTGACAAAAATACAGAAAGTTTTAAGTATGGGGGTGAAATGTAAATGATGAGAAGGTGATCAAAACAAAGATTGTAACAGAAGACAGGCCAGATGATATAGATAAGTCACCTCAGTGAGACCTACTCAAATAAACCAGAAGTAGTCTCTTTTAGTATCTTATCAGAGAAATGTGAGGATTCAATCAGTAACTTCCAACTTCCTCATTTGCTACTCACACTAAAACTTCATTTCATATTAAATGAAATATATTTATATGTATATATAGAAACATATTTGTCTATAGAAAACTCAATTTCAATTTTCACAAATTAATACTTGATCTTATAATGCATGTGTACTCTGGTATCTTGTAATATGGTCTATTCTATTGAACCATTTAATTGCAAGTACAAAACTGATTCCATGGCCTGATAAGAGCCTGTGACATGCAGAAAACACAGGACTATATGATTTCTTTCTAGCTCATTAAAGGAAAGATCATGATTTTATGTAGACGCAATCTAAAAATATCCACAACTCCTAAATACTAGGTCCTCAATGACCTTTCCAAAGCTAATTACTGAATGAAATGATATAACCCCTGTAACATCTTTGCTTTCCCTTCTTCCTCACAATAAATACCCACAATACTTTCCATTCAACAGGCTTTAGAAGTGATTTTCCCAGGGTGTACAACTATTGCCCCACCTTACAGCAGAGGTGAACACAGGGGATTTTGCAATAAAAAGTTAAACATTTACCAAAGGAACTCCCTTAACCCGTAATAAAGTACATTTGAATCTCTGTAAGCCACCCAGCAATAACTAAACAAAAGTCAAAATGGTACTCACGCAGCAGCAGCAAACCACATAAACCTTGGTTTTAATTAAATGAAAGATATTTCATAGTAGTTGTATTCTCCCTTCAAAACTACACAATTTGTTCCCTGAAATAAAATTATTCTAAGTTTCTAGAATAGCATCTTTGTCACTTTTGTAGATTTTCTTAATTGGATGCCGTCTGTTGCAGACCCCCCTCTTCATCCCACCTCATCCTCACCATCTTTAGTAATGGCCCAAACTTGTGGGTGTGCAGGAGTCTCTGGTGAAAAATGAGCTGGCTTTGAGTCAAACAATACTTCCCAATCACAATCGGGGTTTTTTCAGTACATAGCTAGGGAAAGGTCTTGTTTACTTCTTCCCATTACAGCTTAAAAACCATCTAAAACATTGTTTCCTCAAAGGCATTACCATCGAGACATGGAATCCTAACAGCATCATCTGTGCTTGTCAAGTGATTTCAAATTGCTTTACTTTGTAAACCTTCTCTTGCTTCTAAGTCTACCGGGTAAAGAAGTAAATTCCACATGTATTTAATAGCATTTGGATATTTTATTCATGACAGTTTATAAAATAAAATGTAAAGCCTCAAAGTTTTAACTTTAAAAAGCACTTTGAATTATAAACATGAAAGAAATATTAGTGTCAAAAAATTAGGTCCATTGTAATCCTGTAATCAAAGCATTCTGTGCATTTTCCAAACTTGGCAAGCCACATTTTTATTTTTAATTTTTGAACTACTAATTCTGGAGGAAAAACAAACACCATTAACTTCCTCTTCAGTCACTAGCCGTCAGTGCCATGTGTTTTTATCGCTTCCTGCCACAAGGAAATACGTTTGAAACAAAGAATGATATTCAAGAGAGTTCTCTGGGTGTTTAAAGTCATTCTTTCAGGAATTGAGAAACACTGTAAACATATTTAAATAATGGTACAGAATGATAAAACTATTCAGAAAACCTTCACATTTCTTTTATTACGTGATAATGCTCAAAACAAGCCTGTCAAGATTATTTAAAAATAAACTGAGTTGGTCAAGTTAAATAAGTTCCCTTCCTAACACAGCTAATAAATGACAGAGCTTGAATCCAAATCCACTCAGTTTTATACCCAACCTCATAGTGGAAACTATATTCCATTGTTTTCCCTATGAACCTTTTGATCAAACTGTAGGTTTTTATATTAGCCTATTTGTCTAAACCATCACGGGTTTTTGTGGACGAGTCGTGGGGAGAGCCTTCGCTGAGGCTAAGGATGATAAGAACATGAAGATAAAGAAGTATTCAACACCTTCCTTATTAAGTCCTATGTACTAGATAGTACACTAAATACTGGGAATCCTCAGCAAAGATGTAAACTCTACCTCTTACTCTGAGGAGTTGGTAAGAAATTGAAAAAAAGGGTGGTCTTTGTTTGGGTTGCTATGCCAAAATACCACAGCCTGGGTGGTTGAAACAACATAAGTGTTTTTCTCACAGTTCTAAAAGCTGGGAAGTCGAAGATCAAGGGGCTGGCAGATTCAGTGTCTGGTGAGAGTCCTCTTCCTCATTTGTAGATAACCACCTTCCTGCTGCATGCTCACATGGCCCTTCTTGGTACATGCTCATGGAAGAAGATCTTTCTCTCTTCTTCTTATAAGAGCACTAATCCCATCGTGAGGGTCCTACTCTTATGACCTAATCTAAACCTGATTATCTCGGGGCGCCTGGGTGGCTCAGTCGGTTAAGCGTCCGACTTCAGCTCTGGTCATGATCTCACGGTTTGTGGGTTTGAGCCCCACGTCAGGCTCTGTGGTGACAGCTCAGAGCCTGGAGCCTGTTTCGGATTCTGTGTCTCCGTCCCTCTCTGGCCCTCCCTCGTTCATGCTCTCTGTCTCAAAAATAAATAAATGTTAAAAAAATTAAAAAATTAAATTAAATTTAAAAAAACCTGATTATCTCCCAAATGCCCCACTTCCAAAAACCAACACATTGAGAGCCAGGGCTTCAACATACAAATTTGGAGGTGCCATAAACATTGGGCCTATAACAGGAAACTGACAGGTAAAACAAGTGATCGCAATTAGTTTGATATATGAAATACCACAAATATTATCACTTAATTATACTTGACAAATATTTCTTGATAGTGAAAGGGAAGTAAATTTTTTACCATCAATGAAATCCATGAGATAAACAATAATCTCCATGTTTTACAAATGAGAAAACTGTGGCTCAGAAATGATAATTTGTCCAAGATCAAAAAGTGAGCAAGTGAGGGAGACTTGTTTTAAACACGAATCTACCTAGCTTCAAAGCCCAGCCTCTTTTTACTAGAGAGCTGTAACCAAGGGCAACAACAGCCTTCCTCACTGCCTCTTCTAGGGTGTATATAGCATGGCTCTTCCTACCAAGAAAGAGAGTAGCTCCAAGAGCCAAGTACAAACATACATCGCGTGTAAAAACCCTCTGAATAAGAGATGACTAAGGCTTGAATGCTGATACAATAAAAGCAGGTCAGGAAACTAATTAAAAGCACAGATCCTAAACTAGCCTGTCCCACTTGCAAAAGAGAACACTCTACCTAGTAAAATGGTAGAGACACTGGTTTCATGGCAGACATAGTACGACTATAATTCTCAAAAAAATATTTCATAAGCTAACAAAAGAACAAAGATACCTACGTATTTGAAATATAAAACCAATATGGAAAAAAAAAGTATTTTAATGTTGAAGCAAATTAACCTGGAACAGAGATACAGATTTGATTTACTTTTCTTCAGCTCTGAGAAAGTCATTGTGACTCAGTGAGTACTAAGGCTGTAGCAAAGTTTCTGTTTAACTTTTTTAACTTTTTTTTTTCTTTGAGGGAGAGAGACAGCGTGAGCAGGGGGAGGGGCAGAGAGAGAGGGAGACACAGAATATGAAGTGGACTCCAGATTCTGAGCTGTCAGCACAAAGCCTGACACAGGTCTCAAACTCACCAGCCGAGCTGTGAGATCATGACCTAAGCCAAAGTCAGATGCTTAACTGACTAAGCCACCCAGGCTCTCCAAGACTGTAGCAAAATTTTAAAAGTATACATCTTTTCCAGCACTTTGCATAGTAGGTACTTAATAACATGCTGTGAATGAATGGATGCAGGCAAGAAAAAATGAATTAGGATTCAGATTAAATGGTCACATTCACAGTATATAATTAAATATCTCATTTTATGTAGGGGTTTTGAAATGATTTCTTCAATTTCCAGTTAAACGTCTACCCATATTTATTTTCAAGCCTAACTTGTATGATAGCCAAAAGATCTAGATATTTTTGTGTTCCAAAACAAAATAATTGCATGCTATTTTACTCACAATTTTGAAATTTACAGTTCATAAAAATACTATGTTTAAAAGGAATTTGGGGAAAATGGATATTACTGAGAATAAAGAAATGTGTTTATATGCAGTGTGGTAACATAGGAGATTTTTTAAACTAGGTAATTTTGCTTATTAGTGGTACAAATTAGGAAGGGTAAAAAAAAATAAAAGCAATGATCTTTATTTCAATATACTATTTAGTAGCCATTTCAATGGTAATGTAGAGGTGTTACAGAATAATACCTCTAGTCCATCTTAGTTTCTGGTCATCATTTTTCTCTTATTTCATAATCTTATTGTTAATGTCTTTTATTTTGCAATACTGAAGATCTTTTTCTAAGCCAGTTTATGTCCTTTTTTGAAAGAAAAGCCATATATGTGTATGTGTGTATCTATATACAAACACATATATTCATATACATTATATATAAATGCCCATAATCATTTATGCATATACATAATTATATACAATTATATATGTATATGTCTCTTTCCTGGGTACATTCTGTCTCTTTCACATATATGAAATTGTATGTTATATAATATATGTCAAATATTATATATCAATAAA
Organism: Neofelis nebulosa; assembly: GCF_028018385.1. Taxonomy (NCBI): domain Eukaryota; kingdom Metazoa; phylum Chordata; class Mammalia; order Carnivora; family Felidae; genus Neofelis; species Neofelis nebulosa. The sequence goes on from NC_080785.1 coordinate 58,808,129, forward strand.
TATATTTATATATTTATATTTTTATGGATTATATATTATTTATTTTATATGCTTATATAAAATACAAATATTTATATGTTATTTATTTGTATATACTTATATATACAAATACCTAATTTATATCCAGAAACTACATATAATTATATATAAATTAGAAATTATATATAATAAAACTATATACATAAATTATATATATATAATTTAGAAATGAGACAATCCAGGGGCGCCTGGGTGGCGCAGTCGGTTAAGCGTCCGACTTCAGCCAGGTCACGATCTCGCGGTCCGTGAGTTTGAGCCCCGCGTCGGGCTCTGGGCTGATGGCTCGGAGCCTGGAGCCTGTTTCCGATTCTGTGTCTCCCTCTCTCTCTGCCCCTCCCCCGTTCATGCTCTGTCTCTCTCTGTCCCAAAAATAAATTAAAAACATTGAAAAAAAAAAAATTAAAAAAGAAATGGGACAATCCTTATATTAACTCGACATTTTTTACAAGTTAATCTTTATGTATTCCATATGAGTGCACATAAAAATATCTCATGCTCACACAAATATGAGAAAATCACTTCTCTCAAGATCTCACTTTAATTAACGTTTGGGTTTGGGGGCACTTGGTTTACACCTCAGTGACGTGTGTAAAAGGGTGGTCAGGAGACCTCAAGTATGACTAAGTGTCATAATGTCAGACAGTACCGGCTGATTTCCTCAACACTCAGTGGTAGCAAGAGTCCCAGGGTGGTCACAACTGTGTCCCTGTGCTCAGAGCCTATCAGAGTACCAGAAGGTTTTAACACAAGGACTTGTAAATCCCTAAGGATTCTATCTAGGTAGGTTCAAGTGGGGCCTGAGAATTTGTGTATTGAGAAGCCCCATGTAATTCCTATCAGACAAGCCTGAAAAACACTGTTAGCATGTATGGGAAGGAGCACATTGAAGGAGAAGGCCAGAAATGTGGTTCGCCCTATACCATGGACACTAGAAATGTCTCATAAGTACTGCCAGTTTTTATAGACCATGGCAAGCCATGGAGAGTTTTGATAAAGGAAATAATTAGATTTGTGCTTTAGCAGCAGTGCTTTACTAGGCAGCATTGTACAATTAGGCTGAATGCAGGAGAGACTAAAAATAGAAAGATTAGCTGGAAGCCTATGACAATAGTTGTGGCCAGAAGTAATGAATGCTAAAGGCTAGCAACAAAAACGGAAAATAGAGTCAATCAAAATCCAAGCCAACTTGATGTGCAGGGGAGCAGAATAAGAGTTTCAAAAGTGGCACCATTGTTTTAAGCACAAGTGGCTGAGGAGGTATCTGTGATGTTCATAGAAAGAAAGAAGGTCAAAAGAATTTAGACTAGGTACAGTATAAGTAACTGAATTCATAAATGAATGGTTAAAAGAAAGATCATTTGTAAGGACAGGAAATAGGGTTTTAACCCCAGTTCTACCATCTTCTTGCTAGCACATGCTAGACACATCTTTTAAGCTCTCTAATCCTAGTATATTTGTTTATAAATTATGCTAGTAAAAAATTTTGCAGGATTGCTGTAAGGGTTCAATGAAATGATCTGTAACACTTGACCCATAGTAGGTGACTAACAGGACAATTTCATTGTTTTTCTGCTTTTCTTTTCACCAACTTTTATGTTCAATGATTTAAAGCCATTCAAGACACACAGTAGGCATTCAACATACACTGGTTGAATGAATGAATTACTACTGCTATGACAATTCTATTGAAGACTGAAAAAAGATCATGGGATTTGGCCATTAAAGAGTAATTGGTGCACTTAGAGACTGCTTAAATGCCTAGGGGTTTTGAACATTTGTGTGAAGATAAAGTCCAAGTGTTCTGGTAGAGGACATTCAAAATCAAGTGGTATTGTAGAATTAAAGTTTCTTCGAGTTTCATCGTTTTGTTGTATTGTTTTGTTTTTTCTATTCTGCACGTTAAATAAAGGCTTCCAGCTAGAAAAGAAAAATCTGCTTTATTAACTTTAACAGTATTAAAAACACCTTATCCCTTAGAGTTTTTACAGTATATTGTCTCATTTGATATTCAGCTACTTGAGTCAAGGAATTCGGTTACTACTATCATCATTTCTATTTTAAAGAGAAAACTAAGATTCAGGAAAGTTGAGGTACTTTTACGGCATGAGTGTCAGAGCCAGGGGAATTTAACTGAGGTCTTCTGACCACAAGTTTGTTGAGCTTTCCACCACCCACACTCATCAAGCCCATTCATGTTATTCCATATGAGCTCTCTTCCATGCTTGCCCTCACACTAAGTTTTCCCTCCTACGATTTGGAAGTGAAGAGTGGGGAAGAGTCTTATGGGCCTGAGGAAGTTTGGAAAATAATGCTCCTTCCTCAAAACGCAGCCAGCACCACAGAGCACCCATCCTCCTGCTAGTCCAGTGCCAGTCACGAATGCTAACACCACAGTACACCTGTTTCTTGTTAGCTACAACAGAAAAATCTGCTGTCCTTTGGGAAGTATCAGAACTGTCTTTTTGGAAAGCTTTTCTGTAAAGATGATACAAGCTTTAAATTCTGATCTTAACCAACTGGTTAAAGAGAAAAATTTGTCTTTATATTGAGTTACTGTTACTTTGTACCACTGCCCATGGTGTTGACTGCTTGAATTCACACCCTGACCCTAAGCAGATGCACAACCTTGGACATCTTATCTATCTTTGAAAGTGGTTTCTCATCTTCAAAATGGGGATTCTAGAAAATAGCCCTTACACTATAGGGTTTTCACTTTAATAAATGAAATACCACATACAAAGTATTTGGCACATTTAGAATGTGAAATATAAGGAACACTCAATACGTGGTCTTTGCTATTCAGCAATGTGTGGTACCTTAGTCTTGCGGAGAAAGCAATTCAGGCCCAGAATGATCAAGATACTTTGCACAAAGTGACCAAACATCATTTTGAAACAGTAACTTTCCTTATGGAGAAAGAAATGCCCAAGATAATCAATGAATTTTTCATTGACTGAAACTGCCACATTCATTCCTCTGACTTTAAATTATTCATTTGTAAATTAATGTACATTTTCAGTTAATAAATCAGATGATTTATGATGGGGGGAGCAGCTAGACCCACAGGTGAGTTTCAAAAATCTTGAACATAAAAAAGTATTTTTAGAAACACAGGAAAAGGGCTTTTTTAAACACATCAATATGTATTCTCACATATCCTTGTAACAATTAATATCTAAATGAAATTAATTTGCATGCTTTCAAAATAGGAGAACAAGTGTTTAATTTTCATAACTAATAAAACAACATTGCCTTTTTGTAGAAAGTAAATGTTATCTCCTAAAGGACAAGAATTTTATATTTATTTACTTTCTCCTGCTTTTTTGTACTTCCCTGATGTTTCTTGTCATAGTGGCTCTGGACATTGGTTACACATTATAATCACTTTGGAGGTTTAAATGAATACCCGGGCATAGACCTATAAGGAGTCCAGTTAAATCAAAATTGTTGAGGTTGGTGGTTCCAGTTCAGGTTCTGTCTTTGTTTCCTTTAAGCGCTACAGATGACTTTAAGGCAGAGCCCAAACCAAGAATCACTGGCTTACCCAACGTCTTTCAAACAGAACGATGGATTTTTTTTTGCCTTGTTGACTGCTGTCTATAAATAAGTTGTTTTACTTCGAACCATAAAACTGCTTACTCTGAAAGGCAGTCTTGACCTTCAATGCAAGTTAGATTTCCCTTGATTCTAATCAAATGATTTTATGAGAGTCCCATTCCATTAATTTTCCTCATAAAGTTAGGTGGGATGAGTTATATAAGAAGACCACATTATACACAGCATTCAAATTACAGCACTAGAAAAAAAAATAGGTCAGGCAGGTTACAGATTAGTGCTCTGTGGTATTTTTTTAAGAGTTTAGGTATCATGCTAATTTTGTAATAGTTGAAGTTATAAATCAATGACAAAAATGTGATTCTGAAAAAACCAGCAAAAGAAATACAACATTATAGCATTAAAATATCTGACACAACCATACAGCTATTCTGAAATCCTTTTCATTCAATTCCTGAAACCCTTCGAATAAATAATGCTGGATCCAGATTGCGGAACAATGGGGGTTAAAAAGAACCAGACAAGCATAGGAAGCCTAATCTGCTTATACTGTCAGGTAACAAAAAAGAAGATAATCTATGTATTTCAACAGCAATAACTTTATTTTCCTGGGTTATTTAATAGTGCTGTCTCCTGTGTGCTATGTAGCAATAGGGAATGAAATGAAGTTGCAGGAACTCCAAAAGAAGCATAAGGAGAAAGACATCCAACAGCCAAGACACATCACCATTTATGTATTATTTATCCTTTCGATAATTTAGTTTACCAATGGTTTACAAGGATAAAAATACTGAACCACTCTGCAAATCCTCTTATACTGGCATAACCTCTCTACAGAGTAGCCTTCTTCCACTGGGGAAAACATGGGGTAAGGTGGAAAAAATGGGATCCAACAAAGACCCCAAGGATCTGAAACTAAATCAGGTTCACAAATACAGGCAAGAGAATTTAAGAAAGTGTTTAGGATTGCTTCCTTCGAGTAAGTGAAGTTAGGAAGTAGAACCTTAAGCATAGGTTGAAAATTTTACAATGGAAAGATGGGTTCAGTTGCTTACTTAACTATTCAAGAACCTTTTTTTTTTTTTTTTTTTTTTTTTAATGAATCATGTGTTAAGTTAGCAGCAGCCTTAAAGAGGGATAAGACACTGTCCCTGAAAGTTTCAGTGTGACTTAGTCCTTGGCCCTCTCCTCTTTTTCTCTTTTTTCTTCATTTCCATCTTTTAATTGATAAGGTCATGCTTGCTAATTTTAAGCTACCCATGTTTTTAACTATTACCTTTATTCAGATGATTCTTAAATTTCTAGCTCTAGGACAAATTTCTCTTCATCAACTGTACGTCTCAAGCTATTCCTGACAACTAGCAGAACTACGGTCAAGAATACACACTACTGAATTAGAGTTCCTAGATCTGAGTCCTAGATCTGTTCCACTCAATTTACCATGAGACCTTGACAGAGCAAGATATTTAACCTCTCAAAACCTCAAGATCCATATCTGTAACACAGGGATAAGAACAGTACCTATACCTCAAGAGTTATGAAGAGTTCCATGAAATGAAGACAATATAGTAATGAAGCCCCTAGCTTGTGGGAAAAATTCAGCAAAAGTTAACTATCTTTTCTATCAATATCACTTACTTCCACTAATTATCATTTTTGAACTTCATAATTACTTTTGTTGCTTCCTACTGTGCTTTTCTGTTTTCCAGTCTTCTTTTGAAACATTTAAAATAAAACTTTCCCCTCTATTTCTGTTTTTCTCACTGAAGCCTGCTCCTAATATTTACAGGTCCTAGATTAAAATTTCAGAGGTCCACCTACCCTGTTTCTAAATTTTTTTAATGTATAAATCAACCTATTAGCTGTTAAATAAAATTTTTTCTACCCTACTGCCTTTGAAATGGATTAGAAGATCAGGTTTAAAGTTATATTTTTCAGATGCTTCTGGATTCCAGGACAGAAAATCTAAGTAAAAGGAAATTTAATGCCTAGATGTGAGCCCCCAGCCCTTGCCTCCAGCCATGACCACCCACCTCCCCTATTCCTCCACACCAAATCTTTTGAAATCTTACCCATCTGTGAAGGACATTTCGTGTACTTCCTTCTCCAAATTTCCCTTGAGACAGATATGATCTCATCCTCCTCTAAGTATACAAATTATTTTGTTTCTTTTTATCTTAATGGACTTACATTTTTAACAGTACCTATGCCTTTGTTTTCCTAGTTACAGGTCACTTCTACTTGACCAAAGATTCTTTGTGCTTAATACTAGCAGCATGTAAGAATTTCCTGATGAGCTTAAAAAAAAAAAAAAAAAAAAAGACCTCTAGGGTCCACCCAAAATCAAAATCAAGCATGATATGTAGTGGGGAACAGGCAGGGATATTTTTCTAAAGCTCTATTGTTGATGTTGACATGCAGCAAAGGTTGATAAGAATTGTATAAGATTATAAATTCCTTGGAGGGCAAGGTCTATATTTTGTACTCAACATATTCTTTGAAATTGAATTTAAGCTGATATATGTTTTCCCTCCTGTAAAATACTTTCTGGCCCATAGGCTACACATAACCTCTATAGTTACTGAACTAATTTATGAGCACTGAGGCATGATGGTGACTTAAGCTCTAGAATTGGGTAAAAGGAGACATATAAAGAATTAATCTTACAGTCTGGATCAAACTGTCTCTTTTGCCTATATCTCTGTTTACTCTGTATGGTACATCTTATTGACAAAATAATCAAATAATTAAAAGTATGGTCAGGGTGTTATTCCTAACACCTCGGACAGTGTTTGGCATACAGTGGGCATGATATAAAAGTCTGGTGAATGGGTGAGTGAATGAGCAAATTCATGAACAGAAATTACGAAATGGAAGGATTTGAGACATTATTTCAGTCAGGTGTGTAGGGTAGGTTGAATAATGACCCCTCAAAAGATACTCACATTTTCATCCCTGGAACCTGTGAATTTTATCTCATATGTTTAAAAAAAAAAAAAAAAAGGACTTTGCAATTGTGATTAATGATTTTGAGATGGAAAGATTATCCTGGATTACCCAGGTGGGCCCTAAATGCAATCATATATATCCTTATTAAAGGGAGATTAGACATACACAGAGAAGGCAATGTGAAGAGAAAGGCAGAGATTGGAGTGATAATTGCACAAACTAAGGCACCAGAAGTTAGAAGAGGCAAAGAACAGATTCAGAGGGAGGCACACAAGAATGCCAGCATGGCAGATGGTGTAAAAACACACCAAAAGGTGAAGTAAGGCAACACAATCATTTATTGGAGGTGGGACAGAGTAGGAAGCCGGTATATAATAAAAAAGAGGGATGGCATAATTCCATTTGCTCAAAAGTGAACAAGCTTTTGAGCAAGTGACAGACACAACTAGAAATTGTGATAGAATGTGGAAATGATGGTTTTGTCACCAGTGTGAAAAGACCTACAGACGTGGGTATTTAGAGTGACATTCACAAAAGGATAGTTACAGGTCACAGTTAAGACAAAAGCACAAATTTGTGTATACTAACTCTAAATGAACACTAAATGCTTTAGTATCTCTTTTACAATTATATCTTTTATATATTGATATAACAAATTCATTACATATCTTCCAAATAAAGAAACTGGGACAAAGGGAGATCTAGTGAACAGCAGATAGATGACAGGTAACACTTGTTTCCAGAGCTTATGTTTTAAGTCCGTGGGCTTTTACTGATAACCTCGAATATGCATTTGTATAATTTCTCAGTAACAGATAAGGTAACAAAGTATTCAAAGCAAAAGATATAGATTCCCTTAGACCTGATGAGTATGGACACTTTTTTTATGGGGTGGAGGTAGGATGACAAAGAACAGAAGGAAAGCAGAAGCAAAAAGACTAAACCTCTTTACCTTGTATATTGGTTAAGAACATACAACGACAGCAGGATGTAAACATATCCATAATGATCCTACAGTTATAACAAGCAAAATAAACAATCCAACCTTAACATGTCCCAATTCCCCAAGGACCTCAGGTTTGCCGTGTAGTTTAAGAATTAGTCACTCATTTAGACTGGGGCAAATCCCTATGGATTCAGGGAGTTTGCGATCAACTAATGGGTTATGGCGTTATTGTCAGTGGATGTTACCCCACAGGAGGTTGGACCATTGCATCACTCAGGGTAAAGACATACTTCTTTTGTGTGTGACAAACAAGAGCCTACCCAAAGAGGTTCCCCAGAGAGCTGTGAGTGAAAGATATGCAGTACTTGCCTATTTCACATCTGTTCTTTCCATGAGCTTTAGAGCAATGAACTTCCTGGGCAGATATGAAAGGAACCCCATATGACTACATATATGCCAGTGGAAGAGATCACTCCATCTATCCAATATCATGCTGCAACAGTGGCAAATAATAAAGCCAAAACACATCTTTAGTGGGGACACACAGAAAATTTAGGAACCTAATTTAATTTTTATGAAGACTTCAACTATCATATTAAAGTGCTTATGAGTTCATCAATTTAAATGAGAAGAAATGAAAACACAGAGATCAACATGTCATAAATTTTAAACCAGCTGTTTTCCTTTGTACATATTTCATGGAAGTTCCTCAGAAAAATGTTACTACTGTTAATAATACAGTCTGCAAAGAATGCATCCATTTTTTTAAATTTTTTCATTCTTATTTATTTTTGAAAGAAAGACAGACAGAACATGAGCAGGGGAGGGGCACAGAGAAAAGGAGACAGAGAATCTAAAGCTGGCTAAAGGCTCCGAGCTGTCAGCACAGAGCAGGATGTGGGGCTCAAATCCATGAACCGTGAAATCGTGACCTGAGCCAAAGTTGGATGCTTAACTGACTGAGCCACCCAGGCACCCCAAAAATGCATTAATTTTTAAAAGTTTGGGGTGCCTGGGTGGCTCAGTCAGTTAAGCGTCTGACTCTTGGTTTCAGCTCAGGTCATGATCTCACAGTTTTGTTCCTTTGAGCTACACATTGGGCTCTGCGCTGGCAGCATAGAGCCTGCTTGGGATTCTCTCTCTCTCTCTCTCTCTCTCTCTCTTTCTCTCTCTCTCTCTCCCTCCCTCCCTCCCTCCCTCCCTCCCTCTTGGGATTCTCTCTCTCTCTCTCTCTCCCTCTCTCTCTGCCCCTTCCCAACTTGCACTGTCCCTCTCTCAAAATAAATAAAGAAAACTTTAAAGGTTTAAATGGTGTTGGACCAATGAATTCAACTTAAAACAATTTGCTGCTTAACCACAATTGAAAATACTTTTACTCCTTCCTCTGTTCTTACCTACAGTGTGTATTTTTTTAATGGGGTGGGAGGTAGCTTGTAAGTATTGAAACAGGGAGAGTTCAAGTTACTAAAAGGCAAAAGGCTGGTAGGTCGGCTTTCTACTACTGTGCTAGCTACAGCAGCTCCAAACTTGGACTTAACATTTAGGGAACTCAGTATGTGGCCACAGTTCTTGCAAAGGATAACCACCCTCTTGCACTGTTTATTGTTTAAGGAATAGACAAGACACCTAGAGGGACACAAAAAATTTCAATGGGTAGCACCTAAATAGAAGCAAAAGAACAGCTCAAAACCGTCAGGAAGACGTTAAAAGAACAGAAAGTTAACAAAAGAATAAATAAGAAGAAACAAAGGGAGGGGACATGATTTACCACAGAGATCAAGCACCTTGGTTTTGCTGAGATATTTTCAACTGTTTCCCCTCACTCCAAAGATAGTTTATCAGCCTCCTCACAAAATATCCTTTGTTCTTCACTTATTTGGCTCCTTTTATGTGCTAGGCAACATATTAGCTAATCAAGGAACTATGAGTCAAATAACCAATTGTTTTACATTTAAAAAAAAATCTTAGAAAGATGTCTCTTGCTTTCAAAGAGCTTAGTTTATTACTAAGCTATGACTAAGAAAACCCCCCAGCTATAGGAGATAAGTTCCTTTTCCAATGAGGTAACAGGTATCAGAGAAGCCCAGGATCACCAAGGAAGGCTTCACAGAAGAATGAAACAGAGGCATGCCTTGAATAATAAATAAAGAAATTTCCCAAGGACTGGAGGTGTGTTGGTATGAAGGGGAGGGCACTCCCAACAGTGAGAAAGTCACACCCAAAGGTCTACAAGCAGAAAAGCAAGAACCAGGGAAGGCACATAGCTTCATGTGGTGACCAGAACAGGCTCATGGTGCATGGAGGAGGAAAAGAAAGACTAACAAGAAAAGGCTGTGGGGTCCTTGTGTCCCTCAGGTAGAGGCTATAGACAGTCTATGACATTTTTCAAACAGGGCGGTGACTTAATCAGTTTGGCTGAAGGAGAGTCATCTCATAGTAGAAAAAAGACTTGCTACCAAGAAGTTCAAAGCCAAATCTACTTCTCTAGCAACTTTACAGAACTTGAGTATATATACCAAGGACATTTGCTTTATCTAATCTCCCTTCTTTTCTTTCATTTCCTCGTCATGTATTTTATTTTTTAAAACATATTATATAAATCCCAAATCCTTCTTGGGAGTTAGGCAGGAGAAAAGAATATGAAAGAAAGACAACTAAGAAAGGTAAGAAGGCAGATGGGGAGGTGGATTATCAGTTCTCCCAACAGAAGGGAAAATGAACTCTACTTTGACATATTTTATTGAAATTCAGAGATCCAATAGCACACATTATCCAACACAAGTTATCATATGTATTATTTTTCTTCTTTCTATAATTGGCTTCCTGACTTTTTCTAATTTTCAGCTCCTTTCACTGAAATACTAATACCTTTAAAATCTGTTTTCCAATAGATTGTTTCACTTTAAACATAAAGTGAAACATCCATTAAAAATGAAGCACCATATTATAGACACAAAGATACAGATACGTTCAAAAATAACATAAAAATCACCTAAAAACAATTTTCATAGTTTTGTGCTTTTATTTTCTTAAAGTAGTTTTCAAAATATCCCTAATTATAATATTTCTTTTAATACAACATATAAGCAGAGAAGACAGGTTTTCAGGAAGAATTACTTCATAATCACTGGGTTAATAATTTACTACGAAAGACAATATTCGCTGAATGACAGTAACATTCCCCATAAGTCCCCATCCATGAACACACTAGGCAGATATTTGGGGATCCCAGTGACAAACCAAACAAGTAACTACAATGACTTTCTATATTTTTTCCAACCAGATAGAGATTCCAAAAGAGGAGTTCAAGATACAGTTCTGTCTTTGCCCATTTGTACAGCAGTCTTAGCTCTGCAAAAAGCACTCAGAATCTCAAAACCAGAAAAACATAGGTGAGGTAATCAAGTAACCTTTTCAGTAACAACAGAAACAGGTGTCACCACCAGCTTTTGTTAAACTCGCTTACATTCTCAAAAAATCCAAAGGCGCTCAGTGTTTCTTTCTGAAGAACAATCTCCTCTGAGGTGAAGGTTACAAGATGAATGCCTGCATATGTGCCCCTATGATTATCTACCCTCTCTTAGGACTCACAGAATTCCAAAGTGGGAAAAATTATTAGGCCAAATTCCAACTTCAAAGGAAATTCTCCAGTTAGGCCAGTTGCCAGTGGAACTATGAAACCAATATAAAGTCTTCTTAGAAGTTAAGAGCCTGGAAGGAAAGGTTAATTATGCAGTGCTAACTACGGAGCAACCCATCCATCATAAGAGCAAAGAGTCTTACACAATCAAATGTCAGAAGGTTAGCATGAAAAAAGACTCAAAACAATTTCACAGACTATCTCAGAATTCTTCTATTCCCAGTAAATCGATTTAAGAGTTTAAGGAAATACTCACCGATAGTATGTCATGAGTCTCTCCTTTGGGGTATTTAAGTAACTCTGAAGCAACTTAAAATCAACACATGAGACATGTGTGGATAAAAGGTATTGATCATAATTTGCAAGCATGAACATGACAAAATCAAAGCCATAATAATGGCTCACCTATTAGAAACTTAGAATTTGTAAAAAACTATATAGCAAAGGCAGAAAGAAAACAAGAAAATAAGGGGGATGGGAGACAATTAAAATGTAATTACAGTATGTAAGAAAAAACAAACATATATTTTGCTCATAACAAAGAATTTTTTAATTTCTTCAGAACTTATTCTTAGCTCACTAACATTTTATTTGACACAATTCTTTGCTTTCTAATCCTATAACAAATTAGAAGTAATAAATTATAAATGGAGAAGACTGTTATACATTAACATTCTCAAAAGATAACAGATAAAAATTAAATATATATAAAACCATAGAAACTAAAACATTTGAGTATTTTTTAGTGGAGTTTAGATGGTTCTACATACCTCTGTATTTCCTGACACTTATTACAATATTGCAAAACAATCACACTCACGCACATGCACACACACATGTACACACCCACAACTTTGATATTATTAACAGCAAACCCTAAAGAATATAGAAAAAAAATCTGCAAAGGTCCACATACAGTTATAAACAAAAGGCTGCCCATTTGTTTTGCCAAGGTACTAAAATTTGCCACTGGATCTTCAATAAAATGAAGCCTAGCATTGTTTTATAATTGCATTCACTGTAAAACAAGTGTTTATCAACCACTGTCTATTTGACCTAGATTTTCAACATAATATGTGAAATCCTGAAGGTGTTTAAAAATGTTATGCAGGACACCTGGTGGCTCAGTCAGTTAAGCGTCTGACCTAGGCTCAGGTCATGATCTCGCAGTTTGTGAGTTCGAGCCACACATCAGGCTCTGTGCTGACAGCTCAGAGCCTGGAGCCTGCTTTGGATTCTGGGTCTCCCTCTCTTTCTCTGTCTCTCCTCTGCTCAAGCTCTGTCTCCATCTCTCAAAAAATAAGTAAATGTTAAAAAAAATTTTAATGTGATGCCAATATGCAATAGACAGCAAACATAAGAATTGTGAATATTAAATTACTTCTTCCTCAGTAGATGTAACTATAATTTCAGATAAGCTGACATGACTTTTATTTATTTATTTATTTATTTATTTATTTATTTTTGGCAGACAGCCTTCAGCTGCCACTGATATGACTTTTGTATACTAATTAAGGACACATACTATTCTATATTATACATATTATTCCCACTTTCTGGGAAGCTTCCACTAACCAGAACTTGAATTTACTAATAGCTACACTGCTTCACTATTTCACATGATTCCTAATGAAAGGCTTACTGAAGAATCTCTTAGAAAATGATTTGCCCTGATTTCAATATGTTTCTACCTCTTTGAAAGAACCTTATTTAACTCTTTAATAATTGGTATAATCAAGAGTACATTATGAAATACTCCTACCTCTTATAAGCACTACCATATATTTACTCCCAGGTATAAATGTTCACAATAAATGTGGGAGAGACTGACTAGCTATTCACCGAACTTGTTTCCTCCTCTTCCTGGACCACTGCTAGTCTGCTTTTCTCAGCCTCCTTTGCAGTGAGGTATGGTCATGTAACTAAATTATATCCAAAGAAATGTGGGTATGCCTATGGAAACGTCCCACATAAACCCACCTCTTCCATTTTCCTTCCATCAGCTTGACGGAGAGACGTATACTAACCTTGGAATCCACAAGGAGAAGAAAGACAAGTCACAAGACAGCAACCATCTGGGGCCTCCATAGCCACTACAAAAGAAGAGTCTACCACTCAGGAAAGTCTTTTTAGTCTTTATGTGAGGAAGAAACAGCCTTCTTTTCTGTTTGAACTACATTATGAGGAGTTTTTTGGTAGTGTTATAGTAATGAACACAATAAATATATAAACTGAATTACCTATCAAAAGTAATTGTGAAAAGTAAAGTTGAGAAGAAATACATGTGCAAAATAAATTTAAACTGAATATTTTGGTAAAAGATTTGTGCCTCACGTTTCAAGCACTGTCCCTCAGGAACTGAAGAATAAATAAAATCTTCTATCTGGTTTGTTTCAAACTTGAATATCAGATTGAGAAGTTTAGACTCAGCAATAGCAAAAGAATGAGTCACATAACTGTGAACTTAAAGTAATAAAAGAAAATCCAAAATAATATTTAACAAATTTAACGTTCATTATCTCCTATCAATACTGTACTCTAATCAAATTCTGCTACAAAACTTGAAGGACTGATTTGATTATCTTAGAATATTTATCTTGATCACAACTTTGAAATAAATAATTAGCTGGGGGCCTGAAAATATTTTAGTTACACAGTTTATTGTAATGAGATTTCACCTGTATTTCATTAAAAAGCTTATCAGACTTATCAGGGGAAGACTTAACCTACTTGATTTGTCCTATGACTCTATTTCATTTACCATTCATTTTTTATGGTAACATATTGTGAACAAACTGAAGAAAAAAATACCCACTTGGACATTTTGATATTTGTTTGTAGCTTTGTCCTGGTTTTAGTTTCCTACTTAATGACTAAATGGCACCACAGTGGGTGATACACTAGAGTAAAAGTGGTGAATCATTAAAGAGTTCGTAAATTTTAAAAACAGGGGCAGGCCTTCTGGGCCCCATATGCTTCTAGAAAACCCAATGTTGTGCTGTATTAATTGAACCGTGAAACTTTTATTAGTCCTCTTTAAAAATGCTTGCAGTGAAGCTTTTATTAATGCTTGCCCTCAAATTGTTTATACTACTTAGCATTTCCATAACAATTTATATTTCAAAGAACTTTTTGATCATTAGTTAAATCCACCACATTTCTATAAGAGAATTCGGCTCTTTAGCAAAACAGAGGCAGGCAGGGAAAACTCAGCTAATTTTTGCCTAAGATATGCCAATCAGAAAAAGAATAGAATATAAGATTTTTCCACAAAACCTTTAACTTCTGTTTAGACAAGCCTGGCCCTCTCACTCCATATGCATTATAAGTGTCTTCACAATGGTGAAGAAAAGAGAAATTACCTATCTTTATGCAATGGGCTTTGAAAACTAAGGTTATAGGATGCTGCAATACAGCTAGAGTATCTCTACTATCCAGACTCACCTAGATGCCCATCAGGCCACAGCATTGCCCAATATCAAGAGGCATCATGTATGTTGTGTTCTTTGTTTCAAAACTTCTTTGGGTACATTTTCATCAAAACTGCATTATACAAATTAGATCCATCAAAAGTAAAAGGTAGAATCATTCTAGGGTTGATTCAGCCTATCTTATTTACTCTTAAAAATGTCCAGGCTCACATCATGTCTTCTGTATTCTTGAGATCATCCTGAAAATATGATCTGGTTTAAAATAGGTAGAAATATGAGGGGTGGGGGGGAAATGCACTCTCTCTATAAGAATATCTTTGCTTCACCTCCACATAAAAACAGGATGGCCTAGATAGCAGAGAATGCATAGAAGCCTTCAGAATTTCTCCACAAATGATTACCTCCTCTAATTTTCAATAGCACTAGCTTTTCATTTGGCAGAAAGCAAAATAACTGAGTTATATATTAGCTCACAAGAGAAATACCTCTATTGAGATAGGATTTAATGATGTATTTTTTGTTTTTCTAGAGTCTCAAAATGAGAATTACTAGTGCTTGTTAGACAGATTAAAAAACATTCCTGGCGGGCGTCTGGGTGGCCCAATAGGTCAAGTGTCTGACTCTTGGTTTCGGCTCAGGTCATGAACTCTCAGTTTGTGAGTTCAAGCCCCATGTTGAGCTCTGTGCTTACAGTGCAGAACCTACTTGGAATTCTTTCTCCCCTCTCTCTCTGCCCTTCCCCTGCTCACTCTCCCTCTCAAATTAAATAAATAAACTTAAAAAAAAAATTTCTGCATTTTGCCAAGTCACAGTGAAGAGCACTATGAAATCTGTTATCTGGTACCCTCCCTGCAAGCTGACTACATAATTCTCTTTAGGGGAGGAGTCTGAGAATCCGTATTTATAACAAGAGCCCCATGTGACTTTTATTACCTGACATGGTTGGGAAACTAGATTGGATGAGACCTAAAGTCCTTCCTTCTGAGATTTGGCAATCCTGATAAAAAATAAATTACTATAAATGGCATCCATACTGCTATACAGAAGAAATTAATTTCTGATCCTACATTTATTAAAATGCTTTAACACACTGAAGGGACCCAAACTACTCATTCTTCTGTCTCTCCACTAAAGGGTGCTGTCTATAAGGGTAGAAACCATAATTTAGTACTCTTTGCGTCCCTACTGAAGAACACACCACTTGGCACAAAATGGATGCTTAATGAAATGTGAATGATTGACTATCCCAAGTGCAGCAGCTAGCTGCCAATCTTATCCAGTCTGCCCTCCTTGCAGGCTCCTCAGTGCCCAAAAGCAATACACACTGCTCTAACTTAGAACATTATTGAGGCACCAGGATTAAAATAAAAACTAGCGAATTCTATATTCAAAAATCAGCACTTATTGTTTGACTGAATACATGATCAAGACAGTAATATTTAGTACTTGATATCAACTATAATTGAACATGGATGGAGAAGTTTTATGGGGAAAACAAGAATGCATACTATCCCAGAACCAATTTTCAAGACAAGCATAAATACTTTGTCCAAAACACTGACTATTAAAGAATTTCTAGAATAACCGGAGTGAGGCTATTTTTCTGGTGCACAATAACTCCTTAGAGCCCTTTGCAGAACAAAAGCAAAACAAATGGATGGTGATTGCCTCAGGCCAATTTAAGTCTCTTTTTAGATAGCGTTTTTTTTTTTTAATGAGATGTAAGAAAAACACTTTTTCTAAGTCAAAAGATTAGGTTATTTCTCACCAGCAGAATATATATGGCACCAAAAGATACAGGCTAATGATAGCAGGAGAATTTTTTCATGTCTGTGGCCAGAACATTTTCCTTTATATACGCAAAGTGCATTTCAGGTCTCTGATCATAGTTCGCATTTGTAACAAATAGAAAAGACTCCAACCCACCTGGCCCACTTGCTATGACTTTCCTCAATTCAGATTTCATTCATAAAAATTTCCCAAACAGAACTGACCGAGGCCTTTCGATAGTGCTGCTCTCAACAGAGCAGAGCATTTATAAGAAAAGTACACAAGGAAATTTTAATGAGCTTCACTCAATAGTTGTCTTATTTATCACCCACTTTTTCCTTTCTCCTAACTGAACAATTACCATGGCTGGCAAGAACTTCTTCATTCAAACAGCAGTCCCAAAGGATATTTTCATATTATAAAACCAATATTCTTGGCGGGGGGGAAGGGTATGCTGATTTCAATTGTCAAACATTACCAGTTATAAGCTGTATCAGGTATATATGGAATTAATCAAAGTATTTGGTATTATTTTACTTTATGTTTTTTGAAAGAGAGTCCAATGTATTTGCCCATTTTATGTATTACAGTACCTTTACACATAGAAGCTCTGAATTAAAAAAAAAATGTTACAAGTTGTTATCATCTTGAGCAGAAAAAAGTTGACCTACACATACTATTCCCTCCTTCTCCATATGCACCTTGAAGCAAGGATTCATATCCACTTTCTATGAAACAAACACCTATGCTGGGTGTACAGTAAGACTTCTATTTAACCTCAAATCCCCTTTAATCATGTTTCTTCTCCCTCAGGAGGAGTTAGGTACAAGCACTCTATGTTGTACTTCTCTCTTTTACCACACAAAGTTCAGTAAATGTTACTTCTGGCCATCAGCTCCTTACATATAAATACCATTTCTATAGCTTTCTTGCCCAATATACTTTACCTCTTAAGCAGTTATCTCAAAAGCAACAAAAATCTCACCCTGTTCCACATAAGGTGAGAAAACTAAGACTATTATCACCCTTACACCAACCTTCCAAAAAAAACATTACTTTTAGAACAAAATTAGATGTAATATGGACCTACCTGAGAAATTCTCTAAGGTACCCATAGCTCACATTAAGTATAAAATTTCCCACCTGTTTATCTTCCTGCTATGTGGTCTACTTTCCTTTAGGCTTGGAAAAATTTTAAATATTTCTTATTATATTGTATTGATTCTCTTCTTTAACTAAGGTTGTCAAAATATTTCTGTATTCACTGCAAGCTAGTTACCTTTAAATAGCCTTTGATGGCCTAAACTGGGAATTTAACCACTTAAAATAGTGTTGTTAATGGGATTATGTGTTTCTCATTAAAAATAAGTGGGTCCAGGTCTAAATGTGTTAGAAAGATGCTAAGTAAAAACCACACAGACACTGAAATTGCACTATTGAAAAGTGAGTTTCATACGTTGAATTTAATTATAATTTGGATCCAAATTTGTCCTATACAGTTTATCCTTCATTAGCCATGATGGCATCTGCATTTTGTGCCCATTTCAAGATTATATATCCTGGTAAAGTTGCTGTTTCAAATGTTTCATGTGGATACAGTTGTAGTCACTGACATAAATTCTATTTTCTCATCATTCAATCTTACCCGTCACTCTTCCCAGAGTGAGAGGTGACAATAGGGGGAGCATATGACCAAGGTGGTGGATAATAAAGGGACAGGACAATTTTTTTTAATATATAAAAAGTCCACTTTCTGGTCTAGAGAATTAAAGACAAACCCCTATATAAATTCTAGACAATAATTTCCAGAAACAGAAGAAGTTTTCTGCCACTTCTGTACTTAGCCAATTTGTCCCGTATGGTTTTTAATGACATCAAAACATCCCATCACAAGAAAAAAATATTTAACTATCGTGGTTCTAAATTAAATGACTTTTTGTAAGTTATGCAATTGTGACACATTAAATTTATACATACACGATATATAATTCATTTAAAATATGATGTATACATATATAAAATGCAAACATGATTTTAAGTTCATCTTAATAGAAAGGATAATACAGTATACCAGAACTGTGATAAGCAATGTAGCTCACACACAGGGCTGTCTGTGGGGTGGGGGTGGAGCAGGAAGGAACAAGTACAGCAGGCTAGACCAGTGCTTCCCAAAGTGTAGTCTCCAGGCCAAGACTAACATCACCTGGGGCAACCTATAATACTTGCAAGGGTTGGGCCCCCCTCAGACCTGCTGAATCATATACTAAGAGGATGGGCGAATTTTTAACAAGCCCTCCCAGTGATGCTAATGCATGCTAACGTTTGAGAACCACTGGAGCACAAAGACTCAGAGGTAAGAGGCCTTAGGTAACTCTTCATCTGTGTATCCAGAAGACAATGCCAATTATAAATAATGATTGTAACTAAAAACTCGGGAATACCTTTACTACGTCATTTAGAATCAACAGTCATGGATATACCCTCCAATAATGTTCAGTTCCAAGTTCAACATACAAGTTGGCAGCTTGTTGAGGATGTGGGGAAAGTTGGTGAAACAGTGGAATATCACAGTAGCTGATCTGGGTGTGGCACACCACAGAGTGAAAATCTTGGCAAAAGATCTCCTTTTGTAAATCCTGAAAATAATATTATATTAGCTTCAACCTCAAGAGTTGGGTAACTCAAGGACATCAATATGAGGAAAGGGTGTTTTTTTTAAGAATATACAATTATCCAAGCGGAAAATTCTTTTAAAATTTGTCTATGATTAACATGTAGTATCTGACCCTACTCCATCATTCTCGAGACTTGGATTATGTTTGTTCCAAAAGTGACACCCAGTTCCTGTAGGAATGGGTGTTGGCTCTGCTGATCACAACTATATGAGCAACGTATTACACTAGACTCAGAGGAAGCAGGTGCTGAGATTATAATTAAATATGTATATAGGAAACAGGAGTGGCAGCAAAGAAGGGCAGGGAGGAGAAATATCCTTCCTGTGTGTCAAAGAGATGGAGAAGTGTAAATCCACAAGCTGATTTCCCAAGCCCACAGCACAATTTAATAGCATACAGACACGTATTAGGTCAGAAAGACCATGGGTGTGAAGTAGATGCCAACATCATATGTAATAAATATTAATAACGTCATAAAATGCAATCCAAATGCTACATTAGGAGCAGAAGGATTAAAGCCTAGTGCTCAGATAACAACACAAATGAAATTACTGCCTGGAAAGCAAACTGGGTTATGTAATAGAGGATTAGCTGTAGAATACAACATTCAAAATTCATTATATTAACCAATCTTTGTCAGAAAGAAAAAAAAAAAGTCCTTTCATGACTGAAATTTCTTGCTTTGAAGCAACACAAAACAACAACTTTCACATAAAGTTGGTTAATGGTTTAAGAAGGAACCAGACTGACCGGGCTGCACTGGCGAGCTCATCGTGGGAATCTGGAGAAGGACTAATGGGATGGGATGCAGATTCACCGCCTTCCTTCCGCTTTCAGTGTTGGTCTTGGACAGACTGGTAGAGGAGAAACCTAAAATGTAAAAAAAAAAAAAAAAAAGAAAAAAGAAAAAAAAATGTGTATGATACAGGTTATGTCAAGTTACATAGGAAAAGAGACAGAACTGGCTTTGCACCTCAGCTCAGCCACAGCTGGACCATGTAAACAGTCACATCAAACTCCCTGGTGTCTTAAATCTTCACCCATAAAAAAACAAAATTCCTTAAGGCACAGGAATATTGTGAACACCAAATAATATAATAGGTGTGGAAAGAATCTGTGAGGAGAAAAGCACTTCACACAATTATAATTAGTTTCCTGTTTACTGTTCACTATAATTTGTTCACTGTGATCATTATTATACAAATTGAAAACATGTTTTGGAATGTGGATACAAGGGTCTCGTTACATAGAATTCTTGACTATCACTGTCAAAGATTTCCTTCCAGAGGCAGGAGTTCTTAGTGAAAAAAATTTTAATGGACTAAAATAAGGAACAAATCAGCCATAAACTATACAAGTGACAGAAAACCCCCATTACAATTTCCATTTCTCCTTGAAACCTTTTGCAGTCTTATTCCAGCCAAAAGCAATAACAGCCATAGTCTTTCTAGGAGTGGCACTTACAGGATGGACTTCTGGAAAGGAATTTAAGGGACTTTCTGCTTACAATTTGAATGTACTCTTACTTCTAGACACTTCAGCAAAGGAAACGCAATTGGAAGGACATTCTCCTCACAGTTTACTGGAATGTCAAAGTTTAAAAAAAAGAAAAGGAAGAAGCAGCTTTTAAAGTTATACTTAATGAGTTTCTTACTAAAATAGCATATTCCAATTGGACTATTTTTGTAGACAGAATGCTGTGAACACTGAGAATTGTACTTCTCTTTATCTTGAGAATCCAACATATTTACTGGGACTCACTTTCCCATCAGTATCTTGAAAGTGTTATACTATTTTTGCCCAAATGTATAAAGCAGGATATAAATACATATTTCCTTTGAAGAACTAAATAATATCACCAAGAACACCTATAGTAGTTTCAATGGTCTCTACATAGAAATAGGCTAGTTACTAAAACAGCGGAGTTATCAGTCCAGCTGGTTACTTCTCATCATATCTTTGGTGCTACATACATGTAACAATATAACGTATAGTTTCATAAATCTTCTTTAAAAATTATGCTGATGTGCTTATTTTATTAGCATTGTTTTAAGAATCTTAATTTCCATGTTGATGAGAAAGCAATATTTCTACAAAAAATGAAAAATGAAAAGTAGAAAACTCTTGATTTCTCTATCAGCAGAGACATGTTGACGTTGGCTTCTAAATGAAGATGTCAATGTCATATTTTAAAGTAATAACACCATGTGCATAGTTCTTTATAGTTACAGTGTACTTTTAAACCTATCATCGGATTTAATATCATTTTCACATTAACCATGCTAATAGGTACTTGTAACTCTCCCCTCTCTTTATGAGTGAGAAAAATGAGATATCATCTACTTCATATTTAAAAGGTAATAAAGCAAAAGCAAAAACAAAGTTGAGTGAGATTTGAATTTATACACTAAAATTAATGAATGTGAATGTTGAGGATTTTGGCAGTTATACTTTTTCACAATGCAGTATGAAACATTTCATAAATGCTCTTGATACATTCTGGCTTCCCAGTGTACAATTTGATTTTAAATTAGGAATAACAAAAAGCAACAACCAGGAAACCTTAAGAGTATGGAGGGAGACAGTACTGAAATGTGTCTTCCATCAGTGGCAGAGTTACTCTGTGTTAAAAAAAAAAAAAAAACACTTCTTTTTAATCTATGTTACTTTGTTCAAATACTTGTATATGTACAAATACAACTAAATTTAGCCAATAATGTCCAAAATTTTAATTGTGATAATACCAAAGCCAAAGTTTTACTACTTATCCCCAAATCTAAAATGAGAAAGTTATTTCTATTTCCACACACCTGCCATTTATTTCCACAAACATACATAACAAATGTCCATGACATGCTGATTCATGGCTATGTACATAATTGTTGGGTTTTGACTTCATAGCTCTAGACGTGACTTGCAAAATAAATCTCAGATGGAAATATGAATTTGGCTTCTAAAATATCAGTAAATAACTTTTTAAAATGTAATCTACTCACTCTGCCATTCAGCCTTTTATGCCTAAACATGACATATCCTTCTAATATTATTAAAGTCTTATTATCTGAATGCTGCATAAAGAAAATTAACGTGCAATTCCATGTTGATACATCCTAGTTCCCATTTATTGCATTAAACCAAAATTATCATGACAGTATAGCTGCATAACTGAACTGTGGGCACATCAAAATCTCTCCTAAAATGTTTCAGGGGTATCGATCCTCTACACATATATGCATCTTGTGTGTATGTGTGTGCATGTGCATACACATGTGCATCATCAGCTACATAAATTTCTCTTTCCTCATGGCCAACAAAATCGACAGATTAGCAACTGTATTCACACATTATAGGGACAAAATTGATACAGAATTTTACACAAATTAAGTCAGAGGTGTCTGGGTGATCCAGTAGGTTAAGCTCACGACTCTTGGTTTCAGCCCAGGTCACGATCTCGCGGTTCGTGGGATGGAGTTCCATGTCAGGTTCTGCACTGACAGTGTGGAGCCTGCTTGGGATTCTCTCTCTCCCTCTCTCTGCCACTCTCCCACTCATGCTCGAGTGCTATCTCTCTCAAAGATAAGCAAATAAACCTTGTACAAAAGACAGTTTTTAGCTACTTAGAAAAGAAAGAGGGGTGGTCAGCGAGGGAACACCGGTCAATGAGAATGGGCAATTTATTCTTAAATCTCCCTACACTTCTTTATCCAAATGAGCTCCAGAGAAACAGACTGTTTTCTTAGAATGGGAACATTTTCCCCTAGTACATTAGTCATTCTTACAAATAAGCCTAATGTAGAAATAATAGGAAACTGGCCTTCAAGTGGGTTGATAAATGAAAAAAAGAAAAAGAAAGCAAGTAATGCTGATTGTGTGTACAGATTATCCAAGCAGATATAGAAATATATTTGTTTTCAATTAATAGTTTCAACTAATTTGCACATTAATTTGTTCATGCTATAAAAATATATATGTGCACATTTAAGGATATAAACACAAGCACAACAAGAGTAAAATTGCTGCTATGAATCTTTTACCTATTGAGATCCAAGAATGGTTATTTTTTTTTCCTGAATATATTCTTTGAGCTCTGTGAATCCACAATAAGGCACTGGGAGTCTTGCTTCCAAAAGACCACCTCTGACTGCAGGTTGATCAGCTGCCTACAAGTCAGTTATTGCTATGATATCGTGGGACATAGCACAAGCATAGTGCAACAGTCCAAGGGGGTGATATCTTGCAATGTCTCAGCTTGCCCATGCAGCCAGGGAAAGAAGGGCACTAACACATTATATCACCCCATGCCACACTGCTCTCATTAGCATCATTGTAGGGTTGTTTCCACAGGTCCTTTAGCCATTCTACCTGTATGACATGTTCTACAGTAATAGCACGGCAAGTCACCAGGACTTTACAGGATATAAAGAATTTGCACAAGGATTATCTCCTCTGATCTTCACAACAGCTCTTTGGAGTACACTGATAAGCCATTATTATTCCCATTTTACAGATGAGGAATTTGAGGCTTAGAGAATTTCAGAGATTTGTTCACAGACATGTAGGTGGTAAAATGGAAGAACTGGTCTTCTGACTGCTAGCCCAGTGTTCTCTGTAGCATCATAATGAATTATAGACCCTTCGAGCAGAGCTGGTTAAATATCAAGACTGTGTCTACCTAGTCATTACAGTTTCAGTAATGGCTCATTAAGTAACAGGTCTCCCTTACTAAAGAACCTATCTAGCCATTGAATAGACTGAATTCAGTCACCCAAAAAACCCAAAAAAAACAAAAAACAAAAAACAAAACAAACAAAAACAATAAAATAAATCAAAAAGTTGGAATGAATGTCTGTCTACATGAATTCTCACACTATAAGCTTTCATTTCCTTAGACTTGGACTTCATGGTCCTACCACAACCTTTCTTGGTTTTTTAACTATAGTCTGACCTTTTATTACAGTTTTTTCCTTGTGGACAATTGCTATTATCTTAGACAATGTGCCACAAAGAAAGCAATGCTTCAGTTGTTATGTAGCTAACAAAAACTATGTGTCTCTAAAATATCTTTCCCAGACTTAGGGTATGTTGTAATGCACAGCTCAGTCTACAAAGACATTCACACTCATCTGCAGTCCTTCTCTTAGGTGGAGCTGTTAGCCACTAATCCTCTATAGAGTAGGCACCATGAGCTGACTCAATTCATAACATCCACTTGAAGAGAGTTTACTGGTGAAATAAGCCTACTGTGCCAGTGCACTGAGTATCATCAAGCCCATAGTCTCTCTCTCTTATGCCTTAGAATAACATGAAATTCTACCACGATTTTATATTTAGAGGAAAACACTAGAAAATTACTCTTAACATTCTATTCAATTCAACAAACTCTTATTGATTACATACAAGATACTCCATTACCAGTTTGGAAAGCTCAGATTATATTTCACTTCTCTGATTCTTGCATTTCCCACAGATAGTCACCAAAGCCAGTATACTAATGTCTTAAAAATATCTTTCATATCTGGGCCCTCCTTTACATTTCAATGAGTGCTGCCTTGGCCCAAGTAATCGTTCATCTTAATTAGATTCTTTATCTGACCTTCTATCTGGTATCCCTGCCTCTAGGGAATGTCTGAATGAATAAGTGAGTGAGCAAATAAAATCTGGCGACCAGCACACTCTTTAGTTGGTATTCAAGTTCCTTCATAATTCATTTCTTCCCACCTCATTTTCTCTCCATCTTTTCCTCACACAATCCTATGGTTCCACACAATCTGTCATTATTCCTAGGGTGATGTTCCACGTTGTTAACTACTGCTGAGGCACAGGCACCAAATAATCAAAATGAACACTACCTGTATGGCTGTACTAATGCACATCAGCAGACTGTGGGTCCTGATTATTCCTGTATAGTATTATTCATATTCATATTTCCATGCCTTTGTACTTCTTTCTACAAAGATTACTGTCATATCTTCACTACCTTCCAGCTCAAATTCTTTAAGACCATCTTCAATGAGAACGCTTAACCAGCCACTCCAAGCAAAAGGTCAGCTTCCCCATCTATATCCTTTCCCACTGTATCTTGTACCTGTAATAACACCCCTTGTGCTAGATAATAATAATGCCTCTCATGTTAGTGAAGTACTTTTATCCACCATAAGACTATGTTCCTCAGTTCAGGGATTATACTGTATTCATCTCAATAATGCCTACACCTAGTACAGTACCTGGAACATGCAGGCACATGATAAATTCTTGATAGATGAGTTAACAAAGGGGAAGGGCTGAACTAATGAATCTGCGGTTGCCCGATCTGGCTGCAGAATCATTTATCCAATGTTTTATTATAGAGTTCTGAAGGACTAGAACATAGTCCTTTGATTTGGGTCAAAAAAAAGAAAATACTCTCCACTTAGATGGGCCACCATCTAAGAAGAGCAGACCCAGAGCGGGTGGATGCCTTCACGGATCAGGGGAAAACACCATTCACCCAAAACCAAATTTGCCTGTGAATTATGTTATCCAAGATACTGTCATTTTCTAGGGCTTATCATATGAAGTGATTTCCCAGATCACTAAAATGGTTCAGCTTCTCACCTTATTAGCCCAGCTTTTTCTCCACTGGAGGAAGTCCATTTCTTTATTCGACAAGTTTTATAACTTCACCATTACATCAAAATCATCGAACCACTATTCATCAAGACACAAGAGAATGCGATACAGATTTAAGGATACTTGTTCCTCTTCAATTTTAACAACAGAAGCAGGACTGTGCAAATAATGCTCCTGACAATACTTAAAAGTTGTCTTAAGCAACAGGACCCCAGGGACTCTGGGGACTGGAAAACTGATGGACACAACAAGAGCCACACTAAAGATACAGCCAGTTATTTAACTTCACCTAATACCACAGCAGACATCTGGTGCTCCAAATTATCAAACACATTCATAAAGACTGGCACATCGACTCCTTTTGGCTCATTCTAGTCTCTGGGCAGTTACCTACACAAGACTATTGGTTTCACTCCCTGTCTGTTTGCCAGATGTTTGCTAACTTCACCTTTGAGTACAGCTAAGAACAGAACGTGTCACCCAGAGGGCCACACATCTCACATGCAGTCTCTGTGCTTACATTTTAAAAGCAAATAATAAGCTCCATTATAAGACTTTTAGGAGAGCCATTTAAGTACAGGCTACAATGCAGGTGTAACACAGAGCAGGGAACGCAGCTTGGGAGGTTAGTTGTTATGCATGTATTTTGCATATTTAAGACGGAATTCAGTAGTCTATACTATAAATATAATTCAATGGTAACATCTAAAAATATACAACACAATCAGGAATGGTCTGCTGGTTATTTCATTTCATAAGAAGAAGTTCTGCCAACCACAGTACCTGCACTAATAAAACAGACCTTTTCTTAGTAAGTCTTGTTTTTTACAACATTGGGCTTAGCCCCAGGAACGCCAGTACCCAAGTCATATCTTAAATGGCTTCTGATAGATAACAAAGAACATTTTATCAAAAACTCTTACTGCACTGATTTTTATTGAATCATCTTTGAAGCCCCTACCTGAAACTTCCCTCCTTGGACAATAGGGAATAGGGAGTCACAGCCGCCATTATCATCAGTTTGAGTTTAAAACTAGAATCACAATACCCAGAAACTGCAGGACATACAAGGCTCCTTTTCAGTCATGGCAAAGGGGTTCTTAGAAAAAAAAGCTTTGTCTACCTGTAAATACACACGAGACAGAAGTCCAAAATAGAATTGTGAAAAGGAAGTAATAGTCGAAGTGAAGGAACTTGTAACAGACAACCTCTGATACCTGTGCAGCAGGAGGGCTTTGTAACTCTTACACTATAACCTTCCCTGCAGAAAACTGCCCGATCAAGCATGCTTAAAAGAACCTGGCTCCCGGTCTACTCCCTTGCTAGTGTGGAGGCACGGGTTATGATCAGCTGGCCAAATACAAAAGACCTTTATCCATTGCTGCAATTTAGATTGACATAGTTCTCTTTTCCAAACTTCAGTATTGAATACATTTTTTAAAAATGTCTGTGATTTCTTTAATGCTGCTATGTACCTCTTGAAGATCTGATAATCCCTTCATGCAGCAAATTGCCCATGTGAAATGTCTCACTAGCTGGGTGCTATGGAAGTCAATTAACCTCTCTGAACCTCAGATGCTTACACATGAATTACTTAACTCACCAGGTCGTTGTGAGGCTTGGAAAAAATAAATGTAAAGTAATCGGTAAGGAGAAAGTGCACAAAAATGTTGACTATTAGTATCATTATTAGTATAGAAATTGTGTTTTACTTCAGGCCAAGTTCCATCCCAGGAGGAAACTGTGATACACAGTGCCTCTCACCCTGGAACAAGTTCTATGCCACAGCTATTAATCTTTCTCACTCCACTAGGGCTACAACAGGGATCTAATTACTAAAGCTTTCTCCTTTCTTTGCTTCTTCCTTTTAGAAGGCAAATGTGTATTCTATGGAAATACAATGTGCCAATATTTGCTTGTGACTATACTTTACCCTAATCTTTTACTGACTGATGTTGCTAATATTTTTTTTAATCACTTCTTAGGTATTGATGGAAAGGAAAGCAAAAGAATATCAAATCCAGTAAGTTAGAAACAATTATCATTTTGCAGAAATTTGAAAAGAAACAGGAACTGTATTCCCCGAGCACTGTATAAATCTTTCTATAAAGAACTTTTCTATTGTCTTAACAGAGCACCTTGGGAATTTCAGTAGACTCTAAGGCCTCTCCTCTTATTATGAGGAGGAATTTACTAACCATTTTACTAACTACTCTACTGAAAGTGGTCAGTTCTATTTTAAGCCACCCAAGACATATCTCCAGACATGGACAGACATGCACCTGAGGGGAAGAAATGACAACAGCAGAGTTCCCACATGGTAAAGAAGGGAAACAATGAGCCATGAGCCATGAGGGCAGTTGCCAAAAGACAGCAGGTACATGGGCTCCATCCCCAGTCAAGAACCATGTTGTCACTGCTTCTTTTTACTCATTTCTCTGTATTTGACCCACTTTTTTTAAATTTACATCCAAGTTGGTTAGCATATAGTGCAACGATTTCAGGAGTAGATTCCTTAATGCCCCTTACCCATCTAGCCCATCGCCCCCCCCCCAACAACCCCTCCAGGAACCCTCTGTTTGTTCTCCATATTTAAGAGTCTCTTATGGGGGCGCCTGGGTGGCTCAGTCAGTTAAGCGGCCAACTTCGGCTCAGGTCATGATCTCACAGTCCATGAGTTCGAGCCCCGTGTCGGGCTCTGTGCTGACAGCTCAGAGCCTGGAGCCTGCTTCGGATTCTGTGTCTCCCTCTCTCTCTGACCCTCTGTTGTTCATGCTCTGTCTCTCTCTGTCTCAAAAATAAATAAAACATTAAAAAAATTTTTTTAAAAAAGAGTCTCTTATGTTTTGCCCCCCTCCCTGCTTATATATTGTTTGCTTCCTTTCCCTTGTGTTCATCTGTTCTGTGTCTTAAAGTCCTCATGTGAGTGAAGTCATATGATTTTTGTCTTTCTCTGACTGACTTATTTTGCTTAGCATAATACCCTCTAGTTCCATCCACGTGGTTGCAAATGGCAAGATTTCATTCTTTTTGATTGCCAAATAATACTCCATTGTGTATGTATGTGTGTGTATATATATGTATATATATATACACACACATATATATGCCACATGTTCTTTCTCCATTCATCCATTGATGGACATTTTTGACCCACTTTTCCACTAGCCTTTTCTGGAATCTCTTCCAGTTGAACAGGTCATTCACTTCATTAATCCCTTTCTGAAGAACTCCCCTTGGGGCACCTGGGTGGCTCAGTCCCTTAAGTGCCTGACTTCTGCTTAGGTCATGATCTCATGGTTTACGAGTCCAAGCCCCACATTGGATTCTGTGCTGACAACTCAGAGCATGGAGCCTGCTTCGGATTCTGTGTCTCCCTCTCCCTCTGTCCCTTCCCCACTCATGTTCTGTCTCTTTCTATTGCTCTCTCTCTCTCTCAAAAATAAAAACATTTAACAAAATAAAAAAAAAAAACTCTCCTTAAGTAATGAGTTGAGCCAACCTCCCATCTTCCATCTTTAACTCCTTCTTATCTTCTTACAAAGAACTATAGTTTATACCTAAGATTTATCTCAATTCCATCCCTCTCCGGTTCTTTTCTTGCCTATGCTTTTTCTTTCTCTACAGAGGCTTCCTTTGAACACACACTGATATCTTAGGATACCCCTCAATTTCTAGAATACACTGATATGTAAGAAATACATCATATCAACTATCTTGTTCTTAACTTTACCCTACCAATTATTACTGACTTTTCTTTTTGTTTTTAATTTTTTTTTGCATTTATTTATTTCTGAGAGACAGAGACAGAGCACAAGTGGGGGAGGGAAAGAGAGAGAAGGAGACACAGAATCTGAAGCAGGCTTCAGGCTCTAAGCTGTTAGCAAAGAACCCGACGTGGGGCTCGCACCCACAAACCATGAGATCATGACCTGAGCCAAAGTCAGATGCTCAACTGACTGAGCCACCCAGGCGCCCCTATTACTGACTTTTCTAACTGACACAAACTTCATAATTATGTTCCGCTAAGTCAACCCAGGTTCATGCTATGGAACCTTTTGTGGGTTATATGTAGCATAAAAGCAACAGTTTTAACCATGCTTGAGTGTAACATGTACTTGGAGTGCTCACTAAGAATGTTTGGTACAGAGCTGAGAAGGTAGCTCAGATGGCCCCTGCCATGCAGATTTCACTCATAGTGTGAAGGATCTCTCATAGCGTGATCCAAGGACTGTTCTAAAATTCAGATACTTGGCACTCATCTAAGAACCTCCTAGATTCAAATCTTTGGGACAAAGGCCCAGAAACAGTGTTTTTAACAAGCTTCCACAATAATTCTTAACTGAGCTAAAATATGAGAACCACTGAATATATATGTACAGTTAAGAAACAAAATAACAAAACACACACACACACACACACACACACACACAGAGAGAGAGAGAGAGAGAGAGAGAGAGAAACAGTGAAAAACACACTTAAAGTCTGACAGACCTTATTGTAAATTACACCTCTCTGATTTTCTTATTATATTCTCACAGGCAAATTATTTTACCACTCTGACCTTCAGTTTGCTCACCGGTAAGTTGTTGACTCTAATATCTATTTGTAAAACTAGGGACAAACAACAATATATTTAAAATATTTAGCGCAGTGCTCAACAAATGTGAGATATCATTATGACAGTCAGGGCCTCTGTGTTGCAAACTGCCTCTGGAATTGTGAAACACTGCACCCCTAATAGATATCATGTCTTAAAAAGAATAGGACAGCACAAGGGCTACAGGGATTTGAAGGAAGCTTTCACTGCACTCAGAGGTAGAGGGGAGAAGGTACCATGGAAGAACTGGCATGCAGCTTTAGGATATTGAGTATTATACAAACATGCATAGTTGGCAAAAATGTCCTCCTTTCCAGGAAGTTCCCTAAGTCCTAACCTCAGTGAATTGTAAATAGCTTCAAGAAACAATTTTTAAATTACCTTGCTGTGTCCTTCAACTACTTCATGATTAAAATGATCTATTTTTGGGGCGCCTGGGTGGCGCAGTCGGTTAAGCGTCCGACTTCAGCCAGGTCACGATCTCGCGGTCCGTGAGTTCGAGCCCCGCGTCAGGCTCTGGGCTGATGGCTCAGAGCCTGGAGCCTGTTTCCGCTTCTGTGTCTCCCTCTGTCTCTGCCCCTCCCCCGTTCATGCTCTGTCTCTCTCTGTCCCAAAAATAAATAAAAAAAAAAAATAAAAATAAATAAAAAAAAAACGTTAAAAAAAAAAAAATGATCTATTTTTGTAGTCCCCTACCATAAAATATTTTCAGTGTTAAAATTATCCTCAAAGTTACTCTTAAATACAGAGAACAAACTGAGGGTTCCTGGAGGGGTTTTCGGTGAGGGATGGGCTATATGGGCAAGGGGCATTAAGAAGGACACTTGTTGAGATGAGCACTGAGTGTTATACGTAGGGGATAAATCACTGGATTCTACTCCCGAAATCATTACTACACTAAATGCTAACTAATTTGGATGTAAATTTTAAAAAATTAAAAAAATTAAAAAATACAATAAAATTATCCTCAAAGTTATCTCAAGCTCTATGCTAGTAACAGGATGTTGGTAGTTTGTTTTATGAAGCATATTCTATTTCCCCCAAAAGAGGACAAATTTATACAGACTGCTTCTCAAGTATACCATGTTCTTTATATACAAAATGATAGTACTAACTCTTGCCAGGAGGAGGTACTCTGGATTACTATATTATTACTGATGGGTTGCAGCTTTTCTAACATCTCTTAGAAGAACCATGTAAGATGTCTGCTGAGGGTCAGGAAGGCAGCCTTTTTAGCAAAGTTGAAAATTCAACTGCTCCAAGGAAGCTAACTGGCTCATAACAGGATCAAGAGATTGATCCCATTAGTAAAACACACTAATGAATGAAGCCAACTCACTCTGAGCAAATCTTATTAAACCTCATTATCTTATGAAGAATAAAGAGCAATTCCTACTCTGTTTCAAAAAGTGGAGAAAAGATTCAAATTATAAAACTTGCAAAAATAAGGTAACAACAATTATTGAGAATATAAATACAATCTCAGAACTCAAAACAAACCCAGAACTCAATCCAAAGGACATTTATTTCCTCTCAGTGAGAAAGCATCCTTTGAAACTGAGTATCTGCATAAAAACAAAGGGTAGCTAAACCAACTCATTTTACTGCAGGCAACTTCTATTAATGTCACATAGGGGAAGAGATACAGTCTTTGCTTTCATATTCCCGTTCTGCAGGAAAAAATATTCATACACACACACACACACACACACACACACACATTAAAATAGACTGAGACAGATCAACACATATAAATAGCTCAATGCAACATCTGTAGCAGTCCTTAAGATTGTATTAAAGTCCTTGCTGTTTATCAGGTTGGTAAATCATATCAGCTCCTAGTTACTTAAATTGCCAGTTGCTGGGCAACCACATCTTCTGTCAACTGTCACTCACTCTTAAGTTCCTCTGCAACACTCCTTTAAGAAAAAAAATACTGAAAAATTCTTGAGATGCTTATTTTGGGCATCAGAAATGCACTTAATTTTATCCCTGAGCTTAAAGAGTCTGTGAATTGAATAATATTGAGAAAATAAATATGTTCAGTGAACTGGAGAAGGGACAGTGTGTGTGGTACAGGTAGTGCTGTGGGTGAGTACCTAGATAGAGAAGTGAGAGACTTTGTTAAAGGCAGTATCCCTTTTGGAACCTGGTCCACAGTAAAGGCATGTTTGTGACAGAATTTTTCCAAAAGAAAATATGTACTCTAGAGGAAATAGGCTATTCTCAACAAAACTGATGTCTAGTTGTTTTTATAATCATGCACTCATCACTGAAGGTTGAATAAGCATTACAGTCACAGGAATCAACAACTCCTTCCTTCAGATACTTTTTCCCCCTGGTAAGTTCAAACAAAATAATTTACTACCATCTCATGAAAATCTCTACTCTGTAAATGTTGTTTTATTTTCTTGGATGTAAATCAGTATGCATTATTTTACTCAGTCCAAGAGTTAAGTTATCTACCAATAGTATAAAACGTGTCTTCAAGGTCAGGCAGACTCCTCAGCCATGAAGATAATATAATGCAGTATCTATGTAGTTCACCACATCAATACAAGTAGTTCTAGAATTGCTGCTCCCCGTCTCTCTGGGCCTCAGTTTTAAACCAGATCACCTCTGAAGTTCTTCCTAGCAATAACATTTCATAAAATCATCAACCTTTAAATTATATAGTTCTCAGTTATAGCCTATATAAAACTGAGCCAACCCAATAAATCAGACTTGTGTTGCTACATGTCACAAACACAGAAACATATACAGCTAGAGACAAAAAAATATATTAAAATAAACAACTTACACTGTTACACATTTAACAAAATAAAAAGGAATATCTTCATGACTTCAAATAGGATATTATTTCTTCAATGAGCCAGAATTTGTCAACTTTGAAATTAAAAAACTTGTGCAATCAAAGAAACTCTCAAAAAGTGTAAAGATAAATCACACTGAGGAAAAAATATTGCAATGCAAATAACCAACAAAGAATTAGGAACAGGAATATTTTAAGAACATCCATGAATCAGTAAGAAACCAAAACAAAACAAAAAAAAGAACAATTTAGGATAGGAAAAGGAAAGGAATGGGCAACAAACTGAAAGGAGAATTTCGGCAGCCAATGATTACATGAAAAGATGCTCAATGAGATACCAATCACACCCGTAAGATTGGATATCATTTTTAAATCGCATAATCCTAGTGTTGGCAAGGATAAGGAACAACTGAAATTCTCCTACACTTTAAGAGAGAATATTCTAAGCACACACCACTTAGAATAGAAACTTAAAACTATTTAGTCTAAGGGAGATTTATAGCACTCCATGACCTGTAGTAGGCAAAATAATGATACCCCAAAGATGTTCATGACCTAATTCTCAGAACCTGTGAATATGTTACCTTACATAGCAAAGGGGGTGATGAAGATTACAGAAGAATTTAGTTTACTAATAAAATAACCTTAATGTAGGGAGATTATCCTGATTATTCAGGGGGGCCCAATGTATTCACAAGTGTTTTAAAGTGGAAGACAGAGGCAGAAGAGAGTCAGATGGAGATGTGACTATGGAATAATAGATGCAGCAATGCTGGCTTTGAAGACAGAGCAAAGAGGCCATAATCCAAAGAAAATGAGCACTTTCTGAAAACTGTGAAAGCAAGAAACGGATTCTCCCCTAGAGGTGCCATAAGAAACACAGCTTTGCCAACACCTGCATTTTAGCCCACTGAAACCTGTGTCAGACTTCTAATCTCCATAACTATAAGATAATAAATTTGTGTTGTTTGAAAACACCAGGTTTTGGTAATTTGTTTCAGCAGCAATAGGAAACTAATAAATGACCCATCAATTATTCTCCTAGGGAAATTCTCCCATGTGACTGCTTGCACAAGAATGTTCACAGCAAGATTATTTAGAACAGAAATTTGAAAACAATCTAAATGTTCATCAACAGGAAAATGAATAAATGCTAATATAAAAAGAATACTCTACAGTAATTAATATAAAGGACCTCTAGATATACATATCAACACAGATACGTTTCAAAGCTTATTGTAAATTAGTGAAATAATAAGCTAAAGCATTATTTGTATAATATACCATTTATATGAGGTTCAAGAACATACAAAATGATACGGCAATATTTGTGGATAAATATATTATAGCTAAAGAATAAATAAATGAATAGGAATGATAAACACCATACCCAGGATAGTGGCTACCTTCGAGTGAATGAAATTAACAGTATTTCAAGTACATCTCAAACACTTTACTTATTAAAACAAAAAGTCCTGAGGGGAATAGCACAAAATACAGAGATCTGACAGGGGCATATGTGTAGATAACTATTAAGTTTATTGTTCATACTTTTCTGTATTACTGAAATATTTCATAATAAAAAAATAAACAACATACGCTTCAGTGATGTATTTTCCACATGTCCACTGGCAAACAGGCAAACCAATTCTTCCCAAGTTCACAGAAAATGATCTCACCCAAGGAAATATCCCTATTAACTTACCAATTAAAAGACAAAAATACCAAAAAGCAAACATCAATATTTGACCTAATTTTTGTAACCTTCCAAATGTACACTGAAATAAGCAGATTTTTATTTTTCTTTTTATTTTAAGCAATTTCATCTTACTTCTGAAAGTCAAGAAGTAATTCACATTGGGAGGATTTCTTCTGAGTGTCTCCAAATAGGCACACCCAGGTGTGAAGAGGTCTATTTGTAAGTGGGTATTTATGAAATGGACCATAATAAATATGTTATCACCTTTCATACAAAAAGGTGAGATGGTTCATTTAGAAATACAGTGTTTACATAAATTGCCTGACAAAATAATATTCTAATTATCATTGCCAAAATCCTCCATCAATAAGGATTAAGAAGCTTATTTACTAGAGACACAAGTATTTAGGAAAAAATATAAATCTCCTTTTTTGTGGTTTAATATTTCCCCTTTATTTACACTTCTATCAAACATGTTTAAACTCCTATGTTTATCTTTTTTTTAGGTGGCAATGTCTGTCTAAAGCCCTGAGGGCATTAAGATTAGGCAATGACTATTCTGCATTTTAGGACAAGACTAGGAATGAGGGGGTTTTCCACTTTAACGACTTTTCCTCCTGAACTGGAAAACGTTAACTCTTTCTCTGGGAAGCATTCATTACTTAAAACACTGGCACTAAATTGTTTTTGCTAGAAGAAAAAAATAAAAAGGATAATCTAAGAATAATATATAATAAATATATGATTGGTAAAAATAGAAGCATTGCACTACAACCAATTGTCATGAATACAAAGCTTATTTAACCTCTAAAAAGCCAAGATCCCTTTCTTTTCAGCCTGAGAAAACTAATTCTTTTTAGTTCTGGGTAGCACAAATATAATACCTGTGCCTGCCAAAATGCCAACCACAACATAAAAGGCAACAATAACAGCTTTAAAGAAAAACATGTTCCTTTGTTGTTTCTCTGACCAAGCCAAGCCTGAATCCAAATAACATGCTTTGATCAACAATTCTGAATATCAAACATGAAGACATACCATATCACCATGCCTAAAATAAAAGATAAACATACTATTTCAGTTTACTTTAATTTATATAATACTATTTGGGTTATTAATACACTAAGAACTATCATGTAAGAAACACTGACTTAAGAACTATTCCAGCCAGGTAACATCTTATAATCAAAGCTTCCTCCTTTAACCGATGCCTCACATTTATGCAGAGCATTACTACCAATAGCATTCCAGAATCACTTAACAGAATCTTCTACCTTGTAAGACCTTCCTTCATCGTTTTCCCTTCTGTTTCTCTTTTCTAAGCATGAAGATATTTGGGTTGGTAAGTCAACATTCTTACATATTTTCCCCATGTCCCTTCTCCAGAGAAATGTCATCTCTTGTTTTATCCACTTCTTCTGAGGGGTCTTCCTTCTCTGCCTAGGATCATTTCCTCTTCAAGCACATAGGTCGAGTTCCCTAAATTCAATGTAATAGGATCTCTGAAACCATCTTGGCTGCTTTTCTCTCCTTTAGAGGAAATTCCCTACTCATTTCTGACAGACACATGACCTCTACCTGAATATATCCTCTGTCAAAAACTCACCAAATCCATGCCATTGATGAGTAGATTATAAGTATGTAAAAGATGTTCTCCACATGAAGTCAAGACGCACCTCTCAGTTGTTCTATTTATTGATTTACTTCATTCATTCTTCTATGGCCCCAAATCTCTTTGTCATGTTTTTTATCCATTCCATTATTTGAATGCTATCATGGTTCCTTCAAATCTTAATTAAATACCCTCTGTTTATCCAAATAAGCCTTTAACCTTAATACCTTTAGTTCCATAATATGCTCTGCTCCCACTACCAATTGATGTTAAGCTAGGATATGACCAGCAGATGCCTGGCATACAGCATATGCATACATATGCCATATGTGAACTAGCATAGCCCTTACCAGTTCAGTCAGTCTAAAAACATACTACTGTATTCAGTGCCATCATATCACCCTGGGTTTATGACTTCAAATTCAATCCAGTGACATTATCTTACTTATTTGTTATTTCTTGTTTGGTGTATGTCTCCTGCTGCCAGGCTACAAACTCCATGAAAGTAAAGATGCTGTGCATCTAATTCACAGGAACCAGAGAACAGTGCCTCACACAATAGACAGTCCACATATACTGTTGGCTCTTCAAGTAAACTCTACCTAAAATATTGCTTTTCAACAATTTTCAACAGACATATTCATGTATATTCAGTATCTCTTACTGACCTAAATCATACAATGGCTAAGTGCTGGCCACTGTGGAATTTCAAAATGAGTAAAATTTAGTCTTTACGGATAGGGAGAGTTCCCAGAGTTGGTGATGATAAGGTTAAATCCTGGAGAAGGTACAGAAAGATATCATTCAAAAAATGTATTTATAATCAACACACAGTGCTGTAATGCCATTCTGTTTCATATTTTTAGACTTCAGGAGGTTTGAGACTTTAAGAAGGTTGGAAGAAAAGTATTATAGGTACAGGGAACAGCACTGGTGAACAATGCACAAGTAAGAAAAAGAACATTCTAGGAACTGCCAGCCAACTGAGGTGATGGCTGAGGAGAAGGTGGTGTGGGGAAATGCAAGGGGTGGCCTGGGGAGTTATCAGGGCAGATTATGAAAAGAGGGCAGTAGAAGCCTCTAAAAAGATTTAAACAAGAATATGACCTCACCAGGTTAACATTTAGAGAAACAGAAAATGCTACTCTCAGAATAGTGCATTTAGCAGAGGAGGGTAGGACTAGGGGCAAGAAATGGGTAAGAAGCTGCTATAGAATTTGGAAGAAGAGATGACAAGAGGGTGGGATATGGGGATGGGGGGTGGACCACAAAGAATGGAGCACAGGAATAGTCAAGGCAGTAGGACCAATAGGGTCAAATGATAAAGAGGTGAAGGAAAGAGGAAGTCAAAGATGACCCTCAAGCTTTCTGAATTGGTGAACCAGAAGGACGTCCCAGTCACAGAAATCAGGAATCTGTAATAATAATCAAGAAGCTCCGAAGCCTTCACTTCTCAAACTAAGAGAAGCATGTACATCAGTATGTTAATGATGCCCTCTGAGAACTGGTATTTAAAGTGATCTAATCTCCTTTAGTCTTTCTTTTTAATTTCCAATTTTTCTTTAAAAATGTATTATTCACAATGAGAAGATGTTTTATTTCTAACTTTTTTCAATAAAACTGGCTTTAGGGGCTCCTGAATGGCTCAGTTGGTTAAGTGTCGAATTCTTGGTTTCAGCTCAGGTTATGACCTCACAGTTCATGAGTTCCAGCGGCATCGGGATCCATGCTGATGGTACAGAGCCTGCTTGGGATTCTCACTCCCTCTCTCTCTCTGCCCCTCCCCTGCTCACTCTCTCTGTTTCTCTCTCAAAAACAGATAAATAAATTTAAAAAAAACTGGTTTTGTTATTTTGTCTGAAAGATAAAATGGGAGTCTGAAAGTCATTCCCACGGATGAGTCTGTAAGTCATTACAATCAAAATTAGATGATCCATGTAGATAGATTTAGGGGTTTGGAGATTTTGTTTTTTGTCATAAATACAACCAGCAATATAAGATTGTGACACTACCAGGCGATTCATGTCAACCTGGGCTTTTTTCTTCTTCTAATGAGGTTATCTTCCACATCCCACAAAATTTTGTGTAATGCCTACTACTTACTAGGTAATGTCATGAACAGACAAACTCTGTACAAAATTAGTAGGTAAAATAAAAGTACCTATAAACTAATTAAGTTGCTCTAATTTCTGTTTTTGGTAATAGCAACAACTCATCTTACTTACATACTTAACATCTTGACATGGTAATTTAAATAGATTCTGTCATCCCTGCAAATAAATAGAACTCTTATATAACATGCCATGCTCATAAGCAGATTGACTACAAACATCACATACATGGAGTTTTTTTCAAATTGTCTTAATGTAGACAGTTGTATGGTAAGGGTTTAACAAGCAGTCTAACTCCATCTCCTGATTTGAGGAATTTTTTTTTCTCCAGGTTTTGGAAAAAATCATTATTATTATTTGCTACAAAATGCAAACATGCCACTGTAGACATCCACTCATTCAGCATGGAATAAACCGGTTTACAAGAGATGAGGAGGAAACACTCTCTGTCTTCATGTGGCATACATTTGGGTGAAAAAGCAGGAGAGGGCAGAGTTTTGGAAGTATTTCCACAAGGTTACTATAAATTAAAGTGGTTCAAAAACTAAAGAACCCAAAGAGTGGAACTGAAGGGCCCTGGTGGGACTGAATACTTAACAACTAAATCCAATGCTTCTGTACACACTGCTGGCATAATGGAAGATTTTAATGGAAGAGCCCCACCCCCACCCCCAGTTTCATGCAGTGATTACTGCTATAGGTTTACTCCACAGACCTGGGGCAGGAAGTGCTGAAATCACAAGATGTAAACATAAAACAGAATACTCTTGACCTAACAAACCCTTTGAGAGGGGAGATAACTGGCTTCCACTTCAAGGAAAGTAAAAGTCTGCAGCCCATGGGCCACCAGACATAAGCAGCCGGGGACAGGGAAAGCTGGGAGGCCATCAGATTGACCTGAGATGAGCTGGTCCCAAAAAGGGCAAAACCAAATGGCCAGTTGTGCCTTTTGCTCAAAGCAGAGTAACTGCTGGGAAATTAAAAGAACACTAATTCCCCTGCAAGATGAAGGAGAAACAACAAAATTCTACATGGTGATGTTGACCTCATCCCAGTAACAATAGAACAAATTCTGTAGCAGGTTAAGGCAGTTCATAAAACTCCAGGGCACTTAATCTTCAAACATGGGTTTTTTCAAAAGGGAAAAGAACCTCAAAGACAAGAATGAGAACTGCCGGAGTGGCTAGGAAGGAAGAGTAGGCAAGGTGGATGGTCTCCTTTGAGTATTATTCTCTTATGATTATTTTGGAAGCCCCTTATATATTAAGGGTAGAGTTTCAAGGGGTAAAATTAAGTTACTTTTTTAGGCCAAATGAAGGTACATACTTCTAATCCCTTCCATAGTCCTGTATAGTGGGTGGGGAAATGGAGGAGACCCTGAGACATACGGGTTCCTCATACTTTAACCCCATTTTCTCTCAGCAACAGAAGAGTATCTCCTACACAGACATCAGGTGGGAATTCTTCAGACAGAGCTTTTTACTCAATTAGGATTTAGGAAAAAAGTCTTGAGACAACAAAGGACCAGGATCAATTTGATAATTAAGAAACCAAGGATTTGTATAGGGAAATCATGATTCAGTGAAGTGATAGGGTGTTGTTGGCCCTATCCAGTAAGTGCCCTCTCTTTCAAAACTCTGCTTACACTATATTTAAAGTCTGTAAACCAAATATTTTAAAAAATCGTATCTGAGAACAAGACCAAGACTGTGTTTACTTCAACTTGGGAATAAATAAATGATACAAGTAACTGAGAGGAAAGAATATATAAAAATGCAAAAAGGTGAAAGATGAGATCTGATCCCACCCCATGCCCCACCTCTACTCTGAGAGCCCTATAGATATCCCATCAGAAAATACGAGTAAACTCCAAATGCCCCAGCAGTTTAACATTTCATTTGATGAACAAGGGTGCCTCAATATCTGTACCACAAGTACTTTGGCGCATTAAAAATTCACTCTGTTTATTCAGGGATGTTAGTCCTGCTGGGAAATTAAATTAAATTAAATGTTACTTTCTGAATAATGTTACTTTCTGAATAATGTTACTTTCTGAATACCAAAGTTTTAAAGCATTTACTAAGCAAAATTTCCTGCCCAGTCAAACCAGCATCTCAGGAAGCAGGGCACTGCCGGTGGACTCTGATGGGTTTTCATACTCCCTGCACCTGGGATCAAAGGCAGGCTCTTCGGATAATTTTAAAGCCCTAGCCAGGGTGCTCAGAAAATGTTCAAGACTTTTAAGTTTATCACTACATGTAGGGGGAGGGGAATCTTTTTTCAAACAGATAATTTTTCTGCTGTCCTAAAAGTGCTTTTTAACAAACCATAATCACCTCAGTCAGATGTACTGCAACTAGCAAGGGAACAATACAGTTTACTTTTGAAAGGACTCTGCAAAATACTCATTATCAAACAACAGAAGCAGGGCTTCAGCAAGGGCCTTGGTTCAACTTTAAAATTTTTTTTTTTTTTTTAATGTTTTTTATTTATTTTTGGGACAGAGAGAGACAGAGCATGAACGGGGGAGGGGCAGAGAGAGAGGGAGACACAGAATCGGAAACAGGCTCCAGGCTCCGAGCCATCAGCCCAGAGCCTGACGCGGGGCTCGAACTCACGGACCGCGAGATCGTGACCTGGCTGAAGTCGGACGCTTAACCGACTGCGCCACCCAGGCGCCCCTAAAATACCTGAAGCCTAGGGTAGCTCGCTTGCTAATCAGGGCACACAACCTCTCTCCAGCTGAAGAAGCTTATTTTCATAGTGCCTGATGTATTCTAATGAAAAATGCTGCTCATTGAGAATTTTAGTTTTAGGAAGGAACAGGAAGTCAAATTGTATTGTAGCCATTTGGTTAAAAAAAAAAAAAAAAACCTTACAATGTGACTTTCCATTCAAAATATAAGTGACCTTCAAATTAAATGCTGTATCAATAAACTGCCTTGTTTTTCATTTGACAGTACTAGAAAAATTTATAAAAAGAACAGATGTATACATTCACTGACATAAGCATATAGATTAAAATCTTTGGTAATGGAAAGAAAAATTAATTTTATTTTTTCAAAGTATTGCGTACCGAGTAATAACTTACAAAAAAATTTTGAAGTTATCATAGGTGGATATATTTATTTATACAGATAAATAAAAGTACATCTTGAATAATCAATTGTCTAAACATAATTACTAACAATTCCCTTACAGAATATAAAGTATTGATTCAGTTTCCTAATTGAATTTGAGTTAAAAAAGAGATGGGATGAAATCTAGACCTAGTCAAAGAGTAACATAAGCTTTTCTAAGTTCTGGGGAAGGTGCTCTATTTTATTATTTTTCTTATTTGGTGTGCTCAAAGAGAAAAACCCGTAAAATAACTTGTATGCCATTATTATGATTTTAAAAAATACAACAGGGGAGTCTGGGTAGCTGAGTCAGTTAAGTGTCCAACTCCTGATTTCAGCTCAGGTCATGATTTCATGGTTCATGGGTTCAAGCCCCGCATTAGGCTCCTCGCTAACAGCATGGAGCCTGCTTGGGATTCTGTCTCCCCCTCTCTCTGCCCCTCTCCTTCTCTCTCTCTCTCTCTCTCTCTCTCTCTCTCTCTCTCTCAAAATCAATAAATGAACTTTAAAAAAATAAAATAAAAAATACAATAGAATCCATAATATTTAATCTCTTCTTTAGACAAGTTCTTTGAGGTGACAGAGAGCCATTTCCCTTCTGCCAAGAATCCCTAAGGAGGACCATCCTGTCACCCCTGGCTTGTCATCAGAGCCTCATTTCTGCAGGTGGAAAGGCCTCCGATATGTCTAGAGATTTCACTTCAGCAGTATGAGAATTTTACCTGGGCAATGAGTACCCTAACTTTGGCAGAAAGAAAAAATAAAGTCCACATCCTGCCCTTACTTTTTTCATGGACTGAGGCTAGATGAGGCCTCGGACTTCTCCACAGTGTCATATTCATCTCCCAGGGATGCCATAACAAATTATCCAAACTTGGTGCTTGTAACAACAGAATGTATTCTCTCACAGAAGTTCTAGAGGCCAGAAGTCCAACAGCAATTTCAAAAAACAAAATCAAGGTGTCAGTAGGGTCACACTCCCACCAGAGGCTCTAGGGTAGAACCTCCTCCTTGCAATTCCCAGGTCAAGTAGCTGCTGCTATTCCTTTGGCATGTGGAATCCAATCTTTGCTTCCATGGTCACACTGCTTTCCCTCTTCTGTATGTGTCACATGTCCCGCTACCTCCCTCTTATAAGGATATATGTGATTGTTGTTAGGGCCCACCTGGATAATCCAGGATAATCAGAATAACCTCAAATATCTTAAATGAATCACATCGGCCAGGTCCCTTTTTGGCCATATAAAGTAACATTCACAGATTCCAAGGATTAGGATGTGGATGCTTTACAGAGTGCCATTATTCACCCTACCAAGGTATCTTGTACAATCTAATATATTACAAACTAGTTTATAAAACTTGACAATTTACTACTCTGTTACTCTCAGAAAATAAAAAAATAGCAAAACATAGTATGTGAAGATTACAAGTAAGGGTTATGCATCCATACTTTCTTGGTCCCAGAGGGTAAAATAAAATGTCAGAAAAAAGTCCAGATTATAATGATTTGATGATATCCCATAAATTAAATACTTAATATTCCTAAGCATACTTTTCACTCTCACATAATTTTTTTTAATTTATACACATTTGATTAACAAGTTTAGAAATGGAAGATTACTAGAAATGTTAGTAAGCACAGGCATAATCATAACATTTATTATTAGGATTCTACGAAGCCTCAAGTTAGAAATCATTATCTAGAGTGCCAGGAGAGTGTAATGAAGAAGAAAAAGTACTCTGAATTGAGAGTCCTGGATTTGCATCCCAGCTTTGCCCCTGACAAGGTGAGTGACTTCAGGCAAGCACTTATGCTCAGTTTGTCCATCTGTGATGTGAGATATGTCTCTGGGCATTTCCCTACCATCAAGATTCATAATGAAACTGAACTTGAACCCCCGACTCCTTGGCTGGGTACAAATCCAAAGTAGTCCTCTTTCTCTTGTTACCAGTTCCTGGGAAGGTTGCAACCTGCCACCCTCTCTGCTTCTTGAGCATCTCCAGCAGTCTATTTAAGCTAAGAGCCCAAGTTTGCACAAAAATAACAATAACAAATAATCACCATCATCATTATCATCAGCATTATCTTTATGGAAAGCACCCCACTATCTTGCTCTTTGGCTCCCTTTTTTTTTTTCTATCCCCTCATGTCTATTCCACGCTCCCTCTATCTCAGATAAACCCAAGAATTCCAATCCCTTGTCACACTATCATGCCATCCAGTTCTCACTCTAAAGTCTTGGTGCCAGCAACAAGAAGACAGGCTGTG
This sequence comes from Neofelis nebulosa, assembly GCF_028018385.1. NCBI lineage: Eukaryota > Metazoa > Chordata > Mammalia > Carnivora > Felidae > Neofelis > Neofelis nebulosa. The sequence continues at coordinate 58,851,965 of NC_080785.1, forward strand.
AAAGCAGACAAGGTGAGGAAGGCATCAGGTATGTCAGAGGTTCATGGTCTCCTCGGAACCCTCATCAAGACTGCAGACTAAACACATTTCTCTTCCTAACGGTAATTTTTATTTTTGTCAAGTTGATAAGATCTTGTTATATTTAAATGGGGCCAATACTACCCACTTGGAAAGGTACTGATGAGAATCAAAAGAGAAAATATCTTAGTATGCTGTCGGGCACATATTACGAGTTCAATAAGTATTACCGCTATCATCATCATTATTAATGTTACTATAATGCTTCAGGGACTTAAATTAGCTCTGTTTAGATACAAACCATATAAGAAAACCTGTAGTCAGTATTCATAAACAAACGACAAAAACCATTGAAGTCAGAATCATAGTTTGAGTCAATGCTATATTTTAAAGGGTTGTCATGCATAAAAACAAATGCCAATGAATTCCATTCCGAAAACAATTTTGCATAGTTGTATTTTTAGTTTCTCAGAACTGGCCTGATTTTCTCTTCCCTGGGTGAATAGAATTCCCTCTGAAATCCCTAATGTAGCAAATAAAGAGAGAATATGTCTGGTTTCAGTCAGATATTACGTGGGTTGAGGTTGGGGATGGGCATGGAGATGAGGCTGAAAAGTAGAAACATAAATCTGATTCAGAATCACTCTCAGGAAGTAAGAATGAGCAATAATGTTGCTCACTAATGTTGACGACTTACAATTGATCCTCTTCTTCCCTTTTATACAGTTCCTGTAACTAATTTCTGCCTTTAAAAAGTCCTATCCAATTTCTGCTACTTCAAATAGGACCATGCAGGAGAATCTCTAAGCTACATTCAATCCATGAATTCTTTTAATGACAGGTATAAGTACAGCTAATGGTGGAAATTAACCACTAGCTTCATTGGTCTTGATCCATCAGAGTTATAAAGGCATTTATACGGTCACCCAAAGGCTCATTTCTTTTCCTAGCAGTGCTTTAACAACACTTCTTAATTAATACATACTATGACATTAGTGAAAAATAATACGCTATCTAGAAGAAATAGGAATAAAGCAGGTCAACCTTGTACTGCTTAGCCATAAGAGATTTAGTCTCTGAAATACAAAGCTGCTTGGTAAGGGGACTTGACTTTAAAGCAGTCCCACAACATGAACACAGAGAACACTGTGGTGCCAAGGAGCTAGCACAGCTACCGGAAACTTCCACAAGGTTATTCACACAATGGTTGTAATGGACCAATTCCAGGAGGGTGAACATTATAATCAAGGCTAAATTTTACTCTTTTGGCCCTGCCTGAGAAGAGACATTCAGGCATTTAAAAAAATAAAATGCGCGCGCGTGTGTGTGTGTGTGTGTGCGCGCGTGTGTGTATATGTATATATGTGTGTGTGTGTGTGTGTGTGTGTGTGTATATACACACACACACACACACACACACATATATATATATATCTGTGTATACACATACACACACAGATAATAAATAATAACTTCCAACAAGCAAACAGAAATGTAATGTCACAGAAGTGTCACATGCTTCCTTCCCATAGCAACTTCCAATAATCAAATGGTTTTCTCTAAGTAAGCAACACAAAAGAATTTACAGAAACAAGCTGCTTTCTCTTTTGACTACAATAATCATTTTTGCACTTGATGTTTTTGGTTATCTGACTTGAGTGCCATTTTAAATGCAAAACAACCAACAGAAACTGAGCCCATTAATTCATTACAAAGGTGTCACGCATACAGAAGTGAAAACATTCGTATCTGCTGAATAATGTGTATATCCTACAATTGCAAAATTAAGCCCAGGGATAATAACCAGGAAAAACAGACATCACATGAAGCTAAAAATAAGCTGATGCCAAAGCTACCAGACGTAGCTCCTAAGTGTCCCTAAAATGACAAGAAGTCATGCTGTGTCTAGTTTCAAGTCATGGATATTTGACAAGTCTTCTCGTATGTCATCTAGAATATCACCACTGCTTAACAAAATGCCCAGTGGATTTTTTTTCTTAAGAGGTTGATATGAGCAATGAACAGCTCTAAATATATTATAAGGTTCTGACATGTCCGAGGACTACAATTATTTTCTGTGATTAATCCTGTTTTTTTTACTGACACGCCATGGGTATTTTGGAGGGAATTATTTCTGCTTTGAACGGGAGTTCAATATTCTCTGTTCTTTTTGTTATTAATTTTCAATGCAATTTATGACAGAAGCTAAGGATAAGGAGCTGGGGATGGGGAGCAGAGGTTTGAATCAAGATTTGCTTTCCTTGACAGACCGCTGGTACCAACTGTTTCCATGGTGAGCAGTCTCACTTATGTTTGAGGCCAGAGGACCTAGTTAGGCCAGGGTCCAAAGTTCATAGCCAATCGATTTCATTCTGAGAGTTATTTTAAAGGAATGTTAACCTTAGGATGCTTTACAAAAATAAAATCAAATGAAAAAATAAAGTCATTTATTAGGGGAGGAGGAGCAGGATATACTGGGATTCTGATATAAAGAAACAATATAATTTGAAACAGCTGCTTTTCATTCTCAGCCTTGCACAAGCCACCTCACTAAAGACAGATTTAGGCTAAACTCTTCATTTTATGGATAATAAAACTAAGTCCTCACAGATCCAAAGAACTCGGCCAAAGTCATTTAATGATTCTATACCATTTTCTGAATAATCTTACTGGAAAGAACATACTGTCTTTTTTGGAAATTTTTCATTTCTTCCACTTAATTCAGGTGATATGAACTTATTTGACTCCACAAAGAATAAGCTAAAAACTTCGATCAAAACATTTGAGTATGTTCAGATACGATAAAATATTTTGCCTATTATTCCACATATTACTACAATTTTATGAGAGTTTCTAAACACCTTGAATGTAGTTATATTTTACTTCTGTAGTTAGCAATTTGCAGACCGTTGTGAATTTTGGAAGCTACTAATTGTCTGAAGAAAAGAGAAATAACGTCACTGGGACACACTGGCACACTGAAGGCAAGAAAAAGCCCTTAATTGCTGTGACTTGGGAGCAAAAAGAAGGAAGCAAATGAACACGCAATAGAGAATTTTTAAAAAGAGGCGTGTGAAGGTGTTAGAGAATGGAACACATTCAACTCCTATTTCTCTAAGTCTGTAATTACCACCTGGCCGAAAGAACAAGCAGTGATTCTCCATAATCTATCTGTTGCCATTAGCTGAAATAGCTCTTAAATACTTGACGTCAGCCTCTTCTTAGCCTAAAACAAATTGGGGAAGTATTTGTCTTCAATTTTGACTTCAACTGTCTATCATTACATCATAATTCTTAAACTTGGTACTGCTCAGAGGACAAAGACCAAGGATAAGTGGCCATGGCACCCCACCTGGGCCTGCTTTCTTTAAGGATGTCCTTCTTTCTTTCGAAAGTCCTTTGCTAGGACTGAAGGCATTCATTACTTCAGATGGCAGTGTTCACTTTCTTCCTCCTCCCTTGCTCAGAAAAAGTTTCTTTCCTTCTCTAGGGCATGGGGATGACAATGGCCAAAGCTCTGGCCCAGGAAAGACCTTGTCACTTCCTTTTCTGCCTTCAAAAGATACTTTCTACAACTGACTGCAGAAGGTAGTTCAGAAATGTACGCTTTGCCTGCCACTCCATCCTACGAGTGGTCTGCTCAAAAATAAATGACGATTAATACTTCTTCCTTTCCTAAGTAGGAAAGAAGCAACCTCCTACTTTCCCCAAAACCGAGGAGTTCTGAATGACGCAACTAAACTGATTTTTCAACTATAACATTCTGATTCTCAGCACACTATGGATATATAACCAGCAACCAAATAGTACTATCAGCTATCTATCAATCAATCAATCAATCAATGAAGTTCATATTAACAAGTATTGAGCAGCCAATAATCACTGCTCTAGTTTTAAAGCAGAGAGTCCACTTAAAAAAAAATTTTTTTTTACATTTATTCATTTTTGAGAGACAGAGAGCACAAGCAGGGGAGGGGCAGAGAGAAAGGGAGACACAGAATCTGAAGCAGGCTCCAGGCTCCGAGCTGTCAGCACAGAGCCCGACACGAGGCTCGAACTCACAAACCGTGAGATCATGACCTGAGCCAAAGTCACACACTTAACTGACTGAGCCACCCAAGAGCCCCCAGAGAGTCCACTTTCAAAAAATAATTGGAATAGGGGTACCTGGGTGCCTCAGACAGTTAAGTGTCTGGCTCTTGATTTCAACTCAGGTCATGATCTTGCAGTCACAGGATCCAGCCCCACATGGGGTTCTACGCTGAGCATGAAGCCTGTTTGGGATTCTCTCTCCCTCTCTCTGCCCCTTCCCCACTCGCTCATGCACATGCACTCTCTCTCAAAATAAATAAAACATTAAAAAATAATAATCAGAAGAGATTTAAAGTATTTTTCCTTATATGCACCATCCAAAACTATAAAATTCACACATCCTCAAGTTTTCTTGTTATCTATAAGAGTAAAGAAGCTTTATACAATGTTACATTGTATTACATTACAAAGATTCATTCAAGATTCCTAACACTTAAGTGAAAGAGATCAGATTTGGGTAACAGACAAAAGAAAACCAACCAATCATCAATAAAGATTTCTAAACAATGAGTAATAATGAGAAACAACAAAGACATCTCTTCACCAACATGAACTATGCTGTTGCACTTAGAAATCTGGCAATTGTTCTGAATTAGGAAGTTGCTGATAGTCTAAAAAAAAAAAAAAAGAAAAAAGAAAAAATACATCACTGAAACCAGTTGGCACATTGAAGGCAAGAAAAAGCTTGTAACTGTAGTGACTTGGAGGCAGAGAGAGGGAAGCAAGAAACATGTAAGAGAAAACTTCAAAAGAGGCATGACACAGATAATCACATATTATGATTCTATGCATATGAATGTCCAGAAGCAAAAAGTCCACAAAGGCCAAAAGTGAATTATTGGTTGCCTAGGGCTGGGGAACGAAGAGTTTGAGGGGTAACAGCTAAAGAGCAAGCGTAGCATTTCTTTTGTGGATGACAAAAATGTTCTAAAACTGATTATGGTGATGGTTGCAAAGCTCTGTGAATGTACACTATACCACTGAATTGTAGGCTTTAAACGGGTGAACTGTATAGTATGTAAATTATGTCTCAATAATTCTGTTACCCCACCCCCAAAAAGAGAGAGAGACAGAGAAAGAGAGAGACCTATGAATGTGCTGACAAGTGGAACACCAAGAGAAGCTACTGCAAGGGAGTAATTCAGTAAGGGAATACAACACTTAAGAAGTTGGACACTAGGAGCAGCATCACTACCTCTGATGCCACTAATGCCCATGCTTAAGTTTTTGTTTTTGTTTTTTTTTTAATATTTATTTATTTTTGAGACAGAGACAGAGTGTCAACAGGGGAGGGGCAGAGAGAGAGGGAGACACAGAATCTGAAGCAAGCTGCAGGCTCTCAGCTGTCAGCACAGAGCCCAACGCGGGGCTCGAACCCATGAACTGAGAGATCATGACCTGAGCCGAAGTCTGAGGCTCAACCAACTGACCCACCAGGCACCCTGCCCACGCTTAAGTTTTAATTATTCGGGCCCACAGAACTCTTTTCTACCCTAGGGCCTTTACATGTACCATGAAATGTGACATCTAATCTACTCTTCATCAGTTGTCTTTTGTTTTGTTTATAACCAGCCAAGAAGTAACCATTCATCCCAAAGAGATCTCTCTTAGCTTAAATGCTACTTCCAAAGAGTTTAAATATATCTAATCTAGATAGGATGTCACTGTTATTCTCTCTCATTTGAATCCTGGTATTCTCCTTAATTAACACTTATCTCAATTTACTATTACATATTCACTTATGTTTAATTTCTAGTGCCTTCTCTTCCATTGTAAGCTTCATGATAGCAGGGACTGTGTCTGCTTTGTGCCAAGCATGGTTCAGTGAACAGATCATGGGGAAAGCAAATATTTGAACAAATGAAAGGATCAGGAATGAATGAGTAGATACCACAACTAATGCCCTATAAGACTCCACAGAGTTGGGAAGCCTCATGCCATATGACAATTTTCCAGAACTACTCCTCAGGATATCCAACTCTGTTGGAGACAGTACCAACATAATAAAGACCTTAGAGGCCATCTGGTCCCACCCCTGCTTTACTTCACAGATGAGAAAGCCAAGGTCCAGAGAGAAGAAAGGAGTCAATCCATATTGAAACTAACAACACACCATTTCTGCTTAATAGTCCAAAAAGAGTTTAGGGCCCTTATTAATTTCTTCATGGTAACTAAATAATAAAACTATTCCCCTAATATACCCAGGGGTTTTCCAGTCTATTCTCTGGGATTTTTTAGTAAAAATATAAGTTTCCTAGAGTTTTGGCAAAGTAGGAAGGCACTGGCTTAGATTAGGTGCACAGAGAAGCTCCTGTTCTACCCCCACCTTGGTACATGGTTATGTAGTTAGACACTGAGAATTCTAACTTCATCCACTTTTTTGTGATTGTCCAAAAAAGAAAAAAACATTACCTTTTACTAAAACATTACCTTTACTAAAAGTGAAAATACAGTTACAGAATTATTAGGGATCTCAATCATCCACTAAATCTTTAAAAAATATGTTATAACACAATTTTGAAAATTCACCAAAATAGACATGGAAATCATAAACAAGAAAATAAACTATGATGATCAAATTTAAGGTGAAATAAAAAATATCGTTAAAATCATAAACTGATGTTCTGTGAGCAAGAACACAATACCAGAATAACTGAAAAAATGATTTCAAGACTCTTCTCCATTTTCTCTGCATGGAGTCTGAAGTTCTGGCCTCTGAAGTTACTATGTGTTAAAGCATTAGCTACAGCAGTGTTAAATAAATACGTAACCTGGAAAAAATAGCACATGACACCATTCGTGCTGATAAACAGGTGAACCCCCAAATTGTTTTACCACATTAGGCACTGGGCACTACGGAAAACAGCAAGAATAAGACCCTTACTTAATGGTCCTGAGCTGGTAAACTTCAAACTAAAAAAGCAAAGAATGGGGTTTGCTATAGCCTGAATGTTTGTGTCCCCCCCAAAATTCATAAACTGAAATCCTCACCCCCAAGATAATGGTATTAGGAGGTAGAGTGTTTTGAAGGTGATGAAGTCATGAGGGTGGAGCCCTTATGAATGGTACTGGTGCCTTTATAAAGGCCGCAGAGAGATCCCTAGAACTTTCTACCACATGAGGTTACATCAGGCTCTCATCAGACACTGAATTGGCCAGCTCCTTGATCTTGGATTTCCCAGCCGTGAGAACTGTAAGAAATGAACTTATTCTTTATAAGCCACCCAATCTATTGTATTTGTTACACCAGCCTGAAGGGACTAAAACAGGGTTAATAAACCAAAGCCAGCAGCACAGTGGGGGTCCCTGCCTGCAGAAGGGGAGAGAAGAATGGGACACTATTAGGGTTGCCAGATTTAACAAGCGGTAACAATGATAATGTAGATGCCAAATTGAATTTAAATTTCAGATAAACAACAAATATTTGCAGTCTAAATACGGTCCATGCAATATTTGGGAACTATTAATACTAAAAAAAGGTTTTGATGAGACAAAACATCAATTAATTAGCATTCTTCTGTATTTTATCTGGCAACCTAGACACTAATGAAAAGGAAAATAACCTTACAAGTCATATGACTTTAGTTCATATCCCAGCTCCACTAATGATTTTGTATAAGCTCTTTACATTCTCTGAGAATCACTTGAAACCTGAAAAAGTTGTTACAATCCCAAATTAAATAATAGCAAAACACCAATCTATCAGTATAACCATTTATCCACTTGCCCTCCTGTACTTCATCATTCTGTCTGAGGATGGCTTGGACTTGGAAGACATTTTTTACATAGGTTACTAATTTTACTCCCAACTGCTCTCTTTGAATCCAAACAGTACATAAGGTGCTTAAAACCTTGGCCTGTAATAGAACTACTAATATTTTAATCCAAACCAAAACAGTATGACTTGGGAGAAATGTTTATAGCAATTTGATAGCCAGCATTAATAAATCCCTCACCCTCAGAAATTGGTGGTTTTTCCACAGAAGGATTGGACTCTGTGGCCAATAAACTAAATTGAAAAATCTCCAACCAACTGTAATAAACACAGAATTGAAAGCTAATAAAACACCACAGGGCATTTCAAGGTAACTCAGCAGGGGAGAGCTCACCAATATTAGATGTGTTTACAGATGGTGACTAAAGATATAATAATTAATCTGCTTTTGAACTAATGAACAAATCACATGCTTCCTTAAAATACAAAGCACAAAGCTCTTAGCTGCTAATTAAGTTTAGGAGTGGAATAAACACTTGATTTGCAGTAAAGGATAAGGCTCATAAACAGTAATATATAGCTATCCAAGTCTTGCCTTTCTGACTCAGAAAAACAAGTGCCCTATTCAGGGTATAAAAATTGACATGGCACTATCATTCACCTGCGGTTTTCAAGTCTTAACAAGATCCAAGATCATTTATTATGTGACATAAAGTGCTTCCTTAAGGATCTTTTACAAAGGAATTACTCCAAATTGGTTATAACAAAGCTAAATGTAGTATTTTGCAATGTTGATAATAATATTTAAAGCTTGTACAAGTTCAGCCATGGAAACAGAATGCATCACACTAGCAATCCAATAGATCAGTTATTCTCTATCCCCTTCATAAGTGTTCAGTGCAGCTGACAACTTGAATAATTAAGAATTCCTCGTGTAGAATTAAATGGAATAAGATTCATGCTCACAGATGAAACAGGGAAGAGGATGGATGGGTAGGCAGAAAGATAAACAGATGATAGACCAGGGGTCGACAAACTACAGCCCAATGGCCAAGTCTGGCCCCTCAGCCTGTCTTAGCACAGCCCACAAGATAAGGGCGGGGTTTACATATTTTAATGGTTGAAAAAAAATCAAAAGAAGAAAAATATTTCATGACACATGAAAATTATATGAAAGTGGAGGAAACATGAAGAAGTGGTTCATAAATAAAGAGTCACTGGGACACAGCCACACCCATTTGTTTACCTATTGTCTATGGTGCTTTTGTGCAACAACAGCAGAGCAGAGTACCTAAAACAGAGGCCATGTGGCCCACAAAGACTGACATATTCATTTTGTTCTCCTTTTCAGGACGTTATCTGTATGCCAACTCCTGAGGCAGACAGATAAGTAGATAGATAATACAAACTACAAGCCTCTATCATCTACCCATCCCAGTAGGTTGCACTAGAATTCTCAAGCATAGTCGTTACAAGCACCGAACTACTTTAGAATGTAATTTATCATCACTTAGAAAATAAAACATAACTATCACGAGCCAGGACTCATCTTGTTGCTACATTTGATTATATGTATGTTTTTCCTTAGAAAATGGACTTTCATGAAAGGCCCATAAACTCAGGTTGCATGTAGCAGGACTTCCGCTATTCTCTCAGCAGAGGATTTTCTGCCTTCTCCCTCCCTTTCCCTCATGGTCTACTATCTCTGATGCTGCCTGCACACACAGCCCCTTTCCCTTCTCCAGTCTCTGATTCTCACCCACATGGCAGCCGGGCTGGGGCAGTGTCCCTGGGGCAGGAACGGCTATGGCCATGGCAAAGGGTAGAAAAAGGGAGGGAACCCTCATTCCTCAGTGCCCCTACAGCTGTTCTCAGTCACAGGTCAATTTCTTCCAACATACTCTTCTCCTTCTTTCTCACCAAATCTGGTATCTCATGAAAATGCAAGTAGATCTTAATTCAGTATTTTTAATTCCCAGAAGCCCTATCATTCTTTTTGTGCACTTTCAAATTTCTCTACAGGTCTAAGAGAAATGAATGAAGAGGGTGAAGAAGCCCCCTCCACACCACCATCTATTTCCTCTGTTGCTAACAGTTAAAAAGCGAAAAACAACAACAACAACAACAACAACAACAACAACAACAACAACAACAAAAACTTAGAAAACATCAATCACGTTATCTGTTGCTTTTGGGGCAGAAGTATAAGAAAAATGCTCTGACACTGTGTCTTGTATTAGAATGGATAATGGAAAGACAGAAACCCTGTCCGGAACAACAGCTAGAGGCTGGACAAATGGAATGGATCAGATCAATCTCCTGTATTCTCAGAAGAAAAAGAAAATAACAGAAGTGATATGAAGTGGCCAAGGCCAAGAAACGCCCCCCAAAGTTTACACCATGAAACAGCCTTACGTGACTACACCATCTCTACCCCATCCCACAGAGTTTTACCAAGATGACAGCATATCACATGGAATCACTTAGAAATGTAAGAGCTGGGAAGGACTGTTCAAGGTTTGTTTTATATTTTCTGTGTCAAAAATACTGCTTGTAACAAAGTAGATGCTCAATAAACATTTTTGAATGAATAAACTGAGGAATAAATGACTCTATCTTACTCCCTTATTTTACAGAAACTGGAGTTTTTCAAGATCACATAGCTCATTGGAGAAAACTAAAACAAAAACTCAATTTATAAGCTTTCCCTTGCCCAAGGCCATTGCTCTCTAGTGGCAGGGAGTGTGGAAGACATGGATGACATTCACCCAACAGACCTTCTTTGTCTACGCATCTCCAGATGAGCTCGGTATTGTGCTCAGAGAAAGTGTGCAACTGCCCCGCCTCCCAGAAGATAATTCATCTGAAGCTTAGAGTCTAAGCCAGTGCTACCAGTCTGATTTTGGTGGCCAGTGACTGGTTTAGGAGCAGACTCTGACTCAGAACTCTGGCCAATGGAGAAAGGGACATCTGCTTGGGAGAAGGCCTTCTGGGAGATATTTTCCTACTTATTATGATTAAAAGTCCACTCCTCATTCTTTGACCTTTCAGAGTTTGTTATTCAAGGACAAGATTCTTGTGGCTTCTAGGGACATCTCATCACCACGAGGCTATAAAGATTTCAAAGAACCTAACCTAACCCAGAACCTTGGCTTCACTGAGCTACTGAATTAACCAAAGCCAAACCACTCATTCCAGAGTTTTTAAGCGAGAGGATAAACCATACTATTATTCAAATTGAGTAGTCTCTTGCTTGCAGCCAAAACATGTTGAATCATGTATCCATTCTTGGAAGATGCTCCATTCCCTGCCTTGGCCTTTATCCTAAAGAGTCTTCACCTAAGTTCATGGGAACCTTAGGCAACATTGTAAGGGAAAAAATAAAAAGCTAATTCTCATTGCCAAGATAGCAGGAGGGCTTCAAGTGCCCACCTCTACCCCAGTGAAGCACTAGTCTATGCCAAGCCAAACTTCAAGCGCATTTTCCCAGTAGAAATATATGTTGTGTGGGCCCCATGACGATTATAGAGCAGAAACTGTACTATATGGTTTAAATAGGTTTTTGTAGGTTGGCCTGGAAACGTAACATTGTTTCTATGGAAAATGTTTCAAACTCCAAACTCTGTTCCAAATGAACTTTTGAATGCAACCTGTTTTAAATTGGGGGTTGTATATTTATTTATAATTAAAATACACAAGGATGGAAATGAGTTATCAGGTGCAAAAATCACATTTGGACTTCTGGCTTTAAATTAATCAGTGTCCCTTTGCCATTTTGGATAAAATAACTTTGAATAAAAGGGGGTAGTAATATCTTGCAGTACCAAATAAACATGAAAAATCAGAATTCAGATAACCTACCATATCTTAAAATTTGCTATTGGAGGAAGGGTTACTTTACAAATTAAATAGTGCCCATCGTGCCAAAATCTGTCATTGTAAGCAATGTCTGTAGGGCCATTGGGAAATGTTTCAAGCAGTAATTTGAATGAATGTATGAAAATATTACACCAAAATAAATTTAAAACCCAAAATAGAAAAACCTTTGTATTTAAGGATTAATCCAAACCCTTGGAGTTTTGTGTTCAAGTCAGCCAACAACTATAATTTGGTTCCCCCCCAACCCACACCCGCCAAAAAAAATCTCCATTTCTTGGTCCGGATACTAAAGATAGATCGGGGTATAGCAGAAAAGGTACTTCCTAGAGATTGTAGCTTTTTCTATTTCCTCTACAATAGAATGAAAAAAATACCATCTAGGTCCCAGACCTGTTGTGACATTTACATGATATAGCATCCCCCAGTGCTGTACTTGAGATCTAGTAAGTCCTCAGTAACTGTCAGTTTCATTACTTTGTCTCCTCTTCTTTCTTACAAGAATACTGCCCTCATCTAACATATCTAAATTCTCACCAACCTACACACATAACTGACAACCAGAGTTTATTCTTCTGGTAAATATGCATATGGTCTCTAAAGAAAATCAAGTCTAGCATAATCTTTCAACTCTATGTGAAAATGAATTAACATTTTTCTCTGCCTGGTATAAAATATTACGATTGAATGCTACGGGGACTTTTCATTACTGTATTTTCTGAAACTTATATTTAAATTCCGCTGAAACCATAGATCTGGATGTAAGCTTCTGGGATTGGCATGTTGAAGAAATGCAAAGGTAGTATAAAAGGGTAAAAAAGAAATGAACAATTACAATTCAAATCAAGGTTTGGTATGATACAGAGAATCTTATCTTCGCCTCAAGATCTCCTCATTTTTTTCCTTGTGAACTATTAAGTTTCAGAGTTTCCAAAATTATTCTTTTATAATACAGCAACCATTTTTTACTTAAAAGTAAACTGTAATAATTAGTGAATGCCAGTTAAAATAATGATGTCTATAGCTAACATAAGATAGTAAAGATTAAACCTCAGTATTCTTAATGCTTTGAAATTAATGTTGAAAGCAGGAATTCATTCTTTTGGTTAACTTGACTGCCACACTGAGCATATCTCTGTGTATTGCTCTCTTAAAATGTTCAATTTTTTGGATGCTGCTTAGAAGCCATCTGTGTTCAACTCCTCTACCGTTAATTTGGAAGTGGTATTTGCATGTTGTTATGGTACTCATGTTACCTTGGTTCCATGACCTGTCCTTTCTCTGCTTACTATATCTACCAAATATAATGAACACCGGGTAAATCAAAGAGTTGCCTTTGTTCTATGTGATTATCGTACAAAGCAACTGAAGCTGCTGTCCCAAGGCTCCACAATAAAACTCGACTCCGCACAGGTAAGCAGAAGCCTATCCAGGATGGCTATCTATATTTTCCAAAGCACCAGTCCCAAAATACACTGTTTCAAAGCATTTTAATATTTCGGTGAAAAAAAAAATGGGTATCACAGAGGGAATGAGTCTTGTCAATTTTCCTAAGCCATACTTCCCACTCACAACAATGTAAGATTTCAAATAAAATAATTCAAATTAATTTTCCCACCTCTTATACTCCAATAACCCTACTTATGTGTCATGCTTTATCTCAAAATTAAAATTTATCAGTGACTAAAGAAGCAAATAAAACAGTTTCCTCTTGAAGCTCTCTACACTTCCCTCCCCAAAGTACAATTTGGTCTTCCTCACATCTCTGTATCTTCTGCTATGCTCTAAGTGCAAAATGCCCCAAAACTACCTTACTGCCAGCATGCAAACTCTCACCCTCAAGTTTCCACAAAGAGTATTCGATTCCTCAACAAGCAGCAAACTCTACAAATCACCATCACGCCCAAGAGAAGAGCAAATCAAATTGCTCTTGAAAGATACAAAGAGAAGAAAAACTAAAAGCTCTCATTCTTAATCTAAAAACAATGCATATGTATGAGCAACACTAAACTCTAAATATACATTTGTATTTCACCCACACTGCTTATGACTACAGATTTTTGCCAAAAATATTACATTTAAGTATAATACCTCAAGTTTCTGAAAATCTCCAAACACCCTATCTTTCCTCCTCACTGCCTACCCCCAACCCAAATATATTACTACAAACTTCTGGGTAAAGGACAGAAAATCTCACACTAAACATGAAAAACTGAGGTGAAGGATGTTTCCCAATGTAGGGGGAGAAAAGGTTTGGGTTTAGAACCATCTCTTAGTTTAAAAGGAATAGGCTTTAGAGGCTGAGATGGGAATGTCGGCTCTGTCTCTATATGAACTGTTTAACACTGAGAAACTGACTTAACCTTTCTGGGCCTCAGGTGTAAGATGGTCTTAATACCTTCTATGATCACCGTGTATACAAAGTATAAATAAGCAACAGGCTATACAGCACAGTTTCTCAGCCTCAGCACTACTAGCATCTTAAGCCCCATAACTGTGTTGTGGGGTCTGTCCTGTACATTGTAGGATGTTTAGCAGCATCCCTGGCTTCTACCCACTAGATGCCAGTAGCACTCCTCCCTTCTCTTGATAACATACAATGTCTCCTGACATTGCCAAAAGTACTTTAGAGGCAAAACCTTCCCCTGTGGTATATCGCTGAACTACCTGGCTGATAATAAATGCTTCCACTGTAATGGTAATAGTCATCATTATCATTATCCATTAAATACTAGTGTCCAGATAAACATTGTAGTACCATCGACATGTTACTAAAGAAAATGTTCTTTGGTGGCAAATATGGGCAGCATGGTGAGGCCACAGTCAACATCCAGCAGTTTGATCACCACCTGATGACATGTACTCTCAACAAGACACCTATGGTCTTTCACAGGTAGTAAAGAAATTTGGGGGAAGTTACAGGGAATATAAAATACCCACAGTTTTTGGGCACCTAGGTGGCTCAGTCAGTTGAGCATCCGACTCTTGATTTTGGCTCAGGTCATGATCCCATAGTCCTGGGACTGAGCGCTGCATCGAGCTCCATGCTGTGTAGAGTCTGCTTGACATTCTCTGTCTCTCTCTCTCTCTCTCTCCCTTTCCACTCTCCCCTGACTTCTCTCTCTCTCTCCCTCTCTCCCTCTCTCTCTCTCTCTAATTAAAACACACACACACACACACACGCACACACAAACACACACACACACACAAACACACACACAGCTAAAAAAATTATTGCCACAAAGCACTACTTTTCAGTCCTAATGTTAATTTGTAGCAGAGCGGTGACCAAAATACTGACACACTTACTCCTAGTTCAACAGATATTTCATCTCACCATGACAAGTATTTAGGAAAAATCCAAATTAGACAGTCAGACTTTCCAGTGTCTATTCACTGTCCAAGTGCATTTTCCCACTAATTCCTTTTGGTAAACTAGCTAAGCTGCTCCAACTTTCTTCCTGTTTCCTTCACTATATTACCCAGTTCTTCAGGAGAATGACAGCTCTCTAGGGTCTAGAAGACAGAAGACAGATTTAACCAAGGCAAATTTGGTCAGCAAGAAACCGATAGCTTCAGTCTCTCTAGTATGCCATCACAAACATTTTCTATGGCAAACATCCGCAGCTAGGATAGAACAGATAGCCTTTCATATTTCACTTAACCAATGTACATTGCTTGGTCAGATCAGTTTTGCCTCTAAGACCTACTCAAACACTACTGCTTGCTGTATTTCTAAGAATTTTTACTATTAGAAGCATGGGACACAGTGTCTATGCCTTCCAAGGAAAAGGCATGGAATGACTACTGATGCACTCTGATTTCAAATATAACAACTATTCTATTACAGGGTTGTAACCTAGCATTTACTAAAAGGTCCATGTTAGGGGCAGATTGTAAGGTTTGCTACCATGTTCTTGAGTAGAAGATCAGCAACAAAAAATTATAGCAAGAAACATCAGTTTTTGCTGGTCCTAAATATGGTAATGAAGGATGAATGAGTTTAATTCTAGAGTAGCTTTAGACAAAATATTCTGGAAGAAAAAAAGTTCATCTTTGGTATCCCCAAGCTGCCCCACCTGTGGTTTTTATGGTATGTATGCCCCCTCCCCAAGCCTAAGATACACTATTCAGAGCACCATTTTTCAGATGCCAGATTTCCCTTATGTACTTACGCTGGTCAGTATCCTCTTAGAGCCCAGATACATATCTTCCAAGTCAATCATTAATGTGATAAATTAATCCGTGTCACAGTGTTAATGGCCCTCTATAACAAGAAAATGCAAAAACAGAGTCTGGTGGCAAAATAAATGAAGATTTGGAGACTAGTAATTTTGACCTAGTTACTTTTATAAGCCTTAATCTTTAAACTGTGTTATAATAACATCGATCTCATAGGTCGCTGCACAGAATGCAGTGTTTAGCACACAGTGAACATCAATAATTGCAACTATATTACTAAATTCCTCTATTATATCCTACCTTGAAGTCACTCCAATAATGAAATTTTTAAGCAGGCTAGAAATTAAGGAAATTATGTTGACAATTTTCACAATAAAAAGGGGAATAAGGTATAGCAAAGAAAGAGAATTTCAAAAGGAAAATAGGAACCCTCTGTTCTGCAGATGAGGAAACTGACATGGCCAAAGCAAGAGCACCATGTTGATCTATCATTCCTTTCCAATGGCTTTTACATCCTTTCTACTCAGATTAAGTCAGGTTAGGTATGTGTCAAAGAAACATAAACACTACCACTATTTTAGCTCTGATTCCCACGTTCTAGTCTCTAAAGGGACAAGTCAAGAAAAAGTGAGAAGTCAGAGACAAATGTCATTATTTGGGCCATTGGTAAAGTAGGGATAATAAAAATACATTCCTCATGGGATTCTTTTTTTTTTTTTTTTTTTTTTTTTAAATTTTTTTTTTTCAATGTTTTTTATTTATTTTTGGGACAGAGAGACACAGAGCATGAACAGGGGAGGGGCAGAGAGAGAGGGAGACACAGAATTGGAAACAGGCTCCAGGCTCCGAGCTGTCAGCACAGAGCCCGACGCGGGGCTCGAACTCACAGACGCGAGATCGTGACCTGGCTGAAGTCGGCCGCTCAACCGACTGCGCCACCCAGGCGCCCCCCTCATGGGATTCTTGTGAGGAGTATATAAATAATACACATTAAGCGGTGGGCCTGGCATAAGGAAGTCCCATAAATGTCAGCCATTAATGTTATGTAGAAGAGTGTGACATCTTAACTTCACCCACAAAGCAAATGAAACCCAGAGAGATGAAGTGATGTTGCAAAGGTATGTGCTGGACGTGGAAAAAAGAACCCAGTATTCTCATGTTTCTGATGAGGAGAAAAAGGAAAATGTGGAACAAGGGGAAAGAGCAAGTCCACAGAGCACTACCATGAACTCTCCACCACCATTCCAAACGCACTCTAGCATTAGTTTCCTAGGGCTGCTCTAACTACCACAGATGAGGTGGCTTAAAGCAACAGATATTTATTCTCTCCCAGTTCCAGAGGACAGAAGTCTGAAATCAAGGTTTTAGCAGGGCCATACTCCCTCTGAGACTTGGTAGAATCCTTCCTTGCCTCTTCTTACCTTCTGGTGGTGGCTGGCAGTCCTAAGCATTCCTTGCCTTATGGCTGCATCCCTCCAATCTCTGCCTCTGCTGTCATATGGCTTTCTCCCTGCATGTCCCTGACTCTCTCTCTCTCTCTTCTCCTCTTATTATAAGGACACTGGCCCTACTGGATTAATGGCTCACCCTACTGCAGTATGACCTCATATTACCTTCTTTTTAAGTTTATTTATTTATTTTGAGAGAGAAAAAGAAAGAAAACACACAAGTGAGGAAAGAGGCAGAGAGAGAGAGAAAGAGAATCCCAAGCAGGCTCCAAGCTGTCAGTGCAGAGCTGGATGTGGGGCTCCATCTCACAACCGTGAGATCATGACCTGAGCCAAAATCAAGAGTGGGACACTTAACCGACTGAGCCACCCAGGTGCCCCAGACCCCATCTTATCTTGACTGCATCTGCAAAGACCCTTTTGTCCAAATAAGGTCACAATCCCAGGTACCAGGGATTAGAACTTGAACATACTGTTTTGGAGGAACACAATTCAACCACAACACCTCTCTCATCTGGAGACATTTTACTTTGTTTTTGTTTGGTTTGTGTAGCCAGTTTTTTGTGGGTTTTTTTGTTTTTTTGCTTTTTGTTTTTTGGGTGTTTTTTGCAGGGGGGGTGTTGGAGGGAGGGTCAGTCTTAAATGAGAAATTCACTAAAATGTTATTCATGCTAATGGGCCAACTCAGAATTATTGTAATAAAAAGGCAACTCTGTCTACTTAACCATGTTTACTTCCCAAGCCCATTAGTGGTTCCATGTGGTGAGAAAAATTTCCCACTCACTTTATCAAATTTAGCACATTTATTTAGTCTGAGTCAATGTCTGAAATATCCTTTCATACATTTAAGCTAACTTTTCCCAAGGTCATGCAGCAAGATAGAAGTCATAGATCTTTCCCCTGTGAGTCAGTCACTATAAAATACAGCACGGAATTTGGGTGAAAGAAAGGTGATGAAATGTGCCTGGAATAATACAGAGTTGGTTTTTCCCCATGTAACACATTTGCATTGTATTTTATTTTATACATATCTGAACCAAAACCGACGCACCACTGACCTAAAATGAACTATAATTTCATACGAATGTATCTGTAATGAAATAGATTATTTTTTGAGACTGAGAAACACTTTCTTTCCAATCACAACTCAAAGTAAAAGGGAGTACACATTGCTATCTATTAATATCCTTTGAGCGAAGTGGTACTTAAAGAATAAAAATGGTCACTTTTCCCTTGTCGTAAAACATCAGCAAGTCACATAAAATATAACTGTTCCAGTCAGGCATTCATCACTGCTGAATTTTTGTGTCAGATTCTCTCAGCTTGGAATGTTTCTAATATGAATTTAGTTAATTTTAATAAAGAGAAATTCACTCAATTCACCTTAAAAAACGAACTAATCTAAGCTCTGGTCATACATGCCAGGCACAAAGCAATCTGTATTAAATTTTCACCAGAAAACAGTTACCAAATTTGATCTGGCAGAGTAAACTCTCTCAGCATGAAATCATTGAGAAACATGAGAGGCCTTTTCTGGAATTCTATAACGTGGAGGAAATTTTCTCTTTAGGAATAAACATTACATTTCATATACATACTTTAATAACTATAGAGATACGAGCCAAACTTGGGACTGACTACATACAAGCAGTGTAGTGAAGTGTCTAGGGTCCACGTGGAGTCAGATCAGACTGCCTGGTTTGGAAGCCATGCCTTGGAAGCTGCAATAAATTGAAACAGCCACTCAATCTCTCTAACACTCAGTGTTCTCAGCTGTAAAAGAGGGATGATGATAACAGTACCAACATCGAGGATTTTAATGAATAATAGATGAAATGACTATAAAATCTTTGGCATAATGCCTAATGTTATTATTATTAAGAGCACGGATCCACACCTGGCAGGTATGGCAAACTGCCTGGTTTCAAATCACAGCTGCTACGAAGTACTGGCATTGAAATATTGGGCAAGTAACTTCATCTCTGTGAGCATCACATTCTACAAAAGGGGAAAATAATAGTAACTACTTCAAGAATATCAAATGATATGTATGAATTGCTTAGCTCAATACTGGAATACACTAAGATCTCAGAAAAAAATATATATACTTTGTTATATCTTCCTGGTGGAATTTAATTATGCAAATAATTTAATAATTGGCTTTTCACTTACACACACTGCAAATTTCTTTGTCATTTA
Organism: Neofelis nebulosa; assembly: GCF_028018385.1. Taxonomy (NCBI): domain Eukaryota; kingdom Metazoa; phylum Chordata; class Mammalia; order Carnivora; family Felidae; genus Neofelis; species Neofelis nebulosa. Next base: position 58,871,495 of record NC_080785.1, read on the forward strand.
ATAATTATTCTCATAAATCCAAAACAAAGAATTATTCCATGCCTAGAGGGTCAGAAATATTTTTGCAGGTATGAATAGTGCAAGATTGATCAGGACAGGGATTTTTTTAAGTTTATTTATTTTGCAAGAGAGAGAAAGAGAGAGCATGAGTGAGGGAGGGGCAGGGAGAAAGGGAGAAAGAGGGAGAGAGAGAATCCCAAGCAGGCTCCAAGCTCAGAGCAGAGCCCAATACGGGGCTGAGTCTCACAAAATGTGAGATCAGGACCCAGCTGAAATCAAGAGTTGGACACTTAACCAACTGAGCCACACAGGTGCCTGTAGACAGGGATTTTAGAAATATTCCTTTTAGACCCATTCTCAGTGCTCCCAAGTAGTCCATGAATAGTTTACTTAAATTTCACTCTTTTCTAACATATTTCAGCTGCACAGAAACTAACATATTTCAAACAAGAAGTCTGGAAACAACCAGAAAATAACCAAGTAATGTGTGCAGCTATACTTGTTTAAAGCATTCAGATACAAAAAGTATTATCAGGCAGATTCTCAGAATACTTTCCTCCTTGCTGAACTTTTTCACTGGAGCCTTCCCAGCAGCCACGCTTGGTAAAGAGAGCCTGTTAACACTGGTCCCCTTTCAAGTCCAGGATTGTGTCTCACTTCCTGAGCTGCTCTATCTAGACTGACACTGAAGAATGGATCCTCTTGTCCAGCAGGAACTGTCTGATGGCTTTACTTACCAATTAAAAGTAAAGTCTAGATGGAGGCCAAAAAAGTTTCTCCTAGGCCAGTAGGCATGGAGACTGAAAAGGCTGCCTTCCCAAATAAGACAGCCTTAAATTGGTGAAAAATACAAGTGCAAAGGTTGGAGCTACACAGGGCTTTAGAGCCTCCCCTTTAGCAAACACTATTAATTGGCTAACCAAAGCCATTCTCTCCTATGCTGTCTCTTGCTATAGATGTTGGGAAACTAAATATTCACTTTTCAATCTCTTCTGTAGCTAGGAGTGGACAACGAGGTATAAGCAGAACACTGCTAAGGAAGTGCTAAGGTTCTCTAAAGCTTTTGCTTTTGTGATTAAACAAGACACCACCTGCCTGGTACTGTCCCTCCCCTGCCCCACCCCCTTTTTTCTACCTAGAACATGAACGTGAGGTTGAGAACAGCAATAGCCTCCTGCAACCATGAATCAATCAACAAACACAAGGACCAGCTATTGGAGCAGGGCCACAACAGTGTTCTAACTCTAATAACGGAAATACAGAGTAAGGCATTATTCTTTTAAACATCAAAGCTAAGATGCCAGGATCGTCAGCCAGATGGCTGAAGTGGTATTAGATTTACGAAGGAGGTAGGTAACACAGTGTCAGATTCAATGATGGTCACTACAATGGCAACAAGGAGCCAGCTGCCTGAATTTTCAATACCAATATCCACATTTGGCATCATCAGTACCAATATCTCTGAATACTTAGGCCAATTATTTAATATGTATTTGAGAAAACAGATCTTAAAAGACTTGAAATGTTAAACTATCATGCAAATGTAAAATAGTTCTTTATTTTACTATATTTCAACTGAGAGGCAAATAAGGACTGTAAATCTTAATAATGACAAACTAATAGAACTGAGATAGGATAAGCAAAAATGTTATGCATTTCTTTGATTGAAGTATATATATAAGTATGAGTGTGTTAAAAGCAAGAATCCAAGTGAAAAAGTCATAAATTATAATGCTGAAGAAAGTCATGTTCCAAAATAAGACTTGTTTTCTTCAGCAGTCTGGATAACATTTTACCTTGTGTTCAAACTATCCATGTATGCAATGAATGCAGTTTAGTCAACCTCAAATTATACCCCATTTCTGATCATCTTGTAGAAGCTCAACCTGTGTCCATGGAAATGTAGCATCACATTGCAGGGTTAAGGAAAAGAAACAATACTTGGCATTTAAATGCATGAGGTACCTTTAAATTGACTCCTTTTTTTTTTTAAATATCTCCACCAAAAAAACAGGCTAAAATTTCAACTCAATATTTCAGAAATTAAATCAACATGAAAATTCACCCTGGTCAATCATATATTTACCTCTCATTCTATAAGTTATTCATAAATTAACTGGTTCCTTTCTGAGTTTCTTTTCTTGAGCTCATCCTTCCCACTTCTTCAATTACAATTCACTGATGTAAATGAGTTTAATGTACCTGTACTTGAATTTATCACATCTTATGTTATCATTCTTCATCCTTAGAAAAATAAGGATCCTCCTATTTTTCAATTTTCCCACAATTTTCTCACAGGTCTGCATTTCATTTCCTACCATATATTTGTCACCTTCTTCCAACATTTACTTCTACCTTCTACACCATCAATCTCTCCCTCTCTACTAGCTTTCTTCATTAGGGCTATAAATCCATTCAAACAAAAACACAAACAAAAAAGCCCCAAACCTGCAAATGTCTTCTGGCTACCTATAACCTAGTACCTAAGGAACATCCCTTCTCTGCCATGCTTTTCAAAAGAGTAGATCCCTTGTTTCCAAACATCCCATATATACAACCATTGTGTGCTAATAAGTGTTTAGCAATCAGCTCCAATAAAAAAAAATATGTGTGTTTATATATGCGTGTGTGTTTATTATAAATTTTACTAGTATAAAAGAGACATAGCACAGAATTTACACATAATAATAAAATATACAACATTCTTTACCTTAAATTCCACACAGACAACTGCTTTCTTTTTTTTTCCAGCTTCTTTCTTAGAAAATGCTTTCATTGATATTTACCAACTCTGGTGTGCTCTGACATGAATGAATGTTGGTTGATATTTTCTTTTACATTAATAAATAAGATGAAAGTGAAACAATGAATATGTATGTCAGAACTTCTCTTGCTCATCAATATTGGGAACAACTTCTCTGTTGAATTAGATAATATTTTACATATATGAAGAATATTTGGAAAAATATTTCTTCAATTTTTGTATCATTTACAATGCAATTGCTACATATCCAACATTCCTTTGAGTTTAGTCTGCATTATTAACAATATATCTATCCCTTTAAGTCTGGACAGTCAGCACAACAAAATCTCACATTTGCAGCATTTGCCAATTTCCATGGTATCAATACTCTCACTATGGGAAATTTCAAGATACCAAAGTGAAGTCAGTGAACATAGACTCCAGAAGAGGTAGGCAGTAGCACAATTTTATATGGTACATCCATATCCAGATAAACTAGACAAAAATAACCTTAAGAGCATAGACAATAAGAGAAGGTAGTAAAATAATTAGGAAGGATGAATTTTGAACATTTACTATACTGATTTTTAATAAAATGTCTTTAATTGTAATGATACATAATTCAGTTGACAGTAATGGCTATGTTTAACAACCAGCCTGTACCTTTGTTGAAAATTTAACAAGCTGGCTCTCACAAGTCAGTGTAAACCAGTTCCAGGTCACCAGTGCATGGAAATATGGCTTACACAGTACATACCTGCTCTTGCTAGAGCCAACACAGACTTTCTGTTACCAGTCCATGGGAGCTTTTGCACACCTGTCTTATTTGACCTCTCTGCCACATTCCCAACACTTTCCACACACTGCCTTCCAACTACTTTCAACTTTCAACTTTCTTTCAACTACTCTGCCAAGGTTTTCCAGATTCATCGTAGAACTTTATTCATTCACCATTCTCCTTAAACATTCATGTTATTCTAACCTCAGTCCCTTTTCCTGCTCATTTTGCAAACCCAGTCTAGGCAATCTCACTAATGGGTTTAGTTAAGCAACAATTTACCAATGACCTCAAATCTCTTTTAGCAGACCAGGCTGTTCTGCTAAGTACCAGAACGGATTGCACAATACCATATGAGTTAGGTCCCCTTCTTATTTATTTACTAATTAAGTAATGAGTTGGGTAATTATGTGTTTGTGTCTGTTTCTCCCACTAGGCTGTAAGCTTCACAGGCACATGGAACATTGTGACTCTTTTCTTGCCATAGTCTCAGGGTCTAGCACATTATCTAGCACAGAGTAGCTCCTTTGGGAATCAATAAAGGTATACATTGAAATAAGCATTTAAAACTAAACAAGTACAAAACAGAGCTCAGTAAATGCCCCACAAAATGTGTTTCTCTCTTGGCTCTCAATCATACCAAATGGTGCCAATATCTAACCCTGCCTCATCTGAAAGAATCCAAGACTACTCTTTTCCCCTTATTTTTCTTATCCAGTCACTGACGACAATCTACCTTCTCATCACCTAAACAACTTGCAAAGCTTTTCCTTCTTCCTCACCATCACTCTTGCTACCTTAGCTTAGACTCATTCTTGCCTGGACCACGACAGGTCTTGCCTGAGCTCCCTGCCTCCTGTTTTCCCCTATTCCAACTCAAATTCATGGTACTACCAAAACAACCTCTTTACAAGGATGACTGTGGCCATCTCTGTTCAGTAGTCTATCAGTGGTGTGCTACCAGCTAGAGAAGAAACTCCAAACTCCATCCCCTAGAACTTATAAAGCCCTTTGTGGTCAGGACCTCATCTGGTTTCCCAGTCTCACCACCTTCCACTTTCCTAGGAAGCATCTTCACTCCATTTGCACTTACATGGCTGTAGTTCCCCACCCTCTTTCACATCTCTGGGCCTCTATACTTTGACTTCTCTCAACCTGAAATATCCTCTCTCTGTTCTCCACTTGGTGGTCAAGGCTCATTGCATGCTCTTTTTTTTTTTTTTTTTGACCTCCAACAAAGACCCCTCCCTCTCTATTTTCATAACACTCTGACCCTTCTATGACTATATTTATCCCCTCCTATAATGATTACTTTTGAATATTTACTTCTCCCCAACTAGACTATGAACACTTGCCCAAAATTGACTATATTGACCACAGAGACAAGCACAGAGTAGGAATTCAGCACTCCTTGTAGGACTATGAAATGACAAGCCATTTATTCTGCAGAGAAAATACACAACTAAGTAGCTGTTGCCCCTTTTAAAACCATTCACCTTGAAAGTTATCCACTTAGTTTAATGATGGTGGCATTACTCCAAGTATTTTTGGAAGTCGACTTTCAGAACTGTCTGGGGAATGTTCTTTAAATGATCTCAAGTGAGGCCAAAAAAACATCATTCTGAACAGATATGAGGCCTAGGAGGAATCACAGCACAAGTGATACAATTCTCTGTAGAAAACGAGGAATGAAATATGTACCAGATCACATAATGATTGATGTGGGGGGACTAATAAACTGGCTCAAAGGTATATCTACCGAGAAAATCTCAAAAAATATTTTGAGCAATATCTTAATATTTTGTCATATTAAAGACATTTACAAGTCCTTAAGGTGATTTCTCTGATAGAGCAATATTAATGTGGATGTATAGTTATTGGTAACTTGCTTGATCCACTAAATGAAGCTCTTTCAATTAACATTTCCCAAAAAACATCCAATGTAAATAGGTATCTAATAGAAACTGGTGATTAAAGAAATTTAATACACAGTATTAGACAAGGTTAAAAGGGTTTATTTAATCACAGACTTTTCAGAGATATTAATATCTTAATGTGACTCTCCATGACATCTATCTATGGTACACGGGGCTTATCAAATTCTTTTAACTTCATGATCTTTTCTTCTTGCAGATATTGTAGGATTAATGTTCCATATACTTTGAGAAATCTATTGTATGGAACTAGGTGCATCTTTAGAAAATATGACTTGTAATCTGAAACTATACTGATACCAAAAGCTACAGATGAGGTTACTGAGAATATATTCTAACTGCCTTATATAATGTATCTCATTTATCTTTACAACAGACTTGTAGTATAGATAGTACTAGGATCCCCAAATTATAATTAAGGACAGAAAGGTTGAGAAAACTTAAGTAATCAGTCATATACCACACAGCTAGTTAGAAATGGAGACAAAATGTCACCCTGTCATGACCAACCCATGGGTCAAAAGCTTAACCTGGGCACTGAGTGGGTTCTGCACTGCCTCTTGGACTGAACACAAGCTCTCCTGGAATACACTGCCTCTTCATCATTTCCCTATTTCCACATGGCTAATTCCTACCTATTACTTTAAGGTTCATTTTATCTATTTTCCCTGGGATGCCTTCACTGCCAACTGACTAAAAATAACCATCCCCATGGTACCTTATTCCTTTCATGGGACTTATAAATTTACTGGCTTATACAAACCACACATAGAGACCAAACTTGCACAGCCTCAGAAAAAAAAGCTTTTGACCAGCTAACATATCCCAGACAAGAGAAAAGTTTATGGTCTAACCTCATTTTCATTGTTTTCTCAGGGTAAATTTGGGTAAATACCACAATAATAAATTTGAAATTCTGCTTTAAACATTTCAAAGTAGTTGCAGGAATATCATCCCATCTGTATCTCAACTTTCAAAGGAAGAAAACAAGTTATCTTTGTAAGTAGAAGAACCTGAGTTTTTAAAAAAGCTAAGTGGTTCAACATGCAAATCAGTCTATCCCAGAACAGTACTGCACACATAGTAGGTACTTAACCGATGGCTGGGTAAATGCTTGAGTAAGGCTAACTTAAATTCTGGCACTTTTCACCCTTCAGCACTCCTTCCGCTCCGGTGCGCCACCTCCAGATGTAGCAGATACTGTTGTTGCCTGCCCACATCCCGTGGCTATTACCACTCAAATGAATGCCCACAGACTTTCAACAGCCAACACTTCCATTTAGTCACCTAAGGGTTTTCTCCCCTCTCCACAGAAGGCTAGAAGCAGCCTCAACTAAGGAGTAACTGGTTCTGTGGTGTCTTGTGGTGTCTTGAATAGACAACTCTAAGGGATGCTTTCTTGCAGTTTCCCCCACCCCCAAATTAAGCTTCAGTTGCCCAAAATGGTAGCTGGCTTAATACACATCCTTTACTGACTGCCTTCCCTACCCCCATCCATGTATTCTTTGCATCCTAAAGAAACTACCTGCTCTCCAAACCTTTGTCTTAGAGTCGGATTCTGGGAAATGAAACAATGTAGGATAGGAAAGTATTTCTAGTTTTAAAAAACAAAGGTAAAGGGGCACCTGGGTGGCTCAGTCGGTTAAGTGTCCGACTTCGGCTCAGGTCATGATCTCACAGCTGGTGAATTCGATCCCCTCAACAGGCTCTGTGCTGACAGCTCAGAGCCTGGAGCCTGCTTCAGATTCTGTGTCTCCCTCTCTCCCTGCTACTCCCCAACTCATGCTCTCTCTCTCTCTCAAAAATAAATAAACATTAAACATTTTTTAAACATAGGTAAAAAAGTCAGGGATCACTTATAAATAATTTAGTATAATCACATTTTCAAAGAGAAAACATTAACCAGCCGCCATTTGTCACTGTGCAGTGAAAACAATCCAAACTGGGAGTTAATGTTAGTACATGAATTTTAACTTATGAATTTTCTGACATGAAAAGGAAAGAAAGACTGCTTTGAAAAATACAGAAGACACTGTAAAAATCTGTTGGGCAAAGTGCCATTTTAATACCCACTTTAGGCCTTCCTAAAGGCCTAAAAATACCTTCCTGTTAGGCCTCTAACACCTTCCTCAGGTGCACAGGCTGAGAAAAGTAAAATTTCTCACATTGTATTAATCTATTCTTTTTGAAATAACTTTTTAAAGGCGGGGAATAGGAGAGCAGGGAGAGGAGAGATCAGGTTGTTTTAATAAAGTCATCTGATTACACAGGATTTCTTAAATGGCCCCAGATCTCTGATTTTCAGTATAGCAAATATAAGCTCTCTCTCCCATATGCCTACGTTTGATGCCACTGAGTATGCTCATTCATTCGTTCAAAATTTGACAAATGCTTTCTATGGAGACTTATGAGGATTTACCTGTAGAGATAGAAAAATGAAATACACACAGCTATCCCCAAGGAGTCCCCAATCCAGATAGTGAGACAGAAAAATGAACAGCATTCAGGATGACAATGGATGCTGAGGGTATTTGGGGGTCACAAAGGACATGCTCCTAATCCCCACAGGGTTGGAGAAATGGAGCGTGGAGTCAGCAAAACTGGATTAAGACTCTTATAAAATGTTTGCTTTAAAATATGGTTCCCCATACCTGGCCCACCATATTTTATTTAAAATAAAAAACTACAAAACATGAACTTACAAGCACAGTGAAGTTAAAGGAGCTTCTTTCTAGATTTTCTGGTTGCAAAATCTGGATAAGTGCAACAAAGTTAATGTCTCTTCATACTGTAGGGTGCTCCTGCTTGTTTCAGGAGTATCTACCTAATCCTCGTAAGTAATCCAGCAACAGTGATGAATAGGAAGGAACTCCAGAGGATGTGAGATCTTCACTGAAACTTGAAGGAAAATCAGGAATTCTCTAGATGGGCTGAGAGAGAAAAGAGTGGACAGAATTCTTCTGGCAGAAATGTGTAAATGGATAAGACTGAGAGATAGCATGCAACTCTTCCAACAGTTAGTAGATTCGTACACCGACACAAGGGGGAAAGGGGCAGGGAGGGGTGTGGGAAGACGAAAGGACTGGGAAACGAGACTGGAAAGATCAGCAAAAGTCATGTCTGCTATGGTCTCTGATTTATTTTTTGAGGTATAATTCACATACCATAAAATTTACCCTTTGAAACTGCACAATTGAATGATTTGTTTAGTATATTCACAGAGTTGTACAACCAACAGCCCTACCTAACTCTTCATCACCCTCAAAAAGAAACCCATATGCTTTTGCGGTCACATGCCATTTCCCCTCCCCCTAGTCACTGACAACCACTACTCTCCTTATCTCTGGATATTTCATTTAAGTGGAATTATACAAATGAGACCTTACAAAAGGCCTTATAAGTCAGGCTTCTTTCACTGAGCATACTGTTTTCATGTCTTATATATCAGTGTTTCATTCTTTTTTATGGCCCAGTAATATTCCTTTGTGTTCCTGTACCACATTTTGTTTATCTATTCACCAGCTGGTAGACATTGGGGTTGTTTCCACGTTTTGGCTATTATAAATGGATAAGAACATTCATGTACACATTTTGTCTAAAAACGTGGTTTTAATTCCCTCTATATGCCTGAGGGAAGTGGAACCGCTGGGTCATATGGTAACTCTATGTTTAACTTTTTGAGGAACTGCCAGACTGTTTTCCAAAGTGGCTGCACCATTTTGCGTACATACCAATGCTGGAGTCTGAAGTCATCCAGAAGTCAGGTGAGCCACTCAAAGTCTTGAGGCTAGTAATAGTTATACTAAAATTTTAATTTTAGAAAGGTCACTCTAGAAACAGTGTGGAGAATGATTAAATAATTTGGATAATATAAGAAGTATAAAAGTAATCTAGTTGCCTACTGCAAAGAAACCAGGTGAGACAACAAGATAGTCTAATTAGGATAATAATAGTAGAGATGGGGGAGGAAGTGAAATTGAAAAGGAAGAGGAAGGAAAGGGAAATCACATTTTTTTTTTCCTAGAGAGAGAGAGAGCACCTATGCAAGCATATGGGAGAGGCAGAAGGAGACAGAATCTTAAGCAGGCTCCATGCTCAGCACAGAGCCCAACATGGGGCTCAATCCCATAACCCTGGGATCAGATCAGAGCCAAAATCAAGAGTCAGACACTTAGCTGACTGAGCCACCCAGGCAACCCAGAAAGGAAAGTGCCTTTAAAAATTATTAATTTAGGGGCACCTGGGTGGCTCAGTCAGTTAAGTGTCCAACTTTAGCTAGGGTCGTGATCTCACAGTGCTGACAGTCAGCTCAGAGCCTGGGGCCCGCTTAGGATTCTGTGCCTCCATCTCTCTCGGCCCCTTCCCTGCTCCCTCTCCCTCACCCTCTCTCAAAAACAAGCATTATTTGTTTTTAAATTTAAAAATGATCAATTTAAAACAAATTACACATGAAGGTGAGTATCATAAACATAAATGCCTAAAAGATCAGGCAAGAAAGGAAAATAAATAAAATACAAGATATAAGCAATAGGGAATGGTAGACACTATAACAAAGAGGAAAGAACACATCTAATCAAAAACTAGCAGCTATAACTCAGCTCTAACAAGTAGATGTAGTAGTACTGTCCAATCTCCTTGGTCAAGAAAAACCAAACTGGGTTTCATGTTAAATATCCAGATTTTCAAATATAGACAATTAATGCAATGTTTCTTTAAATTCTGTGATATCATGGGGCGCCTGGGTGGCGCAGTCGGTTAAGCGTCCGACTTCAGCCAGGTCACGATCTCGCGGTCCGTGAGTTCGAGCCCCGCGTCAGGCTCTGGGCTGATGGCTCGGAGCCTGGAGCCTGTTTCTGATTCTGTGTCTCCCTCTCTCTCTGCCCCTCCCCCGTTCATGCTCTGTCTCTCTCTGTCCCAAAAATAAATAAAAAACGTTGAAAAAAAATTAAAAAAATAAATAAATAAATAAATAAATAAATAAATAAATAAATTCTGTGATATCAACAAAACATGCCAATGGCTGCAGTTTGTGATCTCCCCAGCATGAAGCGAAAGGAACAGTGAGCCAAGAAGCAGAGTGTGTGCACAGGGCAGGGGTGGACTGAAGAAGATCCTACAAAGGAGACAGAGGAGAGAGCAGAATCAGAGGAGGAAACTGTAATGGTGGGACATCACAGAGGCTCAGGGATAGATTCCAGAGAGGGGAGTAAGTAGTAAACAGTGTAAAATGCCAAGGGTGCCATTTCACAGTAGCACTGAAAAGTGGACTTCAGGATTTGACAACTATGAAATACAAAATATTTTCAGGAAAATGAAAAAAAAAAATCTGATGACTGTAAGCAAGTATAAAGCTGAATAATTTAGCTTTCTCTCACTTCTCAAACCTTGTTTTCTCCAAAAGTCAGCATAGGAACTATGGGCCCCGAATTTTTGTTTACGTTTCTCAGAGAAGAGCCATCATTACTTATGTGGTCCTCTTCAGCTGATAGATACTGGACTAGTTCAATTTTTTTAATCACGTCCAAAGAACAAGTTTTAATCTCTGTGATGCATGATCACTTGCTCCTCTTAAGCTTGCACTTATAAAAATTCACTAGCGACCTGTCTTATAAACAGACAAACAAAAAAAAATTGGGAGAACAGTGTAAATAACTTTGCCTGTGTGTGACAGAGACGCAAAATAACAGTGGCTTAGATGAGAGAAATTTCTTCCTCACTCACATAAAGCTTCAAGCTGGTTTGGCAGCTCTGCCTCAAGAAGTCATCGTCACTGTCCCAGGCTTTTTAAAAACAATCCTGTTGCTCCTCTCTCCTTAGAACGCTGGCCTCTTAAGGAGGTCTCAGAGAGTACACCACCATATCCACATTCCAGCAAGTTAGAAGGGAAAAGAGAGCCCACCCCTGTGCTTTAATGGCCCATCTGGAAGTCACTCAAATCTCTTCTGCTTGTTTTCTACAGCCAGAATTTTGCCACATGGCACAACTCCTAGCTGCAAGGGAGGCTGAGAAGTATCATCTTTATTCTGTGGGGTCTGATCCCAGCAAAACTTCAGAGGCTCTGGGTTTGAGGACAATGGAGAAAGGAGATACTGGGAGATAATTAGGAGTCTCCACCACAGAGTGGTATTTAATTTTCAAGGTTCTGTTCTTAAAATTCTAGAAATAATTTATATTTTGGTTCAATTTTACAAGAGAATATAAATCTGGCCTAACCTTTATGCTTAAATACTGGAAACAGAGCAATGTAACATTGCCACAATTTTGGATTCATCGTGCTGGTATTTATGACAGCGCTGAAGAAAGTTAAAGTTAATTTTAATTTGTTCTTACAAAATTATTTTCCTAAGAATTCTAAAGCAACTCTAGTCTTCCTGCCATGCTTAACAACTAGCTTTCAAAAGACTACATTAAAACTCAAACTATAAAATACAAAAATCATTGACATATTCCTACAGCATATGGAACTATACCACCTCAAAGATTCTTTTAAATTAACACAGTCAATTGTGCCCTTACTGCCAGAAAATGCTTAAAGTAACAACATGCATGTACCAAAGCAAGATGTGCTCCTGAATTTTGTCACTCTATTCTCATAAGTTCACAGTGCTATATTTTATCACTTAAATAATAGAGAAAACCAAAAATAAAATAGTTCAACAGCACATAGTTCACTACTTACTTGATATATGAACATTCTAGAGGCCTACCCATGAACTACAGAATCTCCTAAATAAATATAAAAAGGAACTCCATAAAAAGTGATACAATTTAAAAGACAGCAATTTTTTAGCTGTTTTATGGTCATTCACATCCTATAAATTCAAGAATATATTATACACAAAGCTACCTGACTTTAATCCTTCTTAAAAAACAAGCTAATAGGATATACCACTTCCTTATAGTAGCATGTTTTATCCACTTAAAAATATTTAAATTATGTTTAACTAATTTAAATTCTTAATTTATGATTGGCTTGCCTTAAGAAGAATTTTGAATGGCTAGGGCAATGATTAAAATCATCAAGCATAATATGGGACATAACTGACCATTAAAACTTAATTTTTAAAATTAAAAATTCAGTATGAAATATTCATTATAGAAAGTTTGGGGGTGCCTGGGTGGCTCAGTCAGTTAAGCGTCCGACTTTGGCTCAGGTCATGATCTGCGGTCCGTGGGTTCGAGCCCCGCGTTGGGCTCTGTGCTGACAGCTCAGAGCCTAGAGCCTGTTTCAGATTCTGTGTCTCCCTCTTTCTCTGACCCTCCCCTGTTCATGCTCGCTGTCTCTCTCTGTCTCAAAAATAAATAAATGTTAAAAAAAAATTTAAAAAAAAGTTTGGAAACTACTGAAAAATAAAAAGAATGTCCAATAAACTGCATTAAAGTGAGTATTATATACTTAAATCATCTCAAAAATTATCCTGACCAACAAGATTTTACATGGAAGAGAAAAATGAATGGAGGACACACACTTCTAATCAAGACAGAGTAACAGGGATGGGAAATGTACTCTGCTTGTAAAGATGAAAGTGCTGTACAAAATATATGGAACAGCAATTTTCAAGACACTGGATACCAGGCAATAATCCTTGAGAAATGGGAAACATAAGGCAAACCCTAAGAAATGGGAAAACTGATGACATGAGTACTATGACTATTTCAGCTTCTAGATAATAGCTCAGGGAAGAAAAATAAAGACAGCCCAGCACAGCTCCTGAACTGAAGAGATGTACTTGAGAATCTACGGAGATCAGAGCAGCTAGAAATCTCCAAACAGAGTTCCAGAGGAATGAAAGCTAAACAGAGATATCTCCAAAGATTTGCAGATAACCCTCAGGTATTCCGCAAAGTACTGATCAGTACAATATATAAGGGAAACAACACAAGGCCAGGGAAAGGACCACAGGAAAGGACTACAGGGAATAGTACCTAGTACTCACTCAAGGCTGGGAATTGTGCCTGTTCCCACCAACCAGCCTGGAAAGCCTTCTAATTCATGGGGTTTAGGGTAAACCTGAACAAAATCTGAAAGAATCAAACTGCTTCTGTAACTATCTGCATCCCATTAAAAAAATACTTAAGAAGATTTATAGGGATATAAAAATATCCCACACTCTACAAGGTAAAATTCACAATGTCTGTTATCCACCAAAAATAACCAGGCATTCAAAGAAGTAGGAAAATATAACCCATAACAAGTAGAAAAATCAACCCAATAAAACTGGTCAAGTACTGAAAAGATGCTAGAATTCACAAGCAAGGTCATTTAATTGGTTATTATAAATCTATTCCATATGTTCAAAAAAGTTAGAAATAGTGACCAATATTTTTAAAACACCCAAATTAAACTTCAAGAGATGAACACTACAATGTGTGTGATAAACAACAACAACAACAACAACAACATTAAATGTGGTTACTGGTAGTGAATCTGAAGACACAATAAAAACTATCCAAAATGAAACCGAGGAAAAAAAAGAATAAAAGAAGATAAACAGACCACCAGTGATCCTAATATACATGTAACTGGAGTTCCTGAAAGACGATAGAAGACAAAAGAAACCAAACAAATTTGTAAGAAAAGAGTGATTACCTTCTTTTCAGATTTGATAGAAATCATAAACCCATAGGTCCAAGAAGGTGAATGAACCCAAATCACAAAAAAAAAAATGAAGAAAACTATATCAAGACACACCATAATCAAGTTTTTCAAAACCAGTGAAAAGGGAATATGTTTAAGGATGTGTTACATAGAAAAAGAAACAAAATTAAGGATGACAGCAGATTTCTCCTAAGAAACAATGCAAGAAGGAAAACAGTGGAGCAACATCTTTAAAGTTGAGAAAAAGAAAAAAAAATACTATCAATCTAGAATTCTATATCAAAAAAAAATCTTATAAAATGAAGGCCAAAAAAAAAAGATGCTTTCCTATATACAAAAGCTAAGAGAATTCCTCACTAGCAGCCCTATGCCACATGAAATGTTAAAGGAAGCCCTCCAGGCAGAAAGATGATACAAGATGGAAACTGTATGAAAAGCATGAAAAGAAATGAAGGGATGAAAGGAATGAAGAGCACTTAAAATGGCAACGACATGAGGAAATACAAAAGACTTGGTTTTATTATGTAAATATCTTTAAAAGAAAAATAGAACAGGATATGAAATAAAAATCTAATGTGTTTTCAACAGTTACTTGAAAACTATAAATTCCCCCAAGAATATTTCAGATCTGCTATTCTAGAGAAATTAAAACTGTAGCCCTTATTCTAAAAACCCACTCCATTTGGCTTACATTTTCCTCATTTGGCCTGAGCAGTCTTAGCATTATATTTTTGAATACACAAGTTGAATTTATTACCTTTGTTTTAATAAAGAAAGAGTAGTAAGGAACTCCAAAAGGATGTTCTTAGTAAACAAGTTAGCTCACACAGTTTGGCAATGGCTTTGCTGATATTTATAAGTAAAAGCAAATAACTATTGTTTTACTACAGTGTGAAACTCATCAAATGTTTACTTTAATGCAGATAACTTTAAAAATTGAGTCAAACAGGTAAGTAGATTAAAAATATATTTAGGGGCACCTGGGTGGTTCAGTTAGGTGTCCAACTCTTAATTTTAGCCCAGGTCATGATCTCAAAATAAATAATAAATGTTAAATTTATTTATTTATTTATAGTACAATTCACAAAACTTGGATTCACTATTTGATCATTGTTATTATCATCATAATTGTATAAGATGGTGTGAACCTAATGCATGATGCACATCATTAAGTATTTTCAGGGGAAGGTTTATCAGCAAGGTTGGGACAGAAGATAAAAAGCAGTGCTAGCATCTTACCATTAAGAGGCGGATGAAAGCAATCAAGAGACTAAAGCATAATTGGCAATTCCTGAGTGCAAAATTCTATATATTGCTACTGAGTTTTCTCCTATCCTGTGAAATCTATTCAAAAGCATATCCACAGGTTCTCTCAATGAGTAGCCCTGCACTGGAATGAAAGTGAAAATAAAGAAATAAAACAAGATGTATCTCTTGGGTAAAGAGGAAAAAGTAGGTTCCAAGATGAAAATTTAGAATTGACAAAACCACCTTGGAAAAGGGGTTAACTCAGCCATAAAGTATAGTTCACAGGCACTTGAGTGAATAACCCTGAAAAGCAATTCTGATGCATATTCAAATTTGGGAACTGTTAAGCTAGACTAAAAGAATGAACAAAGGCAAGTCTCCACACCTAAGTATGTGTGTTCAAATTCTGCCATATAAAGCAACTATTAAATATCCAGCAGGAGAGAATGAATGGAAAATTTTAAAGTATTTCTACTTGCCAACAGAGTTTATTTCAATTTATTTGAATATTTAATTTCTACACCATTATATATTACTAGATTCAGCATTCTCTAAAGAATTAAATGAGACAATATATGTGGACATACCCAATACTGAAGTTCAATAACTATATGATGGATTTTAATCAAAGTCTTCTCTTGAAGTGCCACAAGTTGCATAAAAAACCTTGGCCACTTAGAGCAATTCCTGCCTTTCTAAATGGAAAATCCTGTTGTATTGATTTCATGCCCCTGATACCAGCTTTGAAACGTGTTATGTTGGGATTACATCTTACATAAGGATTGAGTTATCACATGTTTAAGTGTGTATGATGTTACTTCATTCTTCTTCTCTACCAGAAAGGATAAAATGGTAAGAAAAGCAAAAACGTTAATAGAAGAAAAGCAATTCAGACACTTTTAAGAATATAGCACCTTTAAAATCAGAATATCAGCAGACATTAATACATCAAAGACAGGGTATTATAAACACCATCTTATACAATGACGATGATAATAATGATGAACAAATAGTGAATCCAAGTTTAAATGGTTTATTAGGAGAGACAAGGAAACCTGGGCCATTAGAAAAGAAAGTATATGTAAAGCTTATCTGGTAAACTGGTCAGTGTCAGGCCTCTAAACTAATAAGGAAATGATGAACACCTAAATCAGATGGTGGGATGACACACAATGTCATCAGTCCTTTGGGAAAAGAATGAAACCAATTTGATGGAATATACTGCCCTGTGTATAAAGTAATAGGGCATTAATTAATTAGTTAATTAATATAACTCATTTACCCAATAACAACAATCTCCATAACAACATCCAATTACAACCAAAAAATGTAGTGTTGGTGATGCGGGCAAATGAGTTTGAGAATGGAGGCTGCCTGAGCTGCCTACCAACCACATGGCATTATTTTATAATTAAAATTAAATAAAAGTAAATTCAGGCTCTCAGCCTGACTTAACTACAGTTCATGTGCTCAAAGGTCACACATGCCTAGTGACTATGATAACTGGAGAACAAGAGATACAGAATATTTCCATCACCACTGAAAATTCTATTAGACAACACTGATCTATAAAAGTGTTAAAATTGCCTTGTATATGAAACATGTGATCTAAAAGAAGACATGCACATACACACACACACACACACACACACACACACACACGTCAATAACACACCCACTCTTTCTTTCAGAACATTTACTGATCATTTCTCATGTAAAAGTTGCTGTGCCAGGCATTTGGGGTCTACAGATTAAAACAAAGTAGTCCCTGCCCTCAAGGGGGAGCTCACAGTGCCCTAGGAAATAACAACATATAAACAGTTGGTCAAGCTGTTTATAAGCAAATACTTCTTAGGCACCAACTGAGAAATGCACTTAGCGCTGTGGAATATAACAAAAAACAGGGACGGCTGGGTGGCTCAGTTGGTTGAGTGTCTGACTGTTGACTTCAGTTCAGGTCATGATTTCATGGTTCATGACTTTCATTGGGCTCTATGCTGGCATTGTGGAGCCTGCTGGGATTCTCTCCCTCTCCATCTCTGCCCCTCTCCTGTTCTCTCTCTCTTTCTCTCTCAAAATAAATAAACTTAAAAAAAAAAAAAAAGTAAGCACATTCTCTCTGCCTTCACAGAGTTTACAATCTAGTTAATAATACAACACAGAGTAAGATGTATAATATTTTAAGTGACAATATTTGCAATCTATGTACTTCAAACTGAAATCCATGAGTTTGATGTGGAATTCTGCTTTTGCATTTTGGGACACTAGGACAATGATCTAAAAGTGTAAAATAAATATGAATATATTCTAATTAATTTCTGAATAAGTATCTTAAAATGAAATAACCACCATGGAATTTTCATGCTATTGGTGTTCTCAATCATGCAGGTACTAGGTGAAGACAAATAGCATACAGTTTGTTAAGTAAATAAAATCTGATGAGAAAAAAAGGTGAGGATTAATTGAGTCATTATAGAACACATGGTCAAGGGATCCAAAAGTACCTGCACTATAGTGGTTAAAATCATCATCGTGTTTGAAGGCGACACAGCATGCTATCTCTGGGGAGTTTCTACACAATCTGTTCACCATTCCTACAATCTTTGGATATGGCTCACACATTTGATTTAGAATTCAAAAATTTTACAATGCTGATCACATTTTTAAGAGAACAAAAAGGGATTATAGAGTGCTCAGGTGATACTTCATTAAAACTGATTTGAAGATTATTCACTTGGAGAGTTTTGTTCATATATGAAGTCTGATTACCCTGAACCAGCAAACAAAGCCTTGAAGTTACTATTGTGGATTTCCTTTTTTAATTCATTTTTTTCAAAGGATACTTTTTGCATGTATATTAATATAAAACACAGAAATGGATTAAATAAGAACAGGATCTGAGGCTACATCTTTATATTCTTAAATGCAACACTGGCAACGTAACTTCAGCAATACATCACTTGTCACAAAAGTCAATCCAGCTCTTCTTAATTTCATCGGGTCTGTTGTGTACATTTAATGTTGGCTTGTTGGTTTTCGTTTTATAATTTGTGAAATCTGCAAGATGTTTGTACTTTATTTTATTTTTCCTACATAGTTACATAAAATGTTTAATAAGAATAACTTAGGTTCATACTGTAGAGACCAGTAGCCTCAGCTAAAATCAGACTGTTCTTCCGCATCGTGTTTTATTTAGAAGGGTGTTCATCATGAAGCCAGACCGCCTCTTCCTTTCTTTCCAAATAGGTATGAGAGGCTATAGGTCTCTAGTGGGCCACCGATGAATTGCAAAGAGACCACAAAAACTATGTAAATCATACATTAAGTATATCACTATATCTCAGAAGTATAAAAATGCTATTCTGGGCAATAAAATGCAAATTCCTTTAATGGCTTTACTCATACAGTAGCCTTTCTTATTATGGGTTTTTAAAATCAATTAACACTAAAATTAAACTTTAAGTCTGTGTAAACCATTGCCAGAACCCTAAATTACTCTAAGAATTCAGAGAAGAACGAGATCATTGTCAGCTGCAGTAAGCATCACAACAGGGGAAGGAAAGAAGTTGGGATTAGGTGGAAAGGAGCACAGAGAAGGTGCACCTCCTAATGGGCACACTTTCAAATAAAACCCCAGAAGAGTAAAGCTCTGATTGTGGCTAAGAGGTAAGCTACTGATAGTTCTGGAGGTGGCAGGTTCAGAAAATGCGTGGAGAATCCTTGGCTGAAAGAAACTTGCGCTATTTAGTACTCCTTCAATTGAAAGAGACAGAAACTCAATTTATGTATAACTTCTTGCTCACATAACATAAAACCACAAAAACAGTAGTAGAATGGCCTCAAGAATGACCCCATGCTGGAACTGAAACGTTGTTATTGTTTATTCCCTACAACCTTCTCACCCCCTCCACATATACACATTCACATCTTGACTTTTCTTTACATGTCAGGCTGGTTGTTCATTACGTAAAACCTAAGCCACTTTCTAGTTCTAAGTTTAGGGCTTATATCCTTAAAGCCATACAGCAAGGAGTGGCAAGAATTAAAAATGAAAAGGTAATAAATAGAGGCTAGGTCCAGACTATGAGAGAATCTGCATGCCATGCTAAGGTTTTTCAGCTTTTAGAGTCAAATCTGGCCGAGGCTAGATTAGAACATCTAAATCCTATATGAAAAAATAAGTGTATTTCAAAGTTTCCTGAGCTATAACTTGCTGGGGATTAGTTTCTTGTACTCGACCCTAATAAGCCATAGGTATGCACCTGATAGAATACAATCCAATGAGAAAGCTGCTTTAGGGTATTCAGTTTAAAGTGTTTACATTCTGACTTGAATACCCAGGAAAATCTTAAAGTCTTCCTCATACCATGCTGGGATGGAGGGTACAACTCTGTAAAATTAGCAGAATACAGATGAGTCCCATACTGAGCTTGTATTTTGCAGTAGAACAGCAAGGGGATCTGAGCAAATGATTCCGATCAATGGAACTAGATCCATTTAAAGAAGAGATTTAAGTACATAAAACAGAAGGAAAAAAAAGCAGAATATCTATGAATAGAATTCAGAGGCACCACAGAGCAGAAAGGGGGACTGAGTAATAGAAGAACAAAGGAGGAATGTCTCAATAGACTTTTCAAGTAGATCAAAACAGTTGCATCTACTGAAAAAGCTACAGAAAGAACCCTATGGTCAAAGAGGCAATGAAAATTCATAATGTTTCCTAATTGAATTTAATAGAAATCTACATATAGGAGAAAAAGGAGACACAGAGCTTTATATTTCTGCCAAAATGATAAGTAGAAATAAAAATATACAGCCTCCACTCCACATTCTTACTTTTAGATGGAAGACAGACCTATAATCTGTACTTCCTGCTGGGAAAAAAGAAGGCATGATACAGCACACTCTCTCACTCCTCTGTTTAACCCTCATACTCCAGTATCCAGTTCTCACAAGATGAACGAAGGAACCCAAGAGCAATTATAGTGCTGACATTCACTCCAGTGGGAAAAACAAGCTTTCCCTTGGAAGCCTCACTTACTGCTTATGAGTACAGGATGTATAAGACCATGGGCTTTGAAATCAGAACTAGATTCAACTGGTCCCACCCATATCTGAATGACCCTTAGCAATGTATTCAGTCTTTCAAAGTCTCCATTTCCTTGGGAGGGAAGCGGAGGTGGCAGAACTAGGAAAATTGGAACTCAGTGGCCAGAGATGAGATGCAGATTGGATAAAATCATTCCTGCAAAGTGCCTGAAACACAAGCTGTACTCAATAGACCTCCATGCCCCTACACAATACCTGATATTCACTGGGCCCCAATTGTACAATGGATCTGAAATGGTCTCTGGCTCTGTTCTCTCCTGAAAAAGAAGGGGAGGGCAAGCTGCAGACCTCCAAATCACATACTGGCTCCAGGCACGGGCGAGTGGCAGTAGTCCTTCTCTTTCATATGTGGAATATATTAAGGGCTAATGAAGTCAATTCCTAGACTAACATGCCTCCTAGGGATTCATCTTTTTAAAGTCTTCTACTCCTTTGTTACCACCATTCCTAAATGGAACCTCATTACCCCCATTCTCCCAAATCCTATTAAGAGTTTTCTTTCTAAGGAGCTGCAGGACTCCAGCTACTCTCCAGTTAAACCCCATCTCCAGTCGGTCATCATGCCTCTCCTGGTCAAAACCTTTGACATTTCATTAAGTAATCATTTGCTCACATTTTTTATCCTTCTTTCCAGCAGTAGACACTTGTCATCCTTTTGGGCCATGAGCAACCAAACCACATTGGTATATATGAAGAATGCTCTGTCTTATGACACAGACCCCATCTTCTATTATAGAAGCTGGTGTGCCAACAGTGTCCGCAATAATGTCTCACAGAATCGGTTCTGCAGACAGATTTTGAGCACTGTTTTTGACTGAGTGGCTTCTAAGCAAGGTCTGCTGACTATTCCAAAGATTCAATGGGCAGGGTGCCTGGGTGGCTCAGTTAGTCACAAGTCCAACTCCTGGTTTCAGCTCAGGGCACGATCTCGCAGTTCGTGGGCATGAGCCCCACCTCCAGCTCCACCCTGGCAGTGTGGGGATCCTCTCTCCCTCATTCTCTCTCTGCACCTCTCCTGCTCTCCCTCTCAAAATAAATAAACTTTGAAATATACAAAATAAAAAAAAGATTCAGTGATTCATCCTAAATGACCTCTAGCGAGTCATGCCACTGTATCATCCCCTCCCCTTAAGTTTGGGTAGAACATATGACTTGTTTCTATTCAGCAAAATATGGCAAAGATGAGTGATGTCATTCCCTTGATTAGATGATTTTTTGTGACAAAAATGATGTCATGTCACTCCCATATGTTATAAAAGATTGTCTTATCACACTGAAGCAACAACTCTTCCTTGCTGGCTTTGAAAAGTAGGCTGCCATGTTGTAAGACTACCTATGAGAGGGTCACATGACAAAGAACAGCAGGCTGCCTCTAAGAGCTGTGAGTGGCCCTGGACAACCAGCAGGAAAATAGAGACTTCAGTCCTACAACCACAGGAGATGAATTCTTCCAACAATCTAGGAAAGCTGGAAGCAGACCTGATCCTAGGTGAACCTCTCATAGGACTGCAGGCTTAACCAACACCTGGTGAGATCCCTGCACACAGGATGCAATTGGGCCATGTACAGCAATGAAACTGAGATAATAAACATTTGCTGTTTCAAGCCGCTAAATTTGTGGCAATGTGTCCAAAGCAACAGAAAACAGAGTCGATATCTTGTAATACATTTATTTAATTCTTAAATTAACTAAAGTTAGTTTCAGTGACTTGCTGCCAAATATCTTGAGTGATATTTGAGTGAACCAAATTTTATCCTTCCTTCACTGGCCAAGTCAAATTCCACTCATCACAGTTCCATGCAAACTAGACTACTCCACACTAATCTCCTTATCATATATTCTGTAGAAATGGGAAGAAAGTACCATTTCCAGCAATCCCAACTCTTCTCAATCTCACCAGCAGCATGCTATACTCTCCCTAGTTAGCAAAGAATATTAAATATGGGTTGCTTTCCTCTCTTTGAGGCTCTAAACAGAATAACCTATAGTAAATGGCAAACCACACTTGAATAATCTTTTTTTTTCCAAATTTCACACTTAAAACATTTTGGTGAACTCCTATAAACCAAACATTTAGGGAAAGACAGTAAATAAATAAACCTAATGAAGTAGAGAGTTCCTGATACCCTCTCCTCATTAGAAAATGCTGGGGTGCCTGGGTGGCTCAGTTGGCTGAGCATATGACTTCAGCTTAGGTCATGATTTCACATCTCGTGAGTCCGTGCCCCACGCCAAGCTCTGTGCTGACAGCTCGGAGCCTGGAGCCTCCTTCAGATTCTGTGTCTCCCTCTCTCTGCCCCTCCCCTGCTCGTTTTCTCTCTCTTTCTCTCTCTCTCTCTTTCCCTCTCTCTCTCTCAAAAATAAACAATTAAAACAATTTTTTTAAATAAATAAAATGCCTGAAAGTATTTTTGTCAAATACACAAAGCCAAACATTACATATTGCTATTGTCTATGAAATTACAATGCTTTCTTCTGTATCCTGGATAATGTATTCCACTTTTTAATCTAACAATACAATATCATAAGTCTTGGCTGTTACAAATCATGTGGGCAATTACCCTGAAAAAGTCTAGTGAGATTTGAAGAAGAGGGAATTTGGAAAAATGAAAAAAAAAAAAAAAATGTCATGAGTACCTTCTCCACAGAACAAGTTGCTATCCTTTTTTTGTTTTTTGTTTTTGTTTTTAAATCTGATTTATCTAGATACGAAGAGAAACTGTCTACATGAACAGAAACAACCAGATAATTGCATAAACTCTCTGTTCACTTTGATTTCGTAAGTTCAGCCAAAGAAGCAGAGCTAATAAGAGAAGACAGGTGTCCTAACACCCAGAAAAACATGATCTCTAATCGATGCTGGCTGGCTCTGGAGTGAACGGTCCATTACTGTCCTCTGTCAATATTCTATCTTCTCAAAAATCACATTCTGATTCTCTCATCAGTGAGCCTGATGATCTTCAAGCCTGATGACCATACTGATAAAATTCAAAGCAGCTTTGACCATTAAAAGGATGGTATATAATTGATAAGGCCAGGCCAGTGGGGACAGAGAAAAGTGTGGCACATGAAAGGATGGTATATAATTGATAAGGCCAGGCCAATGGGGACAGAGAAAAGCGTGGCACATGGACTGACTGCAGGAATGAATAACCCTCAGAGGTGTGTGTTTGTTTTAGCACTAACTACTGGGGTTGCGGTTCTCCCCCATCAGTAGACAACAGTAAGGCTCATTCCCTTATGACTATACTGATAGATATAAAATCTGATCAGCATATCTACAAAGCTAAGCACTTTGAAATCCAGGAATGTATAAATTTATGAAAATATCATTTAACATGGCCATGGGAGCAGCATGCTATTGTGAACAGAACACAGGAAATACAGATGTCACCCTCAGCTTCACAGTAATTCACTACTGTGTGACTTTGGATCTAACAGTGTACCTGCTACCTTCTTCTGAAAATGAGAACAATATGTCTTCCTACCTGCCTCTCAAATGTTTTGAAGAATATCTGAGAAAGGTAAGCATTATAATAATAAGATAGGAAACAATGGTACATTTCTGCGGATGTATGCAGTAAAAATTAAGTATGACATCTTTATTGAAAGGAAAGGACTTCAAACAATAAAAGTCCCTGCCAATTTAAACATTAATATAATTACATTCTAAAACAAAAAACCCATTGAAGCAAAAATAAAAAGCCACATTTGAACGTAATAAAAAATGTCCATAACTACAATATTTCACTAATGAGAAGGTACAGATGCTACATACAGAAGGATTTTATGATGTCCATATGTTTCTCAACTGAGTCTCCTTGTTAGCTATTTCTCCATATCTCTATTTAAGAATAACCTACACCTTCCCCACTGAGCAGGTGTAAATTGCAGTATAATATGTTGTAATATTTAAACAAATTCAAGATAGAAGCAATTCTAATGAAAAGAAATGACAGCTACACAACCCTAAAACATCCTTAGATGTTGATATTAATACAAATCCCAACTATGTGTATCACTGGAACTAGTTAATTAGACAACTTATATGGTCAGTTGGCTTTATCATTTAAAATTCCTAAAAACCCAAATATTGTCTAAATATACCCCAAATACATATAATAAGTAATTATTTATATTCGTGGCAGTAACTTCATAAAGCAACTGTCTACCATATTAATGGGCACCGTGATGGTCATAAAACACTCAATCACAAAAGCCTGTTACAGTGTATAAAATTACCTGTTTAATTTCAGAAGGGCCATCTTTATTTTTAAAGGATGTCAGTTTAATACGCCAAACTCTTTCTAGCCAGAGTGTTTGGTCTGACTTCCCAATGAAGGCGGGCCCAACAGGCTGAATTGCAGAGAGAAACAGGAAGACTGAGGTTTAAGAAAAAAAAAAAAAGAAAAAAGAAAAAGAAAGAAAGAAAAAAAATCATTCCTTCCTAACCATAAACTGGTACTTAATTTAAAATACTTAATTCCTTCTGCACAATCCTATGTCCTATGTGCACCTATGTCCATTCTGAATGGAGATGTTCAATTCAGGAAGAGAGCTGGGAAAGCATCTCTCTCTCTCTAGCTGGTAGCTTAATATCAAAGGTCAGACTCAAGATTCCAACTCTACTTGCACCTGTTTGTGACTGAAACATCTATGAAAACATTCACTCTTTCCCCACATGGAAAATGACATATTCCAAGAAAACGCTCTCTTCTTGAGATTTGCCCCACTCAAACAAAATGGATGAAAATAAATTACAAAAAAAGTTTTAAAACTAACTAAATTATTTGTCCTCCTGGAAATACAATATTCTTATTAAGTAGCTTAAATGCAAATGCTTTCCAGAAGGCACATCAGTGATCTGGTCTTTGGGTAATTAAATTGGTGCAAGCTGGAATAGTGGTTTAAAAGGAAAAGGAGAACTAATTATTTGTGGCAAAAAGCAAATATATTAAACAAGTTTTCAGTCACAATAATTTCCATAATAAACATTCAAAGTACCAAAGAGTAGTTCAAAAGATATCTTTTCCAAGCATGATATTTTAATTGTCCTCATTTACTAACTGCAACTTATTCTGTGCTGTTATTAATTACAGGATTTAAAAGATTTGCAGCACATCAGAAAATAACATCCAGACCTTTTCAAATGTCGAATTGTTTTCTTTGCAAATAATTTATTTTTTTTCTTTAATATGACTTCTCTATGTAGTTACTCCCTTATCCTAGCTTTCAAGGATGCTTGCAAGATTTGAAAACATGGACTGTACTTTAAATACCTTTAATTCCTAAATCCTACCCTCTATGAGAAATCTCAACAAGCCAAGATTATTTAGTTGTATGAGCATTGTTATATCCTTTGGGGAGAATAATACTCTTCACTTTCTTTTCCAGTTGAAGTTCAACTTTTTAAGCCCTTCTTACCTCACTCCCACATTTTGCACACACACACACACACACACACACACACAGGCACAATATGTGTGTAATGGCACATATGTAGATAGCCCATTTCTCATAGATTTCAAAATGTTATGGTTACTTAACCTAAAAGTTCCTTTTAGGAGATAATACACACCTCCTGGCAGGGAAAACAAACTGGAAAGATCTTCCTGAAACTAGAGCGTGGGAGACTCACTAGAGAATTTCCAATTCCATACCACCTGAACCGCGTCCTCAGCTCCCGGCTGCAGGCCACCTCTCCAGACTACCGCGCCTCGGATCTGGAGAGCAGCTCAGTCCCCCTCGATCACAACAGGAACGCACAGGCCTCTGACACCTCTCACTGCGGATAAGTGGGAGATGGCTTCAAAGCCAAACGCTGCCCGCTAGGCACTCAGGGAACGCCCCCCCCCGCCCTCCCCCGTCTCCTCGTCTGCTTCCTATCCCAACCGTGACACCCTCCAGGCATTTAATTAACCAGTTTACCTTAGTGAGTTTACGATTCATCAATCTCCTTCTACTAGCCATCCCCCAGGCTCCGGAACTTTTCTTAAAGCCCAGAATTCTGATCTGTAGTCATGGAACTGAAGTCCCCCCCACGAAACATCAAAGGTACCCCCACTAAGTATTGCTCCTTTCAAGCAACACGTTGGCTGTACAAAACTTTTCATTCATAACTCGACTCCAGCATAAACTGGGTGTGTGTGTTGGGGGAGGAAAGGGGGGGGGGGTGTCATGTCACCGACCCCTCGCCTGGGCTTGAGTAGCCAATGTCTTTTTGCCCAGCAGAAAAAAAGATCACCTGGCGCTGAACTTACGACAAAGGTTCCCGTCAACCCACCACAGCCTCCGGGTTTCGAGGTGCAAGGCAAGCTGTGCCGGGGTCTGGACTGGGATGCTGTTAACCTGGGGAATCCGAGCCGGCAATACAGCGGTACATCCGGGGGACGCTTGGCCCCCAATTCCCAGGGCTTCCCCCGACACCAGCCGGGGACCGGGCTGTGGTGCCACTCACCTCCGCCCGCTCCTGCTGAGGCTGTCGCGCCCTCCTTCGCCCCACGTCGGCGACCCCCTAACTTCTCCCCCTTCTCCAAACAGCCATCTTTCGCGGAGAAGAGAATGGCGAGGCAGAAGCGAAGGGGGGATTGAAAGTTGACTCGGGGACCGCCGCTGCTCCGCCAGCAGGCACTTACCGGCCGCGACAGGCGCCTGAGGAGGAGACCGCCGCGAGGGTGGCGGGCGCGGCGGGGCCGGCTCGGTGCGCGCTGCGCGATGTGCGGGACGCGCCGCCGCCGCGGCCGCCGCGCGGGGGGCGGGGGGAGCTCGGGAGGGCGGTGCGCGCGGCAGCGAGCTGCGAGCTGCGAGCTGAGCGGGTGGAGGCGCGCGGAGGATTTACTAAAAATAGCAACTCTTTGGGAGGAGGGGGGGGGCGGAGGTGGGAGGGAGACAGAGAGGCCAGGCCCCGAGCCCCTGCGCGGCCGAGGCTGGGCGGGGCCCGGTGGGAAGGGAGGCAGGGCCGGCGGCGGGACCGCGGGCCCAGGCGCTGGAGACCCGCAGGCCCGGGACCCGCGAGCCGCGGCGGGGGAACAAGGAGTGCGGGAAAACCTGGGCGCGCGGCCGAGGCGCGGGGAAGGACGCGCGGAAGGCAGCAGGACCCAGAGAGCCGCCTAGGGCGGCGTGGAGGACCAGCGATTCCTCCCCTGGGAAGGACCGGGTGCCTGAGAAGACTTGGGTTTCCGAAGCGATACACGCCCACGCGAGGCGCAAGGTGACGGTCTGGCGACCCGCGCTCCTCCCGCAGGGCCCCTAGGCTGCCCGGGGCCGTGACCCAGGACGGTGCGGGAAGGAGCCAGGCAGCCGCCGTGCCCGCCCCAGCTCAGGGAGCCGCGGCCGCTCAGGTGCGCGCCACGCAGACCCCGCGGGTCCACGTCTCTGCCACTTCTTTTTGAGAGAAGGGAGCGTTTTGGGGCGGTACCTGGAGCGTCCCCACAGACGCTTGCAGCTTAGAGAATCATTCAAGGAAATTTTAAGAGAAAACGCTACATTTGGGGGGAGGGAGGTTAAAAACGAATGGGAAATGGGAGGAAATAATGGTGATTGCTATTGGAAACATGATTTAGTTTGTGGCGTTTTAAGGCTGAACAGAGAGCACCATCTGTTCTCAGACCAACCATGAGGGAGGGGAGGCAGAGTTAGTAGGTCCGAGAAGCGACAAGGTGATCCCCTTCAGTGGTTAATATTTTTACTTTGCAGAGCTGGGTTGTGTTTTTTTTTTCCTGCTACAACTTCGTCTATTCTGGTATCACTTACACCTATAGAATCCTTTATATATGGAGTAGAAACCTGAAGGATGTTTTCAAAAATTGTTGTCCTACACATACTTATCTAATGCTAACATTTAATCTTTCAAAGAGGCTAATATTGTAGTGTATATAATGTGACTCTCAAACAAATCAAAGCTAGTGTCTCTGCATGTACATTTCTGTTTTCCTCTAAGTCAGCTAAAACGCTACTGGCTCATAGATTAAACGGATGTAAAGAACAAGAGACACTTAACCTAGTGCCCTCCTTTTCAGAGAAGAGAACAGAGATCCAGAGGCGTGGTGTGATTTGGCCAAGGTCTCAGTTAGTGGCCAGTGGCTGGGTTTAGTTTAAATTCTAGTATTAAAATTGAACTGTCAATGCAAAAAGACCCGGATAACTCAGAGAAACCAGTACGGTGTCTAATTTAAAATAGTTCAGCCTTGGGGCACCTGGATGGCTGAGTCAGTAGAGCATCTGACTCTTGATTTGACTGAGGTCATGATCCCAGGGTTCATGAGGATCGTGAGATGATCCCATGAGGTGGTGGGATGGAGTCCCACCCTGGGGGTTCTGGGCTGAAGGTGGAACCTGCTTAATATTCTCTCTCTCTCTCTCTCTCTCTCTCTCTCTCTCTCTGCCCCACTCCCCTACTCGCTCTCTCGCTCTGTCTCTCTAAAACAAAATTTTGAAGAAGTGAGAAAATATTATCTTTAAAAAATAAAATAGTTCAGCATTTATAGTAGAATGAAGGCATGTTGTGGTTAGATTTAAACCTCACTTTGCTCTAATGAGGAATTCATAGTACAAGGGTGGTCAGCTAGCTTTAAATAAAAAAGCCACTATCCTAAGGTTGCTAGTGCTAACAGCTTGCTCAACTTTCTGTCTACACTAGGGATGTGTGCATCAACAGGATGAATCTTGATAATGGGATCTCATTAGTGAAATGGGTTGTGTTGACTGTTGACTAAAAATATATTTCAGAGAAACTTCTTATTCACATATGGACTACGCATAAGCAGGTATAAACATCTAGTGACCTTTAACCTTTACTTTCCAAGATAGAGTCCTTTCTGAAATGGTCTAGTGTCCAGGCTTTTTTTTTTTTTTTTTTTTTTTGGATGACGATTGTGTTTGGCTACTACTGACTCAAAGGAAAGCAATTATCCCTGTCTTGTCTCTCAAGAAAACCTTTCACATAAAGTGTTTGTTGAAACACACACACACAAGATGCCTTTTGAAGCACAAAAAAAAAAGACAAATGTGCTGGGATTTCACTAGATGTTTGTGTAATAAAGGTATGTATGGCAGAATTTGAACCAAAACTCATTTTCGCCTTTTAGGGAGCTGGTACAGGGCATAGCTGACATTCGCCATCTCTAATTATTTATTTTTACCACATCTAAGTCATTTGACAACAGGGAGCTGAATTGCTCATCATTCTCTTAGATATTTCCATGATAACTTTAAGCAAGGCATTTGCTAGGTGCTACTGGAGATTCCAATATTTTAAGATAACATTTTGTAAGAAAGGTTATAGTTTCTTTTAGAAGTCCTG
Source organism: Neofelis nebulosa (assembly GCF_028018385.1). Classification (NCBI taxonomy): domain Eukaryota; kingdom Metazoa; phylum Chordata; class Mammalia; order Carnivora; family Felidae; genus Neofelis; species Neofelis nebulosa. The sequence continues at coordinate 58,901,208 of NC_080785.1, forward strand.
ATGGGACTCCCACAGCTTTCTGTTCAAACCTAGCCTTCATGATGCAGTATTACATTGTTTTTTTTTTCTGGTTTTAGGGTCTCCTCAACACAGAGGACAGATAACTTTATTCATGTTTTTGTAGGTTTTTTAAGATTATTTTTAGAGCAGTTTTAAATTTATAGAGTAATTGAGAAGCTCTATGAAGTTTCCATATGTCCCCCCACATACACACATAATTTCCCATTATTAACATTTTACATTAGTATTGTACATTTGTTACATATGGTGAATTAATATTGAGACATCATTAACTGTGGAGTCCATAATTTTTCACATTTCCTTAGTTTTTACCTAACATCCTTTTTCTATCTCAGGATCCCATGTAGGGATCCCACATTGTCTTTAGCGGTTTTGTCTCCTTAGGCTGTTCTTTGCTGTGATAGTTTCTCAGACTTCCCTTGTCTGTTGTGACCATGACAATTTGGAGCAGTGATGATGAGCTCTATTGCAGGATGGCCCTCTAGTAGAATTTGTCTGATGTTTTTCTCATGTTGAGACTTGCATTATGGATTTTGGGAGGGAAATCACACATGTGAAATGCCATTTTTAGCACATCATATCAAGGGTACATACTAGCAACATGATCTATCACTGCTGATGCTGACCTGGCTAAAATAGTGTTTGTCAGATGTCTCCACCATAAATTTTTTTCTCCCCTTCCTAAATTGTATTCTTTGGAAGTAAGTCACTATGCGTAGTCCATACTTTAAAAGTAATTTAAGGGGCACCTGGGTACCTCAGTCAGTTACTCCTCTAACTTCAGCTCAGGTCTTGATCTCATGGTTCACAAGTTCAAACCAGGTTGGGCTCTGTGCTGACAGCTCAGAGCCTGGAGCCTGCTTCGGATTCTGTGTCTCCCTCTCTCTCTGCCCCTTCCCTGTTTGTGCTCTCTTTCTCTCAAAAATAAATAAACATTAAAACAGTTTAATAAAAATAAAAATAAATACAAGTAATTTAATTAGGGGTTCCTGGGTGGCTCAGTTGGTTAAGCATCTGACTTTGGCTCAGGTCATAATCTCCTGGTTTTTGAGTTCCAGCCCTGCATCTGGCTCTCCGTTGTCAGCAGGGAATCTGCTTTGGATCCTCTGTTCCCCTCTCTCTCTGCCCCTGCCCCACTTGTACTTGCGCTTGCTCTCTCTCTCTCTCTCTCTCTCTGAAATAAATAAAATATTTAGGGGCACCTGGATGGCTCAGTCAGTTGAGCATCTGACTTCAGCTCAGGTCATGATCTCCTAGTTCGTGAGTTCCCCAGCCCTGCTTCCAGCTCTGTGCTGACAGCTCAGAGCCTGGAGCCTGCTTCACATTCAATGTCTCCCTCTCTCTCTGCCCCTCCCCTGCTGGTGCTCTGTCTCTCTGTCTCTCTCAAAAATAAACATTTAAATGAATGAATGAATGAATAAATGAATAAATAAATAAATAAATATTTAAAAATAAACAATAAAAGTAACAAATAACTTTTAATATTCTATGCATGTACATATTTATTTGATTTACATTATTCATTTGGAATTCTTGTGCATTCATTTACACATTTTTCTCCAAGGATCACAAGGACACTCCCTGCTCATCACAAGGGCACTCATCACAAGGGCACTCCTTTTTGATGCATAGGGGCACTTGCACCCAATGTTTATAGCAGTACTTTCAACAATAGCCAAATTACGGAAAGAGCCTAAATGTCCATCAACTGACAAATGAATAAAGAAGATGTGGTTTATATATACAATGGAATACTACCTGGCAATGAGAAACAATGGAATCTGGCCATTTATAGCAACATGGATAGAACTGGAGAGTATTATGCTAAGTGAAATCAGTCAGGCAGAGAAAGACAGATACCATATGTTTTCACTCATATGTGGATCCTAAGTAACTTAACAGAAGACCATGGGGGAGAGGAAAGGGGAAAAAAAAGTTACAGACAGGGAAGGAAGCAAACCATAAGAGACTCTTAAATACTAAGAACAAACTGAAGGTTGATGGGGGGTGGGGGAAAGGGGAAAGTGGGTGATGGGTATTGAGGAGGGCACCTGTTGGAATGAGCACTGGGTGTTGTATGGAAACCAATTTGAAAATAAATTATATATATATATATATATATATATATATATATATATGTGTGTGTGTGTGTGTGTGTGTGTATAAAGAAAAAGAAAAAGAAACATTGGAAAATTAAAAAAAAAAAACAAGGGAACTCCTTAAACCCCATCACCTATTTAACCCATTACCCCATCCACTTCCCTTCTAGCAACCATCAGTTTGTTCTGTATAGGTAAGAATCTGTTTCTTGGTTGTCTCTTTTTTTTTCCTTCGCTCGTTTGTTTCTTATTGAACATATGAGTGAAATTATATGGTATTTATCTTCCTCTGACTGATTTATTTCCCTTAGCTTAATACTCTCTAGCTCCATCCAAGCATTGCAAATGGCAGGACTTCATTATTTTTGATGGACGAGTAATATTCCACCATATACATATATACATATATATGTATATATAAAGCCATATACCAAAAATGTGGTGTATATATATATCACATCTTCTTTATCCATTCATCAGTTGGTGAACACTTGGGCTGTTTCCATAATTTGGCTATTGTAGATAATGCTGCAATAAATATATCGGGGTGCACGTAATCCCTTTGAATTAGTATTTTTGCATTCTTTGGGTAAATACCTAGTAGTGCAATTGCTCGATTGTAGGAAGTTCTATTTTTAGCTTTTTGCGGAAACTCCATACTGTTTTCCAGAGCGGCTGCACCAGTTTGCATTCCCACCAGCAGTGCAAGAGGGTTCCTCTTTCTCCACATCCTCACCAAAGGGTGGTGCCATTTTAAAAAGTAAAGATATATATTTAGAGGGAAGGGATAAAGAAATTTAGCTAGAAGAATGGACTATCAGAGGTGGGTTTTACCATGAAACTAATAAAACTTAAGCTTCAGGGACTCTCATGTGCACAGGTGCCTTCTAAGGCCCTATATTCATAATTTTGTATTATTTTACTTAAAAGGGCCCCAAATATGCATAAGCCTCATACCCCACCAAACCTGGCTCTCTCCCTGTTTACTACAAGATATGAAAAGGTGAAAGCAAAGGGCTCCACAGCCCTAAAACTTACTGATAACACTTCCACAATCTGTGTATCTGAACTCCCAGAAATAGTTCCATGCAAGGTGATACTGAAGTTTGGGTTCCTCAGGCACATTTAAAAACTGAATCTGCGTATACATGTATAATAAGAAAGGAGGATATATTTAGTGTCAGGTACAGCCTAGAAACTACCCAATCTGCAAGGCCAATGTCTGTATACACACCATAGCACCTTCCCATCATGTGGCTTTCATTTTGTTACCCATAAAAGTCATTGAGTGCATTAGTCCTCTCCATGAAAGTTCTAGTTTTCACTGAGATCATTTTTTCTTGGAAGTCATTTCATTTTGAAAATAATTTTTCTCATGGTTACTGATAATACTTCCTCAGGAGATTTAAGTGACTATTTCATTCTCAATTAATTTTGTCCGCTTCTAGGTCTGCAACAATGGATATTGTATTGCTCATCATCTGTTCAGGAACTCCCCATTGAAGGGAGAGGTCTGTGCAGTAATAGAGGTTGTAATGTGACCCATTAAGGATTTCTTTCCCTTGCTAAATTTTGAATGGAATCTGGATGAATATGCTGCCTCTATTTTTAATAATTCCTTTCTTATGCAAAAATGTGTGGGTCATAGTGAGGTTTAATCACAACCCATTGCTCATTTATGAAATACTCTGAACTGCAATTAGTCAGATGCAAATGTGAAGCACTGTTATCGTGCGCACATTAGCAGACTGTCAAACCAAGTTTTTGAATTAGGAAACAATCAAAGAAAAATCTTTGCTTTTTATACTTTCACAGTGAGTTTCTTTTAAAAGAAGAGCTTCCATATCCATTTTTATAAGTATTTCATAGTAAGGTACCTCAAATCTATAGCCAATCAGCTTACATTGAAAGAAAAGATTTCAAAATCTAGATGTATGTTTCTTGGTATATGCATATATTTATACATAAAATTTTTAGGTAAAGTCCTTATTAGAAAATAGTTCTTTGGGGCACCTGGGTGGCTCAGTCAGTTAAGCATCCGATGTTGGCTCAGGTCATGAACTCACCGTTTGTGGGTTCAAGCCCCATGTTGGACTCTGTGCTCAGAGCCTGGAGCCTGCTTCGGATTCTGTGTCTCCCTCTCTTTCTGCCCCTACCCCGCTCATGCCCTGTCTCCCTCTCTCTCTAAAAAATAAACATTAAAAAAAAAAAGAAAATAGTTCTTAACATAACATATATAAGTTTTGTGCCATTTAAGTTAGAGGAAGAACACGAACAAATTAATGCTATTTGTGGGTTAATTTTCAGTATGCTTGAAGTAATCATTAAGTTATATTTCAACTCTAATATAATGTTACCTTATGTGAAAGCATAAAGTTCATGTTGCCTTTTGTACTTAGGGTGTTCACCCATGTGCATAATGTTGTTTGCCACGAGAATAAACCTATACAAATTTTAGGATACCTTGATAATTTATTTTAGATTCCTTTCTATTTATTTATTTATTTATCTATTAACACTGTAAGAAGTCTGAAGATGGGAACCTACTGCTATTGGTTTGGTAGCTCAAGAATGGAGAGGCAAGGTTTTTGTGATTTGTCAGGGCCTTTTCCCTTATTGCCACAAAATGTCTGTTGTAGTACCAGCCATCAAATCTACTTTCCAGAAGGCAACAAAAGGGGGAATATAAAAAGGGTAATGCATTTATCAAGAAAAACAGAGACTTCCCAGCAGCCCTAAACACTCTTCTACTTAGTTCTCCCTCAACACAGCTTTATCGCATCATCAACTCTGTCTGCAAGAGAAGCTGGAATAGCAAGTTTTCTTTTGTATTTATTTATTTCTGTAGTATGTATTTTTCCAGCCTCTATACCAGAGAAACACAGAATAAAAAGAGTTTGAATGGGTGAAGGAACCAACCTATAATATCCACCATAGCCCCAAAGTTAAGTTTCAAAAATATTGATATTGACTTTACTAGAAAATTTTCATTATTCAGTATTTTTAAAAGGAATGTGCTTAATGTAGCTTTTGATCTCAGGGTCATGAGTTCAAGCCCCACGTTGGACATAGAGCTTTAAAATAAATAAATAAATAAATAAATAAATAAATAAATAAAATTTAAAGAATGTGCTTAGTTACAGAATTTCATGACGTTTCATATATTCACTATCCTGATTTTAGCAGTCACATCTAATCCAACTCAATATTGCAAATGAGGATACTGAGATCCGGAAGTTTTAAGTAAACTCGCCCAAGACCACAGTAGGTCTTAATTAGTCCAGATTAAGAGCCCTCTCTGATCTAAGATACACCTTTTATATCAGTGTCCTCCTCCCAGTATAACTAACCACTGCCTACTCTGCCTTTTCTGCGTAAGTACTAAAAAAGAGAGAGACAAAGAGAGAGAAAAGAAAAAAGAAAAGGAAAGTACATCTACCATCGTCTTCAAACTTATTGTCTTCCTCTAAGCCAAAACTCCATACACTGTAACATAAGTTGTAAAAAGTTTTCCAATGCATTTGATATTACTTGGATCAGTATTTAAAATCAGTTTTACAGTATGACCCTCCTTTTCTGGTTTCTCATCCTAAATCTTTTGCTGTTAACTTTGCAGTTGCTATTTCAGAGCACTAAGAACATTAGAATGTCCCTTCCTTCTCTAAAGACAATTGTAATTTCCTGTAAAGAAGCACCTTCTTTTCTATAGTTCCTTATGGCTGCCTGCCTAAGAAAACAGGATACATCCATAAAATAGCCTTAAGAAAATTCAAATTTAGAAAAAGACTAATTTGGGTAATGATTGTTAACAAAAAATTATTTGTTTTACAAACAGTTTTGGTCATTGAAAGCTATAATCATGTACTATTAAATAAAATTGGAACATGTAGGGGAATTTTTCTTAAAATTTATGAAGTGTTTAAAAAGCTTAATCTCTGCATTTTATTACATAATAAGCTCTTCTAGGGACTTCTAAATACGTAATTTTTATTTTCATGCAATTCAGGAGCACATAGAAAGCATTAAGTAAATTAACTCCCATTATTGCCATTGTCTTTTTTCTTTTAATAATTTGTGGTAATTGGATCTATGTTTGAAATACATAAGCATTATATCCTCCAAGCAGAAGAATAGGAATAAACAGTTTTTAAATTATTTTTTATTGGCAGAAAATTCTTTAAAAACACTAATATTTTATAACTAGGTGTTCATAAATTACCAGGTTACTCAGAAAAGTGTCAAGATAAACAACAATGGTAGTACAGACCAGAAGATAACATAGACTTGTCTTAACAGTGGTAGTGCTCAGAGGTCAAGTCTTTGCCCAGCCAAATGATCTATGAGGCCATAGAAGGTATATTTTGCTCTATAAAAGGAAACATAAACAAAGACCTCAGATATAAAGACAACCAACAAGTAACAGTATGACAATGAACTCTGACGGCATGAGGAACGTATAGGCTTTTTTTACATTATGCACAAACAATCCCCCAAATCTCAAAGGTTTATTTCATTTTCATGAAACTGATCCTTGGCCATTCAGCTATGAGTCTCCGCCATAATGTGTCTATTCTAGGGCCTCAACACATAGAGCACAGCTGTCTTGAAAGCACATTTTCTTGGCAGAAAGAGCAGAGCTATGGTGGACACGTGCACTGCTCTAAAAACTTCCCCTTGAAAGTTGCATATATCAGTTTCCCTCATGTTTCATTAGCAAAAGCGAGTCACTTAGCCAAGTCTAACTTCAGTGCTGTGTGAAGTAAAATCCTCTTACAGAGAGGAGCCTCAATAGTATTGATAATAATATAATAATAATATCTGGGGCACCTGGGTGGCTCTGTCGGTTAAGCATCCAACTTCGGCTCAGGTCATGATCTCACGGCTGGTGAGTTCGAGCTCCGCATCAGGCTCTGTGCTGACAGCGCAGAGCCTGGAGCTGCTTCAGATTCTGTGTCTCCCTCGTTGTCTGTCCCTCCCCTGTTCATCCTCTGTCTCCCTCTCTCTCTCTCTCTCTCAAAAATAAATAAACATTAAAAACAAAAATTAAAATAATAATATTTATTATTTTAATAATAATAATAATAATAATAATAATAATATTTATTTATTTAGGCTCATCTATACACCAGTCACTAGGCTAAGTGCTAGCACATAGATTACCCCTTTCCAATTTTGTAACAACCCTACAATTTGGGTACTAATTGTCATCTTTAAGAAGAGGAAATTGAGACAGAGTAAAGTTAATTAATGCTAAAATCCCACAACTAGCAAGTAAACATGGGATCCTAAACTCAGACACAGACAGTCTAACTCCAGGGTTCAGCTCCTAACCCGCATGCTGAAGTAGTACACAAAGTCTAATTGCAGAGTTTATGGAATATGGAATACATAAGACAAAAGATTCAATATTGAGACATATGAGATAAACAAAGGAAATTCATAAGATTTTAATGCTAAGTCAGCAAGTCCTGGTAATACACATATTCAGTAAACTTGGTTACTTGCAAAAGCTTTGCAATATCCATAACACCATGGAAAGAGATATTCTTAGAGATTGAGGCCAAGAAGACCAAGAAGGATAATGTGAGAAAGACTATATTTATCAAAAAAGACCAAAGATTAAGACCAAGGGAACCTAAGAAATTCACCAAGATATGGATCCCTGACCTTTCAGACTAGTGAATTACCTAAAGTAGTGTTTAGGCAGTCCCTTCCTTTGTCCTATGTGTATCACTCTGGAATGAGTTAAAAGGAATAGGCATGAGTGTATAGTATTAGAGCCCAAATTTACACAATCACATGAGGTACGCAGAATGAATACTCCTATTTTCAAAACACACAACTTTCACCCTTTTTTTTTCACCCCATCAATTCTTTCACTATGTCCCACATCCATCAAAATAAGAAAAAAATCTGATATTCATTATATCCCCATCAATTCTTTCACTATGTCCCACATCCATCAAAATAAGAAAAAAATCTGATATTCATTATATTCTAGTGCAAATAAATTTCCATTAATTTTCTCACTGGGGGGGAAAGAAGCTCACTGCTGTTACTATAGAAATGTTTCCGGACACTAAATGTGGGTGGACAAATGAGTATGTAATGCTGTTAGTTACCTACCTTTCCAGTTTATTAGTACCATTCTTTCTCTACTAACTAACCTAACTTGACTCATTCCTGTCTCTCTTGCTTTAACAGGCCCACTTTCTTCTCTGTTTTCTTTCTCTAGCTCTTGAACATAAAATTATCCACAACCTAGGTCACCTGAGTGGTTCAGTCGGTTAAGTGTCCAACTCTTGATTTCGTCTGAGGCCATAAGATCAAGTCCTGCATCAGGCTCCGTGCTTGGGATTCTGTCTCTCCCTCTCTCTCTGGCTCTTCCCCCCCAAAATAAGTAAACATTTTAAAAATTAAAAAAAAATTGTCCACATGTACTTGCATATGCATGTTGAACTTAATTATCATGAAAACTTATCATATAAAATGTTGTATATTTATTTCATTCCTATTATTCCTGGCTTCTAATTTTGGCTCTCTGATACACTAAAAAGGGGGAAAGTTTGTTTTTTTTTTTTAATTAAGAATTAAATTAGGCTTTGAATATAAGCCACATTCTATGGTAAACCACTTACCTTGAATAGACATAGATGACTGAATGGATAAATAAATAAACACGATATTGACTGAGCACATTATTAAATGTGTCAAATCATTTGGGGTTCCAATCTTAACTATCCATTTACACTTTGCTCTTTATAATTTGTGCCTTTGTGTAATCGGTAACCAGTAGCTGAGTTTTACAGAGTCACATTTTCAGTTTAATTTCAACCCGATTTCAGATTCAAAGTAATCGGATCCCATATTCATTTTATAGGGAATATTCACCCATTCCCTCCAGATCTCATCTCTTCTATGTCTGGCTCTCTGCCCAGAAGACAGTCCTCTGCAGACCATACCACCAGGGTTTCCTTGCCTTTGGGCTCCTGGTTGGATTTTGCCGGTGGAAGGCATGGATAAAGAAGTTACACTGGGTATTTAGCCCCATCGCTCCAGCTCTGCCTGCTGGGCCATTGTTTGGCAATGACTACATTCTTCCTCAGCCTGAAGCTCCTGCAAATATACCTCTCACAAGGGTCTGCTCAGAGGCACTCACCCCTCAACACCTCAAGCTGAGGGACATTAAGAACTTGCTACCATTGCTGCATTCCAAATACTTCTCTGTTACTTGATGACTCCTCCAAACTGTCTACACCTGTATACGGAGTGACTTAAACCCTCCTTACCCCTTTGATTGTGCCATCTGCTTTTCTGTTTAGATTACAATATAGGCTAAAAACCACCTATCCTAAGAATAAGGTTTTAAGTCAGGCAGCCACAAAATGCTCTGATTGCAGCTACCATATAGTTCCATCATCATCACAAGACTAAGACTGAAGAATTCTTTTAAGGCACAACGGGAGCTCACCAAAGTCTAGAGTTCCAATGTTTTCTGAGAATCTGGGATTTTCCTATCCAATGTAATTCAAGGTATGTAGGGCACGTGTATATTCCTCCAAGCTTTAGCTTCACCATGCAGGGAAGGGTTACTATTTGTGTGTATGTGTGTGCACATGTATGTATGTGTGTGTGTGTTTCAGCTTAAGATGCACATGTATGTCTTCAATAGATATATCTAACACAATAATTATAGTATTGACATAACATGTAGCAAGTTGCATTGAAATGGATCATATAAAGTATGTGAATTAGGAGCCAAAAAGGAACCTGTTTTTGAAGTAGTTGTCTCAGAAAAGCATTCTAGTGTGTTTTTAGGGGCCACAATTAAAGAAAGTAATATTCCTGTTAGTCTTCAAATGAAGGTGTTCAGTACTCACAGCAGGCAAACTTAGAATAGATAGTCTAACACTATAATGAGGTGTTAAGAGAACTGGAAGAATAAGAAGCTTCAGATTTGAGGCTAACCACTGTATGTAAAGAAAAGAGAAAACTGTGGTTCATCTTCCATTTGGTTATTTCATTAGTGTGATGGTTCATATTAAAACTACCAAACAATGGAAACAAGGAAGTTTGTTGGGGAAAAAAAGTCAAATCAATAAAAATCATCTTTAAAGATTGCAAAATCATCAGCAAAATACAGCTGACTCAATGAATGTGCATTAGTCCCCTAATGCAGTAACGAAAAGTTTAAACTATTTCTGTTGATTTAAAACCACATATTTCCGGGGCGCCTGGGTGGCGCAGTCGGTTAAGCGTCCGACTTCAGCCAGGTCACGATCTCGCGGTCCGTGAGTTCGAGCCCCGCGTCAGGCTCTGGGCTGATGGCTCGGAGCCTGGAGCCTGTTTCCGATTCTGTGTCTCCCTCTCTCTCTGCCCCTCCCCCGTTCATTCTCTGTCCCAAAAATAAATTTTAAAAAATGTTGAAAAAAAATATATAAAAAAATAAAACCACATATTTCCTTACTATTCTTCCAGGCTTGATATTATTTGTATTTTTATGTGCTTTTTAATGTTTATTTATTGAGAGAGAAAGAGAGAGGGAGAGAGAGAGAGAAAGAGAGAGAGAGAGAGAGAGAGAGAGAGAGAATCCCAAGCAGGCTCCACGCTGTCAGCACAGAGCCCAGCACAGTGAGATCATGACCTAAGCCAAAACCAAGAGTTGGGTGCTCAACCAACAGATCCAACAAGGTGCCCCTATTTGTATTTTCTAAAGATAATGTCAGCATTATACCCCTTCTGGATGCTTTTATCTTTATACCTTAAAGAAATGGACTTTCTCTAATGAATCCAGAGTACTGTAATATCCCCTACCCCATCAATAACCTCTTTTTTCTCTTCAAAAAGAGACTTTGATCTTTTTTTTCTTTAACAAAACTTTCCTAGTATTGGTTGAAAACCCTGGAAAAATAGAACTCAGCAACTATATTTTACATGGTATTACTCATCTCATAGCAGTTGCAGGCTTCAGTGCTTTAAAAAAGCTTTTTAGATTTGTAATATACAGTAGTCCTCCCCTTATCTGTGGTTCAGCTTTCCATGGTTTCTGTTACCTGCAGTCAGCCTCGGGTTCAGAAACAGATGACCCTCCTTCGGATGTATCACCACTGTCATTATGCCTACATCATCAGTCACTTCATTTCATCTCATCACGTAGGCATTTCATCTCACACCCTCACAAGGAGAAGGATGAGGTCGTAGTCACATAGCTTTTATTACAGTATAGTGTTAGAAGTGTTCTATTTTATTAATAGTTAGTATTGCTAATCTCTTATCATGCCTAACGTACAAATTAAACTTTATCATAGGTATGTACATATGGGAAAAAAATAGTATCTATAGAGCTCAGTACTATCCATGGCTTCGGGCATCCACTGAGGAACTTAGAATGTATACTCTGCAGATAAGGGAGACTACAGTATTTCTTAAATATGTATCATTTCTCCCTACTGCCTTGTGCATTACTCAAATTTGTCCATTTAACACTAAAGAACAAAGTGCTATTTTTCCTAACTCTTTGGCTTACTAGTAAGAAAAGCATATTTTATCATCTTTAAATATGAAATGGATCCATGATTTTTAAAATATGTTACTTTGTAGTCTGACAAAGAAAATAGGACACAAAAGACATAAATTAATGTTAAGAAAAAGCTTACTGGGGAAAATATTTCTACCTCCTTGCTTTTCTCACTTAGAAATTTTGAAAGGATGAAGATTTCCCCAGAAAGGACTGGGGAATTTCAGAAGAACTAATAGGACATATTCACAAATCCTTATATTGAAATGTTATTTTAATATATTTCATTTGGAATTATTAAGGAATCCTCTTTCCTCCTATTTCAATATGACTTAACCTCAATAGTAGCCAAATATTTATGCTACAACAAATTCTTTTGGTGACTAATTCCTGTATTTCAAATAATGACTTTTCTACAGTTTTATTTAAACTTAGGGCCTGTGAAGAAAACGCTTAACTGTTTTAGAACACTCTGTTTGGAATTTTGAGTTAAATACAGTGGACTGAACAGGCATTTGTCTTGGGTTCTCCTAAAACCCCATTAAAATGACAATAATGATTGTTTTGAAGAATAAATCCATAAAAACAGAAAGAATAAGAAGGAAGACAACAACAGCACAATTGGAGAGGTTGCAAAACAAGATGGATGAATTATAAATGGTTAAGAAGCTAAGAGAAACCTTAAAATAAAAATAAGTCAACTCATGACTCAAGAATTGGAAATAACCCATACCCCTAATCATGGAACTGGCTAGTAGATACAGTATTGGAAATACAGAGTTAGTAATACTGGCTCTGAAAAGTTTTCAGAAAGAGTTTGCCCTTAGGAGATAATTTAATTGTGAACCACTGGATGCCTGGGGAAACTGAGGAGACATATCTGTCACATTACATTGATAAGTAGACTTCACAGTAGACACCTGAACTGCCAGTGCCCACTGTCCAGTTGATGCCCAGACTTTAGCAATTGGATTAATACTCCCTGGAATGGACTGAGGAAAATGATACTAGAACTCCTGTAGGTTGAGGGTAAGATTTCTCTAAAACAGAAGGAAGAGTATACTGTGGATGTTTGAAAAAGGATGTGCTTATTGCATTGCGTGAGGGGTGGGGGAGTGGGGGGTGTAGGGAGATGGGGAGTGAGACAAGGATTTCAAAATAAATAACATAATAAATACCTAGGGTGCGTCCATGAGGGACCCCCAATAGCAGGTTTGAGTGCTGCTCTCTTCGCACTATGTCAGTCATACTTAGTTGTGACAGCTTTCAGTTGCCTGCAATGCTTTAGTAATTCTGGTATATCCTTGTAGCCTGGTGTGCATGATTTGTAGGGAATAGACACATAGGACAGTGAAGGAAATGCTGCCTGTTGCACAGAAAGTCCTCTAGAAGGGCACCTGTTGGAACAGAACAGCATCACAGTTCCAGGGAAAGAGCCAGCCACAAAGTTTGTGGTGATCAACAGGAACACATGGCGAGAAAAAGCAGCTGAGGGCAGGCGCTCAGAACAACTGTGAGAAAAACTCAATCTCAAATATTCTGGAAGGCGGTGACGGTGAGGGAGTATTGCAGCTGGTTTCCCCAGAAAGCAGACTCTGAGAAAGAGGATAGTGTGCAGAGAGCTTACTAAGCAGAACTCTTGGGACCAACCTTTTGTGGAGAAAGAAGTCAGCAGGATTGGGCAGAGGGAGAAGCTGGGCTGTATGTACTGCAACCACACACAGCCTTGAATGAGCCACAATGAGCTCTGAAGCTGGAATGGCCCTTTCTAGTCATCTTGAGCCAGGGTGAGGTGGCTGAGCCTTTTTTGTCCTTAGTTCAAAGGCATGCATTTGGGCAAGGACGCTCTCTTCAACAAAGGATAACTCTTTCCATCAGCTGAGGAAATAAGCCCTTCAGTTCTGAACGGGGGATTTGGACAGCACAGTATAGTATCCACCATAGTAGAGAAGACTGAAAAATGTTGAAATAGAACATGAGTTTCAGTAGAAGGTTGCTAAACTGCTTTGTGAGAAGAGTAGACTTGGTTACATGCAGGGAGAGGTTTTGTTTTGCAGAGGATGGAGGGTAAACACACCGAAAAAGTGTGTTTGGGTAGTAAGGAGAGTTCTGAGAGGTAGTGGAAGGGGTGAAGGAGGAGAATGAAGGCACGATAGCTGGTAGACTAAGATTAACTTTGCCGGGGCAGGGGGGTCGCGGGGGGAGAGAGTAGGGGAGAAGGGTTGCAAAGAAGTGAGGGGATTTTTATTACATTTTAGCTATGTGGTATGCCTGTGTGAACCTTCTTCTCTATCAAACCACAAAATCTGCAATAAATTTTTCATTATTCACCAAGACATTGTGGAATTGGATGTTTCCTGCTGTGTTTTATTTTATTTTCAACTACAACAAAGTGTGAGTACTGTCTCTGAGCAGCCTTGAGCCTTTAAGGCCTAGACTGATCACTTAGGGGCCAGCCCCATCTGGCAACAGATGCCTTCACAGTGAACATGATGGTGAAGTTCAGAGCAAAAGTAGAAAAAGACTCGTGTTCGGTATTATCATCAGACAAACTTTAGGCATGTCAAAACACGTAAAATCATTCTGTTTGCACCATCACTGTCTAAAAAGACAACAACCTTGGAATTGGAAATTTGATCTCATGAGCAAATCTCTTTAAATATCATCTATGTATGGAGTGCTTCCAAATGTATCCCCTAGCCAGATCTCTCCCCTCATTCCAGGCTTTGTGGCTGCTACTCAACAAATTTGCTTAGATGTCCCAAACCAGGTGTCTGATCTTCTCTCTGCAATCGAGTACCCCTTAGAGTTTTTCTCTCCTCAGTTAATAACAACTCCAAACTTTCAACTACTCAGGCCCAAAATTTGGATTCACGTTTAATTTCTCTCTTTCTCTCATAAACTATACCCAATTCATTAGCAAATCCTGGTAGCTTTGCCTTCAAAATATATTCAGAGTCTGACTGTGTCTCTCCATCTCCACCATTGCTCCCAAACCATCATTACCTCTCACCTGGATCAGTTTAGTAGCCTCTTAACTAGTCTTCCTGCTTCCACCTTGTTCCTCTACAGCTTATTCTCAGGGTGGAAACCAACACAAATAGAAGTCAAAGTCTTGGCAATGGCCTACAAGATCCCTAGATGATCTAATTTTCTACTGCCTTCTGACCTGATGTCCTGTAACTCTGCCTCTCATTTTCCACGGGTATCCCTGTTGTCCCTAGCTGGTATCCCATGCCAGGCACACCACTGCCCACACTCTTTGCATTTGCTGTTCCCTTTGCAGCAATGTTTTTCTCCCTAATATACACAGAATACACCCCCTTTAATACTTTAGTATTTACTCACAAAGCACCTCCTTAAATTCGACAGCCCTCACATTCTTTCATTCCTTATTTCCCTTCCTTCCTTATTTCTATGGTACCTATCTCCATATGATATACTATATTTTTTACTTATTTATTTGAGTACTATATATCTTCCTCCATTTCCATTTAAAGCAAACTCCACAAGGCTAGAGATTCTTATCCTATTCAGTGTTATATTGCTAACCGTCTGGAACAGTACTTGGCACGTAGCAAGCAGGTGATAAAATTGACTGAATGAATTTCATAAGTTAATTTTACACTATGAGTATTTGAGAAGGTGCATGTCTTCATCTTGATCTTTATCTTGAGGATTTCATCAAGTCTCAGTACTAAATACCTGTGCAAATAGTAGAGTTTCATTAGGCGATGTCATCTAGTATGTTTTTACTCCAAGCAAAAACCTGCTGAACATTATCTTGCTATGAGTATATGCAGGAGGCAATATAAAAGATAGTTGTGGTCCAAACCCCAAATCCCAATCCATTCCTTCCAGTTCACTCCTCGTGTAAACAGAGTTTCATGTAACATTTCTAACAGAATGGAATCATTTGGGGAAGGTAGAATGGAAAACCGAGTGGGTAGCTTGAGAGAAAAACACTGGAAGTCGTAATTTGCCTTTCATAAATTCACACAAGTGAGAAATTCATCTAAAAATGGAAATTCTAAAACAACCAGAAAAAAAATGACTTACGAACCAAATTTTTGTTTTTCTTTCTCTTCTTTTGTAAAAAATGGCTTCCATTTGCTGTGACTCCATCACCTGAAAGGGACCACTGACATTGGTAAATGCACTCCTGGAGCACATCTGTCCTTCCATTCCCATCAATCAGCAACACAAAGTAAGTGCCCGCTTTTCATATCAGATATTGTGATGTGTTTAAGAGGCACCTGGGTGGCTCAGTCAACCGACTCTTGGTTGAGCATCCGACTTGATTGAGCATCTTGGAGAGCATCCGACTCTTGGTTTCAGCTCAGGTCATGATCTCACACTTCATGGGATCGAACCCAGCGTCAGGCTCTGTGCTGATAGCATGGAGCCTACTTGGGATTCTCTCTGTCCTTTTCTCTCTCTGTCCCTTCCTTACTTGTGCACGCACACTCTCTGTCTCAAATAAATAAACTTAAAAAAAAAAGAAGAAAAAAAAGAATCAGACAACACTATCCTTAGTCTTTTTAATTTTTCCAATTGGACTGAAGAGCATTGGAAAAGCAATTATACCTCTTTAATTCACACACTACTAAAGCTGAATTTGTGACTATTCAGAAGGAGGCCAGGGTAGTTTTTGTACTACCTCCAAAGAGAATCTTTATTAAATAAATGAATTTTCCACAAAATTTCATGAAAACTATTTTAACTGTTTCAGGCCACTATTTTCAAGTACCTTTAAGCATTTAAAAATACTCATTTACACACAGCTTGTTGTTATGTCATTCAGAAATAATTTTGATCTATTTACTAAAAGCAAGTCAGCAAAGGACATCTAAGCCAACGTTTCTTTCAGACCTAGCTATGGTAGCTTCCTTAAAAGAAGTAAAAAACTGTAATTATTTGTAAATCTTTTTTTAGCTGAGGATTTTTCACATTAAATATAAATTAGAGTGGTTTCCCTATACTTAAATAAATTTTAAAACATACAACTGAACTTACATAGAAATACACACAAATGCTATATAGGTGAGTGGGGGGAGAAGGAAGGAAGGACAGATAGATGGAAGGAGAAATGGACAGAAGGAAGGATGGAAGGAATAAAGGAGAAATAAAAACATAAACATTATTTTTAAGGTAACTAAAACCAACTATGTCACAACAGATTGCTCAGCTGGACAACCAAAGCCCTTCATAAACTGGTTCTATCTTTTTCAGTTCATCCACCAAATAAAGATATTTTGTATATTTATTACTGATCTGGAAAATTTCCCAAATATAAGGACCATAAAATTTAGATATTTTGTATCCTCAGTTAGTAGATGGATTTGGACATGGCATGTAGTTAAGGCCTATTACCCAAAAAATGTTTTGGTCCTAGACCTTCCATTTCTCTCTCTCTCTTTTTTTTTTAAATTGATTTTTGAGAGAGATAGAGAGACATAGCACAAGCGAGGGAGGGGCAGAGAGGGAGACACAGAATTCGAAACAGAATCCAGGCTCTGAGCTGCAAGCACAAAGCCCAACACGAGACTCAAACTCATGAACCATGAGATTATGATCTGAGCCGAAGTCGGACATTTGACCAACTGAGCCACCCAGGTGCCCCCCATTTCTCATTTTTGTGTGGCAACATAGCGTAGGAAATCTAGAGCTCTATAGCCAGACACCCCGACTTCAAATTCTGGCTTTACCCTTTACTAGCTCAACAAGCATATCACAACCTCCCTGTGCCTCAGTTTCCTCATCTATAAAATGAAGGCATAATAGTTGTATATAATTTATACTTTGTTGCAAACATGAAATGAGTTATTGCCTATAAAGTGCTTGGTATGGTACTGGCATAAAGTAAGTGCTCCATAAGTGCTAGCATTAATTATTACTGCTATTGTTATTGTGGCTGAAATTCAGTCATTATCTTTATATTTAGTTTCTTCCTGTACTTAGTGAAGATTACTGCCCTGTCACATGCCTACCTTTCAAGGTAAACCAGCAATGTAGCAAAGGCTCATGAAGGAAGGCTAGCCTCAGTCTGTTAAATGCAGGATGAATAATCAACATTGAGATAAGTAAATCAAAAATATCAGAATAATATAGCTAAATTCTATTAAAGATATTTGAGGCTGTATTCACTGCTTGGATAGGACAACCCAATGATTGATGATTCCCCCAAATAACACTGATATTCAACAATCTAGTATTGTATAGATTTTTATATAGGTTCCTACCTATATATGTCCACATTTGTCTTAGATTCTTAGAGTGTTGGGATAAAGGAAATAAAGTATACCTTCATCAACAGAGTCACAGCTTTAGACATTTATTCCCTGATATAAAAATCAAGCCATAGGCACTAGAGTAGCCTTACACTCTCAGGTTAGAACTAAGTTCTTGCCTTTATGAAAAGAAAAGAAAATGGTCCAGATTACTTTATCTTCTGACCAAAAAAAAAAAAAAAAAATGCTATTAAACAACATACAAAGAAGAAATTTAAGGTATTCATTGATCAACAGCTATTGCCTTTAGAACATCAGTAGTGTGTATATATCATGCTCTTTGAAGTGAATTCTTGTATGTAAAAAGCAACTCTATAATTTGCAATAACTGTTTACACATGTTATTTCATTTGATCTTTATAACAATCAACAAAGGGATAAATATAAATACCACGTAAAGTAGATATTAATACTTTTTAAAACTATGTCTTAGGGAACCTAAGGACTAAGCCATGGTCAGATGGCTAGTAAATAGGGGAATCAGATTCAGACTCTAAATCAAATTATTTCAGTATTCAGTAACTTCTTGTCAAGGGTGTATTATGTGCTAAATACTATACTAAACTCTAGGGCTGTAATTACTCTTTGCCTTTTACTGGTTTTCAGTCTTGGCGAGATGATAGAAGAGCAACAAAGTCATTACAGTACAATGATAATGGAAATTTCATTCATTGATTCATTCATTCAATATTTGTTGCCTATTGTATCAGTATGTTCTAGCAGGAAACAGTGGCATACTCTGTATTTATCTAAGTATTTATCTCTGGCTATGGCTTAGTTATGGTCCCAACAGAAAACAGGTAGTACTCCCAAATTAGATAATTTAAGTAAGGCTTAATAAAGGCAAGATTTATATGGGTAGAATCATCCAACTTCCCAGGAGTAATAACAGTTGGCCTGTTACTACCTTGAAGCTTCTATCAAGGTAAGAATGCAGTAACTGGAATCCAGGAGAATCCAGTAGAGAGGGCCATCTTGAAAGGAACTGTATTCTTTGAATGCAAAACAATATCATCAGGATGATATTCCAAGGTGGGAGCCAGAGACATAAGTACACCAAACTCACTCTCCTCTGACCCCTGATGAGATTCCCATTGGCTAAACCCAACAGGAAGCAAGAGGTTAAGGTTGTAACCCATAGATGTACTCCATACAGAGCCGTCTCAAAAGGCATAAAAGTGTATGGAGAACAGTAGGATGTGAGTATGGAGAGGCCAACAATTCTAGAGGGCAAAGGTCTGAAGTCAGTTTGCACATCACTGCAATCTGTGTCTCCATGGTCAAAGGACCTCCAATTCTGTGTGGGTAATCCTCCTCTGCCTTCCTTTTATAAGGACACTTGTGATGGCATTTAGGACCCACCCAGAAAATCCAAAATAACCTCCACACACATCTCAAAATCCTTAACTTAATCTCTTATGCACAGACCCCTTTTCAAATAAGGTAATATTTGTAGGTTTCAAAGATTTAGGGTATGGTATCTTTGGGAGACCATTTTTATACATGCCACAGTTTTCATTTTCAAATGTGAAAAGACAATATATAATACCCAAAACTGAAAAATGAAGCAGTAACAAGCCTGTTTTTCAGTGACATGTAGGTATATACCCAAAGAATTAGCTAGAAAGGGTAAAATCGCTGACTCTGTGTAGGGTTAAATAAACATGGAGGAAGACATCCTCAACCAGGACTCCACTAGAATATTAAAAAAAAATTCTTTTAATGTTTATTTACTTTTGAAAGACAGAGGTAGAGTGTGAGTGGGGAGGGGGCAGAGAAGGAGATGCAGAATCTGAAGCAGGCTCCAGGCTCTGAGCTATCAGCACAGAGCCCAATGCAGGGCTTTTACTCAGGGACTGCAAGATCATGACCCAAGCCAGATGTTTAACCTACTGAGCCACCCAGCTGCCCCTACTAGAATAAATATTTAAACCTTAGTGCCCTAAAGCATCCATCGTGTGTTAGTAATTATCTTCTCTAGTATGCTTCATGAAGGGACTATCGCTCCACTATTAATGGGAAATTGGGAAAAAGAAAAAAAGTCCCTCAAATCCTATTCTGTAGGGCTTAATTTTCTAATGTAACCCTGGTTGAGAGAGGCATTTGGAGCTGGACACAAAAGTAAAAGTAAGCTTTAAAAAAGTAAAGTAAGGGGTGCCTGTGTGGCTCAATCAGTTAAGCATCTGACTCAGGTCATGACCTCCTGGTTCCTGAGTTCGAGCCCCGAGTCGAGCTCTGTGCTGACAGCTCAAAGCCTGGAGCCTGCTTCGGATTCTGTGTCTCCCTCTTTCTCTGCCTGCCCCTGCTCATTATATTCTCTCTCTCTCTCTCTCTCTCTCTCTCTCTCTCAAAAACAGATAAACATTAATTTTTTTTTTAACTAAATAAAAGGAGAAGGAGTGGAAACAACATCTTTCAAGGGTTTCAAAAGTCTAGTATTAA
The DNA here is from genome assembly GCF_028018385.1 of Neofelis nebulosa. Lineage (NCBI taxonomy): Eukaryota > Metazoa > Chordata > Mammalia > Carnivora > Felidae > Neofelis > Neofelis nebulosa. The sequence goes on from NC_080785.1 coordinate 58,921,577, forward strand.
GAGCAGAAGAGAAAGAGGAAGTTCTGACAGTTGCACAAGTTTCCTAAAGGAGATGAGAGAGTTTGGTTTTAGACAGAAGGAGAGGCACCTATTCTTTCACAGCTAATGAGGGAAGAAAGAAATGGGATAGATGCTGGTAAATTTTAGGTGCATAGCAAGAAGTTGAAGAAACTCATACGTGGTAACTCTCACTTTTTCTGTGCAAAAGAGATTTTGTATGATTATACTTCACTCCCCACTTCATTATGACTGTCATCGATAAAACAGAGTCATTAACATACAACAACTCTGAAAGATCACTTTGTCTTCTTAAAGAAGTAATCCAACTTCAACTTGGTATCTGTGTTAACATCAGCTAATAATCATTTTCTGAAGTGTTCTATTCAATTTACATCTCTCGCCTCCTAGAAGGAAGAATGTTAATGGTGAGGAAAGCTGTCAAGTCTCTGATTACTGCCTACAAATGTTATCACTTGCTACTGTTCAACAATGTTCTGATGAAAATATTACTACTAATGGAACAACATGCATATGTTCTTAGGATAGAAATAGTATTGCGACATTCTGCTTGCTTACAAGTAAAGTAAATTAACATTGAACTGAGGTGAAAAGTAATTCCTTGAACAAAGTTCTCATGAAATTTTAGCTCTGAATGCACACATTTCATTGAAGATTGCAAGAGACTTCATTCAGACTTGAACACTTAACCTAAATAAAAATCTCATCTCTTAGTAGGTATTATTATGGAATTAAAGCAGTTAATGCAGCTCCAATCTCATATTTCTGGGTACACTAAATTGTGTTTAGTATCATAAACTCTCCCCAAGCGGTTGACAAAGGACAAAAGATAGAGCCAGAAACCACCATCAAATCAATCTATGAGTAAATTTCATACCAGCCATCTATCTAGTTGGCTTTCTTGAATTCAAACTAAATTTTATAAAACCATGTCCAATATCTTCATTGATGATGACAGTAATGCAAATTTCTTTTTTTTTTAATTTTTAATGTTTATTTATTTTTGAGCTTTCAGCACAGAGCCTGATGTGGGGCTCGAAACCACAGTGAGATCATGACCTGAGCTGAAGTTGGATGCTTTACCAACTGAGCCACCCAGGCAACCCAACAGTAATGCAAATTTAAATGTAAACGACTTTTAGCCTACAGTGTATTAAAAAGTAAAGGGTAGGTAGATGCAAGAATTTTACATGAAGTAAGGAATAGCAAAGGAATTTTTAAATTAAAACCACAGAAAATTTATATTTAACAAGCATACTGAGCTTTTTCATGTGCTTTAACCAACAGTTCCAAGAGTGAAACTTTATTCTAAGGAAATAATTTTATGTACGGATGCCATTTAGAGGTAAAGATGTTCATCACAGCATTGTATTTAGTTTAGAATTATTCTTAGTTTTAAAAGCTAAGAAACTATCATTGGGAGAGGGGAGTGGGCAGTGAGGAAATGTCATTGCACATCTGTTTTCATAATATACTACTATGCAGCTATTTAACAGAGTAAATAATAGATAGATACCCAAAATGTATTAAGTGGTAAATACAGGTTGCCAAACCAAATACAAAATGTGATCCCAGGGTTGCCTATTTATAGTGTATATGCATACAAATTTGTGTTTAAAAACATAGGCAAAAATGTGGAAGAATACACACTAAATTTTATTGCATTTATTTGTGTGGTGGAATTACTGTTAATATATACACTTAAATTTCTATAACTAACATGAATTATTCATATAATGAGAATACGAAAGAGAATTTGCTTTAAAAATTATGTTTGCTAGGTGTTTTGAATGACTAAGTGAAATCCCCATGTCATATCAAATGCAAAAGCAGGATATGAAACTGTACATAAAGCATGAAATTTGTCACAAAAAAATGCAAGAAATATGCCAAAACGAGCACTAGGATTTTAAGTGACATTTTTTGTATTCATTTATACTTCTTCACACTTTTCAAAAATTTCAACAATGAATATTTATTCATTAAAAAACAAGAAATAGAGAAACATAAAGATTCATAGAAAGTGTAGAATTCCATGCAAAAAAACCTAGTAACTAATGTTCACCATTGAAATTTTTCCACTGGAACGTGCTCAGTATGGTGTTTATGAAAGGCACTTCCTGCCAAATGTTCATTTATTCCTTTAAAAAATGATCTAGAAACTTCATAGACTAGACCTCCCAAATTTCTAGCTTCGGGGGCTAAGTATGGCTACCTCAATCAAGTCTGAACAAACCAGTGGCTGAGGTGAAAAAGTTTTTAACGGAAGACTAAGCAATCACGTAATGTGTCCTTGAGCCATTGTCAAGCAGTTAAATATAAAATAGAGATAACAATGCTTTAAATTCAGAGGTTGAAAAAGAGGACACTAATGTGACTTAAGAAAATTTAATAAATGGGTGAGGGAGTGTGGGGAGAGCAAACGTGTAGGACTTAAATTAAGCTTTAAAAGATGGACAATATTTGACTAAAACCAGGGAAAAGATTTCATATAGTCATCATGTATGCATAACTCGATTGAAAATTAACACCTTATTACTTAGACATGCAAAAAAAAATAGTCTTCTTGTGATTCACAATGGTCATAGTATTTATCTTGAGCCCAATTCTGGAGGAAGCTGGTGGGGAAAGTGAGTATTGTAGGTGAGGGATGCAAACTTAATAAATGTTGGTTTCTCAGTCTCTTAAACTTTTATTGGTGACTCAATATTTTAAGACTAATGCTCAAGTTTTCAGATTTCCTCTAGAGGCAATGTAAGAATAAGTTACTTTATATAAAAAGAATAGTTGGTGTAATCATAAGGTTGTGAAAGTTCCTGATTGTATTTCTCTCTCCATAGACTGGCCATGGTAAAATGGAGGCATGCCATATCTTTAAATAATGGAATTTAGCCATGCTATCTTTACCAAGAACAGATGTTAATTTGGGAATAGCATAGTCTAAATCTCAATCTAAAGACTGTGAATAGAAATGTTTTCTCAATTAGCGAGGAGCCTCCCCCTTCCCATATTGTGAAATGTCACATTTGGTTTCTTCCATCTGAGGGACCCTACAGAGAAATCATCTCTTATAAGGAGTTACAAGGTATTTTAAATGCTGTTCCCTTGTTTATCTAAGAAAGAGCCAAGATTCTAGAAATTTCTTTAGGCTTAGTGGTTTGGAAGTGTGGGGAATCAGGGAGACAAGGATGCCAATACTTTTTTTAGGCACCCTCTTCTTCCCATTCAGCTTTCCAACTGTGCTGCCCTTCTGCCTTGCTGACTAAAGGGACTAATTGCTCACCACTCACTTGGTGGCTTTCAATTCTGTGTCTTTTCACTAAAGAGAACTCTCTCTGGGCTCTGCCACAAATCCTGAGAAAGGAAGGAGTTGAAGAGAGAAGATCTGGGCTGAAGGATGTGTTATGCCTTGTGATTCATTCAAAATTTCCTTTTCCTTTTGACCTTTATCCACTGTGTCTGGGTCAAGTCTGTGAACCTCAGCTCCCCTGCCACTCAGGATGCATTTCTCCATCAAGGATACTGCCAGGGAAGACTGAGCATGGGTTTTATTACCAGCCTGGGGAGACCAGCCATCAACTCTAACAACTCCAGTCATTGTTCCTCAGTCCATTTCAGGAAGGACTGTATATGTCTTATTACTCCATATCCTAGCTTACCCCTCTCTTTGGGTCACCCACCACTAATCAAATGTGTCCTGAGCTTCCAGCACCTACCAGGCCCTGAGCTTCAGCTCAAATTGGAATTAAAAAAATGGAAAAGTCATGTCTCTATATTAAAACACAGCAGAGGCTAAGGAGGACTTAAAGGCAGACATGGAAAAATTTCATCTTAAGACTGGACTGTAGAGGGTCTGGGAAGGGGGTGGGTGCTGGTGGTGTCAGGAAGGTAAACTAGGGCTAGATTACAGAGAACCTTTAATTCTGAGTGAAAAAGACAAGATGCGACAAATCTTATTTTTTAAGCAGTGGTATTTCTGTGATTTATGTCAACAGTTTATTTTTGAATCTTAAAAAAAGTTATTTTGGTCACTTTAAATATACCACAAGCACATTTTTAAACTCTTAGATTTGTTAACACCTGCAGCTTTGTCATTGTACAAAATAAGTCACATTAAATGCTAAGTGGAAAAGCTTAAATTAAGTCTTTCAAGAATAGCCTCATCTGGAAACCAATGCTGATGGTGAGGTTTGGGGGCACCACTGCTCTAATACCATGCTTATCATTCTTAAATTTGACTCTGTGATAGAACTTTGAGGAGATGTGAGGAAAGGAGGCAAATTTCTTGCTGGCCATTCATCAAAATCTTTAGTGAGTATCTATTAACACATGATCTATGCTAGGTACTCTTTAGGAGGAAGCTGAAATCATGGTTCACCCTTTTCATATTTATAACCCTAAAAGAAACTTAATTCTAAGAACTCCAATGCCTCAAATAGAAGTTCATATTGATTTTTAGCCTATCATCATAAATCTATTACACTATCTTCACTTTTTCAAGAATCCTCCAATAATGCTAAATACATTTTAGTTATTGAGTACCTACTCTATTATTTATCTACTGAGAACCAATTATGTGCTGACCTTTACATATATTACCTAATTTAATCTTCACAACAACCTCATGAGGTAGATTTTACTATCCTCATTTCAAAACAAGTAGACTGACTCTCAGCAAAATTAAATAGCAGGGCTTAGTTACACAGCTAAAAAGAACCCAACCTAGTTTTGCCTGATTGCAAACCTGTGCTCTTTCTCCCTCACACATTGTCTGGGCAGCAAGTTAGGAAAATACAATATTTAGAGGATTACGATGAGGACATACACCCAGCATGGAGGGCCATAAATATTGGCATGTCTGGTTCTGCCTAATAGAGTGAATTAGCCAAAAAATCTCCCCACGGAGAAACAGAGATCTAAGTCCAGATTTAAAATATAAGTGCTTTACTAGATAAAAGAGTTTAGCATATCATGTTCAAACATAAGTCTGAATGAAAAACCACGTTGGTTTCAGAGACCTTCTGGGATCTGATAATGTTAGAGCACAGAGTGTATGTGTAAGAGTGATACAAAGTGAATTAGGCAGGGAATAAATCATAAAAAGCATCCTAGAGTTTTGCTTGATGGAAAGGTCTTGTTTCCAGAAAATATTTAATTTATAGGAATTGTGTGGTTATAACTGAGTTTCCTTTGCTCAAGTTGCCAAATGGAAAATGCGGTACCCAAGCAAAAATGATTTGTTCATTTATTGAGTATTGTAATGTGCCAGAAACTGTGTAAGGCACTGAGGATAAAGACCTAAGGAAGAGGATACTCTATTGTAATTGATACTGAGGTTGACTGTTCTTCATCCCAATACACCCCCTTGCTGTAACAGGACTGACCTCGGAGACAAGGCTGGAGTGATTTTCTAAGTCAAATATAATAATTCCATCTCCCTTTCAATGCCACATTTAAGCCAGTCTGAGTTTCTAAATGTTCTTGAGATAATGCTTGTCCTTAGGTGGACTCATCATTCAGTTTTTAGGAGACTGATGGATGAACTGATTGATACACCGCTTTGTTCCAAAAACAAAGATTTCAGCCCAGCCTGCAGATGTGCATGCAAAGTACCAGAATAAAGAACAAACTGATAAAGAGGTGCCTGGGTGGCAGACTCTTGATTTAAGCTCAGGTCATGATCCCAGGGTCGTGGGATGGAGTCCCACATCAGGATCTACGCAGAGCATGAATCCTTCTTAAAATTCCCTCTCTCCCCTGCTCTCTTTCTCTCTCCCTCAAATAAATGAAAATGAAACAATAAGTAAATAAAAGAATAAACTGATGAAGAATTGAAAATAAGGGGACTAAAAGGATAGTGAACAGCTACTAGAAAAAGCAAATTTGACCCTAATGTTCCTAGAAGAAAAAGCACAAAAGAAAAACATGAATAGTTAATAAAAATCATCAACCAATTGAATGATAACAAAGCAACAATAGCTTATACTTAGTAAGTACTTATGGTCCAAGCACTGTTCTAAACACTTATGATATATTAATTTATTTAATTCATATTAATTCATTTAATCTATAGCACAACCCTATAAGTGTTTTCATCCCCATCTTTGAAAGGAGAAAAAGTGAGGCCCATGAAATTTAATTAAATTATTTAATTATCTAATAAGTACAGAGCTAAGAAGAAAAATAAAAACAAATGAGTAGCTCAAGGGAAGCACAGTATTCTTAATACATTGCCAGAGAGAAATATTTCTCAAGGGTCCTTATAAAGGGAGATTTTGCATTATAATAATTAACTTGGTTGTGCAGTAATGCAGAAAATTCCCTGGCAGATAAATAAGATTTTTTGTTTTTAATGTCCGTGAAGGATAAGATTTAGAAGTAAAATCTGGATGCTCTGAAACATCTTTGTATTTCCTCTCAGTAGTTATGATCCTTTTCTCTGCCAGATGAGTAAGGTTTCAAGTTTCAAAAATACAGGCTTAAGCTGATTGTGAAATGAATCCTTCATTGGGGACTGGAAAATCTACTCACCTAGCAACTATCTTTCAAAGATACATACTGTATATGTATTTGAAATTTCCAGTAGAATTACGATTTTGAGAAATATTCTTTCTTACAGGAAGTGAAATGCATCATCTTACACGAATTTCCTTCATCATCAATATTTTGGATTGTTTTCCACTCAGACAATGGCTCTGGCATTAAAATCATGGGTAAATCTCTGGTGCTGGTTTATTAGGCATGTGGCCTAAACAGACATGGTCCCTTTGGTAGTATCTCCTCTCCATGCCTGAGTCACTTGGTTCTCCCCAGGCTTTGTCCTTCTCCTGGTCATTAAAAGCCATTGTCAGGAACGGATCTGAACAACTTGCTTCTACTAAAGTTAAACACAGGCGAGGCTTAATATCTACTTACATTTTAACCATAGAAAGAACCTGAAGGATCCAGTCACTGAATGTGGAGATTGTCTGATCTAGCCAACCTGGCCTTTTAAAGCCATATTACACGTTAAGAAAGGAGAATAAGGAAGAGAGAAGCAAGGGATTAACGTTCAAAATCTACACCTTACATTTCATTCTTAATCAAAATTATAAGGAAAATATTTCCTGCAAATGAAGAGGTGAATGTTTTCACTATAAGATTGCAGGGGTGCCTGGGTGGTGGGTGGCGTAGTCTGTTAAGCGTCTAACTTCGGCTCAGGTCATGATCTTGTGAATCGTGAGTTCAGCCCCTCATTGGCCTCTGTGTTGACAGCTCAGAGCCTGAAGCCTGCATCAGATTCTGTGTCCTCCTCACTCTCTGCCCCTCCCCCATTTGCACTCTGTCTCTCTCTTTCAAAATTACATAAACATTAAAAACAAGTTTAAAAAATTTACAGCATTGTAGATGTTGTAATATACTTATTTTTCCTAAAGAACTTCATATTCATGGGGCACCTGGGTGGCTCAGTGGATTAAGCGTCTGACTCTTGGTTTCTGCTCAGGTCATGACCTTGAGGTTCATGTGATCAAGCCCCACACTGGGCTCTACTCTGACAGTGCAGAGCCTGCTTGGGATTCTCTCTCTTCCTCTCTCTCTCTGCCCCTCCACTGTTCATACTCGCTCCCACGTGTGCACGCTCTCTCTCTCTCTCTCTGAAAATAAATAAACCTTAAAAAAAAGAATTTCAAACTTACAAAAATGATAAAAAGTCAAACTTCTTTTTTAGGCCCAGGGCAACACAATTATCCACAGATTATAAAATTCTATGAACTCTTTGCTATTGGCTTGTGAGACATAAAGACATTGAGAATAAAAATGTGAAAGAAATAATTTTGCAGTAGTTTGATAGAATAAGTTTATGTCTCTTGCAACAAATAATTTTAAAAATTATATTATTACGTTTTTTTAAATATCTTTTTTCTAGTAATTCATTTTTATTGTATTTTACAAAAGAATTGATCTACAATGGATTGTGTGTATATATATATATATATATATATATATATATATATATATATATATATGAACTCCACAGTTAGTTTGAGAAGCACTATACTATAGTATAAATAATTCTGTGTTAAATAGGACACTGTCATATTTTGTTCTAAAACAAGTAAATGGTACCAGGTGTCAGAAGTTTAAAAATATTTTGTGGGGGAAATCTTCTATCCACTAATGCAACTTTTATAGGTATGTGTATGCATATGAACTAGAAAAAGATTTGCATTGTCTGATAATCAAATATATATTCAGGAATCAATACTGGAGAAACGCTATAATCAGGTAAAGAAAATATTAAATGATAACAAGATAAAATAATTTCCCAGAAGTTGTTGGAACTCAAACCGAGGAAAAGATGTCCACTGGGGCTGTTGCATTTTTGGCAAATGGCTGATAATGGAGGAAAGATTAATAGAATCATAAAAAGTTGGAAATCACAGAATCCTACTTCTTCGTTTTGACAGATGAGCTCGGAATAAGGAAGAAACTGTTGGAACTAAAACGATGAACTGGTGGGTGAGAACTGCAGTTCTCATTATATATACAGTTTCCATATATAAATACATCTTTGTTGCTATTTTGTAATATCCCAAATCAGATAATATTAGAGTGAGAGAAACCATCACTATCAAATAATACAGCTTCTAAATTTTACACATAAGACAACCATGGACTTACGAGGTTAAGTGAGCATGCCTGAAATTGCTCAGCACTTAAAAAGTAAGATCAGGAGGATTATCTCATTCCCATTGCAGTAATATTATGAAGCATCATGTTATGGGACTTTCAGGTGAATCATCATATTAATTCCTCAGGAAGAGTCTTCTACTCAGTCCTCAAAGGAGTATATTTCATAGGAATGAAGTTTTGCTTTTCTTAGGCACGTCTATGAAAAAATAAGTTTTATTTAACAAATTAAATGATTGACCACAATGATAGGACCAGAGGAATTTTGCCAAGTAAAGATAATGGATTTGGAAGAATAATACAATTAATGAAAATAAGAGAATTTCAGGGTTAGAATAAACCTCAGCTAACTTATATACACTCTGGAACTACCATCTAGCCTACTCATAAGGAGTATAGTAATGAGTCCAAATCCCACATTTTTATGTTTTTGGACTCATACACTGTGCTGATTGATTAAAAACAGAAGTTATTTCCTCAATAATTGCAGGTACTAAGCTGGCCTCATAATAACCCTGTGAAGAAGATGTTATTATTACCCATTTTACACATGGGATACTTAAAGGTGAGAGAAGTCAAGTAAGTTGTACATGTTACATTGCTTATATAAAATCACACTTCAATCTGATCATATACCCTTACAAGCCCATATCTATTATACCATACTGTGGTCTAGCTAGTCAGTCAAAATGGGATCGTAGGCAGCCAAGAGAGCCCTGGAGTCAGACTGTCTGGGTTCAAATCCAGATCTCACTGCATAATGACTATGAATCTGGGAAAGTTATTTAACTCCCCTGTGCCTGCTATTTCCTTTCCTGTAAAATGGAAGTGGGACTACTATGAAGATTCCAAGTATTTAGCATATAGTAAGAACTCAGTAAACGTTATCTATTATTACCAAGGCTCAAGGAGACAACTCGAGCTAAAGTAGATCTCTTGGTTGTCCAGGGCACAGCAAAATCAATTTATTAACTCCTCTGTCCCTAATCTTCTTGTTTGTAGGCTCTCCATCTGGTGGGAAGAAGGCAATCCAGCTTCTCAAGTACTTCTCAAAGAAGTCATATATTTCTCCCGTGAAGGTAAACAGGCTCAGATATTCTTCATGCTAGAACTCGGTTGGAAGTATCAGCTTCTGATTCTCCCAGTGGCTATCACTATAACTTTATAAACAAAAGAAAAAAAAAAAGGAGAAATATACGAAGATGGTAATGAAATAGTAAAGTTAAAAACCAAATCAATATTCACCATAAGAAACTCTGAATATTATACCTCTAATTAGTAAATGTCTTGTTTAGGGATGCCTGGGTGGCTCAGTCAGTTAAACGTCTTTTGATTTCTTCTCAGGTCATGATCTCTGGGTCTTGAGGTCGAGCCCCACATAAGGCTCCATGCTAGGCATGGAGTTTCCTCAAGATTCTCTCTTTACCTCTCCCTCTTCTCCTCCCCTGCTTAGGCTGTGCGCGCTCTCTCTCTCTCTCTCTCTTTCTCAACAAATAAAAAATAATAATAAAGAAATGTCTTGTTTAAAGCAATTGTTCTCAAAAGTGACATTAGCCTGAAAGTCTCTCAGGGTTCAGGTTAGACGGAAATGACCCCAAACCAATTACAGCAGGATCTCTGGGGATGGAGCTGAGGTATCAGGTTGTTTGTTTGTTTGTTTGTTTTTTTCAAGTTCCCCAGGGGGTTCTAATGTGTAGCCAAGGTTGAGAATCACTGCTTTAATGCTACCAGGTAAAAAAAAAAAAAAAATTCCTGAGGTTGAGTCTAGAAATCTAAATGTTCAGAAAACAATTCAGGTGATACTGATGATTGGTCATATTGGAAATCTCTGGTTTAGAACACATGACACCCCAATAAATAGCCGAGGGCCTATATTTACCCTCATAAAGTTTGAGGAAACATTGCCAGTGGAGCTTTCAGACAGAAAATACTTGGTAATAGTTTGGATTTCAGTTCATGAAATTGGAAATAGATTGTCAAGATCTCCCTATTTACTAACCTGTAAACATCATATAGGAATTGCAAGTTTAAGTGGAAATTTAAATGTGTATTTCCTGCTTCCATTATATTTATATCATAACCCTTAATATTGAGCCAACATAATTTGTTTCTTACCTACCAGAAATTATTTTCGTATGCAAATTGTATGAAACTCAGCCTTTATAATACAGAAGAGACAGCACAAAAATCACAGCTATGTAGCAACCAAGCAAAAACAGTGCTGATTTATGAAACTTCACAGACTTAGAAATAGAAACAAAGCACTAAATATTCATGAAATCCCATACAGTGCTTGCACATAAGTTACATCTCAGTGATTTGTAACTTAGTTATACGGAAAAAATAATAATCTGAGCACATCCAAACATATGGAACCTTTCAAGTGTTAAGTTTCACTAATTTTTTATCTTACTTTGGTCATAAATTTGGTCTTATTTTGGTCATATTTGAGTCATAAATAAATTATGAATATGTTGTAAATGGTTGGCCATAATCTAAACCTCCCAAAGAAAAGTAAACGAAGATTTCATCAGCAAAACAAGAGAGTAAGTATGGAAAAAAGAATTTAATGAAAATCTTCTCTGATTGCAATGTTTTTTTAAAAGTGGTAAAAGCTCTTTAAAGACACGAAAACACAAGTGAAAGAAGCAAGTAAAATTCTGTCACTCGACAAAGCAACATCATAAAGCTACCCTGCAAACAGAGTTAAAATAAGAAAACAATCTGCCATGTACTCTTTGAATTAATCATAAATTCAAGAAATAATCTGAGAGCTAATATGATAATCAAGAAAATATTAAATTTCATTGAGTTACCTTGCCAATTTCAGTTCCAGTTTCATAACATAATTATCTCAATTTTTTTTAACTATACTAACATAAATACTAAGATTCAGACTTCAAACACAAATACTAAGTGCCTACAATCCACATTTAAAATAGTAAGATTAGTGGGGCACCTGAGTGGTTCAGTTGGTTAAGCAACTGACTTCAGCTCAGGTCATGATCTCACAGTCAGTCAGTTTGAGCCCTAGTCGGGCTCTCTGTGGACAGCTCAGAGCCTGGAGCCTGCTTCAGGTTCTGTGTCTCCCTCCCTCTGCTCCTCCTCTGCTCACACTCTGTCTCTCTCTCTGTGTCTCTCTCTCTGTGTCTCTCTCTCTCTCTCTTTCAAAAATAAATAAATATTTTAAAACATATTTAAAATAGAAAGATTAGAAGTATATCACTGGTAAAATCTAACAATTCAATCCAAGATCTATTTACTTATTTTAAACACATTGGCTTTTTAAAAATACATAAAATTCAATTAACTGCTAAAAATCCCCTCTATTCATATTTTTTTTTGCAACCTCTGATTTTTTTTTCCCTTCAGTGTGTAATAAACCATAATTAACTCCAAGTAGCTCTGGAACATAGTGCTGTTTTTAAACAACTGTTAAAGAACTCCTTTAATTAGAAAAAAATTTACAATCAAGATATGCTCTTTTTTTGTGTGTGTGAGGGGAGGGTGCTAATTTTCAAGTGGCCTTAATTTACCTGTGACACAAATATATGGTCAGAGATGATGTATCACCTCCATTGAAACGCTCTTACTAGTCTTAAAAAAGCAAGTGTGATACTGGGATGTATAAATAGTAGCTAAGCATCAGGAATGTGAGGTGACATAGCCAGTATAATACTTATACTGGTCAGACCTGCATGAGCACCAATTATTTAGATTTACAAATTTAAGAGAGAGATGTAGACAGTAGTAAAAATGATCAAAGTCTATAAAAATGGAAACTCTAATGAAGGCCTTAACAAAATGACATTATTCAGCAAAGGAATTTTTTAACAATAGTTCTCAAGTATATGAAGAGGATGATATCAGCTGCTCGCCATCTTTATTGAGGAACAAATAAGCAAGAATGAGATTAAACTTTAGGAGAGAAGACTTAAGTGAGATAGAATAGAATTTCCCAAAAGAATTATATTTTTAGAAAGAGCAAATCATCAAACGGGTCTGTGGAATTTCCTTCCCTGGAAGTATTTATAAATAAGACATATTTTTCCTTGTTCAAAAAGTTTCAGTGATGTCTTTCTGAGAGAAATAATCTCCTATCATAGAATCTCAAGATGGAAAGATCATATGTCCCAATCACCATTTACTGCTATAAAATATACTGAAAACGGAGACTTAATATATAGTTATAAGAATTAAACATTCAAATAGTCCAAAGATTTTATGATCTGTAGTCAAAATATGCTTAATCCCTATCAGATAAACTAAGGAAAATAAGAAACCATTCTCTTTTAGTTAACCAATAATCTTCCACGTGGCTATATGATTAAACTTTTTTTTTTCAGGAACCTTAATCTATCATTGTATATGGAGGCAGTCTGCTGCCGTAAAGGTGCACTAAGATGTCGGTGTCTTCCCAGCACTCACCTGATGTAGGAGTTCACAGGCAAAGACTCATTCTAGCTCAAAAAGTCAGATGGAACCACACACTCTTTGAAGAGGCATACTTTCAGCATGTGACCCTCTCATCACAGCTTACCGTAACCCCATGGGAAAGACAGGGACAAGCAATAATCTTCCAGTTCTAATACACTGTTCTTGCCACTCTAGGAAGAAGATAAATAGCAAGTAAAGAAGAATCTGAAACAAGTTTCCACGTAGACCAGTTCTGCTCTCACTTTTCAATATTTTTAACACCTATCCTGCATATATAAATAGCTAACATTTATAACATATTGTGCTATACATACAATATATAAAGCACTTGTTACTAATGGTTTATATTTGTTCTACTTATTTAATCCTCACAGTTTTAAGAAGTTGGTACTATGGTTGTCATCCATTTTATAGATGAGGAAACTTTGGCAAAGATGTTAATTTGTCCAAAGTCACTCAGATACGAAGCTACAGAGGCACAACTCAAACCTAGGCAGTCTGGCACCAGAGCCTCTGTGCACATTTGTAACATCAAGCTGCCTCTCTGCAGTTGAATTAAATATACAGAAAATTAGAAATCAACTATTTCCATTCCATTCCTCATACTTGAAAACACTATTAATCACTATGCTTCTAGGCTTCAAACACAGAGCAGGACCCTCCAAAGTTACAAAAATAAAATGTTGCTTTAAAAAATATATAATTTTGAGAATTAAAATAATGGTTTATTGTCATAAATTCATTTATCCACAGGCAAGATCTCTCTTCTTATGTGTATGAAAGGAAGAAAACAGATTGACACTAATAAGCTGTTTCTTGTTTTTCATTGTAGTTTATTTGAAATGAGAAGCTCATGAATTGAATTGATAAGAAGTCAATTAACATATAAGGATATGAAGCAGAATGTATTTACACAAAAAGTGACTGTTGGCGAAGTAAACTGCTAAAGTCAACAATTGCAAGTAACATTTAAAAAGACAAATTACTAGGAGTTAGTATATAGAATATACATTCATTATATGCCTTTACTCTCCCTTATCACCAACTTTGAGTCTATCATAAATGTAATTATATCCTTGATTTTAAAGGTCCTAGCAGACGTGGGGAAACCATGCTGGGACTATAAATGTAACCACAATGGCACAAGCTTACACTAGCTACTTCCAAAAATTAGCCCTGTCTCAATGCATCCAACAGCTATTTCTGATAATTCCTTAGACTACAGGTTTCTGTTACTTCTACATCCTGCAAATTTGTCCACTTCAGCCTCTTCATCAGCCACCACGGTACAGTCTCTCCTACCACTAAGCTTGCCGAGATGGCTTCCCCACCAGGGACAGGTATTCTCTGCCAGTGGCAGTTGCTGCTTGCTGCCTCCACCATTCTACCCCTCAGGGAGAGAATCTGAGCACAACTCATCCTAAATTCCTGATCCAAGACTAGCTGTCATTATTGTAGGTTTCAGTTTTCTAGACTTCATGGGTCAAGAGTGATGGAAGTTAAGGCCCAGGGCCTGCTGAAGGTGAAGAGTCTCATAGGAGGCCTTCTCATTAAACTGGGACCCAAAAACTTTCTATCTTCAGAATAACGGTGAACCAGAAGTAAACCTGCCACCCCCATCCATAGTAGGGAGAGATGACTTGTGAGCAGAGCAGAGAGCAGGGAGCGGTGTTAGAAAGATGGATGAAAGGGTTGGGAGGAGGGGATCCCTGAGAAGTTGTTATATCCCCTGGATAGTCCAGGGAAATTTAAGTGCTGTATGTGGTTTAAGGTGGTCCCAGACTGGTAACAATCCCACGCAGGAGTCAGAAACAAATTTTTTCTTGAAGAAGAAATTTTCATTCTAGACCTCAAAGAATTTTCTAATATAAAATTTCATGTATTATAAAGGTACATAAAGATAAATAAGCATAAAAGAAAAAAACCAGCAAGAAAAAAAAGACAGCAGATACAGATTCCAAAGACTTTAGACAATGGAATCACCAGATATACCGTATGACACAGTTTTTATACTAGGATTTTTTAAATTTTATTTTTTAATGTTTATTTTTGAGAGACAGAGCATGAGCGAGGGAGGGGCAGAGAGAGAGGGAGACACAGAATCTGAAGCAGGCTCCAGGCTTTGAACTGTCGGCACAGAGACCAATGCAGGGCTCGAACTCATGAACTGTGAGATCATGATCTTGACCGACTGAGCCATCCAGGTGCCCCTTATACTAGGATTTAAAAATTAGTTTCATATAAGAATGACTGTGAAGACAGCTTCAGAGAACAAAACTCTAAGAATTGCCCCCATAGAATTGAAAACAAAACTAAAATGTTTTCAAATGAAAAATATTATACTAAAATTAAAAATTCAAGAGATATACCAATTAGAGTGGCCCAAATCTGGAACACTGGTAATACAAAATGCTGGTGAGGATGTGGAACAACAGGAATTCTTATGCATTCCTGTTGGGAATGCAAAATGGTACAGCCACTCTGGAAGACAATTTGGCAGTTTCTTATAAAACTCAACCTACTCTTACCACATGGGTGTGATTTCTGGGTCACTAAATGGAATATTATTTAGCACTAAAAAGAAATGAGCTATCAAGCCATGAAAAGATATGAAGAAAACTTAAATGCATATTAATAAGTGAAAAAAGTCAATCTGCAAAGGCTACATACTGAATGATTCCACCCATATGATCCTGGAAAAAGCAAAACTATGGAGACACTAAAAAAGATCAGTACTTGCCTGTGGTAAGGAAGGAGAAGAGAGACAATAGGCAGAACACAGAAGATTTGGGAGTAGTAAAAATACTCTTTATGATGTTATCATGATGGATACATGTCAGTATACATTTGTCCAAGCCCATGGAATATAGAACATCAAGAGTGAACCCTAAGGTAAACTATGGAGTTTGGGTGATTATTATGTGTCAATGTAGGTTCAACCTCCATTTAAAAAAAAAAGTGTCATTCTGGTGGGTGATGTTGGTAATAAGGGAAGCTATACCCACACATCCTCACAATCTCTGCACTTTCCTTTCAGTTTTTTGACTTTGAAACTACTCTCAAAAATGTTTTTAAAAATAACTTCAATCTACCGTTTTTATAGCATAATAGGCCCAGATAAAAAGGGAGTAAGTAAACTGGAAGACAGGTCAGAAGAAGGGATTTAGTACGTAGCACAGGAAACAAACAAACAAAAACTATGAAAGAGAGGTTCATGGAATATGCAATGAGGGGTATATTTTAAGTTTCACCAGAGCTACAGTAGTAAGAGAGAGAATTGGACAGAAGCAATATTTAAAGAAAAGTAAAGAATTTTTCCACTACCAAGGAAAAACACCAATTCACAGA
Organism: Neofelis nebulosa; assembly: GCF_028018385.1. Classification (NCBI taxonomy): domain Eukaryota; kingdom Metazoa; phylum Chordata; class Mammalia; order Carnivora; family Felidae; genus Neofelis; species Neofelis nebulosa. The sequence goes on from NC_080785.1 coordinate 58,938,050, forward strand.
TTTAAGAAACCAAATGAATCTCAAACATATGCAATTAGTTTTTAAAATTCCATACCAAGACTTATAACAGTGAATCTGCGAAAGAAAGAAAGAAAGAAAGAAAGAAAGAAAGAAAGAAAGAAAGAAAGAAAGAAAGAAAAAGAGAGAGTAGGAGGGAAGGAAGGAAGGAAGGAAGGAAGGAAGGAAGGAAGGATGGATTATCTTAAAAAGCAGCTAGAGGGGAGAAATGTATTACCTTCAAAGGAATAACTTCAAAGCAGGCTGAGTTCTAAATAGCAGCAAGAGAATCCAGAGAAAGGGAAAATGATTAACTCAATGGGCTGAAAGAAAATAACCGACAACCTGGAATTGTACACTTAGCAAAACTATCTTTAAGAATGAGGGTGAAATGAAGACATCACACCAAAAGAAAAAAGAGAGTTTTTCACCAGCAGTATCTTGAAAATTTGTAAGGATGTACTTTAGGCAGAAGGCAACTGATCTCAAAAGGATATTTAAGATGTTATAATAAAAGAGGGGAAAAGAGAGTAATACATAGGTAGATATACCTAAACGAACATTGATTATATAAACAACAATAATTTAATTGTGGAAATAAAAAAAAAGGGAAGGAAGGAGAGAAGGAAGGGAAATGATAATACCTGACCACTCTATGTTAGGAAGGGATAAATAAAGTTAAAGGACATGAAGTTAAATGGCATTTATAAGCAACACAACTAATACATAAATATACAGTAAGGCTAAAACTACAAGACCAGAAAATAAACCAAATACTATTTTAAAGATAGCTAATATAATTATCAGCAAATAGAATTTAAGGCAAAAGACATTAGTAGAAAAAAGAGTTTTACTTTAAAATAGTTTCTTGATTCCAAAAGTTACAACTTAAAATACAAAGAAATAAAGGAGAGATTTATAGAGACAAATATACACCAAAAATCACTGTTGAAGTTTTAACATATTTCTTAGTATTTGATGAAATAGACAAAAAAAATCAGTAAAGGTAGGAAAGACATAAAGAACATTACAAACAAACCAGATCTAATGTGTGTGTATGTTTATAGCACCTAACCACTCCACAGTACGTATTTTTTCTAGCACACATGGAATATTTACGAAAAGTCACCACTTAGGACTACAAAAATGTTCCAGCAAATTTCAAAATACTTAAATCACACAGATCATGTTTTCTGACTATAGTACTACTAAGCTAGAAACCATAAATATGATATCAAAATTACCTATCTACTTGTTAGTCAAAAATTTATATAACCGCTGAACAAAGAAGAAATTGCCATCAAAATTAGAAAATAAGTTTACCTGAATACCCACAGAAATACTATAAAAATTACACACAAATCTTCAGTCCAAACAGTACTTAGAATAAAAACGTATAGCTTTAAATATTAATAAATAATAAGTTAAACACACATTTCAAGAAGTTTAAAAAAAAGCAAAATAAACTCAAAGAAGAGATTAAAATAAATAATAAAAATAATCTTAGTCAACAAAGACTAAAATAAGCATCCACTGGGGTGCATCAACAATTTCAAATATTAGTTTTTTGGAAAGACTAATAAAATTAAATAGACTTCTGGTGAAATTGATCAAAAAGAAAGCAAATAGTTAAAAAAAACTTAATACTAGAAATGACAAAAAATGACAAAGGGAATCATGTACTAAAGTTGCATGTACTAAAAATGAAATAGGAGGATATTACGGATAGTATCAAGTCAGTAAACTTGAAAAATAAGATGAAATAAGAAATTCAGTAAAAAAAAAAAACTCACAAAATTGACAAAAAATTGGAAATTTTGACATTACCAATAACCTATATCCTGAATATAACTGAAAACCATTAGATAAATTAAATAAGTAATCAAAACTTTTTGGCCTTGTTCCACATAATGTCATAACTTACGTAAATCTTCTACAGGACAAAAAAAAATGACATGCTTTTCAACTCATGTATAGCTAGCATAATCTTGTGTTCTCAATAAGAAAAGACAAGAAAATTATGGACCAGATTCGCTTAAAAAGATATGAAAAAATTCTAAATAAACTATCAACTAAATCAACCAATATATAAAAAAGGAAATATATAATGATTAAATTGGGTTTATCTCATGAATGTAAGGTCGGTTTAACATTAGAAAAGAAATCACTGTAATTTACGATATTAAGAAGTTAAACTCAAAAATCATATTATAATCTCAAAAGCTGTAGGAAAAGCACTTGACTTTGTTCAAGTCCCTTTCTTGATTAAAGAGAAAAAAAGAAACTTGCAGCAAACTAATAACAGAAAGGATTTTCTTAATCTAGCAGAGTATTTTCTGATAAAGTGCAACTGACAAACATCATCCATAATGGTAAAATACTAAAAGTCTTTCCTTTTGAGATTAGCGACAAGGCAAGAATGACCTGTCACCACTTCTAGTCAACCTGAATTTAGAGGATTTTAGCCAGCAACAAAAGGCCGGGGGGGAAGTACATGGAACAGAAAGGAGAACCGTAACTGACATTTATTTACAGATGATATGATGGCTTATAGAGAAACTATTACAAATCCCAAAAGGTTTTAAAAATAGAAATAATATTTAGAATATCAAGTATATATCTATGTAACAGAAAATACAACTTTCAGTAGATAGCATTCATATCATATAAAAATTAAATATCTGGAAATATCAAAATCCATACAGAAAAATATTTGTAAGGAAAGACTTCTACAGAAAAATTATGAAAACTTATTTTCATTTTAAAAAGTAATTAAGTGGAAAGAAATAGCATGTTCATGGATTGGAAAACTCAGTATTGTAATGTCAATTTTCTCCCTAAATTGATTCATAGGTATAATGTAATTCCAATCAAAATCTAACAAAAATTTTAGTGGAACTTGAAAGCTGACTCTAAAATTTGAAAGGAAGTATGAAGGCAAAATAGCCTTTGAGAAAGAACAATATGGAGGCCTGAAGATTGTACTCTTTCTAACACTTAATTGATAGAGAAATTCTTTTGTTTTTGCTTACTTTGTTGTCATCGTCGTTGTTTTATAAACTGATATACAATGACTTCCCCCCAAGGGGGAATATCAAATCAAACTAGCAAGTATTTACCCTGTACAATGCTTAGTATCCTCATGGACAGCCAAATGGTCTTCAGGGTATGACAAAAAGAACTATCTCAGTGGTGAATACTGTAAGAAATTCAAGGAGGGGAAATCAGACAATAAATTGGAGAGCCTCTTAGTTTTCATTCAATTCTTACTGGGCTGGTAGGTAGAAACTGATTTTCAGATGCTCAAATGCCTAATGGATTTTTTAAATCTCCAAAATAACAAGAGTTCATATCCTACATGTACTTGTCAAAATATTTCTGGAACATTATACAGGTATTTTAAGTTGAAGTGTGTGTGTTTATAGTTCTTAAAGAATTATGTGATATGTGAAAGTAATATTCATATATAGAAAAGAAGAATATGAAGAGAAAAAGATCTAGAAGCAAAACCAAAATGCCACATCACAACAGCTAGTGAAATGAGTCAAAGAAAAAGAAAACTATACCTTTAATTTTCCCAAATGGCAAAATAAATGTTGATGATAGAAACCAGTGGCTCTCAAAAGTGCGGTCAGCAGAAAGTGGCATTAAGCGTTATCTGGTATCTTATTAGACACAAAGCCTGGGGGCACACCTGAGCACCTGAGTGGCTCAGTCAGTTAAGCATCCGACTTTGGCTCAGGTCATGATCTCACGGCTTGAGTTTGAGCCCCAAGTCAGCTCTGTGCTGACAGCTCAGAGCCTGGAGCTTCAGTTTCTGTGTCTCCCTCTGTCTGCTCCTCTGCTGCTTGCACTCTGTCTCTTGCATTGTCTCAAAAATAAATAAACATTAAAAGAATTTTAAATAATAAAAAAAAAGAGACACAAAGCCTAGGACTCCACCTTGGACCCACTAATCAATACCTGTAGGCACAGGGTTCAGGAATGTATATTCTAACAGTCTTGCCTGGAGATCTTGATGTCCTTCACGTCTGAGAATCACTGAATCATTCCAAAGCACAGTACACTCAGTTTTTACTTACCTGAATGGACAATGGGTCTTAGTGTTTATTATGAGGACTAAACAAATGATCACAATTGAAAAAGATAAAATATCTTTTAAAAAAAAATTTTAATCTTAATTTATTTTTGAGAGAGAGAAAGCACAAGCAGGGGAGGAATAGAGAGAGAGGGAGACACACAGAATCTGAAGCAGGCTTCAGGCTCCGAGCTGTCAGCACAGAGCCCGGCGAGGGGCTCAAACCTACGAACCATGAGATCATGACCTGAGCTTAACGGACTGAGCCACCCAGGCGCCCCTAAAATATCTTTAAAAAAGAATTGAATAGCGTAAATGGAGCTTGTGTTTTGTCAAAATATAATTAACATGAATCTTTTTACTAATTTCATGAAACTAATATTATACACAAAAGGGAAAGATCCATCATCAAAAACTGTTTTAAAACACTTTAAAATATTTCATATAAATATTGGGGAGATATTTCTTATTTGCAATTTGCTAGTTATAGAAGATCTCCATATATACTGCTTCATCTGCCATTGCAAGTACGTACATATTATTCAGCATATGTGACATCATTTTTATTCCAAGATTATTGTTTCATACTAGGATTTTCAAGCTCTCCGGGATTTTTTTAAATTTGTAAACATGTTTCGAAAATACCCTCGTAAGTCTACAATAACTCTCAAAATTAAAGGGGCATTTCTGAATCACAAATCTTTCTCCTTTTCTTTTATTTGTTTTACTCAGCTTTGTTTACCTAATCATTATCTTCACATCTATTGTATAAAATGATGGATTTCCAACTAAAAGCTCAATAAACACACAAAGTAGTCAACTTTAATTGTAAAAAATTACAAAACAAACTTTAAAGTATTTCTACCAATGTAAAGCTCTGTGGGAAATTTTCTCAAAGTATTGCGGATGGTTATTATGAACAAAATAAATGAGGTAAGGTAATGTTAGAATAATGATCTGGAACTGTGAGTCAAATGAGTAAGATTAAAGGCATAAAGAAACTCTTCCTAATAAACAAGCAGATAACTGCTGGAAAGAAAAATATGTTCCTTGTTTGAAATTAACTGCCAAACATTCTCAACCTACACAAAGCTGTCATAAAGGACATCTAAATCTGTCCTTGTTTGTAACATGTGTTGTGACAAGATTTGACAGTTTATCAAAGAACTATAATTGCCACCTAAACATCTAGCATTTTGTCAACTGCAAGTATGTTTAGTGAAAGCATTTATTTTACTTAAAATACAACAACTGTTTTTCTCCACTTTCTAAAAGAATTGACTGAATTTCTTTTCTCCTTAACTGATCAAGCTGCATCAAGGCTCTCTCTTTGAATTATTTATGTTGGAATTGCAAAGGGTAAAAAATAATCAGTAAAGCAAGAAACTATCACCAAGGTGCAATATATATATATATATATATATATATATATATATATATATATATTCTGGGTATTGACTCAAAAGACCTTCAAAATATAGCAGTTCTCAAAGATCTGTAGAGATGACATTTAAATATGCTTACCTTGGGAAGGAGAAAGATAGACATTTTCTCTATACCACGATTTATTTATCTAGAGTAATTTATTAAGATATGATGTCTTAAATACAGAAAATATGTTCTTCAATAGGCATCATTCCTACCTGTAACTTTTGTTCGGAACAGCCAATGATAAGATAGATGTCTTTCTCAACCCACAAAGACCAAAGTAAAGAGGAACTAAATCCCCTTGCAATAGATTCATGTAACAGAAATGTCAGCGTAACAGAGATATTTCCATGACACTACCAATCGTTCATTTGTTTCAGGAAATAATTTTTAAAAGGATTATTCGGTCTCAGATATGGAAAGTTGTTCCTTACTGTAGTTGTTTGATAATAAAAAAGTAACATTTTTATGTAAAAGTTTCTGCCCGACTTTTACATTTTTCCTTCATTCTCATAAACCTCAAAGAAAAATGATAGACTGAGAAAAATGCTATTTGGAAATTCAGGAATCCCACATTCTAGTCCACACTCTGCCTCTAATTAGCTTTTAGATCCCAAACCAGTTGCTTCATTTCTCTGGGCCTCAGTTCCCTGTCTGTGAATCAGGATGTTGGACTGGGTGGTCTGGAAGGCTATCTCCACCTTTAACATTTTATGATTTTAGACAAATCCCTGGAACTATAAGGTGTTGCAACAGCCAGAGCTTGGAGCAAAAAATAGCAGCAAGACAAAAATTTCTTCTACTTAACACCTCAAGGCAATGCAACCAACTATGTGTTTTTAATGTTTACATTAGCATTCAGTCCTATTTAGGTAATAATAAGTCTATTTAAAAATCTGTTTTGTTTTTCTTTAAAAAGTGAAAAATGTGTGACACATTGAGAACACTGAGAGAAAAATCATTTTAATTGAAGCTGCAAGTACTTTTTAGTGCAGCTAAATTAAGCCACAGAATTTTCTTTAGAAATCACTGTATGTAGTCAGGCTGAGGATGAGAATTATATAGTATAGATGGGTCTGCTGATTTTATGATAGGAAGGAACATGAATGGAGGGTTGTAGGCAGAAATGAGCTGGCAGGCACTATCAACCATGAAGAGTCTGAATTGAGGAGAAAAGCTTGACGATGTTGAGAAGAGAGGTGATTGGATCAGCAGCAGGACATTTTGATTTAGGCTTTTTTACATAGCTGTTTATATGGTTTTATATTAATAGCACATTTAATATAACTACACTTTTTTTTCTAGCAAAGTGATGTGTTTCATAGACATTGTCAAATCTTACCCATTTCTGTTGCCTATTCCAGTCCTTACCCGATTCATGAACCCCACTCAGTGGGAGATCTCACAAGTAGGGTGAGAAAATATATTCAACAGATTATTTATCAATTTCAAACTATGAAAAAATGGTTATTTATATTTAGGCTAGATCAAAATATTGCAGAACCAAAAGTCAGACACACAATTAGCAGGATAAAAATGTATGATCTATATCTGATGCCTCCATTATTTTTATGATACAATTTGTTCTTGAAATTTCTGGTATCTGTGGTCCCTTCCATTTCTTTCCCCATTACTCCAACTCCTAATGCCTTTTGGAAGCTGTGTACTTAAAATTTGCTAACACTTAATCATCACATATATTTTATTAGTCTTTTTTTAAGTAATAAAAGTAATAAAAGTTCAAATACTACACTAATAAATGGCAATAAAATGTGACAGTCCTTCTTCATCCCAAATTGCCACCAACCTACACCCCTCTCTAGAGATAATCATCATAAAAAGGACCTCCGTAATGACTTGATGCTTTAACTATTTCTTAATTCTAAATACATAAATTTCATGTATTATGTACCTTTTTGACTGGATTTTTTACATTTAGAAATATCTTGGGAATATTTCCATATGACTGCACATAAGTCAGTTTCTTTAATGTCTGCTTATGTTTGTATAATACATTATATGATACTTTACCTATTGATGGACATTTGTTAGTTTCCAGATTTTGTTTTTATGAGTAACTCTAGAGAGATATGCTATTTGTCATTCACCATCTTATATTCTATAAATGGTACAATACCTGACACACAATACCTCATGAAATATTAACTGAATGAATTAACACAGTGACAAATAAAATTATCAATATATTTTGGGGTTGTCTATGAATATTTCTATTGAGTAGATTCCTAGAAGGAGATACATTGAGTCAAAGGTTTTATGAAACAAAACTTCCCTTGCAAAATTTCACACTTATACATTCTATTACAACAGAGGAGTTTATCTATCTTATAATTTTGGCCCACCTAATGTGTGAAAATTAGCATTTTCCTGATTACTAGCATTTTTTCATATGTTTATTATCTTTTTTCCCCTGTAAATTGCCTATTCATACCATTTCCAAATGTTTTTGGTCTTTTTCCTCATTCCATTGGAAGCACATTGTTAGACATTTTCTCCGGTCTGTAACTTTCCTTGTAAACGTATGCATCCTTTACCTTACAGAAACTTTATATTTTTAGGCATTAAATTTCACACCCCTAGGAAACTACTACAGGCACTAACAGAAGAAAAACTTCCATGAACTGAAGAAAGACTTGATTTTTTTAGTTTAAAAGTGCAAAGTGGATGCCAAGCAGGAATTTTTTTCCCAAAGACTCAAGATCAACATAGACCAGCTCGCGCCCACCGTCTGAACCGGGCGGGTAACTGCCCTGTAACAACGGAAAGTCCTTTGTTAGTCTGTGGTCTGACTTCGGTTGCAATCTTGACAGCAGCAGTGATCGCCGGACGAAGAGTAAGTACCTCGAGTGATTGGGCAAAATGGCAAATATCAAAATCTTCGGGGGCAGCTCCCATCAGGACCTATCCCAGAAAATTGCCTACCGCCTGGGCCTGGAGCTAGGCAAAGTGGTGACCAAGAAATTCAGCAACCAGGAGACCTGCGTGGAAATTGGCGAGAGTGTGCGAGGAGAGGATGTCTACATAGTGCAGAGTGGTTGTGGCGAAATCAATGACAGTCTAATGGAGCTTTTGATCATGATCGATGCCTGCAAGATTGCTTCAGCCAGCCGGGTTACTGCGGTCATCCCATGCTTCCCTTATGCCCGGCAGGATAAGAAGGATAAGAGCCGGGCCCCAATATCCGCCAAACTTGTTGCAAATATGCTGTCTGTAGCAGGTGCAGATCATATCATCACCATGGACTTACATGCTTCTCAAATTCAGGGGTTTTTTGATATCCCCGTAGACAATCTCTATGCGGAGCCAGCTGTCCTGAAATGGATAAGGGAGAATATCTCTGAGTGGAGGAACTGCACTGTTGTCTCACCAGACGCTGGCGGAGCTAAGAGAGCGACCTCCATTGCACACAGGTTGCATGTGGCCTTTGCCTTGATTCACAAAGAATGGAAGAAGGCCAATGAAGTGGGCCGTATGGTGCTAGTGGGGGATGTGAAGGATCGTGTGGCCATCCTTGTGGATGACATGGCTGATACTTGTGGTACAATCTGTCATGCAGCTGACAAACTTCTCTCCGCTGGAGCCGCCAGAGTTTACGCGATCTTGACTCACGGAATCTTTTCTGGCCCGGCCCTTGCTCGCATCAACAGTGCGTGCTTTGAAGCGGTGGTCGTCACCAATACCATACCTCAGGAGGATAAGATGAAACATTGCTCCAAGATACAGGCGATCGACATCTCCATGATCCTTGCGGAAGCCATCAAGAGAACTCACAACGGAGAATCTGTTTCTTACCTATTCAGCCATGTCCCTTTGTAATAGAATAACTTTAGGTTATTCTATTTTAAAATAAGATAAAATAGAAATAAAAATATGCCTTGCCCCTTGTTCTTTCTTGGTATTTGATGAAAAGTTCAGTAGAAGACCCAGCTGGCTCTGCCGCTACTTTTCGAATCTCACCTCAGGTATATTAGAGTTTATTTTATTTTATTTTTAAATTTTTAATGTTTTACTTTTGAGAGGTTGAGAGAGAGAGACAGAGACAGAGCGCAAGTGGGGGAGTTGCAGAGAGAGACGAAGACACAGAATCCTAAGCAGACTCCAGGCTCTGAGCTGTCAGCACAGAGCCAGATGTGGGGCTCGAAATCACCAATCCTGAGATCCTGACCTGAGTGAAGTCCCACACTTAAGTGACTGAGCCACCGAGGCCCCCTATTAGAGTTTATTTTAAATTGAGGAAGGACAGATTGAGAATAAGTGCTGGGATTTTCTCTCTGGGTTGTCTCATTCTGGCTTCATTGATTATTTCGTGAACCTTGCAGCTACAGTTCATCTACTGATTTCAGATTTTGAGGGTATCATATGGAGGTGTTTGAAAGTGACTACGGAATTTTAGGCATAATTGCTAAAGTTGCTTCAGGATAACTAGCAACTGCAGCCAACCAGATCCATCACCCTCACCACTACCCTTTCATCTGACCCTCTGCCCCCTTTTACTCCCCCGCCTCTGGGCTTCTCCCCTTCCCATTGAGCACAAGTTCTCCAAGATCTGTGCTAAACCTCTTGCAAGACATTTATCTTTCTTCCGTGTATTTGGTTGGAATCTCAGATGACCTCAGACTTATATTTAAAAATTGGTATTATTGTCCTCTTGTTGAAGAAACTAATAAAATGTCTGCATGTGTGTGGGGAAAAATAAGACACACACCTAGACATGTTGGGAAATTTCCGATCTCCACAAAAATGCAGACAGGCCCTAAAAGCTTCTCAAAAGATAAAACATAAACAAGGTAATTTTATTTTTTTATTTTTTTTTTTTTTTTTATTTATTTATTTTTGGGACAGAGAGAGACAGAGCATGAACGGGGGAGGGGCAGAGAGAGAGGGAGACACAGAATCGGAAGCAGGCTCCAGGCTCCGAGCCATCAGCCCAGAGCCTGACGCGGGGCTCGAACTCACGGAACGTGAGATCGTGACCTGGCTGAAGTCGGACGCCCAACCGACTGCGCCACCCAGGCGCCCCTAAACAAGGTAATTTTAAAGGAACAATATTGAGATTGCTGTTAGATTTCTCGTTTGATCTCCCAGGCAGCAAGCAAGTGGAAACAATTTTTGCAGTTCTAAAGGACCATTATTTTTAACCTAGATTTCTTTGCCCAGCTGAACTATCATTTAATTTTGAGGGGAAAATTAGGGCATTTTAATATATTAAAAGTCTCAGAACTTTGCCACCATGAGTGTTTTCTGATGTATCACTTAAAGATATCGAAAATAAATATATACGACTAAGAGGAACACACGGATTGAAAGAGGTAACAGTGAAACTGATAAAAAATTATTTTTCATGAAATTACAATTATCACAGTTATTAAGATAAAATTCACATAAAAATTGAGTCACAATATAAAGCAAATATTTTAAAATCTATAAATAAAATTCCAGATGATATCCACAAAGCATGAGAGATTAGGAGATGTTAGGATTGGTCTAAGTATATTAATAATCTTATGTAGTTTGGGAAGGAGGTTACTGACACAAATGATTGACATTATAGCAAAAAACCTGTGTTTAAATATGTTATTTAAAATTCAAGGACAAGCAAGAGAGAAATGTGATGAATTACTTGAAAACTCCTAGACAGGGGAAAAAAAAAAAAAAAAGTATGGCCCAGTCAACAAAGTAAACAAATTCGGCTGAAGATAGAAAGTAAATAAGGAAGAAAATAGAGCAAAAAGAAAATACCAAATATATGCTAAACTAAAGTCACTATATTAACTAAAAGTCAATATGTTAAATTAACCTCATAAAAGATAGATTATTAGATTGGGTAGTAAATTTATTTAATGATAAGCTGTTTACAAGAGACCAGGAGACACATCCAAACAAAAAGTTGGATGTAGAGGGATGATGAAAAATATACCAAATAAATGCTTACAAAGAGAAACTAGGCGTGATACTTTTAGTCAAAATAAACATGGCATATGTTTTGCTGATTAAACCCTCCATAAGTTACAAGCATCATGAATCTTTATGTAGTTAAAAACTCAACATTGAAATATAAAAAGAAAACAAAACAATATGAAGAGAAATGTATAATCTACATTAATAGAGGGAAATTTTAACAAAACTCTCATACATAAAAGATGTTATTTTAATAACTACATATGGAAACTAAACAGATAATTCATATTTTTCCAGCATGAATGAGAACATTTACAAATACTGAAAATATTAATAAGTCATAAATAGTCTTCATACATTTTTTAAAAGAAATTTATATAGACCTTGTATAGTAAAGAGGATTTACTACAATCATCTTGACAATCTTGAAAAAATAAAACTATCAGTAAAATAAGAATAGAATGAAGCTTACTTGACCTGGTAAAGCAAATCCATTAGAGACTTACAAAGATATAATTAATAATTCCCACTACAAGCAGTCAAATTTCTAAGCCAGTGGAATAAGACAAGAAAAAGAGCAGTATTGGGTAAAAAGAGGCAGAACTGTCGGTATTTACAAATGTCATAATTATCAACAAAAAGATCCAACAATCAAAAGAAAAACTATTTCTTTGAGAGGTCAGCAAAATGACTACCGATAAGATAAAGTATTTGCCTTTCCTAAACACCAACAAAACATAATTTTAAAATATATTTGAAAAAAGATTGCCACAACCTAGAGCAATAAAATCTGCAAAATAACCAGTAAGAAACTCCAAAACTGTAGGATTGGTATGAAAAAACTTTGCTAAAGGATATAAAAAATATGAATCTGGGGAGGAAGAACACTATGAGAGTTTCCTCAAATCACCTAGTTAGTATAATCCGAATAAAAATCCTAATAGTATTTAAAAAGACAGAGAAGCTTTTCTTGAAGTTCATCTAGAAAGATAAGTAATAAATAATATTCAAGATATTTTTCAAAATGTTTTTGTACTATAATAAAACATGAGGTTATAGTAATTAAAACTGTTGTATTGATGCAGGAATGAACACATAAATTAATATTACAGAATTTAAATTCCTGAAACAGACCCATGAATACTTACAGGAATTTAGCACACCCATACCCCATTTAATGGAGGGATTGTATTACTGGACAGAGAAGCATAACTGAATCAATTCTATAGGAGAATCACTATCACAAATCCCTATGGGATATGCTTTTCTGGTATCCTGCTTTGGCAACCACTCCTACAATCTACTCAGATTCTCTGAAATGGGGATGAGATTCCTGCCATAATCTTTTCCTTAAGTATCTTCATATAATTGTTGGTCAATCCAAATCATAGTGATGTTATAATGGGCTTTTTAATGTCAGTTGTCACTTATCAATATATATCTTTTTGATGATCTTAACACTCTGCTTACTTGATTGCATCCTGGAAAGCACCTCCAGCCTCTTCAAAACTTATATTTTAAGTACTATTATAACACCATTACCTTGTATATATGAAATATATCAAGTGTTATTTCTACACATTTAACCAGTCATTTTGGCCAAACTGTTCTCAGAATACAAAACAAACGAAAGAGAAGCCATAGCATAATAAATTACACACACTGCAGAATATATTCACCAAATGGTTAGCAAAGTAGCAGATTCTGTAGCTGAAAGCTATAGTGTACTTATGCTTAGTGGCCAAGAACTATTTTATACAGTCCATCACAATACATACCAGCTCCTATTGGCTGAGAGCTCATAACAGTACTTAGAAGCTGAAGGGGAGGAAATACATATATATATAGAGAGAGAGAGAGTTGGCCCTTGAACATGGTGAGAGTTAGGGGGTGTTGACCCCACAAACAGTCAGAAACCCTCTTAAAACTTTTGACTTCCCCCAAATTTAACCATTAATACCCTACTGTTGACTGGATGCCTTACTGGTAACATAAACAACAGATTAACACATATTTTGCATATTATATACATTATATACTGTATTTCACAATAAAGTGGGCTAGAGGAAAGAAAATGTTATTAAGAAAATTATAAGGAAGAGAACATACACTTATAGGACTGTATAGTGTTTATGAAAAACAATTGGCATGTAAGTGGACTGAAGCAGTTCAAATCTGTGTAGTTCAAGGGTCAACTGTGTGTGTGTGTGTGTGTGTGCATGTATGTATATATATATGTATATATGTATATATATGTATGTATATGTATATATGTGTATATATATGTATGTATATGTATATATACATATGTCTATGTGTGTGTGTGTGTGTGTATATATATATATATATATATATATATATCATAATTAATTCTTCCCAAGTGACATTAAATCAAGTATGCATATATGACAAAATTGGTATATCATGTCATTAGATAAATAGTTCCTTGATCAATCAATGATGGTGGAAAACTATTAATTGGGAAATAAGTTTTTTCTCATCCTTAAATGATGCATAAAAATAAATTCCAGGGGAGATGGTCATGAAAAACAAAACTCTAAAGCAGTGGAATAAAATGTGGAATAACTTTTATATTCTTGTAACGGAGAAGGCAATATACCGTATAGCCTTTCAAGCCTAAAATCCCACCTTGAAATTTTGCCCTCTCACTTCCGATAACTATATTCACAAAATTATGGAATCTGTTGGTCTAAAGTCACAACTATTCCACTGCTCTTTAATGTATTCATTAAAATAATTTTTTTAGAAATTTTCTATAAGACTTCCTTGTTTGGGGATCCTATCTTTTTTAAGTTTGTTTTTACTTATTTTGAGGGAGAGAGAGAACGCACGCAGGTAAGGGACAGAGAGAGAGGAAGAGAGAGAGAATCTCAAGCACTGTCCACACTGTGAGTACAAAGCCCAATAGCAGGCCTCAAACTCTCAAAATGTGAGATCATGACATGAGCCAAAATCAAGAGTTGAAGGCTTAACTGACTAAGCCACTCAGGAACCCCTATCTTTTATCTCTATGAACTTTCAGTTCTTTCATTCTATTAGGATTTGTTGGCAATTGGTTTCCATGTATTTTATATTCATTCTATTAGGATTTGTTGGCAATTGGTTTCCATGTATTTTATATCATGTGGAAATGATTTACTTTTCTGTCCTTTTGATGGTTTCCCTTCGGGCTAAGCATTTATTTTATTTTTATTTTATTTCTGTTGGCCTTCCTCATTCTCCTTGGCATTTCTAAAATCCATTATCAGATTCATAACTATTTTGTTATCAAGATGACCTCTCTCCCTGACTTTTTATGACCCTCCAATAGAGGCTTTTCTCCCAACTCTTGGCACTTCTCAAACTTTTCCCCCAACAGCCCCCAATACAGCTTATTCTCAGCCACTGTGGGCAAATATTAAGGGTAAAGACCTCTTTACATCACTAATGTCTAAGGTAAGAACCCTAATATCCTCCTACAGATTCTCTCTGCACTTCTGCCAGACTTATTTTCCTAAAATATTTTTCATTACCTTGATCTCATAATAAAGTTTTCAATGATTTCCTTTTTATTGTTTACAGAAAAACCATCCTTTATTCTGATGCCTGACTATCAAAATCTGGTCCACTATTCCCAATATACACTTTCTGCTCTGTTCATATTGGTCTATTTATTGACCCAGAAGATACTTGCAAATCTCTGCCATCATTCCTTTACATACATTCTCCTAACTTCCAATAGCCTCTCTGTTACCCTCCACTTGACTAAATCTTACTTTTCTTCAAGGCCCTCTTCTTTTACAAATGTCACAATTTCTGATCTCTTTGTGTCCTTCTCCTGCAAGCTCCTATTGTCTGCATCATTCTTTACAATGTTGCCTATTCCTATGAGATTAATTTGGGTAGTCATTAAGGAATGGGAATGCTTCATATATTCTTTTTTTGTTCTTTTTTCTTTTAGAGAGGGAGAGCGTGCATGTGCACACCCTGCGAGGGAGTGAGACAGAGGGAGAGACAGAGAATCATCTGCCCAGAGAATCATCAGAGCCTGATGTGGGGCCCGAATCAGGGCTTGATCCCATGACCCTGGGATCATGACCTGAGCCAGAGTCAAGAGTCACATGTTCAATTGACTGAGCCACCTAGCTGCCCCTCATAAATTTTTTGCATCTTCAAGATGTCTTACTTAATGTTTACCATATACTAAGCAGTCAGTTATTATAGTTTGGTTGATATTTTTAAATTGATATAAATCTTGCCTAAAGATGGGTAAACCTAGGAATAGCTAAATTGGTGTCTTAAATACCAACCTAAAGATTTTATATTTACTTAAAAAGTAATAGGGAGTTTTGCAGCCTTTTCAGTATATTTTCAATAGACGGTGTTAAAATGAAAATAGTACTTTCTGAAGATAATACAGGAGAATTGTATAAAGTGAACTGGACTAGAAAGACTCTGCCACTGGGAGATCCATGTGTCTAGGTGATTTCCATTTTGAGAAATTAGGCCAAAATAATATTTTTCAAAAATTTATATAGTAAATTAAGAAGCTCTCATTTTCCTAATCTCTAATGTACACAAGGGATGTTACTGGAATTCAGCCTGAGTATAAATTTCTAAGTGTAGCTTTGACAGTATCTCTTATCAGATGACATGATTAATGATGTTTTCTTCAGAGTGGCTTCAGTTAGTGTTTTATTAAGATGCTTCCCAAATCCTAATGCTCATTCAAAGATAGTCAGATGATTCTACTCAGGAGCATCCGGCAGGAATCAAAAAAGATAAGGCAGTGATTGAATGGTTTTAAATAATATATTTTACCCAGATTTAATTATTATTCAACTAGTGACTTCGTTCTCTGTTTTTATATTCATCATTCTTGATTTTCTAGAAAAAAAACATTATTTCTTTACCCTCATTTCATTGCAGACGCTATGCAATGACTGGCATAACTCATTGCTTAGAGCTAGGGCAGGGAGCCTCCCCTTTATAACATTAAACAGCTTGATTGTCATATAAGCAATGAGTCTACTTCACAGACTTAAAATCTTCTTCCTTGCTTACCAATTAGCTTTTTCACTTAATAGTCCTACCACTTCAGAGAGGATTAGGGGCACCAGCCCTGTGAAAGTCTCCAGGAATGACATACCATGCAGGGAACAGCAAGGACAAAGGCTGTGAGGTGGAAACATGCACATGTTAGAACAACAGAAAGAAGGCTAGTATTTCCCAGAGCGGAGTGAGCGAGAGGAAAAGAGGAATGAGTCAGTAAATTGGGCAGAACCAGATAAGGTGGGGAAGCTATCACATGCACCGAATTTCTCAGATCAAATGGGTCTGTTGTTTGCTCCTGACCGGTAAGTCCTCAAATCTCTATCAGGAAGATTATGTCTTAAATTATTACTGCTCAATAACTTAATGTCTGTCCCTCAGAGAGGTTTTCTGAATAAAAAGACAACTCAAGGGCACCTGGGTAGCTTAGTTGGTTAAGCATGGAACCTGAGCATGGAGCCTACGTGAAACTGTCTCTTTCTCTCTATCTGCCCCTTTACCCTGCTCGTGCTCGCTCTCTGTCTCTGTCTCCCTCTCTCTCTTTCTCAAAAATATAAACAAACAAACAAACAAACAAACAAACAAATGAGGCAATTCAAATAATCCCAAACTTGCCAGAACATAAAATTCATGGACTCCTAGTCTTAACCTTCTGAATCTTCCAGATAAGAAGCCTGGGAAACAGTATTTTTAAACAATTAATCTAGATGATTAATCTAGATGATCAGGCCAGCTTAGAAAAAACAAAAGTGAGAATAATTTTGAGAGAATTAAAGTGAGAGAATTTTGAGTGCGGAAGGCAGTTTTGAGCAGTAGCATATCAAATCACATACTACTTTGCTAATATTTGTGGCAGCTCAAGCCAATACAGGCACATAGCTGCCATTTTCCTCACCCATGTCCCTGGCCTTCATCTCCAATGGATCCCAGGGCACCTTCCTGTTGACTTACATATGACCTCAGATTTCTTCTCCATGCAGAAATCCAGGTGGCCACTACCAATTAGTAAGACCTGACAGCAGGTGAAACTTATATGCCATTCCTCTGTTACGGTGACCACTAGATCAGGAGGATTTCTCAGCTGATTTGTATTTTGAGAAATATTGAATTGTTACATAGAAAAATGTATTTGTATTTGTGGGTTGGTCTGTAGGATTAATTTTGTTTAATTAACTCAGAAAATATATTGATATAGACCTCGTAGCTGCAGCATCTTTAAAAAATGGATTTAGTACTTTCATTTATAAAAGTTTATGTATACAAACGTATTTTTGTAATGTAGGGCAGTAAAAACAAGAATGAGCTCTAGAAGTAGACACACCTTAATTTTAATTCTGACTGTGCTGCTTACCAGCTATACTATGAGCCAGTTAATACATGTCTTTGAATCCCTGATTCCTCATCTCCGTAATGGAGACAAAATATCTCACACAATGTTGTGATTCACTATGAACATGTATGCAACAGCTAGAACAGTTTTGGTCACATGGTATGTACGTGAAATAAAGCCTAGATATCCTCTTTGCCTTTGCTTGAAACAGAATTCTTCCTCTGTTAATAGACATGCTTATAGACTTTGTCCTGTGTTCCTCTATTTGGTAACAGAATTTGGGTAGTGTAATGTGGAAACCTTCAGAAATACTCTAAAATGTTATTAATTCAAAGTTTGATAACTAATATGTGTTCAAACAAGCAAAATCCTCAATTAGACTTTCTTATGTGTATGGGTGTATGTCTAGGCTCTTAAGAAAACTATGGAACGATAGTCCCTTAGAATTAAGTGGGATCCTCCACATCATTAGTGCAACATGCTGAACTGCTACAGGCAAGTGATAAAAAAATAACCTCAAATTGGGGCCTCATTTATAAAAATGTATGTCCTGGAGTTAATATGGAATTGTCCAAAACTGTACTTTGTGCTTCTTCATTAAAGAATAACGTCTGTGAATTATATGTAATAGTCAATTATTGAAGTAATACCAAGTTACGTGCATTATACCACCATGATAAGTCAGGAGAGTTAAGCTAACCTAAGAAAAGTAAATATAGGAAGAGTTTATGTCCATAAAAGTTTTCTACACAGCTCAAACGGTCAGAAATCTGAATGAATCAGGGCACCTAGGTGACTAAGTCAGTTAAGCATCTGCCTTTGGCTCAGGTCATGACCTCATGGTTGAGTTCGAGTCCTGCTTCCACTGAGCTCATGCCCCACTTCAGGTGAGCTCAAGCCCCACTTAGGTGACCACCAGTCCACTTTGGGTGAGCCCTGCTTCTCTCCCTTTCTCTCTGCCCCTTGCTTACTTGCACCCCCTCTCTATCCAAAATAAAAGAAGAAGAAATCTGAATGAATCAGAACCATACAATCCCTGTACATGATAGTTATTTAACGTTTTACTGAAATTATATGTAAATACCTCTCAAATTTTCCCATCTTCTTTGTTGCCTCTGCCACTTAGACATGTGTACTTCTTCAAAACACATGTCAATGGGCTAAAATATAAAAAAGTTAGACTATGGGTTCTTGCTAACTGCATTATTGCCTCAGTTCCAAGGGTCAATCCTCATTTTATATCTCCCACTTCTCCTTCCTCAAGTACTCTCGCAGGGATCTGCTAGTTTCTGAACGAAAATTAGAGATCAAAAGCTTTGAATCTGTAAGCTGGTATAGGCTTAGAATTCATCGCTGTGATGCATCTGCTACCCGTAGTGCTTGGGTTCTCACTGTCCTTTTCTTCTTTACCATCAACACAGCTCAGCCCAAGGTCTGCTATTTGAGGACCAAGCCTCAGGCGTCTAAGCATTCCTTGGGTTGGCACACTCTGACACTCTCTCCTCCCATTATCTCTCTTCTCCATATTCTTTCAGCTTTGTGCTCTGCTTCCTGTTTGGTCTGGGGCCCTACATTGAATCCCAAGTGATATCAAGGCTCTAGAAGTTTGCTGGCTCTAGCATCTGCATCCTTTCCTGGGGAGAAGCCTGGAATAGTCTCTCCCACACCTGCTACATTGTCACATCTGGTCAGCTCTCTTGCTCCATCACTTAGATTTCCCATCACTGTGTTCTGTCCATCAGATGAACTCTTTTAATTCTGGCAGTTGCCAGTATCATGCCCAAGCATGCCTTTTGGATGCCGTGCTTTGGGAGCTTGCTTCTGACCTCACTGGGCCTACTCTACCACTTCCTGTACCCTTACCTCTGCCACAGTGAATAAGTAGCATTCTACCCAGTGTTGGCCGTCACCTGCTCCTTGCTGTGGTCCCTATGTGCTTATTAACAAGGCCAACCTAAGGTAGTTCTACTTCTTCCCCTGCCATTAATTTTAACCTATACAATCTCTTTAATAATGCTGACAGATTAATCTTCAAAGGCATCCCTTTAATGTCATCACTCTAATGCTCAAAAGCTCTATAATAGCTTCCTATTCCCTATTGTGTTTAACACATTTTTCTTTTGACTTTTAGAAACCTCCCAGAATCCATCCAAATTTCCGAATAATTCCCAAGAGCCAGATATTACTTGCTCACTGGCCAAGTCCTTCACTCATGCTGTTGGTCTCACATAAAGTGCCTCCTTCCTCTTTCCTTAATGCCCCAGTCCTAGTCATTGCTCAAAGACAAATTCAAGTGGAAATTCCAACATACAATCTTTCCTGACCTCTCCAGTGCTTTGGTACATTGACCAGCTTTTGCCAATTTTGTTCTTAATTATTTCCTCATTGCTCCATACGTTTCATCAATGAGCCCTCATTTTCCAAAGAAGTTTGGAAGGATTCTGAAAGAGATGACTATTTTCTCTGGTCCTTATCCCTTTCAGTGCTTGGAACAGTAATGGAAGGCATGAAATAGACAGATAAAACAAGTTCATTTGGTTTAAAAAGTGCCCTACAGAGGCGCCTGGCTGGCTCAGTCAGTAAAGTATGTGATTCTTGACCTCAGGGATGTGAGTTCAAGAACCACTGCTTTGGGTGTAGAGATTTCTTAAAAATAAAATATTAAAAAAAAAAAAAGTAAAAAGTGCCCTATAGGCAAATTTTAAATTTCCATTGAAAACACATTGGTCACTAAGCTGAATAGCGATTTAGTTATGTTTGATATAGTGATTCAATTATATGGTACTTTCCTCTGTCAAAGCTAAGTATCAAAGAAGACATAAGGTGACTCCACCTGTGTAAGGCAGAAACAGGTGTTACAATTGTGGAAGCCTGTCTAGAGCGGTAACCGGGATGGTACCTGACTTGGCTGAGTTAAAAAGCCTGAGAATAACTGTTTCCCGGTTGTTTTACTCAGAGAGAATTTCTGAGGTATTTCTTTCAAACAGTGCAGAGCGCTGAGAAACTATGCTCCCAAATAAAAGAAAAAGAAAGAGAGAAGAGGGTGGGGAGAGCGGAGATAGGGTAAGAACAACGAATATAAATATAAAGATTCTTCTCTATGAAACAGCTAAGAATTTCATCAGAAAAAGCTTATAGGGGAGCCATGCCTAGCAACATTTACCTTTCATGTAAACAGGGGGTGCTGGTAAGTGCTTAACAACCAGCTCTCTGGAAAACAAAAGCCCTGATTTGTACTGTTTGCATATTTCCTTGGAATAAACACTCCAAATTGCCAAATTCAAGCTACCAACGTGCCCTTAGTGAACACGGAATTGGAAAGAATGAGTGTAACTGTGTCACGTGAGCTGGTAGGCGAGGCCCTTGCATAAAAGTTTAGGAAAGTCTCAATGAAAACTTTGTAAATAAACATGAGGGCTTTTAAATTCTCTCATATTATTCAGTTTTCTGAAGTTTCAGGCAGTGAACCCCTTATTGAAAAGGGCATAACTGCTCTTATTAAAATAAGACTGAGCCACAGCAACTTCTTACTCAACACTTCTCCAGGGGCAAGGGAAACAAAAGGAAAAGTGAACTATTGGGACCTCATCAAGATAAAAAGCTTCTGTACAGGTAAGCAAGCAATAAGCAAAACTAAAAGGCAACTGACAAAATGGGAGAAGATATTTGCAAATGATATCAGATAAAGGATTAGTATCCAAAATCTGTAAAGAACTTATCAAACTCAACACCCAAAAGAGAAATAATCCAGTAAAGAAACGAACAAAACACATGAATAGACATTTTTGCAATGAAACATCCATATGGCTACCAGACAGATGAAAAGATGCTCAACATCACTAGTCATCAGGGAAATATATATCAAAACCACAATGAGATACCACTTCACACCTGTCAGAATGGCTGAAATTAACAACTCAGGAAACAACAGATGTTGGTGAGGATATGGAGAAAGGGGAACCCTCTTGCACTGATGGTGGGAATACAAACTGGTTCCGCCACTCTGGAGAATAGTATGGAAGTTTTTCAAAAAGTTAAAAATAGAACTACCCTATGACTCAGCAATTGCACTACTAGGTATCTATCTAAAGGATATAGGAGTGTTGATTTGAAGGGGTACCTGCACCCCAATGTTTATAGGAGCACTATCAACAATAGCCAAATTATGGAAAGAACCCAAATGTCCATTGACGGAT
This sequence comes from Neofelis nebulosa, assembly GCF_028018385.1. Classification (NCBI taxonomy): domain Eukaryota; kingdom Metazoa; phylum Chordata; class Mammalia; order Carnivora; family Felidae; genus Neofelis; species Neofelis nebulosa. The sequence goes on from NC_080785.1 coordinate 58,960,050, forward strand.
GAATGGATAAAAAAGATGTGGTGTATACACACACACACACACACACACACACACACACACACAATGGAATATTGCTCAGTGATCAAAAAGAATGAAATCTTGCCATTTGCAACAATGTGCATGGAACTAGAGTATATTATGCTAAGCGAAATTAAAGACAAATATCATATGATTTTACTTGTATGTGCAATTTAAGAAATAAAACAGATGAACATATGGGAAGGGAAGTGAAAATAAGATAAAAACAGAGAGGGAAACAAACCATAAGAGACTCTTAAACACAGAGAACAAACTGAGGGTTGCTGGCGGGGTGTTGGGTGAGTGGGTGGGCTAAATGGGCAATGAGCCTTAAGGAGGGCACTTGTTGGGATGAACCCTGGGTGTCATATGTAAGTGATGAATCACTCAATTCTACTCATGAAATCATTATTACACTATATGTTAACTAACTTGGATTTAAATTTTTAAAAAATGAAAAAAAAATAAGATTGATGACATAGTGTTCTGGGAAGACTAGGTCCTATTCTTCAAACAGACTTTGGAAGCAAACAACCCAGTATTGCAGAATATATAGAAACATTTGCCATCAATTTTTCTGTTCTTGAAATAATTGTTTTTATAACTAACAACATTCTTGTATAATCCACAATTTTTATGAGAAGAATTTGGTTTTTCACAATAATAACCTGTCTTAGTCATTTTGGTCTGCTATAACAGGATACCATGGTTTGGGAAATTTAAACAACAAACATTTCTTTCATGTTGTTCTGGATGCTGGAAAATCCAAGATCAAGGTGCCGGCAGATTCGATGTCTGGTGACAGCAGGCTTCCCAGTTTGCAGCCTTGCTATATCCTCACAGTGTATAGAGAGAGATTTTGTATCTCCTCTTCTTTTTGTGAGGCCATTAATCCCATCGTGAGGGTCTCACCCTCTTGACCTAATCTCAACCTAATTTCCTTCCAAAGGCCCCATCTCCTAATACCATCACACTAGGCATTAGTGCTTCCAGCAACACTGGAATCTGGGGGCAGACCGAAACATTCATTCAGTCCTACATAACCAAAAGGAGTAGTATAGGAGTTGTGGCCAGCATTGCGGGCAGGAGAAAGCTGAGAAAGGGTAAGGTAAAGCAGAGAGCTTGGTGGAGAGCTCTTATTCAGCTTAACTGAACATACCTTTCTTCCTCTTAGGCCAACAGGGACAATAATGTTCTATGGCGATTTTAGAGAAGTGAAAGTGAGAAACTGTTTAAGAATTAGTTGACCAAAAAGTAAGTAAACTGATCTAAGCTAAAAGGTAACAAAATATAAATTGATATTAACGTGATCTATACAAAATAAGTTTGGACAAGTTTGATTTATTTAAATGAATAAAAACAAAATGTTAATTTATGAACATAATTCGGTAGGCTAATTAGTCATGCAGTACAGCATTGCCCTTCGACAGTTTATTTCCATCAGCAGAATTAATCACAGCAGAGCAGATGTAGTAGGGACAATCCAAGGTTAAAACAAATGATACAAAATAATGAACTAGAGCACAAGATGATAACCTGGAGAAAGTAATGATTTATTATTCTGCCAGAGCCTTCTGTGGATTGTGCAGCCACTTTATGCAAGCCTGTCTCCCTTTTAACCAGATATCTCTGATTGTAGTGATCTTTTACTTTGCATTAATTTTATCTGCCTTTGAAGGTAATGTAACTGTGATAAGAGCCAATTAGTTTTGCACCATCGAGAAGCACAATGAAATGTGACTTAAGAAAACAAAGATAAAATTAACTGTCTAAATGAGACTACAAGGCAATCTCATCTTTGCTATTTTCTTATAGGGCTAAAGCACCATACGTTCAGCATCATAAACTGAAGGACAACTATAAGGATATTTAAGTTGGTTCAAAGACATGCTGTAATGAACACGATTCTTCCAGAGTAACATTAACCAGTAATTTAATGCTAACTTTCCACAGGCCTTGAGATCTATCTCTACAGATTACATTACAGACAAACACAAATGGCAGGGTAGCACTATGGGGAACCAAGTCCCTTTTAAACTTTGTTTGGGATTTTGATTATGAAATAAAATGAGCCAAAAGGGTCTTCAGTTGAACATCATCTGGCTTTATTATACCATCATCATTGTTTCCCTGTTGCTTCAGTATACCCAGGAAAATTCCAGTGTTTAAATCTCAGAGGTATTGGAAAAAGGAAAAACTTTTGGTGGAGTTAAAATTTTGCATGACTTTTGTGTGTTTAGCTTATGCTTCTGGTAAGAAATGGATGCAGATAATGGTTAAGTAACACAAACCCATTACATTCTTCTAGGTCTCCTATTTATCATAAAAATAAATAATTTAAAATCTTTTTTTAAGATTTTATTTTTAAGTAGTCTCTACACCCAACATGAAGCTCAAACCTATAACCCTGAGATCAAGAGTTGCATGCTCCACTGACTGAGCCAGCCAGGCACCCCAACAATTTTAGTCTTATATGAGTTTTTTGAGGGTTAGACAAATTGATAATGAAAGGTTGTAGTATTTTTTAATCAAGAAACTTACACATATAGACCAAAGGAATAGACTAGAGAGCCCAGAAATAAACCCACAAATAAATGATCAATTAATTTACGACAAAGGAGGCAAGAATATAAAATGGAGGACAGTCTGTTCAATCAATGGTTTTGGGAAAACTGGAGTGACTCATGCAAAAGGATGAAACTAGACTACTGTTTTATCCCATAAACAAAAGTTAACTCAAAATGGTTTAATGACTTGATTGTAAGACCTGCAACTATAAAACTTCTAGAAGAAAACGTGGGCAATAAGCTCCTGGACATTGGTCTAGGTGATGATTTTTTGGGTTTGACTCCAAAAGCAAAGGCAACAAAAGCAAAAATTAACAACTGGGAATACATAAACTAAAAAGCTTCTCATGGCAAAGGCAAAAATGAAAGGCAACCTGCTGAACGGGAGAAAATATTGGCAAATCATTTATCTGATAAAGGGCTACCATCCAAAATACATAAAGAACTCATACGACTCAATACCAAAAACAAACAAACAATCTGATTTAAAAATGGCAGTTTCAAAGGAGAACAGAAGTTGAAGACTCCAAAGACCAAGAAGGCCAACACCAAAGCAGAAACTAAGGGAAAAAAAAAAACAAAACACTAGTAAAAACCATGAAAAGCAAATAGATATGGTGATGACACTAGAAGTCGGGTCCAGTGAGATCCAGATTAATTTTTGGGCAAGGGGCTTGTTTGCAGAGAAGCCCCTTCACCAGGCTCTCTGTACCTGGCACCTGGCAATTTTTGAATTCTAGTTTAAAACTATATTAAGGCTGGACTTTAAAGAACAAATGGAAGAGAATTCTTTCCTAAGCACTATGATCCATTAAAGAAGTTTCTAATCCTAGTTACTCTGCTCCCACTATGTGAGTCACATGGGAAGAATTATTTTCCCCTCAGTATCTCAGCTTTCCATCTATAACCAGGGAGAGGATTCAGCTAGTCTCTACCAACCTTAAACTGTTAGCATCCAATTATTATATAACTAAACCTACAATTGTTGGAATTTCCTCTCTCTATCTTAAAAACAAGGATGTTTTAATATTAGTCACTTAAGTCCGGGTATTTAAGCAAATGTTTTACTGTTGGAGACCTGGTATACCAATGATGTTCACACAAGGTTCAATATCGTTGGGGATATTTGCAGGTACTCCATATGGAACATATGCAGTGACAGTTTTAAGAAAATCAGTTTCCAGATCTTTTTTTTTTTTTTTGAATGTTGTTTTTCTTAAGCCTAAGAAAATGCCTATGGTCAAAGTATCATGTCTATTTTCTTCTTCTACCTTCACTTTCCCTAACACCCTTGTCCACTTTACCAGAGAAAGGCATATCCTCACCCTCCCTGAATTTACAAGGTGGCATTTCCCCAGGTTATATAAAGATGATGTGGTTGCCAGACAAAGGGTAATTCTAAATGTGGGGGTCTGTGAAGCCTCCCTTGATCAAGACACCATTTGGGTCTCTTTTAATTTTTTTAAATGTTTTCAAGGAGTAGGTAGTGAAATAGTCCATATTTATGTCCTATGAATGTCTCAGGTCTGAGTGGAAAGAACAATGGTGAAGGTAAATTAGTGGGTTTCGGTTTTGTTCATTTTTTTTTTTTTAGCATAAACTCAGAGCTGGAGGATATATATTTCCATTAAGATTTGCTAAAATATTATTGATGATGTCAATTCACATTTGTCTTTTCTTTGGGTAGGTCTCCTGCTTAGCATCACTTGCTAACTACTTCTCTGGTGATTTTTTCATTCCTATCACACACTTACTCTGTTTGGACCCACTTAAAGAGGATGTGTTGTGGATTCTTCTGTAAATAATGCACTTAGAAACACTCACGAAAAGACTTCACGTAAGCCATAGACTTATCAGTGAACTTTTAGTGACCTTTCACTAAAACTTGTCTCACTTTGGAAATAAGGCATAGTTAGCCATGGGTACACCCTTTATTGAAAAGAGAAAAAGCTGCATTCATCATATTAAGAAATGCATCTGATAAAATCTTACTTAAATGTTTAACATTTTATAAAAAACATAATAAATTTAGGTTTCTTTGACCAATCAGTTAATATTAAATATCATCATAATTCAACCCAAAAGAAAGAAATTGTAAACACTTAAGACTTTATGATAATAGCCAATAAATCAATTTTCAAATGTCATTTTATGTGTATATTTTGATTCAGAGAGGTGTAATACTATAATCAGTAAATCCTTTTTTTCTCAATGTATGTTTTATTTCTGAGACAGAGAGGGACAGAGAGAGAGAGAGAGAGAGAGAGTGGGAGTGGAGAAGGGAAGAGAGAGAAGGAGACACAGAATGGAAACAGGCTCTAGGCTCCAAGCTGTCAGCACAGAGCCCTATGCAGGGCTCAAACCCACAAACTGTGAGATCATGAACTGATCTGAAGTTGGAAGCTCAATAGACTGAGCCACCCAGGTGCCCCTCAATAAATCCTTTCGAAACATAAATACTTCAAACATAAAATACTTCAAAGATAAAAATAGAGTATATTAGGACAAAAAAAAAATCAGTGAGGTGAGTGTAATGAAAATATAAGGAGGAAAAGGAACAATGTATACTTTCTGACAAAAAAAAGCCTGTTGATGTATCTTTCAAATGTACCATGATGGGCATCCAATCACTATGATATTGAATTCCATTAGCTATATTTAAGAACACTGTAACAGTTTTAGTTTATTTAAAGTGTTAATATTTTAAAAATGTGGAAATGGCATGTTTACTAATTATTATTCCCCTGATAAAATTTAAACATTCACTTAAAATGAGTAATTAAGTATCTGAATTTTTCAAAACATTGTTAAGAATAAAACAAAAAATTCAAGATTCATAAATGGGAAACTTTATATTTGGTATTTAATGTTTTCATGCCATTACAAATGATCTTACTAGAAACATGGAAAAGCATTCAAAATATATGCTTACTAAATGATAATCTATCATGATACATTGCAATTTGAAAAATCTAGAGATGCTAAAATTTTAGCACTATCATCATATTATGCCATTTATTTGAAAAATATTCATTAGGTTATAATATTAATATTAAATACTAAAATATTAACAATGGCCTGGGTAGAAAAATTATAAGTAATTTTAATTTTAGTTTATTTATTTTCCTACTTTTTCTTTTTTTCTAATTTTCATACCCTAAGCACATATTATTTATGTCGTAAGAAAAATTATTTAAAATAAAACAGTAGAGTCTATATTTTGATCTGAACACCAGCAGCTTTCTAAGCAAAAACAACAACAACAAAAAAATCCCTGCGAAATTAGATTTTTTTATTATAATTCTGAAGCTTTCGCCAGGACAAATGCTAAAATAAAGCCTTCCTTTTTGATCCAAAATTCAGCTGTTTTTATCTAGGATTCTCAGGACATTTATTCTGAACAGGAAGGGCAGAATCAGGTCCCATAATAGCAACGGTACTACATCGCTAAAAATATGCTACATAAGTCTTTGTAAAAAGGCCAATCAGCAGAAAACATATTCTATAAAGGCATCTCCTGCATGTTCCTGAATTATAACTTACCTTAACGGAAAAATATAGAAACTAAGGAACACAGAAATAGTAGACAACTTACATGCCACATTAAGTTTGAATTATTATTCTTCAAGGAGTTCTGAGGCTGTTCAGTGTGTATTAAATCTCGAACAAGTTACAGGTTTTTGGAACCAAACAGTAATTGGTTTGTAAAACTGGCTTAAGCATTTCCATCTGCACACATAAAATTTTGATTAATTTTCTTTCTAGCTATGTGGTGAGGCATAGCAATGTATTTTGACATTGAGCTCTTATCCACATTTAGAAAGCTGAAAGGTCATTATACTTGCACTCTCAGTGAAGACATGTCTTGATAGCAATGGCCTGTTCAAAAATAGTACCAGGTGATACTTGGGTGACACTCATATGGAGTTCTGTTTTGTCTATAACCACAACTTTCATAGGACTTGATTCTACAAACCCTTGACTGAACACTTTGATTGTGTTTGTGTCATCTTGCATATTTTGGAAGTATTGACCAGAAGAATATCCTTATAACTTTATGTCAGTACACGTCTCTTTCCTCATCTTAACCACTGTCTCCAAAATTACCCGTTATTTTAACATATGGAAGACAAAGTTTCACAGAAAATGTAAATTAGAACATACTAATAAGCAAAGTTGAAATTGTGCCTAATCTAGCCCAGTGGGTTAATGAAATAGAACTTTGGATGCCAAATGGGATATTAAGGCAAGGCCGAGTCTTGAATCTATACTTATTTCAAATGTGCAGGTTATTGCATTCTATGGGTTACCTCTAAATACTTAGGGAAGAGAACCCTTGAGTTTCATGTAGAGATAGGTGATATTACTCCCCTGGAAGTAGAACTTTGAAATAGAAGCAACTTAAAATAAGCAGCGATGAACAGTTCCAGGGTACTTTTATAGAAGGGCTCTTGAAGAGGAGAAACTGCACTCAAGTTTGAACTGCCCACCAAACCCTTCCTCGCTTATAAAAATCTACTTTTCATTTTAATAGGTGATTTATCTTCCAACATACTGCTGAACATTGTTTTCTAATATATAACATTCCTCATAAAAACAGATTTTTGTGCTAGATTTTGCAATTCATTCTATGCTGCTTTCATCCTATAACTGTCCACACAGGGCCCCTTCCAAATTCTTTTTAGTTTATATTTAGAGACTAACGGTGGCTACCATAATTCCATAATCACTTCTGATGAGATGTTAGGAACAATACACCTAACATCAGAATTTGAATACCAATTCTAATACTGACTAGGTGTTTGACACTTGACACATTACTTGAATATCCAAAATGTTTGTTTCAGCAACATTTAGGTGGAAATAGTAATATCCACCTCATGTTGTTGCAAGGAATAAACAGGGAAAAAATCTTTTCCTTTTCCTTTTCTTTGAAAAAATGTTTATTTATTTTTGAGAGAGAGAGAGAGAGAGAAGACAAGCAGGGAAGGGGCAGAAAGAAAGGGAGACAGAATCTGAAGCAGGGTCCAGGCTCTGAGCTGTCAACGCAGAGCCCAACACAGGGCTCGAACCACGAACTGTGAGATCATGACCTGAGCCACTTTTTCTAACACTTAATAGTTCCCCAACAAGTGTTCTGTTATATTTTCTCCTACTGTACCATCTATTTGGTTACATTTATTGAAAATTAACCATGGGAAAATCTCTATAGGATTAATGCTAAGAAATCAATAACTATGTGAAAACAATATTCTTCTGGCCATCAAAGTTGGATGGATCAGGTTAGAGATAAATCTATGTTAAACTGAATTCCATGCCATAATTGGTTTGATCACAGTCTGTATTAACCATCACATGCTCTGATGTACTTACCTTATTGGTGCATTTGTTTAATGGATGTCCTTAATAATTCTGTCAATGTCAATGGTGTTTAAGCTTTTTAATTGTCTTTAGAGTTCAGTTAACACAGTGATGTTACATTGAAATTAAGAATATAATTTAAGATCCTAAGTGTTAAACAAATGTGGTTTGATTTGGCTAAAAGTCCAAAAGCGAACGAAGAAAAAAGAATTTGCTGCCATCGATAGATTTACTTTTATTGAAGATCAAATTAGTGAAGGCTTACTGCAAGGGGAAATTTATTAATAAAAATCATCCTGCAAATGTAGGATTAACCACAAAGCAATTAAGGAAAAGCGAGTGCCACTCATTCACATGTGGAGAAAGTATTAAATAGTCATTTCAATGCTGTTGTGACCTTTGTTTCCCCAGGCAATGACAACTTTGGAAGCAATCAAAGCTTAGGCAAATAATCACATTAGTAATTGGGTCCATTTGCCATACAGAATTTTTCCTGGGACTCCAAACTCTTTTTTCCTGGTGGGGCTATTTAAAAAAATTGAATAGAGCTAGTCAGTTATTTTATGTAATGCTACTCTGGAAATTTCCATGGATATGTTAAAAGGGCAAGTTAATTAATACAAACAGAAATAACTACTGGTTTTCTTCATCAATTCCCATCTGTTGTTAGGAGCTCATAATTATAACATACTCTTGCTGATAAAAAGCACAGACAAATAACAGGAAAGAGAAGGGAAGTATACAGTTCCTCTTCCTACTGGAAAGGTTCTTGCTCAATTCCCGTCTAACTGGTTCACTGAGTAGATAAAAGCTCAGTGTAGTAAAATCTCTACTTACGCAGTTCAGTATCACCATGGAAACGTCTCCCCCTCAGTGAAATAATGAGATGGTAATGAAAACAGCTGCCACATAATGAACCTAGGCACAAGCAGAGGCCAAGTTACTCATGCCAAAAAGTGAGTGACAGAAGGGTCAAATAGATAGGGGTGGGATGGGCAAGGAGTAAGAAGCAAGCCCATCAGTGTGCATTATGGGAAGGGGTGGGAAGAACTGGAATTCTAATATTGAAACTCAGAATTTGGTTATTGCGACTTTTGGTACTGAATTTGTGGCATTCCCATTTTAGAGACAATTGGGCATAGAACTTGAGTTTGATTATCTGAATTCAGCCTAATATTTCACATTTTCAACACTTCAAACTCACAATATGTGGCTTAACCATTTAGGGTTCTATATTCTGCTGAGTTCTAAGGAGCATGTGTAAAATGGGAACTACATCAGGATGCCAGGGGGACAGATACATGTTGGAGGAATAAAAGGATGTAATGCCTTCTCTCAAAGTGTTCCCAAGTGAATAGAAAGTACAACCTCCTCTTCTGGGCCCACCAATTTTAAGATTAAGAGTAGAAATAGGTTGGAACTAATGAAAAGGCTTGGATTCATAGAACAAATGTGGTGGCATGAACTCAAAAGGTCTGGGCCAAGAGTGAGAAACAAGGAATATAACAACATGAAATACACACATACACACACACACACACACACACACACACACACGTATATAATTTATATGTAAGTTATATTTAATGTAAATATCATGTATATGTATATACATTATATATTTATAAACATTAGCAATTGACCTGAAAATCTCCTTTAAGGAGAGAGCCACTTTTGTTTGATCAGCTACTGGGAGACTGGGTCTTCAGGGCTATGATATAGCTGGTCACTAAAAGGGAACAGGGCATCATGGATCTTGCCCTAGATTTCATCCAGAGATAAAGTGATAACTAGACCCAGAGAAACCATTTCAAAAGGGAGTGGGAGACAAATATACATGTTTTTTAATACACTACATAAGCTATTCTGATTTGATATAATAGTTTTACCTGGTAACTTGCTGCATATACAGGCTAAGGGAAAGGAAACTATCACAAAAGGAAAAACAGGCATGAAGAGGGAAAATAATGAGTTTGATTTCAGATGAAGTAGGACTACCAGAGTCTTCAAAAACTTGTTGGCAATGGAAATCTTATTTATTTCTTCCATGCATCCATGCATCTATTCCTTAATTGAATAGAACATTATCAAATGTCTATTAGTGCCTGCACTGGGATTAGAGGGGAGGGCAAGTGTATAGAGCAGTTAACAAAACAGATGTGGTCTTTGTCCTCATGGGTCTCACAATCTCAAGGGTTGACACCAGAGGTAGAGACTATTGGTTCATGAAGATTGGCTTTAAGAGGAAAAATGGAAGAAACTAGAGGCAATGGCAAAGTTAAAGATTTTTTTTTAATGAGGAAAGAGCTAGTAGGCAGAGGTTAAAGATACAGAGAGGAGATAAATGATAAAGTAGACCTAGAAGAAGAAAGGAAGGTCTGGACTTGATAATTCTCACATATATTTGGGGAAAGATGGTGGGAGGTACAGTTGGCCAGGGAAGGAGTTTCAGTTGCTCCAGTTTGCCAGTGTCTATGCCCATGGTGAGGTAGAAAGTAAGGACAATTGCTAAAAAGATCTGGAGGGCAGGAGTCCTAGGGGTTTCTATGAGGAAGTTTAGAATGGCCTGATGAGAAATATGCAGTCATCTAGTGGTTAAAATGCATTGTTCTGACATCAGAGAGGAATTGGTTTGAACTCTGGCTCCTTCATCTACTATGATGAGGGGCAAATGGTTTAATGTCCCCAGTCCTAAATTTCTTCACCTGTAAGATGAAGTCAATAGTAATACCTGTCATGGGGTGTGTAGGATTAAATGAGATAATGCTTGTAAAATACCTATAACAAGGAGTGTTCAATAAATATAAGCTATCAATTATATTAACAGAAATAAAAGGGCAGACAAATTACTAGAGCTTTGGAGAGAGTGTATATTGACACATGATATTTTTAGAAGGATTTTCACATGGCCTTAAAGGACCAACTGAGACTACTCTATATTTTGAATGGCCCCCTTCTCTACAGTTAGGCAATATTTATAGCTGTCCTTTGCAGCCTGGATATAACAGGGGGGGAAAGGATAGATTGTACAATTGAGTTGAGAATTTGCAGGCAGGGTTGACCAAAGAAACTTTAAGGGTGTTAGTGAGAGACGCTTTGGCATCTGCTGTGAGGTACATTGTCTGTAGAGAAGCAAGTAGAGTGGGCAGAAGTTGAATGAAAGTGAAGATGCTATGAGAAGGCAGATAACCTTGAGTCAGAGGGAGGTAGAGTGAAACTAGAAGGAGCCATCTAAGAGCTGGAGAAAGAAAGTGTTGCTATGAATAGAGAGTATGACTCCAGAGAGCTCCACAAGAGCTCTGTCCATCCACAGCATGCCTATGAAAGCAGGTTAAGGTTCACTGAGGGCTCAAAATGTGGTCAGCAAACCCCACTTCATGAGGTCCCAGCTGCTCCCAACCAGACAGGCAGCTCATGTATACTGTCTGCCTCCCATTCCACTGAGTTTCAAATGGCTTTCTCAGATGATTCAGGGTCCTTCTCAATGGTCACCCAGTATAAGACACCAGTCTCTCCCCATTGTGCAGTCCCAATACCATCAGGGGTTCTGTAAGTGTTTTCTCTTGGAATACACATATCCCCAATATTAGGGGAATTAGGCAATATTTATAGCTCATCCACTGTGAGGTATGTTGTGTTTACAGAAGCATTGCTCTGTCCCCAAGGTGCTGATCAAACCCTTCATTTCAGGTACTCCTCCATAGGCGGGCTTGTTCTTGACTAATAGCTGATGACCCTAACTTAGGTGATCAGGTAAAGGCTGATGAGCCTTTCTGCTCTCCCCTACCTCAGTCAAGCTGCCAAAAAGCCCCCAGCTGCCCCCAGTGGCTGATGACTCTAAGGTCCCTCCTCCCTGTGACCGGCCTTAGCTGGGGTAGGTACGAAGAATGCCAAAATTTTCATCCTGATGCAAACCAATCGGTAAAGCTCTGCTGATGATCGAATGGATGATGGAAGACACTAGCCATTAGAAATGGTATCAGTTTTGCAGTTTGTTTAGTAGGTTTAAAATGTGCAGTCATTACCCAAATATGCAGAAATGATGATGGAAATCTCATACTTCTACCATTTCAATACCTTTAACTCTTCTTTAAAATGTAATGTCTTCCAAGCAGGTGGTTAAAAAAAAAAAGTCATTTTCCTTCTCCTTCTCCTCCTCCTCCGCCTCTTCAATCTTCTCTTCTCTCCCCTAAGTGAACCAAGTTCCCTGAGAACAGGGAGTATCTTGTCCCAAAACTGTGTGCTTTGTCAGTCGTGTCCTGTCTCTATCCTGTTCCTCTCCCTTCACCCACTACCCATCTTCAGGCATGCTAACTTGGCATTTGCTATGGTTTGGATGCCCTTACTTGGCCTTTGGGTATTATGGGCTGCCATCTGCTGCTGCTATCCGTGCTGACTGCCCTGATGCCTGGTCACAAGATCCCATGCATTTGGAGATTTCTCATCCTAATTTCAAGCCTTTTTCACCGCCTCCCTCCACTTCTTAGCTCTTCTATATACCTCTAGAGAGCTCAAAGACACGCAGCTGTTTTCCCCTCCTATGCTGCAATGTGTGTGGGTCTCTGCAAGTGCACCATCAGGGTCTATTGTCCAGACACATTCTCCAGCTGCGGATCCAAGTCCCATAGCAGCAGGATTCTTGCAGAATTTCTTTAAGGAGTCTGTGTTCTTCTTTGCTATTTTTCTTGAATTCCTCTTCAATCTGTTTGAATTTTCTAGCTAAGGCAGGATCTAAATCTTAGTCATCTTCCTCTCACCTTCTTCTTGACAGCTAGCTAAAATGTTATCTCTTTTCCTAGTGGTGAGAAAAATGCCCAGACATTAAAGAGTAAATTCTTCCCGTTTTATGATTTATAGCGTAAACCATAGATTTTCAAGGTATAAATTGCAATTCATTAATAGGTTATAAAATCTATTTTTGTTAACGTTAAATAGAATCAAACATACGCTACTCTATCATATCATAGGTGTAAGTATTGTTTTGTAAAACTTCTGTTTTATTTGTGTGTTTGTGTGTGTGTTGTATACTGGATCAAGATGTAAAAATATTAATTTCTGTGAACTACCATCAAAAAAAGTTTTAAAAACACTGGTGTAAACTCTTTTTCAGTTCTCCAAGCTCTGACTTTTTGGAGCCTAAAACATTTTTCTCCTTCAAATTGTTTGGCTCTTGTAAATCAAAGTGTTTGACCTGTCATTGGTTTTTGACATAAATTTTCAGATATCAGTATTGGCTTTTTATTCCAGATTCTATCATATCTTCCTCTGAGACAATGGACAGCACTGGATGATTGGGTAAAGATGCTTATGACAAGAAAAAAAGTAGGAAAAAAGAAACTGGGACTAAAGTGTTCATAAATTTTCCTATTAAATGGTCTCAGAATGCATATCAACAATTAACTTCCCAAGTGGGTGAAAATAAAAGGATTCACACAGTTCCATATAAATGAAGCTATGATTGTTTTATGCAATAACTATATCTAACATTTACTGAACATCTAACGTGCCAGGGATGGGAACATAGAGATGAATAAGAAATTTCTGCTCACATCCTAACTGTGTAGGCAGATAAAAATAATTCATAATGTAGTAAGTGCTGGTAACATAAGTCAATGCAAAGTGCTGAAGGTCCATAGAAGAAGAATGTCAAATTTCAGAATTCTGAAGACAAATAGGGGTTTTCCAGGCAAAGAATGGGAGGAAGTATACTCCAGGCAGAAGGAATAGCAAAAGTGGGAAAAGTACATGAATGCACAGTGCATGTTTAGGGTAATTGGATGGAAAATACAAGGCAGAAGTGTAGTGAGATAAGGCTGAAAACAAAGACTGAGGACAGACTGAAAAATGGGACGTTCTTAACACAATCCTGGCAATAGCATATATTAATTTTATTGCTATGTGCCATGCTTAGGTATTCGTACTTACTTTTGTAAGGCACATGGGAGCCGGAAAGTTTTAAACAAATGTGTGCTTTTTCAATGTGTTTTAGAAAGGTAAGTGCAGTGGAGAAATGTTATGATGTGAAGAAAGTTAGTAGAATCAAAAAGAATATGGCAATCAATTGGAGGTGGGGAATGAGGGTGCCAAGGGCATTCCAAAAGCCCCTAGCTTAGGGTAAGTGTGTGGATGGCAATAGCAGTACCTAAGATGTGGTTTATAGGAAAAATTGCAGATTTGAGAAGCATAGGATCTCATGTGAAGTTTGGCATAAAACTACAAGTAGGGGAAGAAACTATAAAGGTCATCAACACTATTAAGGGAATTTATTCTAGTGTGGGTTTCCAGGAAGGGAGGACTGAAGATGCGTGCCTATCATAAAGATACTCTTTCTCAAGGTGTTTGATGAGATCTGACTGCATCAGAATGGGGCAGAAGGGGAGAATAGATAATCTCAATATAATACTGGGGTGGGGCATATGCTGAGGCCACAAATCCAGTTGAAGGCTAAGAATGTCTGTGTCACCTAGAGTGACTAGAGATAGGCAGTAGGTGGTAGTAGAGTCAAACCTCTGTAAAGGGAAAATCTATTTTGACTTGTTTGTCCAATGGGCAACCAAGCATAATGATATATAATTCAGGGAAAGATAATATCTGGGACTCCCAGTGGGCAGACAACTAGTGCTAGTGTGGGGGAAATCTGTCAGTAGGTAACACATTCACTGGTGGGTCTTATAGGAGAATTCTAGTGCCTAAGAGAAAAACTGATAAGGCAAGTAACTATAGACCTTTGAAAAATGGAATACTCTGTGGGTTAATACCCCACTGGCATCCCCACTAGGGACCTAGGTAAGGAAACAAAAACAGGGATCCAAGTATAAGGCTCTGGGTACAGTTTGGGAAGTGGGTCTTGGCAATAAGACAGAAGCCTATTACTAGCTGACCAGGCAGAACATGGAGAAGAGAGCTGATAGGGAACTGAATTGCAGAATGTTAGTACCTCTCTACGTGGCTAGCACATTATAATCACTTGGGGGTAATCGAAACAAATATCTTCGCCTAGTACCCAATCTAAACCAATTAAAATCAGAATCTCTGAGGGTGAAGACTGGGCATTGATATTTAACACAAAAACCATGCAAGTGTCCTAAGTCAAAGTTGAGAAACACTAAAGTATTCTTAACCTTAACTGCCCATTGTAATCACCTGGGTAGCTTAAAACAATCCTGAGGCCAGGTTCAATCCCAATAGATTCTACTTTAACAAGTCTGGGGTTTGGCTTAGACATCAGGTCTTTAAAAAAGGTCCCTAGACAATTATAATATGTAGAGATTTGTGGTCTAAAACTATACTCTCCAATATGGTAGCCACTAGCTACATGTGGCTATAAAGCACATGAAATGTCACTATTCTGAGTCAAGATGTTCTATGAGAATAAAATACATACTGGATTTCAAAGACTATGAAAATAATAATGTAAAATATTCATCAATAATTTTTATGTTGATTACATGTCAGAATGCTAATATTTTGGGTATGTTAGGTCAAGTAATATATTAATAAACTTAATTTTGCATTTTGTTTTACTTTTTAAAATTAGCTACTAGAACATTCAAAATTACTTATGTGACTCATGTTATATTTCCATTGGACAAACGACAGTCTAGCGCTTCTTACATGTTTCCAGCCTGAAGTCCAAATTGGTTCTAAGGAATGCAATTGAACTAAGCCTAGGATAGACTGGCTGTGGGAGGAAAAAGGCCTGTGGCCAAAAAGATCTTTTCTTTATACAACCCTTATTTACTCATAAAATTAAAGTATGTCAGGGTTAAAGGGAATATTAAAAGTCATTCAGTTTAACTCCATTTTATACTAAGAACTGTATATTTCATTTCACTTTGTTGTCCTAAATGAAATACTTCCAATTAGTTATTATGATTAGGTAACAAACATTTTCCTTTAATAATGTAAATAACCTGAGACTAAAGAAACTTAATCACTGACACAAGATTCAAACAAATTCTTTCCTTGTAGTACCTAAGGGAAGGCTGTGGGGAGACAAACAGATTGCTTTTCTCATAATCCCTAAAGGAAAGCTGTGGGGGAAGAAATTTGAGTTTGGACTTGGGGAGGGGAGCAAGGTAAATGGGAACAGTGAGTACTCCGGAGAATAAAATAGGTCTCAGAGGAATCCTACAAGGGGCACTTAGTACAGGAAGAAGACACCATGAATCTGAATGGACCAGGAGGAGATAGTGGGAAAAAAAAGATACTAAAAGGAATTGGGAAGCTTTTTATTTCAAAATTTTGCCTGTTTCCAAGGAAACAGGAGAAAGAAAACTCAATCTCCATTTTTGCAATTCCCGTAAGTCTGACTAATACTACAGTATTAAAGTTTAGTGACACTGAAAGTTAAATAGGCTTTTAAAAATTAAAAGTTGCCCATGTAGAACACTGACTGTTAAGTGGAAAATTCCTCATAAAACTTAGCTACATACAGCACCTGGATTTTCTAAATGGTAGCACATGGCATAAATCTGGACAGAACTACACTTTGGAGGGGTTGCTTTATAGCTCAGAGTTTGTGTCTCTTTGAAGGCTAATATCCTTGAGTTAGATACTTTGGACAAGAAGGAAAGTGTTCATTTCCTCTTCGTATATGAGAGTTGGTCATGATGTAGTTTAGAGAATCAGGAACATTAAAATGGGCCTAGGAGTCCAAACTTGATTTGGTAACTTTTTGACAATGAATTTTTTTAAAAAGTAAATTCTGTTTCCTGTGCTTTGAGAAAGAGGTCTCTGTTTCTCCTATCACTTCCTCATATGAGATGATGATCATTTAAATCCAGTTCTATCTGTGCAACTTGTAGCAAATGCAAGATTCTTCTTTAAGGTGAGGCATTCTGCTTTTGGGTACAAAAATAGAACCTCAGTAGGGTGGTAAAAAGAAATTCTGGCCAAGCGAAGGGGGCCATGTGAATAAAAAATTTAGATCAGCCAAAAAATTTTGAATTGATATTTTGCTCAAAATGTATTATTGGCTCACTCACACAAACAAAAGAAAACAAAATAAAACTCCTTATGTAATCTTTGTGAAAGAAAAATTGACTAAAAATTTTAATGATAAGAGGAAATTCGAAGATTACAAGAGAAATGTGTTTAGTTAACAGGTTTGTAGGTGCTTAGATACTCACTTATATCTTGTGGGCTTCATTCTTCCCAGCTTTGTAAACCAAGATTCACCTCCCAGAACTTTGAGTACCAGGCTGCTGTCTGATTGAGTTCCAGAAATGTCTCTACATGTAGTGCAGTTCTTTTTAAAATCCCATGTCCTTATTTATCTCCTTTTTCTCCACTCTGCAGCAATGGACCCATCTGAGTCAACTGAGTATACAGTCAATTGCCTTTTTTCAAAAAGAAACACTTTCTTGCTTCCAAATGAGTCTGTGCTTAACAAATTTTTTCTTCTCACATGTAAACTGATTTTTTTCTTGATTGAAAAACAAGTCTGTGATTCTCAGAGTTTCTTAGGAAGTAAAAGTGAGGCATAGAGAACAACTTAAAGAGTCCAAGAGGCTCTTATAAACTAGCTTCAGAAAACTTCACAAACACCTCAGGAAAATGTGGCAGTTATGAAATTTGTTGTGTATCAAATTCCTAGCAGAGCTTTTATACCTCCTACTTGGAAGTTTCTTACTTTTTAATTTTCAATTATGCATTTCAAGTATGCATTCAAATCGAACTTATCAGAATTACATTGGCCCAAATTGGGTAAATAGGGTATAATAATCCATGACATTTCTTCCTAGTTTTTTAAAATTTTTTAAAAATTTTTTGATAACATTAATTCATTTTTGAGAGACAGAGTGTGAGTGGGGGAGGGGCAGAGAGAGAGAGGGAGACACAGAATCAAAAGCAGGCTCCAGGCTCTGAGCTATCTGCACAGAGCCCAATGCGGGGCTCAAACCCACCAACTGTGAGATCATGACCTGAGCTGAAGTCAGACGCTCAACTGACGGAGCCACTCAGGCACCCCTCTTCCTAATTTTTAAATAAAATAGTGTCACTTTTACTTGTGGTTTTTAATAGAACCCTGTTTTTTTAACTGAGTACATAATCACTCAGAATAAAGACTACATTTCTCAGCTATCCAGGTAGCTCATTATGGATACTAATAAGTTCTATTCAACGAGAAAAAATGAAGTGATGAGCACAAGTTTTAGGAAGAATATCATTCAATAAAATGGGAGTGCAGATGGTGATGACATTACAATGCATACCTCTTTCTCCATCCACACATATTATAAATATATATGCACATATATATATCTACACACATATATATATACACATGTATATGTATATATACACATACATATATACATATATATGTGTGTAGATATATATATGTGCATATATATATACACATATATACACGCATATATATATATATATATATCAGAAGAAATGCAGAAACCATTCCAAGTTTTGCCAAATATAATTTTATATTCGTTTTTATAAACAATTAGACACATTTTGGAAATTGTTCATTTTCTCACTTCAGTGACTAATATCCTCACCCCCTACGCCCATGCCATATGGCTTTTTTTAATGTTCCTTTTACACATAAAAGAGTATGGAGACAGGGCTAGGCCCAGGAGAGCCTAAATAAAATCTCTTTATGAGTTTGTCACATTGACCAGTCTCTTTGAGATTCTAGCTGATACCATTTATCAGTCAGAAGAGCATATGATTTTTGATCCTAGGGTGGTGAGTTTGAGCCCCATGTGGGTGTAGCAGTTACTAAAAATAAATTAATTAATAAACTCCCAAAAACGAGAATAGTAAGAACAAGAATAACCAATATATACATTCAGAATGTCAAGTGCCAGTCACTGTGTATAAACATGATCTTATTTCATGCTTACTACACCATAGAGAAGTAGGTATTGCTATTATCCCCATTTTAAAGAAAACCTAATTTTAGGATAAAGTTTAATTCCTTATTCATTTTTCTCTTGCTGGGACTAAAAATGAAAGAACTGTGAAGTGTAGCAAGTTATTTGGGTGGTAAGTGCCTGGAGTTATTCTGCACAACCCATTGCTGGGGCCCTTACAAATATAAAAAAAGCACAAAACACCTCATACAGATGTGTTTTGTGAGTAAGTGGGTTGGAGGAGGGCATTGTTTTTAATCAGTCAGCCTGAGTATTTTGGTCCTTGACAACCTAATTAAACTCTAGCTTTGGCTATTTTCTGTCAATGAGATGCAAAGAAACAAAGATATGAGTCATTTTGCTTTTTGCTTTTTTGGATATTTTTCCTTCAGTTAAATCAATATCATTAAACAATCTCAGAGAACCTGGAGTTTTGGACATCCTTCATATTTTTGAAAATTAGTGTGTTCAGGAAAAAATTATTAATACAGAATTCTATTCCGCATGATAAAAATACAACCTTGACATGAAACTGTTGCCAGGAGAGGATTATATACTTCAAAGAAAAAATTGGTTAAAACATTCATCTTTATTCTTTTTTGCTTCATCCCATCAACTTAATGAAACCACGAATGACAAGCTATAAGGAAAACCTGCATCTCAAGCCATGATTTTCTTCCTAAAATCAAATCTATTTTTAACAGCTACTGTGAGCCAGGGACTAATTTTTACACAAAATTATACATTCATGGAAAAACTGTGAATGAATCTACTGCTTGTTAAATGAACGTTAAGTAAGTGATGGAGTAAGCTGCCACCTAGAGTTGAGATTTCAATTCAGTTCAAAATATAATATGAAATTGATTCTATCAGTCTGAGATTTTTTTTTTAATGTCTCAATATTTAGATGTACACAGAAGTCCTTTACTTCTGAAAGTTAATGTCTGTATAGATTTGGAAATTTTGCCAAAGAAGAAAAGGGTAATATTTCTTAAGGAAGCTACAAGAGTCCTAGAAGTTAAATATGTTGATATGCATTAGCCATATATATATATATTTTTAATGAGTCTTTGGGAAAATATATTTAATATGTGAACACATGTAAGTACTCCCAAAATGATTTGGAATGTCTTATGTTAGGGCACCTGGCTGGCTCAGTTGGTAAAGCATGCAACTCTTGATCTCAGAGTCATGAGTTCAAGCCCCATAGTGGGCATGGAGATTACTTTAAAAAAAGTCTTATAACTTTCTGGAACAACAGTCTATTTAGCCCAACTCTTTTATTAATAACCTATTTGATTTCCTGCTTCACTTACAGCCATACTGAGGGCCAAAGGCTTCTACTGTATGTGTATCAGGATCAGTGTCAAAATCCAGGTCAACTGGGGCACCTGGCTGGCTTGTTGGAAGAGCATGCGACTTTTGATGTCAGGGCTGTGAGTTCAAACCCCAGGTTGGGTGTAAAGATTGCTTAAACTATTATTTATTTATTTATCTACCTATCTATCTATTTACTTATTTATTTGGCAGAGGCAGGCAGTTATGGAGGGGCAAAGAGAGAGGAGAGAGAGCACAGAGCCCGACTTGGGCTCAAACTCACCAACTCTGAGATCATGACCTGAGCTGAAATCTAGAGTTGGACGCTTAACCAACTGAGCCACCCTGGCACCCCAGGTGTAGAGACTACTTAAATAAATAATACTTTAAAGAAAAATCTGGGTCACTTATTCAAATTTAAATATGACTGTTAATTGTTCAAAGGTCTGGAAAGCTAATGTTTTCACTTCCTTAAACAAGGTTGGTCTAAAATCATACTCTTGTCAGAAACGCTGAAATCAATAGATTAGTCATTAGAAAACCCAGCTGGCTTAATAAATTGTGAATAGCCCATTCTCACCCTGAATTTGCATCTACCCAAAAGTGTGGAAAGGATTTCTATGTCCTAACCACTCCACGTGCAGCATGGATGGAGCCATGACTGCATGGATGGAGACATACATGCTCTGTATGGATTTTCTGAGTCAAACAGAGCTGGAGATTGTCTATGAAGTAAGAGTTTAGGGTAAGGGGTACCTGGGTGGCTCAGTTGGTTAAACGTCTAACTTCAGCTCACGTTGTGATCTCATGATTCATGAGTTCCAGCCCTGCATCAGGCTCTGCACAGCCTCCTATCAGGCTCTGCACTGGCAGTGTGGAGCCTACTTGGGACTCTCTCTCTCCCTCTCTCTGCTTCTCCCTTGATCTCTCTCTCCCTCTCTCTGTCTCTGTCTCTCTCTCTCAAACTAAATAAACTTTAAAAAAAAAGAGTTTAGGGTAAGCTATCTCTTCATCTGCACAATTCTATGATTGTACGTTTTTCACCTGACTACACTCATTCTTCAACCTTGGCTATGTACCTGGTTTATCTATCAGTCTCTTGGTGCGTGGAGAATAAATTGTTGACTCTTTTCCACCTCACGGAATGTCCTACTTCTTTCTCCTACTCCAGGACTTCCTCATTCTTGTTCTCTCCACCCACTTTCACAGCACACATTTATTGTCCTCATTTTGTCCCACAAAATTCTTTTTCAATAATCCTTTCCCCCTCATTTCCATCATCCTCTGTGTGACCTCTATGGCCCAGTCCCCTGAGGGCAAATGTGTGTTTAATCCTGTTGATTTGTTGTAACTTCCCTTGGCTCTTCTAGGCTCTCCCTAAGAGTCCTTGCCTCCCTTACAGCTCCCCATAGGAAGCTCTTGCTTTCCTGCTTCTACAATCAGCCAGAAAGGAAGCAAGATAGGTTTCCTTCTCACTCCCTGGCAATGTCTGTATTGTTAAACTGTATTCTTTGACTTGTCATTATTTGACATTTGCACTTTATTTCTTCTGTCCAACTTGCCTACAAGTCCCTATGCATCTTCTTTTCTCTTTCTTCTCCCCCACCCCTTCACTAAGCCATTTTTGTCTACTTTAGACATTTTTGATCTTCATTGCCCTCTTGGTTTCTACCCCATGTTTAACTATAATATTAGTGTCTTGCCATTTATATCAAAATGTCTTACAACATGAATTGAATACCCGCTGTGTGAAAGGCATTATTCTATGTGCTTTGCAGTAGTTATTACTTCATGTTAAAAAAAAACAAAAAAACAAAAAAAAACAACTTCAAGAAGTAGGTATTATTATTGCCCCTATTTGGCAGGTGAGGAAACCTATGCACACAAAAACCTAAGTAACTTGACCAAGGGAACACAGGCAGTAATTAGTAAACCAGGAGTTTGAATCCCAAAAGGTTAGGCTCCAGAATCCATAGACAAAGTCACTAGGCTCTACTGCCTCCATGTCTTAGCACTTCTCTTAACTCTTCCTTTTACTTCCAGTGCATACTATGACTCTCAAAAATTATCAGAAAACCTAGATTCAGGTTGCTTTGAGAAGGGGCTACGAAAGTCTTCTCACCTCAGGCCACTGCAACAGCAAAGCACTGTGGATCCAGGCAGCTCTGCTGTAAACAGCAAAATGGTAGAAAGGATTTGGAATTAGATAGACTCAGATTTGATTCAGGCTCCATCCCGTATATGGTAGACGTTGTGTGGTTATTTGACTTTTCAAGTTTTTCTTGTGTGACACGGAGATAGGTGTCTATCTTTAGTTCATGTCAGGATTCTAATCCAAAATTAAGTCTCTTTCCATTTTCCCTCTTACTCCTTCTAGTCATGTCTCCTCTAATTTATTGTTTTAATTATTTTCAATGTTTATTTATTTTTGAGAGAGAGAGAGAGAGACAGAGCATGAGCAGGGGAGGGGCAGAGATAGAGGGAAACAGAATTCGAAGCAGGCCCTAGGCTCTGAGCTGTCAGAACAGAGTCCGATGCAGGGCTTGAATTCATGAGCCATGAGATCATGACCTGAGTCAGATGCTGAACCAACTGAGCCACCCAGGCACCCCTTGTCTCCGCTAATTTAATACTGTCTTCTGGTAGTTGTTCTCAACTGAGAAAGATGACTGATACCTGAGCTGATAGAGATCTGGAGCCCTGGACCCTATCCTTCCCCCTCTATACTGTCTTCATTGTCCACTCTTGTAATGTTTGATTCTTGTCAGCATCTGCTAAATGGAAGACTAAAATTATTTTCTATAGAACTCACCAGAAGTAGTAAGTAAATGCCTAGAAAACAAAGGGTATTTTCCATAGGAAGTGGGAAATGGGAAAATTGCTTGTGAATGCAAGGTGACTTGAAGAATCTTCACGGTATTTGTGGAGAGTTAGGCAAATATACATATATGTTCTACCATCTATAAGTGACTGTATGAATTAGTATACATATATATGGGTTACAGATTTGTGAGGGAATATTAGATG
This sequence comes from Neofelis nebulosa, assembly GCF_028018385.1. Taxonomy (NCBI): domain Eukaryota; kingdom Metazoa; phylum Chordata; class Mammalia; order Carnivora; family Felidae; genus Neofelis; species Neofelis nebulosa. The sequence continues at coordinate 58,983,214 of NC_080785.1, forward strand.
AGATAACGCAAGTCAAATGATTAGCATAGAGCTAGGCATGTAGTAAGTACTCAATAAATATTAACTATTGTTTTCATTACAGTCCTGTAAGTGAGTCTATCACTTGATTATTAAAAGCCTGACTAGTATTCTTTGCAAATAAAAATAACAGGACATGCCCACTTCAGAAGTGAACACACAACTGCTTTCACATTTTTATCTTTTCAGTTTGATCAAATAGATTACACTACTCACATACCACTGATTATAATGTACTTGAATTTAGATCCATATTAGCTTTTCAAATTTAATGTTGTAGCCTGAATGGTGCTCTTAGAATATAAGTGGGAGGGCACCTGGGTGGCTCACTTGGTTAAGCATCAGACTCTTGATTTTGGCTCAGGATATCATCTCGTGGTTTGTGAGATTGAGCCCCATGTTGGGCTCTGCACTGACAGTGCCAGGCCTGCTTGGGATTCTCTCTCTCTCTCTCTCTCTCTCTCTCTGCCCTCTCCTGCTCACTCTCTTTCTCTCTTCCTCTCTCTCTCTCTCTCAAAATAAATAAGTATTTAAAAAAATATATAAGGGGAAACTTTAAGCAATATCAACATTGCTTAATCAATGTGTAGATCAGATCATTTCTCTTCACCAATATGTTGAGAACACTGAAAATATGCTACAGGAATGTGAATGTTTTAGGTGTTTAGAAAACAAACCATATTTTTCTAGGGGATTATTTTTGTGTGTATTATTGCTTCATGTCATATTCCAGCATGGGCAAAAGGAAACCTGCTCTGGTTAATAAAATGGGCTAATTCTGGAAAGTGGCATCAAATATAGGCAGAAATTTCGGGAGCAGTTGTTCACCACAAAAATGCATACGTGCAGCTGTTCCTGATAAAAAATCAGAAATCCCCCAGGAAACTGATAGAAGCTAAAATGGAAAATAGATGGGTAACTAGATACTATCAACAAAAGGGGTCAGGAAAAAGAAGAATTCAGATTAATTCTTCCATATAGTTTGCTTACTAAAATGATTTTTTATTAATCTAGTCATACATACAAAAGTATTGACCCAAGTATGATGATACTTTACTTAAAGGCATTGTTATGCCCATGAGACCTCTAGGTCTCATTTCACAGGGAAATTGTGGGTGTCCTAAGAAGATATACAGAGACAGAGTTCAGGGACAGATGAGTACTCAAGAATATTGCTAGACCCATGAGCCACCAAGGTTATTGAGTTGCCCTGGACACATTAGTAAACTCTGCCTGCATCTTCTTATTTGTAAGACAGGGTAGTAATAAACCTATGGGATAGGATTGTCTAGAGAATTTAAAAAGATAGTAAGCGGAAAAGCACTTCAAACAGCTTCAGATCATAGTATCTGCTTATTAGATGTTAGTCGTCACCATCATCATCATCATCATCACCATCACCATCACCATCTGTATTTAAATTTAAAAATGGGCCATCTGAGTACTTATTCCCTGGAAACTCCTTCCAGTGATAATCACTTTGACAAATTTCCCATCTGCTAGGAATTGTTTCAGCCCTGTGAATTGATCATACTTCTACCATTTTCTTTAGCCTCATATCATTAAAGATATAGCAGCAGAACGTCCTTTATTAATAGTGGAAGGGAACCAACAATTATTTTCTTCTTTACACTTATTCTAGTCTGAAGATTTAAAAATCATGTTGCCTTTCATCAGCACAGATCCCAAGGAAGTTGTACTAGTTCTTCAAGTTTGAGAAGGGCTTGATATTTTCTTTCTTTTTAAAAAAAAATTTAATGTTTTATTTTATTTTTTTGAGAGATAGAGACAGAGCACGAGCAGGGGAGGGGTAGAGAGCGAGGGAGACACAGACATCAAGGCAGGCTCCGGGCTCTGAGCCATCAGCACAGAGCCCAATGCGGGGCTCGAAACCACGGATGCAGGATCATGACCTGAGCCAAAGTCGGATGCTCAACTGACTGAGCCACCCAGGTGCCCCAGAGCTTGATATTTTCAAAGCAGCTTCAAATATTAAACATCCCCATGAAGTAAACCAGTAACTTCATCTTTCATCATAGATAAACAGGACACGGTGAGTTAAAATAATAATTTGCCTTAGGTCATGAACTAGCTCATCATTTGAAATGTCTTCCTTTCAGTTAACTAGTCTGTGCTTCAATCTAATAGGCCAAGCTACAACAAACAATATCAAAGTACTTATTTGTATTTTGTTATATTTACTGAGTCATCACGGTAACCTGTTCCTCATGAATCTGAACTTTGCATCTCATGTTCTACCTGCATGGAATGGCCTTTCTTCCCTAGCCCCTTTGTATTCTATTTTCTACTCACTGTTGTAACTTACATGCAACCTCCTGTAAGAAGCCTTCCCCGATTTGCAGTCTCCTATTTATTGTTAATATAACACTCTGGATCCCACAGATCCATAGTGTATTACAGCAAAAACTATACTCTATTGGAACAATAGGCTCTCTGGAAAAAAAATTCTTATTTGTTTTTATATTCTCTAGCACATGCCTAGCACATGGCATATGCTCAACCAAAAATTTTGAAGAAAGAATGCCTAAATGATATGTGTATTAGGACACAAGAGGATGTACCATGATAACAAACGCAGCCTACATTTATTTCTAATTTTAATATAAGTGTCCAACAGATCAGAAGGAGGTTCTTTCCCAATAATTCAAGAATACAGGTTGACAAGTCTCTACCATCTTGTGGTTACTGGCTTGTCTGAAGAAGGTGGCCACGATTTCCAAGCAGGTTCTGGGTTGCCAAGATGGGAGAGGAAAATGCTGGTGGATGGCACAGGAAATGAAATTTACCTGTGATAGTAATTTCCTTCCAAAAATTATTGGCCAGAACTACTCAACATGTAAGGTAGACAATGCGTATCCCTGGCTTATCTCCTTCTGTCTCCAGCCTACATGAATTCAATGGATAGCACCTGTGGCTCCTTTTCAACCACCTGCCTTTGAGCAGGTACTCTCTTTGAAACTTCTTTGTACAGATTTAGAAGTGCTTGGCATTCACATGGATGAACCCTGATGTGGGTGTTGTTTAATGACTATTCTGTGCAAGAATATAAGCTCAGTTTCCTTTTCTCAGCTTAGGACAATTCAGAGATGTCACTTATCCTCCAGAATTCTCCTGTGGGATCATGCTAAAACCTAACCTGAGTGGGACTTTTGTCTGAACATTTACTTGGCTTTATTTAATTCCTTGTTTTGCTTCATTTCTTTACTGTTCTCCCTTGTGAATATTTTCTTAATACAACACTTGCATACACATTTTTGTCTTAGAAACTGCATCCAAGAAGCTCAACCTAAAATACTGACACCTAACTAAAAGATGGACAAAGGGGCACCTAGATGGCTTAGTTGGTTAAGCATCAGACTTCGGCTTAGGTCATGATCTCGTGGTCTATGAGGTTAAGCCCCGCATCAGGCTCTGGGCTGACAGCTGAGCCTGGAGTCTTCTTCAGATTCTTTGTCTCCCTCTCTCTCTCTGCCCCTCCACTGCTCATGTTCTGTCTCTCTCTCTCCTCCTCCTTTCTCTCTCTCAAAAATAAATAAACATTAAAAAAAAAAAGGTGGGGAAAAAAGTATTACGCATGTCTTTTCCTGAAAGAGAAGAACCGATATAGGTAAGCCCTGTTATTTCTACCACAGCACAATGAAAGTCAATTTGGTGATTAAAGGCTAAAAGACGTGGGTTTAGCTATCTAACTACCAAACAAGGACTAGACATCAAGAAGACGGAAGACAGAAAAAGGTTCCCTGAAAAGAACGACTTCTTTGCTGGGTGAGAAGCTGGGGAAGTCAGGCCAGTGGCCCAAAATACAAAGTTGAAAGAAGCCCTGGGCTTGGTTCTGGCAGAAGTCGTTACTTGAGGAGGGTCGATTGTGCAGTACAAATAAAGATGACAGGCAATACAAGGAGCCCACGTGACATCACAGTATAAACAGTATATGCAGGAAAGCGTAAACACTGGAAGAAGTCAATTTGATGCTACTTTGGGGTTATTATTTCACAATGGGTCCTTAATCAATGATGAACGGTAGGGGGATTTGAGGGATAGGATGTGGCCTTCTGATGGGAAGATGGCAGTAAATTTTATGCAGGGTTGCCGGGTAGTAGAGAAGCCGGCCAGAGGCTCCAGTTTCAGTCTAGTACCAGGTAGGGAATCAAAGGGAGAATCCCAATTGTATGAAGTAAGCATGCTGTGAGAGCGAGAGTCATGTTGCCCTTGATTGGCACAGATCTGCTCAGTGTGCATAGACACCCTAGTACTGATTCCTGTAGCTGCAAGATTCATCCCACATCCCTCAAGTTGATTTTCTCTGCTCAGCTTCCTATGGAATAAAGATTCCTTCAGGAATAAAGGATGGGAAGTAAAAGATTTCTTATTAATGCTTCCAGATTTTGAGTTAAAATTAAAAAGCCTTTCCATCCACCCATGTTTTAAATGAATCCACTTATGTTTTGTGCTTATATGATATTTTTTACATTAGATATCCGATGCAGTCAGAGTTTTCTCTTTGGTATGGGTGAGATACGTGTCTAATTTTGTCTCTTCCAAAATTCTGTTTAATATTCTAAAATACTTTTTTAAATCCATCATTCCCCCGGTCATTTAAACAGCCACCTGTATATCATTTACTAAGTTCCACAGATAGTTGGATCTCTTTCTGGGCTTGTATTGTTACATGTGTCTCTGTATTCATGTATCCACTCCCTATTTTTTAAATTATAGAGACTTTATAGTGTGTTTTGTATCACATAGGGCTAGTCCTCGCTCATTAGATTTTCTTTAGAGTTACTCTAGCTACCCTTGCATGTTTATCTTACCATATGAACTTTAGAATCAACCTATATTAATCAAAACAAAAACAAAAACAAACAACTTCAAGGTATTTTTATTATTATTAATCAGGATCACAATAAATTTATATATTAACTTGGAGAGAATTTACATCTTTATAATGTTGAGTTGTTTTATCTCAAAACAAGGGATGCCTTTCCATTTCTTTAGGTCTACTTTCTGGGTTCAAGAGTATTTAAATTTTTTCCTATATAGGTTTGTCACCTTTTTTGTTAAGATTATTCTTAAGTATTTCTCTTTTCATTGTTACTATATTTTTACTTCAATTATGGATTTTAAGTGATTATTTTTCTGTGAAAGTTATTGATTTTTATAGTTAGTTTAATATCTCCTACCTTATTAAGTGTTTTTTCTTATTGGTATTAGAATTGATTCTTTTCTGTGTTTTAGGTATACAAATATATCATATGTCATTGGATATAGTTTTACTCTTTCTTTTTCGATTCTTATACTTCTGCTTATTCTCTCTTATACGATTGAATTCACTGATACCTCTGCTCCAAGATGAACAGTAGTGGAGCTAACGGGCATCTTTGCCTTGTTCCTGACTTTGGTGGTTCTGTATGTACTCATCATGTTATGGAATAGTGTACCAACTTGCTGAGCTTTTTCAACATATGTAGGCCTGTGTATGGTTCCTGAGGATCTGTTTTATGAAAAGCTTCAAAAGTGATTCTAATATAAACTCTCATTTGAGTGTATGCTCCATAATCATACAAGATAAAAGTAAGTAAATTAAACAATTACATGAACATTTGAGTCACATTTTGTGTAGGAGTGGTGGATATGAAGATAGCATTTTTTTCCTTCAAGGAGCTCAATTTAGTAGACAAGAAAGACATAAACCCATGGTTGTGTACAGTATAACTATTACTCGATAGAAAGTGTTCCATCACTAGTATCCTTCCTGGAAGTTGTCTTTCTCTAGAGAGTTAATAAAATATTTACTGTGAAGTTTTCCAAGATTGCATCCTATAATGCTATCTATTGGTCTCTGATTTTTAAACTCATTCAAAATTGGCCTTTATCAAGAGTCACTGACTGAAAAAACCATGATGTCCTACAAAAATTCTAAATTTCCTGCCCTGCTTCCCCCTCACCCCACATCTTATTTTCAAACTGTAGCTATATTGATTATAGCAAGCAATCTAACTCATTTGTCAATTCCTGGTATTCTCTAAGTTATTTTACCATCAGAGAACAATCGGTTGTCTGTTAGACAAAATTATGTGCTACATTGTTTTAAGAAGAAAGGAATTCTCTACTTTTGTTAAGCAGTTTACACAAATATTTTAAATATTCTTTACCTATCCCAAACCAACTCTGAGACCCATATTTTCCCTCTGTGCCTATTGGGTTTATTCTTTTTAAGTTCTCAGCTACTTTCAAATTTGGAGGGGGGTATAAAAGATGGTCTTAATGCTTGCGGTGGAGGGTAGAAGTAGACCTTTTGGAAAAAGAAGAGATAGAGTTTTAAACCTGAAATGGACTGTGGAATTTTACAAATTAGAAATAATGGGTTAAATCTTTGTCCTTCTGTGTCCTTCAGCTCGAACTGGTGCAACATTTGGATGGCTTTCTCCCACTTGCTGTCTGTCAGTCTCCTTGGTCGGAAGGACTGTCTGTTTGGGAGTTACTCATGATTATTGTTTAATTTGAGATAAGTTACTACTTTTTTTTAAAGTTTATTTATTTTGTAGAGGGAAGGGCAGAGAGAGAGGGAAAGAGAGTGAATCCCAAGCAGACTGTCAGTGCGGAGCCCGACTAGGGTCTTGAACTCAGGAACTGGGAGATCATGACCTGAGCCAAAATCTAGAGTCGGGTGCCTAACCCAGGTGCTTTGGGATAAGTTACTACTTTTAATGTCACGGGAGGGCATCTTATGGAAGAAATGAATATATAAATAAGTATATGATAAAGAATAATGAGTCACATATTTCTTGTTCCCAAACAGAATTTTAATGTCTAACTTTTTATTCTTGGAGCTGAACACCTATAGCCATGTTCATTTGCACTTCTCCTATAATGAACTGTGATGAAAATATGGATTCTGGGGACAGGAACATCCAGGGGCAAATCTCTTAGCCTTGTTGTACCCAAACCTTTCTTTTAGCTGTAAATTAAAGGATGGCAAAACATTGTCTGTTTGGTCATTGGGGCCATCATACCTTTCTATTTCATGCTTATCTATCAATCTATTTGTACACGTTTAGATTAATAATATAGCCAATAGTATAAGAAATATTTGTAAAGACGATTGTAGACTCCAAGAATGTGAGCTAGCCTTAAAGGTCAGACTAGCTTGACTACCCATTAAATAGATACAACCTACTGTAGCCTTAGAATTAAAGATAGAATTTCTTTCTGTACATCTATGAATCATTCTCAACTGGGAACTTAATGATTAACATGATTAGAGAAGCAACACTAAATTTCATCTCAAAGTAAAGTTGGAATGTGGTAAAATTTTTGTTAAAATGGTCCAGTTGATTTGATAGCTTTAGCTCCTCAACTTTCATTATTAGATTTACCAGTTAACCTGATATCTTAGTCTAGTTGTATTCAGTATAAGCCTTAAACATTATTCACTTCAGCCTTGACAGGATATTTATAATGTTGTCTATTGGCTATGATGACAAAGTATTTTTAGTTCTTAGAAACTTCAGTGTACCACATTTTAATTTTCAAACCAAATATATTTTCAAAGAAACCTTGACTACATTACTTTATTGTGGCCGTTATATTTTAAATGAGATTTAAATAATTTCTTCTGGTGCAATAGGTACAATCCACCAGAACTGTTACAGAGGCTAACAGAATATTGCTTCAGTGAGGTAAGTGGGGCCTGCACAGCCTTCTGTGTCATGCTTATCCAAGCAATAAATTACTTTCTTAGACAAAAATCATCTTATGAAATTGCTTTAGCTTTTTCTGAAGTAAAGGTATTGAATACATAGTATTGGGAACACTTTATTTTGCTTTTTATCACATACAATTATTTTCCACTTGATAGCTAACACACAAGAGAACAAGATGGATTTCTTATATTTTACTGTTTTCTCATTTATATTGTGTCCAGTTTTAATTTTCCTCAATAAAGATTCTTTCTGCCCTATAACTTAATTTCACTGGCTTCTTAACCCAGAAGTCTTTTTGAAAGTAATCTTAAAACGTCTGAGTTGTATTTATCAAATTTAAATTTAATGCATAATATTATTTCCCTATTATTTTCCTGAAGGTTATTTCCAAAGGTAGACAAAAGTCAAGTCTAAAGGTTTTTTAGAATATAGATAGTGGCTTCTTATTAGATGTTCATCTTCTTTGATGTTTGACAAGCGAATAGCGAGTGCCTCTCATTTTACTCTCTTGAGAAATATGCTAACAATATCACACATATACAAATAGGCTAGTATGTGAAGAAAGTAACAAGGAAGGAATTAAATGAAAAATAAGTGTCTTTGGTATTTAAAACTCTTAGGAAGCCTTAGAATCTAGTTTAAAAACATCAGGCAAAGACAGACTCCAATCCATACTCAGGTGAATGTAACCACCTTGGTATGGTATATTCTGAGTAAATTCTGACACAGAAAGCTATTTGTTTAGTTTATTTTTATTCATACTAACTTAAGTCAGCTTTTGTAGGCTTATAGGTCTTTTTTTTGAATCTGAGGCAAACTACAAAACTATTCCCGGGAGGCGGGGGTGCAAAGTGCACTTAGAATCGAACACAAAATCTTGCATACAATTTCATGCAGTTTGCAGACTTGCCAAAGCCCACCCATTAACTGCATAGGGATTTGTATTAGTCGGGACTCTAATATTACAAGTAAAGAGGAAATCAGTTCATGTTATTTTAAGGCAAAGGTAAATGTAGTGGTCCCTGTTTCTAGGAAGATACTGAAATAACTCATAGAAATGAAGAAATGGCTACAGAAAGTAATGCCTATAGAAAGAATTGGATCTGGGAACTCAACATTCCCAGAACATACTCTTTCTGCTGCTCATTTCTGCTTGTCTCTACTTCTCTTGACATATTAATATCACTTTCTCCTGCTCTGCAGATATGCCTCCTTTATGTGGCACAGAACATACTTGCCAGCAGATTCTACTTAGCAACCCCAAAAATATAGTATCCTGAACATACATAGTATCAAAGCCAGAAAGGGATTCTATCTCTGCTTATATCACTTGTCAATTCACTAATCACTGTTGCTCAAATTAATCAGGTGCAAGTTCCACGGCCACTTCTGTGGCAAGGGAGGCAGAGTCTGTAAGCAAAAGAAAGAGGACGGGTCACCTTAAACACTATAACTGACATTGTTGGGTCTCCACATCAAGAATCTGAAATAATAGAGATGCTGAACAAGGAATTACCTTTCTCAACCTTTGAGAACTATTACAAGTCATAACCAATCAAATGTGAGGTTGGAGGAGAGGAAGAATAAGCTGGCAACCAATGGCTGAACTGAGACTGTGTGAAGGGGTTCAGAGTGTCAGTGCTCAACAGTGGTAAGCTGGTTAAGTGGCTCTTCAGGGGGAAAAAAATGGTACACATATATTTATAGGTATATATAGATTTATCACGGATTTTACCAATACCAGAAAATGAGTGGCACACAATTTATTTAAAATGATACAATGTTCAGGGGACACCTGGGTGGCTCAGTTGGCTAAGCATCTGACTTCGGCTCAGGTCATGATCTCGTGGTCCATGAATTCAAGCCCTGCATTGGACTCTGTGGTGACAGCTTAGAGCCTGGAGCCTGCTTAGGATTGTGTGTCTCCCTCTCTCTCTGTCCCTCCCCCACTCACGCCCTGTTTCTCTCCTTCTCTCAAAAATAAATCAACGTTAAAAAAAAGAATATAGAAAAAGATACAACGTTCAATATTGTTTATTATTTGCATATAGGCAATTAACTCTCTTCTAATGATTTTGTCGATTTTTGCGGAATTCTTGTATTCTAGCTCAACTGTGATTGCAACTGACAAACAAGTGTGAACAAACACTGGTTGATATTTTATTTTTCCTTAACAAGTAAGATGTCAGAAGTTCATTCATTTGTCAACAGTGTGAGCAACTTCCTTCCTGAAATGGATAGTAGTGTTTGAATACTAGAATAGTTCCTCAAATTTTTTTGTGTGTTATTTACAATATAACAGTTGGTCATGACACCTTTCAAGTTTAATATGCATTATCAACATGTTCTTGATCCCTTCCTTAACTCTAGAAAATCAGCAAAACAGTAACTCACATCTTGATTTTGTAGTATTTACCAATTTCCTTGGTGTAAACACTCCCTCCACAGCTGGTCTCCAGCTATCACCAGGACACCGCGAACAAAGAGTTAGGAAGAGATGTGAAGTAGCCCACTATTCTATAGTTTTTTTCCCCACGCAATAAACATAAATGACCTCGAAAACACAGATAGTGGTAAAAAGTAGTAAAATAGTTGGGAAGCAAAGATTTTTTTTTGAGTATTTATGGCCTTCATTTTACATATAATTTATTTAATTGTAAGTTCATATACTTTAATTTTTAGTAATGATTGTATCTAAAAACCGGCGAGTAAAATTCCACGAATTTTAACAATTGGCCCCTAGCTCATGAGTCAGGCTGAAGCAGCTCTGTGATGCTTTGCATGATTTTTATGAAGCATAGGTAAGAAATAGTACTTGAAGTTACTGTAAAATAGAGAGCTAAAATGTAAAATTAGGGTTCTGTTATGGCATCACTATGATTTCTCTAAAATAGTGTACTCAGTAATACTGGTGGATATCCAGTATTAAACATGCTCAAATTTGAATGGCTTTACTTCATAGTTTGACAAGTTTTATAGATTGTTCGCCATTTTAGATTTTTCAAATCCATTTTCTTTTGTATTAGGGCAAGTGATCAGGTACCTATTTTATCACATTTCCATTAGCTTTATATTTTAGCTAGAAAAGGAAGCCAAAGCAGAATCTCTGCAAGCCTTTTCTGTTCCTTCATCAATGTGTGTGATTAAAATCTCACTTCTTGGGGCGCCTGGGTGGCTCAGTTGGTTAAGCGTCCGACTTCAGCTCAGGTCACGATCTCATGGTCCGTGAGTTCGAGCCCCGCGTCGGGCTCTGGGCTGATGGCTCAGAGCCTGGAGCCTGCTTCTGATTCTGTGTCTCCCTCTCTCTCTGCCCCTCCCCCGTTCATGCTCTGTCTCTCTCTGTCTCAAAAATAAATAAACGTTAAACAAATTTCTTTTAAAATCTCACTTCTTTTGCTTCATTGCATTATAAACTATCAGAATCTCTTTCATATTCTAATAATCTTCTAAAAAACTATACTAGACAAAGTGGGACAATGAACACTAGGAATACGCTTTTTATCTCAGATAGACTGCCATCTTTCAGAGAAAATAATTTGTCCAAAAAATAGGAATGAAGGAAAAGAACAGTGAGAAAACCTTTGATATTTTACTTTACTTTTACATTTTTAGCACCAAATACAAAAGCATCTGCTTACTAGCTTTCTAGCAACTCAAAACTCTCATGTGCTTTAGAGGAATACATGATATGGATAAATGAGAGTAATTGTTGAGTAAGTTAAGTTGAAAACTGGATAGTAATTGTGTCATTTAGTAATCATTTTGTCTTGTGGAGGGCAGATTTATTACTTTTAAACATTGTATTGTGAAAACCTATCAGTTTTAGCTAGCATACATTTTGAATTTTAGTGTATTTCTTAAAATAAGCCAAGAAAAACATACGATTATAGGAGACGCAGTATTCCAAAGATATTTCTAAGGAATTGGTTAAAAAGAAAAGGGATAATGAATGAGACTAATAAATAAGGGAAAGATAATCTGGGGCTTAGGAGAAAAATCAGAAATAAACTGATAATAAACTTACTATCAAAATGGGACTTTGCAAATCAACTCTGGACTTAACTTCTCATAAATGTCCATGTGCTGCAGCAAAACAGACACGCTGTTGAAGTTAGCGCACAACTGTACTCTGTAGTTTGTTCTTACTGGTGGTTGCAGATCACAGGTCATCCCTTTCAGTTCCAGTGGGGCTCAGAGGCAGCCCGTGACCATGGTCACAAGGACATTAGGGACTAAGGGTTAGCCTAAGGAGACAGAGTTGATTAATGAGAGACTTATCAATGTCAGACACAGTCGAGGAGAAGGGATACAATTGGTTCAGGAAAATGGAAAAGCATAGGTCTCTGAGGGTGAAAAGTGAAGGAGAAGAGAAATTACACAGCTCAAGTCTGGTACTTCACTGGGGAAGGGAGGCAGAAGAAAAGACATAGACGGGATACCATCCCCTTAGGTTACAGTGTAAGCCTGGCATGAGGCAGAGGCCAATAGGCGTGAGGCAGACATAGAAAGATCGCATGATGTCAGTGATAAACAGGCCTCAAGTGGGCTCAGAGAAATTAGCTGAATGTATTATGCATATCAATCAATGAGAAAAATTCAATAAAAACGTGAGATTAACTTTTACTATCAGGAGAGGTAAATTGCGTTTACATTAGAGTAGAACTATGGTTAGATTTTGACAAGTTAACAGAAAAAATCAGATAAAACTCTATAGGGTTCATACTCTTATTTCTTCTTTTATGAGGGAGGGGGGAAAGTAGGTAAACTGGAAAAACAAGTTATTGTTAGATACATTATAGTTTAATTCAAGAGATCCTGAAGAGATCTAGGCTGCAACAAGCAGGAAATGTTTGAGAAAAAGAGAGTTTTTATTGGACATTCAAAGGGCATATTAACTCCTAGATTTGTGGCTGAGTGTGTGGGAAATATAGTAGGAAAAAAAAGTTTCAAATCTGAAAAGTCTAGACTCAAATTGATTTGCTATTAGCACAGAACTCTGAGGTGAATTAAACTTCTGAGTCTCAATGTCCTCATTTAAAAAATGTAGCTAACAATACTTACCATGAAGTGTAAAGGTAACAAGATACCCAATGCACCTGGCACAGAGGTGTGTAATAACATTATTTCCCTTGTTCCTGAGTGAACTTTCAGTGTGGGAGACTCTCCTGATCAGGGTGAGGAGCACCTGTAAGGCATCCCCAGGCAAAACTTGCCCCACAGTCCAATTAACCAAAGTCATTCTTTGATACAACTCCCGAGCCAAACACCTGACTGTATTACCTCCTTAGTTCCCAATTTTGCCACATTCTTGGATAATGGGTATTGGAACTCCCTGGGAAGGCTCTTACTACTTTAAGAGGAACTTGTCCTTCGTTCTGGTTCATGCTGGCCTTTTATTCACTCTTTTTTTCTTCCATTAACTCTCCTGGCTTTCTTTTCTGAGTAGACCAGATGAAACAGGGTCTTCAGCCTGTCCACCTCTCCCAGAAATACTCTGTGTGTGTGTGTGTGTGTGTATGTGTGTGTGTTTAATGTGTAACACTAGGTTGTGATTTGATAAAGTAGTTCTACTTAAAAACTGGTGTAACTACTAAGGCTCTTAAGTACTATCACTTAAAACAGTCCCCTCATCCTGGGAATTGGGTGGCAGAAGAGAGGGTAAGGATTTCTCAGGTTAGACACTTTATACTCCCAGTAAGTTGAGTTAAAAGTATTTTATTTGGGGTGTATATTGCTAGATGTGATAACAACAACTCACAACAACGAAATAACTTGTCACTCATGCAAAGTCTAAAGTTTTTTTCTTTTTTGATCTAATAGATGGGTTCTCCTGTGTGGTTCCCTCCATCTATTACCTTAACCAACAGCCAAGGTCACCTTGGAAGGTGGAGAGAGAGGAGGATTGCTACATTCCATTGGCCTGAGCTAGTTACACAACCCCACCTAGACAGGCAGGATTTGTAATTTTTTTTCAGTCCCCAGAGGAAAATGAAATGACTAGGTCAATACAGCATCATCTGCCACAGAATGATTTAGACAGATATTATGAAATATTCCCTCTTTCCCAAAAGCTAATGGTTCATAGATTAAAAACTTGCTTCTAAAGACCAAAATCAAATTTGGAAGATAGAAACTTAATTACATTTTCACATCACAGAATTTCAGTGTAACCAAAATTTCTGGCATAACCATGAAGAATACATTTGATGAATTAATCAGAGACACAGCTTGAAACAAAGTAAAAGCTCTTGTTTAGGAGATCTACAGTCTTTCACAGAGTAATACAACACAATTAAGGTACTGATAACATAGAACTTAATTTGGGGTTGGGGCGCCTGGGTGGCGCAGTCGGTTAAGCGTCCGACTTCAGCCAGGTCACGATCTCGCGGTCCGTGAGTTCGAGCCCCGCGTCAGGCTCTGGGCTGATGGCTCGGAGCCTGGAGCCTGTTTCCAATTCTGTGTCTCCCTCTCTCTCTGCCCCTCCCCCGTTCATGCTCTGTCTCTCTCTGTCCCAAAAATAAATAAAAAACGTTGAAAAAAAAATTAAAAAAAAAAAAAAACTTAATTTGGGGTTAACGAAATTATATTAAAAATAATTTTGTAATTGTTAAATTTAGGATAGCCAGAATGGCCATTTTTCATGCAGTTTTAAGCTCAGTGTATATCAAACTAATATTTTATACTTATTTGCTTGCCTGTGATATTTCCCCCATCAGCTTCCTGCCCTAAACAGTGCAAATAATATATACAAAGATGAAGGGCAAGATGGCTTGCATTTTAATTATATGATACTAAGATTTGAAGGGAAAGCCAGATCTCATTTATTTCTTTCCCTACCCCCTTTTTTTGGAAGCTAAATTACTTTAGATGAAAAATGTAAAGATGATAAATGTCTTCTTTGTACCTTCTAACCACTGGAAGTTCAGTGGTAATAAATGTTTCAGTATGAATTCTATAATCCTGTGATCTTTACAATTTGGATAGTTAGTCCATTTATGCTTTAGTGAATAAAATGATGTGTAAACAAATAAACCAGCTTCATGATTCTATTAAAGAATCTGGTAAATAACCAATCATATTCCTTTACCCAGAAGGCAGACATCTCACTTACAGAAACAGTTTTTTTTTTTTTAATGGATTCCTTCATTCATCCTTCTGCTACTCCTACCAATAAAAACAAACATTTCCCATTCAAAGCAGAACATTTAGCTCTGTTAGCAACAGAAAGAACACTTCCCCAGCAACAGGAAAACCCAAAAAGGACATCTATTTTTAAAAATAAAATGTGAAGCCCTCTGCATTTTGCTGATTTAGTGAACAAGATAAATCTTATCCATCCAAATTAGGTGAATGCCCTATAGATTTCAGGAATAAATAGCCTGATTTCACATTCCTTTTATTTGAGTATTTGCTTTTTTTTTTTTTTTTTTTTTTTATAGCCCAGGACTTTCCTTGACATGTTTGCTGATTTCTCTGTTCGTGGATATTTACACACATTGCCATGATAAGGTAGGAAGTGTCTTATTTTAAGTGGTAAGGTGGTAATTCAAGGAGTTCATTACCATACGCATAACAGTTCACAGCAGAGTGTGCCTCTGTTCTGTAGCAAGGTTTTTGAAAATGGTGATGATGAGTATGTTCGTTGGAGGAAAGTGATAGGAAAATGAACTGCAACTTACTTGCTATCATTAAGTACCAGTTTTAAACTTGAAAAAACTTAGAGTGTTTGCTCTTGAGACAGAGGACATTGTCCAATGCTTCAAATAACACCTCCCATGTATACAGTATATTAGTGTTAAATTAATTATATGTTTTAATCTCCTAGCTTTACAGAAAAAGACACTATGGTCAACAAATGATGGATTTTCATTTCCAAGGTTTAATCTTATTTGATAGTAAAGACAGGACCACAATGTAAATCTTCTCAGGCTCATATTCATTACATTCGACAGTCAATATTATGGGGCACATGTCTAATATCTCTTCAATTTAATTGTGTGTATGTCTATTACTAATAGGTTTAAATGTAAAATCTTTATTAAAAACAGAAAGATCACTGTACATGCAAGGGTGAAGGCAGGTCAAATTAACTTTGTACCAATTAACATATTACCATTTAAAAACAATAGTAATTTTTAGAATGATCTTATTTTTTTACCTTAGTTGTTAAGCTATTAAAGTAGGGAACAATAGAATAGCAGTGTTTAATTTCACCCTTACTCTGTAAAAATGGAACTAGCTGAGTTAAGCTTTAAATATGGGGACATATTGGGTTCTGTCTATGAGCACGGATTCCTTTTCTCATTTCCTCCTCGGGATAAAGGCAAAAAAAGGAGGTCAAAGGCTAATCACAATTCTTATGATTCACATAAGAAATTGAGGACATGATTCTTGAAAAATTTTAATTTTTAAGATTAACTAATTTAATATACTTGAAGATACAGTATTTACACATATATAATTCAGAATTATACAACTATACAGAATTATATAGCTATATATATACACACACATATATTTTTTCATTAAATATAGACTACATATAATTATACATTGTATGTAGACACTATGCATATGTCTGGGTATACATTAAATATAGACTACATTCTACATGCATACATTGAATAATACTATGTATACTATTTATACATTAAATATAGATTACACTATATGCAGACATTATGTATATGTCTAGGTATACATTAAATATAGACAATTTGAGCAACAAGAGTATTGGATTTAACCTGAAGTATAAAATAAAGGTCTATGAATCTTTACTCATATGATTGAATCAATAAAAAATGAAGAAGAGAAAGATTTCCCATGCCAAATAATTTCAAATCATTTAAGTAGATATTCCACCCTCATAATTCCCTGCTGATAGTGTCTGGCCTGCTTATAGTGACTTCCTTCCAAGGAGTAGAGCAATATGGAAAGAGGGAAAAAGTAACTTTGTACTGGAGAAGTCTGACAAACGCTACCTCAGCTAGGTTGATTGAAGCCAGCGTTCACAGTGATAAATGATGTTGATAGCGTATATGCTTGATAGATGACTTGGATTCACTAACTTTGTCATGGCCTTAAAGTGTAATAAGATCTACTGTGAAAGTCTTCTTCAACTGTTAAGTATATTATATGCAAAATGCCTCCCACAGCATCTTGGGCCCATCCTAGGTACTGAAAAATAGTGTTCGTATTTGAGAATTAAATGTTTGAAAGGTGCTCTAGTTTTTGTGATGTTAAAAACAAAACTATTTTATTTAAAAACTATTTATTTCAAAAACTATTGGCTGAGGTTGCCAGTGATCTTATACTTTTGAAATGTCAACATTATTATTTTGCTATAGCTGCATCTATTGTTAGGAAAACTTCATATTGTTTGTTTCTTAGGCTTGAGTTGCCTCAGTATTTCCTCAAAAAATACTATGTAAGAAAAAAGCACAGACTGGGCTATTTGAAGCTAGACTTCAGATCACTCTTAAATGCCCTGAAATTTCTGCTTACTGCTGTTTACAGCTTTCTGTTACTAAAGCTTTAACACAGACTCAGGACATCCTGCTGTTGACTGTTCTTAGAATGTGTCTTCTCTGTTGGCAGTACATTACTTCAACGCCAATTCACTGGCTTTGATATTGGGCTTTGTTAATGAATGTGTAGTACTATTTAATGTTCAGTAGAGGTGTAGTTGACACTGACGATATTGTATTACAAGGAAACTGCAGTTAATAAAATGGCTCAAAAACCCAAAAGATTAAAAAGTAACAACTGTTTGATAGGTGTGATTTGCTTGAAACGTTGATGCTATATTCTTCCAGTTTCTCAAAAAGAATTGTAGCCAATTTGTGACAACCTGAATACTTGGGAGAGTTTTTTCGTCTGATATATCCAGGCAAACTGGATATATCAAATTGTTGCTTGGGGGTTTAGAAATCACTGGCAGTGGCCTGTTGAAAAGCATTATACACTTGATTTTTGCCTCTGACCTCTTTTGTCATCCTTTCCTGCGTTAATTGGGCAGATTGGACAGTGCTACTGGGGAATCAAACCTTTTGCAGTAACAGCCACGTAAATATCCTTATCATGTGTTTCTTAAGACGGATTGTTTTGTTTTGAATTTCTGATTGATAGCCAAAGGACCCTACGTCTCAGATCAGTTGGTCCCAGGTTTCCTCTGTAACAACTGATATGATGTTTTTAAGACTACATGGAATGCAACTGTAATCTGTACCAAATTAGGTGCTTATTTTAAGCTAGTGGATTCTGTAAACATTCTCTTTCCCAACTATATAACTCAATTTCCATAACTCGCCAAAAGGCATACCTTAATCAGTTTCTGCTTGCCTTGCTAGCAATTAATTTTAACTCATGCCCAAGATAGAAGGTTTGTTTTGAATATATTTTCTTTATTATCCCCTATCCCATTACCACCATTTAAAATATCAGCAATGAGCTAGGTGAAGGAAAAGGCATAGCTCACAATTCTGTCATAAACTTTTCTCTAGCATTCTAGTGACAGTAAAAGTAATTCCCCCATAATTGCAAAATAAGAACACATAATGGCCAATTTTTTTTTTTTTTTTTAATTAACCTTTCAACAGTAAAGATTGTGTTTTAAATCAGGGGCACCTGGGTGGCTCAGTCCGTTAAGCATCTGGCTCTTGATTTGTTAGGTCATGATCTAGCCCCATGTTGGGTTCTGCACTGACAGCCCAGGGCCTGCTTAGGATTCTCTACCCCCCCCCCCCCCGGCTCCACTTGCTCATATGTTCTCTCTCTCTCAAAATAAATAAACATTAAAAAAAATAAATCAACTTTAATTAGGCTTTTTCCTTTTGAGGTCTTTTAGGAAATGATTTACCCATTCATTGAAGAAATTTTTATTGAGTATCTACTATGTGACATGCAGTATTCTTATATTATAGGTGCTGAGGAAACATCCATGAACAAAGCAAAAAAATCCCTGACCTTGTGGAGCTTATGTCCTAATGGAAGGAAGGCAGACAATAAGAAAAAGAGTAACTGTTAGAAAGTGTAAGAGTTATGAACTAAAGGAAGGGAGGATAGAGACAGGCAACATTTTAAATGGGATGGTCAGAGTAGGCTTCTTTAAAAAGATGACATTTGAGCAGGGATGGGACAGAAGTGAAGGGGCTAGCCACGCAAGTATTTGGTGGATAGATCCTTCTAGATAGAGTGTAGTCAGTGCAAAGGCCCCAAGTCAAGAACATGACTTGCTGTTATAGGAGCAGGAAAGCTGGGACAAAGTGCCTGGTAGAAATGAGGTCAGAGCAGTGGATGTGAGGAGAGACCTGCAAGGCTAGCTAGCATAAGGTTTTTTAGGTCACAGAAAGGACGCTCGCTGAGAAAACTGGGAGCTGATGATTTTGGCTTTCTCTCTCCTAGGTCTACAGATAAACTCTTAAATATTAAAAGCATGTCTGGGTCATATTACAGGTTGGTATAAACTCAAGTAATGCCTACACTTACTTTACTACCTTTAGACCAAGTGAAAATGTATTACTTCTGTAACGGGAAAAGATGTGCAAAAAGTTAAATACTTAGGCTAGACACCTAAATTATAGTTGTAATTCACTAGTTGGTATCTTAAATATTAACAAGTCTCCTTCTCTGTTTTCTTACTTACAGGTTGGAACAATATCTTTTTCCAGCTTCCTTGTTGTCTCTAGTATCTCTTAGTTTCCCTTAATATCTTAGTCCAGATAGTATTTTCCAATCGTATTTCCTATCATGGCTTAATCTGTCAATACTAGTAACACATTTTATTGTGTTGCAGAGGTCAGAATTCTGCTGGCCCAGGAATACGGAAATCATGTATCAGATGTGTATCAAAACAAAAACTACTTTGCCTCAATTAGTTGAATTGGGCAAAATGAGGGTTTTTCTTGATTTTTTTACCTGACTACCTAAATAGTTTTGTTTCCTTGGGGAGGATACAATAGAGATAACACAAGTTTGTAATATTTTGAGACTATAATAGTAATGTATTAAGCAAATTTCATTTTATAGAATAGTACCACCGTTGTTAAGGAAGGAGATTCGGGAAAAGGGGAATGAACGACGTTAGTTTTCAAAGTGCTTTTGTACCCCTCATAAAAAAAGATGGAAGGGTTCTGCATATCAAATCTGAAAATCTTCAATTTCCTTCTAAACTAATTTCTAACACACAACAGAACAACACGCTTTGACAGCAGGTTCAGGTAAACCACTTTCGTTAAAATTCAGGTAGAAGTGACTGCCTCTAACTCCACATATTGTAACTCATCTAGTGGTAGATTCAGAATGGTGTCAGTCTCAGGGGCTTCTTTGAATGCACACTGAGGGCCAGAGTTCAGTCCCATTTCAGCTTGGCACTAGCTACAATGCCACTTGCTGAAATCTGCTCACACTGATACACCAGACACATTGTATCAAGAGGCTAGGAGAGCTGTAAAAGATGACAGCTAAAAAGCAAAAGTGGCTTTATTATTTTTTTAAAGAGGTCTCTTAGAAAAAGCAAAACTAAGATCTCATTGTGATGTAGGTGCTGGCCAATCACTTAATCAGCGACCGTCCTAAGTGCTAGGATCCTGGGTAAAGCTGATATGCCTGTATCAATTCTACAACCTGTCGCACACCCCAAAAGAGGGCTCGCTGACGATTGGTTAAGGACAAAGGAAAGTTTCTGTCAAAGTTCAAGAAGAGAGGGACTGCGTGAGGAGCAGTTTCAGATCATATTTAACCCCACACCGTGGAGGGAACCGAGCCTCCGCGTGCTCTTCGGTCGCCGCTGTGCAAAGGAAATGCCAGAGGGAAGTTTGTCTACAGGACATCTGCCTCTCAGTTCCCGAGAAGCGCGAGGTCCGCAGCGACATCAGTCGAAGGCTCGGCCTCTGCCCATCTCACTCCACCCTAGGGCCGGCCTACGCCGGCGAGCCGCGGAGGACGACCCAACCCGGAGGGCGAGCGCGCCCGCTCCCGGGCTGGCCTCACACTGGGCCCCGTCTCTACTACCGGCAATCGCAAGTTACCCTGGGAACCCAGCTTTGGCGGCCTCACCGCGGTGGCCGAGTGGGCCGCGAGGCGCCCGCCTCCGCTTCCCCACGCGCCGGCGCCATGGAGACGGTCACGAGTCGCCGGCGGCTCCTGCGCCCACCAATGGAAGCGCACGTCGCAGAGAGACGCGGACGTCGCTCTTCCAAGATGGCGGCGCGTCCGTCGCGAGCAGCCGGGCCGGGGGGAAGCCAGCGAAGCCGAGTAAAGCCGCCGCCCGGGAGACGACTGAAGGAGCTGTTTCGGCCGTTGGCGGCGGCTCCGGCAGTTTTCGCTGCTGCTACGGCTGTTGCCATGCGGCGAGGCTAGGGAGGAGCTCACTTCCCCGGGGTGTAATAATGTTAACAGAGGTAAGCGGCGACGGCGGCCAGTGTTTACCTGTGAAATGGGGAAGGGGCCGGCGCCAGCTCTTCCGAGAACAGCGTTTCTCCTGACCGCGGTCCCGACCCTCCGTTGCGGGCCCCGGAGCCCGAAGAGCAACGGGGATCCTACAAGTGCCCCCTGAATAGGAGCTGTGCTGACTCAACAGAGTCCCACCACCTCCGGCTGCTGTGCCTCTTCTTTCGTAGTTGCCACTTGCCCGTCGCCCGTGGCACTGGCCACCCTCTTGCTGTCGCTACCTCCTAACTCATCGTTTCCTTCGTGGTGTCCCCTTACACGCTGCTCCGTGGCAGCGTTGGTCTCTGCGTTGGTGCTGCTGTTCCCCTACGGTTTGCCCGAGATCTCCCTTCTCCGGTCCCTGGCCTCCAGGGCCCTCCACCTCCAAGCTCGGTCAGCATCCTGGGTTTGTCACTTGGCCAGACCGGTTTTTCCTACCCCCTACTTTGACTACTTCGTGAAGTGGACCTTTTTTCTCAAGCCACACTTGGATAGCCCAGTTATCTCACCTCCCCCTCTAACCCCCACCCATTGTCACCTTTTTAAATCGTAGGAATCAGAAAGTTCAGTTTAGCATCTACACTCTTGATTTGCTTAAGGCTCCCTTGATACTCTCCGTGGAATAGCTTTTTTTTTTTTTTTTTTTTTTCCTCGTTTGGACCTGAAATGGAAGTAGGGCAACTATGACTAGCCAGTCAGTTTCCCTTTTCTAGTGCTTGATGTCCATTGCAAAAAGCAGACTTTTTGAAGAAGTAGAGTTCCTTACTAGCAATACGTTCAGGGGAGGAATTAAATTGATCTCATCAGATACTTGACCCCGGTTAACAGTTAGGTGTAGTGCTATGTGGTGGTGTGGGCGTCACTGAAGATAAATTGTGCAGCTTGTGGATTTGAGCAAATGTCTTAGAAGTTACTCGCTTGAAGTCCTGTGAAGGTTCTGGTATCAGTTGTCAGGGACTACTAGTTTGGGCATCTTTGTGGGCTGCACTAAGGAAAGGAAACAGTTTTAATGGGCAGTATTCCTTCCTACCTGGGCCAAAAGGAAATAAAAACGTTTGTAGATGAGTGGCTTTTGTGGCGTGAAAATGTGATGAAAAAGCATTTACTTGCCTTTACCATTTGATTAATTCTGAGGAAGTTCACACTTGGTATTTGCACATAATGTACGCACAGAGCCTGGAGTATGATGTATCTGGTAAATATTTTACTGGCTGACTTTAATGAACTAATTATCTCTAATAGCTTGCTTTTCACTTTATATTTTTAAATTCCACATTATTTTGCATCCTGGAGTTTATTTTATTCCCGGAGATTATGGTATAAGTTTCTGTTTTCATTAGCAGTATTAGGTTAAAAAAAAAAAAAAAAAGACCTAAGTAGCAGTTCTATTTTTACCTTCACTGTGATATTTTGGTGAGAACAATTAGCCTTCTAACAAGGTTTCAGTGCTGTCTCTAATGTACGATATTTTATGATCTTTTGATGAAACTTGGCTTAGGTTAGCATGTTGTAAAAAGTTGTAATGCTGTCATATGAGCTCCGTGTCTGCTAGTAAAATGCTAGTGTCTTGATGTGGAAGGACTGTGCCTTCTAAGTTTCTGTACTGTAAAACGATTTTGTGTTTCAGGGAAATATTTTAAACAGTAAACCATTGATGCTAGTAAGAAGTACTGTAGTGCTGGGGCACCTGAGTGCTCAGTAGGTTGTGTCCCTCTGTGTCAGGTCATTCCACGGTTTGTGGGTTTGAGCCCCGTGTCGGTCTGTGTGCCGAGAGCTCAGAGCCTGGAGCCTGTTTCAGATACCGTGTTTCCCTCTCTCTCTGCCCTTCCCCCGCTCGTGCTCTGCCTCTAGCTCAAAAATAAATAAACATTAAAAGTTTTTTAAACATTAAAAAAAAAAAAAGGTGTCCCGTGGTGCGTTGTGTGTCTACCGGTGTGCAACTTGTAAGTGGCAGAGTCAGTGGCAGTTCCTGCTGAGTCCATTCTCTTAACTACTATGTGGGATTGCCTCTCCGGAGAAAGGCCCAGATTAAACGGCACTTGGATTTTATCTTTGGTTTTTAGTATTCATTTTATAGATTAGAAAACTGAAGCCCAGGGACTTGTCCAAGGTCAAGCAGTTATTAGTTGCAAATACGAAACTTGAATCCCATCTCCTGACTCAGTACAGAATTCTATTTAGCTTTCAGTAATTTTCAGCTCTCTTGATCGATGTTAATAATACACTATTTCTTGTCTGAATATTGTCAGTAGGTAAACTGAGACTTATCATTACTTAAGAAAGACTTCTTGCTTTAGCTTTTTTTTTTAAGTCTGAAAAATAGTCCTATTTTGAAATATCATAGATATAAAATTGTATTCCATATTGGTTACTAAAAAATTAGTAGTGTAGTACTTTATTTTACTGCTTCTCTTAGTTTTAACACAGATCAGGAGGCATTAGGGGAGGTGAAGAGGTGATTTAATTCATGTTAGATTTCAAAATATTTAGTTACGAGCTGTGTTACAGAAGATTCTCTTGTTCAACAAGTGTATACTATGCTTAGAAAGTGGTGAGTGGTACTATCTGCTTGGGTCTTTTGCATCTCAGCATTGAGGTAGGAGATACTATTCTCATTAGCCAGGTGAGAAGACAGACTCAGTTAAAATAGTTGGCTTAAAATTATATAACAAGTGGTGGAGCTGGGAATCATACCTAGGTCGTCTTATTCCAAATTGTGTGCTGTTTTTGTGGCTCAGTATGGAATGTGTCATTGATTTTCTTTTGTAATCGATAGTCATCAGTATACTATTTTTAGGTTTAGGTTTTTTGGTTTTTGTTTTTGAACCAAAGTAGGGATGCCAAGTATATAGATACATAATAATAACAGTAGTGATAAACATTCATATGAAACTTTTCAGTTTTGCATTTTGTCAAAATAGATCTTTGAAACCTTTTCAGAAATGAGAAACCATTCATGTGAGCAATTAAGGGCCGTACTAAGCTACAAGGAAAAATTACTCAATTCAGCAAATTAATATGTACATTGAACTTTGAAACCTGTGATATGATAGATTGGTGCGATTTGAAAGTAGAGCACCAGTAGGTTCTTCTGCCCCCCCCCCCTTATTTTTTAAAAAAAAATTTTTAATGTTTATTTATTTTTGAGACAGAGACAGAGCATGAACAGGGGAGGGTCAGAGAGAGGGAGACACAGAATCTGAAACAAGCTCCAGGCTCTGAGCTGTCAGCACAGAGCCCGACGCGGGGCTTGAACTCACTGACCGCGAGATCATGACCCGAGCCGAAGTCGGCCACTCAACCCACTGAGCCACCCAGGTGCCCCCCCCACCCTTATTTTTTAAAAGAGGAGGTAGCATAGTTTCTGATTTAAACCTTTTGACTTCAATTTGTATTATTTTCATTCTCAATATAATTGAAATATTTATGAGACTTGCTAGACATATCTGTGTGTCTTTTGCATTTTCCATATAGGGATGACAGCTTTGTTTGTTTTAAATGTTTAAATTATTTTTCCCCTTCTGTCTTTGCCCTTTAGGACGTCTTACTCTTAATGTTACTCTTATTTGTCATAGTATACTTGAAAATTATTTGTTTCATACCCACCCTTCCTCCACCACTCTCTTTTTAAAAATAAGTGTAAATTTCCATATATCATAATTAGGGTCTGAGATGTTTACTTAAGGATTTGTTAAAATCTGAATTTTCACAGCATTAGAATATAATGAAATATTTATCAGTGAATTTTCATTAAACGCATTTTTAAACTTTTTTCAAAAGCTATTAAGGTTATTATTCTGAGCATTTATTATTAACAGAGAACTAAAGCTATAGAAGATAAAAGAAAATGTGTTGAATTTGAACCAGAGCTGTGGTATACTCAGGAGATTGTTTTTGCCTAACACCCAGTTATCAGTCAGCCTGTTGACATTTGTGTGTGCTTTTAAAAATATGGAGTGAAAAGTTGTAGCTGTTTAAACTTAATAGTTTGAGTTGTGTGCAAATGTGAGGCATTAGTAGATGTTAAAAAAGGTTTACGTTGGTGTTAAGTCACTGCCACCCAGATTTGTTGGTTTTTAGATATTAATACTAAATTGTTGATTTTGTGGTTAACAATTATGATACAGATGGGAAAAGATGTACTCTGTAGCACTTTTAAAAGTTCCAGGTTAATAGTTGTTAACGGAATAAAATTTTGTGTTTCAAATACATTTTGAAGATACTTGCACAAAGGAAGATAATTGCTTTGTTCTTTCAGGATTTCTCATAGCTTTTGATAGGTGATTTGCTCTCAAAGAACGTGATAGAATTTGCATTATATGGCAAAGTTGTTTAAATTTTTTTTTTTTAACGTTTATTTATTTTTGAGACAGAAAGAGACACAGCATGAACGGGGGAGGGGCAGAGAGAGAGGGAAACACAGAATCGGAAGCAGGCTCCAGGCTCTGAGCCATCAGCTCAGAGCCCGACGCGGGGCTCGAACTCGCGGACCGCGAGGTCGTGACCTGAGTTGAAGTCGGACGCGTAACCGACTGAGCCACCCAGGCGCCCCAATGGCAAAGTTGTTTAACCATGTGATGGGTAATTTTGTCAGTTTGGCCACGGAGGGTCAAGATTAAACATTATTTCTGGGTGTGTCTCTTAGGGTGTACTGGATGAGGATGAGATTAGCATTTGAGTCAGTGGTCTCTTTAAAGTAGATTGCTCTTCCATTGTGGATGCTCACTATCTAAACTATGTAATCCATTGAGTGCCAGAATAGGACACATGGAGGGAGGAAGAATTTGCCTCCCTCCCACCCCCCCACCCCGCCCCACCTTACTGCTTGAGCTGGGCATCCATCACATCTTATTTCATCTCCCGCCCCCAGGGATTTAAATGATCAGTTCCCTGGTTCTTAGGCCTTTGGACTGAATTACCACTAGTTTTCCTGGATCCCCAGCTTGCACATGGCAGATGGTGGGACTTCTCAGCCCCTGTCATCATGGGAACCAATTCCTCATAATCTCCTTAAAAAGTTCTGTATCTATATCTCCTGTTGTTTCTGTTTCTTTGGAGAACCCTAATAGCAGAGACTTAGAGAGTTTCTTGTATGGGAAATCCTGAGATGTGATAAGTTGTACAGCAAGGAAAGGTCTTTGGACGTTCAGGGCTCTTTTGAAAGACACATACACACACTCTCTTGCCCATCATAAATGTTTAGTAAAAATTTATGACTTGATTAGGTTAAGAGAAATATTCTTGGGATGGGTTAATCTTTAAACTGCATGAGCAATTTTTAAAATAATTAATTAATGATATTGTAAAGGCTACTAACTAGAATAAGAACTATAGCCTCAATTGGCATTTAAAGGATGTTAAAAAGTAGGAAAGAGATTTTATAAGGGGAGTGGAAGGACATCACTGTCTAGAATGAGACTGGCTTGTAACTGTACATACAATATTGTTTAGCATCTTTTGATAAGCCAAATTGAATATTGCCAACATTTCTCAAGAATTTTAAAGGGGTGGGGTGCCTGGTTGGCTCAGTCACTAGTAGGGTGTGTGACTCTTGATCTCGGGGTTATGAGTTTGAACCCCATATTGGGTGTAGAGATTACCTAAAAATAAAATCTTAAAAAAAAATTAAAAACAAATTTTAAAGTTTATTCTTGAGAGGGAGAGAGAGAAAGAGAGAGAGGGAGGGAATGAGGGAGGCAGGGAGAGGGTGAACAAGCAGGGGAGGGGCAGAGAGAGAGAGAGAGAGAGAGAGAGAGAGAGAGAGAGAATCTGAAGCAGGCTCCAAGCTGTCACACAGAGCTGACATAGGACTTGAACTCACGAACCACAAGATCATAACCTGAGCTAGTCGGACACTTAACTGCCTGAGCCACCCAGGCGGCCCCCCCGCCAAAAAAAAGAAATTTAAAAGGCTTTTGTTTTATTTTTTCCCTTTTGATTCCAGGTTTTCAGAGCTTATAAATAAATTACATTCATAATTACTTTCATTATGTTTTATTAATCCAGCACACATAAACCCCTTCCCTCCTGATCAGTAGCTAGCTAGTTGATCGAATTGCAAGCAGAAGCAAATATATGTGACATTTTAGTTAAGCCCTGTAACTTTATATTGAACATGCCTTCCATTTGGTATTTTGAAATACTAAAATAGAGGTTTTAGATGTTCATAACTATCCTTGGGGGTCCTAAATAGGGAGATATCAGTGTTTATGACTCTGTTGTTTGGATGGATTGTTCTAAAGTTTGTTGACCAGTTTTCCATAGACATTGATAAAAAATATTTTCTTAACTAGTCTATGGTATGTTTATGGTTAAAGTGTTACATTAATTGCTACACATTTATAAAATTATTTTATTTGAGGAAATATGGAATTAAATTTGGGAGAAGAACTGAGAAATAAGTAGAAGTGTTTGTAGTTTTAACGATTACAAGTATTGGTTGTATGTCATATGGTCCCTGTAAAATGTATTGGCTTTTCATCTCTTTACGTAGTAACTACCAGTACATATATAGCCTTTTGCAGATTATGTAGTGTGGTTTCTGTATTAATCTGGTTATGTTAAATGTGCTCATGCTTGCTTATGTTCAGTTTCATTTCTAGCTATGGAATGAAGAGAAATCTCTTAAAGGGAGAAGAAAAGGGGAATGAGAGGATCTTTGCTTCAGGTGGAATTAAGCCGTGTTAGCCGAATTATAATGGGAAAGGAGGGAGCATGAACTTTTGGAAGAGGGAGAAAATAGGTTCTATCATGGGGAGGAGTGTTCAGTGCTGGTCACTAACTAGCTAGCTATTTGGTGACTTTATGGCATTCCCTGAGTGACTTTTTAAATGTGTTTTGAAATTTTGTGGTTTCACAGACCATTAATTGCTCTGTTTATTGATGGTAATCTAAAACTGGCTTTCCATTTCTCAGGTTTAATTTTGATATTACAACACTTTATTATTATTTTTTAAAATGTTTATTTTGAGAGAGAGAAAAAGCTTGCGAGCAGGGGAGGAGCAGAGAGGAAGGGAGAGAGAATCCCAAGCAGGTTCCTGCTGTGTGTGGAGTCCTACATGGAGCTCGATCACGATCACTGTGAGGTCATGACTGGAGCCGGGGGATGCTTAACCGTCTGAGCTACCCAGGTGTCCTGTTACTACAGAGCTTTAAATATCTTAGAGGAGAGGGAACTTTGAATTAAATCAAGTGGACAGCTTTTAAACTATCTTAACCCCTTTAAAAAGAGGTTAATATTGAGTGAATAGATAGGCTGGACTCGTGGTAATGCATCCTCATGTCTGTAAACAAGTTACACCTACCATGGTAGTGAGACAACATACAAATAACCTTAAGTAATATAAGGCTGAGTCACAACTTCACTTATTTATGATGTGACATTGGGGAAGCTGTTTGAAATTTTTGAGTCTTAGTTTCCTTCTTTATAAAATTGGATAATAATAGCAACTTTCTAGCTGCTCTCACATTGTTGTGAAGATCAGATAAAATGAGAGTACAGAGAATATAACTCTTTGTAAATTGCCAATCATTATACAAATATTAGTAGTTAAACTGTCAGGTGTTTTCTCTGTATGCCTTGCACTAGTGTGAATTCAAGTCCTAGGCTCCATCCAGGTTTATGGCTCACTAGCTGCTCAGTGGGGGGATGAATGGATCTCCTGAGAAAGAGGGTGCCCCCCTGGCCATCGGTGTAGTTATAGGGGAATCAGGCAATAGGTTATAAGAGGTGAAAGAAAAAAAAAAGTAGACCAAGAGCATGTCTTGCAAACTAGTAATGAGGTTAGTTTCCCTTGTAGTTGGTAAACAAATATTTTGAAAAAGGTTACTTATTTGAGGTTTAGTAGTCATTTGTACATGTTCTGAAATATTTGTGACAAAAGAAAACTTTTAATCAGTCCTAGTTATTTCTTTAAAGAAGAAGCTGTTAGGATAATTTTCATTAAGCTTTGGTTTTAACTTGTACTGGATATTCATTTTTGTGGATTAATTTGTTCACCAAACACAAATATACCTACTGTATGGTAGGCAAATAAGAAGTTCTGGTGCTGAAGTGGTGAGTCAGATCTGAAACCTGCCGTCAGAAAATTCACTATCAGAGCTAAATTGTGCCAGTTGGGCAGTCACTCAGCTGAAGCCTTGAAGTCTTTTGTCAAAATAAAACAAGTACCATAATTAAAGGATGGGAAATTAAGAGAAATAAAAGGTTGGAATATGTAATCAAAAGGTAATTACTTGCATTAGCTTTATAACTCCAGGTAGAATTACCAGTTTGGATGAGATGGCAGCTCTAAAATGAGTTTCTCCTTGCAATTGAAGCATCAACCATCTTGCCTGTCTATGTGTGTATATATATATTCATATATATTTATATATGAGAACAGAGAAGCAAAAAAAAAAAAAAAAATCTGTGCATTTGTCATGTTTCTCCACCCCAAAAATACTCTAAATCTCCTTAAGAGTTCTACTATAGTCTACTGAAGGATCCAGCTGAATTCCATTATCCTGGTGAAAGTAACACTTGGTCTCCACCTTCATATGCTATATATTCATTTATTTATCTTTTTTGTGTTTCTTCCCCACTAGAATGTAAACTGAAGATGTGGCTCACATTTGTGTTTTCAGTGCTTAGAATAGAGCTTGACACCTAGTGTCCTCACTAAATATCTATTAAATGAATGAATGTTAAATATTTCCTTCAGTAAGGTTAAGGTAAAAGTGAAAAGACAAAAGCTGTCTACCGTAAATTTAAGCTGTCACATTAATTATCCTTCAAGGATTAGTTACTATCAGTGTCTATTAGACATTTTTCAGTAGGGCATTGTGGTTGAATATTGTGTTTGGGATCACAAAACAACAACAACAAAAAAAAATAGAAAAAGTTGAACACCAGGCTTTTTTGTTAGAATGTAATTAATTCTGTCTTGATTTTTCCAACAGGTAAAAATCTGATTGGTTTGATCTTTTCTTCTTCTTTTTTTAATGTTTATTTATGAGAGAGAGAGAGGAGCGTGCACGCATGGGTGGGGGAGGAGCAGAGTGAGAGAGGGACACAGAAATTGAAGCAGGCTCCAGGCTCTGAGCTGTCAGCACGAGCTCCACGTGGGGCTCAAACTCATGAACTGCGAGATGATGAACTGAGCCGAAGTTGGATGCTTAACCAACTTGAGCCACCCAGGTGCTCTTGGATTGATCTTATTTTCGTATGACCAATTACAAATGCAGGAACAACTTAGAATTTCATGTTGCATCTTTTTAATACTTAATTTTTCTTTTTTTTAAGTTGGCTCCACACCCAGAGTGGAGCCCAGTGCAGGGCTTGAACTCACAACCCTGATGAGATCAACACCTGAACTGAGATCAAGAGTTGGACACTTAACCATCTGAACCACCTAGGAGCCTCGATACTTGATTTTTATTACGATCTTATGTGTACTATTTAAAATCTATATTCCTGAACTAGATAAACTTAAAGCTTTGTTTCTAATAGCATAATAGTGCTGATTTTTGTGTTTTGTTGAGTGTTTCACAGTTTGCGTGGCCTCTAATGCTATCTTGAAAGTTTGCAAGTATGAGTAAAAATTTGGGCATGGATATTAAAAAGTTGGAAATTTTGGGGGGTATACCTTCAAGGAAGGCAGCTGTTGCTCTAATCTCTTGACTAAAATTCCTCTCAGTGTCACTATTGGATACAGAGTATTGTTAGGTCATTTCACTCATCTGTACTTCCATTGTAAATTTAGAAATCGTATGTACCAGAGAAATTCCCAAAGTAATTCTATGTTCAACTGTGAGAATTGAACTGTTTTAATGATCTTTAAGTTAGTATGAAATACTCACATAAGGAGGCTGGAATTATTTAGTATAGTTGGTTTATTGTACTGTTTTCTCCAATTTCATGAGGAACATTTTTATTCTGATGCATCTGTGAAACCCCCAAGGTGAATCCTGCTTTTGCCTTGTCCTTAGCTCTGCATTACAGGGGAGTCCTTGTAAGTTACTTCACTTAAACCTGAATTGGTTTTGCTCCTGGAGCCCTGGGACTACTTTTAAGTAGCTTGGCTGTGGTTTGGCACCTGAGAGAGTGTGTGATTCTTTGTATTGTGACTTTTTAAAAAAAATTTTTTTTTGAGAGAGGAGAGAGCGAGTGAGCGCATGTGCAAGTGAGCAGGGGAGGGCAGAGAGAGAAGGAGATAGAGAATCTGAAGTAGACTCCAGGCTCTGAGCTGTTTACATAGAGCCTGACATGGGGCTTGAACTTACAAACCATTAGATCATGACCTGAGCCAAAGTTGGACACTTAACTGACTGAGCCACCCAGGCGCCCCTGTATTGTGAGACACCATGCATGTGTGGAGAATGGCTTTTGGATTCACCATCATTTGAGGCTTAGACATCATAAAACTGATTGAAGTTGTACAGTGCTAATGGAAGAGTTAAGTGTAGTGTGAAATAAAATGTCATCTCATTTTAGTTATTAACATAAATTTTGGGAAGTAATTGGTCTGATGTTAAGATATGATCTTTTGTGTTATGTACTGTTTCTTTAAGTCATAATATTGTACTTTAGAGTTCTTGATTTCTCTTCCCGAGTTTATTTGAGATGGCATATTTTTTTCAGGATATTTAATCAGACTGCAGCTATTAATATAATCAGCTATTTTTACATCCGAAGTTAATTACTAACATCTCATGCATTTTCTTGGGTAGTACCTAAGTGCTTAACACTTTAAACTGTTGGAGTAGTCTAATTCTGGTAAAAGTGGGCAGAATAAGGGGAAATGGGCTAAAGGGATGTTGGAGGCAGCTTTAAAGGTGTAACAGTAAAGAGAAAAAGAAACATTGAAATAATGTATTTTACAAAGAGAGAGTGTGTTTACTACATAACAATTTTAGAAATATAAATTAGGCTTAAGAGTATTTTATAATTTATTAAAAGTTTGTTGTATGAACCAAAAAGCTCTGCAAGTTAATGTCTGGTAACTCAGAATATTCAATCAATTAATAGACACTAACGCAAAATTTATAGGACTACCAAAGTGTGATTATCTTTGTAGTGGGGTGCAGTGATAATCATCATTTTTTCTATATCTATATATTTTTTATCTGTACATGCACATATATGTGTGTATCTTCTGATCACAAATTGAACATTCTTAAGTTTTAAGTGTCATATATGGATGGTTAAGAGTGATGGCTGGTGTCATATTATTTGGATTTGAATCAAAGTTTTGTCACTTTGGAGCATTTTGGCTTTGAAAAGTTATTAATTTTTTTACCCTTAGTTTTCTCATCTGTGTGACTGTAAGTTAATGGTACTCATGCCACAGGGTTGTTAGAAGTATTAAGTGAAATAACACATGTTAAGTACTGTGAACAGTGTTTCCCACAGTAACACTCAGTAAATACTAGGTTTTATTATTGATTTTTCAGGTGTAAATAGCAAGTAGCTTATTTTCATAACTTACAATTTAGTGTTTGGAGTTGTTTTCTGTGTTGTTTGTGTCATTAAGGTTTCAAAATGTCAAAAATAACAAATCCTCTTTGACCTAGATGGTCTAATTCTTCCCTTTCTGTCTCCATTTTTACTGACTTTCTAATTTATGTATTACATTAAGTGCTAGATTAAGAGTGGATTTCAGGAGGAAATAGGTGCTACCTTTACATTATGAAATGGTCATAACTAGAACTTTTGACTAATATATCTCTTCTGGCCATTAAAGTTTTTTACTGTAGATGAAGTGAAAGGGAAAAGTAGTACAATTTCATATTAAGCTTTAAAAATGCCAGTGTTGTGGGGTGCCTGGGTGGCTCAGTCAGTTAAGCGTCCACCTTCAGCTCAGGTCATGATCTCATGGTCCATGGGTTCAAGCTCCACATCAGGCTCTTTGCTGACAGCTCAGAACCTGGAGCCTGCTTTGGTTTCCGTGTCTCTCTCTCTCTCTCTCTGCCCCGCCCCCATGCTCTGTCTCTTCAAAAATGAATAAACATTCAAAAAATTTTTTAAAAATGTCAGTGTTGTGTAGTTTTCTATTATGGGAAGTACTATGATTCTTGTCAGTTTGATAAAGTTTTATGTAAAGCAGCTTTGAATTTAGGTAAGTTCTTTTAGATTGTTCCTTTTATAGGGGATAGATAGATGAGGAACACAAGAATCCTTTGTTTAAGATATAAATATGTATATATATATATATATACATATATACACGCATATATAATTGGCTTCATTAGTATTACTAATACTGTGCAGTAGGTTAAGAAAGGACTGAGGGCTGCGCTATTACAAATAAAATTTGTACTTACGAGTCTAAATATGGATACGAAATATAAATAATTTCAGTCTATACAACAGCTGCCTATTTGCATTCATACAATAATATAATAAACTGCTATACTTAAGAAGGGGGTGTTCATGTTATAAAAACATTTTACTTAGCTGGAGATTATGCCATCACAGTCCTTTGTGGGTGAATCTAGATGTCTTTGTCTTCCTTTCTATACTTAGTTTTGCTTTCTTATTACTGATGCTTTTTGGATGTGTTGATTATTTTCTCTTGGCTTCTGTCTTTTACTATTCTCTGTGTCTGTAAGCTTGCAGTTTGCTCTCTTAGGGCTTTTCCCCAATCTTTACCCTTTCCTCCCTCCCGTCCTACCCTAAACAGGACATGATAGAGAATTTAACTTTGATTTTTAAATTACACAACACTTATGGATATAAAAATATTTTCTGTTGTTAACTTAAGTGGTGAACAAATAAAACAGTTTATATATATTTAATACATTGTATTAGAATTTCTTTTTGTGGTTGTATGCCTCTTGTCTAAATTTATTTTGATTAAAAAAGACTCATAATCTCTGAGTTAACACTGCTGAGGGTTTTTTTTTTTTTATTATGATTTTAGAGGATTTTGTAGTACTTTCAGGGTCATTGTTCTGATATTAAGTTGTTACTGTACAGCCTTCAGAAATGTGAAGGAAATTATGTGAATCTGTGCCAACTCTAGAACATACCCTGAAAGTTATCTGAATTCTAATAGCTGCGTCAGATCTAATTGACATCAGATTCTTAAAGAGTACCAAGGGCTTTAAGATACTAGTGTCAGTTTAGTTACTTTAGGTATTTCTGATAAATTGAATTTTTAAAAATAAATCACTTTTATTTGGCTATTCAGATATCGGGTATAGAATTTTGCCTATCCCCTCCTTTTTTAAAAAGTCTACTTGAGAGTCAGTTTATTTTATTTTTTTAAATGTTTATTTATGTTTGAGACAGAGAGAGACAGACCATGAACGGGGGAGGAGCAGAGAGAGAGAGGGAGACACAGAATCCAAAGCAGGCTCCAGGCTCTGAGCTGTCAGCACAGAGCCCGATGCGGGGCTCAAACTCACAGACCATGAGATCGTGACCTGAGCCGAAGTCAGACGCTTAACCGACTGAGCCACCCAGGGGCCCCGAGAGTCAGTTTAAAATAATGGTATAGAGCATGCTTGAATTTTAAACAAAGTTCAGTTCATGGTCCAGTTCTATGACGGAGCTGTTCCCTTATTTGCAGAATAGAGTTAGTAATACGACTTCGGTCAGAGTTGTTGTGAGAAATATACGTAAAGTGGTTGGCAAAGGTCTTAGCCAGTGCTAAGCACTTAATAAATGATGGCTCCTATTGTTGTTTTAGAGGATGCCCTTTTTCATAAGAAAGAAAGGAAAGGTAGAAGATTGGTGATAGTTCATTGCTAAGCTGTACGTTGAAATACAGCTCTCTCTGCTGTGATAGGCTTGTGTTGTTTTGATTTCCCCTTGGTGCTATATTATGGGGAAAAGCAGAAGTTGAGTTGTGAATATTGAAACTTTTATTCTTGTATTGTTATAGTCATATATAAATGAGGGAGAAGAGAGACCATTTATGAATATGGCCTGTTTTATCTTGCTTTTGCACCCAGGAACTGCTGTGGTAAAAGTTTTGTGTATTTCAGAACACTTTTGTAAGTGGAAGTCTTCTGGTGTATTAATTGAATTCATTCTTTATAATTCAGTTTTTTTAAAGGTACTTATTAATATGAATTGCCATGTAACTAAGCTTATTTTTCAGTATGAGTTAATGATAAGAGAATGGTCTTTGATGTTTGAGGATCTTTATGTAGCCCAGAGAGGGTAGGTAAGCAGTATACCAATTGTGGGATTAGAAATGCCAAGTGTAATATTGTATTATGTCAGAACAGTACATTTCAGTTTAGTTTAGTGTCATAGTGACAGGATCTAAAGAGAACAAGGTATTTGTGGAATGGGAAGAAAATTAGTGAGAAACCTGGACATTCAAGATTTTAATTTTTTTTTTGTTTTCTTGCCTTGCAAAATATAATGGAATAATGCCCCCTTTCCCATTAAAACATTTCCATGGTTGTTTGAAGAAATGTAGTACATGAAAACACTCTCCATTATTCAGAAAGATAATTTTTAAAATAATGTACTTAAAGAAGTATATAAATTATATAAAAATAAAAAGTACATAATTTAAATCAATTTTTTAAAATGCAAGTTTGCAAACATATAGAAACCTTGAAAAATACTGCCATTAGCACCCATGTACCTGCTAAGTACTTGGATTTGCTAACATTTTTTTGTCATATTTGCTTTATTTTTGACTCTGTGTGTGTTGTTATTGTAGCTGAATCTTTTTTGTTTTTTTTGAGTTTATTTATTTATTGTGAGAGAGAGAATCCCAAGCAGGCTCTGTGCTGTTAGTGGGGAGAGTCTGGTGGGTGGGCCCAGGCTCATGACCATAAGATAGTGACCTGAGCCAAAAAATCAGCAGTCGGACCCCATAACCGAGTGAGCCACCCGGGTGCTCCTGTAGCTGAATCATTTTAAAGTAAACTGCAGATATTATGTCACTTCTCCTCACAATATCCCATAATCTTCCAAAAATAAGGATTTTTTTTGGAGGGGAGGGGACTTTTTAAGTTTCTATTTTAATTCCCGTATAGTTAACCTACAGTGTTCTGTCAGTTTCAGGTGTACAGTATAGTGATTCACCAAGTCCGTACATTACCTGATGCTCGTCACAAGTGTGCTCCTTAATCCCCATCACCTATTTAACCCATCTCCTCATTCCCTTCCCCTTTGGTAACCATCATTTCTCTATAATCAAGAGTTTGTTTCTTGATTTGTCTTTTTTCCCTTTGCTCATTTGTCTTGTTTCTTAAATTTCATATATGAGTGATACATGGCATTTATCTTTCTCTGACTTATTTTGCTTAGCTTAATATTCTCTAGCTCCATCCATGCCATTGCAAATGGCAAGATTTCTTTCTTTTGTATGACTGAATAATATTCCATTGTATATATATACACCACATCTGTATCCACTCAGCAATTGATGGACACTCGGGCTCTTCCATATCTTGGCTATTGTGACTAATACTGCTAAACACAGGGGTGCATGTGTCCCTTTGAATTGGTGTTTTTGTATTCTTTGGGTAAATAAATACCCAATAGTGCGATTGCTGGATCTTAGGGTAGGTCCATTTTTAATTTTTAATTTTTGAGGAACCTGCATACTGTTTTCCAGAGTGGCTGCACCAGTTTGCATTCCTACCAACCATATGCAAGTGTTTCTTTTTCTCCACCTGTTGTTTGTTGTGTTATTGTTTTTAGCCATTCTGACAGGTTTGAGGAGATATCTCACTGTAGTTTTGATTTGCATTTCCCTGATGGTAAGTGATGATGAACATCTTTTCATGTGTCTGTTGGCCATCTATACATCCCTGGAGAAATGTCTGTTCATGTCTTCTGCCATTTTTTTAAAAAAAAGTGTATTTACTTATTTATTTTGAGAGAGAGAGAGAGAGAGAGAGAGAGAGAGAGGGAGAGAGAGAGAGAGAGAGAATGAATCCCAAGCAGGCTCCGTGCTGTCAGTGCAGAGCCGGACATAAGGCTTGATCTGATGATCCGTGGATCCGTGAGATCATGACCTGAGCTGAAACCATGAGTTGGACGCTTAACTGACTGAGCCACCCAGGTGCCCCTGCACATATTTTAGTTGGATTTATTATGGGTATTGAGTTTTATCAGTTCTTTATATATTTTGGATAGTAACCTTTTATCAGATATGTCATTAGCAAATATCTTCTCCCATTCCATCGGTTGCCATTTAGTTTTGCTGATTGTTTCCTTCTCTGTGCAGATGCTTTTTATTTTGATGTAGTTTCATATATTTGCTTTTATTTCCCTTGCTTCAGGAGACAACTAGAAAAAAGTTGCTATGGCTGATGTCAAAGTGGTTACTGCCTATGTTCTCTTCTAGGATTTTTTATGGTTTCAGGTCTCACATTTAGATCTCTAATCCATTTTGAGTTCATTTTTGTGTATGATGTAAGAAAGTGGTCCAGTTTCTTTCCTTTGCATGTTACTGTCCAGTTTTCCCAGCACCATCTGTGAAGAAACTTTTTCCCATTGAATATTCTTTCTTTGTTGAAGAGTAATTGACCATATAGTTATGGATATCTGGGTTTTCTCTTCTGTTCATCTCTATGTCTGTTTTTGTGCCAGTTCCATACTGTTTTGATCCCTGCAGCTTTGTAATATAACTTGAAGTCCGGAATTGTATGACTTCAACTTTTCTTTTCCTTTTCGAGATTGCTTTGACTATTTGGGCTCTTTGTGGTTCCATACAAATTTTAGAATTGTTTGTTCTGGTTCTGTGAAAAATGTTGTTAGTATTTTGATGGGGATTGTATTAAATGAGGATTAAAAAAATTTTTTTTTAATGTTCATTTATTTTTGAGAGAGGCAGAGTGTGAGCAGGGGAGGGGCAGACAGGGAGGGAGACACAGAATCCAAAGCAAGCCCCAGGCTCTGAACTGCCAGCACAGAGCCTGACGCGCGGCTCGAACCCATGAACTGTGAGACCATGACCTGAGCCAAAGTCGGACGCCCAACTGACTGAGCCACCCAGGCACCCCAAATGAGGATTTTTAAAAATTTAGCCACAGTATTATTGTTACACCTAATAAAACTACCAGTAATTTTCTGTTGTCATTGAATATTCACTGTATTAAAATTCCCCAGTTTGAACCAGGATCTACTCCAGTAATATCTTTAATCCAGAATAGGTAATCTCATCTTTGTTTCTCCTCTCTTTCTCATCCTCAGTTTCCTCTTCATTGTTGTGAGTGTTCTGTTTTAGGATGCTGTGTGGAATGCACACAGCAACATCGTGGGCCTCCATGATTGTACCTACTCCTCTACCTCCCATCACCTTTTGATAACCAAAAAATGGCTCTATATGTTGCTAAATGTCTCCCAGGGAGCAAAGTTGTCCCTGGCTGAGAGCCACTGCATTAAAGGTAGTACCTTTTCTGCACTTCAATTTTTTAGATACTTATTCTTTAGAATTTTTTTTAATCTTGATTCTGTTCTGTTGTTCTGCGTGTCCAGCCTGTTTTGCTTATTTATTTTACTTTTCTTTGTTGTTTAACTAGTAAGTGGTACTCTAAAAATAGTTTTATTGAGATATTATTCATATCATATAATTCATTCAAAGGGTATAAATTCGGTGACTTTAATAAGAATTATGCTTCCATTGCTGCAATAAGTTGTAGAACTCCTTACCCCCAAATAGAAAAACCCTCACCCTTTAGCCATCATTTCCAAATCTTCCTTCCTTTGAGCCCCAGACCATCACAAATATGTCTCTGTGGATTTGCCTATTCGGGACATTTTGTATGAATGGAATCAGAATATGTGGACTTTGTGATTGGCTTCTTTCACTTAGCATGTTTTCACGGTTCATCCATGTTTGTAGCACGTATTAGTACTTGAAACTTTTTTAATTGCTGAATATTCCATTGTATAGCTACACCACATTTTGTGTATCCTTTTATCTTTTGATGGGCATTGGGTCATTTCCATTTTTGGGCTATTCTGAATAATGCTGGTATGAACACTTGTGTGCAGGTTTTTGTATGGACATATGTTTTTATTTCTCTTGGGATGTATACTAGGAATGGGATTTCAGGATCATATGTTAACTATATTTAACCTTTTGAGGAACTGTGGAGTGTTTTCCAAAGTGGCTTATACCATTTGACATTACCATCAGCAATATAGATAAGGTTCTAATTTCCACATCCTTGAGATTATTTGTTATTATCTCTCTTTTTGATTATAGCTGTCTGGTGGGTGAGAAGTGGTGTCTTATAGTGGTTTTGATTTGCATTTCCCTTATGCATAATGTTGTTGAACCTTTTTTCATCTGCTTTTCATGACCAGTTATCTTCACTGGAGAAATTTGTATACGAATCTCGTGCTCATTTTAAAATTGGGCTATTTGTATATTTCTTACTCAGTTTTAACAGTTTGTTGTATGTTATATATAGAGGTTCATTAGCAGATGTATAATTTATAAACATTTTCTCCCATTCTGTGTCTTGGGTTTCATTTTCTTGATGGTATCATTTGAGTGCAAACTTTTCTGATCTTGATATAGTCCAATCTATCTACTTTTCTTTGGTTGATAGTGCTTCTGGTGTCAAAAGGTGTTTACATTTTGCAATGCATTTTTGGTTAACTTCAGGAGATAGTATTAAGATAGACTTAACAGATAAAAGTAGGACTGAAATTAAATCGTTGCAGTTTTCTCCAACTTGAGTTAAAAAAATTATTTTTTGTGAATTTTAATATCATATCTAGGTGGTGTGTATGTGTTTATAGAAAAGACTTTACTGAGATTTGAGGGTGATGAGTTGGGTTTACATTGTGCAGTGTTGGATAATTAACAACCACTGTATTCTTTAGTGGGGAAGCTAACTACAGTAACCTGAAATTCTGCAGTGTTTCTGTCTTCATTTGCCTTGCTATGAGTGTTCTTCATGGTTAGTAACACCCCTGGAGGAGGAGGAATCTTCGAAAAGCAAAGATACCATATGTTTCCAACCTTGCCCTCTCTGCTCCTGTAATCTGCTTACTCCTGCTCACTAAATTCTTGGATGCATTATCTCCTTGATAAATTCTTAGTTGTATTATCTCATGATAATTTCGGTGCTTATTCATTATTTTTTCTCCTAGCATAATCTGAGTTTCTAGGTACTAACTTTGGAGATCCTTTATTGGCCTGGCTTGATTCAGCATCACTCTAGGTTCAGGAATCTTATTTCAGATCATGATACTCTTGAGGATCATCTGTTTATGGTTCGGCTGCCTCTCCACAGTCACTTGCAGCAGTGTCTGCCTTCCTCACCCCCACCTTCTTAGTTATACTTCTTACTGAATGTTGTAAGATTCTTGTTAACTACTTAGACTTTGGTAATATACAAATATCTAGTTTTTCTTTAAGATTTTCCATATGCAAATCTGTTTTAAAGGTCATGTGTGTTAAGCTATTGCCTCATTATTACCGTAATTTGACCACCTATTTTGTCTTGCTTTCTCCAGAAGGTGAAAGGTTTTACTTGGTGAAGTACAAGTTTTATGACAGCCTTTGTGATCTTAGCTTGATAGAAATAAATGTAATAATGTATTCATTTAAATATTTTAAGTGAATTGTTAATCAAATATTAATAAAATCAGTTAAGAATATGGTGTATCTTTTGTAGGAAAAGTGATATGTGTAATCTAAAAATAGTATTGTTTGCGCTTTATTTTCTTGTTAAAAAATTACATGAATTTTGAAAAGTAAATCAGTGCAAAAGCATTTTTTAGTAAAAAGTGAAAGTATTGTTTTCTTTTTCCATTAAAAATGTTTCTGTATTTACTTCCATTCCTTTCTCTATATTTCAACACGCTAGAGAATTTTCATTAAATGTTTAAAAATTACTGTTAAGATAGTGATGTGAATTACCTTTTCCTGCTTTGATAAGTTTCTGAAATGTTTATCTAATTTTTCCAATGGTTTTTGTTTGTTGGTACACTTAAACTCTTATCTTCTCTCTACTGTGTAGACAGTAGTTGCTCAATGAATTGATTTGATACAGAAACCAAGGGTAAGTGGAACCTAAGTGTTTGGATGCCAGTTGATGATCAGAAAGGAAGATAAACTGTTGAAGATTAATATTGGGGAAAAAAGTCTTGATATGTATAATGTTTATTTAGATGATTGATCAGGATACTGTGTGTTCAGTATATACTACTGAGAGCATACTGTATGTGCCAAATGTTACACTTGGCACCAAGAATACATCAATGAACAAAACATACACAATTTATGTCCTCATGAGACTTATAGCATATGGTATATATATCAGAAAATAAACAAGCACTTCCAACATAATGTGATAAATGAGGATATTGGCAAGAGAGTGGTTGAAATGGTAAACCATGGAGTCCTATTTAGATAGGGAAGTGAATACAGAAGTGGGCTAAATGAGGAGAAAGTAGAAGAATCAAGTGTCTGCAACTCTGAATGACAAAAATAGTTGCAGTTGATATAACTAATTTGAGCTGGAAGATTGTGGTCAGAGAATAAGATAATTTTCACATTTCCCTTTCAAAAAAGACAGGTGATGATGAAGTCTAGAGTGTGGTGTTATAGTGGCTAAAGTGGAGTTGCATTGAAAGTTGGCAGAGATCAAATGCTAATGATGTTCAAAGTAGCGTAATGGTTGGATTATCCATATGTATGTTAAATACTTCAGGGTTATGTAGCATTTGGGAGAGAAGAATATTGTGTGCCATGTATAAAGAGTTTTGAGTGAATAGTTAGGAATTCCTTGGAGACTAATAGTTCCCACCTGTGACCATATTGGAATCACCTGGGGAACTTTACAAACTAATAATGCTCTTTCCTTAACTTTGATGCACCTTGGAAAAATGGCTAGCTCTCATCCCTAGCTTCTCTGATTCAATTTGCATGTGGTGTAACGTGGGCAGTGAGACTTTAAATGCCCCAGGTGATTCCAAGGTGCAGGAATTGCACAGGAACAGGGGGTTTTACAGGAAACTGCCTGGGACTTATGATTGCGATCATGACCCAGCATCAAAAAGTGGGACTAAGTGATAAATGAAAAAATAAGCAACCTTTGAGAGGGTTGCTGGAGAAGCAGCTTTTACTTAAAGCCAACAGTGAGGGTTTTGAGGTGTGCTAGTTTTTATTGTGGAGCAGAGTAAACCTACAGGAAAGCTTTGGGAGGGAAGGAGGCAGTGGGAAGTAGGATAATGGAGGGGAAAAAAGCAAGAACAGTACAGTGGTTAGTGTACAGGTGAGTTCTGGTAAGTGAATAAATTTGTCTGTTGGTACTGACCAAAAACAACAGGGCATAGTGGGTTTGGAATTCATGTGGAAAGTACATTCATTAGTCCCACAGTGGATGACAGTTGGTAATGGGTTAATGGTTCTCAGGAGTTAGTTTCAACCTTGATGGGTTCAACATCATAGGAAATGGTAGCCTTGTACCCTTCTCTTTGTTACAGGGTTTGGGTTGATTGAGCAAGATCCATGGAGAGACCCAGAGTTCTGGGAGGTTAGTCTACAGGCTCCCTGGGGAGGGGTTAGAGGCATGGTCTGTTTGTTCTGCTACTGGCAGGTGGCAGCTTTGGAGCCTTAAGGCTTGGTCAGTTCTGCATAGCCTAGTTTTGTTTACTCCAATTTGCTGCTTATGTGATTTTGGCACTCTGCTGTACCTACTAATACTGGCAAAGCCTTCACTATTTCTTTACTTTTACACTTGATGCTTTTCAGGAAAAATTTTGTTTCCAGTTTCAGATTTGTGAGCAACTATTGATGGGTTCCCCCCCCCCCAATGTACAAGATGTGACATAGACTTAGAAATAATGAAAAAGGACCTTATGTATTACATAGGCAAACTTCCCTTATTATATATTAGAATTTTAAGTGTAGAGAGTCAAAGTGAGTTTCACAAAGAAACCACTCAGCCTAGATTAACTGACGTATAAACCATATATGGGCCTAAAGGTTTATAATTGTTAAACTGATTCAAATTTGTGGCAAGAATAAACGGGTTAGTTGCAGCTCGTTTAATCATTTTGACATGTAACTTTAAACTTGGGAAATGAGATCATCAGACCTCCCTGTCAACAGAGTGCAGCCAGTTTACTTTTCTTTTAAAATTAAAGCTTTTTAAAGTATAATACTTGAAGGCTGAAAGAGCTACCCTAGCTATGC
Organism: Neofelis nebulosa; assembly: GCF_028018385.1. Lineage (NCBI taxonomy): Eukaryota > Metazoa > Chordata > Mammalia > Carnivora > Felidae > Neofelis > Neofelis nebulosa. The sequence goes on from NC_080785.1 coordinate 59,026,499, forward strand.
AAATATACTATGAAATTACTTTTGAATGAAGAGTTCATTGAAAACATTCTAAAAAAATTTCGATATATTTTGGTCAAAATAAGGTAAGTAGTAATGTAGTAAATTTGATAACAGCCTGGTATAGAAATAAGAAAATTGTATGCTAAGTGGAAAACAAGACTTTTTGCATAATTATAGTGTATCATGTTAACTAGCAATTAAAACCCATGTGCTTTTACTAAGCAAAATGTATGTCATGATTAAAGCTTTTATACTTTTTAAAATTAGATGATTTTTCATACAGTGACCTTATTTCATATGTGTTTGAATTGTGGAATTAAAAGTAATTTTGGGGCGCCTGGGTGGCGCAGTCGGTTGAGCGTCCGACTTCAGCCAGGTCACGATCTCGCGGTCTGTGAGTTCGAGCCCCGCGTCAGGCTCTGGGCTGATGGCTCGGAGCCTGGAGCCTGTTTCCGATTCTGTGTCTCCCTCTTTCTCTGCCCCTCCCCCGTTCATGCTCTGTCTCTCTCTGTCCCAAAAATAAATTGAAAACGTTGAAAAAAAAAATTAAAAAAAAAAAAAAAAAAAAGTAATATTTTGAGGCTATGATACAAAGCAAATGAAGCCTATGATAGGTCATGGGGATTTAGGGTACATAAAAAAGATGGTTGTAACAGCTGGGTTATGACATGCGTTTTTGTATCTTTTGTATTCATAGTTTTCAGATGTACTTAGCAAAGTGAAAATTGAGGCACAATTATGCTAAATAGTGCTTGTTTTCCTTTTCTGTCCTTTTTTATAAGTTTTAGAGCACATGAGTGGGGGTGGGGGGAGAGAGAGAGAGAGAGAGAGAGAGAGAGAGAGAGAGACAGAGACAATCTTAAGCAGACTTCACGCTCAGCATAGAGACCAACATGGGGCTCTATCCCATAATCTTGGCATCATGACCTGAGCTGAAATCAAGAGTTGATGCTCAACCAACTGAGCCACCTGGGTGCCCCTCCTTTTCTCTTCTTGGATTGCGTTCATTGACTTATCTGATGTTTAGGTCGATATGAATGGTACTGATAGTTCTAAAACTCAGATGATATTTATTAAAAAAACTACACGACAAGTCAGTTGTCTCAGTCATCTTTCGTTACATCTTAATGTTTAAACAATACAGATTCAGGTGATTCAGAGGAATGTTAAAATTTTTCTTTGGTTATGACAGCTGACATCTTTTGGCTTAAATTTTCTAAGCCAAAATTATTTCTACTCTCCTGTATGGTGGGAAATTCTGGTAACTCAGGTCAACATTTGTTATGTTGGATTATATCGAAAGCTGCTTCCTGTGGGAAACTTTGGCTTTGCTCATTTGTTTTTGCTTTTGTCGGCCACCTTATAAAAGTAGGGTTGTGAGAACACTAGTGTCTTTAAGACTTACCTGATTTTTAGGTGTATGTGGGTTAACTCTAAATTAGAAATATAGACTACCAACATCTCAGACTGTATGATACTCAGTACAGAGCCCAAAAGATTTGATACTGAGGCAAAATCCCCAACAGTTATTTAATCCAACTTTTCTTCTAGACTCTCTTTCATCTAGTTTTTTGTTGATAATTGTGGTTAGATTCTCTAATTTTTGCACTTGGATATGTAGTTTGACCCCTAGAAAACCTTAATCTTAGAACACATTAGTTTTACTCCTTGCAGAATTGTCTTCATTGAATTGACTTTTAATGTTTATGTCCACTTTTATTTAAAGTCATTATGAGAAGCAATGTTGTTAAACTTTCTAATGACTTTCCTGCATAACTATTGTTGAGAACATTAACCAGTACTTCGTGCTTTGTTTTTCAGATAAATTCCTATATGATACAATTGTTTAAAAATTCAGAGCTGCAAATAGAGAGCACTAGTTAAGTGAGAGGAACCTTGGATATCATCTGTTTCCAACCTGTTTACAGATGAAGAAATTAAGGCCCAGAGAGGTCAGCTATAAGTAGCTGGCCTAGAACCCGAGTCTGGAAATTGTGTCTTCTAACAACTGACCCAGTTTTTTTTTTAAGTTTTTAAAAAAATTGAGATGAAATTGAAGTTGACATAGCAGAGTTAACCATTTTAAAATGAACAGTTCATTGGCATTTAGTATATTCACAGTGTTGTGCAACTACTACCTCTATCTAGTTCCAAGACATTTTCATCACCTCAAAAAGAAGACTTTATTCATTACACTTGTTCCCCATTTTCTCCCTCCTCCTCCTCCTCCTCCTCCTCCTCCTCCCCCCCCCCGCCACCCCCCCCCCCCCACCCCGGCAGTTGGCAGCCACCATTCTGCATTATGTCTCTATGGATGTAGCTATTCTGGATATTTCACATAAATGGAATCATACAGTTTGACCTTTAGTATATGGCATCTTTCGTTTAGCATAATGTATACATGTTGTAGCATGCATCAGTACTTTATTCCTTTTTATGGCTGATTAATGCTCTGTTGTATGTAGATACCACGATTTGTTTACATCCATTCACTTATTGACAGACATTTGGGCCGTTTCCACTTTTTGGCTATTATGAATAGTGATGCCATGAATGTATATGTACATGTATTTGAGTTTTCAGTCCTTTGGGGTATTTCGCTGGAAGTGAAATTTCTGGGTCACGTAGTAACTGTTCATTGTAGGGTCTTTCCATTTTACCTATCACCTAGTTTTATTTATTTTTGTTTCCTCTCTCCTCCACTATGATAAGAGCATGGTGACTTGGAAAAGAAAGTGAGCCAAAAAAAGTTTTTTAAAGGTATGAGCTCTTGGTATGTTTTATGCAATAGATTTTCAACCACACTTATCCTTTTTTTTTTTTTTTTGCTCCCTGTGGTTTATTGGTTTATTGAATTTGATTTTGGTTTGTTCCTTTCATTCAAACTGAAATTGTACTCCTTCATTTCTTTTTCCTTACTAGAACCCACGAGAATGGTTTTAGACATCTAAGTAAATTTATTTATTGTCATTTATGACAACGACCTGAAGATAATCAAAAAGAAGAAATAGCAACACAGATAGTCTTGGCTTCTTTCAAGGAGTTATGTTTAGGTTTTAATTGACTTAAGTGCAGGTCAGATTTCTTTGTCTTCCACTTGTGTTTTTGGGGTCAATTGGTAGGGCTTGGCAGTTTTTGTGTTGATCAAAAATTTTGAGACCATTGTATCACTTTAATGTATTTATTAAAACAATGCCTTATATTATACTTGATGAATGGTTGTTGTAGAAAATTTAAAGTAAATGCTTTAAGGTAGATTAAATAGTCATCAAATCTCTTGTTTTTGAGGTAAAGCTGATTTTGATTTAGTTGGACTAAATAATGACCCTCTGTCATTATTGAAGTGTCATATATATATATATATATATATATGTATTTCATTTTTTCTTTGGTTTTAATAATAAAATGGCCCTCACTGAATTATCTGTTTGCCTAGAAAGAAAAAAAAAAGTGTTAAACTATTGTTAACCCTGGAAGACCTAATTGAGTTTTCCTGTTCACTGAGAAAACTTATTCCAAATAAGATTATAAACCTACATTTATAGTACTTGAGGAAAGACTCTGGAGGTCATTATTATTATTTTTTTTTTTTACTTCAGTTTTAGAAGATAGAGATATAACAGGTACATAGAATGCATTTATTTCACTTTATGAAAAGTATTAGGTAAATTAGACTTTTTTTTTTTTTTTTAACATGCAGAGCACAGAGCAATTTTGGAATTATCTTAGGTGACAAGAATTTTATTGAAAAGGTAGATGATGAAATCAGTAAAATAAGAGTATTATTACAGTCATGCTTCATAGAACAGAGAAATGCCTTGCCTATTTAGCTACCTAGTTACCTTGTGACCCTCTTCAGCATTAGATTTTTGTTAGCCCCTGTGGTAGTGCTTTGCTATTATTATTATTGACTCTCTGTTACTGCCTTACTGCTGCTTTTATCCCTCTTAGTACCAATTGACAGTTTTAAGAGAAGATCTTATCAGTCATATCAGAGTCACCATTTTCGCTAGGCTACCTATGTTACTTGATAGAGCTTTTCTGCCAGGTCATCTCACAGAACATTAAACCGGCTATAGATATCCACCATTGTAGCTGTCTCTGGTCTATCATGGTGGGGGTATTTATGTGAATCAGAACATGGCGCTGTATTCTTAAGGAATCCTTCAGAAGATCCTTTAAGGTATGGAAGGCAGGTAGGACTTTTTTGAGAAAAGTCCAAGAAGGGAGGCATTATATCAGGTGAATACTTTGCTTGTCTTGAAGTTTTATATTTTGACATCGTTACTACATTTGCTTTAGGTGCTGCTTTATGGATTTCTGGGGTCTTAGGAGAAAACCATTTTATATTCCAAGTTTACGTCTTTCATGTAGTTAGAAAAATTTGCAAGAGACTTCCAAAGGGTTGCTTTAAGAGTAAATACATGTTTGAATTTGTTGTGTATGTACGCATAAACACACCCCTCACACTGTCATCTCGAGTTAACTTTTAAGCCATTTGAGTATGGGAGATCTATAATCCAATTCCATCTTTTCAAAGTGAGTAAACAAAAGTTGAGAGACATTTTGATTGCCCAGATTTGCACGATATCTTAGAGGAGAGCTATGATTAGAAACCGGAATTCCTAACTACTTCTGCCTTACAGTGTGTAGTGCCTATTTAGTGACTTAGAAAAACAAAAACAGCTTCTGTATTCCTGGCATTAATCTAATCTTGTTTAGGACTTTCCAGTTGGGAATCTTAATTGTAAGAAACAGAAATATACCCCAGCTACCTCATATAAAAAGGAGAATTCAGGGAAGTAAAATGAAACACAGCTGGTCCTGTGGGAACTGAAAAGCTGACTGAGATCTCAACTCTCTCAGTCTCTCTCCTCCTCTTCTTTCTCTCCTTCCCTCCCTTTCTTCCTCACCCTCTCTCCTTCTCCCCAATCCTTCTTTCTCCTTCTCTTCCACTTTGTCTTTCTTTCTCTCACAGGTAACCACAAAGTCTCTCATCTCAGCTTTGCAGGGTGTATTTGCTTCATTTTCAGTTTTTGTCTCAGTTGGTTTCCTGGCTTACTCATTGGCTTATCTGTTCCTTAAAATAGCCACCTCAGCCCCAGAATGTACATATTCTTTTTCAGGTCCATTGCCCACCATTGGCTGCCTACAATTTGTACTTTTTTAAGTTACTCACAGAGAGCCTAGCTCAGATCACTGATGAAGTCAGGTCTCACAAGGTATACATTGTCTGCTATTGTGTCATGGAAAGGAAGTTGACTTCCTAGAGATACCTGGTCTAGACCATGGTGAGGTTGGGGGAGGGAAACGTAAGTAGGATAATAGGATTCTTAGAGCTGTGGATGAAAGGATGGGATGAGTAGATGTAACCTGCTTTTTACATATGTAACAATTACTGGCTTTATATTTCAAATAAAAATTATTTTGTCTTGTTCACTCCTAAATAATTGGATGGCAAAGACTGAAAAGATCTTAGCATGGGACATCATATCCTATACATTTGTGCATTAAGTTCCATTAATTGTGAGTGAATCTCTGAAATGATAACTTGAGATACTTGATAATTCTTATTATCACTTCTAGACACATGCTTCTAGCGGCTATTTCTTTTTAGGTTTTTTTTTTTGGGGGGGGTCAGTTCTATTAGAAAAGGAGCCTCCTCCTGAATTCATTCATATATTCATATTCATACATATCACAGACTCTGAATTGTATTATGTTCCAGGAACTTTGGTAGCTATGAAGAGATAACGTTGAACATGATACCTAAGTTCCGTGCGGTAAAAGAACTTTAAATTTTGGAAACAGCTATACCTCTTGCAATTAATTAGAGGTCCGACTGTCTTTGTACCTTTGAACCCTTCAGCTACTGCTCAGTCACACCTATTTGACGTGTCTTCTTTTTACTAGGTTTTTTTCCTAGACCCTGGCATACATACAAATCTCTTCCCACTTATTCCTAAAACTACTGCAGTGTTGTTCTATGCTTACTACTCTATTATGCTGCTCTCAGTAAAATCATCAGTTACCATTTGTTGTCAAGTCCCCTGGACACTGCTGATAACTTCTTTCTTATGGAGATACTGTTAGCTTCTAGGACTCCACTGAGTTATGGGTTCTTTTTGTCTTTTTAAGCTTGCCTTCTCAGCCCTGGTCATGGGCTTCATTTTTCTTTTTCTGCCCTTTAAAATGTTGATGTTACCAGTATTTCAGTTTTGACTTGATGCTATCTTCATGATCTACTTCATTCTAATTTATAAGATTACTATTTGTGTGACAATAACTTCAAATTCTGTATCTGTAGCCAGAGTATTTCCTTGAAAATAACTTGTATTACTATATTCAGTTGCTTGCAGATTATCTTCACTTGAGGTCTTGTGTATTACCCTCAACATGCCCCTTAATGAACTTGACTTCTTCATCTACAAAACAAAACAAAACAATAAACATTCCCCCAACCCTGTTGTCCTTGGTGGTGTTTTGGGTGACTGGTTGTTCAGCCAGTTACTACTGAAGCTTAAAAAGCTATGATGATGGCTCTTTCTCATGCTCCATGCAGTTACGTACAAGGTTTATTGCTTGAGTCATCCAGATACTTCTCCAGTCTATAGACTTTGGTCCATCCACCCTACCTTTGCCCTGTTTCTGACTTTTAGATAACATGACTGTAATTGCCCTTCATAGGTTTTTCTGTCTCCAGTTTTGAAACCTTGCAGGTAGTTGATAGAATGGTTTAAACTTGAGTATCATGTATACTTCTTACAGTCTACTTTATAAAAACAACCTTCACTGGACTCCCCATGGAAGCGTTTCTTGCTTCAGTGCCTATTCCTGTCGTCTTTTTATCAGGTTCCCTGTTCTTTATCTGGCTATGTCCTGTTACTCTCTGAGACTAATCTTAGGTATCACCTGTTTCAGGTTGCTTCCTCTGATTTGTTGTCCTTTCTCCTCTTCATGCTGGATCAGATCACTTATTGCTTTGCAATAGCTGATGCATTTCTATCATTTTACTTACTGCATTTTTTTATATTTGTATATATGTGATTCTTTTCACAAGACTGTGAGCTTCTTGAGGCATGAACAGTGCTTTACTTATCTTTGAAACCGCAGAACTTGGCTATGGTGGGCACATGATAGATCTTAGTAAATGTTTAGTCAATTAATGAAAGAAGCTTCCAGTCTAGAAAGGCACATACATATGAATAACTCTGTAGAATTAAAAAAGAAAAATTTAATGTTTATTTTTAAGAGAGAGACAGAGTGCAAGCGGGGGAGGGCAGCGAGAGAGGGAGACACAGAATCCAAAGCAGGCTCTAGGGCCTGAGCCATCAGCACAGAACCTGATGCAGGGCTAAAACTCACGAGCCATGAAATTATGACCTGAGCGAAAGTCGGACGCTTGACTGACTGAGCCACCCAGGTGCCCCTGTAGAATTTTAAATAGTGCTGTGTAGACAGAGAATGCAGGGACTGAACATTCTCTCTATGGAGAGAGATGTCCTTGTGAGGGAGGACTTGTTTCATGGAACATGTAAGTTTGAGCTGGTACTTGAGGGGAATTTGATAGAGATTCTTGCTAAAGAGGAAAGATAATCCATCCTAAAGGATACACAGAAGAGAATGAGTTCTGCTCATGGAATAGCCAGGTATTTCAGAATCTTTTCAAAGGTCATTTTGGCAGTAAGGAGGATAGAAAAGAGGGGAGGAAGAAATTGTAGTCTTGCAGACTATAGTGAAGGTCTTGCCTAAGGCTTTAATGGTGAAGAGGGGAAGGACCCAAGAGATATTTAGGATATAAAATGTAATTGGTTGGATGTGACAGTTCCAAGAGGGGACAGTCCAAGATAACTCTGAGATTTATCTTTTCAGTAATTGGATAGGCACTGATGCTTCTTTTAAGTAAGGGAATATAGGAGATATTTAAGGTATGTAATGAGTTTAATTTTAGACATGATGAATTTGAGGTACCCATGAGAACCTTAGGCAGAAATGTTAAGTATGCAGTTCAGTGTAAGTTTTAGAAACTCAAGAGGGATATGTGGGCTGGAGGCACAGTTCTGAAAGTCACAGACAGTACATAAGAGGTAGTGAAAAGTGGTGGATTAGAAAACAAAGTTACTCAGGGATTGGATGTATAGAAGATTCTATGACAGTGAAAACAGAATCCTGGGAATTGCAGGCTTTTTTTTTTTTTTTTTTCTTTTTTTTTTTTTTTCTTAAAGATGATCAGGGCATATGTACAGAGCAGTATTAATTTTCCTTGATCCCTTTACTTATTTTGAAGGAGAGAGAGAGAGAGAGGGAGGGAGCACAAGTAGGGGAGGGGCAGAGAGAGAGGGAGAGAGAGAATCCTAAGCAGGCTTTACTCTCTGCACTAAGACCAGTAATGGGGGTCGATCCCAGGACTGTGAGATCATGACCTGAGCTAAAATCACCAGTTGGGACACCTAACCTCCTGAGCCACCCCATTGCCCCTCCTTTTATCCTTAACCACTTTAACAGATTTCAGAAGTTTCCTGTTTGTAATCCCTATTTGTGATTTCCTAATTTTTTTTCCTTCCTTTTTTTACCCATTGGATTCTTCTAGAGACTATTAGCTTATTCTTCTTTAAAGTGTTTGTTGTCAGACTAAACTAGGGAAAAGGAAAGGCCTGACTTAGATATGTGAATTCAGGTCTCTTCCATGAAATGGGCACATGCATTTATACCTTTGCTTCCACTAAGTAATAGACTGTTGCCATTTTTAAAACATGTTACTCTTGGTTTATCTTCTGTTTTCCCACTTTTGATAATGACATAGTTATAGGTCAACATTTGGCATCTTTAAAACAGCTGTGAAGTTCTGACGATAAATTACATCTTGGACCCAGAATCAGATAAACCTTAGCAGGTGTTGGTACTGTGGCAATACTGAGGACTTCCTGGCTCATTTTCATGGGGGTTATTGCCACTCAATTTTATCTCATTGTTCCCTTGCAGGCATGTTATTCTTTGATATCCAAATTTTTCATTTTTCAAGAAAAGCCTGAAATTCCGATTTGTATGTGATGTTTTAAATGTTTATTAAGAATTAAAAAAAAACATTTGTTGGCTAAATAAAACACACCACTTTTTGATCCCTTTCTCCAACCTTAAATTGTTTATAACAAAGATCAACCAGAGATCAACCAAAGATCTCAGAATCACCTACTGAGATATTTGAGATATATTTGGTTCTATTGCATATTAGGATAAGAGAGGAAACTTGACTGGAAGCCACAGAAGACTATGGTGGAAAAGGAGACAGGTTCAATCCCTTAGTTTGGAAGATTGAATAATAATTGGGTCATGAAGTCAAATGGGCTGAGACTTACTCCACATGCAGTAAGTATTCTGACAGTGAATTTTCCTTACCCTCTGCTCCTTGTTTGCTGAGGTCTTGATTCTGAACACTTAGGGAGGATATTTTTCTATTATTTTATGCTGAGTATTTAAGTACAGAATTAAAACACCCTCCCTCTCCTCTCTCTCTCTCTCTCTCTCTCTCTCTCTCTCTCTCTGTGTCTCTCTCTCTCTCTGTGTCTCTTTGTTTCTGTCTCTGTCTTTCTCACACCCTTCCCACTCTACTTTGTTGTTTTGCCCCAAGAATGCAACCCAGATAAATAATGCTTCTGTCAGTTTCAAGTTCAGAACACCTAATTTGTTAGGGCTTACGGTATTATCTTGATTTATTTCTTTTTGTTGAGTCAGTTTTTATAGGAAGTCTCCTACTCATTCCATGGGAAAATCAGAGAGATATATTGGAGCTTACCTTTGGCTTTTCTGCTTTTTCTTCATGGGAGGGAGGAGTAATGATTCTTGCAAGTGGAACTGTCATAGTTTTGATTGTGCATGTTTTAGCAACAGCTTTTTCTTGTAAGTAAATAAATTTCATTGGTATAAAAATTAGAACTTACAATTAAAAATTATATTTAAGGGGCACCTGGGTGGTTCAGTTGGGTGAGTGTCCAGCTTCAGCTCAGGTTATGATCTCATGGTTCCTGAGTTTGGGCCCCGCCTAGGGCTCTGTGCTGACAGCTCAGAGCCTGGAGCCTGCTTCAGATTCTGTGTTCCCCTCTCTATCTGCCCCTCCCCACTCATGCTCTGTCTCTTTCTGCCTCTCAAAAATAAAGAAAACTAATAAAAAAAATTTAAAAAAATATATTTAAAATAGTGCCACAAAATGTTAGAATTTGATGATTAATTTTTGAATTCACTGGCTTTTCACCATATCATAGTAGATTATAAGAGGTATTTATTTACTAGGAGCCTTGAATAAGGGAAGTGTAATTTTCTTTGGGTGGAGAGGGGACTCTAAGTGGAATTGAAGTATGTGCTGGTATATTATATCAACCAAAATTTTGATGATCTAATAATTATCCATACTTAGGTGATACATATTTTTTATATGTTTGTAGTTTATCTTAGAGTTTTCTGTGTCAGAGTGGTTGATCTCTAGTTTCCTATACTAAGATGAGAGATTATGAAATTTGTGAAGTGAATTTAAATAGTTAATTTTAATATATAAAAATAGTTTTGTGGGTTTTTTTTTTACATTTTATTAAAAGTTGTATGAATTTTGAGTTTGACTTTTAGCATTTGTTCTTTTAATTTATGACTGATGGCATCTTGTTATCATTTTCTCTCTTTGTGAAATCATTTTGTACGTGTGATTATTTATATGTAGTTTTTAAAAGATTTTTCGGTGAGCAATTTTCAGTTTACGAATTGGGGGAAAGGTATAGAGATTCCTATCTGTTTTCTGCTCTCATATACATGTAGTCTCCCTTATATATCTCTCACAAGAATGGTAGATTTTGTGGAGGCTAAACTTAAATTGATCCATGATAATCACCCAAACTCTAGTTTACCTTGGGGTTCACCTTTGTTCGTGTTGTACATTTGGTGGGTTGCAGCAGAAGTGTAATAACATATCCATCATAATATCATCCAGGGTGTTCTCAGTCCCCTAAAAATTCTCTGTACTCTTTACTTGTTCATCTTCCTATCTTGTCTCCCTCAACCACTGATGTTTTTATTGTCTTCATAGTTTTGCCTTTTGTAGAATGTTATATAGTTGGAATCATACAGTATGTAACTTTTTTATATTAGCTTCTTTAACATTGTAACACACATTTAAGGTTCTCCATGTCTTTTCATGGTTAGATAGCTCATTTCTTTTTAGTGGTGAATAATATTCCATTGTTTGAACGTACCACAGTTTATCTACTCAGCTACTTTAGGACATCTTGGTTGCTTCTAAGTTTTGCCAGTGATGAATACACTTGCTTTAAATAAATTCTGTGCAGGTTTTTATAGGCATGTTTTCATTCCTTGTGGGTAAATACCAAGGAGCATGATTTCTGGATCATATGGTAAGAGTATATTTAGTTTTGTAAGAAATTGCCAAATTGACCTCCAGAATGGCATTTTACCTTTCCACTAGCAGTGTATGAGATTTCCTGTTGTCCCACGTCATGTCAGTATTTGGTGTTGTCAGGGTCCTGGATATTGGCCATTCTGATAGATGTGTGGTGGTATCTCATTGTGGTTTTAATTCACATCTCCCTGATGACATATGATGTAGAATATCTTCTTACATGCTTATTTGCGTGTATATCTTCTTCAGTGAGGTGTCTATTAAAGTCTTTGGCTCATTTTTTAATTAGGATTGTTTGTTTTCTTATTTTTGAATTTTAAGAGTTCTTTGTATATTCTGGATAACTCCTTTATCTGATGTGTCTTTTGCAAATATTTTCTCCTAGTCTGTGGCTGATCTTTTAGTTATTGTGATACTATCTTTTGCTGAACAGAAGTTTTTAATTTTAATGAAGTGCAGTTTATCATTTATTTCTTAATGGGTTGTCTTTGGTGTTGTAGCTAAAAAGTCATCATCATGCTCAAGGTCATGTAGGTTTTCTCTTATGTTTTCTTCTGGAGTTTTATAGTTTTGTCTTTTACTTTCAGGTCTTTGATCTATTTTGAGATCTATTTTTATGACAGTTATATGTTGTCTTAAATTCATTTTTTTTTTTTTTTTTGCATATGGATGTTTATTTTTCCCAGTATCATTTGTTGAAAAGAATGTCTTTGATTATGTGTAGTTTTTTGGAAGTTCTTGAATAGTGCATTTATCCTTCACAACTTACTTTGTTGCCATTTATAAATGGAATCTTTAAATATATTTAGGGATAACATTATAAATAGCCTTGAGCATTGGGCTTAAATTCAGTAAACAAATGATATTCTTTGTCCTACTTTTAAATCCAAGGGTACTTTCTCTTGAATAGCCTTAGCATCTGTGAATCTTTGTTCAGTTGGAGTTTTTATTTTTGGAAATTACCAGAACTTTAGTGAATAAAGTTTGTAATCAGTTTTGGGCAATACCATTTTGATGGAAAAAAAGTAGGTGACTGTAAAGAAAAGAGATTGATTTTCTTAACTGCAAAATTGCCTTTTGAAGGCAATTTCAAAGGAGTTTGCTCTAGAGGCTTTATCTTTTCTGTATTTCCACTTTGTAAATCTTTTTATTGTGATACTTAATCACTGTTCTATGTTGTCATTACAAGTGTATTTTACTTATTTAGTTTGTGAGCATATTGAGGACAGAAACTGATACATCTTTGTATAATTAAGGCCCAGTACATTGCTATGTAATTATTATAGAATCATATGAAATCCCCCAAAATAATTATTTTGAATAGTTGTTCTTATATAAAACGTGCACATAACCACGCAAAAAATAGGATGTTAAAACTCATTACTTAGTTGCATATTTAAAAGAATCTTTTTCTTCTCTTTTTCTTTTCATTTCTTCTCTTTTCTTTTTGAAAGAGACACATGTGAGTAGGGGAGGGGCAGAGAGAGAGGGAGACACAGAATCTGAAGCAGGTTCCAGGCTCTGAGCTGTCAGCACGGTTCCCAACGTGGGGCTCAAAACCATGAACCATGAGATCATGACCTGCACTGAAGTTGGATGCTTAACTGACTGAGCTACCCAGGGGCCCCTAAAAGAATAATAGCCAAGTGTATGTTGCTCTACTGTGAACTAATGATAGGAAATTTTTAATCCCAAATTATTTTCTGGGGTGTAAACATGGAGCATGTTTGTGGGCTGTTTATTTTGTGAAGTGGTTACTTAAGAAATTCAAGTACATTTGCTATGTACGTAAATTTTGTGATTATTGTGTATGTTTAAACAATTTTTTACTAAAGCATTTCAAGCATTAAAAGTAGAAAGATTAATGAATTCCCTATCCTCATGCCCAGCTTAGACATTTAACACATGGGCAGTTACGTTTTATCTATATGTTTTTTCACTTTTTCCCCAGTCTCTACTTACAGAATTATTTTGAAGTGTATTCTAGATATAGAATTTAATCTGTAAATAATTCCTCATGTGTCTGTAAAACATAAAGATTCCCTTTGTTAAAATATAACCATAATGTCATTCTACCAAGTAAAAAATAAGCAGTAACTTAATATCATTAAATATCCAGAAAATATTAAGAATTACCCATTACCCATTTCTCTTTTCCTTCCTCATCCTTTTTTCTCTTTTCCTTTCTCCACTGTATTTCCTTTAAAATCAAGTTGAATAAGCTCTACATATTGCAATTTTACCCACAGATTCTCCCAAACCCTCTTCCTTCCTCCCTTGCCCCCTTCTCTTATATGGGTTTTCTCTTACCCTTCATTTGTTGAAGGAACTCTGTGTTTTTTGCCCTTTAGTGTTTCTCACAGTCTCGAGTTTTTGCTTAGGTCATCTCCATGGTGTACTGTAACATTTTCTCTAGTCTTCTGATTTCCTGACATCAGATTCAGGTTTGATTCCCCCTCCATACAAGAATATTTCATAGATGGTGGTGTGTTTTTTTCTTTCAGGAAGCATATGATAACTGGTTTGTGTTCGTTCTTTCTCTCCCTCCCTCCTTCCCTTCTTCCTCTGCTAGACCTCTAATATATTAAGGATTGCAATATGGTGCTATTCTGATTCAATCATTTCTTCTTTATTATATGGAATATTTCCTTAAAGAGAAATTAAATTTTCATAAACTTTCTGATTACCCTGATAAATGCTTAATTCTGTGCCACTTTTCAAACAGAGTTGCACCCTTTAAAGGTCATTAATGGAATTTAAAAAAAGTCTTCATATTTTCATGAACTCAAATATTTGAAGTGCTCCCGTCCACTGCAGTTACTAATCTTAGTGATGCCATCTTTAACCAATTAAAGCGTTTTCAGGTTGTCTTGAGTCCTTTTTTTAAAGTTTATTTGTTTGGGGGCTCAAACCCATGAACCGTGAGATCATGCATGACCTGAGCCAAAGTCAAGAGCCTGACTGAACCACCCAAACGCCTCTCCTGAGTCCTTCTGACTTGTCCTCAGTGGTCTATAGTAGCTTTCTGGTATATCAAGGTACACAGGCCCAGTTTAAACTTATTTCCTGCCCCAGTCTTGGAATCAACCATTGCTTCACTATCCCTGGTTTGCTTTAGTGGAACTGTCAACACTATTTTTCTACTGAAGCACACTATTAGATTTTCATTGTTATTGTTATTAGAGTGCATATCACTAATGATCCACAGTTGAATAACTGTATTGTAAAATCACTTAAAATAGTTTCTCTGTGTGGTTATTCCACATTAGTAGTATATAGTTAGATTGATTTTACTTTGCTTTTGATGGTATAAACGTATTTATACCATTACAAAATCAGATCCACACAACAAAGTATTTTTAGATGTCTAGTTCTTATAATTGTCTCCTCTACCTCCATTTTCTTCATTCCTCATAAATCATTTAAAAAAGTATCTGTATATACTTATATTAAAAAAATAAGCAAATGTGTGTTTATTTCTAACTCTCTTTCTTAGGTGAATGATAGCTATACATACTTTACTAATATGTAGTTGAATTCAGAATAATCAGGGTCAATATGCTGATACAAAAAAAAAAAATGCAGTTTGTGTAGAATACATAGAACTGGTATTTTCCGTTCTGATATCTTGATGGATTCTAGTAGCACATAATTAGAAATTTAACTGTCTTATTCTTTGGTACGTTTAAAATTTTTGCGTTAATCAGTTATTTTTTAGGGAATACTTTTCCTTTTTGTATGTCATATATATATACAACATGTGTACACATATGTCATCTATATACACACATATGTTTGTCTCCTTCATAAACAAATTAAAAATAGACCTTTATCTGCCAAATGGAAACATTAGGAAAAGAATCTATTTTGCTTCTTTTTGATGGAGATTGAAGGTTTATTATTTAAACATATCTCTATTATTTTTGAGATTTATTACTTACATAGACTCCAAAACAGTATGTGTAACTAGAAATATGTAGTCTCTGAAAATCTCTTTTGATTAATTTATTTCATTCTTGTGTATCTACTAGAGACCTTTTATTAGAAATTCGGGAAACTTTGATAAAGTAGTTTTTCAATTTGAGGCTTTGAGTATTTATTGGAAGTCTGTCAGGACTATTCTTTGCTATACTGCCTCATCCACATTTTAAATAATTTTATGATTTTTCCTGTATAAGAGAAAGTGTTCAGTTAATACAGTCTTTTGTTTTCTTTTGTTTTCAATACTACAGTTACATCAAGACTCCAATTCAGTGATTCCCAGTGTATGGGCTGTGGGGATGAGAAGAGGGTCTGCAGCCTATAACGTAGTTTGTATCCTGAATAAACAAATGCATATTATGAATGTACCTGCTATTGTTTTCAAACTGTGTATAGGTATGTGGTAATTGACAGTAATCTAGTTTAAAAAACAGTAATTTATTGTAGCTTGTATATTCTTTGTCATTGGATGCTAGGAGTCCTGATTGTGTATAATTGTGTGGTAGTCTATGACCTTTTATAACTACTGCTCTAATAAAAAGTGAAGGGTTTGTTCAAGCGGTCATCTGTATATTTGTATATAATTCATTCTTGAAAATCTGTAACAGTTGAACAATACACTTTTCTTGTAAGGGAGAAGGTTCTATTACCAGAGAACTAAAAATACACACCCCCGATTGGGAGAGGTAGGAGAAACTCCACAAGTATCCAGTGGCTGTTACCTTTGCAGGTTGGGTATTCAGCCATCTTGGAGACCAGGGTCATTGACTGAGGTGTCTACCCTTTCCACAGGCCCTCTATCTCCCCTGGCTCAATACACCCGATCACAGTAGTCTTTAACTATCCTCCCAAGAATATACTAAGTATCTTAAGTAAGAGTGAGTGGAAGAGGATCTTTATTCCTGTGTCCCTGGAGTGTGAAAAGCAGGGTTTGGGACCAGTTGGCCCAGCAAATGTACTCATGATCCCTGTGTGGCTCCTGTTCTGTGACTTCCTCCCTGAAAAGGAAATAATAAGGTGGGATGCCGTGAGCATGTGTTGAGGCAGCCTAAGGAAAGCTTTTTTGTACATCAGTCTCGTGGAAGAACAAAGTCCAGCTTTTTGAGTGATTTTTGAGAGTGGGAATTTGGTATGGTTTGTACTAGAAAGAATGTATAGCTCTGCTTAAAGCCATAAGGTGAGGGGTGGAGGAGCACTTCAATTTAGGCTGCTTTTCCTTTTCACTTTTCCTAGACCTTCTTCCTTTCTTGCCATTTCCCCTTTCCCCTCCTTTTCTCCCTTCCCCTTTCCTTCTATCCCCTTCATTTTACTTCTCTAGTTAGTAAATTAAATAGTTACATAATTAGTGAACAACTTCTTTGTACCAGGCTTTGGTTAAATTATTATATAATGTTGAATAAGACAAGGTTCCTATAGTTACAATAAGGCCACTCTTCTTATGAGTACTTATTTTTTTTGTTAAGTAAGTAAAGTTTCATAAGAAGTAAGATTTCATAAGAAATCATATGACTTCTGTGACCCAAATTGGCGCTGAAGTAGTATCAGTTTTAAGATTCTCATCCCTATCTGTCTGGCTGCCCCATGCCATATAATGTGTTCAGATATACCAGGTCATTATAACTCTGAGGGTGGTTGACCCATTCTAGTGAGACTTACATCACAGTCTGACGTCCATGTTGTGGGAGCTCTGACCATCTGTTTTTTATGTGATCTAAAATAAAATAGCTCTTTCCACTTAGTCCCATTCTCCTATAGCCAGGAGAATCTGGGTCTGGCTTTGCATTGAAATAGCTGTGTCATTATGAAGAAAGTTACTTAATCAATCTATTACAGTTAGATTTGACTTGAGAGTCCACTTACTGTGCTAATGGGAACTTTGGATCAAAGAGAGTGATTTTGCAGAGGTTACACAGAATGTTAGTGGTAAACTGACTCGGTATTTTCTTTGTGTTCTTACTACTATATGATGCTACCTTTACTATCGTAAGAGACTATGGTGAGGAACAGATGAAATAGATATCAACAGGACTTGATAGGCATAAAATATTACAGGGAAAATTATTTCCACTTGCTTCCTGTTGTCAGGAGGCATTATCCTTTCTTGGTTCTTGAACATCTTGGAAGCAGGGGTCAGTTTTTATGTCTATGTGTCCCTGTGCTCAAAGCCACACTGATGTGTATAGGTGTCAGGACATACTCATAAATTGAGACCCTTGAAATTCTTTCCATTACTTATGTAGGGTATACATGGTTATATTGATTTTCTAATAATAAAAGTTATATACTTATATTCAGACCAGGGATTTATTATATTCATTACAAGACATTTTCTGACTAATATCTTGGGAAGCGTATTAAATTGATTAATTTTTGGATAAAGGGAAACACTCGTTGATGATTTTAACATTCTTTTCTTTTTGTGATTTAACTTTAGGTAGTTGTCAGTGACAAATTTTAAGGTTTAATAAGGAGCTGGGATTTCCCTAGAATCAAATCTCACTTTTATGCTTACTAGCTTGCATGACCTTGGGCAGTTTTTTATTTTAAGCTTCTCTGTGCCTTGGTTTCTCTCTTGCTAAACTAGGAATAATTGTGATTAAGGTAAAATTGAATACAAGACCAGGGACTCATTTACTCCCCACAACAGCCACATAGGTGAGGAAATTAAGGCATTTGGTGATTACCCAACTAATAAATAGTAAAGGTGAGATTTGCACTCAGTCTAACTCCACTGGGGCACTATGCTGTACTAAGTTCTTGATTACTTCATAAAATGTTCTGAGAAATAAATGAGATAGTGTTTAGAATGTTTGGTACAGTTTTGGTTCTCAAAGCTTTTTGAATTTTTGAGTTGTGGAAAAGGTTTTGTGGACCTAGTGATTAAGGAAAATTATAAATAGGTAGTTGTTCTTAGTTCTAAACAGTTCTGATAGCTTGTTAGAAATGAAAGAATCACAGAGATAATGGATCAGCATCTGCATTTTAAGAGTCTGTATTTAAGGTCCTTAAAGTTTGAGAAGCACTAGAGTAGATGATTTTGAAAATTTCTTCCAATGCCTAGTTGATAAGTCCGTGATTTTAAGGAATCACATAGCATGGGTATTTCGGTGTTGATTATTGTATTTAGAGGAGAAAATGATAATATGTCAAGTATTATTTTAATGTAAATCACTGTAATAGAGATCTGTTTCTATTTTTTGGCTTCCATGGTAGGTCAGTTCTTGAGGTAATGAATACTTATTTGAATTTGTAAAAAGTTTCTGATGTGGTACAGAATTATCCTAAATTTTATCATTTTAGGAAATAATTAGAACTCAAGATTTTTATATGGTTATGGTGTAAGATTAGTTGTTTTTCTTAATCTCACCAAATAATAACATTATAATATCAACCAATTACATTATATCTGGGAACACTTGGAATAATATGAAACTTTCTAGTTTTGGACAATTCACTATTCTGGTGTTTCCATGAACAGTTTAAAATTTGACGTTAACTAT
This sequence comes from Neofelis nebulosa, assembly GCF_028018385.1. Taxonomy (NCBI): domain Eukaryota; kingdom Metazoa; phylum Chordata; class Mammalia; order Carnivora; family Felidae; genus Neofelis; species Neofelis nebulosa. The sequence goes on from NC_080785.1 coordinate 59,045,381, forward strand.
AAATGAGCTCCTGACTTGCTTGATTTGACATGCTTAATTTTATTAGTCTCTGGAATATAAAAATTTCTTTCACAATTAAAGAAAGGGTCTTCTCTTGTAGAGTTTTAAAACTATGACAGTAATGTCTATTTTGTTCACTGTTAAGTCACTAGTGCCTGGCACATTGTGATAGATATTGACAAGTGTTTGTAGAATGAATGAGTAATAATTCATTATTGTGATAGATATTGACAAGTGTTTGTAGAATGAATGAGTAATAATTCATTTTTTTGATCATTTTGCTACCATTTTCAAATGAGAAGAGACAAGATTCTGAAAACTTATGTTTTAGACATTCGAGCATCTACCATGGTAACTAACTGCTGCATTAAATAATCTTCCCCATATTAACTAACTGTGATTCCTCTTTAAAATTTTTTTTTAATTGTGAGATGTATGATTCACATAGAAGAAATATTACATTTATTCAGTTTAAGGCAAACAGTTGATTAAGAAATAGAACCCTACTGAATATTTGAGAAGCCTCCTGTGGGTTGTCCTCCAATTGCGTGCTCCCTTCCTTTATCTACAGAGGTAGCCAGTTTGCTTCGTTTCATTTTTTTTTTTTTTAATTTTTTTTAACGTTTATTTATTTTTGAGACAGAGAGAGACAGAGCATGAACAGGGGAGGGGCAGAGAGAGAGGGAGACACAGAATCGGAAGCAGGCTCCAGGCTCTGAGCCATCAGCCCAGAGCCTGACATGGGGCTCGAACTCACAAACCGTGAGATCGCGACCTGAGCTGAAGTCGGATGCTTAACCGACTGAGCCACCCAGGCGCCCCTGCTTCGTTTCATTTTAAAACCTCTTAAAATATCCAAGCAGTAAGTTGTTTAGTTTTGACAAACTGGCTAGCAAGCATAAATCTAACATTGTAAAGAAAAAATAATATTGTAAATATTAGGCCAGATCTCAATGGAGAAGATAGATTGATTAAAGTATTTGGGTCATAGTCTGGTTTCAGCTTTCCTGAGAGTGTATGAGAACTCTTTGCAGGAATTCAGTGGATAAGGTTTTGAGTGAATCTTGGGAAATAGCATCTGCTTTCCATAGTTGGGCCTCTGGCAGTACTGTAGTGTGGATCAGGTACTGGATGTTCAGCAGAAGGATTGGACTGCTTTTGTATTTTAAATCCCCATGGTTTACTTTCAGCTCTTAGAAGTCAGAGACCACTTCTGTAGGTGAAATAGTTTCCCCAGCTGATTCAAGGAGGAAATCATGAGGTCAGAGCAGAAACTTCATCAGTGGGTGTTCTGTCCTCTGGTTAAAAAGATAATAGTGGCCAGAATGAGGAAAAAGGATAATAAATACAAACGAACAAGATTGAAGTAGCCTTATATAGAAGAAGAAATATTTAAAATTTCCACAGAGTGACATTAAAGAGGATATGAATAAATGGAAAAACATTACTTGGGGTAGGAAGACTCATTATTATAAATTATAGTTAAATAAATCTTTTCTAAGATTTCTGTTCATATGTCATCTAGCCGAAAGCTTCTTATATAGTCCTATATATATAACTTATATAGCAATCATATGTAATTGCTTTATTTTTCTCCATAGCACTTTTCCCTGGCTGATATAACTGTACATTTATTTATTACTTGTTTTTTCCCCTTCTGGAATGTAAACTTATGCAAATGTGTAAATTTATAAGAGTATGCTTATCTCTCTCTTTTCTAGAAAGTAGCCTTATGAGGATATGTTTTATTCCTTGTGGTTTCCCCAAGCACTTTCAGCTTATAGCACATAAGAAACATTCATTGACTGAGGAATGAATGAATAAATAAAATGTTCTTTCTCTCATAATCCATAGAACTTACTGTCTATTCCAGTTTTTTGGTCATTAATTTTGTTCACTTTAGCATCTTATAATGCTTTCTATTATTTTCTTTTGGTTCAGTGTCTAATTGTTTCATTCCTGTAAGACATTCTTCTCTGTGCTCCTTGATGGCAGGAATGGGACAAGTGCATCCTTTGTAGGCCTCACAGTACAAGGCAAATGCATGTAGGAACTTACTGAATTGAATACGTTTATTTATTCGTAAGGACTTAAATTGCTAAAATCCAGTTTGCTTTCAACAAAAGGAGTATTTTAAATATATAATACAGTATAATTCTAAACAAAACAGGGTTTTTTGTTTATTTTTAAGGATTGAGAATTTTGGAGATTTTTTTGAGCTCATGGTGTATTTTGGTAACTGAAAATTGGAAGTTGTGCAATTATAATTTTATAAATTTCTATGTAAATTTGAGTAAAATTTTCAGTGAGATGTGGATTTCTTACCTTGAAATTTTAAGTTTTAAAAAATGTTATACTGTATTTCTGTTGGAACTTAGTTTTAAGATGAAATACTCTAAACATGTACAACTTTGGAGGCTATTTAACCTTTTATATATATGTGTGCATATGTAAATGTTTTTATAAATACTTTTTTTATCATTTCTCATGCCAGCATATCATTCAACAGTTTGTGTAATGATTGCTTTTGTGCTTTTACATTGCCACTAGATTTTTAAAAAATCATTGCTGATGTAGTATAAATCCCTTTCTACATATAGATTCTGTATATTGTTTCTTAGAGATAAGTCTCCAAGAATGTAGTTAACATTTTCAAAAACACATTATGTAACAAATACTGCAAATAGTACTGTATATGTTGAAAGGATGTAAAAGTTTTGTTTTTTCTTTTCTAATTCATATGGAAATTTATTTATTAAAAATTATTTTCCTTTTCTTTATTTCAGACCAGTCTATCCATATGGGGATGGGGAAGCCTTGGCATTGTCCTTTCTCTAATAACCTTTGGACCCTTTGTAATATTTTATTTGGCATTTTATATCCTCTGCTTTGTGGGTGGGTAAGTATTCTCAAAGATAATCTTATAATTGCTATGTCATACTCTGTTGTTAAAAATTGAAACAAATGACCATGAGACCTCAAGAAGAAGAAAAAAATGACCATGAGAAATGGAAGTATGGTTTGTGAATGCTCTTTTTTGCAAATTATTTTTTACCAAAGTTAAATGAAATAAAATTAAGATACCTAACTAAAAGCAATGTAATGGGGGACACTTGGGTGGCTCAGTTGGTTGAGCATCTGACTTTGGCTTAGGTCATCGTCTCCCAGTTCGTGAGTTCGAGCCCTGTGTCGGGCTCTGTGCTGACAGCTCAGAGCCTGGAGCCTGGTTTGGATTCTGTGTCTCCTCTCTCTTTATCCCTCCCCCCCATTCGTGCTTGCGTGCGCTCTCTCTCTCAAAAATAAACAAACATTAAAAAAAAAAAAAACAATGGTGATTGTTATTTGTATCAGAAATATGCGTAATAATTTTCAAAAAGCTTTCAATTTCCAATGATATAAACTTTTTGTATAATTTGACAGTTTTAAAGAGTTTTTATTCCTTTTAGTGTTATTACCTTTTAGGAGTGAAAAAATTTTAAATCTATTATATTAATAAGTTATATTGAGATGATTCAAGTTTTGTATAGTATAGAAGATACTGTTTCATTGATTAGACTTCAAACAATGTTAATTTCCCTTGGGGAATGCTGTTACTTTGTTATAGAAAATTCAAACAACCGATTTTGCCTTTTTCTCTTCATGTTTGTTTGGTTAACAGTGTTTATGCTTTACCTTGAATTGATAATCCTTTACAAGAGAGGTTTCAATCATGATTTAGTATAGCTTCCTATATGGAGCATTTGGTATCAGATGTGAGTTGTATATGAGAAAATCTATAGAAAACAGAGGTAGATGCTTGTTATTTAGATACTCAAACCAAGGTCGCTTAGCTGAGTATTTTGTTGTTACTATGTGTGTGTGAATGTACATATATGTTTGTGTGTGTGTCTGTATTTTTAAGATACGTTTATGTAATTGTGGAATGAATACCTTTGAGTTCTTTTTTTTTTTTTTAAGTTTATGTATTTTGAGAGAAAGCAAGCAAGCACGGGCACCAGTGTGGAGGGTGGGAGAGGGAGAGAATCCCAAGCAGGCTTCTGGCTGTCATCATGGAGTAGGCTGACATGGGACTCAAATTTTCGAACCGTAGTAAGATCATGACTGAGCCAAAGTCAAGGATTGGGTGCTTAACTGACTCAGCCACCTAGGCACCCTCTTGAGATCTTTTTAAAAAATCTTTTGAGACCCCAAATATTTGGAAGAGCTATTTGAACCTATAGGTTTAGAGAACTTAGCTGAATTGAATAGCATATATAAACTGTGTCCTGAGAGACTGTAAGATACTCAAGAACTGACTTCTAAATGTACATAACACCACCCACCTCTTTCACAATAGGGTTTGAAAGTTATGTGTAGCCATTTTATAGGGAGTGCACCCACTGTTTGTAGAACAAGTGAGAATCAAATCAAACATTTACCTCAAGGACTATTCCTAAAACTATATTTCAGATTGAATATTTTCATCATTATTGCTTAGATATGATACTATATACTGAAGCAATTAGAAATAAGCCATAGGAATTAGATAAGTAAAATTTTGAATATCTTTGTTGATTATAAAGATGACTGAAGACTTTATAGGTCTACAGCCTTCTTTGCTTCATAAATTAGACTTCTTTGTTACAAATTAAGACCAGAGCAGCATGGTTGCATAACTATACAGTTGCACCTCTTCTCTATAGGGTCATGAGTGATTTTACCGATTGGAAAGGAGACTGTTTTGACATGTTTCTCTGAAAAGAAGAGATTTCTTCTGTTCACTAAATGAATAAAACTTTGGCAAAAGTGATGGAGAAGGATTTCAGAATATTTTCCAATATTTCATAAAGGGAGGAAATTGCAACTTTGTCAGCAGGAGCTCTAGGATCCTTTGGAAGGTGGAGGAGTGGAGAATCATTTCTCTTACACGAAAGTGCTCCATATAAAGTTTTGGAAAAGGGGAAGGGTGATGAGTCCATTCATTTCAGAGTCATGGTAACTTTTCTTGTTCCCTTTGTGAGTCTGCAGATTTATCAAGAAGTAATCTCAAAATATTTTTTAGACACTTCTAAAGTTCTGTAAATTTTTAGATAAGATGGAATTTTTAAGGGTGTGTGAAGGCCACTAAAACTCTTTGGGTAGATAATATGAAGAGTCACATGGTAGGGTCTGAAATTCTAAGTTGATATTATATCATAAATTGATTGGATGTTCTGTCCCAGGTTGTTGATCTCCATGAAATTCCCTGCTATGGTAAGGGAACTTTAACTTAAATACTAAGGGCTTCCCAGAATTGTCTCGGGGGTTAGTTAATTAAGCATTTCTCAATTAACTCTGTTATGGTCAATGAGTACCATAATTCCTGAATCACATCTTTCCTATATTGTCTTTAACTACAAAGAATGATTGTCTTTTCTTTAATGTAACTTTGTATGGTTTAATGCTTTATGAATTGTAAGAACGAAAATAGGTTTTTAAATATCAATCTTAAGTAAAATAATTACATTCCATATACTAACCATTTCTTAATTTTAGTGCTTTTTTATTGTGCAAGTTTTTAAAGTTATTTTTTTCCCCTTAAAAATGCAAGTTTGAGAGGAATTAATACATTTCCTATGGCAACCACCTTTTGTTTTTGTTCTGCAGTTTGCCCTTCTACATTGTTGCTAATGTATATATTTTGCTTATAGTCAAAGCTAATTCCTTATTTTCTAATAAAAAGAAAACTTTTGGAAGGAAGATCATTTAGGGATTTTTTTTGTGTGTTTTTTAAAAAAAATTTTGGGGATGCTATTGATACTATATTATGGGCTACTTCATGTGGTTCTGTTGTATCGGATGATAGAGTCATTTGTAGCATCTGATTTTGCTTAAACCTCAAGGCTGAAACTATTAATTAGGTTCTTTGTAAGATCAAACTGTTCCTTCGCTTACTTTCCTACTATCATACTTTGGACAGAGGTTAGTGTTTTATCAGTCTGTTTCATGATAATATTTTTGTTAGCACTGTTAACTTAATGTAAGCATTTTATTGTGTCTGTAAATGTACATATCACTAGATAAAACTGAACTATGAGGCCAGCTTGATTCTTACTAATAATAGCAGATGCAAGACAGGTGAAATTTTTGGTAATTCTGAGGCCAGCTCTTTTAAAAAGAAACAAAAATAGAATTGATGACATGGGCTCATATGACTTGATTTTCTCCACTCCCCTTTCTGCGTTTGTGGTGCTTATACTAAGGAGCAGATAGCCACAGAAAGCAGAGAACTTTGAGAATCTTCCTTTCAGTAGTTGAGGCTGACCATAGTTAATTTTTCACAGTTCCCTTGTCACCACAGCCTTTGAATCATTGGAAGATTACTCCAAGATCATTGTAAAGTTAGAATTTGATGTTTTTTTTTTTTTTTTTTATGGATTTCCTATCTACTTAGTGGTGCTTAGATTTAAGTGGTAAATTTTAAATATAGAAAATATTGATAACGTTTAGTAAATACAGTAAAGCAGTTCTAAACCAGTTTTTGTCTTACTGCAACTCTAATTATTTCAGAACAATTAGCCTTTGGGATATATTTATATGTATCTTTAATTTCCAGTCTGACTTTAAGCTATAAATTAAATCTGTTTCTTTCCTGTATAGCCTTTATTTATTTTATTTCCATAGTGGCAAATTATATTACTATCTCACATTAATCAGTTAACTACAGAAATGTGTGATTTTAGCTATGGATTTAGATCCTATTTGTCTTTGGTTAGCTAGCCTACTTACTTATCGAGGGCTGATTTTCCTAAAGTTTGAACTTGTTGCCCGGGATTCTTTATGAAGTATATTGTATAAAAACTTTGAAAGGCACTCTTGTGTAAATTCATAAAATATTTATAGGTGTTTTAAACTTCAGAACATAACAAAATTGTCAGTTACTTGCCTTGCCAAAGTCAAAAACTTTTTAGTGAATGACAGGGCATCTATTAAACCTGAAAAATACATTTGGTAATAGATGTGTTAACTTATAATAAAATTTTATTTTTGTATCTAAAATTAATTTTTCCCCCAGGGGTTTCGTGGTTACTCTCCTGTTTGGAAAAACAAACTCAGAGAAGTACCTAGAACAGTGTGAACACTCATTTCTTCCTCCAACATCCACTGGGATTCCTAAGGTAAATAGAGTAAAGGAATGTGTGAAACCTCAAAGTCCTTTTCTATGCGGTGATGATAATGTGATCACCTGTATATGGCTTGGCAGATTTTCCTGTAATTCACTAATGCTCACTGTCAGTTTATGGGAGACTTCCTGATCATGCTTAGAAAATGCATTTTTAAAAGAATACTTTGAAAACTTTTTTAATGTTAGATGTTAAAAAGTGGAAATGCAAGTTTTAGGAAAAGATAGAAATTTGGGCCCTCATCCTGCTATCTTAACGTAGGATTTCAAAATTTAGAATGAAGTAAATTACATAGAAACCGGAGAGAAGAAAATGGGCACTTTTCTTTAACTGACTTGGAAAATACAGCTTGCAGTTAGGCTATGCAGTATCTATAATTTTAATAATTTAGGCCCAGTTTTATATATATATATATATATATATATCCATCCAACATCTTGAATGTTGGTATATTTCTATTTTTTATATCATAACCTATAAAAATAAATTGGAATTCAGTATTATAAATAAGCTTCAGATTTGCATTGCCTTCAATTGTTGGGTATTCAGGATGGTTTGTTTCATCTTGTATGAAGAGAGACGAATGGTCTGGAGTTGATACCTGTATTTTAACTTTACATTTATTAACTTGTCCATTATGTGCTAAGATGTAGGAGATGCAGAGATAGTAATATACAGTATTATTTTATATTACTGAAATAAAAGAATTTCACCCCATCCTAGTAACTTTCATATTAATAATTTTTTTTCTTCTAATACTTAACATTTAAAATCTCTTTGAGACTTTCTCCTGGCCTCCTTTAGAATTCCTGTTTATACGTATTCTTTTGAGTTTGCTCACAAATCTTTTCGAGGAAATGAACCTTTTCTTTTTGGATTGTTTCTTAGCCATCCATTACTTTTCATTCATTGGAATGGTACATAATATAGGATGGGAAATACGTTAAAAATTAATATCCTAAATGGAAATAATAACAGTCAAGACTAGCTAAGTCTTATAATCTGTTTTTTAGTACATCATATAAAAAGAGTGATTTTCATTTGCTATTTCTAAAATGATATATAAGTATGTTTTATGAAAAAAGTCTTAGCAGTTGCATGTTATAATTTGAAGCCTATGTTATATATATATATATAATGTATGTTAAATAATATATATATATATTTGTGCTTTGCTATTTGTTCATATTTTTAATTGAAGAGTGTCCCACTGGTTTTCACTGTATTTCCAGTCCACTGATCTTTCTGAAGACTACAGAGAAATAGAGGAATTCATTTTCTTTAGTTGATAAAAATCATCCCTAAATAAAGTTAATTAAAATATATTCATTTGGCAGCTGTGTATATAGGGTGGGAAGGGAGAAGAGGAGAGTTTAATAAAGACAATTATTAATTTGACTCACCTGAAACACTAACTTAGGGCTTTGAAGTTTAATTGAAATATAGCAACAATATCTTTTCAGTTTTCTCACATTATAAATAATATTTGCTGATTTTTTAAATTTTTGAAGATAACAATAGAATTTTTTTCTGGGTGTCTAACTTTGTTAGAGAAACTTTGAGAGCTGGTGTTTGGTTTATACCAGAGCCTTAAGAAATAGGGCTATTATTGACTGACTTGAAGATGACAGGAAAGTTACAATGAATATTCAGTTAGAAGTGAACTATAGAGATTTTAAATTGAGAAACTGTGCAGTAAAATGTTATTATTTTCTTTAAGTGCTTAGAAGAAATGAAACGAGAAGCCAGGACTATAAAGATTGATAGAAGATTGACAGGTGCCAATATAATTGATGAACCTCTCCAGCAAGTGAGTTTTCCTTTGTGGTATTTGCATACCTTGTATTGTGTAATAAGGTTTATTTCTTTTGAAAATACTAGGAAATATTTTTTGTTATATATGTAATATGCTGGAAATTTCTTATGCTGTCCTTGGATCCTGTATTTAAACATGGTACCTTATTTGAGAAATCATTCATAATGAAGGGGCTTATGTAATATTCAAGCCTTTTGTTTGAATTTGCGTTTAGAAAAAAGTTTCTTTGATAATGTTTCTAATTATTTTAAAGTTAAAATGCTCTTTAGCTGATGAACAAGCTTAGTGGTTTGGTAAATCAGACATTTTTTTCCTATTGTTTTTTAAATGGATATACTTGATTTGATTAAAAAAAATTTAAAAATCAGATTAAAAAATTTTTTTCTCCTCCCAGATATTTTTCGTTGATGTTTATTTAATTATATGATTATTATGTGTACTTTAAAATTCTAACATTTCTTTTGTAGATGAACCATATTTAGTGTACCTGATTTTCAAAAATAATACACATCAAGTTGTATTATTTGCTGTTTATTGGCTGCTTTAATACTGTTGCAGTATCCAAGGTCCTAGAATTAAGTGAACTCCTTTGTCTTTTTTGGTAATTTGTCTGCAGTATATTTGAAGATATAATCTTGGAAAAGAGGTTTCTTTTTGAGAATTAGGGTCATTTGGTATTATTTTGCACCTCATTCCATTGAACTAATTAAACTCTTGATTGTATCATGGCACTGAAAGTTTATGCTTTTTGCAGACTCTGTCTTTACCTGAATATGGGTAGGGATTGACCACAGATAAGGCAGTTTTTTTAAAATCACAGTTTAGTGTGTAGAGAGTAAATATAAATTGATAAATAATCCTTCCAGGTTTTAATTCACCACTGATCCTTTTTAAATCCTAAAGCTGTATTTTTCCCCAATATTTTTGTTTTAGGTTATCCAGTTTTCCTTGAGGGATTATGTCCAGTACTGGTATTATACACTAAGTGATGATGAATCTTTTCTTCTTGAAATTAGGCAGACTCTTCAAAATGCACTCATTCAGTTTGCTACTAGGTAAGGTCACTGTTTGATGCAGAAAAATTTAAAATATATTGTTTATACCAGTAAGGAAAATGACTTTTAAATGGAAGGGGGAAATTGATTATTAAAAGGTAAGTAGAGGGCTTCTGGGTGGCTCAGTTGGTGAAGTGGCCAATTTCAGTTCAGGGCATGATCTCAGGGTCCATGAGTTCGAGCCCCACGTCAGGCTCTGTGCTGACAGCTCAGAGCCCGGAACCTGCTTCAGATTCTGTCTCCCTCTCTCTCTGCCCCTCCCTCCTTCTCACTCTGTCTCTTTCTCTCAAAAATAAACATTAAAAATTTTTTTTTAAAAAAGGTAAGTAGAACAGTAGTTATTATTGTGAGATAACGCTCGGATTATAGAACTGGAGCTCGAAAAACGTATACTTCTTTAACCTTTATATTTACAGGATGTTGATCTTGATTAAGCCTTGATTTCTGTCTGGATGTAAGTTTCTTCATCCAGGTCTGGTCATGTGACTTTCACCCCACTTATTGAGAATACCTTTTTTTTCCCCCTCTTATGCAGATACTCTGTTTTATTTTAGTGCCATGGAAGTAGTTTCAGTATAACTTCTCTTTTACTTTTGACACATACCTAGAAGTACTTTTAGGGGGAGAAGAAACCAAAGGATCATTAAGTCAGTGGAGAATATTCAGTTTATTTTCAGAAGGGAGTGTAGTTTGATGAGTTTGCTTTAAGAAATTTTTAGGAGATATACTAAATTTCTTACCTTACAAAACTTGCTTATATACTACCTTTCGTATGACAAAATATTTTGGTCTCTATTGTATTTAAACTACTTGATTTTTTGGGTGGCCATTTCATATCCAGAAATTACTTATTTTTGAAAGAAAGGATTTTATGTTTGGATGAGTTTGCTTTTTTTTTTTTATTTTTTATTGAAGGATTTTGTTACCCACTCCACACACAGATTTTCCTACCAGCCTGTAGCCTCAAGGCAGGAAGTTGCATGCCTTGACCTTCAGTACACTTTCAAATCTGAAGGTGTTGTTTTTTAGCCAGCCCCTCTTCTTCCCCACTTAAATTCTTGAAATACAATCTTGTACTTCTGACAGTCTTGGAGAATTAGAGCTTTGCCCTGGGGCTTGTATGGCATTTTCATCTCTGTGCACATAGATGTTTCCAGCTCATGCTACCCTGTCAGGACTTTTCAGCTGTAACTCATTTAATCCTGAGCTTCAGAGTAGGAGCTTAGTTCTTCAACCTCAGGTCACTGGGGAGGCCTGCAGTAATGTGTATGGTTTGAATAATAACCTTACGTGTAGAGATAGATCTGAACTCCTTCTCCCTCAGTGTTAACAGCAAACATTTGCCCAGTAGCCAGCCATCATTACAAGTGTACGCTCCCTGTGGAACACCAAAAATAAGGTATGATAAAAAGTCAGAGATTGGATTTTATCTCCTTTATTTCATATATATAACATTATTGAGTATTGGGTATTCATTCTTTCAGGTAACTCTTCTGAATCAGTCATTCACTACTTTCTATAGTAACATCATCCTAATGACTTTTTTTTTCTTCCTTTGGAAAGGTAGAAATAAGAGTCCATTATTGATGTATCTGACGGCCTAAGTATGTATTGAAATCTAACAAATTTTAGACCTGGAAAGAACTTTGAACTAGTAATTGGGAGACTTGAGTTTGCATTCTGCTCTACTACTTAGCTATGGAACTATGAACAAGTATTTTAAACTTTTTGAATCTTTGTTTTTCTCATATGTGAAATAAGCATAATCATACCTTATCTGTTCTGTGTTCCTTACAGGGTTATTGTTGGCATCAAATTTATTTAATTCATTCAACTAATATTTTGTGCCTACTTTGTACCAACCAGGTGCTGCAGATACTGCAGTGAATAAAACAGAATCCCCATTTGATGGAATGTAATAAAAATAACACTTGTGAAAATGTTTTTAAAGTTGTGAAGGAATTTGAAATTTAAATTTTTAACGCCCTCCAGCATTTATAATTTCACAGATGAGGAAGCTAAGGTCCAGAAAGATTGATTAGTCCAAGATTATCCACAGTCTAGTATTCTTCTTTCATTCCCTACCAGATATGTCATCATTTAGATTTTTCATCTTAGGAGTGCCTTGGTGGCTCAGCCTGTTAAGCAGCTGACTTTGGCTCAGGTCATGATCTTATGGTTTGTGAGTTCCAACACTGCACTGGGCTCCCTGCTGACAGTGTGGAGCTTGCTTGGGATGCTTGCTCACTGGCTCTCTCCCCCTCCCCACCCTCTGTGCCTCTCTCTGTCCCTCCCCCACTCATGCTCCCTATCTCAAAACAAAACCAAAAACAAACAAAAAAAAAACTTTAGATTTTCATCCTAATTTCCCCCCCTTTTTACCTCTCATTGCACTATTTTCCCTGTTTTTGATCCCCCAAACCACCTTTTCTTTACCCTTCATGTAATAAATTGTTTTGTTTTTATTCTTTTCCCCCTTTTGTAACATTGTGTGCTATCAAGGTGAATATTTGGGTGATTGCAGAAAGAGTCAGGTTTCTTTCATCCTGGACTGACCTGAATTTATATCTTTGCTTTCTCATTGACCTTAAGTTTTTGGACAAATAAATCCTCTCCTTTTGAACCTTAGTTTCCTCATTTGTAATAGACTGATAATAACGAAGTTACTTTTGAGGCTGTTTTCAGGGTAAAAATGATACAAAGTCAAGTCCCTGGTATTTAGTAAGGTTCAGTAATTGTGTCATCCATGTGAATGACTTTATTTTTGTTCTATGTTGGCTTTTTCTTTTACTACTAAAAGGTATGTCTTACAGAGTCTCCATGATTGTTTTCAATGATAGTATGGAAAGTAGGTCTGTTTGCAGTCACTTGAATACTACTTTGTTCCTTGTTCTGTGCTGTCTGTTGTTTCTGGAGCATGTAACAGGAGCATTAAGTTATTGCCTCTGCCCTTCAAGGTACAGTCTTGTATAGGGGCCCATGAAGCCCTGAAAGTGTATGCACAACTGTTTTTTTTTAATTGGGTGATTACAGATTTCATTTTAAAAAGGGACTATGAACCCAGAAAAAAATTTGAAGCCCTCCATTTTGGTGGTCATATTTATTCATTACCTTGAGGAAACAATTACAGAGTATTGGTATAAAATGTAAAGCTAATTTTGAGACACAGTAGGAAGAAAAGACATATGAAGAGTCTGAAGTCCTGATTTTGAGCTTTAATGCTATTATTAAGCTGTAAGACCTTGAATGAACAGAATATATAAATTCTTTGAGTCTGGTGATAACTCATATCTACTTATCAGGTTGTTAGGTTTAAATGACATCACATGACATCACATGTGAGAGAGGACCTTGTATTAACATTAGTATCTATTACTCTAGTAGCATTTTGGGGATGGGAACCTTCATGGAGCACACTTGAGTTCTCTGTGGTAGAACCTGGGTGTGAACTAGGCTGGAGCTTTAGGGGATGAATATGTGATAACCTTTGTATTTTTATTCCTCTTTCAAATAAGATATTATGATACAGCACTGAGAGCTCTGGGATATCTGTATTACAGTTCTACCTGTACCATTGAGTTATAGTGTACTTAAGATTTCTTACCATTTATGTAAAATAATAACATTTGTAGCAAACTCAGAATTGTGAGGGGCAAATGAGATGATGTTCAGAAAGCATTTCATGGAATATTTATCAGCCAATAAGTGGTATTTTGAGCAAGTTACTTGACTTTCTCTGTTTCAATCTCTGCATCAGTGAAATGGGATAATTATCCCATGGGGTTATTGTAATGTTTATATATGGTACTAGTGCATGTAAAATACCACAGGATTGGTACACAGTAAATGTTCAGTGTATGTTAACTTAATTTTTGTATGTAACTTAATTTTTGCTACTTACTATGTTCCTAGAATATATACACAGATTCTTTTACCTTATCTTAGTTTGTTTGGGGGGCATGGGGTGGGGGGGGGGAGATCAAATTAAAGCACTTAAGATATAGAGCAACAAAGTAGTCATTTGTGTGGTATTAAAAGCAATTTTTTTTTTTAAGTTTATTTTGAGAGAGAGAGGGTGCACATGAGTGTGGGAGGGGCTCAGCACAGAGCCCGATGCAGGGCTTGATCTCATGACTCTGGGATCATGACTTGAGCTGAAATCAGAAGTTGGATGCTTAACTGCCTGAACGAGCACCCAGGCGTCCCAAGAGCAATTTTTATGTAGAGGTAGAATGGACCAGAGTAACTAATGAAGACCTCTTGTGGATTAAGGTTAAAACTGGTCTTCAAGAATGGATATGTGGGATAGAGAGGGATGAAGGACGTGCTAGGAAAGAGCAAAGTTCTGAGAAGGGAGATAAGGTTAGTGTAGTAGAAGCCATAGGGAAATACAAGTGATCAAGTAACCTAGTTGCGCTCAAAGGTAAAATATGGCAACTCTGTTCCTTCACCTCTGTTCCCCTTAACCCCAAGGTTAGTAGAAAAGAGATATATTCTAATGCCATGGCTGTGTTCTTCCTAAAGGGTTTTCCTGTGGGAGGAGGAGGTATGGCTATGTATGTTCCAGGATTCAGTGGATACTAATGATAGTGCTCTTTCTGGAATGATGGGAGATATGTTGTGATTATTTAGCCATTTTTCTCACAACCTTTGTCATAGAAGTAATAGATCATGTGTTCCTAGACTCCTCCAAAAGGGAAGCACAACTCAGATAATGGACATTTGTATCAGTAAAGTTGTACACTCTTTTGCCATTTTCTAGTCTTTGCCATTTGAAGACTTAGCTTAAAACTGACCTTAATCAGGGGCACTTGGGTGGCTCAGTCAGTTAAGCGTCTGACTTGGCTCAGGTCATGATGCCATGGCTCACGGGTTCGAGCCCTTTGTAAGGCTTTGTGCTCACAGCTCAGAGTCTGGAGCCTGCTTCGGCTTCTGTGTCTCCCTCTCTCCCTCTGCCCCTCCGCCGCTCATGCCCGGTCTCTAATATACATAAACAATAAAAAATGAAGAAAAACAGACTTTAATTAAAAAAATGATTATTGTCCTATTTACTACAGTACAGCAAAAACAATTAGGATTATTTATTTGTTTACTTATTTTAAAGATTTCATTTTTAAGTGATCTCTAGTGTTGGGCTCGAACCCACAATCCTGAGATCCAGAGTTGCACGCCCCAACAGCTGAGCCAGCCAGGTGTCCCAGGAACCGTTGAGTATTTAAAAGAAGGGAAAATAACTTAATGTTTTTACATATGTAGAATAGAACAGGGGTTGTTAATTGTATATTATATAATTCACATATCACACAATTTAACCACTTAAAGTCAGTGACTTTTATTTATGGAGTTATGCAGTCTTCATCACAGTCATTTCAAGAACACGTAAATGACCCACAAGAAACCTTGTATCTACTGTCATTCACTCCCTGTATTCCCCTCCCCGCCCCCCCCCCCCCCCCGCCCCCCAAGTATCTATTTCTAGGTAACCCTTACCTAATTTCTGTTCCTCCTAATTATGTGTCCTTTTGTGACTGGCTTCTTTTTCTTTCACTTAGCATAATGTTTTCGAGGTTTATCCATGTAGCATATGTTACTATTCTTTCTTATTGCTGAATAAGAAATAACAAATAACAACTGCCAGACAGGCACTCTGTGATTTTGTCTGTCTTTTTGATTACAGCTGTCTTAGTGGGTGTGAAGCGGTATTTCATTATGGTTTTGATTTGCATTTCCCTGAGAGAGAGTGGTATTGAGCATTTTTTCATGGGATTATGAGTTATTTGTTGTTATTTGTTATTTATTTCATCGTATGATAATAAACCACATTTTGTTTATTCATTAGTTGGTGGACATGTGGATTCATCAGCTGGTGGATATGTGGATTGTTTCCACCTTTTGGATATTATGAAGAATGGTACTGTGGACACTCATGTACAGGTTTTTCTGTGGACTTACGTTTGTATTTCTCTTGGATATACAGGAGTAGAATTTCTATGTCTGTTTCTAACTCTAACCTTTGAGGAGCTGCAAATTGTTTTTCAAAGTGGCTACATATTCTCACCACTACACTATAAAGGTTCTGATTTCTCCACATCCTCGCCTACACTTGATTTTGTCTTTTCTTTTTTCTTCATTTAAGTAACCTCTGTACCCTACATGGGGCTTGAACTCATGACCCTGAGATCAAGGGTTGCATGCTCTTTTGATTGTGCCAGACAGGCATTCTGTGTTTTGTCTGTCTTTTTGATTACAGCTGTCTTAGTGCGTGTGAAGTGGTATTTCATAATTGTTTTGATTTGCATTTCCCTGAGAGGTAGTGGTATTGAGCATTTTTTCATGGGCTTATGAGTTATTTTTTGTATAGCATCTTTAGCGGATGTCTACTCAGATTTTTCCCCATTTTAAAATTAGGTTATTCAGTAATTTTAGTAAGTATAGTATATTGTAGACAGTTTTTGTAAATACAGTTTTATTGGACAGTCACACTCATTTGTTTGCATTTTTGTCCATGGCTGCTCCTGTGCTACAATAGCAGAGTTGACTAGTTGTGACCCAGACAGTGTGGTCTGCAAAGCCTAAAAAAAATTGCCATTTGGCTCATTAGAAAATAAGTTTTCTGACTCTTGAATTAGTTTTGTAGTCATTAAAATATTTAGGAAGCATTGTTAAACTAATAGGAAATACATTAGAGTAAAAATTATTCAACATAGTGTATGATTTTAGCCATGTAAGAAAACCATAAATATGCATGCATAGCAAAGAGACTGATGGGAAATACACTAAAATATTAACTGATCTTTGGATTGTGGATTATGGCTGATTAAGGCTGATGCTGAAAATTAAAAGAAGGAAATTACATTTGGGGCACCTCAGTGGCTCAGTCAGTTAAGTGTCTGACTGGCTCAGGTCATGTCACAGTTAGTGGGTTCAAGGCCTGTGTCGGGCTCTGTGCTGACAGCTCAGAGCCTGTAGCCTGCTTCAGATTCTGTGTCTCCCTCTCTCTCTGCCCCTCCCCTACTCGTGTTCTGTCTCTCTGTGTCTCTCAAAAGTAAATAAATATTAAAAAAACAAAAAAAAAGGAAGGAAAGAAATTACATTTTACAGAATGAGACTGTATTCTTTTTATAGCCAGAGACCGAAGATAGAAACATTTGGTAATGAGCAATAAAGATATCTAGGATGGCAGCCACATCCCTTTATTTCTTTGGGAAGTGATCTGGAAACTAATGCTCAAAATAGTGTTTTTATATGTGATTAAATAGTAACTAGTCAAATTCTTCTTGATTTAGGTCCATTTATGACTTGTATGACTTGTTTTTCCCTACAGAATTTTGATATATTTTACTGTGGGGTCTAGGAATGTTTCATTTGTCAGGTACATCTTGTTAGAAAAGCTTGTTTATTTTAATATTTTAATACTTAACCTTATATCTAAGAGGATGCACACTTAGCCCTAGGTTATTTCTTTTCCTTTCCTACAGCTTGATTAAGGCTTCCATCGCTGTGTTCTTTATACTCACCCTCTAAAATAGCTGAGTGTGTGCCTCATGTGTGTTTCTCTAAGTTGTTCATTGTATTCTGAGATCTGTGTCCTTTAGAACATCTGGATCTTTAATCTCTTTGAAGCATTGGGCACAGGATGTAGAATTGAACATCTTATGTGGTGTTAGAGTTCACTAAATATAATTTCCCTTAATATGGTTACATAAAACTGCATGCCTAAATTTTTTTTCCATTTTTTTTAGTTTTCTTATAACTTTAAGAGTCAGGAGGTTTTGTGTTATTAAGGCACAGTAAATAAAACACTGAATGGAAAATTAAGAATCCTGATTTATTTATTTTTAATTTAAAAAATTTTTTTAAATGTTCATGTTCTTGAGAATACAGTGGGTGGGTTCCCCTCATCGGGCTCAGTGCTGACAGTGTGGAGCCTGGGGCCTGGTTCAGGTTCTGTGTCTCCCTCTCTGTCTGCCATTCCTTTCTTGTGCTCACTCTCACTCTCAAAAATAAATAAACTTTTTAAAAAAATTAAAAAAACTAAAGCCTTGATCTCACTAACTGTATGATCTAGAAGAAGTAATTGAAGTCTGGCTCTATAATGGTGGGACTTGTAATTATTTCAGATCCCTTGAAATTCTAAAATACTAAGACTTCCTTGGTCAGGTTGTATTAGTGTCGGTTTGTTTTTATTTTTCCAGTCATACCTCATCCTCAAAACATGCACTCACATACTCTGTCATACCTTACATTTTGGATACCATTTGGGGAGTCACTTTTTATAGTGTCTTATGTTGCTAATGAAATTTGATTTACTTAGGAATTAAAGCGCTCTTCTATCTGTTGTTTTACTAGTAGGAGGTCTTAGAGTAGAATGATAATAAAGTTTGTTTATACTTTTTATTATGTTTCTATGTGGTTAGGAAGAATGCTTGACTTAAGACATAAAAGACATTTAGTGGACTAATCTTTTCTCGATGGTTAAGTCTTGTATCATTGAAAATGAAAAAAAAATTATTATCCAAATTATTTATGGCTGCTATTCTTTATAGAATGGTGAAAACAATACATTTGTCGTTTTAGAAGTCTAAGTTTTGTGAAGTGTAAGTATTCCTCCCATGGTTGATTTTAAGCTATTGGCAGGCAGTCACTGAACATGGAACTAGAAAAGGAATGTGCACATTTGGCTCTCCCACTTTCTTTTTTTTCCCCTGCTGGGAAAAGGTGCTTCCAATGAAGGGAGCAGACAGATTTGTAATGATGAAGCAGTGAGACTTGTTTCCTTGTGTGGTTGATGATTCAGTTCTTTTATATGTATTTGAGGATTATGGTAAAGAGTAATAGTAAATTTAATGTAAATTCAGTAATGTGAAAAAAAAGTTTCATTATTTTATTCATATCCTTATAATTAGATTTTTAAAGTAGATTTTCAAAGGGAAACAAAGGTGCTCTGGAGAGATGGTTACGGTCACATGTATTTATGAGTAAGTTGAGATGGCACGAAGGGTAATTCTTTTAATGGATTTAGAAGCAAGTTTACAGTTCTGTGCCTTAAAAACCTGCACAAATTCAATTTCAGGCTGAAGCTTTGGACACTGTAACAAAGTAGTCCTTAAAGGGCTCCTGAAGGCTGGAAACAATTTAAGGTTTATGTTAAAGTGTGTATCCTTTCTGATAGTGAATTATGAGGGGGAAGTTACTGCCTGATTCAGTGCCTCAAGAAGGGATTCTTCTTTAACAGGCCACCTACTTTCACTAAAAGATGTCTTTGGATCAGTTGATCAAAAGCCCTCTACTGCAGTAAAACATTTTTCAAAATCTCCTCTAAGATTCTTGCTTATTAAAATCTACCCAGGAAAAAGTAGGAATTTTACTACAGTAAAGATTTTTTTTCAAATGCCCATTTTTTTAAAATAGAAGGTAAAAGAGATGATATAGGAGATATTATAATTTTATGTGATTGTTTATTATATTGCTTTGTTAATATATCTTTAAAAAGCCTTCAGATATGTACATGTATGTGTGTGTATATATACATATACACTTAAACACGTACACACTATGCAGTATTCAGTGCCATTCTTACTGTATTCAAATAGGGTCTTAGTAGTTATTTCTGAAAAAAAAAATGTGGCATCAGGAACACAACATTTATTACAGGATTTTGTGTGTGTGTGTGTGTGTGTGTGAAAATCAGTTTTTACTTTTATCCCTTTGACATAAAAGACCATTTCCAGGAAAGTATTCTGCCACGGATGTGAAAATTGCCTTTAGTACCCAACAGCCACCCCGTCTTTAGTCAGGCACATCCACCGCATGATGACCCTTACATATACCATGCTTATTCCCTCCTTTTGCTCATTCCTATATCCTGTCTTTCTCCCATTTCAGTACCACTCATTCAATAAGATTTGTTTTAAATGTAGCTTCTTTATTTAATCCGTTTAAACTACAGCATAACACTTCGCTTCTACTTTTGTGTGTAGTTATTGTCAGTAAAATTTTCAGCTAGTTTTGGTATGTTTCCAATTCTGTACTGCTGTGGTAGCAATTCTCTTAACTTATTTCAGTTAACCAGTATTCTCTATTCCCTTTGTAAGACATACAGATTTATGCCCTTAGCATTAAAGCTAGGTGAAAAGACCACTTTCTGGCATTTATGTCCGCTCTTGTTCCCATCTTTTGAGTTTTAGGTTTCTCAAAAGTATGCTTGGCCTCCAGAATATCTGGTTCACTTGGTCTGTGTTGTGAGCTGAACATGTGTGATTTAGAGGAGAAAGATAACCAAATATGTTAAAAAAGAAAGTTGTATTTGTCCAGGTGTGTGTATCCCAGTTAAGCTTATTATAATCATCATTTAATTTACTCCTACATCGTTGGAAGAACTATGAGAATGGCAAGGTAGTTTCTATGAAAACTGCCTTTTGCATTGGATTTTACTCAAAGCTAGGTGTTAAATGGATTATAGTTGAATCAGGTGTGCACAAGACAAGTAATGAAATATTGGTGGAAAATCTTTTTTTTTTAAATTTTTTAAAAAATATTTATTTACTCTTGAGACAGAGCATGAGCAGGGGGAGGGGCAGAGAGAGAGGGAGACACAGAATCCAAAGCAGGCTCCAGGCTCTGAGCTGTCAGCACAGAGCCCAACGCGGGGCTTGAACTCACCGACTGTGAGGTCATGACCTGAAGCTGAAGTCGGATGCTTATCTGACTGAGCCTCCCAGGCGCCCCAGAAATATTGGTGGAAAATCTTGAAAGACTCTGCATTCAGATTTGTTCACAAATGTCTTTAGTTATACTGTTTAAAAGGAATTGGGCGCCAAACTGTTGCAGTGTAGGAACGTTTTATTAAAGACAAAAGCCACATTGATATATCATTTAGCAAAACCTTGGTCAAATATAAAGTCTTCATTTTATGTTGAAAGTTTATATGATTTACATTAAAATGAAATATATTCATGACTCCTTTTGGTCAGATATTTTCATTTTCTTACCAGTTACCAGTTTTCCATGTCCTGTGTGTGTGTGTGTGTGTGTGTGTGTGTGTGTTGTACATGCTTGGATGCGTATTCAGGTTATATAATCATGGACTCTTAAAACTCGTTAGTCCTTAGAGAAAACAAACCCTGGGAAGTGATGTGGCTTGCTGAATTTCACAACTAATGTAATGGTGCTCTTTTACAGAAATAGTTACTTGATTTTGGTGTGTTTTTTTGCATTACTGATGATGAGCTGTACACTGCTTAGCATAGATGGAATCAGTGATGTAATTTATATAATCTCATTGTCAGCCCCCATATTTGGGATATTCATTGTCTTGTTTTGGTATTAGCATTAAGTAACTTTAGGATTTAGAAAGGCAAGAAGAACTTCTCACTTTGTGTCCTATTTCAGAACTTAAATAGGGAACCATCATGTGTGCCTCATGTTGTCTCTCTTGGGACACTTGTTAACAGTGTTTTGACCCTGAAAGAGGAATCCATGAATCAGTATGCATCGAGTGCCTCCAGTGTTCAACACACTGTTTAGCTATGGGAGATACCCTTGTGAATAAAAGGAACACAGAATAAGACAGACAAAGTCTCTGGCTTCCTGAGGTTTTTATCTCAGCAATTAAATTCATCTCTAGCAGTTGAATTATTTCACTGTAGGTTGTAAGTGCTATAAAGAATGGAAAATTTGGTGCTTTGACATTGTATCACTGCAGATCCATACCTAGTCTGAAGAAATAAGGCAGAGAGGGAGAAGAGTGAGGGTCAGGGAAGGCTGCCAAGTGAAATTGACTTTTTAGATGAACTCTAAAGTAAGTGGGAATTGTCAAGTGAATGTGAGGGAGAGAAGGGAAATGTGTGGAGGGTGGGTGGGGGTGAACAAACTTGGCAGAGGGATCAGCGTATCTACAGGCTTTGAAATAAGACAGGACGTATTTGAGTTTGAGAAATGGAAAGAGCCCGTGAGTCAGCAGAACAGAAAGGAAGTAAGAGGGTGGAACAGATGGTGATGAGGAAGTAAGCAGGGTCATCCTGGGTATGCACGTTCTTAGAGAAAGTGTTCATGCTTAGCCCTAAGATCCATGGGGAGTTATTGAAGGGGTTTTGAATCTCTTATCTTGTACTATCATATTTGTATTTTTAAAAAGATCGCTCTGGCTGCTGTATGCATCCAGAATGATGGGGATACAAAGGTGGTAGACATGGGAAACCGTTTAAAATAAAAGGCCAGGAATAGAATGCTGGCCGGAGGAATGGAGATAAAGACATGCAAATATATGTTCAGAGAGGTACACTTGATGGTTTGGTTTTTGCTCTTATACTTTAGTAAAACTTCATTACTTGTTTGCATTTCTAGTTAACTTTCTTAATTTTTGCAACTATTTTGCCAAGATATGACAGAAAGGCTTTAGTGGCCTGCTGTAAATTTTAGAATCTCAGGGTAGGTTTGACTATATCACTTATCCCCTTGGTAATATAGGCAATAATTCTCTCCTTATTTAAATTCAAGAAATGAAAGCTTATAATAGTAATAAAATGAATTTTATTTTATTGTGTAATAATCCAAGTGTTTTTATTAGAATAAGAATCATGTGGAGGAATAGTTTAAACAAAGTGAAAAGAGCCTTGACTTGTAGATATAATTTAAGAATAATTGATACTAAGAGCTCTAATAGAAAACTACATGTGGATCAATAGAAGGAAGTGTGGCTGTCACATAAATTGAATGATTTTTAATTGGTTTTTATATTCATGTTCCATTTTTACCTATTACATAATTTTAGAAAGTACGTCACTATCTTCAGAATATTTCCATAAGTTTTAAAAGATAAATAGTACTAGAAATTTTTAGTAGATGTTTTCCTAATTTACAAAGGGAAGCAGTGTATTCTTCTTCTATCTTCCTAACTTAGAAGAGTTCTTTTGAGTTGAGATTAACATTAAATTTTCACATACTCAGTGGAAGTGAGTTAAGTGAGGAGAAAATAGTGATCTTAGAGATATAGAATACTGTGTTCCCTGTTTTTTTCATTCTCAACATATTTATCTTTTAAGGTAGAAATCCCTATTTTAAATTTAAAATAAATTTTATGTACTTGAATTGCTTATTTTCACTTATTTTGAGTGTTGCTGTCTGTAATGAGTTGAGATGAGTTGAGAACACCTTCTAAAATTAGTAAATTGGAATGGCTGGATGGCTCAGTTGGTTGAGCATCTGCCTCTTGAATTCACCTTAGGTCATGTTCTCAGGGTTGTGAGATTGAGCCCTGTGCTGGGTTCTGCATTGAGCATGGAGCCTGCTTGAGATTCTCTCTTTCTCTCATTCTGCCCTTCTGCTCATGCTCTCTCTCTTTTTCAAATAATATTAAAAAAATTTTAAATTAGTAAATTGTATTTTGTTTGCAAAATTCAGCAAAATATATCAATTGCATTGTACCATGAAATGTAACAGATATAATTTGAAAGTTTACATATTCAGCTTCTAAATTTGTTAGAATGAACCTTGTATCAATTAAATGAGTAATGACCTATACCAACTGATTTCTATTATAAAATTTTGAGGTATGGATGATTTTTTATAAATAACTCAAGCAAAGGTTGAGTTATTTATATGCTTATACAGATTGTTATTTTTTTCTATTTATTTATTTGTTTGTTTCTAAAGTTGATTTGTTTTGAAAGGGGGGGAGGGGCAGAAAGAGAAGGAGAGAGAGAATCCCAAGCAGTCTCCTCACTGTCAGTGTGAAGCCCCATGCGGGGCTTAAACTCACGAACCGTGAGATCATGACTTGAGCCGAAACCAAGAGTCAGATGCTTAACCTACTGAGCCACCCAAGCGCCCTTTTTTCTTTTTTAAATAAGAATAAAGAAAACTCTAGAGACTGCTAGATTTAAATTTTTATTTTTAAATTGAGGCTGAGTATTGTTATTAAATGTAGTATATGGTTATATACTATGGCTCTTACAGTACTCTAAATAATGTTAACCCCTTCTCACATCCCTGAGTGAAGGTTACCTTTTTAATGTTAATTTGTTTTTGTGTTCATGTACTTAAAGTTTACTCTTTCTTCCCATGTATGTATCAGAATTATGGTTGTTCATTTAAAAAATACTGTATTAATAACTTCTGTTTTTATTTGAAAACAAGCGTCTGTTACAGTCCTCAATGCCATTGCCACCTTTAAGATTTCTCCAGAAGTGCAACAATAATCAAGTTAATTTCTTCATTAGCTTCTTTATTACATATATTTGGGTAAATAACATAATGAATTATAGTTTACTTTTTCTTTGCTCTTCTCTCACCCAGCATCTTCATGAGTAGATTCTTTCTTTTATCTACTTGGTTTGTTTCAAAAAAAGGTGAATTAAGTTGAATGCTAATTTAAGGAAAATAGCCCTGGAAAAACTATTTAAAAATATCACTTAATCCAGTGTAAACTGTTTTTGGCTTATCTGTTTTGTTACCTGTTTCACTGGTGTACTAAATTAGCAATGTTTCTTGAGGTTTGTTACTTTTAAAATAGAGTACTAGGTAGCTTAATAAAATTAGTAATCCTCTTTTTCATGGATAGTGACTTTTTATATCCTTCTTTAAACTATTTCTGTGGGACTATATTTCAAATGATCAAGTTTTTAAGTGCTAGTATCTGCAAATGGAAATCAGCCTCCTACTGATGGTATTTGGTTCAGAACTTGGGCTGTATAATTAAGGCGAAGAATGTGGAGAATTCAGTAAGGTTTCAGAAGGAATCAAGAAATGTCTCAAATGCTCTTTTAAAAGCAAGCAAAAACATTCTGAATCCCTAATTTATTCTTACATGTGGGGTGAGAAATTACATGATATACCTGTTGTCAGACTCATTTCAGATATAACTGGAAAAACTATTTTTCTATTTATTTTATGCACTTAGAAAGTATTTTTAAGCTGTGGCAGATAAAATATTTCAAATAATATTGTTCAAAGACCTAATCAAGTAGATTTGATATACTTTGGGTCTTGTGAAAGGGAGGACTAAGATGTAATAGTAATTAACTGAACAAAATCTCATTATAAATAAATTCAGTCTCTGTGATGATCATGTTGTCTGTGAGTCATTAAAATGAATTTATACTTTCTGATTAAAACATTTATATAATGTGTTTTTTATAAGGTCAAAAGAAATAGACTGGCAACCTTATTTTACTACACGCATTGTAGATGATTTTGGCACACACCTACGAGTATTCAGAAAGGCTCAACAGAAGATAACAGAGAAAGATGATCAAGCAAAAGGTAATATGTCTATTGCCTTTGAAAATTAGGACTTTAAAATCTGTTTTTCTTTATTATTCTGCATTTCTTGAATTGTTCTTTTCTTTGTCCAGGTACAGCAGAAGATCTTGTGGATACCTTCTTTGAAGTTGAAGTTGAAATGGAGAAGGATGTTTGCCGTGATCTAGTGTGCACTTCTCCCAAAGATGAAGAAGGTTTTCTTTTCAATTTAAGTCTTTGGAGAACAGTGTGCAGAATGGTTAGAGACAAGTTAGCTGAACAACGAATAGAAGGGTAAAAGGTGAAATTATTTTTACAGGAAAGGTAGCATAGTGTAGACACTGTCACTATTCATTGTATTTCTTTTTTTTTAGCTATTAAAAGTAGTTTCCAGATTCTTTTCTTTTTTTTTTAAAGTAATCTTTAAAATTTGAAGATGAGATTAGAGATTACCTCTCTTAAAATATAGCAAGCACAAACATTTTATGATTGTATATTTACTTTTTATGATCTGTAGTAGATTATCTTCTCCTTGAGTTTATCATTTCTACTTCAAGAATACACTGTTACCCTAAAATATTTTCTAAAAGAATGAGTATAATTTCAGATAAAATTTATGGAGTTGAATGGACTTGTACTTTCTTTGTCAGAGGTTAGACTAGATAAGTTTTAGCTGAAGATGTCTTTTTTTAGTTTTATAGCCACTGAGAAAGAGTCAGAAAGAGTCTTTGCTACTTGACACATTTTTTGTTGTTAACAGAATCGGCTGTATAATTACGTTTCCAGGAAATGTTAGCATATGAACAACTGCAGAAAAGTGTTTGTGGTTGTGGAAACTGTTTTCTTTGACTTCTACAATGTGCACAACTTTTTGTTTTCCTCTTTTATCCTTTTTTCTTCTTTCCTTTTTATATATATTGTGCAATGCAATTTTTAATTGCCATTTCCTTAGCACTGACCTGAAATAATAACCAAATAGAAGAAATAGAGTGATGTGCGTAGATTGAGCCCTCATAAATTAGTAACGTAGAAGAGCATAACTTCTTCTTTTGTTATTATCTGACAGAATAGTGGAAGTTCTTTCTTTGAAAGAAGAATTACAGGTATATCTTAAAATATGCAAGAAGCTTTTACGTATACAAGGTAATTTGTAGTAGAAGTGTAGAATACACGATACAGCTAAAACTGTTTTGGGGAAAACACTTTTATAATTGAAGTTTCTCAATGATTCAAAAATAGGGTAAAACTGAGCAGAATAAAAAAATATTAGTTTGATTAATGAATAGTTACTGTTTGGAGAATAATGAAAAAACTTTAATGAATACTATATGGACTAATTAATTATTGAAATAATAAACTTGTATAATCAGCCGCTTATTTCTGCCTTTTTGTGTTTTTTTTAATCAAGAGTAGGTGGAGATTTTATATTTTCTAATGTAACAGCCACCTTTTTCATTTCTAGGATTCCTAAGGGATCTGTGTGAGGTCTTACTATATTTATTGCTACCTCCTGGAGATTTCCAGAACAAGATCATGCGATACTTTGTCAGGGTAAGTGTAAACTCCTATTAAATAAATGTCTGAAGAAACTTAGAGTAATAATTTTCAAAATATTTGGTCTCAGGACCCTGTGAAACTCTTAAAACTCATTGAGGACCCCAAAGAGTTTTTGTTTACATGGGTTTTTGTTTACAGATTTATTTATCAATATTTACTGTATCATAAGTTAAAACTAAGAAATTTTGAAACACAAGAATGCACAAGCACACATTCCATTAGTTAATTGATGGTATCATCACACCATCATGTTCGTTTCTGAAAATAACACTGTGTGTTTGTCTCCCTCCATCCCTCAGAGGTCTCTGGACAACACTTAGACAAACTGCCTTAGAGTCAGATACTGGGATTTTGGGTTATAACAAGGATATGTTTTAGATTTTATTTAATATAGCTTTACCTATAAACTTACTGGAATGAGGCTAATTAAAATAATACTTCTGGATAGAAACTTAAAAAAAAAAAACCCAGACAGTTAAGATTCTGCTTCTTATAATTAGAAAATTATTGGGGCGCCTGGGTGGCTCAGTCGGCTAAGCATCCGACTTCAGCTCAGGTCATGATCTCACGGTCTGTGAGTTTGAGCCCCGCGTCGGGCTCTGTGCTGACAGCTCAGAGCCTGGAGCCTGTTTCACATTCTGTGTCTCCCTCTCTCTCTGACCCTCCCTGTTCATGCTCTGTCTCTCTCTGTCTCAAAAATAAATAAACGTTAAAAAAAAAAAAAAAAAAAAAAGAAAATTATTAAGTGGGATGAGAACAGTAGTTTTGGAATTTTTATGTCCTGTATGTAAACATTTGGAGTAAAATTCCAAATATGGATATAAAGGAATAATATTTTGGTTTTGGCTGCTGGTAATGATTGAGAAATGCTAGCTAGCTACAACTATTATGCTGGTTGAATGGGTAAAATGAAAGCTTCTAATTTATATGAAAAGGAAAGCTTAGAATCTTTTTAGTCTATCATCCAGCAAAATAGATACTAATTGCTGAGGTGTGCTTTTATGCTTATATGTTATTATTTAAGCAATACCACACAATTTCTTAGTACCTACCTAAGTTGAGTTCAGTGTCCTTCTCAAGTAGGGTAGTGGTACTGTGAATTAGGTAGAAAATTATTGGTTTTAATAGGAAATGTCTGATAGATGATGTATTTTTAAGACCAGTTATTTGGGCTAGTCATTATCACGGGTGGTAAAATACCTGACAGGTCAATCGCTAGATTTCACAACTGTCACTGAAGGAAGATACTGGTAGTCAGTTATAGCTCTCATTCACAGAATCATTGTCTTCCTGGTACATTTGACAGCCACTGCTAGGCAGTGTCTCAGCTACTTCCTTATGGCTGACAATCTTTTCTCTCTTGAAATTCTGTCTTGTCTTGGGTTCCATGTCTTTGCTCTCTTGATTTTTCTCTTCGCTTGGTCTCTTTTTTAGTCCTTTTTAGATGCTTTAACTCCTCTTATATCTAACTTTTAAATACTTAAGTTCTTAATCCTAAGCCCTCTTCTTACCCATTCCTGTGCCTTTAAAATCCATTCAAGTGCTAATGACTTTCAAATTTATATCTTGGTACAGACTTCACTTATGAGTCCCAGGCTACTGTGACATGCTGCCCACTGAAATCACCATTCGATTGACCTTTTAAACTTCAAATGTCCAAAATGGAAATCTTACTCTTGTTTCCATGTCCTCTCTTGCCTTTTAAGTCTTTTCTCCATCCTAGCCAATGCCATGACCATCAAGTAAATTTTTCACATCTTGAGTTCTTCCAGAGATTTGCAAGGCCATGCATGATGTGGCCTTGTTTACCTCTCTGGCCTTTGTGCCATGCAGTCACTGTATTCCAGGGATACTGATTTCTCCAAAAGTGCCATTTTCTCCCCACCATAGGGCCATCTTATACTCTTTTTTGTCTGCTCAGAATGGTTCCCCTTATTTTCTTGGGTAAATTGTCTACATCTTTCATATCTCACCTTCTCAGAAATGCCTCCCCTGACCACCCAATCTAAACTTCCCTCATAATTCCCTATTACCATACGTAAGTAAACAGTTATTTTCCTTCATAGCATTTGCCATATTTAATATTATAACTGGGTTGTTGTGTTTATTTACTTGCTGCCTCTTTCTGCCAGTAGTACTGTGAGCCCCATAAGGACAGAGGACATATCTGTATCATCATTATGTACTTAGTGGCTATCATCACACCTGGCACATAGCAGATACCCAGTCAGAGAATTAGTTTTAGTAAGAGGAAACCTATTTGCCCTTCTTGCTGCTGTGGTGTACATGCTACTTTAGCTTCTTGAAGATTAAATTGACTTTTAGGAGATGGAATGAAGATGTGCCTTATTACATGAGGTTATAGTTTAAATAAGTAGGATTGTTTAAAAAGCAAATATATTTTGCTATAGATTGCTCTTTTAGACCATTATTTCATTTCTTTATGTTTGAATAATTATAGGGTACTATATTCAGCAAATCAGTTTTTTCTTTTTTTCTTTCAGCTTGATGGTTGATCAGTTTTCTTTTGTTGGTAATTCAGGTTTTCCCCAAAGATGCTTTTGATCAGATTAAATAACAGATTAAAGAGTTGTTACTTATTTCCTTTATAGGGATCCTTTATATGAATTGTACAAATCACAGAACTTGACTGCAATAATTGCTCTTTAGTCGTGTCTGCTTTCTTTCCATTACCATGTTTTATTTAAAGATTCATGGCCTCAGTGACTTTGTAGCTTTTAAGCCTTCATATTGGACAGCTGGCACTTCTGTCAAAGTAGAAATTATAAGGAAAAGGCTACCTATTTTGGAATGTTTAGAGCTTTCACTAGAACCTGTATAGGAATTGTTGAGTCATAGGATTACATCTTGACTAACCAGACCCTTTCATGAGGCAAATTAGAAGATCAAAGTAATTTTCTAAGACAGATTGACAGATTGCATTGACTAATAAGAATCACTAGATCTATTCAAAATTCTTTCCCACATGTGTTTTTTTCTTATTTTGCAAAGAAACTTGCAAAAAACTTGGTTTTATTTATGCATTTTCTTCTTACATAGTACATTTAAAAATTTGAGCATATGAATTCACCTGGGTGGCTCAGTCGGTTGGGTGACTGACTACAAGCTCAGGTCATGATCTCCTGGTGTGTGAGTTCGAGCCCCGCGTCAGGCTCTGTGGTGCCAGCTCAGAGCCTGGAGCCTGTTTCCAATTTTGTGTCTCCCTCTTTCTCTGCCCCTTCCCTGCTTGCTCTCTCAAAAATAGCAAACATTAAAATTTGAGTATATGTGGCCAGAGACATAACTTGAAGGAATGAATTATATAAATATAATTTTTAAAATTTGGAGACTGAAGCTAATCTTGAAAGAATAAAAAATTACTTCTAATTTAAGACTGTAAGATGTCTTAAAAGATGCTTGAAAAAGTTATTGGACCTGCCCCACGTTGGGCATAGAGATGACTTTAAAAAAAAAAAAAGATGTGCCTAGCTGGCTCACTTGGTAGATTATACCACTCTAGATCTCAGGGTTGTGAGCCCTCAGGGTTTGAGCCCCACTTTGGGTGTAGAGATTACATTTAAAAAATGTGAAGAAAAGAAAGGAATTATAAAACAGAAAGTTATTGGAACCTTCATGGATACCTTTTGGAAATGTTAATTCATCCTTAGGTAATAGTTGTCAGAGACTTGCACAGCTTACAAAAAGTGGAATTTATATAAGATAACTCACTGAAGGAAAATAAAGTGAAGGCTACCTTTATGAACTTATTATACTGGAAAATGAACCAGATAAGTTAGAGATCTTGGTAAAAGGAATAAATAAATTGGTCCTTTAATTAGAGAAGTGAAACATCCTGTTAAACTGACATTTATTTAGCCTTTCCAGTATTCTTAAGAAATGGTGTTTTATAAATTTAGATATCACGTGCGTAAAAGGATGAAGATTAATAATGGGTGAAAATATGGTATAAATAGGATCAGCACTAAATTCTTAATTTGCTTTATTTCCATTCCTTTAATATTTATCAAATGCCTGCCATGTTTAAGACAGTGACCTTGAGTAAATATTTTTGAAGATAGATAAATCAGTAGATCAACTAACAAACGTCACTTATATACAGAAGGTTCCTGGATATTTGCGGTGTTTCAGAGAAGTAGAAGATAACACAATTACATGGGGAATGATAAGTGATAAATGCCATAAATTCAGGGCACGAGTGTATCTTAAACATGTAAGTAAAAAAGTGTTCAGCTGGAATGATCAGGGTTTAATTTGATTGGAGATTTCATTCTGTAGTCAAGGGCAGGATTTTAATAGGTTGCAGAGTAAACAGTTGTAAAGAATGAGAAGATATATTCTAGAGAAAGATGAATAATTATATTACCATATTATTTTTTTATTTTCTCTTAGGAAAAGTTTCAAACACAGACAAGTATAGAGAATAATGCAGTAGACATTTATGTACCAACTACCAAAATTTAACCACTGTTAATGTTTTGCTATAGTTGCTCTTTTCCTCCCTTGAAGGTAACCACTATTTTACAATTGGTGTGTATCTTTTCCTATTATCCTTCATTTTTATTCTTTTAATTAGATGTAGGAATTCATAGACACTTGGTGCCATGTTTTGCCTTCTAAAACTTGACATAAATGCTAACATACTAGAGATACCCTTCTGCTTTTTTCTACTCAACTCTAGATGTCATTGTGGAGATACGGCCAAGTTGATACAGGTAGCTTTATCTCATTTATTTTAACTGAGGTGGTATTAGGTCATCTTTTTATAAGATGTGTTGATTATCAAGTTTTACATGTGTCATATCTTTCTTAAGTAACAGCATTGTGTTGTTTACATTATGCTATTGATTTGAGAAGTATATTAAGTTAAATTTGCTTTTTTTTTTTTTTTTTTACATTTTTGGTCCAGGAAATCCTTGCACGAGGAGTTCTTCTTCCATTAATAAATCAACTCAGTGATCCTGATTATATTAATCAATATATCATATGGATGGTATGTACTTTCTAAAATTACAACTCTGTTTTTAAAGCATTTTTTTAAAATTTAGAAATAATATCTGGGGATCAGGATGATCAAGCAATAATTTATTGAATAAATTAGGTAAAAATATATTTATAGATAATCTTTATGTTTCTGGTATTTCTGTTTGCTCATAGGTTGAAAGTGCTAGACAAATTCATTGTAAGAAGTTTGTTGATAGGATAATCCTCTCACAATTTCGGTATTGTTACCACTTATTTAAATTTAAAAAAAGGATGTTTTCCTGACGGAGTGTATAGATTATGAGTACTTTTAAAAACTGCTATTTGGTTTCAAACACGGCTGTGGTCTGAACTACTTAAATATATGTACTTTATGTTTTATACTATATAGTGGAGGAAAATGGGGTAGGAAACCTGGACTGAGAATGGAGCCTGTGTGTTTTAGGTTTGTTTCTGTAAGTTGCTTAGTGTGTATATAAGTAGCTAACTCATAGTTTTCTCATCCTGGCAGACATATCAAAGGGTTAGTGATTATTAAGTTTAGTAGTTATTTTTGTGTGATTATATATGGCTTTCCTCAATAAATTCATGGTCAAGGAAGTATTGTAAATGGGGTGTTGCTGGAATACTTTGATAAATACTTCCAGATCTTTGATTCATTTTCTTGAATTGGAATTTTTCCAGTAACTCAGTCTAGTTTTCGTAGGAGAGAGTTACTTTATTTATTGTTCTTTGTTTCCAGTAGCCATTATCAAACTAGCCATTATCAAACTATGGAGGTCACACAACTTGATTCTTCTTTTCCTTTATCCTACTAGGCTCTACCAAAAGCTTTAAAAATATGTATATCTGTCTAATTAAAATTTTTACAAATACGTATCCTCTGGTTAGGAGTTCTACTCTGAAATTTATTCTAAAGTAGTAATAAGTTTGAAACCAAGGCCATTAATGGCCGTTGCTTATAATACTGAAAACTTGAAAGCTTTTTAAGTGTTCTACATAGAGGATTGTGTAATTATGGCATATTGACACAGTAGAATATTTTGCAGCCATTAAAAAGAATGATGATGGTAGTGTATCTTGAATATGAAAACATGTTTATATTTTTAAGTTGAAAAGGATAACTAAAAGTGATGTGTGTTTGTAGATAATGCTTTTTAAAAACAAATATGTAAATATTTATTAGTGACTGTATAATTCTGATAGTGTATATACTGATTGAAATGTTAATAGAAAGGTAGGATTATGGTAGTTTTAATTTTTCTCTTTTGTTTATATATTTCATTTTATATGGAATATTGGGTATATAACAAAAAAGTAATGTTTTAAGAAATAGGAAAATACAGGTAAAATTTAAAAACATTTAAGTAATAAAATAAGGGTAAAAGGTATTAAAACATTTTATTATAACACCAGAAAATGGATGTTTTATGCTGTATAATCTTACCTGGGTTACAGAAAAGGGTGCATGTTCACCAGAATGTTATCTCTCACTCATGGGATTAGGAAATATTTTTATTCCTATTTATATTTTTCTTTAGCTTTCAATTTTTCTTTTGCTGACCTTGTATTAACTGTATAATTAATTGTATGGTGAAAACATTTTGGGGGAGAGATTTAACATATAGATAGTCTAAAAAGAATTCAAAACACCAAATTTTTACTCGTTCTTCCCACACTTGGGCTTCTACTATTGTGTATGATGCTTGTGTCTTTTTGCTATTTAATGAACAGGAATTGATCACTATTTTACTTGCAACACAATATCAGAAAATATATTTAAAAGAGAGGAGTTTATCAATAAAGGATCTCTAGCCTACTTGTGGTCTGGTTTACAGTCTTTTTTTTTTTTTTTTTTTTAATTTTTTTTTTCAACGTTTTTTATTTATTTTTGGGACAGAGAGAGACAGAGCACGAACGGGGAAGGGGCAGAGAGAGAGGGAGACACAGAATCGGAAACAGGCTCCAGGCTCTGAGCCATCAGCCCAGAGCCTGACGCGGGGCTCGAACTCACGGACCGCGAGATCGTGACCTGGCTGAAGTCGGACGCTTAACCGACTGCGCCACCCAGGCGCCCCTGGTTTACAGTCTTTTGACATTGTGTGGAAAACCTTGTATGCATAGGTATTATAAACATTAAAATAAGCTCAGTTCTTAGTTCAGTTCATTTCTATGAACTTAGTGTACAGTTCATTTCCATTTGAAAGGAAAAGTTTAGAGCAGTTTATTATTTATTTATTTATTTTTGAGAGAGAGGGCACAAGTGAGT
This sequence comes from Neofelis nebulosa, assembly GCF_028018385.1. NCBI lineage: Eukaryota > Metazoa > Chordata > Mammalia > Carnivora > Felidae > Neofelis > Neofelis nebulosa. The sequence goes on from NC_080785.1 coordinate 59,079,461, forward strand.
GAGGGCCAGAGAGAGAGAGAGACAGGGAGAGAGAAAACTCTATGAGGCAGAGAGAAAGAGAGAGAGGGAGAGAAGTGGGGCTCACCTGAAGCAGGGCTCAAGCTCACCTGATGGGGGATCTCGAATTCAAAAACCATGAGATCATGACCTGAGCCAAAGTCCAGTGCCTAACCACATGAGCCACCCAGGCACCCCCAACAGTAAGCAGTTTAGTAGTAACATATTTTCTCTCTGTATAAACTGTTAGTGTTACCCAACAGTATTTTTTTTTTTAAGTTTTTTAAAATTTATTTTGAGAGAGGCAGAGAGAGAGCGAGAATCCTAAGCAGGCTCCCTGCTGTGAGCACAGAGCCCTACTCAGGGCTGGAGCTCACAACCTTGAGATCATGACCTGGGCAGAAATCAAGAGTCTGAAGCTTAACTGGAAGCTTAACCCACTGAACCACCCAGGCACCCCACCCCACAGTTTTAAGTCATTTCTAAAAATAGTATGGGTGAATTTGCATTATTCATCTCTGAGTATGTATTTTTTTTAATACAAACTAAGGATAAGTCTTATCTTTTACTGTGGAATAGATTACTTAATTGGCTCATATTGTTATCTCTAGAGCAGATGAATGGACAGCTGTTAATTTGTTTCTTAATGTATTCTTAGAAAAATCAAGACTTTAATAACCTACCTTTTTTTTAATCACTCAAGTAAAATTTACATGAAGTAAAAGAAATTGCCAAGTGGTCTTCCGAAGTTGTGTTCTAATTTTGCACTTTGGTAGTACCATTTGAGAGTTTTTGTGTCTCCACTTTCTGGTCAACATTTGGCATTGTCGTTTTGTTGTGGTTAACTTGCATATCTAAATGATATTTGAGCATCTTTTCATACACTTACTGGCCAGTTTTTCCTTAGTTCTGAACTTAAACAATCACTAGTTTTTTGACCTCTTTGGAGAATGGATAATATCTCAAGTCTGCTACCTTTTCATAGATCCCCTTATTGCTTTACTTAAATTTTATTGGCAGTCACAGTGGTTAGTTACTTCATAATATCCTTGACTACTTTTTCACCCTCTATCTTTGTTATTTGCTTGGTGCAACCACACTCTGGTTAAATTCAGCTCTACTCTCCACCCCATTCCTGTTCTTAAATAGCACGTGGCTCGAGAAAAAGACAAAATGACAGAGTTATTTATGTCATCACATTGATTCTGTGCAATTTAGGTCAGAGAATGTTACTTTTCTCTTTAAAACCCTGCAGTAACTTTTCATTCCGCTCAGAGTAAAAGCCACAACACATATTGTACGCTGCCCGATGTGCCTTCCATTGCCACTAATCTCGTCTTCTACTCCTCTGCCTCTTCCCGGGACCCATGAGTACAGAGGTTTTCATTTTGTTTTCTTATACGCACTGGAATAAACACTTGCTGTAAGGTTCTGCCTAGCACATGGTAGGCACTGAAGATTCCTTTTTTCCTTAATAAGTCCCCCTCGCACATATTGTTTGAACTTTTTTTATAGATCCGTGATTCTAATTGCAACTATGAGGCCTTTATGAACATTATTAAATTGAGTGACAATATTGGAGAGCTAGAAGCAGTCAGAGATAAGGCAGTAGAAGAATTACAGTATCTTCGATCTCTAGATACGGTTGGTGATGGTAAGTCATTTAAGTATGAAAATGTCTTCTTTAATCATTACTATATCTCTAAATAAAACTTTATTTGCCTAAGTGTCATTTTATGCTATTTTTTACCTTAACTGCATCTAAATCTTTATTATGTTAACATGTGCTAAGAATAAAAGCATTATAATTTCCTGAATGTGAAGCAATTAATACTGTAAGTCTCTAAAAATAATTGGCATGGTTTAACTTTAATTAAATAATTTCACCATAAAATTTCAGATTATTTCTCTTATTGTTTGCTCTGTTCATTGGTTATTATGTTAAAGTAAGTGCATGTTTAAAGTATTTCATAAATAACATTACCGATTTCTAGCTCACAATCAATTTGTTTGCTTTTAGATATCAACACTATCAAAAATCAAATAAATAGCTTATTATTTGTAAAAAAAGTATGTGACTCAAGAATACAGCGGTTACAGTCAGGCAAAGTAAGTACTTTCTAATTAATGTTTAGTTACAAATACCTTAAATTCATTTAAATATCTAGCAAATAACAAGAATTGGGATATTAACCAGTGTAGCCCTCCACAAAAGGCCTTGCAGAAAACTTTTTGGATACACTGTATTATCCTATTTATTAAACGAAGCTAAAGAGATTAAAAACTTCCTGAATAATGCTACAGTAATTAAAGGTTTTTTATTTATTCACCTATTCATTTGTTATTCAAAATTCAACCTTTACATAATTTTATACAGTGGGCACCATTTTAGATGGATGTAATAGACAAAATCTCTCTCTTCATTGAACTTAACATTTTAGTTGCAGAATCAAAAAATAAACCACTAAGTAAATTAATATATAATGCTAAAAAATGTACAATATGAAAAATAACAAGTAAAGCAAACTAGAGGGATAGAGAATGTATAAGACTGTTTTAGATAGATGCTGACTGATTTGGTGACATATGAGCATAGAGAAATCTGATAGATTAATGAGAAAGTCCTGAGAATTTTTGTCTTTTATTGATCTTTCAGGCAAAGGTAAAAGCATATACAAAGGTCCTGAGATAGGAAAGTGTTTGCTGAGTTAGAGCAGGTCAGTATGGCTGGTATAGAATGAATGAGAAGGGATTATATTAGGAATGAAACTGGAGAGGAACCTTGGGGGTTAGATCATATATAGTTTTATCTGCCATGCAAAATTATTTCAAAATTCTAATTATGATGGGAACCCATTGGAGATTTGTTCTGGCGACTGACATGATCTGACTTACGAGTTAAAATGACTACTTTGACTCTTGGTGATGATTAGATTGTGGTGGAGTTGCGGGGGACAAGAATGGAGACTGACAGATCATTAGGAGACTACTGCTTTAGTCAAGTAAGAGGTGTCTACAGAGGTTGTGAGAAGTAATTGAAGACTGGATATAGTACTGACAGATTTACTAAGAGATTAAATATGGAGTGAGAGAAAAAAAAGGAGGATTCCTAGAATTTTTGGCCTGAGCAACTGCATGAAAAATGTTGCTATTTACCTTTATAAAATGGATAATACAGGGAAGAGGAGTTTTGGCAGAGAGAATTAAATTTTCATGTTTTAGTTTGAGATCCCTGTTAAACAGTCAAGTCAACTCACTAATTGGTAAACTTTGTAGTTCAAGGGAACGGTCAGTGATGGCCTAAACTTTGAGGATCCTCAGGATTATTAGACAGTTATTTAAAATTGAGACTGGATGGATGAGGTTTCTTACAAGAGTGAAGGTGAGTAAGAAGATACCAAAGACTTAGTTCAGTGGCACTATAGTTACTAGAGTTTAAGACAAAGTGGAAGATCTAGCTAAAGAAACAGCTAAGTTGCTGATGAAATTAAAGGAAAACCTGGGAGTGTGATATTCCAGAAGCCAAGCATAGAAAGTTTTTAAAGAAGTGAGAGATCACATAGTTCAAAGGCTGCTAATAAGTTGAGGAAGATGAAGACTCAGAATTGGCCATTAGATTTGCCACCAGGGAATATTGGTGATCTGATAATAGCATTTTGGAGTGTGGAGAGAAACCCTAAGTGAAACCAGTCCAGGAGAAAATGGGAAAAGATGAATTAGAAATAGTGATTATAGGCAGCTGTTTGGAGGAGTTTTGCCCTGCAGAGAAGCAGAGAAATGGGGCTTTAAAACAGAAAAAAAGCAGTTTTTACTACTTTTAGTTTTTAGTGTAGTCAGGGTTTTTTTGGCTGATTTTCTATTTTGGAAATTTATTGTGACTCTCTGGGCTTGTAATTTTGCAGTGTATTTAAATTTATTAAGGAACAGAAGACTAATTTTTGTAAATCTTGGTTTAGTTTGCTGGATTAATTATAACTGACCTTACTTGAGGCCACATTTGTCGTATACCTGAGTATACGTGTATGTATGACTGTTCTAGTTAAGTGTTATTTTAAAATTATTTACCCGTGCAAATTCAGAATGGAAGAATGGTATGATTTCACTTATGCTTAGTTTACCTTATCTAGACCTTAGAGTTAGTGATCTTTCATCATCATTATTTAAAGTCCATTTGTTGGGACACCTTTTGATAGCAAATCCTTTTAAAATTTAGATGTCTTGTTTGAAGCTGGTCACTTCTATTTTGAATATCAAGCTTCACCTTTTTAGTAGTTCAGGTCATACAGTAGTTTTTCTTTGAAAGAAAAATCAGAATCCCCACAGAGGTGAAGTTTTTTAACCGTACTACCCATCTTGAAGTCTTAGAAGGCCCTTTATCTTTTTTATTACTAATAAGGTTGCAGTGAATACTCTTCTGCATCCCTTATCTGTGGAGCTGCTTCTGGGAAGGAGAAAAAGGGATAAATTTGAAGAAAGAAGATTTAGATAGGAGAAATCATATGCTGGCATTGGGTAACTTTATGCCAAACGTTTTAAGTCACTTATCTGTTTATTATACAGTATTTAAAGAAATTTTTTTTGCATTAAATTTTTTTCCGTATTTTATTTTTTATTTTATTTTATTTTATTTTATTTTATTTTATTTTATTTTATTTTATTTTATTTTATTTTATTTTATTATTTTTTTAATTTACTTCCAAGTTAGCATATAGTGCAACAGTTATTTCAGGAATAGATTCCTTAATGCCCCTTATCCATTTAACCCATCCCCCTCCCACAACACCCCCGTAACCCTCTCTTTGTTCTCCATATTGAAGAGTCTCTTATGTTTTGTCCCCTCCCTATTTTTATATTATTTTTGCTTCCCTTCCTTGTGTTCATCTGTTCTGTGCCTTAAACTCCTCATATGAGTGAAGTCATATATTTGTCTTTCTCTGACTAATTTCGCTTAGGATTATACCCTCTAGTTCCATCCACATAGTTGCAGATGGCAAGATTTCATTCTTTTTGATTGCCAAGTAATACTCCATTTTGTGTGTGTGTGTGTGTGTGTGTGTGTGTGTGTGTGTGTGTGTGTGTATTTTTTTTTTTTTTTTTTGCATGTTGAGTTTGATAAGTTCTTTATATATTTTGGATACTAACCCTTTATCTGATATGTCTTTTGCAAATGTCTTCTCCCATTCTGTTGGTTGCCTTTTAGTGTTGCTGATTGTTTCCTTTGCTGTGCAGAAGCTTTTTATTTTGATGAGGTTCCAGTAGTTCATTTTTGCTTTTGTTTCCCTTGCCTCTGGAGCCATGTTGATTAAGAAGTTGCTGCGGCCAAGATCAAAGAGGTTTTTGCCTGCTTTCTCCTTGAGGATTTTGATGGCTTCCTATCTTACATTTAGGTCTTTCATCCATTTTGAGTTTATTTATACGAAGGGAGATAATAAATACAGAGGACATTTTCCCTCCTTTTTTCAAGTTATCTTCTTTCTCCTTTATGTACTACCTGTATCTAATTTAGTATCCACACCTAATTAAGGCAGCCTAACTTTCAGAAAAACCTTACTGTCTTTCTTTTTTAAAAAGATGGTTATGAGGGATGGATTTAGGAATACAGACAAACTGATACTTCACCGAAACATCATGGGTTTTATGGGAAAAGCTGCAGGCTTTGAAAACAGTCTTTCTTGCCAGCTCTGTGATCATAGGCAGCCTTTCTGATCTTAAGCTTTCTTCTCCAGTAAGTAGGATTGGCAATATTTATCCAATAGGATTGTTGTGGATAATAAAGTAATGTGTATAATGTACCTAGCACTGTGCTTGACACATAGATTCTCTAAATTTTGAACCTATGTTTGTTTTATTTTTTTATTTTTCATTTTTTTCTGTGTGTAGGTAGTTATCTTACTGTGTTACTTTGAAAAATGAATATAATTTACTATTTAGGTAGTGTGAGAAGAACATTTTATATAAAGACTGTAGAGTTTTTGCTCTGTGAGAAGCAAAATCACTCTGAATATTTTCTGTTTTCTCATTGGATAGACCTCAATCTATACTTGAGAATGTTGGTATTTATTTATTATTGCACATCGTGAGTATTCCATACATCCCCTTTAGCCCCTAAAATATTTGTTTTCATTTGAAATATGTGTAGAGATAGAGAATATATGAAATTCCAATAATTTAGAATTACTTTGTATTGAAAGAAATGGATGCTTATCATACTTTTAATGCATATTCACTAAACAACTTAAAATAACTAGGAAATTCTCCAGGCTTATACTGTTTTGAGAACCTAAATGAATGAGAAGGAAAAAACACTTTATTCCATTTTAGTGTAATGTTTTTATATCTATGTAATGATCTTTAACCTAGTGAGTGAATAGATAAAATATTAACCTATATTTACTTTTATTTGTAGGAAATAAATACTGTGAAACTGGCAGCAAACTTTGGGAAACTTTGCACAGTCCCCTTGGACAGCATTCTTGTAGACAATGTTGCACTACAGTTTTTTATGGGTAGGTAAATCCATCTTACGAAAATAATAATAGCCCTTGAAATTTTTATTTAAGTTTATTTTTTATTTTGAGAGAGAGAGAGAGAGTGAGAGCAAGCATGAGTGGGGGAGGGGCAGGGAGAGAGAGGAAGAGAGAGAGAATCCTAAGCAGGCTCCACACTGTCAGCATGGACCCCAGTGTGGGACTCTAACCCACGAACTGTGAGATCATGACCTGAGCTAAAATCAAGAGTCAAACACTTTACTGACTGAGCCACCCGGGTGCCCCACCCCTTGAAATTTTTAATAATTGTAAAGATTACTAACATTTAAATATCTGAAATTAAGCATGCCAGTTATGTCTTTCCTCCACTCTTCATTTTCTGAAATAGTCCTTTTCTTTGGAAATCATCGAGGTGGAGATTTATTTTGTTTTGAAGGAATGAAATGCTTTTCATAACTTAAATGTGTGTTTGTTAAATTGCTTTTAAAATAAACCCTAGGAGGGGCGCCCGGGTAGCTCATTTGGGTAAGCATCCGACTCTCGATCTCAGCTCAGGTCTTGATCTCAGGGTCATGAGTTCAAGTCTCACATGGGCTCCATGCTGAGTGTGCAGCCTACTTAAAAGAAACACCCAGTGGTGTTTAAAAATAAACTCTAGGAGATTCTACTATGAATTTAAATTAATTAATTTATTTTGAGAAAGAAAGTGAGCAGGAGAGGGAGAGAGAAAAATCCCAGGCATGTTCTGCACAGTCAACACAGAGCCCGACATGGGGCTCGAGCTCATGAACTGTTAAGATGATGACCTGACCTGAAATCAGGCGTTGGACCCTTAACTGACTAAGCCACCCAGGTGCCCCTAAATTGTTTGGGAAGGAGTACTTTATCAGCAGTACACAGTGCTTGTAAGTTATTTGTATCTTTCAGTGCATGAATGGGAAAGGGATTTTTTATATCATTTTAATAAATATAAATATTTAGTAGTTTTGATAATATAGTTGATCCTTGAACAACACAAATTTGAGCTCTGCAGATTCACTTTACTTGGATTTTATCCAATAAATACAGTACAGTAATACAAATGTGTTTTTCTAATGACTCGTAATATTTCCTTCTCTAGTTTATTTTATAGTAAGAATACAGCATATGATACATTTAACATACAAAATGTTATATGTGTTAATTAACTGTTTATATTAATGGTAAGGCTTCCAGTCAAGAGTGGACTACTAGTAGTTATGGTTTGGGGGGAGTCTAAAGTTACACATGGATATTTGACTGCATGGTGAGTCAGTGCCCCTAACCTCTGCATTGTTCAGGGGTCAACTATACATCAAAATTGCTTTTATCTGGAGGACATTTTCATTAAACTTCCCTGATTCTTCATTTTCATGACCAAAAACATAAATACATGGCTTGTTGAAGATACTAATCCTTATTTTTTAAATTTGTGGAAATATTAATATTATAATTAATAATCTTTATTGAGAACAGAAGCTGAATATTGAAATAATTTATTTCTGATGAAGCCTTCTGTGCAATTATATCTCGAAATTTTATCATGAAAAATGAAATTTTTAAAAAAAAAATATGCTTCAGTTTGTGCTTTTTACATAACTGTGGTCTTTTTAGCTTAACAGTTTGTGATGTAAGTATTCTTTACCTCAAGCATTTGCCTCACAGTTTGAAAATATAGGGTTTTAAGTATTTGAAACTTAAATCCTTCTTAACTTGTCATATGGTTACATGCACCCGAAAACATGTGACATGAATAACTACATTGTTATGGATTTTGTTTGCTAGATTACATGCAGCAAACTGGAGGTCAAGCACACCTCTTCTTCTGGATGACAGTGGAAGGATACCGAGTTACAGCCCAACAGCAACTAGAAGTTTTATTAAGTCGTCAGAAGGATGGAAAACATCAAACTAACCAAACCAAAGGTCTTCTAAGAGCAGCTGCTGTTGGAATATATGAACAGTATTTATCAGAAAAGGTGGGGATATATTTTTGTTACTGTTTTCTTAACTTCTTTGGTAGTATCTTTAGTAATAAATTTTGTAATATAAATGAATATTCATTACTTATAGTAGGCACTGCTGCTTGGAAACAGTGTCTCATTTAAATCTGATAAGTCTTATTGTATATTATTATCTTTATTTTATAGGTAAAGAAACTCATGTTTAGAAAATTGAATTAACTTTGCCAAGGTCACGCAAATACTAATGATAGAATCAAGATTTAAGGGCACACACTCTAGATTCAAGGACACAAAAGATTGAAAGTAAAAGAATGGAAAAAGATAAACCATGCAAGCAGTAACCAAAACAGAGCTGGAGCGGCTATACTAATATTAGACAATAGATTTTAAGACAAAATTTGTTTTTAGAGAAAAGAGGAACATTTTATAATGCTAAAAGGGTCAGTTGATCAAAATGGTAAAATAATTATAAACACAACAGCAAAACCTCCACAGACACATAGAACAAAACCTGATAGAATTGAAGGGAGAAATAGACAATTTAACAGTAATAGTTGAAGACTTCAATACCCACTCGATAATTGACAGAATGATTAGAAAGAAAATGACCAAATGGGAAAAGAAAAAAATGGCCAAAATTATACAAGAATCGAAGAACACTGTAAACCAATTAGATCTAACACATCTGTAGAATACTTGCACTAACAACAGCAGAATACCCACTATTTTCAAGCTCTTGTGGAACATTGTCTAGGGTAGACAGACTTTTTACTAGGCCATAAAACAACTCTGAATTTAAAAGGATTGAAATTAGGGGCACCTGGGGAGCTCACTTGATTGAGTGCCTGGCTCTTGATTTTGACTCAGGTAATGACCTCACTGTTCAGGGAATTGAGCCCCATGTCAGCCTCTGTAGTGACAGCGCAGAGCCTGCTTGGGTTCTCTTCTTCCCTCCCCTTCCCTGCCCTTTCCCTGCTTGTGTGCTCTCTCTCTCTCTCTCAAAAATAAGTAAAGAAACATTAAAAAATGTATTGAAACCATAGAAAGAATGTCTATTTATCGTAGTACAATTAATTAGAAATTAACAAAGGAATTTTGAGAAATTATAAATATTTAAAAATTAACACATTTCTAAGTAGTCTCTAGGTCATAAGGAAATCAGAAGGAAATTAGAAGGTATTTTGAATGAAAATGAGAACACAATGTATCACAATTTATGGGATGCAATTACAGCAGTGCTTAGAGGGAAATTTGTAGCTTTAAATGCCTAGTTAGAAAGAGGAAAGATCTCAAAATGACAATTTATATTTTCACCTTAAACCAGAAGAAGAAAAGCAAAATAAATTCAAGGTAAACTGAAGGAAGGAAGCAGTAAAGATCAGAATAGACATGAGTGAAATGAAAAACAGAAAAACAGTAATGAAAACAATAAAACCAAGAGGTGTTTCTTTGAAAGAGAAATAGAATTGAAAAACTTTAGCAGGATTGGCCAAGAAAGAAAGTCACAGATACCAAAATCATGAGGCATCATTACCAACCGTATAGAAATCAAAAAGACCATAAGCAAATATTATAAACAACTTTATCACAACAAACTAGACACCTTAGGTGACATGGGCAAATGCTTTCAAAGACACAGATTGCCAAACTGTCATTCTGATAACAAAGCCAGACAAAGACCTCACTCAGGAGACTATCGACCAATATCCCTCATTAATATGGACACAGCAATCCTTGAGATTTCTCACACTCCAGTACTTGTAATGGCTATGCTATAATACCTTTTAATTTATACTTAACTAGCACAAAAGTTGGATTTGAATTTAAGTGTGAATTTTGTTTGAAACCTGCTCATTCATCCATTTGCTTATATTTTTGCCTTATGAAATATATCATACGTAACAGAGTGCACATTTTAAAGAATAATACTATAACAGACACCTTTATACACCCCATTTAGCTGAAGAAATAAAACATTTACTATGCTTTTGAAGATCCTTAATATATTCTTCACCTGTCTTCACCTATCATGTTTACCGGTTTCTTTAATTCCTTGTAATTATTCACTTGCTTTTCCCTACCATTTTAATATACATGTGTGTTCTAAAGCACACATTGCTTATACACTGCTTTATTTATTTATTTATTTATTTATTTATTTATTTATTTATTTATTTATTTTGAGAGAGAGAGAGAAAGCGTGAGCAGGGGAGGGGTGAGGAGAGAAAGGGGGAGAGAGACTCCTTGCTGTCAGCTCAGAACCCAATGCAGAGCTCGATGGACAAAACACGAGATCATGGCCTGAGCTGAAATCAAGAGGAGTCAGAGTCGGACATTTAACCGACTGAGCCACCCAGGTGCCCCCTTAGCTTTGTTTTTAGCCTTTATGTAAATGGTCTGATACTATATGCATTGTTTTATTCTCATTATTATATTGATATTTATACATTTTGATTCATGCAAGTATAGTTCATTTTCACTGAAGTATTTTATCATACACATATACAAGACTTTATTTACCTTCAGTAATATTTATGAGCAATTTGGTTTGTTTTCCATTTCTTTTCTCTCATACTTTTGCTCTGAATATTGCTGTTCATGTTTTCTTATTGCACACATTCAAGAGTTTCTATTTAAAAACACAGCTTTAAGGTATATATCAAAGTCTTTCTATGTTAGTTTTTAAAGTAGGTTGTGGTCATTTCTTTTTTATGTAATCCAGTGTGGGGATTATAGTTAATACTGGATAAATAAAAAATTAATAATTATTTAAGCTAATTTCTTTCAGCATTTTAAAGATAGCATTTCATTGTTTTCTGGCTTTTATGTTTCTACTGAGAAATCAACTATGAGTTTAATTGTTACTCTTTTGAAGGTCATCTCTTTTTAAAGCATTGAAAGACCTCCTGAGTCTTGGGAAACCTTTCCCCAGGACACAGCAAGTCCCACATTTTAGCATTGGATGGAGAAGATTGGCAAAAATTCAAAACCTCAATGTGATGCCAGAAATTCAGGGCTGAAGGCAACATGTTAGTGTCAAATGACTATGGTGTGGATTTTTCACAGTCATCGTTGTCTTTTTTCCTTAGCTTATAATATTGGCAGCCATTATTTGCTCTTCACAGTAATGGACTCTATTGTCTATACTGCATCTACAATTTAAGTGATTTGTTATCCTGGATATTCACAGTCTGTCTTTTACTTTTCCTGTCATGTGTTTTGTATTGTGATAGGACTTTTTAATTTTTAAATTTCTTGAATGTTTATTTATTATTGAGAGACAGAGAGAGACAGAGCATGAGCAGGGGAGGGGCAGAGAGAGAGGGAGACACAGAATCCGAAGCAGGCTCTAGGCTCTGAGCTGTCAGCACAGAGCCCAACGTGGCGCTTGAACTCACAAACCGTGAAATCATGACTTGAGCCGAAGTCGGATGCTTAACCAACTGAGCCACCCAGGTGTCCCAGGACTTTTTAATTTTTAACATTATGAATATTAAAACCATGTTTTCTAAAAGTTGAGACATGAAAATGAGGATAATTACAGTACCATCATCAGCATGACCTAGACAGTGCCAGAAAAGAAGACTAAATGACTATGTCGTTTTAATGACAAAGAGAAGGAGCCTTATACCTGGATTAGGGAGAGTAACCAAAATAAAGCATACTACATGATGTATAAAAAATGTTTTGTGATTGGTCTTGGTGGAGAAGGGGATATAAAAGCAAATATTGAAACTGAATATTGCAAATAATTTTAAATTAATAAGTTTTTGCTTTTGTTTTTTTTCCATCTCCCCAAAAGACCCCAGTGATCAGTTAAAACTAGTGAGGATTAAGTGAATTAGCTTGGGCACAGTGTACAAATGAACACACATTAGCCTATCTGTCCCTTGTTTGCTTTGTAAAAGTAGAGTTACTTTTAAACTGAATAGTGTTACATTTCATGATTCAGAAGTTTCAGCTGAAATATCCTGTGGGTAAACAAGAGAGAAAGTTTTGATAACGTGTTCTGGCCCTTTCAAGTTTAGAACTTATTCTGGCAGTTCTTAACCAGCAGTCATGCTTTTGGTAGTGTATTGTGTTACATCACATTGTGGCAAGAAGGGTATGTTTCCCATAGCTACTAGGTTCTTCGATGTGAAGAAATGGGGAATTTTAGATAATCTTGATGTTTAACATTTTAATAAATTGCAGAAAACATAAAAGAAACTTTGCTTTTATATAAATACATATTTATCAGACAGTGCAAATGTAAATTTTGACAAATTTCTTTCAGTCTATAAACTTCTTACCAAAGAAAATGAAAAGATCTTACCTGCTAAATAATGTATTCCTTCTATACAATACTGCTAAAATGGGGTACCATTTGCTTACCTGTGATACCGAGGCTTTCATAAAAGTTTTTTGGTCAATTTTTAGTTTCTTCAAAACATTCATAAACACTTAATGAGATTCTTGACATTATAAAAGTGTCAGAAAATAAGCATTTTAGACATTTGCTTCAACATGGCTATGGCTATCGTTGCCAGCCATAGAAAAAATGCTAAAATATTGATAGCAGTAAAATCATGTTTTCAAAGAATGGGAGAAGAATAATGTCTTCTAATTTGAAAATACATAAAAAATAAATATGGTGGAAAGAATTATGGTAAACCAATATTTTTATTTTTATTTATTTATTTTTTTGGTAAACAGAAATTTATATGCCTTTTTCTCCAGAACTGTTGAATGATCTTTGAAGAGGCTAAGAGGAACCTTGAGAAGGATGGTTTGACCTAAGTTGTTTTTGTGTGGGTTATAGAAAAACTCAGTGAACAAAATGGCTAATGTTTTTGTTTGTTTGTTTGAGATGAGACTATTGAGGACTCAAAAAATATCACCAGAAAGGGACCGCCAGCTTTAATAGGATTTTCTGTTTCTTTACTAAAACTATAATTTGTTTGGAATTCACCTTCACTCTCACAAGTTTAAATGATCTGTGTGTTTTAAAACCATTTTTCTTAAGGAAGAGAAGTTTAACTTTTAATGACATGCATTATGCTTTGAAGTGTTTAAAATGGGCATTTTAGACATAAAGTCTATATGGTAAATTCTTAGATACACTGGGCCTATAGGTCTAAAAACCTGCTGCTGCTTTTAGTAAGGAAAGTCTTAGTATTCTATGCCAAAATGGTTTTATTGAAAGGATATTTATTTATTTTATTTATGTATTAAAAAAAATTTTTTTTTAACGTTTATTTTTGAGACAGAGAGAGACAGAGCATGAATGGGGGAGGGTCAGAGAGAGGGAGACACAGAATCTGAAACAGGCTCCAGGCTCTGAGCTGTCAGCACAGAGCCCGACACGGGGCGTGAACTCACGGACCGCGAGATCATGACCTGAGCCACCCAGGCACCCCGAAAGGGTATTTATTTAACTTGATGTCATCACATTGGACTGATAAGGGAAATAAGTGTGATGTAGGCTTAAGAACAGAGGTAAAAGTCAAGGTGAATTTTGTATTTGGTTGTATTCAGTTATACCCCCTGGTTTAAGAAAAAAAAAAAAAAAAGTCCCAAAGTCTGCAGGCAGATTAGAGAAGTATTGTTAAAAAAGGAAACATAAAAAGTAAAAATATCTTCATCAGATTGTGGAATCAAAAGGAAAGTAATTTTTTAAGTTAAATATAGATAATACCTGTTTAGTCTTATTATATTTATAATCTTTTTAAAAGTCTTCTATTTATGCACTTTAATAATACACAATAATAAAGCCTGCAATATTTATTATATAACGAAGAGCTTAAAAAGTTAAATTGTGTATCAGAAAACAGAACCTAAATAGTTAGGTTTTTCTCAAACATTATTTGTTGAATTAGTCCTATTAATTACTAATTGCCACTATTAAGTAGTCCTCTTGTTTAAATAATCACATTTGTGTAGTGGAAAAGTGCAGAACACACATTAATAGATAATTCTGAAAAAACACATTTTTGTATTTTTATGTTAAATAGTAAAAAATGTATAGAAATATTTTTTTCTATATTGATTCTTTGAGATCTGGTTAGTTGTGTCCTGTGATAACTCTTTAAAAACGTTGGTCACCCTATACCAAAGATGAGGCTTAATTCAGTTCTGTATATTTGAGATTATAGGAAAAAGTAAACTAAATGTGAAATGTTGTAATTTTCAAATTTGCATCTTCTTATTTCCTAGAAACTGAGTTTAGTCATCTTAGAGGGCAAATGAAAGGACAAAACTAGCTAACATCAGTTCCTCTCTAATATTTTTTTACAGACTTGAAGTTGTTTAGTTTTTTTGTTATTTCAGGGGAAAACATACACACACCACCACACCACATCCTCTCATACACAGTCAACAAATAAGCACCCTCCCCTTCCTCCTCCAAAAAGCTCCAACCACCCTGCACCACCTACTTGGGTTTACTAGTTATAATGTTGAATTAACAAGGGAACATTAGAAGTTGTATAGTCCTTTTCCTATACATTTATACTCTGTTGTTTACTTATTTGTAAACCTTTCTCTTTTTCTGTATTTATCCATTCTTTTCTTTAGATAATTCTATTGGATAGCATAAAGAAATTATTTAAACAATGCATTCTTGTTCTAGTTTTTTAAAAGTTAACATCCTTATCACTCATTTATTCTCCAGAGGCTTCAGAACTAAAAATTCAAGTTGACATGCCAAAGAAGACCATATTTCTAGTTTTTCAGCATTTTTTTCTTTCAATAAAGAAATTTTTCACATTGAACATCAGATTTTATATTTCTGTGGTGTATCTGTCATATTATGCACTTTAAAATGAAAGTCATTGGAAGAAATTAACTTTTCATATTTTTGCCCTCCCATATCACACTGGGATTTTGCTACAGCGATATAAAGCCAAATTTAGGAAAAGGATAGTCTCTTTTAAAGGCAACTTAAAAGGACTATTTCTAGTGTTAAATGATAAGTAAAAAATGGCTTATTGTTTTGACAGTCATTAAATAGACATCCAGGGCTACTGGATGTTAAACACTAATTCCTAATGACAGTGTTTCTTATGTGCTAGACACTGGGATTGTATGCCTTAGATAAATCTCTCATGGTTACATAATAATCGTAGGTGGTATTATATCCATTTTGCATATTGTGGAAATTAAGCCTATTGAGAGGGAACTTATTCAGCAAATGCCAGGATTTAAATCCATGTTTGTCTCCCATTCTGTATTACATTATGACAAGAAGGTTTGGTTCTTATTTCAGGCTTATTAAACATCACAGTGTTGTTTACAAAGCAAGGATTTTTTGCCAGTTACTTTCAATAATATGATTCCACTATGTAATTCTTCTTTAAAAAATAAACTTGTATTTAGAAACGCAAAATGTCATTACTACTGTTATTTTTCTCTGTTTGTTAGGCATCTCCAAGAGTTACTGTTGATGATTATTTGGTAGCAAAATTAGCAGATACTTTGAATCATGAAGATCCAACCCCTGAAATCTTTGATGACATTCAAAGGAAGGTATATGTTGAGTTTATCATTCTTTCTTATAAAAAATATGTATTTCTTTGTACATGTAATTCAGTTTTTCAAAGGTTATTGAAGCATAAAAGTATAAATAACTAAAAAGGTGAGTAATGGAACTCAGATTTCTCAGTTACAAAAAGGATAGGCCAGTTTGTTTGTTCATTTAATTGACAAGTGAGGAAAATCCTTATGTTGGGTTGGTATTTAAATCTAAAGGGCCAGATACATAGTCTTAGACTTTCATGAGTTGATGATATGTCAGTAACCTGACGTAATTTATTTTACTGTGATCCTGGAGCCTTTATGTGGGCTTGTTTCTTAGAATATAGTACTTCCTAGAACACTATATATAACCTGTCATGTGACTTGTGTTGCTGTAGGACCATTTTCAATGCAGTTTAGGTATTGGAGGGTCCCTTAGTTGTGAAATTAGTTGAGAAATCATTATTTGTGATAGAGGCTTATTGTTGATATCTTATAAATACGGAATCTGTGATTCTTTATAGCAAGACCTCTGTCTAGCTTTTGGTGAAATCTTATTAGTGAAAATTAGTATATTATCTGTATTAATGGTGGAATATCTTAATTTATTTCAATAAGGTTTATGAATTGATGCTACGAGATGAAAGATTTTATCCTTCCTTCAGACAGAATGCACTTTATGTGCGCATGTTAGCCGAGCTGGATATGTTAAAAGATCCTAGTTTCAGAGGATCAGATGATGGTGATGGAGGTAAGGTGACACACATTGCACATGTGTGTGTGTTTGTGTGTGTGTGTATGTGTGTGTACACATAACGTATTCCTACATATATTCTGTTGCCAAAACATGATCTTTAAAACAAGATAGAAAATACCTTGAAGCCCAATTATAAATTATATTTAAAATTCTATAAATGAATGACAAAGTTTAGTTACCTCACTAAATCAAAATGTTGAAAATTTAATAACAGATTAGAACATAGCTATAAAAGCCTTGGAGTCTTAAAAAATGTTTTCTTGAATTGTATCACCCAAATATTTTTTATGATAGTTTCCCTTTTGCTAATAACTAATAGTATTCATGATTAACAGGATTATTGAGAGGATTAAATGAGATAACAAGTAGTGATCCTGAGAGTGTACCATAATCCAAAGAGCATTGTTTTAAAAAAAACAGTTTTTTTCCCTTTAATTATACCCTGCACAGTATAAGCTGGAAGAAGCTACAAAAGTCATTTGTTTCAACATTGAATTTTTTCAGATGAGGCTATTACCACTGTGGCATAATGAGGAAAGCAGATTTTGAGAATCAGAATATTTAGATTTTACTCCTGTTCTGCTACTTAGTACCTCTGTGATGTTGGCCAAATACTTAATTTCTTTAAGCCTCATTTTTCTTAGTTGTAAATCTAGGATAAAATTTTTGCCATATTTTCAGAGTTATTATGATATCATTTGTCGGATTTAAGGGAAATTATGTATATGAGAATGATTTATAGACTAAAACACAAATACCAGTTTTTATCAGTAGTATATAAGCTGTTATTTAAAAATAGTGGGAGAGGCAGCCTTTAGAGCACAAGTCTCCATATTGTGAGGCCCAGTGGCCATTTTACTTATGATCCAATTCATTAGTACTTATTAAACTAATTAAATATTTCAATAAGGTTTGAAATTTGTCTATATAAGCAATGAAAATAAAAAGTAAATGGGAAAGATTTGACAAAGTAATTATTTTAAGAGAATGCTTTAATTTTAATCATTTACTTATGAATAGGTTTTAAGGGCTGGACCACTGGGGTTGGACATACAATAGATCTCTTAGGTAGTAAGCACTGCTTTAAAAAGTATCTCCATTATCAAAGGTTCTTAGCCTTCCTTCTCCTCTGTCTCCCCTTCCCCACTCCCTGGTCTACATTAATAAGATATTACTTTTTAAATAATCTAAGAAACCCAGTTAGAGAAGTTTGCGTTTGAGTTTTGTTAACTTTTATATTGGTTGTTGGTCTAGTATTGTGGGAGTTTTAGTTAATACTCTTTCTGGTTTTATTTCTAAAACTGGAATAATATTCCATTAACTGGATTTGATTGCATAATTAAGGAACTTTTTTTTTTTTTTGAAGAGTACTTCTGTAGGAGCTAACCTCAAGTTTAGTATATCTGTACTTACTGTCTGTTGAAAAATCTTTTACAAAGCTGCTGTGAATAGCAAGTAGCAGCGCTATTTCCAGAAAGGACTATTAGAATTTTTTTTTGTCTATTTTAATTCCATCTACTTTAGAAATTTCTTAGTATTGTGAAGTGGATTTGCTATATGACCCAGAATGAAAGAAGATATGTTGAATCATAATCAGCTAATTGTATGAGCTTCTAAATGATACATAATTTAAAATGGCGATGGTAGCAATATATTTTGTGGGAGTAGTTTTTGATCCTATAGTGTAAGAACTTTTCCAAAGTCTTGTAAATTCACTTGTAGCTTTTATTCATAATCTCTTAAGTGCTAAAAACCATACCTTAACTTAAAACTGTATATGAATTTTACTTGGCCATACATTTATTTGTATTTTTAACAGAGTTGCATCTTAATGGATAACTTCGCGTGTTCAGATATAGAATAAAAAACTGAGGGAAAAGACATTAATTTTAATAATGTATAATTGACTTAGCTCTCTAACATTACTGTTTAAAAATAATTTTAGTTGCTTTTTAATTCAATGGCATTGTATATGAAGTTTTATATATCTTGTTTTATTAGTGAGATATTTAGGAACCTAGGGTTGCAATGTTTTTGAGCCAAATCTACCAAGAATAAGTGGAAATAATAGCTATATTAATAATCTATTTATTCTTCACAGGAAAGAAAAGTTTTATTTGTAATACGTCTTAATCCAGTAAAAACTAACAAAATACTTGAGACCTTTCTTAATGGACTTCACTCTGCAGTGTTTTCCTCATATTTACACTGTATCAGACAACTTCATATGATAATGGGAAAATAAAATATTTAATAATTGTTTTCCTATACATGAACACCTTTTTTTGGTATATGTTTTAGATGGGGCAACTTAGGTACATAAATATTTTCACTGAAATACCTGGCTTGGAAAACCATGAGGCTTAAGGAAACAGGTGTTTGGGAGTACTGTACCACAGTTTTCTGTGCTCTTTTGTTAATAAGTCTTTGCTTTGGTGACTTTCATTCTTAGCGTTTTAACCTTAGATAAAACAACTCTTTCCAAAATGTTATTAATGTATACTAAGTTGAATTTTCCCTCCCACAGAATCTTTTAATGGGTCTCCTACAGGAAGCATAAATTTGGTAAGTACTCTTAGGGTGCCTTAATTATTAAAGTGGCTTGAAAATATTATCAAAGGTGAGCCATAACATACATAAATAAATGATATATTAGAAGCTCTCAGATCATGCTTTCATATTTTAAGAAGTTACTTGCTTTAAAAGAAATGTTAAATTCACATATAAGAGCCTCTGAAATTTATTTATTTTCACTTATAAGAGTGTGCTTAAGTCACACCTGCATAATTCAGTTGTATTTGATAATCGATTTCATATTTTCATTCCCAATATTTAGTATTTTGAAGTGACTTTGAACAGTGGTGTTTTGAATAGTAAACTTGTGACATATAAATGTGTACATTGAAATTTGCTCTTTCTTTTTGTGTGTAGAAGAGAAATATAAAATTAGTTAGGATATCTGAAAAATTCCAGATATTTCTAATAGTGTACACTGTAACAAATTCAGGTTTTTGTATATATAAAAAAAGAGCTTAAAGCCTTATAGTAAATTAAGCAACTTTATCTTACGATTACAGGTTTAAGAATGACATATTTTTTAACATATAAGCTGTCATTGGCATTTTATACATTCATAGTAAAGTGTGAAATAATGAACATTTCAGTTCTTTTATATATCCATCCTTGGCATGAATAACTTACTTCATAAAATGTTGCTAGGAAGATATATTATCTTCTATGAAAGTTTCAGTGCAATGTTCATGGGGGGGGGTGGTTAGGGAGAGATTGTTTCCTTTGTTTTTCATTCTAGCTACACTACTTTCATACTTTTTGTAATAGCTAAATGGTCTAGAGGTCCATTATCTTATGTTGTTTTCTGTATTACTAAAATGACCATATTGAGTGTTTTATTACTCTATAAATTACATAACCTTTAACAAAATACCAAGGCAGTCAGCTATAGTGTTATGTCAGAGGTGGTGTAACATTTAGAATATTTTCCTAAGTCATTTGGTATCACTACCATTTTTTTGTTGTACTCCATAGCCTTATAACGAGAAGGAATAACTCCCAGAGCATGAAGAAAGTATTAGTAATAATGTTCATTATATAGAAAAAATGCCTAAATGCAATGAAACTTTTCCTTCATTTGAAATTTCAGGTATTCATATTTGTAGTGTTTGTATAAATGTGTGAACACTAGTAACAAATACTTGTTTCCTTTATTCCATATTTGGAATAAATGCTTTTTCAAATAACAGTTTCTTTATCACATAGTGATAGAAATCAGAACACTATCTTGATTGACAAAGGTCACACTTGAGGTTGATGACTTGACGTATTTTGTTATTCACTTAATTTTATTAAATTTGAGCTTTTAAGTAGGTGGAGTCTTTTGGATTCTTTTTAAATATATAGACA
The DNA here is from genome assembly GCF_028018385.1 of Neofelis nebulosa. NCBI lineage: Eukaryota > Metazoa > Chordata > Mammalia > Carnivora > Felidae > Neofelis > Neofelis nebulosa. The sequence continues at coordinate 59,100,100 of NC_080785.1, forward strand.
ATTTTTTAAATTACTATTTTTTTAGGAAGAGAGTGTGTGTGAGTGGGGGAGAGGGGGGAGAAGGAAAGCAGGGAAGACAGAGAAAGAGAGAGAGAGAGAGAGAGAATATCTTAGGCAGGCTCCATGATCAGCAGGGAGCCTGATCCCAGGACCCAAAGTCAAGAGTCAGGGGCTCAACTGACTGCACCACCCAGGAATCCCAATATATAGATAAATGTTAGCGGATAGCTCCATTTTAAAAATAGCTTGAAGTTTGTAAAATAGGTCATAATAGTTTTTTTCCCATATAATAAGCAAAGAAAATATTTATTTGTATTGATTTACTCATTTTTCAATTGAGATTGGCACATGAATTGTAAACATTTCTAGCAGGGACATCATAGTTGTATGGGTTATCATAGTAAATCTGAATTTTCAGTTTTTGACTTAACATAGTAGTTTAAAAAAGGATCTTCTTCTTTTTTTGCCAAAGATTCAAGAATCTTAACCCAAGGATCACTGAACAAAAACTATGTTTTATTTCAGGGCAGCATTAGTGTACTTGTTTTGATCATAGTTTTCTTTTACTAAATAGTACTTATAATTCTAAATCAGACTGTAATTAATATTATTTCATCACTTGTAATTTTATATAGTCTCCTTGATATTTACATTTGCATTATACCTGTGACTAGTGTTTAAGAGATGTTTCAATAGATTATTTCATCATATTTAATGAAAATAATACTTATTAATTGTATATTTTAGGTGTACTAAAAAGACATTTATGTACAAAGTTCTATAACAACTTCTGGGTTGCATAGTATAAGATGCTAACATGTTTAAAGTAAGTAGCATTTAGCTGTTGAAATGTTACCTACAAGGAAAGGTTAATCATAATAATAATGATAGTAATTAACAACAATAATACTTTTTGAAAAACAGTTGTTATATATTCTCTGTGATAGTTTGTAATTGGAAGAAGATCGTAGTAGATAACAATCTGAATTTTGTAGAAAATTCTATTTTCTTTGAAGCTTTTTCATATAAAAGTAATATTAAAACAAAGGTTATATTTCTAACAAGATATTTGACTATTGGTCATATGACCACTTAAATAAGTGGATTCTTTTTTTCTTTTCAAAGCATTATAATTTACTTTATAAACTGACAAAATTGTAGAGCAAGTATTATGCCATTACATCATGGGGAAAACTGAGGTACAAGAAAGAACAGTTGATTTGGCTAAAGTCTCTTAGGGTATCACTGGAGAAGCCCCATTTTAACTAAATGATTCGCCTTCTTGACTTGACCAGGGGAATACGGTGGATTATTTGTGTGGAATTATCATATTTTGCTTCTCTTAATCAGTCTTCAGTAGATAAATTTTGGCCTTCTCCTTAGAATGCAATTGCCTTAATTTAAATGGCTTTGTGTCACATGTATGGCTGCATTTAAGTCATTTAACTGACTCTAGTAGTATTGGTAATATCATGTTAAGACTTCGGAGTTCATTCAGATACTGTGGTTTTTAAAGTGTAAGATCTCTGAACCATATAATGTCTGTGTGTCAAGAAGTCCCCAAGACCATTTTGATGTTCAGTGATTACTAAGAGGACTCACAGGGCTCAGCATAGTCATGCTTATAGATAGGATTTATTATAGACAAAGGATATAAAGCAAAATCAGCAAAAGGAAAAGGCTCATGGGACAAAGTCCAGAGGAAACCAGATACAAGTTTCCAAGAATCCTCTCCCATGGAAATCTCATGGGACATACTTAATTCTCCCAGCAGTGAAAGTGACAACACATATGAAATGCTGGTACTAAGAAAGCCCATCTGAGACTAAGTGACCAAGGTTTTCATTGAAGGCCGGTCACATAGGCAAACTTCTGGTTAGTGTATACTAAAATTCAAGACTCCCAAAAGGAAAGCGGGTGTTCAACATAAACCACATTGTTTATACAAACAGGTTAGGTACAATGAATGACTTTTAGCAGTTAGGCAGTGGTGGGAACCTTCCCACCAATTGTCATCCAAGGGCCAGGCTTGTAAGCAGTCCTTTCTGAGGAGAGCAATTTCAAGTTAATTCTTTTTTGTTGCTGTTTATTTTTCTCCAGCTTTACTGAGTTATAACTGACATAAAACATTATATAAGTTGAATACGTACAACATATTGATTTGATAATTACATAATGGTTACTACCATAAGGTTAGCTAACCCCTCTATCACATCACATAGTTACCATTTTTATATTAAGAACATATAAGATTTACCTTCAGTAATTTCAAGTACATAATATGGTGTTGTTATTACTATTATTATTATTATTATTATTATTACTACTACTACTACTACTACTACTACTACTACTACTACAATAAATATAATTGGCTCAAGGTAACTCTTTCCTGCAGTCTATCATGATGTGATTATGTTCCCTTCTAGGTATGTGTGGGTGTATGTATCTGAGGCAAAAAAGTTTTAAATTTAAACCCAAAGGCCATAGTTAAAAAAGATTCATTTTGAATCACTCAGTAATGATTTTTGTGCAATTATTTTTCAAAATTATTTGAAATCTGTCTTAGAGTCTGGATTCACTTCATACAGATCACAATAATAGATAACTTTTTGTGTTAGGCAGTCTTACTAAATGTTTTACATGTCTTCTTATTTAATCCTTATGTAACCAATGTGTAGGTACTATTATTCTCATGTTAGATAAGGAATCTAAAATTATTTCTAAATTAATAAAAATGCTAAATAATAAGGAATTAGTTCTAGTACATTTTAAAAAATTGAAATGTTAAGAATATGTCTACTGATTTTTTCCATATTTTTTTCTTGCCATGTATTGAATATAATCAAGAAGTAGCAAGTGCAGATAAGCAATGAAGGAAGAAATAATCTGATGTACTAAGTTGATTTCCGAATCTTTGTTTTATAGTTTTTTTAATTGTGGATTTTCTCTATCCTGTTCATATAAATAGGATTATTGTTGGGGGAGGGATACAAATAATATAAAGATTACATGGGGCAAAGATGGGTAAGGCATATGTGACATAAAATGCTTTAACACTTTTTTTCCTATAAAATTAAAAATGTATACATTTATTTATTTATTTATTTTTTCCAAGTCGTTAGATGACCTTTCAAATGTATCTTCTGATGACTCAGTACAACTTCATGCTTACATTTCAGACACTGGTAAGAGACTTTGTGGTACAATTATTGCTTAAAAATTGATTATTATTACACCTGGATTATTTTCCACATATATTTTTACAAACCATTTTTCTGTTCTATAGTCGTATTTTTAAGTTACATGTTTTTCTGCATTGTTTTTTGTTAACTTCTAAAATGTTTATTGTGTATATGGTTTGATATATACTTTGTATCATGTTTGATGATACCTTATATGTATGTTAGAATATACTTATATATCTTCCTTCTCTAAGGTTGTTACTGTTAACACTTGGAAAAGCTTAAATTCTAAGCATTTTGTCATAGCTAATAAACTTGAAACCCAGTCTTTTCCTCTTGTTTGTGTCTAGCTGATAACTGTCTGCAGAATTCTTAAGAATCACTTGGGGTAGATTTTAGCTCAAACTTTTTCATAATGCAGAGTCAGACTAGATAACTGGGTTAATGAAACTTTGGTATAGGAGCTTACAGAAGTTTAAGGAATGCTTGGATAAGGTGAGAAACCTCTAAAATTTTGTGACTCAGTCAGCATACATGCAAAATGGTTAGTGAACTGAGGAAAAAAATCAATTTACATCATTGCCACTGGGTTATTAGATAATGCCAATGAGTAGTAGGTAATGGTGGTTTACTTGTCCAGCCTCTCACTATTCCTAGATTACAGGATTATGTCTGTCAGATTACATTTGAAATGTTACCATATTGAGGTATCTCAGTTCAATTTCGTGCTTACGTTTTAGGTACTAAAAAGAGATCTTACAGTACCAATGCAGTTTAAAAGATAATTTACATCTTTTTTTTTTTTTTTTTTTTTTTAAGATCTCTGTTTTCTTTTGCTTCTCACTGGAGCTAGAATCTCATTTTGCACTGTGTTACCTGCCATATTTCTGAAATAAGTTATTTATAATTGCTGTCTAAGTTGTTCTTTTATCCTTTACAGTTAGTTGGTGCATACACTACCTGCTCTTAAGGGTCATTGGATGACACCTTTGTCAATAAAATCAGAAGTTTTGTTGCTTTTCCTTCTAGCTTTTGTTATAGTTGTTTCACTGTTGTTTCAATTTTCCTTCCTGAAATGTAAAATTCTTTTTAAAAGTCTCTCTTTTCTTTGTTGGTTTGTCTTCCAAATGGGAGGATATTTCCAAACTGCAAATATTCGATATTTGTCCTTATTTCTTTCTTGAGGACCTTATACTTTATGTCTCAAGGAAGATACTTATGTTCATGTTTCTTTTGTAGATCTTTCTTTTCTGTAAACATTCTGATTTTCTAGCTCCTTTATCCATTTATTTAAAAGTATTTATTAGCTTCTTAAAATGTATGGAAGCACTAAAAGCATTTTTAATAAATTGTTATTTCTGTCAGACAAACTTAAGTATAAATACTAAAGAGGCAACATAATATAGTTGTTAAGAGCATAACTTTTTTCCCATTTGCGTGGGTTCAAGTCCCAGCTCTGCCACCTAATGGTTGGGTGAACTTGGCAAGTTCCTTAACTTCTGTGATCCATAAAATGGATCAATAATAATGTGTACGTCACAGAGCTGTTATGAGACTAATTAATTACATTAGTAATTACGTGAGTAGCCATTATATATTAGTGTTTGTTCAATAAATATTTTACCAGTTAGACTTCATAGTCTCTGAGTCTAGATTTTATGTTTTTAACATCTTATTACAGGAAGTAGAACGTAGATTCTAGTGAAGTGCTTCTCAAGGAGTGATCCATGGGCTACTGAACACTTCTCTTTGTGAAATCTTTAAAATCTACTAGCTAAATTCAGCAATGTAGTTAGTGATGAGAGCTTGATTTACATTCTGGTCTAGTTCCTTATCTCATTCTGGATTAGTGACACATAGCTTGTACATCACCTGCCATAAGTAACATTGTCTTAATGAAAGCAAAACCTATTTCCACTGTAATATCTCACCGTCATCTTATAATAAATATATGCAGCCTCATTATCTGTTTTTAAAATCAAATTACCTTTTTGTCTTCTGCACAACCTATTCTTCCTATTGTTCATGCACCCGAGTCATGAGCTCCTCTGCCTGTCAATTTGTGAGAAATCTTTTTTAGAATGCTTTCTTAACATTCTTCCCTTCATTTCTTTTCTATTCCATCCTAGTCTTGCTCTTGTTAACTTCTAGTTGGTTATGATTTGTTTCCTAATAGGCTTCTGCTTTCTGTTTTCTTTCACCAAGCCTCTCTTGAACACAACAGATAAAACTGTTCCCTCATTGCCGTGCTAACTGTTGAGTGGTGCTGGTTCTATAACAGGATGAAAAAGTTCGGTGCAGTTTGTTCTGCACGGGTCTCTGTGAGAAGGATCATTGGAAGAAGTGAACAGTGGATAATAAATAATGTTACATAGAGCTAAAGTCTCAGAGAGTGAAGCAACCAAAGTCTATCCCTAATCTTATATTTTGACAAATCAGGAAATTGATATTAGATAAAAAGGGAACAAAGGGCAATTCTGAGTAGACAGTGCAAATCTTAGAAAAATGTTGATGAAAGCCTAAAAGAGGTTTCTGTCCAAACTGCATTTGCCAGTTTAGATTTTTAGCGTTCATGCTATTAAAATAATTTAGTAAGATGCTATGCAAACCCTTCTTGGCCTAATTATATACAAAATACAAAATATTTAGTCAGCCACTATTTCCCCTCACAATTATGGATTAATGTAATCTATTATTAGAAGAGCAATTTATACTTGTGGGCCAAGTGGTAGTCTAAAGTGCTATTGGAAATCCTGCCTTCCACACATAGAAAGGCTGAAAACAGTAAAATAAAAATAGCTACAGGGAGAAATGTACAGGTGCCATAGGCCATGACGAAAAATAAATTTAGGAAAGCAAAGTGGAGTTGAAGCCAGGGAGCTCACAGGAGCATAAACATTGCTATCTTGATTTTATTTTTTTTTATTTTAATCAAAAAAGATTTTTTTTTTATTTTAGAGAGTGAGCGAGTAGGGGAGAAGGGCAAAGGGAGAGAGAGAGAGAGGGAGTGAGTCTAAGCAGGCTCTGTACTTAGCATGGAGCCCCATGTGGGGCTCAATTTCACGACTCTGGGATCATGAGCTGAGCTGAAACTGAGCCACTCGGGCACCCCTGCTATTTTGATTTTTGAGAGCATTTTCATGTCCCTCAAATTTAGAAGTGGCAGGATGAGCTAAGGCCATAGTAAGCTGGAACCTAGTACTTCACATGAAGCCCAGAGTAACCAAGGGTGGCTTAATAGGAACGAGGAACTAGAAAAACTTAGCCTGGTGTCAAGAGAATAAAACAAAGAATGCCAAGATCATGTCTGGAAATGGTACCCACAAGAAATTGAAAGCCCGTCTTGATTCCCAGCGTGGGTGTGTCTAGATATAGCCATCCTCAAGTGATTGTGTACCACAGGGTCTCCTAGCCTGAGAGGATATTAAAAACACTTGTAGAGATAAAAGCTAAGGCAAGAATGCAACACTTTGTCAAAAGAAGCAAAATAAAATCATAGAAAAAAATACTGTAATTGAAACTGAGGTCAGTGGATGGATTAAGAATCAGACCAGATATAGATGACTAGAGACTCAAAACTTGTAGAGACCTGAAGAAACGATCTAGAATACAACACTAGAAGGAGGAAAGAAACTGGAAAATAGGAAAGAAAATTAGAGAAAATGATTCACAACAAATGTCTTAAGTTTAGTACAAAATCGGAACAGGTTTTGAGTTTACCTCACTAGGATGCTGTGTAGGAAAATGTCTTTAAAAAGAAAAAAATCTCCAGAATGAACTACATTTATAAATTTTTGATAATTGTAAACAGTAAAGAGACTTGCCAGAAGTCCATGAATTGTAGTTCTTGGCTTTTGCTTTCTGTTTGGTGGGAGAGATATTAATTGAAATACAATTGAATAGTGAAAGCTAGTATCAAAGGTTGTTATTTTATATGTTACTTTTCTTTTATTAAATATGTAGAGAATAATGTTACATTATGAGGCGGTAGTGTGGTGTCATACTAAGAATAGGTACAAGCTCTTGAGGAAGTGAGTCGAAGTAGGTAGGTATCACTGTGTGGCTAGTAGTGTCATCATAAACTTGTAATGTGAATGTGAGTCCAGAGGATGGGAGTCTTTTATCCTTTGGTGACATCCTTTTGTCTCAGTCTGACATTTCAAATTCTTCTTCACTTCATGTTCTTTTGTTTGTTTTTGTTCTTCATCTTCCTCTTCTGTGTGTGTTTTGCTCCTCTTCATTTTGTTTGAAATGACTAGTATATGCTGACTATGACCCATATGCTGTGGCAGGCGTTTGTAATGATCATGGCAAGACATACGCGTTATATGCTATCACTGTTCACCGGCGTGGTCTTAACAGCGAGGAGATGTGGAAAACCTATCGCCGTTACAGCGACTTTCATGACTTCCACATGAGGATCACTGAACAGGTAATCCTCCAATGAACGTACATTTTCGAGTTTGTGCATTTTTTGTTGTTTCCTGATTTGATATTTGATTCTAAATAGCTCTGAGGATGCTAAGATAATGAGCAGAGCCAAAGGAAGTAAGGTAAGAATTTTTGTATAGTCAGTATAATGTTAGAATGATTAGGAGCATTTAACCAGTAAATCAGTCTTAAACCAGTTATAACCATTGTAGACTAGTGACAAAATATCAGTGGTCTGCTTTGGAAAATTATAATGAATGTATCTTTATAACTTTGTGTGTGTGTGTGTGTGTGTGTGTGTGTGTGTGTGTGTGTGTGTGTGTGTTGTGCTTTGCAAGAGGTTTTTGGGATTTGGGTTTGGTTTAAGATATGGAGGAGTATCACTGTAGGGCGTTTTGTGTTTTTATTTTGGACAATATAATCCAGAGCTATAGTTATTTTAAATAGTATCCTTACCCAATAGTGTAACAGTTAAATCCTTGGTCTATTAAGTTGTTTTAAGAACCACAACCTAAATTAAGTTTAACATTAGCCAATTAATGTTTTAATTCTTACTAAATACATCCCTCTTGTTTTATAGAAGTATGTGGACGCTTAAAGACAACAAATGTAAATGAATTATTTCTCTATTTTACTTTTTATTAAATACTTTTTTCCTTAACTTAAAAAAAAAATAGATCATCATCACATGAATTGGAATATGTGATCTATGGAATGTAACTTTTGAGAATCTGTGATTTCATTCAAAGTTTTTTAACTATACATGCTGGTTTTAAACCAGTAAAAATACTGATAATTAATGGTGACATCTGAATGGACAGAAGCTTTGAAATGACATTGTATTATTTGAGTAATCAGAAAATATCTTTTTTCAGTTAAGATAATGGAAAAAATATGGTTGGCACCATGATCATTTCATTAAAATACTCTGTGAATAGAGTGAGATAAACAATTAATAGCTTAAAAGTGATTAAAACCAGATTAGGGTTGACTCCAGAAGCCCATATGAAAAATACTATTTTAAATTATATTCATAAGGAAATTAACAACTTTGGACATGTCTATTCTTCTGTTTTCGTTGTCTTGGTTTGTTTCTTCAGCTTAGATTGATTTTTTTGCAGAGGTGAAAGAATTTTCTGTCCCACATTGATGAAATAATTGCTTTAATTTTATAAATATTACCTATTTTAGAGTCTAAAATCCCACAGCTTATATTATCTTTCTTCCCATCCTCATATATCAACCAAACCTGATAAATTTTAAAATAATTTGAATTGCTAAGTAGTTTTATTTACTTGGAAATCAATGGAAATTTGGAATAATGTGAAATTTTCTTTGTTTGAATAGTGTTAACTTTTTACTATTAAGAGGAATAATAACTGCATAATTTAAATATTCTAGGCAAGGACTGTAAATATCATGTTTATGTTTACATATTGACAATTATAAGTGAAGAACATACTTAAAAAAAAAAACCTTTATTAATAGAACAGTCCATACAGAAATTTCCTTTTACAATACAGCAAAAATTCAATGAAATTAATAAAGTGAATTCATTTTTATTTTTTATTACTTTTTTTTTTTTTTTTTTTTTTTAACATTTATTTATTTGAGAGACAGAGCACAAATGGGGGAGTGGCAGAGAGAGAAGAAGACAGAATCTGAAGCAGGCTCCAGGCTGTTAGCTATCAGCACAGAGCCTGATGCAGGGCTTGAATCCACAAACTGTGAGATCATGACCTGAGCCAAAGTCGGTTAACAACTGAGCTACCCAGGTGCCCCAAGAGAAGTCATTTGTAAAAGGGCTCAGTGCAGGCAAAGTGCATGTGTTTTGACTTTGTGTTTCTTATCAAGTCACAGTAGTGTATGATTACTTAGATTGCTCACAGAGCTTAAGAATTTAAAAACAAAGCTTCTAAGTGAAAATGTAGCTTTAAGGAAAATGCTAAACATTTGTAAATAAGACCCAGGCTATTCGCCTTTTAGCTCTGCCTTATCTATATTTTTTTTTTAATTTTTTTTTTTTTTTTTTTTTTTTACATTTATTTATTTTTGAGACAGAGAGAGACAGAGCATGAACGGGGGAGGGTCAGAGAGAGGGAGACACAGAATCTGAAACAGGCTCCAGGCTCTGAGCTGTCAGCACAGAGCCCGACGCGGGGCTCGAACTCACGGACCGTGAGATCATGACCTGAGCCGAAGTTGGCTGCTTAACCGACTGAGCCACCCAGGCGCCCCTGCCTTATCTATATTTTTAAACTCAAATCTCTCATAAAACAGCAGAAGAAAAATGCAGTGATTCATAGTAATTCATCAGTTGGTAACAGTACAACCTATTGACACAAATAAATTTTAACTCCATAGAGCTCTTCAAGTGTTAACATTATTTTAAAACAGGTTTTGTTTTCTTAACTTTGTGATGTAAGCTTTTCCAGTCTAAATATACTATCATTTTCTTTACAGATGTTTTTAGGCTCATTGGATGTTTTATTGATAAAGATTTATAAAATTGAAAGAAAATAATTAATATTAAATATCACGTTATTTTAGAAATGGCCTGAACTATGCATTTATTCAGCATATATATGTGTATATACACATATGCATGTGTATATACACATATATATATATGTATATGTGTATATATATATGTATATATACATATACACATGTGTATATACGTATATACACATACACACACACTGAGTTTTTTCTGTGTGCCTGGTACTGTTCTCAGTGCTCAGAATACAACAGTGAACAAGACAGACCTAGTCTTTGCCTCTGGGAGTCTACATTCTAGTAGACACTGTGCAATTGTATTATATTGAGTGAATTGTATATTAGCACAGATAAAATACTAGTGATTTAAATATTAAGTATGCTTTAAGGTAACTGAGTAAAAGTATTTATGTGCTTGGATATAAACAAATTTTGAATCCTTGTAACGTTTAAAAAATATTTTAAAAATATTTAAAAAATAATGGGGGGCACCTGGCTGGCTCAGTCATTAAGTGGCCAACTTCAGCTCAGGTCATGATCTCACCATTCATGGGTTTGAGCCTCATGTCAGGCTCTGTGCTGACAGCTCAGAGCTTGGAACCTGCTTCAGATTCTGTGTCTCCCTCTCTCTCTGCTGCTTTCCCATTCACACTCTGTCTGTCTCTCAAAAATAAATATTAAAAAAAAAATACATTCATGAATTTTTGCAGAGAGAATTATATTACCTTTCGGGGAATGGGCTCCCTTTACCTTGTATTTAAATATAATCTTTAAAATACCACGATTATAGTAAGTTTAAATTAGAGTATAAAATTTCCCCATTTTTCTTTTTATAATAGCCATATTTGAGAAAACTATCAGTCCTATATGCTTCTGTTCTAGACAGTTTAAAAAGGAGTTTGATAATCTCGGCTTTAAGAAAATAACTATTTTTGTGGCATTTAATTTATTTCTTTTTATTAACAACATTTAATAATTTAAAGTTTCTGAAATTAAAAAAATTTCTTTTTAATGTTTATTTTTGACAGAGAGAGAGAGAGCAAGTAGAGGAGGGGCAGAGAGAGAGGGAGACACAGAATCGGAATCAGGCTCCAGACTCAGCCGTCAGCACAGAGCTCGATGTGATGCTTGAACTCACAAACCACAAGGTCATAACCTGAGCTGAAGTCAGACACTTAACCAACTGAGCCTCTCAGTTACCCCCAAAATAAATTGTTATTTTATTGCATACTGTTATATTCCCTTGATGTATTAATTTGCCAGGGCTATCATAACAAAATACCACAGACTAAGTGGCTTAAACAATAAAAATAATTTTCTTGCAGTTCTGGAGGTTAGAAGTCCAACATCAAGGTGTTGGTAAATTTGTTTTTTTCCTGAAATATCTCTCTTTGGCTGTCAAATGGATGCCTTTCTTAATATGGCCTCACATGGCCTTTTCTGTGTTTGCTCACGTCCCTGGTGTCTCTTTTCTCTTTGCGTGTTCAGATTTCCTCCTCTTATAATGATACCAGTCATATTAGATTACACCCACCCTGAGGGCTTTGTTTTACTTAATTCCCTCTCTGAAGTCCCTGTCTGCAAATATAACCCCATTCTGAAGTACTAGGGGTTAAAAACTCAGCATCTGAACTTGGGAGCGCAGTACACTTCACCCATAACGTACTTGTAATACTAGAATAAAGTATGTATTCTGTAAAATTAAATCAGTAGTTTAGGAGAGGTGGGTGGCCAACATGGCGGAGACGTAGGGGAATCTGTACTTCCCACGTCTCTCAAACAAAGAAGGGCTGAAGCCAAAGGACTTTGAACCCCAAGAGTCTGGGAGGAAAAGAAACTAAGTTTACCAGGGAGAAACCAGGACAACCTGAGGGGCCATAGGGCCATTTCAAGGAAAAAATTAAACCACACCTGGTGGAGGGTCCAAAACATCATTATGAGTAGGGAAATAAAATAACCAAAGTCACAACAACAGAGAGAAAGTAACACTCTCCACAAAACACTTCCTGAAGGGCCAGACCCTGGACAGTGTATGACCCCCTTTAACATAGCAGTGCTCGCAGATGTAGAGCACACATGACAAGCTTTTAAAACTCATAAGGGACAGAAAACTAGCCAAAATAATGCAATGGAAGAATTCTCATCAAATTCCAGGAAGAAATGACAGCTAAAAAATTGATCAAAACAGATACAAGCAACATAACTGAACAAGAATTTAGGAATCTATTGCCACAGAGATCAAGAGTTATCATGAATTTAAAAAGTGCTATAATGAGGTGCAAAATAAAATGGAGGTGGCCACAGTGTGAACTGAAGAGACAGAGGGGAGAATAGATGAATTAGAAGATAAAATTATGGAAAAAGAGAAAAAAAATCTAGGATTATGAGGGGAGAATTAGAGAACTAAGTGATTCAATGAAACGGAACAATGACTGTATCATAGGAATTCCAGAAGAAGAGAGAGAAAGGGGCTGAAGGTGTACTTGAACAAATCGTAACTGAGAATGTCCCAATGTGGGGAAGGAAACAGGCATTGAAATCCAAGAGGCACAGAGAACTCCCTTCAGATGTAACTTGAATCAATCTTCTGTACCACATATCATAGGGAAACTGGCAAAATACAAGGATAAAGAGAGGATTCTGATAAACAGGCCTTAACATACAAGGGTAGACACATAAGGGTAGTAGCAGACCTATCCACTGAAAGTTGGCAGACCAGAAAGGAGTGGCAGGAAATTTTCAGTGTGATGAACAGGAAAAATATGCAGCCAAGAATCCTTTGTCCAGCAAGCCTGTCATTCAGAATAGAAGGAGAGAATGATTTTCCCAAACAAAAACTGAAAGAATTCATCACCAATAAACCAGCCGTACAAAAGATCCTAAAGGGGATTCTGTGAGTGAAATGTTGCAAGGACCACAAAGTACCAGAGACATCACTACAAGCATGAAACCTGCAGATAACACAATGACTCTAAACCCATATCTTTAATAACACTGAATGCAAGTATACTAAATGCTGCAATCAAAAGACATAGCGTATCAGAATGGATAAAGAAACAAGACCCATCTATTTGCTGTCTACAAGAGACTCATTTTAGGGGCGCCTGGGTGGCTCAGTTGGTTGAGCGTCCGACTTCAGCTCAGGTCACGATCTCGCGGTCCGCGAGTTCGAGCCCCGCGTCGGGCTCTGGGCTGATGGCTCAGAGCCTGGAGCCTGCTTCCCATTCTGTGTCTCCCTCTCTCTCTGCCCCTCCCCCGTTCATGCTGTGTCTCTCTCTGTCTCAAAAAAAATAATAAACGTTAAAAAAAAAATAATTTTTAAGAGACTCATTTTAGATCTGAGGACACCTTCAGATTGAAAGTGAGGGGATGGAGAGCTATCTATCCTAGTGAAAATCAAAAGAAAGCTGGAGTAGCCATACTTATATCAGACAAACTGGACTTTAAAAAAGGTTGTAACAAGAGGTGAAGGGCATTATATAATTACTGGGTCTATCCATCAGGAAGAGCTAACAAATATAAATGTCTATGCACCGAATTCAGGAGCACCCAAATATGTAAAACAATTAATCACAAACATAAGCAACCTTATTGATAAGAATGTGGTAATTGCAGGGGACTTTAATACTCCACTTACAGCACTGGACAGATCATCTAGACAGAGAATCTGTAAAGAAACAATGGCCCTGAACGATACATTGGACCAGATGGACTTGACAGATACATTTAGAACCCTGTATCCCAAAGCAGCAGAATATACTTTCTTCTCGAGTGCACATGGCACATTCTCCAAGACAGACCACATAATGGGTCACAAAACAGCCCTCAGTAAATATAAAAGAATTGAGATCATACCATGCGCACTTTGAGATCTCAATGCTAGGAAACTTGAAATCAACCTGAGGAAAAAGTCTGGAAAAGCTACAGAAGCATGGAGGTTAAAGAACATCCTGCTAAAGAACGAATAGGTCAACCAGGCAATTAGAGAAGAAATTAAAAAATATATGGAAACAAATGCAAATGAAAATACAACAATCCAAACCCTTTTGGATGCAGCAAAAGCAGTCCTAAGAGGAAAATACATTGCAATCCAGGCCCATCTTGAGAAATAAGAAAGATCCCAAATACAGAATCTATCAGCACACCTAAAGGAACTAGAAGCAGAACAACAAAGACACCCCAAACCTAGCAGAAGAAGAGAAATAATAAAGATCAGAGCAGAAATGAACAATATAGAATCACAAAAACAAAACAAAACAGTAGAACAGATCAATTAAACCAAGAGTTGGTTTTTTGAAAAGATAAACATAATTAATAAACCTCTAGCCAGGCTTCACAAAAAGAAAAGAGAGAGGACCCAAATAGATAAAATCACAATTGAAAATGGATTTATTACAACCAATCCCTTAGAAATACAAGCAATTACCAAGGAATACTATGAAAAATTATATGCCAACAAACCGGACAACCTGGAAGAAATTGGACAAATTCCTAAACACCCATACAGTACCAAAACTCAAACGGGAAGAAATAGAAAATTTGAACAGACCCATAACTAGTGAAGAAATTGAATCACTTACCAAAAATCTCCCAACAAATAAGAGTCCTGGACCAGATGACTTCCCAGGGGAATTCTACCAGACATTTAAAGCAGAGTTAATATCTGCTTTATATTTTATATATTATATATTATATATTATATATTAATATATTATACATATTATTATATATATATAATTATACATAATAATATATATAATATAATAATATATTATATATATTATTAATATCTGCTAATATTCTCAAGCTGTTCCAAAAAATAGAAATGGATGGAAAGCTTCCTGACTCATTCTATGAAGCCAGCATTACTTTGATTCCCAAACCAGACAGAGACCCCATAAAAAAGGAGACCTACAGGCCAATATCCCGGATGAATATGGATGCCAAGATTCTCAACAAGATACTAGCAAATCGAATTCAACAGCATATAAAAAGAATTACTCACCATGATCAAGTGGGGTTCATTCCTGGGCTGCAGGGCTGGTTCAACATTCACAAATCAATCAATGTGATACATCACATTAATAAAAGAAAAGAACCATATCATTCTGTCAATAGATGCAAAAAAGTATTTGACAAAATACAGCATCCTTTCTTGATAAAAATCGTCAAGAAAGTCGGGATAGAAACATCATAAAAGCCATTTATGCTGGGGTGCCTGGGTGGCTCGGTTGGGCAACCGACTTCGGCTCGGGTCACGATCTTGCAGTCTGTGAGTTCAAGCCCCATGTTGGGCTCTGTGCTGACAGCTCAGAGCCTGGAGCCTGCTTCAGATTCTGTGTCTCCCCCTCTCTCTACCCCTCCCCTCCTCACGCTCTGTGTCTCTCAATAATAAATAAATGTTAAAGAAAAAAAAATTAAAAACATTTATGAAAAGCCCACAGCTAATATCATCCTCAGTGGGGAAAACTGAGAGCTTTCCCCCTGAGATCAGGAACGTGACAGGGATGTCCACTCTCACCACTGTTGTTTAACATAGTGTTGGAAGTCCTAACATCAAAAATCAGACAACAAAATGAAAAGGCATCAAAATTGGGAAAGATGAAGTCAAACTTTTCACCTTTCGCAGACAACATGATACTCTACGTGGAAAACCTGACAGATTCCACCAAAAGTCTGCTAGAACTGATACCATGAATTCAGCAAAGTCTCAGGGTACAAAATCAATGTACAGAAATTGGTTGCATTTTTATACACCCATAATTAAGCAACAGAAAGAGAAATAAAGACACTGATCCCATTGACAGTTGCACCAAGAACCATAGAATACCTTGGAATAAACCTAACCAAAGATGTAAAAGATCTGTATGCTGAAAACTATAGAAAGCTTATGAAGGAAATTGAAGAAGACACAAAGAAATGGGAAAACATTCCATCCTCATGGATTGGAAGAATAAATATTGTTAAAATGTCAATACTACCCAAAGCAATCTACACATTCAGTGCAATCCCAATCAAAATTGCACCAGCATTCTTTTCAAAGCTAGAACAAACAATCCTAAGATTTGTATGGATCCACAAAAGACCCCAAATAGACAAAGTAATATTGAAGAGGAAAACCAAAGTGGGAGGCATCACAATCCCAGACTTTAGCCTCTACTACAAAGCTGTTATCATCAAGACCATATAGTATTGGCACAAAAAGAGACACATAGACCAGTGGAATAGAATAGAGACTCCAGAATTGGACCCACAAATGTATGGCTAACTAATCTTTGACAAAGTAGCAAAGAGTGTCCAATGGAAAAAAGACAGCCTCTTTAGCAAATAGTGCTGGGAGAACTTGACAGCAACACGGGGAAGAATGAAACTAGACCACTTCCTTGCACCATACACAAAAATAAACTGAAAATGGATAAAGGACCTAAATGTGAGACAGGAAACCATCAAAACCCTAGAGGAGAAAGCAGGAAAAAACCTCTTTTATCTTAGCCACTGCAGGTTCTTACTCGAGACATCTTCAAAGGTAAGGGAATTAAAAGCAAAAATGAACTGTTGGGACCTCATGATGATAAAAAGCTTCTGCACTGCAAGAGAAACAGTCAACAAAACTAAAAGGCAACTGACAGAATGGGAAAAGATATTTGCAAATGACATACTGGATAAAGGGCTGGTATCCAAAATCTATAAAGAACTCACCAAACTCCACACCCAAAAAACAGATAATCCAGTGAAGAAATGGGCAGAAGACATGAATAGAGTCTTTTCCAAAGAAGACATCCAGATGGTCAACAGACACATGAAAAGGTGCTCAACGTCACTCCTCATCAGGGAAATACAAATCAAAACCACACTGAGATACCACCTCACAGCAGTCAGAGTGGCTAAAATGAACAAATCAGGAGACTATAGATGCTGGCGAGTATGTGGAGAAATGGGAACCCTCTTGCACTGTTGGTGGGAATGCAAACTGGTGCAGCCACTCTGGAAAACAGTGTGGAGTTTCCTCAAAAAATTAAAAATAGATCTACCCTATGACCCAGCAATAGCACTGCTAGGAATTTACCCAAGGGATACAGGAGTGCTGATGCATAGGGACACATATACCCCAATGTTTATAGCAGCACTTTCAACAATAGCTAAATTAGAGAAAGAGCCTAAATGTCCATCAGCTGACGAACAGATAAAGAAGATGTGGTTTATATGTATAATGGAATACTATGTAGCAATGAGAAAGAATGAAATATGGCCTTTTGTAGCAATGTGGATGGAACTGGAGAGTGTTATCCTAAGTGAAATAAATCACGCAGAGAAAGATACCATATGTTTTCACTCATAGGTGGATCTTGAGACACTGAACAGAAGACCATGGGGGAGGGGAGGGGGGAAAAAAAAGTTACAGGGAGGGAGGCAAACCATAAGAGACTCTTGGATACTGAGAGCAAACTAAGGATTGCTGAGAGGTTGGGGGAGAGGGGAAAGTGGGTGATGGGCATTGAGGAGGGAACTTGTTGGGCTGAGCACTGGGTGTTATATGGAAACCAATTTGACAATAAATTATATTAAAAATAAATCAGTAGTTTAGGATAATGTAGATAAGTAATATTCTGGAAAATTAAATATTTTTAGGACACCTTGAAAAAATAAATTTATTTCCATAAGGTATGATTTAAAAAAAAAAAAAAAATTCTTAAAACCAGGAGCTCTCCACTGGACATTTGATCTAATGAGGACCTATTTTAATACTGTTGTGGCCAAACAAATTTATGAATATCACTCCAGCATAACATTTTCCCTGTAAATTGCATGTTTCCTTTTTTTGTTTTTGTTGTTGTTGATTTTTTTTGGGGGGGGGTTGCCTTTGTTGAGGCAAAAGAGTTGCCTTTACCTTTCATGTATAACATACAATGAACTTATTCACATTATAGTGTCAAGCAACTATCTGATTTGCCATTCCATTTATAAATTTATCAGAATGGGATACCTGAGTGACTCAGTCGGTTGAGGCTGATCATCTGACTTTAGCTCAGGTCATGAACTCACGGCTCGTGGGTTCGAGCCCTGCATATACTCACTACTGTCAGCCTGTCAGCGCAGAGCCTGCTTTGAATCCTCTGTTCCCCTCTCTCTGCCCCTCCCCCACTTGCACTCCCAAAAATAAATAAATATTGAAAAATAAAATAAATTATCTGAATCTTTCAGTTTGGAGATATAAATCATCCTGCATCTTTTCATTCCCTCTTTAATCTCTGCACCAGGAATGAATTTTCTCTATAGATCCATTATTGTTGATGTTTTTAAACAAAGAATGGTTTTAGAAAGTTTATTTCACTTCAGGACGTGTATCACATGGGAAAGACACTAAGATTGCTTGAAATTTCAATTACTAGACTGCTGGCCAGGCTTAGTCACTAGCTAAATGACTTTGCTCTTACACTCTGTTAGCCCCTGGTACAGTTAAAATTTGTGCTTTAGCAAGGCACAGCAGAGTACTGTATATGTGGATCTTTGAAGGTGTGCCTAAATGTTAAGTCTATAAATGCTAGACTTAGAGCATGTATACTTTGTGTTTGTGTCCTTATAAAGATAAGATACATATTAATGGCTCTTAGACTTTTTCTTAGTAATCTGTGAGTTCATTTCTCATGTGTTTGGTGGGGAAGAAGTGTCAGTGTTACACTATAATTGTTTATATACAGAGTTGTAGTATAATTGCAATCTGTATTTTGAAATTACCTTTTGTTTTTAATAGCTATTACAATGATTAACTGATTTAAAGTCATTAATAGTAAAAAAGATTTGTTAGATTTCTTAAAGAGCCAGAAACTCATGGATCTTTGATCATTAAAAATATATTTGCTAGGGCGCCTGGGTGGCTCAGTCGGTTAAGCGTCCGACTTCGGCTCAGGTCACGATCTCGCGGTCCGTGAGTTCGAGCCCTGCGTCAGGCTCTAGGCTGACGGCTCAGAGCCTGGAGCCTGTTTCCGATTCTGTTTCTCCCTCTCTCTCTGCCCCTCCCCCGTTCATGCTCTGTCTCTCTCTGTCTCAAAAATAAATAAACGTTAAAAAAAATAAAAATAAAAATAAATAAAAATATATTTGCTAATACTTTATTCGTAAGTCAAAATGTTAAAGAAAACACTTCTAAAACCTTTTAGTATTGATAATTCTGAACAAAATCGGGAGTTTTAAAATGAAATCCCATGTGGACATCACCCATCTTTATTAGTTATTCATGTTTGTCATTCTTAATTGAAAATACTCCTTTATTAATAAATAGCATTACTACTGTGTTTTGGACATATTTTCTTATTTTTGCTTAGTATAATGCATTGCAAAAGAATCTGTTAAAGATGCTTTTGATAAATAGAGGATTGTTATTTGGAAAATACTTTTTTTCTATAAAATTAAAATTGTTGAATGTATTTTATCTTCTAGTTTGAAAATCTGTCAAGCATATTGAAGCTTCCTGGTAAAAAGACGTTTAATAATATGGATAGAGATTTTTTAGAAAAGAGAAAAAAGGATCTAAATGCATATTTGCAGGTAAGTCCTTGTTTATTGTTACTCATGGATTTTTATTTTAATATAGCGTATAGATATAGTAGATTTTTCTTTATTAAGTAATGTTTTAATATAATAGTGGAATAGAATACCACCTTTGAGTAGCATGTCCAATGTGACATGCAGTCTGCTCAGTAATTTATCAACATTATTTCTCTGTTTATTGACAAAGAAGTTTTCTGGACACTGAGTGATCAGGATTTTGTGTGTTCAGGGTTAGATGCATACACCTATCTTTTCTACATTACTGTAAAGTCTAGGTGTTTGATGGTACATGAAACAGTTTAATGTTGCCAATTCAGTGGATAGTAGCTCTTCAAGGTGTATCCAAAGCTAGCAGATTTTCATTCCTGATAAATGCTTCCTATGGTCCATAATGAGTCTAAGGCTTCTAAAATTGTAGGATAGTTCAAGAGAGGAATAGATTCAAGGGACTGTTTCTGACATGTAGTATTTTAGATTTACAGATTTCTGTCATGAAATAACAAAATTTGTCTCACAAGTTACTTACCTCATGAGCTGTTAGGACTCCCCGAAGTAACTTTGTTTTAGACATGGGTACCCAGATGCCAGATATAATAATGATACTACATTATAGTTCTTTATTCCAATGAATAATTTGCAAAGGTTTACTAGTAGACCCAGCCTCAGCCCAGGTATATAATGTTCTATTGTTTAGATCCCCACTCCATCCTCTAGAACAAGGACCAGCAAATGGCAGACTGCAGACCAAATCTAGCTCACCACATGTTTTATTAAGTTTTATTAGAAAACAGCTATCCATTTAGTTTATTATCGTCTGTTACTGCTTTTACATTACTACAGCAGAGTTGAGTAGTTTCAGCAAACACAGTGGGCCACAAACCTGAAATAATTACTATATGAACCTTTATGAAAGGTTTACTGACCCTGCCTTAGTATGTAGTGAAACTTAGCTAATGCTATACTGGATATTTTGTTGGGAAAGTTTCTCTCTCTCTTACACATTTATAAAAGCATTTATAAGTTCAGTTTGGTTTATTTATAACCATAATTGTAATTCCATGGCATTATTATTTCCTGAAAGGATAGTAAAAACATATAATCTCTTACTATTTACCTTTGTCTTCTGACTTAAAACTGAACATCAGAAATGATTGATATGACTCTTGTCAAACATTTTGATTTTTTTAATGTACTAGCTTTAATTGTGTAAAAATCTATATCAATTATTAGATATAGAAGATAACTACCTTCTTCCAAGTCTGGCTCCTTAAATGAATCTTTTAAAAGTGGCTGTACCGTATATATTGTATCTAATGAACTCAATGTATGTCAAAACCTTCCACTGAAGGAACTAAGTAGTAGGTTATGTCATTAACAGTTGTGAAGGCTGTATTTTGTTTTCGTGCTTCTTTATGATGCTTCAGAGTTTTTATTTGGATTATTTTATGTACTTTCTATTAATATTAACATTAGAATTAGAATGTGAATAACATAATAGTTTACTGTTGTGGATCTTTATAGTGTAAACTGTAAAGCCTGAAAATGGACTACTGGAGTCTCCCCTTATCCATGGTTTTACTTTCTGTGGTTTGTTATCTATGGCCAGCTGTGGTCTAGAAGCAGAGATCGTCCTTCTGACGAATTGTCAGAAGGTCATTAGTAGCCTGATACTATGTCACACGCATATTGTCATTCACTTCACCTCATCTAATCATGTAGGCATTTTATCATCTCTTACCATCACAAGAAGGATGGGGACAGTAAGATATTTTGAGAGAGAGACCACATTCACACAACTTTTGTTAGAGTTTATTAGAATTGTTCTATTTTTAGCTGTTGGTAATCTCTTACT
The DNA here is from genome assembly GCF_028018385.1 of Neofelis nebulosa. Classification (NCBI taxonomy): domain Eukaryota; kingdom Metazoa; phylum Chordata; class Mammalia; order Carnivora; family Felidae; genus Neofelis; species Neofelis nebulosa. The sequence continues at coordinate 59,121,616 of NC_080785.1, forward strand.
GTGCCTGATTTATAAGTTAAACTTTATCACAGGTATGGAGAGGGAGGACTACTGTGGTAAATCCATTCAGACAGCTTTGACATTAGATGCACTGAAAGTCAAAAATAGCACAATGAGAAAAATAGGCACCAAACTGTTAATGATAATAGAATTATTGATGACTTTATTTATAAACTGTATATTTGTGTTTTTTAAAGCACAGAATTAAAATTCTGTATATTCTTAACTTTCTAGCAGATAAAATTATAGACAGGAGTAAATTTCCAGTACCATATCAATACAAGATACCATTTTTTTCCTGTTAGTTACTACTAACTCCTGAAATGATGAAAGCATCCCCAGCTTTGGCTCACTATGTGTATGATTTCCTTGAGAACAAAGCCTACAGTAAAGGGAAAGGGGATTTTGCTCGCAAGGTAAGCAGACTATTACACTGGTTTTCTTTATAGGTCCGTTTTCATACTTTCTTTTTAAATAAAACAAAATAAATTTGTATATGTATGTTTTAAAACCAGAAAATTTTCTTAAATACTTCGTAGCATGTTTATCTTCTATGCTTTAGTAAACTTACTATTGATAGTTATTCCTAATAAGTATAAACTCCTGTTTTTACATGTAGATTAAAGTCTAACAGGAGCTTGAAAAAAAGAAAAAAGATTTTTTGAAATAATGCAATAAGGAAGGTTTACCTGAGATAGGTCACAAGCTTTTCAATAACTTGAGAAGGAACTTTTACTGGGAGGAAATGTCTTATACATGGAATAAGGGTAAGAAAAAATGTTAAATAGTTTACGTTCCCGAAAGTATTTATGTCCCTTGAGTGAAAACTTTATTATTTTAAATGCCTTTCAAAGAATATGAGCCGTACACTTGGAATTAGATGGTAGGTTAAGACAATAAATGACTACCGAAATTGGGCAAGATTGTTTAGTAGGTGAGAATACAGACTTTGGAATTAGTCTTTGGTTTAACTCCTTACTCTCCCATTTACTAGCTATGACTTGGAATATGTTACTTCACCTTTTGGTCCTTTAGTTTTCTCAAGTAATGAAGACGTTCTCATTTTGAAGCGTTGTACGAATCAAATGTGGTACTCCTTGTGTTATAGCACCTGGTACATCAGTAACCTCGGAATGAATGTTGGTTCTTAGTAGTAGTAGTGGCAGTAATAACAGGAGAAGTCACAGCACTCGGGAAAGCTGGGTGAATAATGTGCAGGAACTCTATATACTCTTGCAACTTTTTAGAAGTCTCAGATTATTTCAAAATGAAAAACAAAACAAAACTCACAACCTCCCTGCCACTCCTTCCCCCCACCCCCACTGAAAAGACTCTTTTTTTTTTTTTTAGAAGATGAAGAAATTGGTACAAAATAAGTAAAAATTAAGCATCAGAACTTTTATGATTAATCTAGGGTGTTGGGTCTTAACGTCCAAGTGGATGTTAAGATTTTTAAGTGGAGTGTTATAATAACAAGCTCCATATTATGTACCTTACAATGTCGGAAGGAGGGGATGTGGTGGGATTGTCTTTGTATTTCATGATTGACATGATTGAGTGGAAATTTCAACTCTGAATAGTTTTATTGTCAGTAGAGATTCCTTCTGGTGTTCTGTCTTTTTGATGTTTACCTTATATGCTCTCTTAAGATTGTATCAATTTTAAGATAAACTAATGAATTGATGACAGTTTTTTTGAGATAAAAGAAACATTACATCAGATCTACCCAATTCTTTTAAAAATTTTTTTGACTTTATTTTTAAGAGAGAATGAGACAGGGGTGCCTGGGTGGCTCAGTCAGTTGAGCGGCCGACTTCAGCTCAGGTCATGATCTCGTGGTCCATGGGTTCGAGCCCCACGTCGGGCTCTGTGCTGACAGCTCGGAGCCTGGAGCCTGTTTCGGATTCTGTGTCTCCCTCTCTCTGACCCTCCCCCGTTCATGCTTTGTCTCTCTCTGTCTCAAAAATAAATAAACGTTAAAAATAAAAAAAAGAGAGAATGAGACAGAGACAGAGACTGAGTGCGAGCAGGAGAGGGGCAGAGAGAGAGGGAGACAAAGAATCTGAGTCTCCAGGCTCTGACAGCAGAGAGCCAGATGTGGGGCTCGAACCCACAGACCGTGAGATCATGACCTGAGCTGAAGTGTGACACTCAACCGACTGAGCCTCCCAGGCTCTCCTACCCAATTCTTTTTTTTTTTTTTTTTAAATCTTTTTTTTTTTTAATTTTTTTTTCAACGTTTTTAATTTATTTTTGGGACAGAGAGAGACAGAGCATGAACGGGGAAGGGGCAGAGAGAGAGGGAGACACACAGAATTGGAAACAGGCTCCAGGCTCCGAGCCATCAGCCCAGAGCCTGACGCGGGGCTCGAACTCACAGACCGCGAGATCGTGACCTGGCTGAAGTCGGACGCTTAACCGACTGCGCCACCCAGGCGCCCCTACCCAATTCTTTTTTATCAACCATAGTAGCGTCTGTGTGTGTGTGTTTGTGTAAAGCACATATATGTTTGTATATCCAAACAGCTATGTGTCACTTTTTAAAAATATTACTACTGGAGTTTAAAGATCCTTCCAAATCATTTCTGGAAATCCTTAGTAACATACATTTTTGATATATCATGTTGGTAATTACCAAGTTCATCTTGACCTCTTTTAATTGGCAAAATAATTTTATGCATGTCAAGAATTAGAGGTTTTTCAGCTACATATCCTTTTTGGCTAAATTATAATTTAATATTTTTTCCTTAATTATATTTCACTGGACATTAAATAGCTATTAGAGAAAATCACCTGCAAGCATTTTATCCGTGGCTCTCAGAGCTTGAGAAATAATACATTATAACACATTAACTTGGTCACACAATTTGTCTAGCCTTGCAAGACATGCAGGCGATTCCTAGGAAGAGATAAGTAACAGTCTTCCTTTATGCACACAGTTATCTTTCTTCCAGTTTATTTTATTTTATTTTTTATTTGTATGTCAGTTATTTATTTATTTATTTATTTATTTATTTATTTATTTATAACATTTATTTATTGTTGAGAGACAGAGAGTGTGAGCAGGGCAGGGCAGAGAGACAGGGAGACACAGAATCTGAAGCAGTTTCCAAGCTGTGAGCTGTCAGCACAGAGCCCGATGTAGGGCTCAAACCCATAAACCGCGAGATCATGACCTGAGTGGAAGTTGAACGCTTAACCGACTGAGCCACCCAGGCTTCCCTATTTTTATTTTAGAAAGAGATAGCATGAGCCACGGAGAGGGGAGAATCTCAAGCAGGCTCCATGCTCAGTGCAGAACCTGACACAAAGCTTAATCCCACAACCCTGAGATCACAACCCAAGCTGAAATCGAGAGTCAGATGCTCAACCGAGTGAGCCACCCAAGCACCCCTCTATCCAGTTTTACATCATGGTATGAGGCATTTTAAGCTATAGTTAGGGATCTAAATTTAAGTTAAAATTAATTTGTGTTGTTACTGATACACATATCTGAAGTGATAACGAATAAGCAACATTTTTGGTAAGTCAGGATACGTGTACATTTATGATGGCAATCCATAATTCACTCCTCTGCTTGGTAATTTACACATTTGTTTGTTTGTTTGTTTGTTTGTTTAAGCATGTTTTAAGAGATATCTTGTTTTTGGAAACCTTGTCATAAGTGATGGACTCTGTTTTTATGCTTCTAAAATTCTGTTTTTTTCAGGATTAGGCATCAGAATCATTTGTGGAGGTTTTTCCATCCCCCTAGTTTATCCATTCCGCACCCCCAACACAGATGCTTGGACTTTACCCTCAGAAATTAAAAAGCAAAAAGGAAGAAGGATAGAAAAATAAGTGGATTCTGTAGGTCAAGGATGGTGCACAGGCAACTATTTATAATTATTAACTAACTCATGATATAGATTTAGGTTCTGTCTTTTAAAAGAGTATCAGTGATAGTTTAGTGTTAAGATAGCATGAGGCTACATATATAAGACCACACAATTTTACACACAAGGGCACATGCACAGAGTGAGTTTCATCTTTTTATCCTTTTTACTTCTGTATCTGTGTACCAGTGGTAGTGTTTTTCAAATCCTTCTTCATCTTTGATTTTTGTCCTTTGGTTCTCCTCTGACTTGTTCTTTTGTGACAGTGTCTCTCCTGAATGTTACATATTCCATCAAGCATATCTGTAGCGCTATTGGCTCAGTTTAATCCAAGGAGTAACTAAAAACTCCCAGTTATTTTACAGTTCTCTTGAAATTCACTTTTTGCTGTTGTTTATTAATAGTACTTATTTTATCTTTTCTAGTTTTTCTTAATGAAAAAATCATGAAAACATTAGAGTAAAGGAATTTTGTCTGCTTGAACTCATCTCTTAACATTGTGCTGTGTTCCTGAAGCAATGGAGTTCGTTTTTTTTTTTCTTTTTCTTTTTCTTTTTTCTTCAGGGAACATAATTTGTTTCTGCAATAGTTTTCATGCGACTCACATTTTCTGGAAAATATTCTTTAGTTTTTTGTATGACTTTGGTTTTCTGTCCCTTTTTTCTTTTTTGTTTCTATTAAAAATCTCAGTACCATATGTAGGCTATTTTGGTTTCTAGATATTTCTCCCTTTCTTAATTGAAATTATCTAACATTTGTACAATCAGAATGTCAATTTTAATGCTTCCTAGCCCTCTGGAGATTATTCCTTTTTATGTTCCTCATCACATTTTCTTTTATACTTCTTCTATTCTGTCTTACTAAAGGATTCCATATTCCCTGTATAGATTTAAACATTATGTAATGTAATCTAAAACTTATTTAAAAAAAAAAAAAAAGATCTTAGTTGTTAATTACTTGAGCTTTCTGCTTATTTTATCTAATTGTTTATTTTTCAGTGTTTCCTCAAAATGTCTATGTTATTGTTGCCTTGAATTGTAGCAGAAGTACATTGTGGCTAATTCCATTTGTGTTAATTTCTCTTTGGGAATTTTTTTTTTTTTTCAGGATTTCCTTAATAAGGCAGCCAAACTTAGTATCTCTAACAGTGTATTTTATTTTTATATAAGCAAAAGCTTATATTTTCTAGCAATAGCCTCATCACCCCCAAGCTTTTAATCATATTTGTGTGTGAAAATACAGCTTTAAGACCATACATTTTGAAGACAACAGTTCTGTACTTTTAAAATACAATGAGATATTATAGACTAGAAAATGATTGCATTCTTCTTGTGTATTGATTCTGTTTTTCCCACGCTTCTCAGTTAAGTAACAAATCTGATAAAATGAAGTCATGGTATGATATCTTTTCCCCTTAGATGGACACTTTTGTAAATCCACTTCGAAATTCTATGAGGAATGTTTCAAATGCAGTTAAATCCCTCCCTGATAGCTTGGCAGAGGGAATGACTAAAATGTCAGACAACATGGGCAAAATGTCAGAAAGATTAGGCCAAGACATAAAGCAATCATTTTTCAAGGTAAGAAGATGTTTTCAGTAATACCTACAGCAAACTATTTTTAAGTTAACTAAGATTTATTGAGCTCCTGCTTAGATTTACCTTATTTCTTTTCAGAAGTCCACAGCCTTCTAGACATATAGTCTTATAAATAATAAAAAAACTAAAGAGAATAAATTCTTATCAGAAATGGATACTCTATAATCCAGTCATTCCTCAAGCTCTGCTGTGGTAGAATTGTAAAAGCCAGTAATGTTAACATTATTTATACTGTTATATTCTATTATGCCGTTTTTATTTTATGATGCTATTAAATTCTAAAACAAAGCAAGTAAGCGCTATTGTGCGAATTAGCTATGTTAGTATTCATCAGGAAACATAAAGCCTAATTTCTCCTGATTCACATGATCAAGTGGCTAGATCAGAGGGAGGAAAAGTCTCACAGTCATCTATCTCTGAGCCCATAACTTATTTTTATATACCAGTGAGTGGTATTAGAAGAGTTTCCTAGGAAACTTTTTCATTACATTAGCAAATACAGGTAGCAGACCAAATAGGTTGTTACTTTCTCATTTATACTTGTTATTATTTTGACCTACTTGTTTAAGGTTATGATCAAGACTATAAAGAAAGGATGTAACTATTAGAGTTTTCTATTTGTTAGATCATGTGTCAGATCTAACTAAATATCTATCATATATATACGTATGTATGTATATTTAAATAACAGAAATTCATTAAGAGACAACTCCTAAAATAATGTGTATCTCAATCCATACTTTTCTATTTATTCTCATACTTTCTCTGATGCTTTATCTTTGTTTCTAATCATGGGAACATAACGCTAACACTGAAAATGAGGATTTTCCAGTGCCATTCTTGCTGATAACTACCCATATGACTTTGTTCAGAACTCACTGAGCTTTTCCAGGTCCCTTTTCCTTACTAGTAACATGAAGGGGTTATAGGTAATCTTGATGATTCCTGTCATGCTGACAAATGATAATTTGTCCATTTTCCCCATAACTTATATTATCTAACAACAGGTTAATTCATTTTTTAAGCTTGTTAATATACTGTTAAGCTCCCTATGGTAAAAGAAAGAAGATTGGAATTTTGTTCCCTGGCTGTGCTACGAACATTTGGTTTTTAAATCATTTAACCTTTCTTAGCTTTAATTTCTTCTAAAAAGTATAGGAGTTTGACTAAATAATCTCCCCTTCCAACTCAAAAGTCCATTTTTTCTTTTAAAGGAAAAAATATCTTTTGGCAAAGAAGTAATCACACTTTAACATTTGGTTTCTAATTGTAGATTTTTAATACTTTTTAATACTATGTAAATTTTGCTTATGTATTGTCCCCAAAATAAAATTAAACACTATTATTATGCTTAATGCTCATTTTGATTGATTATTGTATCGTGTTCTTTCACTGTCTTCTTTAGTGTGTTTACTTTGTTGTTTTTTGTTTTTGTTTTTGTTTTTAAACGTTAGGTGCCTCCTTTAATTCCGAAGACTGATTCAGATCCTGAACATTGTCGGGTCTCAGCTCAACTTGATGATACTGTGAGTTAATTTTGTTTTTGGTAATACTCAACTGTAATTGAAATCATACTTGGCAAATCTTTTTAACTTTTTAACAAAGTATAATATGTATATCTATCAGTAATGTGTATATATTGTATGTGTTAAGTTTGATGAATTCTTACAAACTGAACATGTCCATGTAATCACTCTAAACAAGAAACAGAATGTTAATACCCCAGAAAGCCCCTAATGCTCTCTTCCTGTCACTATCCTCTCCCCACCAAGGATAATCACTATCCTGACTTCTACCCTGCTTTTATACTTTATATAAATGAAACAGTAAGGTATGTACTCCTTTAAGTCTGGCTTATTTTGCTCAACATTGTGATATTCTTCCATGTTGTTTTGTGTGATTGTAGTTTCTTCATTCTTGTCGACCTACAGTATTCCATTTTGTAAATATAGTATAATTTATTTGTTGTATTATGAGTAGTACTCCTATGGACATTCTTGTACATGTCATTTGATTAAAAAATTAAGTACACATTTCTGTTGGGTCTATACCCAGGAATGGAATTGCTTGGTTAGAGGGTATTCATAGATTCAGTTTTAATAGATACTGTCAAATAGTTTTCCACAGTGTTCGTGCTGCTTACACTGCTACCAGCAATGCATGAGAATTTCAATGCTCCATAGCCTGCCAACAGTCAATATGTTACGTCTTTTAAATTTTAGCCACTCGGGTTGTATCTCATGTGGGTTTCCATTTCTCTGATGACTGTTGAAATGTTGAACCTTTTTGCATATGTTTATTGGCCATTTGGGTGTCTTGTCTTGTGTGTCTAGCTCTTTCCTCTGTTTTTCTGTTGGCTTGGCTGTCTTTGTCTTTTTGATTAACAAGAGTGCTTTATATAATCTGAATAGTGGTTCTTTGTTAGATATAAGTATTTGTGTATTGTGAATATCTTCTGATTTGTGTCCTGTTGTGTAATGTATATATATAATCTGTGCCTACTGAAAGGTCACAGAGATCACCTATGATTTTCTTTAAAAATATTTTTTATTTTATCATGGAAAAATTTAGATTCCCCATTCATCTAGGATTGATTTTTGTGTATGGAATGAGGGTAGGGGTCCAGTTGACCCAAGCACCATTTAATGAGAAGGCCCTCTTTTCCCATGTGTCCTATATTTCTCCCTTGTGACAAATCAGATTATCATATATGTTTGAGTCTGGGCTTTGTATTCTGTTTTCTTAGGCAGATTTATTTTCAAGTTACAATTACCTCCCTTCAGTTTCACATTGAAATTCTTATAATAAACTGTATTAAAGATAATCTATTATTTGCTTTTTAAAATTAATTTTAGAATGTTTTGTTACGATTTATGCTGGTATAATATCCAAAACATCATACCTTCTGTTAGAGGTTTTTACAATTTAGGTATTTATTAGAATTACCATGTTGTTCCAAACTTGTGAGTATACTTGATTAGAGACTAGAGCAATATTTATTTTACCTCAGGAGTGAAATTGGTCTCTTTCCCCACCAGCCATGCCCCTCACCAACCTCAGCCACCCTTGTTTGGTTTAGCTATGAGTTTTCGACATGTGAAAGGAAAGGTGCACTAAGAAAATGTTGACAGCATGACAGTGAAAAATATATAACTCATGGAATTTCCTAAAGATTTAAGTTACAACATAGATGAGGAAATAATTAGAGTATGTTGGTGATGAAAGTATTATAAAATTACTGGCATTTATGTGCAGTTTTATTATAGTTCTAAATCTTTGCTTTGTATGTATTTTTGGAATCAAAACATTCTAGTTGCATTTACTTTTTACCTTTTTTAAAACTTTTTTTAACTTTTTTCTAGTTGTCTTTACTTTTACCTTTATTTTTATACCATTAATTGCATATTCCCATAACAAAAGTGTACAGATTTTTACTTGTTAAAAGTTAAAATTTTAGAAATATAGTGAAATATGCCTTTTGTAGTATTAACTTAGCTATATACTGGATTTTATTTCAGCTTCTTAGAATACCTAAATACAGACAACTCACTAACAAAGGAAAACATGTTATTTTGTGTAGATTGTGTTTTGTTCTATTAAATAAGGAGAAATGTTGAGAATATTTTGTTCTCTTGTAAAAGATGCTCCAGAAAATAGGCAAAGGGAATAGCATTTACCTTATCAGACTAGTACAGACTCTACTAAAAGTAAAAGAGCCAAATTTTCTCTTCCCAGGACTTCATAGATTCACTTTAAGAAGTTTTTTTCTCTACCACCGTGGAATTGTAGGGTTGTGAAATTTTATATTGTGTCAAAATGACTGTTAAAAACATATATTTTATTTTATTTTTTCAATATATGAAGTTTATTGTCAAATTGGTTTCCATACAACACCCAGTGCTCATCCCAAAAGGTGCCCTCCCCAATACCCATCACCCACCCTCCCCTCCCTCCCACCCCCCATCAACCCTCAGTTTGTTCTCAGTTTTTAAGAGTCTCTTATGATTTGGCTCTCTCCCACTCTAACCTCTTTTTTTTTTTTTTTTCCTTCCCCTCCCCCATGGGTTTCTGTTAAGTTTCTCAGGATCCACATAAGAGTGAAACTATATGGTATCTGTCTTTCTCTGTATGGCTTATTTCACTTAGCATCACACTCTCCAGTTCCATCCACGTTGCTACAAAGGGCCATATTTCATTCTTTCTCATTGCCACGTAGTACTCCATTCTGTATATAAACCACAATTTTTTTATCCATTCATCAGTTGATGGACATTTAGGCTCTTTCCATAATTTGGCTATTAAAAATATATATTTTAAAAATTAGACTGAAATGTTAGATTATGAAGACTATAATACAACTTGTTCTCTGATGTCTGAAATAGTGGCAATGATTTTGTAAAAGCAGCAGAAGTAGCCATTCATAATAGATAGGTAACTCAAACATTTTTTTATTTCTTCCCATATTTTGTCAGGTGGATGACAATATTCCACTTAGAGTAATGCTGCTTCTTATGGATGAAGTGTTTGACTTAAAAGAGAGGAATCAGTGGTTGCGAAGGAATATCAAAAACCTACTTCAGCAGCTTATTAGAGCCACTTATGGTGATACTATTAACAGGTACCAGGGTTTTTTGTTTTTTTCTTTTTTCTTTTCTTTTTTTTTTTTCATCCCTTACAACTGTTCTTACTTAGCTTTTAAACTTGTACTTCTGGAAGTAGATTGCTCAACTTTTGTAGGAGAATTTTCATCTCTGGGCCTTTTATGATCATTAAAACAGCCTGGTGTTTTTACAGATAATTTACATACAAACTAAGTTGCTTACTCCATGAAAGTAGTGTTTCCTTATTTTATATATTTTCTAAAATTTTCACCCTTACTCATTTAAATTTCCTTACTTTCAGAAAAATAGTTGACCATGTTGATTGGATGACCTCACCTGAGCAAGTAGCGGACTTAGTGAAACGTTTCAGGTATATCTTAAGACACAGTCACTTCTTTCAGGTAGTACAGTGTTTAGCATTGTTATCACTAATTAACTTACACTGCTTTTCTTTGCTTTGTTTTCTTCCTTTTTGATGAACAAAAAGACTTGAAAGAATTATAATAAACATTTGTTCCATGGACCCTTTGTCTGTGTTTCTTTAAAAGCAGAATTGAAAAAAGTGTTATAGAATAATCTTTAAGATACTGGTTACATTTTATCATAGTAATGTGACTTGAAAATAATTGAAATCCTTGATTTTAAATGAAAATTTTAAAAAAGTACGTACATCTCTGGCTCTGGACTTATTATTAACTATTTGAACCTCCGAAAAGAATATAAATCAAGAGCAGTAGTACTCCAGTTCATATGTTCATCCTACACAAATACCCTGCGCCTCTCCTCTGTGCCTAGTAATTTGCCAGTCATCAGGACTGAGATAAAATACAGTCCCTTTAAGGAAAGCATGGCATAGTCCAGAAATGAACCTCTTTTCTAAAAGTGAAAGATAAGGCATATTCATGGCATCATGTACTTTGAAGTAACAGAAGCAAGAAAGGAGCTGTCAATATTGAACCTTAATTATTTGCTTGGCACCTACTGCTTTATGTACACTTTCTGATTTTTATCCTATTTTATGAGATACGAATTTTTGTCTCCATTTTTTATTATGTGGAAACTGAGGATTAGAGAAGTTCAGCGGCTTGTCCAAAGGCTCACATGCTGTAAAGTAGGGAACAGCAAATTTCTTTAATCTAAAGCTGAGTTTCTCCTCCCTACCCCACACTGTTTCCAAAAGTCTGACCACCTGCTATGGCACATGTACATTCCATTTCAGGGTAGGGTAGTGATGTTTACTCTGGAGCACTGATTCCCAGCCTTGGCTGCATGTTGGAATCACTCGGAGAGCTTTAAAAAATAGTGATGTTTGGGTCCCATCTTAGGAGCCTAACTTACTAATTAATCCAGTAGAAGGCCTAAACATTAAGATTTTAAAGCTCCCATGTGTTTCTCATGTTCAGTCAAAGTTAAGAAAAACTGCTCTGGGAAGTCTGTCTCCCTCAGCCCAAATTCCCAGGTGGAACCTTAGGTATTGTGCTCAGTTCCTATCTTTGGCCTGTGAATTGGAGAATAGAAATCAGACACACCAAGTGAGGGAGAATAGGGTGTGAATGTGAAAGGAATGTTGTAAAAAGGCTAGCTGTAAGTGTGTGTGCAGGATTGGTTCAAATTGGCTAAGTTATAGGGGCACCAAGGGAGATTAACCATAAGGTATCCAAATTCAAGATATTATGAGGTTGTATTTGGATGAGATTTCATTCTCATTGAGATCAGAGGCCTACTTTGAGTTTAAATGTAGTCGCCTATATATTCCATTTTGCTATCTTTATCACTTGTTAATGTTTGTAAGTTATTCTAGGGCAGAATTCATCTGTTACTTTTCCAATGTATATCCCTTTACACTTAAAATTGAACCCTGCTCTTAGTTACTATTTGTTGAATATCATACATCTATAAAATTTCATAATGTTTCCACTTTCTGTTAACATTTGTGTCTTCTGTAGAAAATTGGAATAATTGTGCTAACTTGTATCATTTGAAAATGAAAGTTTTTACAAGATTTATTTGATTTTCTTAAATAGAGATGCCTTTTGGCCAAATGGCATTTTAGCAGAGACTGTTCCATGCAGAGATAAAGCTATTCGAATGAGAACAAGAGTTGCAGGAAAAACTAAATTACTTTCAATTATGCCAGGTGAGTGAACATGTTTGATAAAAATCTTATTAATTTGTAGTTCTTCTGAATTTTTGGCATTGAGCATGCTGGTTTAGCTGCCTTTTGATTATATTAACTACCAGTTAATGACTTGCCGTATATCAGCTATTGTGCTACGCATTTCTCATATATTCTTTACTAATTCTCATAACAGTATTAAGAAGCTAGGCACTGTTAACATCACAGCTTTCTATGGGTGGAAACGGCAGCTCAAAGAGGTTAAAGAAGCTACCCCAGGTTCAGAGCTAGTATAATAAGTGACTGTTCAGCTTCTGCTCTGTGCTCAGCAACTGGAAAAGCCACTACTTTCAGTCATGAAAAATAGTGGTGCTTTTAACCACTTCATTTGCTACCTTGAACCATTTTGAGAATAAAGTTGATGATAAATATCCTGTGTAACAGATGAAAGGGCTAATAAAAGAACATGAAATGTGAGGTTTCCAGGAAGAATATTTGTCCTACTTCAGAGAAAAAACAAATTCTTTCAGAGATTCCTTTTACATAGTAACAACTGTTTGGTCCATTAATCTCTATTAAAACATGATTCCAAAGAAAGTATACATAGTGGCATTCTGTTCTAATTTGCATTACTTTAGAACACTGCTATCTCACTAACTTAGACTCACTTTGTCCCCATTTTGACTTCTCTCAACAAGAGAGCCTATGTCATATGAAAAGCAGTTTTGTGTGACTGGATGGATGTTTGCTTCCTTCTTTAGTTACGAATATCTTTGAAAATACTTAGATATTTCTTCTCCACATTTTAATTATGAATATAGAGAATGGAGAAGGAGTATTTGTGAAGTTCTTTAACATCATTTAACGTTTTTTTTCTCTTTGTTTTTCTTTAAAACTATATTTTCATCATAGATTTAAAAATCTCTCTTCCATCGGTTAAGTTGGAGTTCTGCCAAATGGTTATTAATTCTGCCTTATAGATTATACTATTGCATTTGGAGAAAAACAAATCATAGAAATAACATCTTAGGAAAATAGAAATAAACAATAGCTTAGGATGAAATATTATTTAATGTACTATTTATTAGTAAACCAGTTGTGCTGTAGACTGAATTACATAGCTGAAAGAAACTTTATTGCATTTGTTCAGTAAATATTTATTAAGAGCGTATCATGTGCCACACTTTCTTTGCATGAATCTCTGCCTTCTTGGAGCTTGCATTTTGTTAGGGAGACACAGGCAGAAGGCAGAGCAATAGAGAAAAGCCAGAATGTGAGCTCTTGGTGAACGCTGAGGAGACCAGTAGTCTGGTGAGTTGCTGTTGTGAGAGGAGAGGACACTTGTGTGAGGACTCGACGGAAGTGAGGGAAAATACAAAGCTGTATGTTTTTATATATACATAATCCCTTACCTGTTTTTAATACATTCATAAGCCATTTGCTTTAAATTGTATAGTACTCCTACTTAGAGACATACTTTTTGGAAGTTGTATGTTTCTTTTGAAAACAATTACATAGCATTTACTGCTATTGGGGTCCTGATTATAAATCATTAAGGATAATCATACATATTCCCTTACTCAGATATCTGTAATAACTTCACATTGCCTAGGAGTAAACTCCAAACTTGGCTCACTCTGGTAGCCACAGCACTTTTTTCCATTCTTCCCTCCACTTTTTTTTTTTTTTTTTTCCCAAAGAATCTTAAAATTTAGCTGAATTGTAGCGCTCCCATTTTTTGAACCTGCCTTCTTTTTTCCACTTAGGGCTCATTTGCTCATTGCTCTCTCCACCAAAAGTAAACCATCATCTGTTTGTGCCTGTCAACATCCCGCTCAGGTAGCAAAGTCTACCCCACTCGTCACTTCCACAAAGAGAGCCTTTCCTTGTTGTGTACCATGTGAAATTCTCCCCTCTGTAAACATCTTCATACTTATGGTATTTTCATGGCACTTTGACCATTGCAAGTTTTTTGAGATCAGTAATCAGCTTTCGTACATCATTTCCTTATAGTATTTCTCACTGTGCATTAGATACATTAAGACTGTTTGTACAGTGTTTAAGACTTTGTGGATTACTTTTCACATTATTTCATTAAAGTTCTCTAAATTCCTACAGTTATAAGAGTTTGCTTATTGTAAATCCCCATTTCACAGATAAAGAAACAAACCCAGGATGGGTAAGTACCATATAGGTATTAAGGGATTCTAACTCTAATGTGGGGTTTCTGAGTCCAGATGCTGATTTTTCCTTTGCTTTATCATCCCCAGTGTCTAGTAAGTAGGTGGCTGCCTGCAGATGTTTAAATTTTAAGTCTCAGTTATAATATGTAGCCAAAACACATTAACTGAATACCTCCTGTATTACTCAACTGTGTATTTAATATACTTTATTTAACTTAGAGCATAGTTTAGGCCTTGCGTTTCCTTTATATGAGTAATGAATTATGTTTATTTTCCCCCTCTTCATTTAGATGAGCTGAAGCACATTATTGGGGCTGAGACAACACGGAAAGGTATTCTTCGTGTTTTTGAAATGTTTCAGCACAACCAGTTAAATAGGAGAATGGTTTATGTCTTCCTGGAAGGCTTTTTGGAAACCTTATTTCCACAGTATAAATTTCGTGAACTTTTCAACAAACTGCATTCACGGTCAAAGCAGATACAGAAATATAAACAGAAACTTCAGACTACTCAAGCGCCTTCTTTACAGAAAAGGTGACACTCCAATCTATGAAGCTGGTGTTCATTTTGTCCAAGACTAATAATATGGACAGATCTTCTGGGGCTTAACTCATATACTGTTGTGTCGCACCAGTCTTTCAGTGTCTCAAAATAGATTATTAATACATCCATAGGACTGTGGTTCTTCTCATCCTCGTCTGTAATCCAGCCACTACCAAGAGAGATTTCTGTGTCTTAAATGATTTGGTGCATATTTTTGCAGCATTGAGAGGATACTGCCCCCTTCTCAAGCAAGAATGACGTTGGTCTCTTCCATTTCAGCCTAATCAGCATTCTCCAGCAATGACAAAGTGCCAGAATGTATATACGAAAGCTAAGGAAAGCACAAAACAATGGTTCACAGATAAACTGGCTAATTTGTTTAACACTGGGAAACTGAGCAGTGTATGACTTGGAGGGATTTGTTTTTTGCGTAATAATTTTATAGGTCTTTATCAGAATTTTGATATAATGTGGATTAGCCAGGCGAATGATCCTTGCAACATCTGCTTCAGGTCTGGGGAAAGTGACAGGATGCCCTTAAAGTATGAAGTAACCTTATATCCTAATCACAGTTTTGTGACATAAAATAAAACCAATCAAAACCAGAATTTGATTGGATTTGTTATTCATTGGTATAAAACAAATTTTAATTGATTCTTATGTGCTTTGGGGCTCTATTTTGCTCTTATGGTACTCAACCATAAATTTTCTTCTGGTATTCTGTGTGCAAAAAGAAGCATATAGTGGCATTCTCACTTAAGTTTCAAAATTATTACAGGTTTCTTTATCTTTAAGAGATTATGGATTATACAATAGGGAGTATAATCTCTTGAAAGAACTGCCAAATACATTGTTGTTTTAAAAAATATGGAAATTAAAAAAAACACACTCTTGAAAGTTACAATATGATAATTTTAAATTGTGTGATCTAGACATACCTTAGGCGATTGCAAAAGTAGCAAATCAAAGGATTAAATGAGCTTAGTAGTCATATGTAAACATACAAATTCTTAATTCTATTACTGTGTATATATGAAAATAAATAATGAAAACAGAACTATAATATTTTTTAAAATATGCTTTTATTTATATTTTGCATAATGTAAAATTCTACTAAATAAAGCGAGTTGGCAAAACCCCTGGGTGTATACATTTAAATCCCTAAAATAATTTTATACCAACAACAACAAATTACCTTTTCCAGTTTTGGAGCCTCTGCATTTCTTATAGTTTCTCGTTCTCCATTTGTCCATCTTGGAAGTCTTCATATCCCTTGTATGCAGGATTTCTGCATAGTTTTAAATACTTACACTGACTAAGGGTTTGGGTATGTCAGCATTTTTTGTTTTAAAAATACTTAACACTACAACCTTAAAATAGTGAAGCTACTCATCAGACCACTGAGCCAAGATCCTGGTATTAAAAGAACGTCTGGGTGCTTAAGATAAAGGGACAGAGTATCAGTATCCCAGTTATTTGGGAGCTTTAAGATTGGAACAAGATGTTACTGTCTTGTTTTCACTGAGGTCCTACTTACAGAGTGAAGCCTAATAACAGAATAAAGCCTTCCTTTAAAGCTTTATAATAATAATCATATTTATTAATGATGCTGTTGTGCATACTTACAGTATGCATATATTCAGTATGTGTTGCATGTCTAAAGAATTACATAAATGAAATCCCTTTCATTGCAACTTGGAAATGAGAAAAGATCCTTATTGACTCTGATGGAAGAAATAGTATTTTTTCTTCTCATTGTGTCTCCCTGCTGAGGTCCCTCCGATGCCCCAGGCTTTCAAAGTGAGGATTTGTGAAACACGTCTGTGGGAAGCATCGGCATGGCCACAAGTGCAATGATTTTCAAATATACCCTTGCCCATTTCAAGTATATTTTTGACATAAATAAGTCTAAGAGTAAACAAGAATTCATGTAAGAGCCTAGTGTGTACCTGTGAAAAGCATTTCCAGATAATGTGAGGAATGTTGGCCATCAACCAGGGAAAGAAAGGTCGTGCAAAATGGCAACTTTTCATAACAGAGCCCTGCAAGGTAACTGCAGTCATACCAAAAACTATATGAGTAAGTGGGTTTTTAAAACAATTTTTGTTGAAAGAGTTTATATTTCAGAAGCAGAAATGTCAAATGGTAGAATCTATGTAAATGGCTGTGCGTCTTCTCCACGCACATCTGTGTTTTTACATCAGAGAGAGCTGTGGTCATGCTAAAATTAGAGATACGTTTTAATGACTTGGTCAAGCTGTATGTAAAATATTTAATCCATGTCAAGTACAGTGTACTACATTTAATAAAGTTATTACATTTAATGCATTTATTGCATATATAAATATATACCTAAAGAGGCTTTAAGTCTTCGGATATTTGATTTTTGAATGTGTTTTTAAGTCAGTGGTGCCTTTAGGCAAGAACCTTCAAAATTAATCATATTTTGTTTGGGTTTTCTGATTTTTCAGGTAACATATAAACTATTTAGAAACCGTCACTACTAACTTCTAGTTTATTCACCTAAATATTGATTGTATGATTTAAATATAGTGCTTAGCTGGGCATTTCCTACGATTAGGGTGTTCTGAATAGTTGCTGAAAAATTGTGCCATTGACCAATGGATGCACTTGGTTAGCCTTAATATTTTTGTTAAAAAAAAAAGTTAAAAACTTTCTTGTATATTTCAGTTCGCTCATTTTAAGTTTGTGCTGCTGGTGTTTGGGGGAAAATCAGTTAAGTGCTACCAGAAAGTGTATCAATTTTTTAAAAATTAAGAACAATATAAATTTCACAATTTAAAATTTTAATTTTGTGCAATATTTTCATTTAATGCATGTGTATTTGAGTAATTGTAAAATAAATGAATTTTTAATGTTTGGAGATCTAGTTTAAACTGTTTCTTAACCCAACAACTTACATTCCGTTGTTGCTGCATCCTTTTATTTAAGGACTTGTTTTAAAAGTCTTTTTTGTCACTCCTTGTAAAATTATTTTGTTATTAGTAAATTTTGCTTATAGGAGCATGGCTCCTGTACTACAAGGGAAGAATATAAAGAGCACATCTTAGTATTATAGTTGTTAAAAGATAACTTGTGCATATCATTGTACAGTAAATGTCAACTGTGTGCCTAACCTATCAATACTTTCCTTCTTTAACAAAGAAGAAACAACAATCAGAATGTCAGTTATTTTTATTGAACTAAAAGGAAGATTAAAGTTTTTATTTGGTTTGCGTTATGTTCTGTCCATTAGAAAATACTAATAAAGTATTAACAAACCTTTTTGTTGAATTTATTTAGTAGTGTTGTATTTTTATTACTTAAAAAAAAAAAATGCTTGTTCAGTGGTCTTTTAGTGTCTGTGTATATTTTCCTTTCTTTTCATTTTAGCAACCAGGCAGTTCAAGTTCCAGATTGATAGAAGAGCTGTTGAGTGATTACCGACAACTAATTGAATTTAATATTTCCATTTTATGGGCCAAGTAATTTACTACCATAATGTTAAGGAAACTTCATACAAAATTAGAAAGTCATTTCCTCATTGAGAAAGATCTATAATAAGTAATCCATTAACAGTTTTTATTTGATCTCATTTTTAATTCATAGTCTTCCTAATATTTTAGATGTTTCAGTTCTAAAGGCAATAGACTCAGTAGTCAACGTGGCCATGTCTGGGTGGTCATAATATTCTCAGTCTTCTTATATTTGTGTAGACTTCTCAGACATCAACTGTGAGTACTTTTTCCCTACTAGGGACAGGCATAGCATTTGTTAAAGTGCACACTGTAAAATATTGGTCCCCTTTACGATGTTTCTGAGCAGTAATATACTTCTATGTAACTTATGCAAGTCTACATACTATTCAAAACCCTAAAATGTTCCTTTACAATCCAAGTGATACTATCAAAGTTTCTGAAAATTTCTGTAATAAATGAGTCTGTTTAATTTTGTTTACCTAACTTCCCAAACTTAACCACAGAATTTTTTGTCATATGCACCTTAATTAATAGCTTGAGGATAATGTTCCCAAGGAACATGATTTGAGAAATTGTAGATGGGGAGGGAAAAAAGGTGAAGCATCTTTAATTAGGGAATATAAACTCTAGACAGAAAAACCAGTGGACTTGGGCCACAAAGTTTTATTTGTAGCCTATCATTCCAATGGAAAGTTGAATCTTTGGAAGATAAAGGAGAATATGAAAAATTAACAGGTTGTTAAATAGCAGCTTTAGAGTTTAATTCGACCCTGGGTACCAGAATAATGAACTCAGTAAGGGATAATATAGTATGTCCCGTGAGGAGTGGGAAAGATACTTGCCAAAAATCTTGCTAGTGTGGTCAAAAGGGTATTACTAGCAAGTGCAGAGGGGAGAGAGGAATGTGATACATTTCAGTTCTTAAAATGTGTACCAGACATTGGCCCATATATACTGGCAGATATCTGGCCTGGGCAAACTTGAAGCAGCTGAGAACCCAGAACGTCACAAGAAAAAATAAATAAATAAATAACACGGGGCACCTGGTTGGCTCAGTTGGTTAAGTGTCCGACTTCAGCTGAGATCATGATCTCGTGGTTCGTGGTTTTGAGCCCCACATTGGGCTCCGTGCTGACAGCTCAGAGCCTGGAGCCTGCTCTGGATTCTGTGTCTCCCTCTCTCTCTCTCTGGCCCTCCCCCACTTGTGCTCTGTCTCTCATAAATAAAAACATTTAAATAAATTTAACTCATTTACCAATTCACAGTGTATGAGAAATGCATGAAATACGGTATTTTAACGTAAGTGGGTAAACATGACCTTTCACATATCAGGTGGAATAAAAGTAGGACTTTGCATTGGAAGTCCCAAAGACCACCCCCTGGCGATTCACTGGAAGAGCTGACAGGACTCCAAGCATATGGTCCTACTCACAGCTAAGATTTATTACAGCAAAAGGCTATATAGAACAAGATCAAAGGAAAAGGATGCCTGGCACAAAGTCTGAGGGAAACCTCATGAGCTTCGCAAGTTCCCTTACAAATGAAGTCTTGCAGAATACACTTAATTCCCCTGCAGCAATGAATTGTGACAACACGTGAACTATTGCCTACCAGGGGAGCTCATTCAAGATTGATTTTTATTGGGGAGAGGTCCTGTAGGCACCCTCTGCATGGTATGTACCAAAATTCTGGACTCCCTGCAGGAAAGCACGTGTTCTATACAAGCCATGTATTTCGTACAAATAGTTGAGGCATAATGAGCCACTTTTATCAGTTTAGAGAATGGTAGGAATGCTTCCAGAATCTAACTTCTCAGATACCTGAGAAGGGCCAATCTTGCAAGCAGGGTTTTCAAAGGGCAGCAGTCCTACCTGCTATGTTAACTTTTTTTTTTTTTTTTTTTTGCATACCTATATATCGATCCAAAGAAATGGCTAATAGTAAAAAAAAAAAACAAAAAAAAAAAACAGATTTGCACTGAAAGTCAGTAAGATTTATCCTCCTGTACAAGCCTCTATACCTAAAGGTGGAAACAGTAGAGAGAATTCAGATGTAGATGAAAGGGAACAAAGATCAAATGATATAATATGGATATATACTCCCAAGAAGCTTGAGGAACAGATTTGTGTATTTCCAATAAAGACTCCCATAGCACCCAGTTACTTAGTATTTCATAATCAAAATGACTTTTTGAGGTGTACTACTGTTCTCCAGTTTACAGATGGGAGTCATTAACCCCCAATTTCACAGCCGTTAAGTGTGAGGATGAAATCTCCACGGTGGTGGTCTGGGTGGTGGTCTGATTGTAGTGTGTGCCACTGTTTCTCAGTAGTGCTGTTGATATTTCAGGCTGCATAATTTGTTGGAGCTGTCCTGTGCACGATGGGATCTTTATCAGCCTCCCTGGGCCCTACCCACTTGATAATTCCAGTAGCACTACCCTTCACCCCCAGTTATGATAACCAAGAATGACTCCAG
The DNA here is from genome assembly GCF_028018385.1 of Neofelis nebulosa. Lineage (NCBI taxonomy): Eukaryota > Metazoa > Chordata > Mammalia > Carnivora > Felidae > Neofelis > Neofelis nebulosa. Next base: position 59,142,489 of record NC_080785.1, read on the forward strand.
ACACTGCCAAGTGATGTCTGGGGCAAAACTGCTCCCAGTTGAGAGCCACTGATATGCTTTCATAGAGACAGTCTTTTCTCCATAAGCAAACAGCCAACAAATGTGTGGCTTCCCTTGTATGGAGAATGTAAAGGGGATGCCTAAGTCTGCATTAAGAGGAGGGGAAGGCCAGGGACTGGCAGCAAAGCCAAGTATTTTACTTAAGGAAGCATCCAATAGTTGAGGGGTGGGGGAAGAAAACAAAGGGATTTTGCAACCTGAGAAAACAGCGTTTTTCTTGAGGATGTGAAATGAATGGTTATATGAGAAAATTGCCATGATCAGGCTATTAACTAAGGAACACTGATACTGTGGGATATTTTTCTTTCAGATACCTACTGTCCTTTTTGTTTTGTGAGCCAGCCCTTCTAGGGCCTGAAAATTCCCTTGCAGTCTTTGTAAACACCTTTCCCTAATGCTCTTGTTTCTTGAGTTTTCCTTTGACAGGTGCAAAGCCCACTGAGATGCCCAGGTGACTCACCTAATGCACTGACTTCACCTTTAGGGATGAACCTCCTTAAACAATTACAGCTTTTATCCCTGCTGTTTTCTTTTTCTTTCCCTCTGCTTCTTTTTCTGGGTCTTGGTCAAGTCCAGTTCTGGTTTTGATTAAGTGCACAGCTGCTTTATTTCTCCGTTGGTTGAAGCAATGTTGAGAAGCTGGTTTTTGCCGTCTGATCTTCTGATTGTCTATCAAGCAGCCAGTTGTCTTTTTTGTTTGCCGGTTTTGAGGATTCTTAGTATCATACTGACATTTTAGTAAGGCTGGGAGCTGGTCACACCTGTGAGATTAGGACGAGCTTGTTGCAGCCCACAGGTGTTTCTACTGGCAGAAGTAGGCCACTCCATCTTGTTTGTCTTCCTCATACAGTACTACAAGCTTAAAAAAGAAAAAAAAAAAAAGACAAGAAAATGTTTTCGTGCCTGTGGGAAAGGGAGCACCTTCCCGCAGTCCTTCTTGCCTCTCAACTCCCTCCTTCCAAAGCTGCTGTAGTGAATTGGTGAGTTTTGCTCTTTATTTTTGATTCAGGATGCAGTGGTAAAAGTGAGGCTGCTAGCTGTGTGTGTGTGTGTGTGTGTGTGTGTGTGTGTGTGTGTAAATGGAGAAGAAAAATGTCTTTTCTCTTAATATAAAAGAAAGTTGGCCTTTTACAAATTGTTTGTGACACTGTATTTGTCGCTGGCATTTACCCACTTCATTGCCTCAACTTCTGGAAATTAATTGGGCATAAAAATTGATCGCACTATTGGGAATATCTAATGTAAAAATACAGATTAACCATCAAATAGGAGAGAACACATACGAAGATTTTTTAAAAAAATGGAAATTAGTTTCACTGGCTTTAGGGTAAGAGTTGAGACTTAGGAATTTTCCTTGGTTTTTATAACAGTTATTTCAATGAGTATGTATGCATGACAGAATGGGACTGCAGATTGAAAGATTACTTTTGGCTTGTCAGGAGCTTCATGACTTTCTATGCAACCTGAAGAATGCTAAGTAGCCTTTATTTTTCTTGCTCATTTAAAAAAAATTAAATGTTTATTATTTTTTTTTAATTTTTTTATATTGTATTTATTTTTGATAGAGACAGAGCACAAGTGGGGGAGGGGCAGAGAGAGAGAGGGAGACACAGAATCCGAAGCAGGCTCCAGGCTCTGAGCTATCAGCACAGAGCCCAACGTGGGGCTCAAACCCACAAACTGTGAGATCATGACCTGAGTTGAAGTTGGACGTTTAACCGACTGAGTCACCCAGGCGCCCCTCTTGATCATTTCTTTAAAAACCAAAAAAAACATTAATGAACCAGATGACTATATGAAAGATACTCAATTATAAAGTATTAAATTTAATGAAGCTCCTATTTTGATTGCATAAGTTGACTAGGACTTAATATAAATTAAAAATAAAGGAACCAAATAAGTTTCAGGGAGAAAATGTCAACAAATAGTCCAGTGGATAAGTTTGCTAGTTCTTTAAGGAAACTCGAATTCTTGCTGAAGAAGGTGGGTACAAAAAGCTTGTCATTCTTTAAGTTAATGGCCTTAATACAAGATAAGAAACAAAAGCATGCATCAGTTATCAAATAAAAGAACAATGCTAAGAACTTGTTTTAATAATTAGGTATTAGGTAAAAGTCAGAAAATATTCCTAAATGAAGTGAATAATTAGACAAATAATTTTAATAATTATGGTTTAAATGTTGGTTTTAATAATTTTGGTTTAAAACATCTACATGTCTTCACCTTAGTGTTAAAAGTATTACACTGAAGTTTCTAATTATTAAAAAATTTGGATATGTTTTCCTATGTAAAGCCCAATTTGAGTGCCTTGAATTTCCTATGCTGATTTAATGGATCAAGTAAGTTATCTTTGTCTCCACAAAACTTTTAGGTTATGAAAATGTAGAAGTTGTGTTTGACTGATTTAGTAGTGTTCAAATGGGAGTGAGTTTACCTTTCATGCAACATAAGGGAATATCTGGACATTTTTGATTGTCGGGACCAGAGAAGTTGCTAGTAACCTCTTAATAAGTAGAGGCCAGGAATGTAGCTAAACATCCTATCATAGCCCACAACAAAGAACTTTCTGGTCCAAAACATCAATAGTACTGAGGATGTAAATCACTGAGCTGAATAAAATTATTATGGCTTTATAAAAAGACTTTAATCTTCTGATGGCTTCAGATCATAAAACAGTGTTACACAGAGAGTTACTATGTTTAAAATGACTATGTAAAATTTTTTTCATATTGTTTTTGAAATTCATGTATGTTGTTACATGTATCAATAACTCATGCTTTTTATTGTTGTTAATGTTCCATAATATACATATGGATAACAACAATTGTTTTATCTACTCATCAGTTGAAGGACACTGGGTTATTTCAAGACCTCGGTAATTATAAATAAAGCTACTATGAACATGGTTGTATAATAAAGAATTTGACCTCTATCCTTTGTTGCTGACTCTGGAAGACTCTAAATTCATGGAATTTCCCTTGTAATAGGAGTGTTTTTGTTATTCATGAGCCCCTTAGAGCACCTGAGTCATGCTAAGGCGATGAGTTGACTTAGGAAGGGAGCTGATCTCCAGAAAGATCAGTCACATGATGAGAAGGTTTGGGACTTAGAGCCAGCTGACCTTTGGTGAGGAGAGGGGGGACTTGATATTGAGTTTCATTACATGGCCAGTGATTCAGTCATCCATGACTCTGTCATGAAAGTCCAATACAAACTGTGGACTTCAAAGCTCACTAGAACTTCCTGGTTGAACAACAAACATATTATTGTGCTAGTAGTTTGACCCACCTTTATTCTACGGGAAGGGGGCAAGAAATATCGGCATTGGGGAACCTCACAGAACTCACCCTATGTGCCTCTTTATTTGACTGTCCTGATTTATATCCTTGATAGTAAAAGTGTCATCATAATTATAGTGCTTTTCTGAATTCTGTGAATAGTTCTAGTGAATTACTAAAACAAGAGGTTGTTGGAACTCCTGGATTCATAACCAGTTTATCAAAAGTACAAGTGGCCTGGGCACTCCCAAATGTGGTTGGCAGCAGGATTAAGGGCAATCTTGTTGGAGACTGTGCCTTTAAACCCGTAGAATGTGATGATAACTCTGAATGATTAGCGTTAGAATTGTATTGCAGTATGTCAGCTGGGGGCAGAATAAGCCTTCACATACAGGTGTTTGTGCATATGCCTTCATTCTCTTGGGTAAATACCTAGGAGAGGCATTGCTAGGTTCTTTGATAAATATATATATTTATATTTTTTTTTCCAAAATTGCCAAACTGTTTTTTTTAAAGTGGTTGTATGTAGCATTTTGTGTTCCCACTAGTGATTTGTTACAGTTTCAGTTTCTCTGCATCCTTGTCAGCACTGGGTATTATAAAGCTTTTTTTTTTTTTTTTTTTTTTTTTTTTTTATGATTTTACTTTTAAGTAATCCCTCTACCCAAACATGGGGTCAAACTCGTGACACTGAGATCAAGAGTCATGTGCTCCACTGACTGAGACAGCCAGGTGCCCCTGGCTTTCCTTTTTTCTTTTTTTTTTTTTTTTTTTAAGTTTAGACATTTTACTGGTTGTGTCTCATTGTCTCTTAGTGTGGCTTTAATATGCATTTCCCTGCTGACTAATATTTTATGTATCTTTTCATATACTTATTTGCCATCCTATCTCTTCCTTTGTGAAGTGTATACTCAAATCTTTCTAACAGATGTGTATTTTTCAAAGGATTTTCTCCTTGTTTGTGGCTTATCTTTTAATTTCCTTAACAGTCTCTTTTGAAGAGTAGATTTTAATACATTTTAATAAAGTGTCATTTATCAATTTTTCCTTTTTTATTCTTCTGTCTTATCTAAGAAAACTTTCCTTAATACCACAAAGGTAATCTCTTTCAGAAGTTTCATAGTTTTAGGTTTTACATATATTTCAGTCTGCATTCCCTCTCAAATTAAGTTAGTGTATGATGTGAGGTATGAGTTGAGGTTCCTCTTTTTCTGCATATTGATAGACAATTATTACTGCACCACCACTGCAGAAACTATCCTGTTCCCCCATTGAATTATCTTGTCACTTTTGTTGGATGTCAGTTGGCCATAAATATGTGATTCTATTTCTAGATTTCTATTCCATGGATCCATATATTCTTTGGCCAGCATCATACATTATAGTTTTAGGGTAAATCTCAAAATTACATTACATGAACCCTCTGACTTGGTTTTGTTTTCTTCAAAATAGTTGTAGCTATTTAGGCTCCTTTACTTCTCCTTACAAATTTTAGAATGAGCTTGTTTGAAAAACAAAACGAAGACAAAAAACCCTACTAGGATTTTGAGTGGGATTACATTTAATCACTAACTCATTGAGGTAAGAATTGGCATCTTAATATTGAATCTTCCAATCCATGAATATGGTATGATTTCTCTCCTCAGTGTTTTATAGTTTCATGGACCAAGTATTTTACATATTTTGCTAGCTTTAATCTGTGTTTCACGTTTTTTTTAAAATGTTATTGGAAATGGTATTATATTTTAACTTCCAGCTGTTTATTGTTAGTATATAGAAATGTGATATTTTATGTTGACCTTATTTTCTGTGATCTTACTAAACTCACTAAGGATTCTTTGGAATTTTCTACATGATAATCACATATTCTGTTAATATAGGCAGTTTTAAATCTCTTTCTAATCTATAAGCTTCCTCTCTCTCTTTCTCTCTTTCTCTCCCTCTCTTGCTTTACTTCTCTGGCTCAGAACTTTAGTATTTTGCTGACTAGGAATGATGAGAGAGGATGTCCATGCCTGTTTTCTCACCAGTAAGTTTAGAGGTGAGCTGTAGGCTTTTGGTAGGTTTGATCACAAATGGATGGTTTTTAGTGATATGCTTATTGTTTTTAGACTGGTGAATTAAATAGATGATTTCCTAATGTTGAATAGACCTTCCATTCCTGTGATTAACCACAGTTGGTCACAATTTATTATCCTTTTTATAAATTGTTGCATTTTAACTGCTATTACTAACATTTTTTACAGTTGTGATCATGAGGGATATTAGTCACTGATTCTCTTGCAAAGTCTGGTCTTGGTAACAAGGATAATGATTTCATAAAATGAGTTGGGAGGTGTTCCTTTTATTTTTTATATTCTGTAAGAATGTGTGTAAAGTTGGTATTATTTCTTCCAAAATGTTAGAAATTACCTGTGGGGTCATAGAGTCCTGGAGTTTTCTTATGTATAAAATTTTGAAGTATGAATTCACTATCTTATATAGATAGAGAATTATTCACATTGCCTCTTCTTGAGAAAATTTTGGTAGTTGACATCTTTTAAGGAATTTGTCCATTTCATCTCAGTCAGGGTTTTTCAACCAAAGTGGCATTTGGATAGGATAATTCTTTGCTGTGGGAGGGTGTCCTTTGAATGATCGAGTGTTTGGTGGCATCCCAGGCCTCTACATACTAGATGGCAGGAACAAGCCCCCCATTTGTGACAACCCAAAATGTCTTCAGACACACATCCCCTGTTGACTGAGAACCACTGATTTAAGTTGTCAAATTCATTGTCATAATGTTTCTTGTGATATTCTTTATCTTTTTAATGTATGTATGAGCTGAAGGAATTTTCTGTCTTTGATCTCTGATGTTGGTAATTTGTGTCTTTTCTTCTTCTCCCTCTCCTTCCCTCCTTTCTCTCTCTATCTTTTTCTCTTATCAGATTGGCTAGAGTTTCATTAATTTTCTTAGAGCTACTTTTGATTTTATTTGATTTGGTTTCATTTGATTTTCTCTGCTACTTTTTTGCTTTCAATTGTATTTATTTAGGCTTTTGTCTTTATGTCTCTCCTTCTTGATTTCAATTTCCTCCTCCATTTGTAGTTCCTTAAAGTAGAAGCTTAGATTATTTCCTAATATATTCATTTAGTATTATTATAAATTTCCCTCTAGTGTGCTTTAGTTTCACCCCATACATTTGGCATTGTTTTCTATTTATTTTCATTCAATTCAAAAGGTATTTTATTTCTATTTGACTCCTTTCTTCCATGAGTTACTTAGAAGTGTATTTAATTTCTAAACATTTTGGGATTTTCCATATATATGCTATTGATTTCTAGTCTATTCCATTTTGGTTAAAGAACACTATATACTTGCCGTTGTTTTTAACTTTTCTGGGATTTATCTTGGTGAATCTTTCATGTGCCGTTGAAAAGAATGTGTACTCTGTTGTTACTGGGTGGAGTATTCAGTCATTGTTGGTTAGGTCTTTGGTTGTAGTGCTCAGGCCTGCATCTATACCGTGTTTTATTTCTGCTTGGTCTTTCAATTACTAAAATAGGAGTGGTTGAAGTCCCCAGTCACAGTTGTGAGTCTGTTTCCTTTTAGTTCTATTAGGTTTCGCTTCATGTCATTGAAGCTTTGTTTCATGCATATTGACGAATTGCCCCATTTATCATTGCCTAATGCTTCTCTTTATCACTCATGATATTAGTTGTTCTGATGTCTACTTTGATAATAAGAAGACCTTAAAAAAACCATACTGCAGGCTAGACTTAGGCCATGAGCCATAGTGTGTTCACTTCTGTTTTAAAGGTTTCTTGTTCACAAGACGTAGTTGACTCTTTTGTTGCTGGTTGGTTGGTTGATCTCTGCCATTTAATTTGGGTATTTAAATCACTTAAATTGTTATAATTGTTGTTAAATTTCAATTTATCATCTTGCTAGTTGTTTTCTTTTTTTTCCATTTATTCTCTGTTCCTTTTTCCTCTTCTTTTGGATTGGTTTTTATGAATCTGTTTTATCTTTCCTAATGGCTTTTAGCTTTACTTCTTAAAAAAAATAATAGTTCTAAAGTTTAAAATGGTTTTGTTTTTAATTTATGTGGAGAGAGAGAGAGAGAGGAAGGGGCAAAGAGAGATGGGGAGAGAATCTCAAACAGGCTCTGTGCTGTCAGCACAAAACCTGATGTGGGGCTTGAACCCACAAACTATGAGATCGTGACCTGAGCCGAAATCAAGCATCAAGGAGCTCAACCGAATGAGGCACCTGTGTGCCCCAGTTCTTCTAAAGTTTAAAATATATGTCTTTAGGGGCGCCTGGGCGACTCTCTCTCTTTCTCAAAAATAAGTAAACATTTATATAATATATATATATGTATATATATGTATGCATATATGTATATACACTATATATACAATGTATATACACTATATACAATGTATATACACTATATACATTGTATCCACACATACATTGTATATATTATATATACATTGTATGCACATTGTATACACATTGTATATACATTGTGTGTGTATATAAACATTTATATAATATATATGTATGCGTATATATATGTATGCATACATAAGCATGTATACGCATATATATGTATATGTGTGTGTGTGTATATACATATTTATACAAACTTTAACTTGTCACAGCTGTTTTAAAATCTGTAAGAATCGTACAATGTATTTCCAGTTTCTCCCTCCTTTATTGTTGTTTTATTTTACATTTCATTTTTACACATATTACAAGCCTTACAGCTAAATTCTTAATTATTTTACCTTAGCCAAATATTTCTTAAAGTGGCTAAAAACAAGGAAAAATATCATTTATACTTCAGTTCATTTTTGCCATTTCCAAAGCTTTCCATTTGTTTGTGCAAATCCAAGTTTCCATCTGGTAATAATACTCTTGCCTCAGAAATTCTGACTTAACATTCCTTGTGATACACATCTCTTGCCATTGAGTTCTCTCAGTTTTTGCTGTCTACAAAAGTCTTTTCTTCACCTTAATTTTTGAACAATATTTTCATGTGCATACTATTCTGGGTTGATTCTGCTTTTTTTTCCCCCCCAGTACTATAAATATGCTATACCATGACTATAAAAACATCAGTGGTTGTCAGGGAGTTGGGAGGTGGAAAGGGAGGGATGAATAGGTGAAACAAAGGGGATTTTCTGGGGGCATCTGGGTGGCTCAGTCACTTAAGCCTCGTACTTTGGCTCAGGTCATGATCTCGTAGTTCATGAGTTTGAGCCCCGTATAGGGCTCTGTGCTGACAGCTCAGAGCCTCAAGCCTGCCTCTGATCTGTGTCTTCCTCTCTGCTCCTTCCCTTCTCACACTCTGTCTCTCTCTCTCTCAAAAACAAAATCATAAGCATAAAAAAATTAAACAAAAGGGATTTTCTGGGTGAGGAAACTTTTTTTAATAAAACAAATGGTGGATACACATCATTAGGCATATGTTAAAGCCCACAAAACTACACAATTCAAAGAGTAAACCTTAATTTAAAGTATGGACTATAGTTATGTAATCCATAGTTTACATGGTCAATATACATTAATAATGTACAGCATGGAATAATTAAAACTACATTATTATAATAAGCAATTGTAACAATTGTTTAACACTAGTGCAAGATGTTAATAATAGGGAAAACTGCGGAGTTGGAGAGTGAAGTGGAGAGGGGTGGGTATATCGAATTTTATGAACTATCTCTTAATTGAGTAAACCTAAAACTACTAACGAAAATAAAGTCTGTTAATGATTTTTAAAAATACATTTTTAGAAATGTTTTTGTGTGAAAAGTCTGATGTAATTCTTTTGTTTGTTTCTTTACGTAGGTTGCATCTTTTTTTTCTTTTTGCTAGTTGCCTTCAAGATTTTTTTTCTTTGCTTTGGAGCATTTTATGATGTCTCTAGATTTTTGTGTGTGCATATGCCTGTGTACATGCCTGTGGTTTTCATCTTGCTTACTTACGACGCTTTTCTGAGCTTCATGGATCTGGGATTTTACATATTTCATTATTCTTAGAAAAGATCTTCATATATTTTTTATTTCTTTTTCTCTTACTTTTTCTAGGACTCCGCTTACCCATATGTTTGTTTGATTGATTGGCATCCTACATTTCTGGGATTTATTCCCACCCTTTTTCTCTTTGTCTTCAATACAGGAGAGAGGATTTGGTTGATTCATCTAATCAACATCCAGTTTAGGGGATTCCTTTTTTTTTTTTAATGTTTATTTATGTTTGAAAGAGAAAGAAGGAGAGATGGAGTGAGAGCGGGGGGAGGGGCAGAGAGGGAGAGAGATACAGAATGTGGAGCAGGTTCCGGGCTCCAAGCTGTCAGCACAGAGCCCAGCCTGACTTGGGGCTGAAACTCAGGAACTGCAAGATCACGACCCAGGCCAGAGTGGGATGCTTACCTGACTGAGCCACCCAGGTGCCCCAGTTTAGGGAATTCCTATTGGGTGGAGATTTTAGAACAAACCACCTCAATAGTCATCATTGGGTTGGGAGCCTTTCTTTGTCTGGTCATCTATGCCAATCCTTTATGGTATGGAGCATGGATGGTCTATATCTGATTGTCTCAGCAGGCATCAGAGGCAAGATTTCTGATAGAGGTAATATGCATGGCCAGCATCCCAAGTATGACAGACTTCTGTAACCAATACAGGTTACAAGGGAAAGCAAAGTAGGAAAAGTAAAATCATGCTTTGGAAAAGGGAAACCAAGATATTTTTCATGCTCCTGCCCTAAGTCACAGACATATTGTACAGAAGCTCATTCACCCTCTGGTGTCCATGAGTTCATAGGAGATAGTTACTTCCATTTTACCTAGAATTTCTATGACGAATAGAAGAGAGTTACCCCTGAGAAGGCAGAGGAAAATTTAAATGACACCTAGAATCAAGTGGTTAATAATATACTGAAGATTAGATACCAGGTCTGGGTTCCTATTATAACAGTATCACACATTGCACCAAAGCTACACTTGTCTGAAGTTGGTACATAGAAAACAGTTTTTAAGGAATTTACTAATTAATCCGCTCTGCTGAAGGGTAATTGTGGGGAAAGATAATCCTTTTTTAACTGTAGTGAGACTTCTCCCTTCCTGATTACTGCTCCTACTTATTGACTTGTACTGTATGCAGTGAGGGAAAAGGAAAAGGACATTGGAATAAGACTGTCACGGCTAAGGTAGTAGTTCTATAACCCAGTGACTCTGTGTCCCTGTCACTGACAAAAATCATTCTCGGGCAAAAACGAGTTGGAGCCTCAGCTATGCTCATTCTTTCTTTCTTTCTTTTTTTTTTTTTTTAACATTTATTTATTTTTTTGAAAAACACAGAGAGGCAGAGCACAAGGAGGGGAGGGGCAGAGAGAGAGGGAGACATAGAATCTAAAGCAGGCTGCAGGCTCTGAATTGTCAGCACAGAGACCGACATGGGGCTTGAACCCACGAACTGTGAGATCATGACCTGAGCCGAAGTCGGACACTTAACCGACTGAGCCAAACAGGGCCTCCAATGAGCTAATTCTTGAATTCAAACGCTTTCAGGCACACATAATTGATGTATGGAGAGGTCCTGAGAACCTTCTGGAAGAGGATGTTTCCAAAGGAAAGAGGGAGTCTGGGTTAGAAGCTTGGTCAGATAACATTGCCCCAGTGATCTGAAAGGAATAGCAGTACTGAGAGCAGCATCTCAAAGAGGGGCCTTCCCAAAATTTCTGTAAAACCTTGGTGTAACATGGTGATTATTTAGGATTCATGTAACTGAGAGCATAGCTCAGAGAAGGAGCTGAGAGGTAAAGTCTCCTCACTTCCCCAGGAAAGCTTTGAGGCACTGTGGGCTCTGAAGAACAGAGCACATTTTGGGCACCTGTGAACTGCTGGCAAGGAGAGCTCTCGTGGGCATGAGCCCTAGAAAGGCTCTGGGCCCTGGTTCTTCCTGTATGCATTCTTCTGGGAATTGTTTTCCTGTTAGCCCAGTCATTGGTTAGTAATTTGTTTTTCTTTGGAGACTTTTTAACTGTTGGGTGTTAGGCTTCCTAGATGATATCTACACATTCTTTGGCAGACCCATTTCTATTTCTTGAGTTATTGCTGAGCTTACAAATTACTTTGGGGGATTTTCTTAGGTGGAGAGAGAAACATCAAACACTAAGTGGTAAAGAAATGAATGATTCTGTTCCTTCAGTCCATCTACCAGCTGGTATTTAGAACTACTCTCTCGTGTTGGTCCTGTGAAGGCATGGGACCTCAACTTAGGGAATTAAATTTATTTCTATTGAGCAATAATCATGGAGATAAAGTTACCAAAGATCAGTTTACAAATTATAAAAAAATAACTTGGTACTTTTCACATCTTGTTCTTTTTTTTTTAATGTTTATTTTGAGAGAGACCGGGGGGGGGGGCGGAGAGGCAGAGAAACAGGGAGACAGAGGACCTCAAGCATGCTCAGCACCATCAGCACAAACCTGACACATGGCTCGAACTGACAAGTCATGAGATCTGACCTGAGCTGAAACCAAGAGTTGGACGCTCAACTGACTGAGCCACACAGGTGCCCCAGTACTTTTTACATCTTCTAATTCTGCATTTCAGAGTGTCCCTTAAGACTTTGATTCATAAGACTGTTCTGTATTGACTAAAGGTGTGCCTTTTCCTGAATAATAATAATCCTAGCTAGTGTTCAGTGAGTGCTCGACATTGAACTCCTTTACATAGCTTGCCTATTGTAATCCTTGAAAAATCTGCATGAGGTACTATTATCATTATTATCCCATTCTATAGCAGCAGAGCCTCATTGACAGGAGTAAGGTATATAATCTGTGCATGGTCACACAGTTAAGACTCAGTTGAGCCAGAATTCCAAGTTGCTATGCCACCTTGCCTTCAAATAGTGAGGAAAATGCCACTGGGTGGAAAGCCAAGCTTGAAAGCATAGAGACTGGACCATGAATCACAGTGGGGACACATGGCCAGGATAAGAAAACCCACGGCCCGTGATGTATGAGCATATGAGTTTGATTAATGGATGTGGGAGCCCCGAATACAGAATACTATGAAAAGGATAACCCCTGAAACATTGGGCTGCATGTAGGAAATGTAAGACATTATTAATGTTGCTTATCAGTTAGTAGACCTGTTTCTATGAAGAGATGGTTGTGGATGCAGACCATTTCCTTTGAATTCTTATTCTTAACAATTCTTGTCCCCGTCCAATAATTTGAAGGGAGTGTGAATCTACAAATTGTCCTACAACCATAAGATCATACATTCAAATTGGCAGATTGACAAATTAGAATGCCAGTTTCAAGAAGAAATAAGATTTCCAAAGTTGATTAGGTCAATGTTGCTTTGCAATCTGATAATGCAATCTCATATCAGAAGGCCTACATAAGTTGTCCTGGGACTCAGCTGTGACTAAAGGACTGGTAGGATCAGGCTTGCTGGAGCTCCCCTGGCACAAGCTGAAACACACTTTGAGATGAGAGATTTTTATAACCTCTAAGTACAGAGGTTTCAAGAATGATAGGCCTCAAGGGAAGAGTACGATGCCTGTTACTCATTTAGATGATCCTCAAGTCCTTTTTCTACTTTGAGTTTGAAGGCAAAAGCTATAATGAAAGATCAGGTCAAAAATGAATCAAGCCAGGATCCTGAGATCACAAGGTGCCAGGAACCCGGGCGTCAGCACCCAGAGACAGCCCCTCACCATGGAGCTCAGGGGTTTGCAATCTTCGACACAGAGATGTGACCATGAGGGCCTCACCAGCCTTGTGGTACCTTAAAAAGGCATTAGTCAGCACAACACAATGAGCCAGAGCTTGTGAGGAAGGCTGAAAGCTACAGAGTAGTCAAGAATACCAGGATGGGGAACACATGAGATGCCTCCTAGAACAATTCAGGGGGGATTTGAGACATTCGTAGGTTCCCCAGCAAATGTGAGTGGAGACAAGGAACCATCGCTGGTGGCTGTATTGCAACCCAATGTATACATACAGGCTGTGCTCACTATGCAATGGGGTTATGTGGCTGATGTCTAGAAACGTCGCCCTTTGGGTCTGTCTCCTGCTTAGAATTCATGAATCACCAGGGGTCCCTGAGAGATGCTTTGGATGATGTCGAACCAGTCAGTACCATTGTGATGTGAGCTTGCAGCTTCCTAAAGTCTCTCTAACAAAAAAGTTCAGGCTTCGGAATAGGTAATCCTCAAACAGTAAGTTGGAAAATTACAGTAAAGAGACACAGTTGCACTAGTTAGCTGGTCCTTAATGATGCCGGTTTCTAAAAGACACCATCTTTAAATCCATACACACTTTGGAGGAGAGAAGCACTTCAGATGGCTGGAGAACAGTCTACTCCCTTGGAAAATCTTTCAGCAACAGGTGTTACTTCTTTTTGTCTTGAGGACATCAAACCCTCAGAGAAGCATGAAATTTTTCCTAATGCAGCTTAGCTGCTAATCATTCACAAAGAAATGAAATTTTGATGGAGTTGTGAACACATGCCTTTTGGCACCTGTTTTTGCCATCTTGGTTTGTTTTTCTTCCCACAGCGTTTTACACCTTCTAATTTAATTTGTGACTGGCCCCTTTCCTCCCAGCTGTTCAGGCCTAGAAAGCACACACACACATATTCAAATGGGTTACTGGAGCTTAACACGGCACAGGGACGGAACCAACAGCATCGGCCAAGTCATACTCAGGTCTTGAGGCCAGCGCTCCTGGTGCCTTATCCCACTATGCACTGGTAACTTGAGACTAGAGGTCTAATATGGAGCCTGCAAAGTTCAAACACTGTCAGAAAGTCTATCCCGTCCAAACAGGGCTTTCTAGGGGATTAAAGAGACCTCGGGTCACAGTGTGGCCTATGCAAGAGCTTTGTGATATGAAAAGTGACTTTGTCGGAGTAACCTCTGTGACATTCTCACCATACGCCTGAGTCAAGCTGCCCTTGTGTTGTGGTTTCTGGGGAATGTGTGTAGATCCTGGATCCAACAGCAGACCCATACACCAAGTTCGGAGCCTAGAAAATTGGAACTTGTGATTTTATCCTGCACTTCACATGAAGTCAAGGAGATGTGAATGGGCAGAATTAGTATACTTTCTCTTTTGGGCTACAGACAGTGTGAAGTTAATCCCAATCCAAATGGTTGCTATTTTCCAAAGAGTACATGTGGAGTTGAGCAGAGAGAATGATATGAATTCAAAAATCTCATCAGGGGAGTATCACAATATCTTTATCAATAAGGACAGTGTTTCTCTAGATGTGGGTCCTTCTGAAGCCTCACTGTAAAACCACCGTTTGTTACTGCTATAATTTCCCTGGGACAATGAGGGATGTTGGCAATAACACGGTACATTAAAAGACCATAAATTTATCTGCAGGACTCAAATAATATTTTGGTACAAAGGCAAAAGCCTCTGGCTGCCTTGTAAATCAAAAACATGGTCCCAAGGGGACAAAATAAATCCAGAAAAAATCCAAAATACCTAAGAAAATTCAATTTGTGATAAAGAGGTTATCTCATATCAGCAGAGCAAGGAAGGCAATTTAATAATGGATGTTTTGAAAATAGTGATCTCATTCGTATCTCCACCTATATATCACAATAAATTGAAAATACATTAAGAATCCCATGTGAAAAAGAAATTCTAAAAGCGCCATAAGAAAATATTGGGAGGATTTCCTTGCACCCCTGAAGTGGGAAAGGTCTTTCTAATGATGATTCAAAATCCAAAAGCTATAAAATGAAAAATTCAAGTACAAAAGATAAAAACAACTTTTGCATGATAAATTATACCCCAACCGTATCAAAAATCAAATGACAAACTGGGAAGAATTTTTAAGAACCAAAGGCTGAACTCCCAATACACAAAGATCTCCAAAAAATCAATTTTGAAAAAGATTTATTTTAAACATAAAGGCAGCACATTATTTATATTCTGCATCCTGTCTTTGAGCTTAGTGATAGCTTCTTTATACTTTTTCACCACTGTGTTTTATTGTTTGGGGAATTTCTTTACCCAGTCAGTCCCCTATTGATGTACACGTGTATGGGATACTCCCCCCAAATCTATAGCTTTAAATAATTTTTCAAGAAAAAGAATTGCAGTGTTCAAGAGCTGAGACTGTGAAGTCAGTTCACCTGGGGGTTCCAGTTTTGGCTATTATCAATTTCAAGCTATGTGACCTTGACTTTGGGCCTCTGTTCATCTGTGTAATGGGTTTGAAGTTAATAGTATCAGCAACATGAGATTGTGGTGAGGATTCAATGTGTTACCATACGAGTAAAGGATTTAGAATAGTACCTGACCTAAGATAACTGTTGTAGAAGGCTTAATCATTATGATTATCACTTTTTGGCAAATAATATATAAATTGTATTAGCTCTGCTTTTATAACCTCTACTTTTATAATGTTTAGGACTCATAGTGAAAGAGAATTGAAGGGAGAGATGTTTTTTAATTTTTAATTTTTAATGTTTATTTTTGAGAAAGAGAGAGAGAGGGCAGGGGAGGGGCAGAGAGGGAGGGAGACACAGAATCTGAAGCAGGTTCCAGGCTCTGACCTGTCACACAGAGCCCGATGCGGAGCTCGAACTCACGGAACCATGAGATCATGACCTGAGCCCAAGTCAGATGCTTACCAACTGAGCCACCTAGGTGCCCCAGAGATGCTCTCTTCCAAAGTCAAAACATGGGATCCAATGGTGGGAAAATAATTCTATTACTTGCTGTTTCTTGCTTTTTAGTGAAGAGCTGCTTACAAATGCAGCCCAAAAGGCATCAGGCCTGGATGCCAGGAAGGGTGAAGAGCAGCCCTGGAACCTGCATTGTAATAAGCATACCAGGGGTTCTGCTGCAGGTGGCCCCAGACAACTTGTTTGTTTGTTTTTTTTTAACTTTTTGAAGTAGTTTTTATTTTCTCCACTTTAAAGGTACAGAGACTGAACCCAGAGAAAGCAAGTTCATAGCCCACTAATTTGGAAGCATTACTGACAAGATTTGACATAAAGCCTTTTTGGTTTGCCACACTGAGTCTTAACTCCACAAAACTACTTCTCTTCCTCCTCCTCCTCCTCCTCCTCCTCCTCCTCCTCCTCCTCCTCTTTCATTAAGAGACTTCATTTTTTTAGAACATTTTTAGATTTACAGAAAAATTGAACATATAGTTCAGGGAGTTTCTACATTACTCCTCCTTGTTTCTATTATTATTACATAATAATACATGTACATAATATCTCATAATAATACAAGGTACATCTTGCATTGGTGTGGTACATTGGTTACAGTAACTAAATGGATACATCATTGATGCATTAACAGAAGTACATATTTTACAGGTGATTTTTAGGGCAGAAAAACTATTCTGTAGGATACTGTTATGGTGGACACATGTCATAAGACATTTCCCAAGACACACAGAATGTACAACACAAAGAGTGAACCTTGTAAACTGTGTATGTAAACTGGGTAGTTTAGTTACTGCAAACCAGACAACATTTTGAAAAAGTACTGCTAACTGTCCCCTGGGTGGATGTTTGAATTGTAAGTGTAGTGACTTAGAGAAATTGATCAGGCTCAAGTTTCTTAAAAGTTATGCCAGTGTTTCACCATAACAAGTATCATAAACCAGTTCAGAAGAGAAAATGTTGACTTTATTGAGATGTTCTTTCCCACTGCCTTTGGGGTATGTTGCTTACTTGTGTTTTGCATTTTAATTTATATTGCAAGTTCATGAAATAAGTGAACTTGATTTTCAGTTTTTTTCAGTGTCTTCCAAGTCCAGGACATATTCTCTTAGCACGTTCTTGTTCATATTCTAATGCTATGTAAAGCTAATAAAGAAAGAAGTTCTAATTCTGCTTCAAGAATTCTTGTTAGATTGGAACATTGAGATTGAGTGGCATGAAAGACCACAGGCTTCAGAGTCGGTCAATTCTCAGCTCATCGATGACTAAACAGAAATGTTGGGAAACTTACTAAACTGTCCTGAAAATAAAGTAACCCCTTTATAAAATCAGGAGGTAAATACTGCATGCTCACAGTTATTCCAATGAATAGAGAGACTATAAAGAGGATGCCAACCCAGCAGGTGTTCAGTCATGGTAGATATTATTTGATTAGAATTGGGTTTTTCAGGGAATTCTCTTCTGGTTGTCTGATGCCCCCTCCTGGACAGTCCAGAATGTGTAGTAAGCAAGAGTTCATTTATTTGCTTCAAATATAAGGTTATACGAGGTTTCTAGAAGCAGTATTTCAGGAAGAGTCTGAAGTCAGAGCCAGATATCCATCCAGTCTAACCAAGGAGAAAATCTAATAGAGAGGCACTGGGCAGAAACCTGAGAAGCAAGATAAGGGTGGAAGGCAGAGCCCAGAATTTTCTGAATGATAATATTAATTATGATAATTTGTTGATATTTACATGTTCAGAATTTGTATACATTATCTCAATCTTCATTGAAATTCTATGGTACATAGAGTAAATCTTCATGACCTTGGATTAAGCAACAGTACCCAAAACAAAAAGAACCATAGGAAAAAAAAAAAAACATAGAGAAATTGGGCTTCATCAAAATTAAAAGTGTTTTCTTATATGTGGAATCTAAAAAAAAAAAAAATTCAAACCCATAGAAACAGAGATCAGACTCTTACCAGAGCCAGAATATAGAGGGAATGGGAAATGGAGGAAGGTCGTCAAAAGATACCAACTTCTAGTTAAAAGCTGAGTAGGCACTAGGGATGTAATGTACAACATAATGACTATAGATAACACTGCTGTACATATATAGACAAGTTGTTAAGAGAGTAAACCTTAAGAGTTCTCATTACAAAGAGAATTACCTTTTCTTTGCCTTTCTTTTTATTGTATCTGTATGAGAAGTTAGATGTTAGCTGAACCTATTGTGGTAATCATTTCACAATATATGTAAATCCAACTATCATGCTAGGTACCCTAAAACTATACAGTGATATATGTCATTTATTTTTCAATAAAACTGGAAAAAAATTAGAAGTATTTTGTTTCAAAGAGAACCATCAAGAAAGTGAAAAGACAGCCCACAGGGAGAAAATATTTGCAAGTCATCTACCTGATAAGAGACTTGCAACCAGAATATAAAATGAATCCTTACAACTCACTAATAAAAAGGCAAATTACTCAGTTAAAGAATGGGCAAAGGGTCTGAATATACATTCCTCCCAAGGAGATATACAAGTGTCCAATAGCACATGAAAAGACACTCTACGTTGTTATTAGTCATTAGGGAAATACAAATTAAAAAAAAAAAAACAATGGGAGACTATTTTATATTCATGAGAATGACTTTAACAAAAAAATACAAACAAGGATGCGGAGAAACATAGAACCCTCATCCACTGCTTGGGAATGTAAAATGGTGCAGCCATTTTGGAAAACTATTTGGCATTTCCTCAGCATGTTAAACATAGAGTCACCATATGACCTTGCAGTTCTACTTCCAGGTATATACCCAAGAGAAAGGAAAACATATATCCACACAAAAATTTGTTCAAACATGTTTATATGGCTGCACTATTCATAGTAGCCCTAGTTGGGAGCAACACAAATGTCCATTAACTGATGAATGGATAAACAAAATGGGGCATATTTATACAGTGGGATATTATTTGGCAATAATGAGGAATAAATATCGGTACATGCTACAGTATGGGTAAATGCTCAATGAAAGAAAGTAGTTACAAAAGGCTGTATAATGTATGATTCTGTTTACATGAAATGTTCCCAGTAGGCAAATCTATAGAAACAGAAAGTAGATTAATGTTATCGGGGACTAGGGGAAGAAAGGGAGATAAGGTGTGACTGCTCATGGTTATGGAATTCCTTTTTGGGGTAATGAAAATGTTCTGGAATTAATGGTGATGGTCACACAACTCTGTGAATACACTAAAAAGCCCTGAAATATATTCTTTAAATGTGTAAATTGTATCGTCTATGAATTAAATCCCAATAAAGCTGTCAATAAGTGTAAATTCAAAAAAATCTTGTGAAGTACATATTCTGTTTGATAGATAAAGTAACTGAGCCTGGCTGAAAGCCAAATGAGCTAATGATGGAGCCAGAATTCAAAAGCAGTCTGTCATCTCCACAACCTGGATTTTTTTTTTTTTTTTCTAATTTAGATTCTAGTTAGTTAACATATAGTGTAGTATTGGCTTCAGGAGTAGAATTTAGTGATTCATCACTTACATAAAACACCCAGTGCTCATCCCAACAAATGCCCTCTTTAATGCCCATCACCCATTTAGCCCTTCCCTCCAGCAACCCTAGGTTTGTTCTCGGTATTTAACAGTTCTTATGGTTTGCCTCCCTCTCTGTTTTTAAAATTTCATTCTTTTGATCACTGAGTACTATTCCATTGTAATGTATACACCACATCTTCTTTATCCATTTATCTGTTGATGGACATTGGGGCTCTGTCCATAATTTGGCTATTGTTGATTGTGATGCTGTAAACTTTGGGGTCCACATGTTCCTTCAAATCAGCATTTTTGTATCTTTTGGATAAATAACTAGTACTGCAATTTCTGGGTAGGGTAGTTCTATTTTTAACTTTTTGAGGAGCCTCCATACTGTTTTCCAGAGTGGCTGCACCTCTTTGTATTTTCACCAACAGTGTCAAAGTGTTCCCCTTTCTCTGCATCCTCACCAACATCTGTTGTTGCCTGAGTTGTTGATTTTAGCCATTCTGCCAGGTGTGAGGTGGTATCTCATTGTGGTTTTGATTTTTATTTCCCTGATGATGAGTGATTTTGAGCATCTTTGTATGTGTCTGTTAGCCATCTGGATGTCTTCTTTGGAAAATGTCCATTCATGTCTTCTGCCCATTTCTTCACTGGATTATTTGTTTTTTGGGTGTTGAGTTTGGTAAGTTCTTAAAGATTTGGATACTAGCCCTTTACCTGATATGTCATTTGTAAACGTCTTCTCCCATTCTATGGACTGTCTTTTAGTTTTGTTGACTGTTTCCTTCACTATGCAGAAGCTTTTTATCTTGATGAGGTCCCAATAGTTCATTTTTGCTTTTGTTTCCCTTACCTTTGGGAGACATGTTAATAAGAAGTTGCTGTGGCCAAGGTCAAAGAAGTTGCAGCTGGTTCTCTCCTCTAGGATTTTGATGGTTTCCTGTCTTACATTTAGTTCTTCCATCCATTTTGAATTTACTTTTGTGTATGTGTAAGAAAATGGTCCAGTTTCATTCTTCTGCATGTCACCGTCCAGTTTTCCCAACACCATTTGCTGAAGAGACTCTTTTTTCCATTGGATACTCTTTCCTGCTTTGTCAAATATTAGTTGGCCATACATTTGTGGGTCCATTTCTTGATTTTCTATTTTGTTCCATTGATCTATGTGTCTGTTTTTATGCCAGTATCATACCGTTTTGATGATATCAGCTTTGTAACACAGTTTGAAGCCCAGAATTGTGATGCCTCCAACTTTGGTTTTCTTTTTCAGCATTACTTTGGCTCTTCAGGGTCTTTTCTAGTTCCATACACATTTTAAGATTGTGTGTTATAGCTCTGTGAAAAATGCTGATGTTATTTTGATAGGGATTGCATGAATGTGTAGATTGCTTTGGGTAATATAGACATTTTAACAGTATTTGTTCTTCCAATTCATGAGCATGGCACATTTTTCCATTTCTTTGTGTCTTCTTCAATTTCTTTCATTAGCATACTATAATTTTCAATATACATATCTTTTACCCCTTTAGTTAATTTTATTCTTAGGTATCTTATGGGTTTTGATGCAATTGTAAATAGGATCGATTCCTTGATTTCTCTTTCTGCTGCTTCATTATTGGTGTATAGAAATTCAACAGATTTCTGTATGTTGATTTTACATCCTGCAACTTTGCTGAACTCATGTATCAGTTCTAGTAATTTTTTGATTCTGCTCCCTGGATTCTTGACCAGAATATTCTAAGGCTCTAAAGCTTTCCTGAGCTAGAGAGAGAACCTGAAGTAACTTTTATAAGGGACCTTGGTCTTAGGCCTCCCAGAGGAGTGCCATTGCTTAATAGTCAGGCCTGGTTTCTGAGGCAGATTGTTTTGACATGATTCTGGTTTACCACGTCGTGAAGGAGTGATCTCAGCACGCTGAAATTATTCAGTGTTTGCTAAGATCTTGACAAGACCAACTGATGTGTATGGCACAGAAGGCTTTACACAGGACATTCACTGGGATATACTGAGTCCAGAGGCTCTGAAACTTTGGTGCCTTTCAGCATCACCTGAAAATCTTGTTGAAAATGCAAATATCCAGGTTCTACCCAAGACATACTGAATCTAAAAGTAAACAACACTGCCTGGTGGTGAGTGTTGTCAGCTGGATGAGACAAAGACAGAAAATCTGTTGATAATGGATAGGTTCTTATAAATAGGTGTTGCTTACCAAAAACTCTAGAGGAGGTTATTCCAATTCTGGCACCAGAGGCACTGCTCAAGAGCAGTGAGCTGCTGTGTGCCACAAGCTGACCCCCAGCTATTATCGGAGAAGCTCCAGAAACCTTGCTTAGAATCGTGAACCACAATAGGGGCTGAAGGAGCAAAACTTTGATTCTGAGAGGTCCAATACATGTTTGGACTATATCAAGAAAAATAATTTGTCTTCTTTTGAAAAATACTCAAATAATCAAGAAAAATATGAAGTTCTAAGTAAAATTCATCCCACATTTTCCACCGCAGAAAACCATTGTTTTATGCTTTGATGACAACAATCCCAGATATATGACTCTGAGCCTACGTACATGTAGACAGTCTTTTAACAGCTTTACATGAATAGGGTAACAGAGTCAATGCCTGATATTTTGCAGACTTGGTATGAGTATCTTTGGAACCTATATGTTTTTGAGAGAAAAGACCCTATCTTAAAGAAAGACAGTTTGGGTTTGATGTCTACAGTTTTATAATAGTCACCATTTTATATGAAGAAAAAAACAATCCTAGTCTTAAAGTACATATCCCAAATCAACAGATCGCACATTTTTTTATTGCTGCTTATGTCATTACCCTCTTTTTCCTATGTTAATTGCAAAGCTAATAAAGAAATAGATTGAAATAAACAGTTCATTTCTTCCATAAATTTTTAGCAGTGCAGGAAATATAATGGTTGTCAAAAAAAATTTATGAATGCTTTCTAGATGCATGAATGTGTACAGGTCCTTGGAAACAAAAATTGTGGTGTTTGAGAGTTTTTAACTTTTAAGTTAATACTTCCTTTTTTTTTCTTAACATGAAATTTATTGTCAAATTGGTTTGCATACAACACCCAGTGCTCATCCCAAAAGGTGCCCTCCTCAATACCCATCACCCACTCACCTCTCCCTCCCACCCCCCATAAACCCTCAGTTTGTTCTCAGTTTTTAGGATTCTCTTATGTTTTGGCTCCCTCCCTCTCTAACCATTTTTTTTTCCTTCCCCTTCCCCATGGTCTTCTGTTCTGTTAAGTTTCTCAGGATCCACATAGGAGTGAAAACATATGGAATCTGTCCTTCTCTGTATGACTTATTTCACTTAGCATAACACTCTCCAGTTCCATCCACGTTGCTACAAAAGGCCATGTTTCATTCTTTCTCATTGCCACATAGTACTCCATTGTGTATATAAACCACAGTTTCTTTACCCATTCGTCAGTTGATGGACATTTAGGTTCTTTCCATAATTTAGCTATTGTTGAGAGTGCTGCTATAAACTTTGGGGTACAAGTGCCCCTGTGCATCAGTACTCCTGTATCCCTTGGGTAAATTCCTAGCAGTGCTATTGCTGGGTCATAGGGTAGCTCTATTTTTAATTTTTTGAGGAACCTCCACACTGTTTTCCAGAGCGGCTGCACCAGTTTGCATTCCCACCAACAGTGCAAGAGGGTTCCCATTTCTCTACATCCTCTCCAGCATCTATAGTCTCCTGATTTCTTCATTTTGGCCACTCTGACTGGCGTGAGGTGATATCTCAGTGTGGTTTTGATTTGTATTTCCCTGATGAGGAGCGACGTTGAGCATCTTTTCATGTGCCTGTTGGCCATCTGGATGTCTTCTTTAGAGAAGTGTCTATTCATGTTTTCTGCTCATTTCTTCACTGGATCATTTGTTTTTCGGGTGTGGAGTTTGGTGAGCTCTTTATAAATTTTGGATACTAGCCCTTTGTCTGATATGTCATTTGCAAATATCTTTTCCCATTCCGTTGGTTGCCTTTTAGTTTTGTTGACTGTTTCCTTTGCAGTACAGAAGCTTTTTATCTTCATGAGGTCCCAATAGTTCATTTTTGTTTTTAATTCCCTTGCCTTTCATATGTAGAAGGACAAAATATTAGGTTTTTCCCACTCTGTTTCTTTGCAATTCTAAAATTCTACTGGAGCAAGAATTAACTTATAAGCTAGTCTATAAACCTCACTGTACTTTCTAATAAACATACACTGAACATGTCCCAATAAATGTTCACTGACAAAAATTGTAAAAGTTTTCAAAACCAAACCTTATGTTCTGATAATCACTCTTCCTGTCTTCATGGAATTCAACAGAATGTTTTCACTTTTTATGCTGGGGGACGTCTACATGAGACTGGAATTCTCGATTCCAGAACCCAGAGCAAGAGGTAAGTTAATCTAGAAAATAGGTGGAAGATACTTTGTTTTGAAACATTTTTTTTTATTTTCCATGGTATGAGAACTGATCCTAAAAATGTTAGCTGTTTTTCAAGAGAAAGATTTAATTTGATCTACAGAAATAATAAGGAGCAAACCTTCTTTTATTAATGTTTATTTAAAATGAAAAAAAATTCAGTATAATTAACTTACAGTGTTACATTCATTTCAGGTGTACAATATAGTGATTCAACACTTACATACATTGTTCAGTGCTCATCATAAGTGTACTCTTAACCCCCTTCACCGATTTCACCCGTCCGCCTACCCACCTCCGTTCTGGCAACTGCCAGTTAGTTTTCTGTATTTAAAAGTCTGGTTTCTTTTTGGTTTTGGTTTTGTTTTTTGGTTTTGTTTTGGTTTGGTTTGGTTTGGCTCATTTTCCTTTGTTCTTTTGTTTTGTTTCTTAAATTCCAGACCTGAGTGAAATCATACGGTGGGAAAGTGCAAATCTTTTTTATTCACAGTTAAATGGGCTATTAGTAAGGATTTAGAAAACATCTGGAGCAAACAGACAGAAATCTCTTATCCTCAGTGATAGCACATTTAAATATAAAGATATGTATTTGACACTTTTTTTTTTCTCCACACGTATTTGCCTTCACCTACTGTTGGTATGAATCCATATTCTTTTTTTAGAGGTGTATTCCTCCCTCTAGAAAATATTCAAATTCTCTTGGGATATCCATAAATAAACAACAAGTTCTTTTTAATTTCAAGGGATTTTGCACAAATATAACTTTTCGACTTGTTACCACTTCTTTCTTTGTAATTGGACAGTTTGATAAAAGTGAAAATTAAACTTTTTCATAAAAAGCATACAAATACCAATCACTTATTAAAAGCTTTTCCTTTTTATATGCCCTAAGGGACTACACACTGGCTTTCGAAGTCTGCTAATCCACAGGATACTGGATCCTTTTTTTTTTTTTTTTTTCCTGAACCTGATGGCAATGCCTGGGTTAGGGACGGGGGGTGGTTATAAACAGTTCCTAGGTTTTGAAGGGTTAATGTTAGGAGTATAAATATATATTTGATCATTTGCTTTTAGCAATTTCAGTTACTGACTAACCAATTATCACTTGTAGATAGTGACAGAGCAAAAAAACCAAAGAGAGAAAACACTGAAAAATAGAAGTGTCAAGTGGCATTAACAGTGCTGGGCACGCCCTGCTTTCCTTCCAAAGAGCAGTGTCACGATGAACTTCAGAGGGTCTTTTTATATTGGCACACATATGTGGACACCCCAGGTGGACAGAAGCTCCTGCTTAGGGTGAAAGTTTTCTTGAGATTTTCCTATGAATGTTGCATCTCTGTGCCACCAAACACCAAGCCTCGGGGTGAAAACTCAGAGCCTGACTGCCCTTCACATGGTCGTGAATGTTGAGATAGATGAAATACCCCTGCATGGGGGTATTCAGTCTTTATAGCCACTCACTTGTTTAGAGAGAGATTCTTACTCTTTCAGGAAGATGTGAGGCTAAGTCCACGTGATCCTTGGTAAAGCCATCTGCATAGGCCACTGAATTGTGCTCAGAAGGAATAGGGAATACCAAGGCTGGTTCATATTGCCCCACTGGGGAATTTATGTCCATTTTGAGATCATGGCCAAAGGCAATTAAATCACCTAAGGAAGTGTGGGCCAATACTGACAGAATCAGAAAATGTTTGAAAATAGCATTGGGAAACTGAAGGTACCTGAATGAGATTTACCACTTTCCATTTACATGTACTGGACCAGCTATAACATCAGAGCTCAGAAGCCTAAGTAGGAGCCATGGTAGGAATTACAATGGTAACAGAAGTTTCTCTGAAGTTTGAGAACCTCTAGGCCGCTTCGCAGATGCTGCTTCCTGAAGGGACTACTATTAGATAATAAATATTACCCATCTTTTATTTAGATTTATTGAAAAGGAAGGTCTTTCAGAGGCTACCTCATAGATACATTTTCAGTGCAAAAAAAAATGGAGTACTGTTATGGATTGTGAAAAGCATAGCATATATATTAAAATAAATAGATTGCAGTCTTAGCTCTCACTAACTAGACTTGTGATCAGGGAGTTTTACCCTTTAACAAATTAACATAAAAGTAGATAAGAATACAATTTCAAATGGCAAATGTATTATTATCATTAAAATTGTGGTAGCCCTGTTAACCTTAGAGAATAGGACCTTTTGATATCCTTCAGGCTTCCTGAAGTATTTATTATTAAATCTTAATATCACAAAGCAAGATGGGATCTTGAATTAGACCCCGAATGAAAATACCTTTATTAGATCACTGTTAAAGCTTGATATATTGAACCTCAGTTTAAAGGATGAGAGTCAAAAAGATGCTTTGGGTGCCTGGGTGGCTCAGTTGGATAAGCGTCCGACTCCTGGTTTTGGCTCTGATCATGATTTCACAGTTTCTGAGTTTGAGCCCTGCATCGGGCTCCATGCTGATAGTGTGGAGCTGGTTTCAGATTCTCTCTCTCCCTCTCTGCCTTTCCTATGCTTGTGCTATCTCTTACTAAAACATAAAATAAACCTAAAATTAAAAAAGACATTTGATACGCTGAGATAAGCAAGTAGAGATGAGGAAGGACTCTGTGATGAAATGTATCTGCGGGGTTCTGTGCACGTTATTGTTAGATATGATAGAGACAGTATGACTCTATTCTGAAGCTTTCTGAGCTAAACAGTAGAGGTTAAAATGACAGAACTGATCCTTGGCTTCTGACAATAATAGTTAATTGAAGACAAACTCTCCCATTGAGTTTATCTAGACATGCTAGGCAAAAGAAACAAACATTGGTTTTCAGATAGTAGATTACTACCAAGGCAATCAGAAATTGAGGCATGAAAATCCCAGAGAGAAGGGAAGTGCTTTGAGGTGTGTACCTTCCTCCTCAAAACATTAGTGAATTTGTAGGTGCCATCAAACCAAGAGGCTTACAGGCTGAGTAGCTGCTGCTAAAACAAAAACAAAAGCAAAAACAAAAAACGAACAAAAAACTGTGTAGAGTTTTGAGCTATCTCACAAGGGTAGAGAAAAAGAGAGAGAGAGAGAAAGGATTTGAAGGCCCATCAAGAAAGGGAACACTGGAATACCCACACTTCCAGTAGGATGTCAGAAGGGACTATACCTTGGGAGTAAGGGCAAGTTAAAAAATACCAGTCTTGGGGCGCCTGGGTGGCGCAGTCGGTTAAGCGTCCGACTTCAGCCAGGTCACGATCTCGCGGTCTGTGAGTTCGAGCCCCGCGTCGGGCTCTGGGCCGATGGCTCGGAGCCTGGAGCCTGTTTCCGATTCTGTGTCTCCCTCTCTCTCTGCCCCTCCCCCGTTCATGCTCTGTCTCTCTCTGTCCCAAAAATAAATAAAAAACGTTGAAAAAAAAATTAAAAAAAAAAAAAAATACCAGTCTTTATAAGGACTAAAACCCCGTTTTTAAACAGTTGAAGCCCATATTAGGTTAAGGTGATGTGCCAGTACTGTAACTACCCATCTCCCCTCCCCAATATAAAAATAAATCTTCTCCAATAAAATAGAGGGGGGCACTTGGGTGGTTCAGCTGGTTGAGAGACCAACTCCTGATGTCAGCTCAGGTCATGATCTCATGGTTGTGGGATCAAGCCCCATCTTGGGCTCTGGGCTGGGCATGGAGCCTGCTTAGGGTTCTCTTTTTCCCACTTACTCCTCATGCTCTCTCTCTTTGTCTCTCGAAAGAAAGAAAGAAAGAAAGAAAGAAAGAAAGAAAGAAAGAAAGAAAGTCCTCTCCAGGGGAATATAATACCAACCATATACTCGTATATCTCTAGATTCTGCCATTGAATTCATTCACTTTATTATGTAGGAAAATACAGGCAGAAAACTAAAAACAAAAGGAAAAGATATATTAGAAATCAACAGGTGTTTCAATTATTGGAGCTTTCCAACATAGGCTTTAAAATGACAGTAAGTATTGTTTCAATAAAATCAATAAAATGAAGAATTTCATCAAACACTAAAATATATAGAAAATAACATAAAAATTCAAGTACTGAAAAGTAACTCTAGGTCTGAGTTTAATGGATTAGATATATCACAGGACTAGTGAATGGAAAGGTAAATTGGAAGAAAATATACAGATGAAGAGGGGAAAAAAAAGGAAAATACACGACCTGGTGAAAAAGTCCAACATACATGTAGTAGTAGTCTCCAAAATATAGAATGGAAAGGGACAAAAGCAAATATTTGAAAAGATTTGAAATACACTGAGAATTCCCTGAAACAGATAAAAATACATTAAGCCATATATTGAAAAAGCTCTATAAGCCTCAAGTAGGATAAATATAAAGAAATCACACCTCAGCACATCCTAGTAAAACTGTTAAAAATCACATAACTAAGAGAAAATATTAAAAGAAGCCAACAGAAAAAATACATTACCTTCTTAGGAGTAACAAGAAGCTGAATTCTCATAGAAATGGTAGAAGTCAGAAGACAATGTGCTAACAGCTTTAAAGTCCTAAAAGGAATGCCAACTGGGAACTATATATCCATTGGATAGGTCTTTCAAAAATTAATGCAAAATAAAGATATTTGCAAACAAAACAAAGATAAACTCATGTTTATGTGGTCAATTAATCTGCAAAAAAGAGTGCAAGTATATCCAATGGGGAAAACACAGTCTCTTCAACAAATAATGCTGTAAAAACTGGACAGCAGCATGCAAAAGAATGAAATTGGACCATTTTCTTACACCATGCACAAAAATTCACTCAAAATGGATTAAAGACCTAAGTGTGGGACCTGAAACCATAAAATTCCTAGAAGAAAACATATGCAATAATTTCTTTGACATCGGTTGCAGAAACATTTTTCTAAATATGTCTCATTAGGCAAGGGGAACAAAAGCAAAAATAAGCTATTACACCAAATGAAAAGCTTTTGTACAGTGAAGGAAACCATCATCAAAACAAAAAGTCAATCTATTGAATGGGCTAAGACATTTGCAAATCATGTATCCGATAAGGAATTAATATCCAAAATAATATAAATAACTTATACAATTCAACACCCAAAAAACAAATAATCCAATTAAAAATGAGCAGAGGACCTGAACAGGCATTTTTCCAAAGAAAATATGCAGATGGCCAACAGACACATGAGAAGATACTCAACATCACTAATTATCAGGGAAATGCTAATCAAAACTACAATGAGATATCACTCGACACCTGTCAGAATGGTTAAAATTGAAAACACAAGGAATAAGTATTGGTGAGGATATGGAGAAAAGGAACGTCGTGCACTGTTCATGGGAATGCAAACTGGTGAAACCACTGTGGAAAACAATAGGGAGTTGCTTTAAAAAATTCAAAATAGTAGTATCATATGATCCAGTGATTCCACTATTTGGTATTTACCTGAAGAAAATGAAAACACTTATTCAAAAAGATATATTGCAGCATCAGTTACAATAGCCAAGTTATGGAAGTGACTCAAGTCTCCATCCATAGATGAATGCATAAAGAGATGCATAAAAGGCAGTGAGATCTTGCTATTTGCAGCAACATGAATGGACCTAGCGGGCATAATGCTAAGTGAAATAAGTCAGTCAAGGAAAAACAATTACCATATTATTTCACTCATATGTCCAGTTTAAGAAACAAAACAAAGAGACAAATAAAATAACCGGACTCTAAAACACAGAGAACAAACTAGTGGTTGCCTGAGGGGAGGTAGGTAGGGGGATGGGTGAAATAGATAAAAGGGAAAAGAATACACTTATCTTGATGAGTGCTGAACAATGTATAGAAATGTTAAATCTTTGTACACCTAAAATTAATATAACACTCTGTTTATTATACTTGAATAAAAAAGGTAAAAAAAAAACCTAAACTGTTCTAAAGACTAAAAAAAAAAAGCAAAATAAATGTATTTGCAATAAAATAAAGAAAGTTTGCCACTACTACTAGACTCATGCTAAAAGAAATATCCAAAGTGAATTTTCAGGAAGAAGAAAAATCATCCCAGGTGAATGCATGGAAGTGCAAAAAGGATTGGCAAGTAATGGAAAGGCTAAATGCATGGGTAAGTCTAAATAATCAGTTACAGCATGTAAGAACACCGTTCTAAAGGCTTAAAACAGGAAGGATGAAAATACTTGAGAATTACAGGACAAAAGGCAGGAAAGTGAATAATTGAGTCACGGGGTTGTAAGGTTCCTAAGCTGTTAAAAGTACTGAACAGGTAAAAGTAGTTAAGCCAGGGATGCATGTTATCATCTCTAGTAACTCCTAACAGCAGAGAAAAACAATATATAATAAATAATAAAGGGGGGACATGAAATGACAGAAGTAGTTGACAAATACAAAGGAGGGCAAAAAGAAAAGGAAGAAAGGTAACATATAAGACAAATGGACCAAATAAGAAAAAAAAAAAAAAGGGGTAGAATCAAACTTAAATACACACGTGACATTAAATATAAATGGAATTCAATGAAAAGTCCAGAATCGTCAGACTAGATTAAAAACAAAACATCTGTATTCAAGAAATAGTTAAAAGAAAAAGGAAGAATGAAAGTAAACAGACGAAAAAGATAAACCATGCAAACTTGAACCAAGAGAAAAATAGGGCTGGTGGAGCTTTGTGTGTGTCAGATAAAGCAGGCTTCGATAAAAGTGTTTCTTCAAATAGAGAGGAACACTTTATGATGGCGACAGTAATCAGTACATCAGTATAATGTTTAATTTGTACGCATCTAGTAGCCCCTGCTTCAAATAGATGAATCCAAATTGGCAAGATAAATCACAAAAGTGGGCAAATGTACAATTCTAGCTGGAGTTGGAATATACCTCTCTCAGTAACAATAGAACAAGTGTCAAAACCGAGCCCACGGTGTTACAGGATACTTGAGTAGTAAAATTATCAAATTTGACCAAATACCATAGCCTTAGTTTTACGTGTGATAATGGAGTATTGGTTATATTTTTTAAATGTATTTTTCTGTTAGGGAAACATATTGTAGTACTTAACAAATGGGGGGGATGAAAGGCCCTGAAGAGGGTGGCTTTAGATAAGTCATGGGGGACAGAGGATGCATTGGAAAGGAAATGGAGGTACAGCAACGTTAGAGAAGTAGTGTGGCCCGGACTTATGGCCCCAGTATCAGAGTGAGACTGAAAGACAACAGACAATGCAAAGATCAATAATTTGCAAGTATAATTTTTACAAGTTAGATTGCTTATCATTATGCTTCAAAAATTTTAAAGAGCACGACAGTAGCATAACACATTTTAAAAACAATCATCAGTAAAACTCAGGGACATCCCAGCAATTTACGTATATCTGCTAATTTCATATTTTGTTGTAATCTATAGAAACTGGAGTACGCTTTCCCTTCCATTACAATGCACTGTTGCTTTAATATTTTGCAACAGCTTCCCTTTAACAGAGATTCCTTTTCCGACCGAATACGTACTTGAAAATGCTCTAAACAAGTAATTTAAATCTTCCAGAGGTTATAATTTAAATCTTTCCAGGGAGTATAAAAGTCTTAATGGATCCAATTCCTTTGTAGTTACCTCTAGTTAAATCATGCTTTACTCTCAAAGTCGATTTTTAGCTCAGTTAATTCTTCCTGAAAATACTGGCTAACATGTTCCACTTCTTTTGTTAAATGAATAAATCACAGAAAATGATACTGTGAAGATCGTTTTAGATCCTTAAGTTTTATTATCATATCTTTTTAACAGCTTCCAATTGGGAGTCTATTTTCAAATCAATGGTTTAAACCAATCAGTTTTTAGTTGCTGTTAAAACAGAAACTCTGAAAATTCTGTGGGCAGGCTTGCTTTAAAATTATTTAAATTGTCTATTAACTCTCATTAAGTTTTCTTTTACTTTAATGATCTCATTTCCTTCCAGTTTAAGAAGGATTTCATTTAAGCTTTTAAGGATATTTTAGAGAGGTTTGTGTAATTTTATATTTTAAGTTTTATTGCTTAATATTTCATTTGATAAAATAAAAATCAAAAATAGTATTCAACAATGCTATCAAATATTAAAACAAAAACAAAACAAAACAAATAATTTTCTTTGGAGGGTCAACTTCCTTTTGTAGTATAAGATACACAAATTCTTCTTTATATCGTTGAGCATTTTACAAAATAATCTGTCATTTAAGGGATCACTCTTGGGGCGCCTGGGTGACTCAGTCGGTTGAGCGGCCGACTTAGGCTCAGGTCATGATCTCACAGCTCGTGAGTTCGAGCCCCGCGTTGGGCTCTGTGCTGACAGCTCACAGCCTGGAGCCTGTTTTGGTTTCTGTGTCTCCCTCTCTCTCTGCCCCTAACCCACTCGCATTCTGTCTCTGTCTCTCTCAAAAATAAACATTAAAAAAAAAAAGGGGATCACTCTTAATTTTATGAATTGACCTAATAGCATATACTGATCTATCAAGTCTCTTACTACGGTTCTTGGCAATTAATTGCCAAGGAATAATATAATGAATTGCTAAAATATTTGTTGCTACTTCTTTTAAGTTCCTATAAATCTATTGCTAAAGAATTCAAGACACAGGCCCCAAATGAAGTTGCTTATGCTAAGCCTCACATCACCTGAGATTTAACTATAAATTCAGCTCCCCCTGAAATAGAATCTTAAACCAATCAGGAATTGTCTGATCAGCACTAGTTAGCTAATCTGCCCAATAGACAAATATTCGCTAGAGGAAAATAACTTTGCAATAATGAACCTTTTTTTTTTTTCCCTCATATAAGTTCCTTGTTCCCACTCCCTGCTGGTTATAAACATTTTTTTTCATTTTGTATAGCTCCTCAGAGCTCCTTTCTTAAGCTAGATTGGATGCTGCCCAATTCAAATGGATTTTTTTTCTCAAACTCTTAAAATTTTTAAAATATGCTTCAGTTTATCTTTTCATATTGTGTTACTAACTAGTTATAGTTGCAACTTTACCTTTTGTATAAGTAAGTAGATTGGGTAAGGTAATACTTTGCCTGTTAAAAAGGTAAAGATTTCAAACACTGACAACTTTTTTTATCCATTGCCAGTAATTTAGAAAAAAACATTCCCTTGAGTACTTTTTCTCCTTAACACTGTTACCTACATGTAAGATCTCCTTGTCATGGGAGATATATGTTCTTTTGATTGTTGTTTATTAAATGACTGAATTTTGCCATCTTTTACCATTTTATTTTATTTTAATTTTTTTAATGTTTTTATTTATTTTTGAGACAGAGAGAGACAGAGCATGAGCGAGGATGGGGCAGAGAGAGAGAGGGAGACACAGAATCTGAAGCAGGCTCCAGGCTCTGAGCTGTCAGCACAGAGCCCGATGCAGGGCTTGAATTCACAGATCATGACCTGAACTGAAGTCAGATGCTCACCCGACTGAGCCACCCAGGCGCCCCTATCTTTTACCATTTTAATGGTTATTCTTATTTTTGTATATAATGTGTTTTAATTTATTTTTGAGAGAGACAGAGTGCGAGCGGAGGAGGGGAAGAGAGAGAGGGAGACACAGAATCTGAAGCAGGCTCCAGGCTCTGAGCTGTGACCACAGAGCTCGATGCAGGGCTTGAACCCATGAACAGTGAGATCATGACTGACCTGAGCAGAAGTTGGATGCTTAACTGACTGAGCCACCCAGGTGACCCAAAATACATTTACTTTAAAATAACTATAACCTTTGGGATATTTTACTGGGTTTTGAACATGGACAGAAATATCCCCTTTTTTATTCAAGCCCTCCCTAAAACTAGCTGACTTATTAGCTAAAAAGAAAGTAAAATTTAAACTGGATCAACTAAATGGTCAGGACTCAGTAATGTAAGATTAAAAGATAGCTTTATTTTTTTTCCTACCATTTTTGAAAACTTCTCTGTCAGATATTCCTTCTTCACACCTAGATGGTATTTTCTGGCCACTTTCAGTTTCATTTTTCAGGGATTAAAAGAGCAGTCTGATCTAAACTGAACTTCTCAGATCCACTTCAGTGCTTTTCCCTTGCTCTTGGGCGTGACCCAGAAGGTCAGGAAGGGGTGTGTTGAGTCTTCTCTCTTTCTTAGTTTATATCTTCCTGACTTCCTGACTTCCATCCTTTCCCTCTGGATTTTTCAGAGTTAGATGGGACAGAGGAGTAAGACATATGGGGCAAAAGAAGAGTCTTATTTATTTAGCGGGTGCTTCTTGGAGATCTTAGCTGTCAAGTGTTCTCTGGTATGGCAGGCTCCTAATGCTGGCTTTTTCTTTTTTTTTTTTTTTTTCCTTTTTAAAAAAATTAAAAAAAAATTTTTTTAACGTTTATTTATTTTTGAGACGGAGAGACCGAGCATGAACGGGAGAGGGGCAGAGAGAGAGAGGGAGACACAGAATCGGAAGCAGGCTCCAGGCTCTGAGCCATCAGCCCAGAGCCCGATGCGGGGCTCAAACTCACGGACCGTGAGATTGTGACTTGAGCTGAAGTCGGAGGCTTAACCGACTGAGCCACCCAGGCGCCCCAAAAATTTTTTTAAATGTTTATTCACTTTTGAGAGACAGAAAGAATGCAAGCAGGGGAGGGGCAGAGAGACAGGGAGACAGAGAATCCGAAGCAGGGTCCAGTCTCCGAACTGTCAGCACAGAGCCAAACGCGGGGCTCAAACCCACAAACAGTGAGATCATGACTTGATCCAAAGTTGGACATTTAATCTACTGAGCCACCCAGGCACCCTTTAATGGTTATTCTGAAACCAGTATAATTCTTAAATGGAAGGTAATAAATTATTTTGTTTAGATTTTTTTTCCCCTTTGTCACATAACTGTCACCTTTCTCCAACATTGGGTGCCTTATCCCATCTGTGATCATTTGTGTTATTTGATGATCTCTGATTAGAAGATTTTTAAGCACTTGAAGTGGCAATATTTATAGTTTTCAAACATCTTTATTAACTCTTACAAAGATAAGTCTATTTTGCCCGCTCTGTTAGTGTGTTTCTTGTAAAATGTTCCGTTGATCTTGCTGGTTGTTTCCTCAATTAAAAAAAAAAAAAAAGTACACATGCACATTTGCAGGGCTAAGATGGTTTGTCTCAATCCAGACCTATTAGTTTTGAAAATAATGAAATATTACCATTCCAGTTGGTAATTAACCTCTATTCTGAGTCTCTGAGTTTTCAAAACAGTATGTTCATATATACTTTGTGTTTGTATCTAAAATAGCCATAGGGTCTCGACTCAGATGTTTGTAAGTGGGTATAACATATGTTTTTCTCATCTACATTAATGTCTGGAGAAGTATTTGGATGTTTGGAGGAATGTGGTACAATTTTTGGTAATGTTGGACTTCTAGCATCCCTGGTCTCACATTAAATACCAATAGTTCCTCAGTCACTGGGAAAACCAAAAATGTGTCTACATTTTTCCAGAATGTTCCATATCTGCATTGAGAAACACTGGATTAGCATATATTATTAAGTACTAGTATATCTCCTGCATTGGCCCATCAGAAAGACTTGAGTCAAAACATTTAACTTTATGTTACCTTCGAAAGACCAGAACAGAATAATCTTAGTTCCATATAAATAGAGAATGTGAGGCAAATGACACCAAAACTGTACAGGGAGGGTCAGGAAAGAGTAGCAATGAGGACATTATCTGAAAGAAAACACTGTAAGTCCATGTGATTTTCCATAACAATAATGACAAAAATAATTATGATTTGTTGGACAATTGCTTTTCACCAGGCTCTGGGATGATTGTTTTATGTGTTTGGATTTTATTTAATCCTTTCAACAGCCAAATCTGGAATAGGTATTGCTATGCACTTGAGAGGAAAGCTATATTCTCAAGAAAGCTGCCTGCTGTGTGGTCTGAGCCTGATGTCTGGCTTCTAAGCAGGAGGGCTCTGAGGATGGGGTTTGAGGCTGGGGTCTAAAGATCACCACTTTCCTCAGACCCAGGAAATATACAGAGTGAATGGTTGAAAGCACAGCCAATGTCATCTATGGGGTTTTTCTGCCCCTCTAAATCCTAGGATCTTGATTTTTTAAAACATTCCTCTGTGTAATTTCTATTTTATAGGTTTCTTCCTCTCACTTTTCAAAATTGAGCTATTAAATTGAGGCAATCATTTTTTAAAAAGCATTTTGTCATACCACTCCTTGGATTCTTGGACTGTTTACCAGAGTTTTGTTTTCTTATAGGAGTAATTAAACTCTTTCTGTATCTGATTATTTTCTGTAAATAGACAGAAATTGCTATTTGGAGACACATGATTTCCAGCAGAAACTTGGAGCATCAACTTATTGGCTAGAAAGAAGCCATTTAGTCCAAATATTTGTTGGAGAGAACAATGTCTTTGTTAATCCCTGTCATTTGGGAACGCAGTATTGATTCTTCCTCTAAATTCAGATCTGTTGACACATCATTGATGGTAATAGTTGGGCTCAGAAATGTGTAAGTAAGGTCCGGTGAAAAGTGTGTGTTCTTTGGATTTCAGTCAGGCGCATCCTGATTGTGTGTTGGCCGTAGCAGATAATTACAGAACCGCAGAAGCCCCATTAGAACCTCACTGAGACCAGTTTCAGCGAGGAGAGGCTTTTTACATTAACCGATGTGCTTCAGCTATGGGAAACCTATTTTAAACAGAAGCAATTTTACTTTAAGTCTGACTTTGCCTCTCCTAATGACAGGAGGTGCCTATATTAAAAAACAAGTAAGTAATAAAAAACTTTTAGTTACTCTATTGTTTATATTCAGTACTCTTGGGAAAAGAGAAGTTACAGGGAGAGAAAGCGATAGTGGGTGTACTTACAGATTGGTTATCTGAACTGGTGGAAAAGATTAAGAAGCTCTAGGAGGCACAGTGTTTTCCAGTGATGAAATCTGTCACTATAAGTCCAATGGAGACTATATTTATATTTACAGTATTTAATGAATAAAGAAAAATAAGATCATTGGGTTCCAAAGGCTAATACTAACTTCAAAGGTCAGAGTCTTTCTTTGGGTGGGAGTTGGAAGCCATCAGGAACCCTGAGAGAAATTAGTCAAAATACTTGTGTATGCAACACTGGCAAAGAAGTTTTATGAACAGTAAAGGGCTTTCCAAGCATTGGTAACACATATACAAAGTCTTCATGCTGCTGAAGGGCATGTGGGGTACAGCCTGATAATGAGGAGTTTACCAAGGCTGAATGTGGAGAGTGTTGGCAGATGAAGTAGGCTCTTTTGGAATCTTACCCCAAACAAATACCACTTTGTCTCCCAGACTGTCCCCTGAATTATTCGATACATGTAAACCTTCAATATAAAGCTGACGGATTCAGCTTGATTACAGTAACATTTTAAGCTTAGGGTCAAGTTAGGGGCCAAGGCTAAGATCTAGAAGGATGATTGAAAAAAAGTGATGTCGTTTTAAATATTGGGTGAATTGTAGCCCCAATTTTGTGGAAAATAGATCCACCAAAAGCTTATGTTTTGAATTCATCATTAGAAAGTTCAAACCTAGGGAAGAGAGAATGAGGGAAATAGGAAATGAGGCAGAGGAGAGAGGACAGGTCTGAGGGAGTGCATGATAGGGAGGGCTTGTGCTAGTTCTCCAGAGCAACTGATGGCTCTACCTCTCAGGGCCATTTTCTGGGAGCCATTTGAACTACTGAATATTAGGAAAGTCTTTCTGAGGGAGAGAGTAAAGAAAAAATTTATCTGACAATGCCCATTCCCCATCGGTTAAAGATTTACCCCTCCAAGGTATTAATTCCTCAGGGGATATTAACTCCATAGAGCCAGGGTGCACACAATTGATCATCAAGAAGATTCCTGGCTTCTCATGCTTCAGCAGCAATAGAAAACCTGGGAACAGTGAAGCCACATGTGCTGTGGGCTTGAAGCCAGGTCCTGTGGGCTTGTGCAGTGAAAGCTAATGGAAAACAAGTGGCTAGGGGTCCTGGAGACAGGTGGGGCCAGGAGAATCTGAAATAGCAAGTATGAGTCCTGATACAGGGGGTGATGTGTGCCTGGGCAGTACAGCTCTTGAATGCCTGGCCTCTCACCATGAATCAAGATAACATTTAGTTAACACTGTATGTAGAGAGACCCATAAGAGAGGCCATCTTTGGCCCCAGTGTAGCAAACAGGACATGTAGCAGGTGCTCATTCTTCTCCAGAGCAGATGGGGACCCAACTGTCTTGGTGCACCATTAAGATGGATTTGATGGAGGGGCACCTGGGTGGCTCAGTTGGTTAAGCTTCTGACTCGGTTTTGGCTCAGGGCATGATCTCATGGTTCTTGAGTTTGAGCCCCACATAGGGCTCTGTGCTGAAAGTCTGCTTGGGACCCTGCTTTGGATTTTCTCTCTTCCTCTCTCTCTGTCCTTCCTCCATTCTCTCTCTCAAAATAAATAAATAAACTTTTAAAAAAAAGATGGATTTGATGGAAAGTAGCTGACAACTCCAGCTGGTATAGCATTAAGGAAATGTATTAACTCAGATAAGAGGAAGTCTAGAATTTGGTGAATTCAGCAGTTGAATCATGTTCAAGCTCTCTGCTTTCAAATAGGCTACCATCTGCCCAGATTTCTTTCTTTCCTTTTTTTTTTTTTTTCTGAGAACTAGTCCTATGTAATATGTTCCAATATCATACATTTTTCTGTTTCTCTTTATACAACAGCCCTGGCACCACAAGATAGAAACGACTGACTGTTTTGTCAGCTGTTTCACAACCTCCTGAACAAAGTTGCCAATTTCCAAGCTAGGAACATGAGTTGGGTTCTCATTTATTTCTTCCCTATATTTTGCATTCACACAAATCCACGTTTTACATTCCCTTATTTGCCATACGTCCTCTTCCGGTATCATATTTTGTACTTTTAGGATTCTTGGTTGCAAACAACGATAAAAACGTGGCTAACTTAAGCAGAAATTGAATCCATTAAAAGTCTAGCTAGGCCGCCAGCATCTACGGGAAAGCTGGAAAAACAACTCAGGCAGAAACCATGACAGGTAAAGCACAGCCAAAATTCTGCCACAGGACGATCTGCTTAGACTATCACTGCTGGTAGCGCTGCCTGCCTACACCTGTCCCCATGCAGCTGGATTCATTGTCCCTGTCACACCCCTCCCCAGGTTGAACCATCTGACCCATCTATTGGGTAATGATTTCTCATTATTATGATTTCCCTTGCTAAAAATCCTAAAAAAGTGAATAACACGTGCATTTCAGAACTAGAGACCTTTGTCAATTGAATTGATTTTTTTCAGCCCCTGTTGTCTCTAAAGACCTGGCTTTTCAAATAATGAATCTTAAACATTATCCAGTGGCAAACCACATTATCGTGGGAGCTGCTTCCCTGGTGGGTTTTCACTACAAATGATTGATGTTTTCTCCCTATTGGTTCTACTTCAGTTTTAATCAAATAAAATCAAGTAATCTGAGTTTTCTGCCCTAGGATTTGGCATGTTTTCTGGAAACTAAATGAATAAATTTATTGAGCATGCATAGCTTGAAATTTTCTGGTGATAGTGTTTTATTGATTTGCTCTTTGTAATTAAATAAAATAAGCTAACATTTCTAGGTACCCAAGCAGAGTGAACATGACTTAAACATTTATCGAACTGGATTTGTTATTTTGTGCAATTGTGCTGATGGACACACTGAACCGTGCAAGATGAGATATGAAATGTAATAAAACCCACATATTATCCACAGAGCAAAGTCTACTTTTATCTGAGCTGTCCAGATTTTTTAGCACCAGCTGAGGAGGAAAAGGTCTGAGTAATGGTGGCTTATATTACCCATCCCAGTGTGATTACAGTTAGAAAAAAAATGGATTGTTTCTAGCCTAGCGGGTCTTTCCTCCAAGGAACCAAAACCGTGACTGCATTTCGCAGATGTTTTCAATGTGTTTAGTTAAAGAAAAACAGTAGAAATCAATAAAAAATTTAATTTTGGAAATGGGATCTATAAGATATATATGAACAAAACATTTGACTGACTTTTTAATCCTTAAGCCAGCATTTAAGATAATTTAAACTAGTCCACATTTTTCATGAATTGTGTACATCCTTATTAGACCAGCTAGGGGCTATCAAAAGGAAAAGGCTTTGCTACTAATACAAAGGGCCGTAAAGAATCACTTGTATTTACAAAGTGCATTAACAGAATCAATGACTAGATTATTTTGCTTTCATAATGTGTAAGGAAACATCCCCCACCAGGTCCTCTGCCATAACCACAGACGTGCATATGGTAGGCTATTCGTGGACTTAATTCTGCTAAAATTGCATATGGTAAATTCAATCTAAATAAACCTAGAAACATAGTCTCTCTCTGTCTCTGTCTCTGTCTCTCTGTCTCTCTGTCTCTTTTAACCAAGGAAAAAGACTAGGGTTTAAAGAGTGACATATTGGGGCGCCTGGGTGGCGCAGTCAGTTAAGCGTCCGACTTCAGCCAGGTCACGATCTCGCGGTCCGTGAGTTCGAGCCCCGCGTCGGGCTCTGGGCTGATGGCTCGGAGCCTGCAGCCTGTTTCTGATTCTGTGTCTCCCTCTCTCTCTGCCCCTCCCCCGTTCATGCTCTGTCTCTCTCTGTCCCTAAAATAAAAAAACGTTAAAAAATAAAAAATTAAAAAAAAAATAAAAAAAAATAAAGAGTGACATATTGAAACTGGATGTCGTTATAAATAGCACCACTGCATCCTTGTGATTCTGTCCTAGAGCATAATGGTGGGAGGTCGTCCTCTTTCTACGAGGATGGTAACACTGGAGGAACAAAAAAGGGCCAATCTGGAGAGCATTCATCACTCTTCATGAGCATTGCTAAATGAGTCCTTCTGGAAAGGCTGTTTAGCTCCTGGAGATACTTCAAAAGAGCCCATGGAAGCCTGGGAAAAGCAGGTTGTCTCTGCAAACTTTAAAGGGCTTTGGGAGCTACCTGAGTTTCTTGGGCCGGAATGTATTCTGTATTTGGCAGTAACCAAACTAGCTGAATCAGATCCATTACAGACTCACCGAGTGTGTGGCTCTTGACCTTGTAAAGATCAGGCACTCCCTTTCAAATGCCTGACGCCGTAATCCTAGTTGAGAGGTACAGATTGGGAGTGACCTGTGATTTTCAGGTTTCCTTTTGATCTTCCAGCCCCCCTCATTTGCTGCTCTGCCACATGTGCATTCCAGCACAGTAACTGTCCCTGTACCTTCCCTAGAGAGCCCCCCACCTGCTCACCACCAGCCGCCTCTTTGAAGTGATGGGCTTCTTTTCGTATGGCGCCCCCATCCCTCATCTTCCTACTCCTCCAGACCCTCCCTGTCCCATTAAACACACACACACACACACTCACCCACACTCAGACACACACATGCACGCACATGCACTGCACTGAGATCCTAGTTCAAACTGTAGAAGCTGATGTGATTTCTCTACATTTTGATTTCCCACAGCACAGTGTACCGTGGTTTTAAATGATTTTGTAACTGATAGGAATGGCACCATTAGGCAAATATTATTCAGTGCCATTATTAAATTTCTCCTCTCTTCTCTGTGGTGACCTGAGGGTAATTTATAAGTACGAACAACTGCACATTATGGTCCAGCACAGAATATTTCTTTCCACTTTTCATTTAAGCTTAAGTTATACAAAAGCTGTTGTGGACTTTATGTGGACTCACCCATAATTTTCTAGTTAGTTAAATCATTTATCAAATGGCTGGCAGATCTCTGTTGTTCTGTGTCTTTTTAGAACAGTGATGAGGATTAACTACTTGATCCAGTATTATTTATTAGTAATTATTAAACAGCAAATCAGAATCTCAATTTCTCCACTTCTTAGTGACCACTGGAAAATAAAAGCACGAATCAATTTTTTTTACAGAAAGACCTATATCTTTAATTTAATCAGCATTAAGTACAGAATGCAGAGTCTAGAATAATGCTGAAGATCTTTTTATCCTGAGGTCTCCCATGTTACATTTAAAAAAAAAAAAATTTTTTTTTTTTAACGTTTGTTTATTTTTGAGACAGAGAGAGACAGAGCATGAATAGGGGAGGGGCAGAGAGACAGGGAGATACAGAATCTGAAACAGGCTCCAGGCTCTGAGCTGTCAGCACAGAGCTCGACGTGGGGCTCGAACTCAGCGGACCGCAAGATCATGACCTGAGCCGAAGTCGGACGCTTAACCGACCAAGACACCCAGGTGCCCCAACTCATGTTACATTTTAAAGCAGATTCCAGTTAAAGGGATAACAGGATGGAGACTTGCTTCATTTTGCTAGCTGGGGACAGGTTTCGCAACTTCTAAGAGTCTCAGTCTCCTCCTCTGTAAAGTGAAGATAATGGTTTGTCCGTCTCTCCCCAGTCATAGGGTTGAATGAGACTAGTACTTGAAAATATAGGAACCTGCTGTATAAACAGGAATCCTGAAACTGCTTGTGTGGAAACTGGTGAGCAGCTGACCCATGCTGACTTCCTCTTCCCGGGGATTAAGGGAAACTCAATGAATGGGTCTTTTCTCCAGTACCTTCTGGTGAGCCACATCTTCCAGGCTCCTCTCTGCTTCTCCCAAATTGATTTCGCACTCATTGCCTAACCATAGCCACCTGACCTAGCGATTCCAATTCCCCAAGGCACAGATTTTTAAAAGATAGCATTTGCCAAATCCCTGGGATGAGTTTATAATATTTCTTCCCTACCAGCCATTTTGACCAAACTAACATGTTCATGTTTGGAGGCTTCCCCACCCTCATTTGACAGTCAAGATGTCTTAACAAATGGTTGATGGCTACATATTAATGGAATTGGACCAATATTGAAAACTTTTCACAAACTTCTTTCAATTTAATTATGTGATCAAATTTTTTTTTTTATTTAACATGCTGAAAATTCTTTCTGACTTTTCTTACTACTTTTCTTTTTTTGAATTATATTCACCAGGATCAGTTCCCTTCTATAGAAAATTTACAACAACAAAAAAGTTTTTTAAAATTTTTGTTTATTTTTGAGAGAGAGAGAGAAACAGACTGTGAGCAGGGGAGGGGCAGAGAGAGAGGCAGACACAGAATTGGAAACAGGCTCCAGCCTCTGAGCTGTCAGCACAGAGCCCGACGCAGGGCTGGAACTCATGAACCATGAGATCATGACCTGAGCTGAAGTCAAATGCTTAATCAACTGAGCCACACAAGTGCCCCAACAAAAATTTGATTTATCCATCATATTGTTTTAACCCATGTCATTTTTTTTTTTTTTACCCATTGCCATTGTAGGGTTTTGGGGGCATTATTTCTTTAA
The DNA here is from genome assembly GCF_028018385.1 of Neofelis nebulosa. Classification (NCBI taxonomy): domain Eukaryota; kingdom Metazoa; phylum Chordata; class Mammalia; order Carnivora; family Felidae; genus Neofelis; species Neofelis nebulosa. The sequence continues at coordinate 59,185,763 of NC_080785.1, forward strand.
ATTTTTTAATTTATGAAGATGTCTTTGCCCACAGAAAAGTTGGAGGGAGAATAAAACAAATGATCTTATACTCCTTCCATAAGTACATTGAATTTACCATAGCTATTCTAGCTCTTTAACACATTTTCCCTTCCCCAAATCAGTAAGAGTGGGGTGCAGAATCATAGCACTTCACCCCTAAATACTTGTCTGTCCTGAGTACATTATTCTACAAAAACCAACTCCTTAGTTGAATTGGGCTTATAGTTAATAAGGGGGAAATGATTCAACCAACATGAATTCAGTAGCATCAACTAACATAAAGTTCATACTGAATTTTTTCAAATTGTCCCCAACTGGTCCTGTGTAGTTTTTTGTTGTTTTCATTTTTGGGGTCTGTGTTTGATTCAGCTTCCCACCTCACACATGGCTATTGTTTCCCTTGTGAAAGAAAGCAAAATGGACAGTATTCTGTTGTTGTACCTCACCAACGCCATCACAGTCAGGGGCACTTTGCCCTCTAAGATAGACAAAAGTAACTGGGTCACTCTGTTTGTTTCAGATCCTAAAAAACACAAAGCAAATGTGGACATTTGCATAAATCTAAAGTCCCTTGCAAAAGCAAATTTAGCCTTAACTTTCACAGTGCAAATACTGGAATATATGTCACAACCTTTGTTAGTATGTTAATTATCAGAGAATATTGCTTTATTTCCACCATAAGCAGACTAATGTAAATGTGGTAACCTTGAGAAGTTTTGTGGTTTTCCCTTCATGTGCATTTGTGATTTCTTTTTTTATATTGGGCTAATTCCTTTGTGTCTGTTTGTATGTCCTTTATTTTTTTTTAAGTTTACTTATTTATTTTGAAAGAGAGAGAGAGTGTGCACACAAGCTGAGGAGGGGCAGAGAGAGAGGGAGACAGAATCGGGAGATAGAATCTGAAGCAGGCTCCAGGCTCTCTGAACTGTCAGCAAAGAGCCCGATGCAGGGCTTGAACTCACGAGCCATGAGATCATGACCTGAGCTGAAGTTGGATGCCTAACTGACTGAGCCACCCAGGCGCCCTTGTTTGCATGTCCTTTAGATACTTGCCTCTCCAAGTCTTCACTGCGTTCTCCTGAGTCTCTCTCAGTCTGGAGCAATCCCACTGTTTCCCTCTGTTTTTCATGACACTGATTCCTTTCAAGAGTCTACGAAGGTTGTACTGCAGAAGATCCCACACTGAGAAACGTTTGATGTGATAAGAATCCATGACCATCATTACTCTTTTTGATGCCAACATTGTTCCAAATTAGCCAGAGAGCACCACTTCAAAAGCCAGTGTCCTACTGATGTTTGAGCACCTCCTTGCTTTCTGGTACACTGAGTTGTTCCAGATTCATCCCAGCCCTGAAATCAGTTATATCTCCAAATGGTCGTTGGTTCCCTTTCACTGGAGGTTGTATTTGGAAATCATGATCTAGGACTTTTCAATGGATAAAGCTAGGATAATTAAAAAAAAAATTGTATTGTTACATCCAATTCAGTTCAACAACACATGAGTTTTCCCTGCTTTCTCCCATTCCATTTTATATCTCTTCTCTCTGCAGTGAAACTACTGGTTCCTAACAACATCTCCTATATTTACTCCTTTATTCCAAAGTACAATATTTCCGAATTACAACACCAATAGCAACAAAACTACTGAGTAGTTTAAGATTACTTTGTATTTTGGGGGCATCTGGGTGGCTCAGTCAGTTGAGAGGCTGAGTGTTTGACTTTGGCTCAGCTCACGATCTCATGGTTCCTGAGTTTGAGCCCCACGTCAGGTTTGCTGCTGTCAGCACAATGCCTGCTTCGAATCCTCTGTCCCTCTCTCTCTCTGCCCCTTCCCTGCTTGTGCTCTCTCCTTTCTCTCCCTTTCTCTCTCTCTCTCCATCTCTCAAAAATAAACAAAACATTTTTTAAAAAAGGTTGCTTTGCATTTTTTTGTTCCCAGAATATATCCCACAATACTGTGTTCTAATTACACGAATGACTTATGTTCTCTGTATGATTATGTTATTAATTACATATACTTTTAGGATAGTTTCTCATTATATTTAATTTTAGAATTTACTTTTTCTATCATTTCTGATTTAATTTTGTTTATTGGATATGTAAAATGTTTTATATGTTTATATAAGTCAAAACTAAAAATTAATTTACACTCAGAATAGTTTTGCTCTTCCTGTCTCTCCTGTACACCATTCCTATCTACTGCTGCTGGTAACTATTTTTGTTAGCTGATCTACCTTTCCTGTGTTTCGTATAAGCAAAAACTAGATATTTTCTTACACAATAGGAAAAGTTCTACATATACTGTCCTTTTGAACTTTGCTTTTTTTACTTAAAAATATATACTCGAAATGACTCCTAAGTGGCTCACAGAGCTTTCTTCATTATGGCCATGATTCCTATAAGATTCAGTTCTCCTGGCCTAAAGGATTTTTCTATAAATTTTAAGTCGATAGATTTACTGTGTGCAGCCAATGTCAATTATGTCTTTATGTTTTTCCCAGGTCAGTTTTTTTATTAAAGTATTTCACTGTCACAAAGATGTTATTCTGTTTATCATCAAAAACAAATTTTTTGTTTGTTTTCACATCGCTTTTTAAAAATCTCACTAGTAAATCCGGCATTCTAAAAACGGAGATTTTTGGGGCACCTGGGTGGCTCAGTTGGTTAAGCGTCCACCTTTGGGTCAGGTCGTGATCTCATGGCTCGTGACTTCCAGCCTCTCGCAGGGTTCTGTGCTGACAGCTCAGACCCTGGAGCTTGCTTCAGATTCTCTGTCTCCCTCTATCTCTGCCTCTCCCCACTCATGCTCTCTCTATCTCTCTCAAAAATAAGTAAACATTAAAAAAAATTTTTTAAACAGTGGGATTATTTCTTTTACTCTCTCTCTGCCCTTCCCTGGTTTGAGTCTCTCTCTTTCTCTCTCTCTCTTTCAAAAAATAAACATTAATTTTTTTATTTTTAAAGGGGGGCAACTAGGTGGCTCCGTCGGTTAAGCATCCAATTTGGCTCAGGTCATGATCTCATGGTTCATGAGTTTAAGCCCCTCATTGCTCATAGTGCAGAGACTGCTTGGGATTTCTCTCTCCCCGCCTCTCTTTTTCTGACTCTCCCTGATTTGCTCTCTCTCTCTCTCTCAAAAAATAAATGAAATGGTGGGATTAAAAAAATTAAAAAATGGTGGGATTATTTATTTTTAGAAATATTTATTATTCATTTGATAATTAACCTCTGATTCATAATCTAATCTGTGAGAAGATTTTTAAAAATTTCCTTTAGGATACCCTATTATTCAGGATTAGATGACAAATCAATTTTACATTCTTTATATCACTTTGGTGATGGTAGTCATTGACTATGTGGCTGGCTAAGCAGAGTAAGTGGCAAGGTAAAAACTGGTTAAAAGTCCCTGGTTTAAAATGACAGAATTAAAGGTGCCTGGCTGGTTCAGTCAGTAGAACATGTGGCTCTTGGTCTCAGTGTCGTGAGCTTAAGCCCCACTTTGGGTAGGTAGCCTACTTTAAAAAAACCCAAAAATTAAAAATTACAAAACAAAACAAAACAAAACAAAAAATATGTCTTGGTAAACCCAACCTTAAAATGGCAGAGTTAAATAGTGGGGTCAGATGGTCTGGTTTATGTTCAGGACAGCTGTATGAAGAGTCTATGCTGTTGTGTTAAACAGATTATTCTGATTTGCAGCATGTAAGATTCATCCAAGTTGTCTTTTGATATTGTATCAGATGGTAAGAGCTTCTGTTATCACTATAAATTGGAGTTTTCTAGTAAATTATTAGAAAACACTTTTAGAAGAATTTGGTGAGTTGGTAGCTCTCTTGCTCAAGCCTGAAAATCTCAGAAACAAATTTCACCAACTATGTCATTTGTTTGTGATTGTGCCAGTTACAACATGGCTCCTGTTACTGTCGTTGGTTTAACTCTGGAAAATGCTGTTGCTAGGCAATAAGGACTTACTGGTCAGATCTCAATGGCTTCTTGAGGAAAATCCCAAACTCATACCTTTGTTGCAATTCTTGCACTGACTTCTTTTTCTGTGACATTGCAAAATTTATGTCAGGTGTCTCCTTTTGAAGTGATGATGCAAACTGGAAGTGTTGGAAGGGAGTCAAGGTGGGCAAGAAATGCAATGTAGGAGGAGTGAAATAATCTGGGGGTCAATTTGCCTTTCTTCATGTTTCACACTGAGGCATTACCATATTTTCACAGAGTTCAAGAGATTGAAGCTGCCCTCTCTGTGCCACTTAGCCATTTCATCTCAGGCTGTCTTGCGTACCAGCTTTTCATCTATAAAATGGAGGTAACACTATTTACTGTTAGTGCCCTCCTCACTCTCTTCCATGTTGGAATATTATATTCATGATTATTCTTTGCTCTCAGTTCTTTGAAGATCACGCTTCTGTAGGGTGATGCTTGCCAGTGGTTGCTGTAAACCTCTAAATTAAACTGTGCCTGTCTACAGACTGTACAAATAAATATACGACATTTTTATTATTGCTGTAGCAATAGAGCAGTATGACACTACTTGGCCCCAGGTGTATTTTCTAAACCTTCTCCATCATACTATTTTTACTTTGGTAGCTGTTGGAGTTTGCTGGGCTGTAGTGGTTGAGAAGTGGGTATGAGCTTTGGAGTGTGATATGATGTATTACGGTGACTTTCAAGTCATTTATTTAAAACCTGGAAAGTGCGTAAGGGTTTACTTTCTTTGCTCCAGGGCTAGCACACACATCATTATGAATTATCAAGCCATGTTGACAGTGTACTTTTCCTTCTGGGTAAAGCAACTGTAGAAGCACGTATCTATGGATCACAGACCACTAGCCTGTGGGAGGGAAGAAGAATGGAGGTCCAAGTTTGAGCCTTAGCTGTCACCCCTCGGCTTTGGACATGTCTAGAGATGCTTGAGATTGCGGCAGTGGACTTCTGTGTATTTACAGGAGAGAAAAGGTACTTGCTCTAACCAAGGAGAGAGTCAGAAGACACAGGCTTAGTCTCATCGCAGGGTCCTGGCTTTGGAGTAGAGGGTGGAACCGAAGATAACACGACAACTGTCCTTTTGGAGTCTCCTCTGGCCTAGCCCACAATACTGATTTCGTGGGAAGGGGCTTTAAGTGGACCAGAAAGGGAGAGGTTCACAGAAAGTGTCATTGAGCCACTACAGATTTAAAACCGCTGTGTTTTGGGAACTGGGTAATAGATTGAAGGAATCTTGTGGCTTTGTTTATGGATTGGAAATTCCAGTATCAGCAGTTATGGCAGTGACAGAACACAGAGCAAATGGTAGCCACACCATGTGAGACTTCCCTGGGACTCCAGAAATCATTATGTAGTGGAGTGTGTGTGTGTGTGTGTGTGTGTGTGTGTGTGTGTGTGTGTGTGTGTTGGGGGAAATGTGTATGGGGAGGCACTTCAAGAGTTCTATTAGTCCTAAGATTACAGGTGGAGATAGAATCAGAGACACCATGTTTCACACTTATCGGGACTCTCCATTTTGTCTTAGACCAGTGCAGTAGTTTGCTTAATAATTTGAAGATAAATGGAGGCAGAGAGGCACAATAATGTGGTCTACTTAATGCCTGTGAAATACACACTTAACAATGGTTAAGATGGGAAATTTTATGTTATGTGTATTTTACCACATTAAAATTAAAAAAAAAATGGGGTGGACAGGAGGGAGATACAAGTTACTTCTCCTTTTAAGGAAAAACAGGTACTATTTTTACATTTAATTTAGTAAGTAGAAAAACGTGGGATAAAGGATAGCCTCAAAGGGATTTCTGCCAGTCAGGCTGAATAATAATCCACTCTGGTTGAGTCATTAGCTCTCCTATCTGGTCATTAATCCCTGTGCCTTGAAAACAGACAAGCACCAAGCACAATCCTTCAATCTACTTTCCAGTAGGATATCCGAATTACACTCACTCCACTGAACCTTTTCCAGACCAGATGTTTGAAGACTTTTCAGTCCTCTGGATAAAAACTGTCCTTTATCTTCTTGATTTACGACAGCCTTTCATTTAATGATCAAACGGAGCCACTAATAATTCTGTTCTGGATGTCTTAGAAGGTCCTCAGCAGAATATTTATGTCTCATAGGCTCTTGGCCTTCAATCCTGCTTTCCTCTATCAGACGCAGGGGTCTTAGTGCCCTATGCGCTCTCTTCCATGTTGGAATATTATTTACATGATTCTTCTTTCCTCTCACTTCTTTGAAGATCACGCCTCTGTAGGGTGATGCTTGAAATGGCTATCACTTGGGGTGAAATACACCAGGTACTACCCTAAGCCACTCCTGTAACTTGAACCAGGTGGGCCATGGAATTCCATTGTCATAGTTACCGTGTGTTATGAAAGGTTTTCTGTTTTACCTACTCAATGCAGTAAGGTTTGGGAAATGTGATTCTTGTGTAGTGAGCAATAAAATGACTATATGTTAACATCTGCATTTTCTTTTAGAAGAAAGATAATGAAAGGGATATCTTTTCTTAAGAATGAGAAAAATTATTGGGGCGCCTCGGTGGCTCAGTCAGTTGAGCATCTGACTTCGGCTGATCTCACATGATCTCACAGCTCGTGGGTTTGAACCCCACGTCGGGCTCCTTGCTGACAGCTTGGAACCTGGAGCCTGCTTCAGATTCTGTGTCTCCCTCTCTTTCTGCCCCTCCCCTGCTTGTGCTCTGTCATTCTCTCTCCCTCAAAAATAAATAAACATTAAAAAAAAATTATTAAAGGACTCAACAGTAAGACTGAAGTGGTTGGAGCACTCAGAGAGAGGCACAGTTAGAAATACAACTTGCTATTTCTACTTGAAATTTTCCCCCTTGGCTGTAAGAATAGCACCTCACAAAGCAATTGAGAGGTCTAATCTTTTTAGTCTTTAGACATTATATCACACAGTCATGCAGCAACTGATTGGAAAACACTTGGTTTGATTTTGCTAAGACCACAGACCAGAGAGTATTTATTCTTACCTGTAGGGGAACAAAGGTGATTACAGTTCCAGTAAATATAAAGGAGAATATATGCCATTTTGAGGCCACAAGGCCACCTACCCTCTCTCCAGAAAGGCTTTCTTATCCATTGTTAGGTGCCTGAAATCATGTTATGATTACTTTTTCTCCTCTGTAGTTTAAGATCTTATATGTAAATGTCTCTGCAAGGAGTTAAGCCACTTTTTCTAAGTGTGGGAGTATCTGTTTTAAAGTCACCTAGGGTACTCATTAAAATGCAGATTTGTACCAAGGTCATTTGAATCAGAAATTTGGGGATTTACATTTCAATCAGCCCCTAGGTGATTGTTTTCCACCAAAGATGGATATCACTATTTAAATCTCTTACAGTCTTTTTGACATAATTGAGCTGTTTTGCTGAGGGCAAATGTTGGCAGGGAGGAGATGTGGAGAGCATTCAGGAGAGGGATGGGAGGATAGAGCAACTCTCAAGGGAAGAAAAAAAAGGAGGGAAAAAATGACAGGAAATAGAGAGCCTGTTAGGAGAGATACTTGTCCTGCCTGTTTCACAGTTTGATCTTTGGAAATTGGGAAGGGCTTTGAGGGTGTTCCAGAACTTGCACTACAGGAGAATTTAAAAGAAGAAAATACATACTCAGGCCATAGGCAAATTAGAAGGTACAGAGCAGACATCCTATTCAACAATGGGGAATGATAGCTTGAAACTCCTGGAAATACTACAAGAAATTACAAATTGAAAGAGGACTTAGAATGCCATAAACACCATATTTTCACATCCCCAAACAGAAGAACATGAATGCAAATGAATATAAACACACATTTAACAAAAATATAATGGAAAATTATGGAAAGAATCTGATATGTATTATAAACCTACTATATGCCAGGAACTTGCACATACTTGTCTAATCCTTACAACCGCTCTAGGAGGTCCTTTTATGGTCGGATTCAAAAATGAAAAACAGGATCAGAAAAGTTAAGTACCTTGCTCTATATGATCATCGGATAGTGACTTAGGAGTCCACATTCTTAACACCGGGCACAGCGGGTTCCGTACTGTGGCAGAGACAGATAGTTGCTCACCACAGCCCAAGTTATCTTCTCTCTGCTAAGTATGCAGCTGGACTGCATTTCCCAGACCCCTGCATTGAGTTGGCCATATGATGAGTTTACCAAATGGATTGATAGAGGAGGTAAGAGTTCCACTTCCAGACCTAGTCTAAAAAATTCTTCTATGAATACTCCTCTTTCTTTTCCCTCCTCTTGCTTGGGATAGAGAAGCGTCCCAGGGCAACTTACATGGAGCTTACAGGCTATATAGCCTGAGATCCTGATAATTGTATAGACTGACCTGCATAAGCAAAACACAGATTCCTCATATCCTTGAACCCTGACACCTATTGATTACAACGATTATCCTGTCATAACTAATGATGTGAAGGAATCATGTTACACTTCTAACACTCCAGGGACAAATGGGCAAATGATATATAAAGTCTATTTTATAGGAAACATACCCAGTAAGGAAATGTACAGAGCCATATTCCACCTAGAGAAGAGTTAAAAATTCGTAAATTAAAATGTGAAATGTGTGGAAAACACTCTGGGGGCCAACATACATTTACACAATAGTAAAGCATTATATGTTGGTATAATCTTTTTTTTTGGATGGAGACTAGAAAATATTTATTAAGAGCCATTGTAACTTGTATCCATTTGAATTGAAACCTAACCCTAGATTTTAATCCTAAATAATTATTTGAGATAAAACTATCAGTATAGAATTGTATTTTTGATGGCTAACAAACAAACCGCAAATCCAAAACTAATGCATTAGAATTCTCCAGAGAAATAGAACCAGGGTGTGTGTGTGTGTGTGTGTGTGTGTGTGTGTGTGTGTATCAAAAGAGATTTATTTTAAGAAATTGGCTCATGTGATTGTGTTTCAAGTCCAAAATCTACAGATTAGGTCAGCAGACTAGAGACCTCGGGAAAAGTTGCAATTTGAGTCCAAAGGTAGTCTGCTGGCAGAATTCCCTCCTTTTCTGGGAAGGTCAGGGGTTTTTTTTTGTTTGTTTGTTTGTTTTTTCTTTCTATTAAGACTTTCAACTGATTGGGTAAGTCCCACCTCACATATGGAGAGCACTATACTTTACTCAAAATCTACCGATTTAAATGTTAGTTAAATATTGAGAATAATATTTGGCCAAATATCTGAGTACTGTGGTCTAGTCAAGTTGACACATAAAATTAACCACCACAACTAATATAGTTAAAAATTATGAATATGAAAATTATATAGAAACATGGAATGTCATTTTCTCATTTCATGGAAGCTTTTTGAATGCCCTGATTGCCAAGACCTGTGGGTGATGATGGATAAGCCTTATCTTTTCATCTCAAGATGTTTACAGCCCAATGAGACAGGCATCCTGGGAGACTGTGTGTGTGTGTGGGGTGTGTGTGTGTGTGTATGTGTGTGTGTGTGTGTTTGGTGGGGGACAGGCTTTGCTTGTGGAAGGTGGGGATTAGTGACAGAGGAAGCTGAGGGAATGGGTAAAGATCAGCTCATGAAAGGCTAAAAGATGAATTCATTGCTGAGGCATTTGGGCTTTACCCTATGGCAATGGGGAGCCTCGGAAATGTCTTTGAAGACAGAAGCTTTGCCTTTCTGGGAGATGATTTTGGTAGTAGGATAGGGATTGGTGTATAAGGAGGCCTCAGTCTGGGAGACTAATTAAATAGGCCTGATGAGAAATGACTGGGGCCTGAATTAAAGTGGTGGCAGGGGAGATGGAAAAGAGGGAAGAGATTTTGGGAAAATATATAAGTCAGAAGCAGTGGCTTTTGATGGTAGACTGGCTATAGAGGCTAAAGGAGAGGAAAAAACAAACAAACAAACAACATTAGGAAAAAGTCCCAGACTTCTGGCTTGTGGTTTCTTCTCCACAAAGATACAGGATAGATGAGGAAAAGCAATTTGGGAGGGAGGAGAAAATGAGAGTTTGAGTCCAGTTTTGAATATGTGTCACTTCTTTGTTTCACGTGCTTTGGGACAACGACAGGCAGGGTGCAGTCAGAAGACAAACCAAACTAGTTATTTTGGCAGAAAGAAATGAAGATAAGGGAGAGATAAGCAAGAGAAAGCTAAAAAGGGACACTTCAGTAACAGATCTATTAATTGCAGGAAGCAGCTTCCATCCTACAGCTGAGGGGACCAAAAAGTTTGGAAGAGGTCCCCTGTGGAGCTGGGATGAGCTGAGGAACAATGAGGGGGGTTGGGCTGAACCCACAGGTGCCACTGGAGGGAAAGGCTATTGCTGGGTGGGGCTTCAGGATGGGAGGGGTTAAGAAAGGGCAAGGCCCTTCTTCCTCCATGGTGGCCTCCGCATCGTCTCAACACCCCCTTTGCAGGGGCTGGCCCATGAATGGAGTAGAATTGTAGTGTGTGCAGTAAGAATCCCAGCATCACAGATTGCAAGGTACAGAAGGATGGTTTTAAAGATGAAAAGAATAGCTTAATTTAGAAAACAATATTTGAAAGTAGGCTGAAAAATCAATGACCAAGGTATCCTTCTCAAAAGTTAGGAAAAGACTAAACTAAAGCAAGGAGAAGAAACAGTATTAAGGAGCAGTAATTAAGGAAATTGAAAACCAATGTATAATAGGGAAAGTCAACAAAGTTTTTCTTTTTCAACTAGAAAAATTGATGAACTTAGTAAAACTGATTATGAATAAAAGAGAGAACTTGGCAAAATTCACCACCAGTGTCTTGACTGGAGAAAGCATATTAGGACATATTCCATCATCATTAAAGAGAGAAAAAATACACATGGAACAACTTCACCCAGGGCATTGAAACCCCTTGAAACTGAAAATGAGAAAAAATGTTTCTTTGATGTACCAACTTGGAGGCCAAAGCCTGCTAGAGCTGTGCTGCTTAGTCATTCTAGAAGGAGCCCTCTGATTTTAGCAACTATGTCAGCTTATTCTTGGATGAGCAAATGCTCAGTAACAGGACTAAGAAGACATCTGCTGTAGTTTGTTCATTCAGTGACCAAACTTGCCACACAGAATATGATGACTCTCACTAACACAAGGTAGGACAAAAGAAGCCGGACACAAAAGATTGCATTGTGTAGGAGTCTGTTTAATGTTGGGAGGAAGGTAAAACTGACTGCTCATGGTAGAAACCAGAACTGTGGTTGCCTTGGGAGGAGAACCAGTAACTGGGATGAGGCATGAAAGTGCTGCTGGGTCTGTATGTGGTCACGAGATGTACTTGACTTGAGAAAATTCATCAAGCTGTATGTATGCATGTTATACTTTAATAATAAAAAAATACCATTAAAATTCATGGGAATAAATAAATTGGGATCGAGACCAAGAGAGGGCTTCTGTTTTGCTTTAGTCTCGTTTCTTTGCTAGCCTTACTTGACCCTGTGTTGTCTTCTAATTTGCTTCTTTGCTTTCCTTTCAACTGGATCAGCAACTTCTTTAATCAGGAAGGACTTGAGGTCTTGTTTGCAATGGCTGGAGATGTTGAAAGGCAGAAATACCTTTTGGTTTTCGTTAGGAGGATGTCATCGGTTGGATTTCCTCTGTACTGGCTGTTTGCGTTGATCGCCACTGCTTTGCAAGGCTTTCAATCAGGGAACTGCAGGAAGAGGGACTCTTTGCCAGTGCCTGTGCACTCAACTAAAACCTTTGGCAAAACTGCTCATTTGAAATGCAGTGCAGAGAGAAATTTGATAAATCTCTCTGGCTTCAGACACGAAAAAAGATACCTCTGGGCTGGGCATCACCCAGAAGACCTCCCCGCTGTGCTATTTCCTAGTCTACCTAGTCTAACAGATACGCCCCAGACAAGAGTGCTCAGATTCCGGGTGTCTGCTTGAAGCTGCACTGGGAATTTTATTGTTTGGCTTTTTTGTGGCTTCTTGCTTCTAGGTGTTATCTACATAGTAATAACTTTAATGGGTTGAATTTAAAAATTACACATTATAGAATGACAAATACTAACCTCCATTAATTAATATTCATAAGACACACAAAGGCACAGACACATATGAACAATTTTCTTTTTTTTAAAGTTTATTTATTTTATTTTGAGAGTGCGGGGGGGAGGGGAGAGAGAACATGCTCAAGGGAGGGAGGGGCAGAGAGAGAAGATCCCAAGCTGGCTCTGCGCTGTCAGCAAGGAGCCAGAGGAGGGAATCCTGAGATCGTGACCTGAGCCAAAATCAAGAGTGGGAAGCTTACCCCAGGCGCCCCACATTAACACTTTTTTAAAAGTCCCCAAACAAGGTTAAATTTGGTTAATTTACAGAAAAAATCAGTATTAGCAGTTAGATAAGTTGCAGAGGAGCTCAAGTGGTACATGACTGATTTTTTTTACTTTTCAACTATGTCAACTGGTTTCACGTAGATACTTTGTCAGACACTTAGATTACAGTAGTCTTTTCGTTGCTTGATTAAAGGTTTGACCACTTTCTAGCTACGTCCTCTAATAGGCTGCAAATACAGGCGTGAAGCTGTGAAGGTGGGTTGGAGCATCACGGGGCACCAGAGAGAGTGCTGCAGGCATCCGTTTCCTCACAGGCGAGAGGGAGACCTGACTACCACCTTGCACACAGTGCCACCAGCTCTTTATTGGTTTGCAGACACTAAGAAATAAGTTCTGCCAATGAAGTGGAAACAGAATCCTACACAGGCCCCCTCTTGGTTTCTTGCTTTCATTAAAAAAAAAAAAATTAATGTCTATTTATTTTTGAGACAGAAAGACAGAGTTCCAGCTGGCGGCGGGGGACGGGGAGGGGGAGGTGCAGAGAGAAAGGGAGACACAATCTGAAGCAGGATCCAGGCTCTGAGCTGTCAGCACAGGGCCCGATGCTGACCTGGGCCAAAAGTTGGATGCTTAACCTTCGGAGCCACCCAGGCTCCTGACTTGCTTTCATTTTTGAAAATATTTCAAAGCTTTGGTACTTGCCACTGCATAGTTGCAAAGTATTTTGGAGAAGCTCTTAATGCTTCATCCATCATGTGTTGTGATTTTAAAGCAAACCATAAAAAGCCCTGATGATGATGATATTTTAAAATTGCTTTTATTTTTTAAAGTTTGTAACAGAAAGTTTCTAACAGAATCCAATGTATAAAGAATAACAGAATATAAACTCATGTACCTACTACCCAGATTAAGGAAGAAATTTTATAAATGTAGTTGAAATAGTTCTTCTCTTAATCCTTCTCTGTCCTACAGGTTTTCCTTTTTCTTCAGTCAGATGTTTATCACTGCATGAGCTTTTTAATATTTTATATATATCCCTAATACTTGATACTTAATCCTTTAATACTCTTAATCTATATTTTATTATGTATTATATATATCTTTAATACTTGATTTCTTACTATGCTGTGTATATATTATACAATATATACTATATACTTTGGGATATATATAAATATATAAAATAGGGTATATATATGTATAATTAGGTATATATATATATAATTAGGTATATATAGCTATATATATACAGTTATAATATATATACATACACATATATACCCTTAAGTGGTATGTGTGTATGTGTACAGTATTGCTTTTCATTTAGAAATTTTATATAAATTGCCTCATACTGTATGTAGTCTTGTTATTTGCTTTTTGGTCAAGTTTCTGTTGATGCAGTACAGATGCATTCTTTTTTACTGCTCTGTAACACTCCATTGCATTAATATATTATTATTTTTTATTAAAAAATTTTTAGTGTTTATTTATTTTTGAGAGAGAGAGAGAGAGAGAGGGAGAGAGAGAGAGACAGGCAGAGACAGACAGAGTCCAAGCTGGGGAGGGTTGGCGCAGAGAGAGAGGGAGACACAGAATCTGAAGCAGGCTCTAAGCTGTCAGCATAGAGCCCGATGGGGGGCTTGAACTCACGAACTGTGAGATCATGACCTGAGCCGAAGTCGGACGCTTAACTGACTGAGCCACCCAGGCGCCCCACATTAATACATTATTATTAATCAATTTTCCTGTTGTTGAGTATTAGTTCATATTAACTAATAAAATAAATATTTGCTAAAAAAAAAGAGAAACTATGCTACCACTTGGTTTGTTTTTGTTGGTTTTGTTTTGATTTTCTGATTTAGGTCAATAAGCTTTTGTTTTCTAATCAGTATATTTGGAAAAAGGCAGGACTTGGTCTTTAGTAAACAGTGTTACCGGGACCTGGGTTGAGAGCACATTTATGATGCTGTTCTTTATGCTAGCATTTTAATGACCTCATTTCTACTTCCCTCTCCTTCATGGTTGGGAACATTCTGTCAAAGCCCATTCTCTTTCTCTCTGTCTCTCTCTTAATTGAAATATAATTCACATACCATAAAATTCACTCTTTAGAGCATAAAACTCAATGGTTTGTAGTGTGTTTACAAAGCTCTGCACTATTTAATTCCATAACATTTCATCACCCCAGAAGAAAACCCCATTCCCATTAGTAGTCACTCCCATTCTGCCCTACCCCCAGCCCTTGAACACTACTAATATACCTCTGTCCACAGATTGGCCTATTCTGGAAATTTCATACAAATGGAACAACATTTGGTCCTTTGTGAGTGCTTTCTTATATTTAGCTCCATTTTTCCTCCATGTTGTAGCATGTATCAGTACTTTCATTCCTTTTTATGCATGAATACTATTCCTTGGTACAGATACACCACGTTGTATTTAGTTATCTGTCAGTTGATGGACCTTGGATTGTTTTCACGTTTTGGTTATTGTAAATATTGTTGCTATGAACATTGGCGTGTAGGTTTTTGTGTGAATAAGTATTTTTAATTATCTTGGGTATATACCTAGGGATGCAATTGCTGGGTTCAACTTTTTGAGGAACTGCCAAGCTATTTTCCAACATGGCTGCATCATTTTACACTCCCATTAGCAACGTATGAGGGTTCTGCACATCTTTGCTAACACTTATTATTATCTTATTTTTAAGTTAATATTGCTTCCTTTATTACGTAAAGCCAATACTGCTACTTCTAAGTTCAACTGTGTGCATCTCTATATTGTTCAAAGTGCTATGCCTGTGATGTTAAAGACAATCACTTCCAAGTGTCATCAGGCAGTGGCTTCCTGTGGGTGTCATCCATTATACCTGCTCCCCATTTCACATGAAATCAACAAACTGCTCTAGGAAATTAGGAAGTTCTCCCAGGCCCCAGAGTAAACATAAACTCAATGCTCTTCCACACCTTATTGTACCTGAAGCAACAAAATTCTGAAGGAGACGCAAAGATGTCACAGTTGGCCCAACTTGTCAATACACCATTTTATGATTTTCACTAACAGAGTATATTACAATGGAACTCTAATTTGCATCATTGTTAGTTGTTACAAGGTATGGCACATTCTCCTGAGGACACATCATGATTGGATTTCCAAGATGCTAGGTCACTCTCAGAACAATCTCCCAGCTAGTGAGTGGAGAGCTCACTATAGGTGCAAGGAACTGCTTCCGGCGTTTCAACTGCGTGCTCAAAATAATGTTTTGCAAGATTAGCGCTGGTTAGAAGTGTGCACATTTCTTTCTTTTTTTTCATGTTTCAAGTGAATTCTAGTTCGTTGGCATGCAGTGTGATATTGGTTGCAGGAGTAGATTTAGTGATTCATCACTTACATACAACATTCAGTGCTCATCCCAACAAATGCCCTCCTTAGTGAGAAGTGTGAACAATTCTGAGGCAGTCTCCATTACACGCTTGCTAGAATTAAGTCTGCCTGACTTAATCTTACTGTAGCTAGTATATTAGAGCTGTTACATGTAGAGAGGAGATTTATTTTCCATTGTATGGTTTAGCTTAAGAGAGAATAAAGAATCTGGGGCCAAAATTATAACCAGATTGTGACCAATTCTCTAAGCAAAAGAAACAAAGTAACTGTTGAGGTAGCAAAGAGGCAATAATTCTCTTCATATGGCCTTGTACTGTTTTGTGAACTACATGATTAAAAATCATGGGTTTAACAAAAATCTTTACAAGCCAACTCATCAAAACAGACATTGGGCCAATAAGAATTTAATGTCACAATAATATGTCTTCAGATTTTAGATTTACTTAGGACCATTTTTGCATATTGATAGAATATTTAGTTTAACCGATGACAAGACAGCTCCCCCTCAATGGAACCCTGGCCTAAACATACTTGTTTTGCTTATATAGCAAGAGGATACCATTAAACATGGGAGCTTTTGATTTGTGGCACTGAATGATGGTCTACACAGCATTCTTCAAAAGCTACAGTTAAGGATCCTTCTAGCTTGTAAGCAGTACAAGCCTGACTGAGGTCTTCTGGCCCATTTGCTTGGTATTCATGTTTTATGCCTTGAAATTTCTTTATGATTGCATCCTTGGGGCTCACATTGATCACTTAACTTTCCAGAGGAGCTGGTTCTGATACCCTTGTCTACTCCTCCCACAGAGAATAGTTTCTGTCCTTGGGAACTAGGAACAGAGCAATCTCTAGGTCTCTCCGGTTCTTATGCCTTTCAACTTGAATGTCCAAGGATGGAGGCAGAGCCATAACTACCATCTCAGGTCTGGAAATTGCTTGAGAACAAAAACAAACAAACAAACAAAAACCCTCAAAAACATCAGCTGCTTTTTTCTGGATTCCTTAGTTTCAAAACTTGCATCATACAAAGTATAGCGACATCTTTTTCAGGAAGCATTTCTGCAAAATGTTTGAAAGGATCGGTTATGGTTTAACCCACATCTCTAACCAAGATTTCTTTCCCTTCTTCTACAATGATGCACTTTTTATCTGCACTGAGACAAAACATGGCAGACTTCTTTCTTTTCTTGATTTCTTCTGGTGTGGAGCACTTCTGAAATTTCATGTCATAAAAAATAAGATATACTTCATCGGCAACTTGCATTTCTGAGGACTGTCTCCTCCATTAGAATGTATACTTTATATGGACAGGGACTTTGTCTTGTATACTGTTGAATCTGCAAAGCCTACCATAGTACCTGGTTCCTTCCAGGACCTGGGGGACAGATCCACCCCCCTCACCAGCTTGGGCCTGTGGGGTGGGGCTTTCTTCATCTACTAGGGAGGAGAAGGCTGAGCTCAGGCTGGCACCTGGCCTCAAGGGGCAGGCAAAGAATCAAGCTGGATAGGGAACCGTATTTCCCCCACTCCCTGAGGGCTGGGGTCACGTGATACCCCACCTTTGCTATTGTCTTTAAACAAATTATTATTATAGCTATCCTAACAGGTCTGGAGCGTACCTTGTGGTTTTGATTTTCATTTCCCTAATGACTAATCATGCCGGGTATTTTTTCATGTGCTTATTGGTCATTTGTATCTGTGTTTTTTGGAGGACTCTCTGTCCAAAACCTTTGCCCATTCAAAAATCGGGTTATTTTTTTAGTTGTTGAGTTCTAAATCTGCCTTATATATTATGGGCATTAGATCCTTATTAGATATATCATTTATCAATATTTTCTCCCATTCTGTGGGTTGTCCTCTCACTTTCTTTTTTTTTAAAAAATTTTTTTGTGTTTATTCATTTTTGAAAGACAGAGAATGACAGAGCACAGGCAGGCGTAGGGCAAAGAGAGAGGGAGACACAGAATCTGAAGCAGGTTCCGGGCTCTGAGCTGTCAGCACAGAGCCAGATGCAGGGCCCAAACTCACGACCTGCGAGATCATGATCTGAGCCGAAGTGAGATGCTCAACCGACTGAGCCATCCAGATGCCTCTCACTTTCTTAACAGTGCCCTCTAGAGCACAGAATTTTAAAAATTTTGATGTCAATTTATGCATTTTTTTCCTAGTGTGGTTTGTGCTTTGATGTCAGATCTTAGAAACCATTGCCTAATTCAAGGTCACAAAAACTTATACCTATGTTTTCTTCTAACAGTTGTACAGTGCTACCTCTTACATTTACGTATTACATTTAAATACATTTTGAATTAATTTTTGTATATGATGTGATGTAGGGTACAAATTCATTCTTTTGAGTGTGTATAATAGTTGTCCAAGTGCCACTTGTTGAAAACATTCTTCTTCCCTCATTGAATTGTCTTGGGGCCCTTGTCCGAAATCAATTGATCATAAGCGTATGGGTTTATTTTGGGGTTCTGTTAATCTTTATGTCTATCCTTATGCCAATATCACACAATCTTGATTACTATAGCTTTGTAGTAAGTTTTAAAATCCAGAAGTGTGAGACCTTCATTTTTGTTCTTTTTCAAGGTTGGTTTAGCTATTCTGGATCCCTTGCATATCTATATGAATTTTAGGATTAGCTTGTCAATTTCTGCAAAAATGCCATCTAAGATTTTTATAGGAATTGTATTGAATGTGAAGATCAATTTCTTTTATCATCTTAACAAATTTGGAAGATATTAAAATATCTTCTGATCCATGAACCTCGGACATTTTTTAAAATATTTATTTATTTTTGAGAGAGAGAGACAGAGAGACAGAGAGACAGACAGAGAGACAGAGACAGAGAGAGAGAGAGAGAGAGAGAGAGAGAGAGAGAGAGAGCATGTGCAGGGGAGGGGCAGAGAGAGAGGGAAACAGAGGATCCAAAGTAGGCTCTGTGCTGATAGCAGAGAGCCCGATGTGGGGCTTGGACTCATGAACCATGAATTCATGACCTCAGCAAAAGCCAGCCCACTTAACTGAGTCACCCAGACATCCCTGGGATGTTTTTTATTCAGTAAGATCTTTATCAGTTTCCAGTGATATTTTGCAGCTTTTGGTGTACACACCTAGCAATTATTTTTTCTACAATTCTTTTGTTAAATTTACTCCTAAGTATTTTATTGTTTTTGATTCTGTTATAAATGGAAGTAATTTCTTAATTTAACTCTGGATTGTTAATTGCTAGTGAGCACATTCTATCTTGTCTAAGAATGAACTTTCAGTTTGATTGAAGTAGCTTTCAGGATTCCCTCTTAAATTTGGTTTAACAAAAAAGATGATTGCTATAACAGCAAGCATTTAGAGGAAACATTAAGGCCACATAGGTGATTTTTTGTAACTGCTCAAAATTTGAACTCATAGTTCTGAAATTGAGTTTAATCTCATTTACACACAGAGTGTACACACACACACACACACACACACACACACACACACACACCTTTTGTAGCAAGTTATCAGTGAGAAAGTCTTGACTAGTGCTTATTAAGAGTAGCACACAAAAGCATTCATTTGCAAAAGGAGCATTTTGAAGGGGCACCTGGGTGGCTCAGTCGATGGAGATGGAGAATCCACTCTTGATTTCAGCTTAGGTCATGACCCCAACTGATGGAGGGATGGAGCCCCATGTGTGGGGCTCTGTACTGAGCATGGAGCTTGCTTGAGATTCTTTTTCTCTCTCTTTCTCTCTCTCTGCCCCTCTCCCTGGCTTGTATGTGTACCCTGTCTAAAATAAAAATTAAAAAAAAAAAAAACTAATTAAAAACAAAACAAAAACCCAAAGGGAGCATTTTGGAAAATATCTTATTCTTCAGACTTCAGTCACTATAATTCCGAAGCTTGGTTAGTAACTTCTCTTTGTCCACATAGTCAGATTTATATGATTTACAAAATTTAAGTTCCATAAAATATGCTTCTGTTAAATATACTTGGCTATCCCCTGAGGGTAGGTTCATGTCTCAAGAATACTAAGTGTTATAAACACTTATATGTCTCTCATGAACTTTTACGGTCTCCAAAAGTGCCTGTAAAGTGCAGTAGATCCTCAGAAAGGATTTCACTAATCTAATTTATCCTATCACTAACCAACGGATACTCTTAATTCCCTTCATTTTCAGGGTTGAAGCAAGAGAATATGTGGCTATTTATTATTCCCTGATCACTCTGTCAATTTCTGAGAAGATAAAAGATAACTTTTGCTAAAAACTTTCCTTATAACGTGGCCATGGACAAAACAAAATTCTTCAGTTATACCCAAGTTGGGATAAACACTCGGGGCGTGTAGCCAGCCTGCCCCTGCCGCCCAGGCAAAGGCTCCAAGTGTGAAGCGGCACTGCCCTCTGGTGAGGAAACTGGAAAAATGACCAGTTTACCAAAGTCCCCCCTCGGTGCATCTGTGCCTATCCGTTTAACTGTAGCCTAATTGGAACCTAAACTTTATGGACCACCAATTTTTACCACATATTTCCATCACAGGCTCACAGGTGTTCAATTTTTATTTTTATCCTAAAATATATTCAATTTTTATCCTTAAAGAACACTTCCAGTGTTCTAATAATCATGATCCTCCTTGCCCCACCCCCTAAGTAATTTAATGTGTTTTAGATTACTAAAACCTCACCATGTTTCACCAAATAAATGTAGTTAAACAACATCAAGTATGGTGCTTCCTCAGTTACGAATGCTTCATGACAGCAGGATGTTGCCCATATGGCTGAAAGCAGGACAATCTACGGAGATAGTCTGTTTCTTCTAGATACACTGCCCCTCCTTTTTGTGGTGAGAAGCTGGAGGTCCAGAGAAACATAGGCATTATCAAAGGGTGTGATTTGTAGTCTTTGCCCCTTATGCATTTGTCCAGCTCTGTTATTGTTAAAGGATGTGACAGGATGTCACTCTGTAAAGGCAGCCGCTGCTTATGTAACAGTTCTGTCACCTTGGTAGATTGGCACTGTGATGAACCCTGAACATGGAGATTTTCTCACCCATCAAATATGACTCTCCTTTTTAATATTCCCTGAACCTTATCCTTCATGCCATTGAAAATGGTGATGTTTGGCAGAAAGAAGAGGTAGGGAGGTGGAGAGAGTTAAGCAAGGAACAAGCGAGACCTTCTGCAGTGGTTTGTACCTTCCTTAAAGCAGAGAAGGGGAGTTAAATCTTTGGAGCAGAGTGTGTCTCCCTCTTTTGCTTTCTCAGTTTTCCGCTCTCTTTCCTTGTCTCCTCCTATCCCTTCTATTTTTAAGTAGCTGGCTGAAATGTGTTTTAAAAATTACCAAATGACCCGATTACATCATCTTTCCCCTAAACTTACCGTATTTGTTTGCTTTACCCTGTTTTCCCATTTCTACCATTTTCTACCTCCCATTTCTCAGTCTGGTAAAACGGCAAACTTCATAAGCCCTGTTTGAAATGCATGTATGACTAGATCAGAAATCGGGGTTTGCTTTGATGCTCTATCATGTGGGGTTAAGGCTTTAATGCTAAGTCCTCTCCTAAGCTTCATTTTTCTTATATATTCACTCAATGGTGTATATTGAGAATCATTTCTAGGGCTGCTGCTCATGCCTATGTGAGTTGTATACTGTACAACCCTGCTTGGCAGCCCCAAAGAACACAATCCTTGTTCTCATAGAGCTCACAGTCTAGTAGTAGAAGATCACATCTGAGGGATATATGATGATCATATTATATTCTATTCGGATGTCTCAGATACCTTAAGTTCACGGTGTTTTAATCTAGACTCAGTAGCTTATACCCGGAATTCCAAGCAGGGACTCAGAAATTATCCTAGGCATCTTGATCTCCCCCCATCTTTCAGTGACTTGATCCCATTGATTGTGTTATTACTGTTGCTGTCCATACACCCAAGTGGTTTATGTGGTGTGCAAGATTGCCTGGGCAAGAGCGTCAGTGGGGCTGAAACCAGGGCTGAGCCCTGCACCTGACATGAGTCTGCCTCAGGTGAGTGGAAGGGCAATCTTTCCTGTTACAAAGGGGCTCTTTTTCAAGCTAGGTGTCTACAGGGGTGTGTTGTTCAGAGAAGTTCCTTTCTTTTAATTCCTCTGTTTACCAGTGGTGACTTGGTGATGTTTCCTAATTGGTACAAAGGTTTATTAAAGAATAGTGGCCAACTCTCCACTACATTAGTTCGATGACATCCTAACTGCTCTCCTTGCTTACTTCTCTCTTCCAGTCCACCCTCACAGGCAGCTGGTAAGGATGATTTTTATAAAACTGAAAAGTGACCATGTTGTGCCTTGCCTGAAATCCTTCTTTTGAAGCCTATTCCTCTCAGAAAAATTGCTTTGAAAGCCAGTCTCCAAAACTGTGAAAAATAATTTCTGTTGTTTAAGCGTCTAGTTAAGACTAGACTATAGTATTTTGTTATAGCAGCTTGAGCAGACTAATACAGTCCCTTCCAGGTACTTTTCTCTACATCTTGAATAGTCACTCAGCTCACTTCTCTTCTTTCATGTCCTTGTCCACATGTGACTTTGCTCCACACATCAATTATTCTTGTAATACAGTTGACTTCCTATGTCCTCCTCGGAACATCCTGGGTGTTCAAGAAATGTATATTAAATGAATACGTTGATTCTGTGTTTAAAATGTTAGAAAAATCTACTGCTTCTTCACAGTTCTTTCAAGAGAGAGGAGGTCATATCAAACCTAACTGTTCCAGTGGAAAAACTTGCAATACAAATAACCAAACCAATCAAGTGAAATATATTTGGTGGGGTTGCACCTGGGTGGACACAGGGATAAAATCCCCAGTAGACACACTGAGCATATGCTTAGATCACCAGGAGATAGAGACACAAGCAAATTGAAAAAATTTGGGGAAAAATGGTACTTCAGGAAATGCATTGCATTATTATCATGGTAAGAGTCTGAACTTTGCTGAAATTCTTTTTACCTCAAGGTTTACATCTTTAGAAAAAGTGATAATATGGTAGGTAGTGGTAGAGTGGGAAGCATTGTCTTTAATGCTCAGGACTTCTGAAGATCTTCATCAAGCCCTGGGAAGGTGTTGTACCAAATATTGGTCAAAGTTTAATTTCCTGGCTTTATCAGATTTCCTGATAATCTGTCAGTTTATCAGCTCATATGGCAGGGCAAAATTTCATTATTCTGGAACGAAACTTGAAGGAGTTTGAGCTTGAGAGGACAGGCAGTATGTACCCTTACATTAAAGCAGAACATTTGCTTCAAGCACTAGGTTTTGCTGGTGACTGGTGAGCACTCAAGGGCAAAGTCTCAGTGGAGAGGAGGAGAAAGACCTCCCTAGTTGGTCTGCTCCATTCAGTTCCTTTTGCCATGTTGGAAGCCGATATGATTGACTTTCCTCTTCCCACACACCACTCGGGCAGGTTGCCCTTCCTGACTTACTATCTTCATTCAAGACTGCTCTGGAGGTATAGTCTCACCTGATTTTATCTTTGTAAGGAATTTAAAAAAATGTTTATTTATTTATTTTGATAGTGAGAGGGTATGCACATGAGTGGGGGAGAGGCAGAAAGATAGGAAGAGAGAGAATCCCAAGCAGACTCTGTGCTGTCAGCCCAGAGTCCCAAGTGGGCCTTGATCTCATAAACCGTGAGATCATGACCTGAACTGAAATCAAGAGTTGATTGCTTAACTGAGCCACCCAGGTGCCCCTCTTTGTAAGGAATTTAATGGGTGATCCTACAGTCAGATTTATTAAGACCCAGAAATCTATAAAGATGTCTTTCATGAAAAGGATTTCTGTTCCTTGTGGGGAGAAGAAAAAGGACCAAATTAAGACAAGTAGTGAGATGGGAGATCAGACAAAAATAACAAGGAGAGTTAACAGACTCCTTAACATGACATATATCAAAATTGGAGATGTTTAACTTACATAACAGAGGGAGAATTCAGCCACATGGACAGAAAGAAAACATGTAAAGACAACTTGTTGAATTAAATTTTGTGCTGTTTATCAACTTGAATATCTTCATCCTCCCTTTTATTGACACAGATTTCTCTCTGGTGAAATCATTTCAGTGACTAAGAAAGGCTTCATCCACTGGCCTTGTCTGCGATGAGGGCTCTCTGGGACACCCATCATTGTTTGCACTGCTTGGTTTGAGTGATGCAAGACCCAAGCAGCAACCTGCAATGGCTTTGGCCTCTCTCAGTGCCTCGGGCCTTGTTCTAGACAATATTTCTTTTTAGGCTAAGGGGTGGCAGGCTGCCCACACTGCTTTATTCCAGCACCAAATGAAACCTCCCTTAAGTGTTACTACATGTTAATAAACATAGTCAGTGAAACCCACTTAAAAAGAATGACCTGTTTATGAAAGAAACCTTTTGAAAGACAGAATATTTTCCCCTGTGGGCCAAAGCTTAGGCAGAAAAACAAAGAGCTCTTTCAAAGGCTTTAAACATGATGGAGGATAGATTCTGACTTTCTAACTACAAAAATAATGATACTTTTAGCTCCAACCTGCCTTGCTCTGGGGAGCTGTAAATACACTTTATAGGCACAGGTTGAGCCTTTCCAACTTTCTACCTCCAATGCCATTTGAACTTGTTAAGGGTGAGTGATGTTAGCTCAAATTTATATAGAGAAACTGAGGCAATAGAAATCGAAGTGATTTGTACAATGCCACCAAATAATTTACAGCTGAAGTCAAAAATAGAACAAGTTGAGACTGAATGCTTCCGTTACATTTAAACATCTCCTGATATCAGGACTAGCTGCCTTCTTTTTTTCTCATTATCTTTTTCCTTTCTCTTTGTCTTCCATGTTTTGTTTCATTACTCCTGAATCAGGCCCAGCATGAGTGCAGGCACTTCCATCAGAAAGCACGAGGCGGTTCAGGAGGCAAAGGACCTACAGTTTGTATTACCAGCTTGCTGTTAATCCTGTGAACAATAAAATACTATTAGCAAAACTGATCTTGGAAACAACAAAATTCTTTCATCCTAAATACTTTGTATTCCAAGAAATCCTACCTTAGAGTATAAAATTTTGCAATTTTTAAATTTCCAGTGTTTGGCATTTTTCTAAAGAAATATTGCTTAAATAGGTTTTAATTTTCCCCCATGATTTGTGTCCTAGCTATCAGATGTACATGTATTCACTTATTCAGTAACATTTTTATTTTACAATTATTTATTTTGAAGTTACTTTTGGCTCAGTACTGGGCTATGTAATATGACTTTGTAGAGCAGATCAAAAATACTTTTTTTTTTTTTTTAGACTTTTCTTAGGAAGTGGATGTAAAGCTTAGGAGTTGGTGTCTGGTTAATAGAGAATTAAGTTAGCTTAATGGAAATAAGTGTCACTTTGAGTGACCATTACTGAGTCTGGTCTAACACTCTTTTGAAATATATTAATATGCTTCTCTTGTGCATGCCTCCAGTACCAAGGATCCCTTTGTCTTGGTTAGGTTTCTAGAGATGCTTAAGAAGAAATCAGTGCTCAGCCTTGACACACAACAGGACCAAAATAATCCCAGAGACAATATAATATAAGAGCTAAAGTCCTCTCTCTTTAATTTTTTTTAATGTTTATTTATTCTTGAGACAGAGACAGAGCATGAATAGGGGAGGGGCAGAGAGAGAGGGAGACACAGAATCCGAAACAGGCTCCAGGCTCTGAGCTGTCAGCACAGAGCCTGATGTGGGGCTCAAACACATGAACTGTGAGATCATGACCTGAGCTGAAGTCGGACGCCCAACCGACTGAGCCACCCAGGCGCCCCAAGTCCTCTCTCTTTAAAAGAACTTACTGAGGGTAGTTAAAAAAAGATTTTGTAAACAAAATAAAAGCCAAATCAGAGAATATTTCTTTACCTAAAAACCTGTTACATGAGTATTCATAGCAACATTATTTATCTTAGCCAAAATGTGGAACCAACGTGAATGTCCACTAATGGATAAATGGATAAACAAAATGTGGTATATCCATACAGTGGAATGTTACTTAGACATAGAAGGGAATAAAGCACTGATACTGGTATTACAATATGGGTGAAACTTGGAAACATTATGCTCATAAATGAAAAAAGCCAGACATAAAGGGGCCACATATTGCATGATTCTATTTATATGAAATGTCCATAAGAGGTAAATCCATAAAGACAGAAAGTGAATTTTTTCCCCTAGAATATGGGGGAAGTGACTGCTAATGGATAAGGACTTTATTTCAGGGTGATAAAAAATTCTAGAACTAGACGGTGGAGATGGTTGCAAAACCTTGTGAATATATAAAAAAAAATCACTAAATTGTACCCTTTAAAATGGTGAACTTTAATGGCATATGAATTATGTTTGAATAATAACAATAATAACAAAAACAAACAGCACAAACCACCACAAAAAACTTGAAAATAGAATAGATGAGGAGTTAGGTGAGGGGCCTTGATGGCCTCCTGGACCTGGAAGGATCTTCACACCCCACTCTTGGAGAAAGGGACCAGCTTTGAGAGATTGCTCAGCTCTGCACAAGGGAGCATGGTGGAATCCAAGCAGACTGCAGGGGAGGGTTTGTCCTTGTGAGGGAGCATGTGAAACCACTCATTGTCATCTGCCTGAAAATCTCCCTTGTATCTCCTAACAGGAAGGATTCCTGTTTATTCTTCAAGGGTTTTGCTTAGTCTATCCAACAACCCTTCACCACCTTTCAAAATGTTGGGCTGTAGACACCCAGAGAAGATTGAAGTGGTGTAGAAAGGGAAGTCCTAGCTGTCAGACAACCTATTATAATCTACTTGATGTCCTCTCTCTACCCTAAGGCCTGGGAGTGATGAAACCTACCCCAGGTTTTGACCATCTGATTGACATCTACTGGATGACCACAACTCTAGATGCAGTGTTACTTCTGAAGTCAGTGTGATGGATGCTATGAGCCACACTGTTTGCTAAGAAGGGTCAGATTTTCTTCTTTCTTGCCAATTCTTCTGTTACTGGTTCTTCTAAGACTGTCACTCTTTTGATCTTAACCTTTACCCTCAGTAGCTTTGTGGCATGTTGTTGCAGTGAAAAGAGATGAGATTAGAAATCAGAATCACTGACTGTAAAATGACCTGTTAGAATTTGAAACACCTAGAATGGAGACTCCCAACCACAGTGTTGGATGAGTTGCAAGAGGTGCTTCAAATTACTGAGCTCTCCTACTCTTGGGATCACTCAGGGCCTAACTAGCTGTTAGCAGGCTAGTTCAGGCCACCTCAGAGAGAAACCTGGCAGAGTCTACAGTATGCCGGGAGGTGAGCACAGGCAGCTGCATCAGCATTTGTCGATCCCTGACAAAAAATTCTGTATAATGCCAATAGGGGCTCTGCCTCCAGTATTTTGGTAGCAGCCAGGATTGTACCCATCATGGACAAGCGTCCCATGGCCTGTGGGAGGGGGTAGTTTATGTTCCAAATAGCTAAACATATACAGAGCTCAGTCCAATGTGTAGATGGTCAGGAGTGAGCGGTATGGGACTAGAGTGGGCATTCTGAGTAGGATTCCTGAGGGCACTGGTCCATACCACAGACTCTAATTTACTCTTTTCATATTTACGATACTTCTGTCCCATTTTGGCTGATGGGCCATTTTAGTAGGATTCAAGCCCACTGATTCTTCTAACAACGCACACACCTTTGGCAAATTAGAGATTTACCTGGAAATACTTGATGTAAAAATATTCTATTGGATCCAGTCAATTTGCATTATCATGAAGAAATTTAATATACTTTGTCAATGACAAAAGAAAGAACCATACCAAAATGATCAATTTCTATGTGTGCCCTGATGTAGAGAGGGATGTAAAGAAAGAAAAAGTTCTAGAGTTTCTGAGCCTCATTTTTCTCATCTGCCAAATAATGTAACTAATTAAGGCTAAGCTCAAATGTGACTTTCTTCTTGCCAGGCCCTAAATTAATTAATAGGTTCTTTTTATAAGAAATGAATAAAGGGTTTGGAATTCCAAAAGACAGATATCAGGTAGAAGGTTGTTTTTTGTTTTTTAAACAAAGTCCCTTTTATACTCAAAAACATTAATTAATTATCAGTCATTGCCCTTACCGTTTTCTTAGCTTTCTGTTTTAAGTATTCTCTTCCTTGTTTCACAAATGGAATAGCAAAAATCTTCCCTTCACCCACTAATCTTGGGAGGCATAAATGGAGAAAGTCATCCATAGTCCAGTTCCAGGTATACAGTCTACTTACTGCTTCTTCCCATGGAAAAGGGATTGCCTCCTTCCTTTGTACTCAAGTACATCTACAATGATGGTATTCTGTTATAAATGCTTTCCTTTTTCATTTGGGCCTCTGAGACATGGGTTTGGAAACACTTTCATGACACATGGCAAAACAAAGACTTTCAAACCCTCCCTTCTTTTCTTTTATATAAATTACTGCTTGTTAATGGAATGGCCCAAGCCTTGGGGTATTATACACTCTGGTGATCTCAAGTACATCCTGTTCACTAACAAAGTGGAACTTGTCACATGCCAAATAGCAAGGGAGACTTGGCTCACAAGAACATAGACATACAAGAATTTTGTGATAGACACTGTTACTGAGAACAGTATTATAGGGTTATTGTGAGGATCAATGTGGTTATATGTGTGGGAGCAGTTTGTACAATCAAGTCCTTTGTGTGTATGCTTTATTGTTGTTTTGGATAGAAGATGACTGCCAAATTTTCTCCTGATCTTAAGATACAGGATTGGTCTGGAATGAGAATATTTGGAGGTGTGATTAAAGGGCAGGTAATGAAGGGTAGTAGCTAGAATTTGTGGAGGGAGTGGGAGAGATCTGCCCTTCCTTTGTTCATTGTAACTTCTTCCATCAACCCAGAGGAGAGAAGTGCTTTTAGATTACAAGAAGGATATTGTTCCCCTTCTACCTAAAAATACTTGCCTTTTTTTTGAGGACTGCTTAGGAAGGATAGCTTCTTTAATGAGAAGTAATGTCATTACAATACAGTGTCTGACATGCTGGATACCCATTCTAGACTCAGTGTCTGAGTGCACAGCATGAGAAAAACCAGATAGATTCTACTGTGAACAACCACCATGCCAGTAGTTTTTAGTGTCAAGAATAATTCTAGAAATGACTTTCTAAACCACATTCCCTATGCTATTTTCTTACCCTCCAAATGCTTTCATCAACTCTAAAAACTTACAGTAGTCTCAGGGGTGATAGGGACGGGAGCTGTGGGAAATGTCTTTCAATGGAGATAGTTTTCCAAAATGTAAGTATTACAGGTTAAGGTCTTGGAATTACATACCAACAGATATCACCTTAAAACATTCCTAAACCTCTTAATGCAAAAAGGATTTATTCTGGCATACATATTTCTTCAAAGGAGGGAAGGCTTTTTATGTGTAGCCATTGTTCCAAATTTTCAGGATCTGAATCTGTAATCATCATTTCACTAAGAAAAAACAGACAATGATAGTCCTAGCAAGTGAATCAAGACTTATCTTCTTGAAGATTGAAATCACATCAAGTGCCTTTTCTAACCACAATGGTATGAAACTAGAAATCAGTTAAAAGAATAAAACTGGAAAATTCACAAATGTCAGGATTTAAATAATATGTTACTGAACACCTGAACGGTCAATGAAGAAATCAAAAAAGAAATTAAAAAAATGCCTTGAAACAAATAATGAAAATACAACATACCAAAACTTATGAGATACAGCAAAAGCTGTTCTAAGAGGGAAATTCATAGCAATAAATGCTTATCCAAAGAAACAAGAAAAATCTCAAAGAAATAACCTAAATTTACACCTTAAGGAACTAGAAAAAGATGAAGAAAGCTCAAAGTTAATATAAAAAGGTAATAACAAAGATCATAGCAGAATTAAATAAAATAGAGACTGAAAAAGCAATAGAAAAGATCAGTAAAACTAAGAGCTGGTTCTTTGAAAAGATAAATCAAATTGGCAGACCTTTAGCTACACTCACCAAGAAAAAAAAAAGAGAAGATTCAAATAAATAAAATCAGAAATGAAAAAAGAAATGTTACAACTGCCACCACAGAAATATAAAGGTCTCATAAGAGACCACTGTGAACAATTATATGCCAAAAAATTCAACAACCTAGAAGAAATGGATAAATTCCTAGAAACACACACCGTTCCAAGACTGAGTCATGAAGAAATAGATAATCTGAACACACTGGTTACTAGTAAGGGGATTAAATCAGTAGTCAAAAATCTCTGAACAAACAAAAGTCCAGGACCAGATTGCTTCACTGATGAATTCTATCACTGATGAATTTAAAGAAGAATAAGGAAAAATACTTCTACCAGTATTACACTAGTATGAGAGCCAGACAAGGATATCACAAGAAAAGATAATTATAGGCCAATAACCCTGATGGACATAGATGCAAAAATCTTTAATAAAATATTAGCAAACCAAATTCAACAATGTAGTAAAAGGGTCACACACCATGATCAAGGATTTCTTCCAGGGATCCAAGGATGGTTCATCATCTGCAAATGAATCAACATGATACACCACATTAACAAAATAAAGGATAAAAATCATGATCTTCTCAACAGATGCTGAAAATGCTTTTGATAAAATTCAGTATTTATTTATGACAAAACTCTGTTTTAAAATTTTTTTTTAATATTTATTTTTGAGAGAGAGACAGAGTGCAAGCAGGGGAGGGGCAGAGACAGAGGGAGACACAGAATCTGAAGCAGGCTCCAGGCTCCAAGCTGTCAGCACAGAGCCCGATGTGGGACTTAAACTCATGAACCATGAGATCATGACCTGAGCCAAAGTCGGACGCTCAACCGACTGAGCCACCCAGGCACCCCTATGACAAAAACTCTTAACAAAAGAGGGTATAGAGAGAACATACTTCAACATAATAAAGGTCACATATGATGAGCCCAAAGCTAACATCATACTTAATGAATAGCCTAAAGCTTTTCTTCTTAAATCAGGAGCAAGACAAGAATGCTCACTCTGACCATTTTTATTCAACATAGTATTTGAAGTACTAGCCAGAGCAATTAGGTAAGAAAATGAAATAAAAAGCATCCCAATTTTTAAAGTAGAAGTGTCACTATTTGCAGATGGCACACATTATATATAGAAAACTCTAAAGACTCCACCAAAAAACTTAGAACTAATAAACAAATTCAGTATAGTTGCAGAATACAAAATCAATATATAGACATTTTTTTTGTGTGTTTTTATATACTAATAACAAACTACTAGAAAAAGAAGTTAAGGAAACAATCCTGGGGTGCCTGGCTGGCTCAGTTGATTGAGTGTCCAATTCTTGATTTTGGCTCAGATTATAATCCCAGGGTTGTGGGATTGAGCCCTGCATTGGACTCTATGATGAGCCTGCTTAATATTCATTCATTCATTCTCTCTCTCTCTCTCTCTCTCTCTCCCCCTTTTCTCTCCCTCTCCCTCTGCCTCTCTCCTACTCATGCTCTCTCTCTCTCTGTTTCTAAAATAAATAAAATTTAAAAAACAATCCCATGTACAATTGCATAAAAAATAATAAAATACTTAAGAATAAATTTAACAGGGGCACCTGGGTGGCTCAGTCAGTTAAGAGTCTGACTCTTGGTTTTGACTTAGGTCATGATCTTGTGGTGTGTGAGTTTGAGCCCCACATCGGGCTCCATGCTGACAGTGCAGAGCCTGCTTGGGACTCTTTCTCTCCCTCTCTCTCTCTGCCCCTCCCCTGCTCACTCTCTTTGTCTCTGTCTCAAAAATAAATAAATAAAACTTAAAAGAAAGAATAAATTTAACAAAGGAGTTTAAAGATATGTACTCTAAAATCTGTAAGACATAGATAAAAAATTGAAGAAGACACAAGTAAATAGAAAGATGTTCTGTGCTCATGGATTGGAAGAATTGATATTGTTGGAATGTCCATACTACCTGAAGCAATCTATAGATTCAGTGCAATCCCTGTAAAAATATCCAACAGCATTTTTTCACAGAAATAGGACAGTCTTAAAATTTGTATAAAATCACAGAAGACCTGAATAGCCAAAGCATTCTTGAGGAAGAAGAACAAAGCTCAAGTATCCTGCTCCCTGATTTTGAACTACGTTACAAAGCTATTCTGACCTGAACAGTGTGGTATTGGCATACCATAGATCAATGGACAGAATAGAGTCCAGAAATTAACCCACATACATGGTCAATTAATCTTCAACAAAGGAGCCAAGAATATACAATGGGGGAAGGAACAGTCTCTTCAATAAATGGTGTTGGGAAAACTGGACAGCCACAAGCAAAAGAATGAAATGAGACCACTATCTTACACCATACACAAAAAACTCAAAATGGAAGATTTAAATGTAAGACCCGAAACCATAAAACTCCTAGATGAAAACATAGGCAGTAAGCTCCTTGACATTTGTCTTTGTAATAATGTTTGAAATCTGGTACCAAAAGCAAAGGGAACACAAGCAAAAATAAACAAGTTGGGACTACATCAAACAAAAAAGCTACTGTACAAGCAAAAGAAACCATCAACAAAATGAAAAGGCAACCTACTGAATGGGAGAAAAAATTTGGAAATCATATCTGATAAGGGGTTAATATCTAAAGTATATACAGAACTCGTATAACTCAATAGCAAAAACCCTCTAAATAATCCAAATAAAAAATGGACAGATGATCTGAATAGACGTTTTACAAAGAAGACATACACATGGCCAACATGAAAAGATGTTTGGCATCACAAATAATCAGAGAAATTCACATAAAAACCATGAGATATCACCTCACAGTAGTAGAATGGCTATTTATCAAAAAGATAAGAAATTACAAGTGTTGTCAAGGATGTGAAAAAAAAAAAGAAGAGAACACTTGTTCACTCTTTCTGGGAATGTAAATTGATGCAGCCACTAAGGAAAACAGTAGGGAGGTTCCTCAAAAAATTAAAAATAGAACTATCCAAAGAAAATGCAAACAGAAATTCTAAAACATATATGCACCCTCATGCTTATTGCAGCATTATTTACAATAGTCGAGATAAGGAAACAGCCCAAGGGTCCAATAGCAGTTGAATGGAAAAGAATATGTGATATCTATGTATCTATATCTATATATTTATATAGACATATAATGGAATATTAGCCATGAATAAGAATGTAATCCTGCCATTTGTGACAACATGAATAGAAATTGAGGTCATTATGCTAAGTGAATTAAGTCAGACAGAGAAAAACAAATGCCATATGATCTCACTTATATGTAGAATCTAATAAAACAAAAACAAAAAAAATAAGCTCATAGTTACTGAGAACATATTGGTGGTTGCCAGAGGTGATAAGGGGTGAGAAATGGATGAAAGGAATTGAAATGTACTTCCAGTTATAAAATAAGTAAGTCATAGGGATGTAATGTTGAGCATGGTGACTATAGTTAGTAATACTGTATTGCATATTTTAAATGTGCTGAGAGAGTAGATTTTAAAAACACTTGTCACAAGAAAAAGTAATTCTGTAACTATGTATAAAGACAGATGTCAACTAGACTTATTGTAGTGATCATTTCTCAATATATACAAATATCAAATCATTATGTTGTACACCTGAAATTAATATAACGTATGTCAATTATACTTTCATTAAAAAAGGACTTATCTTCTTGAATTATTATAGACAGAAGCTTTGTCATACATGTAAATACTACTACATAATGAGTAAAGAGTATGGGCCAATTATATTTTAATTCAAGTACCGATGCCCTTGACCATCCTTAAAACAATGTCAACAATAACTCTTTTCCATATGGACTCAGTTTTGTTGGGTGTTTTCCCTTTAATGATGACTTTGGCATTTGGCTGTCCCAAGTATTAGTTCATCTTTATGTATTTATTAGGCACTAACAGGCTGAAGGATCATCGTAGCATTGTCTTATGGATAAAATGGAGGGGATGTAAATTTCACTCCATAATACAAAGTGTAAGAAATGTCATGCTTCGGGGCACCTGGGTACCTCAGTTGGTTAAGTGTCTGACTTCAGCTCAGGTCATGATCTCACAGTTCAGGGGTTCAAGCCCTACATTGAGCTCTGTGCTGACAGCTTAGAGCCTAGATCCTTCTTTGGATTCTGTCACTCTCTGCCCCTCCCCTCTCATGCTCTCTCTTTCTCTCTCTCAAAAATAAATAAACATTAAAAAATTAAGAAAAGAAAAGAAATGCCATACTTATTTTGGGACACCTGGATGGCACGTGAGTGAGTGTCAGAGTCTTGATTTCAGCTCAGGTCATGATCCCAGGGTCTTGGGATTGAGCCCCATGTGTTCTCTCTCTCCCTCTCTCTCTCTCTCTCTCCCTCTCCCTCCCTCCCTCCCTCAGCCCTGCTCGCACATACACATTCTCTCACTCTCTCTCAAAACAATGTCATGCTTCCTTTATTTGTTTAAGTCAAATGTAACCTATATTCCTATTCTGTAAGGTAGGTGGGAACTTCACCCTGTCCTTTGGTGTCTACTTTGACTCCAGAATCATATGAAGATCCCAGTTAACTTCATTGTCTAGAGCCTTTAAAGAAGGTGCCATGTCTTCTTGAGTATACAGTATTCACTACTGATATTTTAATTAACTTGTCCTATTTGGTTCCTTGAAGATAAGTGACTTGACTGCCTTCTGGCAAAGCCTGGACATGTACTTTGACAGGACAAGAAGCCTTACTAAGCTATACTGCAGAGACCAGAAAAGCTGTTGCCCCCTTTCTAATATTGAGATGAAAGCATCAAAATCTTACACTTCATTCTAACATGCAAGAGCTTCAATTCCAAGCCTTCCCTTACATCCCCTTTACTTTTCAGACTATCTGGCATAATTCTCCTGAATAAATTAAGGTCTCCATAAGTAAATATCCAAATCCCATGTGGATGAGGTAGGGTGGCAGGTGGGATATTGGTTTGGGGATACCAGGCAATGCTGCAGTGAGCCCTGCAACACAAAATTTCTGAGGGAAGGAAAGGGAAAGGAAGGGAAGGGAAGGGAAGGGAAGGGAAGCCTTGAGTGACATCTTAAAATAAGAAAAAGAACTCCCTTAGGAGTGAGAACTAAGTAAAATTTCCTGTCAATGAACGTGTCATTATTGTAAATGTCAGATTTGTTGCATACTCACAGAATTCAAAAACTAGATGCGACTGAGGAGCACAGACTAGGAGGGAAGAGGAGCATACCGAGTTCCTATTCTACACCAGGTATTGGCCCATCCAAGTAGTTTGGATTTCATTGAATCCTCACAATAGGTACATGAAACACCATTAGTCCCATTTTAAGAGAGGAAAGCAGAGAAGTTTAAGTAATAATCTTGCTGTGACAGACATCGTTTTTTGTTTTTGTTTTTTTTGCTAATCCATCACACCCCATCTCTTTCTCTCATCCGGAAGAGCTGAAGTCACTTTCTCAGCCTTCCTTATGGCAGTGGTGGTCCCAGGACACAGTATTTGGTACAAGACAAGTAGGAGAGTGATGGGAACTTCTGGAGGAGATTTTGGTCACATTTTTCTTTTATTTTCCTATCTTGAGAATGCCTGCTTGTCTTCAGGCAACTCACATGCCTGTGATGCTCAGGAGCTTATCCCAAAGTCCCTAACACCTTTCTGGTGATGTTAATTGGCTCATGTCACCTCATGTCTGGGGTGGCCTTTACTCTACCTCCCACCCCCACTGTGTCTCAGTCCTGCTCAGACTTATGGGCTCAACTCAACTATTACTCCTTTCCTTGAATCCTTTTCTGGTCCTCCTGAATAGAGCGATTATTCCATCTCCTATATTTCCCCAACATGTTTTCTGTACTTCCTTTATGGTTCTTATCACAATCATTCTCTGAAGTTCTTTGTCTCCATGTTTACTCTTCTCTGTCATGTAAGGCCTTCTAGGCAGGCCCTAGGTGTATATTATGTGCTCCAGAAAGTCCTAGAATACTGCTTGGAATATAGTAGCATTCAAATAATGTTATTTGAGTGATTAAAAGAGAATCTAAGGCCAGATTTGATTTTGGCCTTAGTCCTTAGGCCTTAGTCTACCACTCAGAAGAGACCAAAAGAATCTGAGGCACGTAAGACAATTTATTATCTTTTACTTATGTCACTATTTGTTGGGTATTGTGTGACATAGAGCTAAAAGCAATCCACTTCTTTTCTGATATTCTTCCTGAGGTCACAGAAATGAAGGGCAGAGCTATCTGACTCTAAAATCTAGTAAGGCATACAAAGAATACATTAAGCACCTAAACCTTCAGCTAGTACTGAACTATCTAGAAGTTAGCAGAGAGTATCCCCCTTTTGAAAAAGACTGGAGAATGAATTAAGTAGGTATTTAGATATTAAAGAAGAGATAAAGCCTCCAGGACAGCGCCAAACCTGAGCAAAGCATGAATGTAATGGAAAGTTGGAAGATGTGGCTTTTTCTTGCTTCACCAGGAAAATAGTTTCAGTTTATTGAATTTATGGGGGCAAGGTTGTGTGGACATCTGAGAACTGGCTGTGATGACCACCATTTTCAACAAAATTTCACGGAGCTTGGGTGCTTTGTTTGTGACCCAGATAGAAGTGGGAAATGTCAATGTGGTCCATGAATACTGCAGCTGCCCCTGACATAGGAGGGTTGGGGAACACTGCAGCTCACACCTGCAAAGCACAGAGAAACCCTGCCGATTTATAGCTCAT
Source organism: Neofelis nebulosa (assembly GCF_028018385.1). Classification (NCBI taxonomy): domain Eukaryota; kingdom Metazoa; phylum Chordata; class Mammalia; order Carnivora; family Felidae; genus Neofelis; species Neofelis nebulosa. The sequence continues at coordinate 59,222,145 of NC_080785.1, forward strand.
TGGAGAGTATTTAGAGACCCGTGGCTCCAAGTACAGTAGTTCTCTCCACCTAAATTCACTTTATCAAATTGAATAAAAGGTAAACTGTAAAATGTACTCAGACTCATTTGGGCAGGCAGTGAATAATCGTTTGTGTGGTGAAAGGCAGGCAGAGTCCTTGAGAAAGTCAAGCAAGGCTATAACCTTGAGTGCTCTGGACTGAAATGTATCCCCCTGAAATTCATACATTGAGTCCTATCTCAATGCCCTCCATGTGACTGTGTTGGAGATAAAGCCTTTAAAGATGTAACTGAGGTCAAATGAGGTCATAAAGGTAGATCCTAATCCAGTCGGATTGGTGACCTTATGAGGAGAAAGAGAGAGAGATCTCTTGATCCATATGCACGCACCAAGGGAAGGCCATTTGAGGACATAGTGAGAAGATGGCTGTCTGCAAGTTAGGAAGACAGCTCTCACTAGAACCCACCAGGCTGGCACCCTGATCTCAGACTTTGAGGGTCCAGAACTGTGGGGAAAAAGTTATGTTGTATAACCACCCAGTCTGCAGTATTTTATTAGCTGACTAATACATAGGGTGTTGTCAAAAGAGGACCAATGAAGGGTTTGCATTTTGAAAAATTTTGGGGCAACACCATGGACTGTTGGTATTATGAAGCAGCATTTGTTTCTGACAATGATAATTTTCATTATTTTTTTTTCATTATCTTTTATATTGATTGGTTTGTTTGTTACTCTGAGAGTAACCTGGTTAGGGAAGTTGCCAGAAATAAAAACAGCCTCAAGGGACTCAGGACATGTTTACAGGCCAAGGTATCTTTGTATTTTTTTCTATCAAAGCAAGCTCAAAAAGAAACTACTAAAAGAACTTTAAAGCCATTTCCCCTCCACAGCCCTTAACTGGAATCCCTGTTTTCAGAGCTCTGCATTTTGACACGAGATAAAATGACTTCCAATTCTTGCTTTAGGGCACATCTGATACTCCCAGAGGTGTCAAAGTTCTGATAAACAGAGGTCTTGAACAGCTGGCATCAAACATTACTATAATACCATTATATATTTGATATCTTCTTTAGGTTGGCTCATCTTTTGATATTATACATATTTTTGAAAATCTGTGAATTAATGGACCTGGTGAGCTAGTTATATTTTTTCCTTATATGTTAAAATAAATATTTAACTACTGAAATAAAAATATAGTTAATCCTTGTCACCTAAACTTATTCTACATTCTATCAGAGATACCTGGGGAAATACTATAAAAGTTCTGGGGTGTTTTAGTTGGAAACCCATAGGCATATAGCTGCTATTTACAGAAAGAAATTTCTGGTTCATGGTGATGTCACCATAAGAAACTCACAACTAATTCATTTGACTATGCTTAAAAAATGCATTAAAAAATTCTCAACAAGATACTAACAAAAGAAACCCAACAAAGTGATTAAATAATTAAAAGAATTATTCACCACAATCAAGTGGGATGTATTCCTGGGCTGCAGGGGTGGTTCAATATCCACAAATCAATCAACATAATACACCACATTAGTAAAAGAAAGGATGACAGCTATATGTTCCTTTGAATAGATGCAGAAGAAGGATTTGACAAAATATAGCATTCTTTCTTAATACAAACCCTCAAGAAAGTAGCACTAGAAGGAACATACCTCAACATCACCAAGGTCATAAATAAAAGACTTACAACTAATATCATCCTCAATGGGGAAAAACTGAGAGCTTTCCCCCTAAGGTCAGGAACATGACAGAGATGTCCACTCTCACCACTGTTGTTCAACATAGTACTGGAAGTTTTAGCCTCAGCAATCTACCAACAAAAAGAAATAAAACACATCCAAATTGGCAAGGAAGAAGTCAAACTTTCCCTCTTTGTAGACAACATGATACTCTGTGTAGAAAACCCATAAGACTCCCCCCAAACATTGTTAGAACTGATATATGAATTCAGCAAACTGGAAGGATGTAAAATCAATGTACAGAAATCTGTTGCATTTCTATGCACCAATAATGAAGCAGCAGAAAGAGAAATGAAGGAATCAATCCCATTTACAGTTGCACCAGCAAAACAAAACAAAACGAAATAAGACAAAACATAAGATATCTAGGAATAAACTGAACCAAAGAGTTACAAGACCTCTATGCTGAAAACTATAGAATGGCTGTGAAAGAAATTGAAGAAGACAGAAAGAAATGGAGAAACATTTCATGCTTATGAATTGGAAGAACAAATAGTGTTGAAATGTCTGTACTACCCAAAGCAATCTACACATTCAGTGCAATCCCTATCAAAATAACACAAGTGTTTTTCATAGAACTACAGCAAACAATTCTAAAATTTGTATGCAACTAGAAAAGACCCTGAAGGGTCATAGTAATGTTGAAAAGAAAACCAGAGCTGGAGGCATCAGAATTCCAGACTTCAAGCTGCATTACAAAGCTGTAATTATCAAGACAGTATGGTGCTGGCACAAAAACAGACACATAGATCTATAGAACACAACAGAGAACCTAGAAATAGACCCATAAATTCACCAACTAATCTTTGACAAAGCAGGAAAGAATATCCAAAGGAAAAAAGACAGTCTCTTTTAACAAATGGTGTTGGCAAAACTGGACAGTGACATGTAGAAGAATGAACCTGGACCACTTTCTTACACCACACACAAAAATAAATTTAAAATGGACGAAAGACCTAAATGTAAGACAGAAAACCATTAAAATCCTAGAGGAGAACACAGGCAGCAACCTCTTTGACCTTGGCTACAGCAACTTCTTACTAGACATGTCTCCAGAGGCAAGGAAAACAAAAGCAAAAATGAACTATTGGGACCTCATCAAGATAAAAAGCTTCTGCACAGTGAAGGAAACAATCAATAAAACTAAAAGGCAGCTGACAGAAAGGGAGAAGATGTTTGCAAATGACATATCAAATAAAGGGTTAGTATCCAAAAATCTATAAAGAACTTATCAAACACCCAAAACCCAAATAATCCAGTGAAGACATGGGCAGAGGACATGAGTAGACCTTTTCCAAAGATGACATCCAGATGGCTAACAGACACATGAAAAGATGCCCAAAATCACTCATCATCAGGGAAATGCAAAACCACAGTGAGATACCACCTCACACCTGTAAGAATGGCTAGAATTAACAAATCAGGAATAGCCAAATTATGGAAAGAGCCTAAATGTCCATCAACTGATGAATGGATAAAGAAATTGTGGTTTATATACACAATGGAATACTACGTGGCAATGAGAAAGAATGAAATATGGCCTTTTGTAGCAACGTGGATGGAACTGGAGAGTGTGATGCTAAGTGAAATAAGCCATACAGAGAAAGACAGATACCATATGGTTTCACTCTTATGTGGATCCTGAGAAACTTAACAGAAACCCCTGGGGGAGGGGAAGGAAAAAAAAAAGAGGTTAGAGTGGGAGAGAGCCAAAGCATAAGAGACTGTTAAAAACTGAGAACAAACTGAGGGTTGATGGGGGGTGGGAGGGAGGGGAGGGTGGGTGATGGGTATTGAGGAGGGCACCTTTTGGGATGAGCACTGGGTGTTGGTTGTATGGAAACCAATTTGACAATAAATTTCATATATTAAAAAAAAAAGAAATAATGATTTATGTGTAGAACTAGTTTTGTTCTCATTATACCCTGAAAAGCAATAAAACAAATTATTATTTAAAAAAAATAAAATTAACAAATCAGGAAACAACAGAGTTTAGTGAGGATGAGGAGAAAGGGGAACACTCTTGCATTGTTGGTGGGAATGGAAAGTGGTGTAGCCACTCTGGAACACAGTTTGGAGTTTCCTCAAAAAGTTAAAAATAGAACTGTCATAGGACCCAGCAATTATGCTACTAGTTATTTATCCAAAGGATACAAAAATGCTAATTTGAAGGGGCACCTTCAATGTTTATAGCACTGCTATCAACAATAGGCAGTTATTGTTGCCTAATAAATACTAGTTATTCAAAAGATACAAAAATGCTAATTTGAAGGGGCACCCCAATGTTTATAGCACTGCTATCAACAATAGGCAAATTATAGAAAGAGCCTAAATGTCCATTGACTGATCAATGGGTAAAGAAGATGTGGTATATGGATCCTTATATATATAAGAAGGTGTGTGTGTACATGCACACACACACACACACACACATACACACACACACACACGAATATTACTCAGCAATAAAAAAAGAACGAAATCTTGCTCTTTGCAACAACATGGATGGAACCAGAGTGTTTTATGCTAGGTGAAATAAGTCAGTCAGAGAAAAACAAATATAGAGTTTCACTCACATGTGAAATTTAAGAAACAAAACAGATGAACATAGGGGAAGGGAAAGAAAAATAACCAGAGAGGGAGGCAAACCATAAGAGACTATTAAATATAGAGAACTAACTGAGGGTTGCTGGAAGAGAGGTGGGTGGGGGAATGGGCTCAGTGGGTGATGGGTACTAAGGAGGGTACTTGCTGGGATGAGCACGGGATGCCATATGTAAGTAATGGATCATTAAATTCTACTCCTGAAACCAGTGCTACACGATATGTTAGCTAACTTGAATTTAAATTAAAACATACATTAAATATGTGATTTACTTTAAAATACAATGAGGTTTTAACTACTGATATGTTGTTTTTTTATGTTATCATGCCATAATTAAATGCCTTTTTTTGTGTGTGTATGTGTGTGCATGAGAGAGAGAGAGAGAGAGAGAGAGAGAGAGAGAGAGAGAGAGAGAAATTTCAGTCTAAGTTTTGTCTGCTTGTATGGATTACTTATAGATCTTTTTGCATTAATGTTTTTCATCTAAAAGGAGACATGGTGCATTCAATGACTTCTTAACTGTCCCAAGGGAATTCTCAGTTGAACTTTTGATTTAATCTTGTATTTTGATTACTTCTGAAAACTATCTAGTTTGCAACTAGCTCCAAGTCCTTTCCCCATACAATGCCTCCTTCCCATACCACTGCCCAGGTAGTATTCCTTTGTATCTCAATTCCCTGCTTTAAAATTTTCAGTCACTCCCTTACCCTGGTATTGGAAGCCTTTCCAGTACTTTCCTATATAATTTATCTTCAGGCATCTTCACCCCAGTAATACTGAGCTGTTTATTTTTCTTGTACACTTGATGCTTTTTTTCTTCTTTGGTTCATGTTTACACTTTGAAACAGACTTTGCCTCATCTACTGTGTCCCATTTCAACCCATTCTTTAAAGGTACAGCCTAGCTTTCACATTTTTCTTTGAAAACTTCTCATATCTCTTGAGCTAAAAACATTGTTTCATCTCCCGAATTCTGTCTCACTTTTTACCCCCTTTATGGCTTTCATCACAGGCTTGCATTGTGGTTACTTTTGTAACTACATGTGTGGATATGGTTGTCTTCTCTGATGTCATAGCAAGCCTTTTGGGAAGGGCCTACATGTATGTTAATTTCCTCTGCAAAAGCCCAGCACAGTGTGCAACATACAGGCACATTCAGAAAACATTTTCTTTAATTAATAAGTGAATACCTGAGCATCCAAAGCCTGTGTGTGTGGGGGGGGGGGGCGGGGGGAGAGTCTTAGTTAGAAGAGTACCCAAAGTTTAGGATACACCAGATATAGATGGAATACCTTTGAAATACAAATAAATTAAATTAACTTTGTGTGAGCAAGCTAGTCCTTATGGTGGCCTTTGAGGCTTAGAAAATTTCCACCACAGAAATGGTAGAAAGACTATAGCAATTCTAGGCTCCGTGAACAGTTTCAGAGTATCTCAAACTTGCGTAGAGCTATGGTCTTTAAAGTATGGTCCCTGGATCAGCATCAGGGTCTCTTGGAGCTTGTTAGAAATGCAAATACTTGGGCCCCATCCCAGTCCTACAACATTAGAAACTTCAGGAGTTGAAGCCCAGCAATCTATGTTTGAACCAGCCCTTCAGATACTTTGATGCGCATCCAAGGATGAGAAACACTTACTTAAAGAAAGTTCTAGCAGGGCTTCTATTCAGTCTTGGCACTTCTCAGCTCAGCTCAGCTAAAAAAACAAAACCAAAAACACCCAAAAAGAACTTTTATAATTATAGAATGATGGAATGTAAATCTTATAAGTGGTCATACTCTAATGCTCAATCTTCCTAAATGAATCAACAGAGAAGCTAGGATTCTACCTTTGGTGCCCCACCCTTATTTGGTTCATTGTGAGACATGGCTGCTCACAGTAGCTTGACAAGTGAACACGGATACACACACCTGAGCAAAGTATGCTGATGATGAGAAGTTGATGTGAAAAGTAGCAGGGGTTATCAGCTTCCTATGTGAAAGGAATGTTCTTGGCTCTGAGCTGCCTGGATATCCCTGCCCAATGCCCAATATGCATTTTCCATTTCTTTAATGTTTGGCAGTATCCCTTTTTTTTTTCCTTCAGTGCCCATGTCTCCTCCTCCATGTGAGTCAGATTCTGATTTGTCAAAGCCAATTATGGTGGTTCTATTCCCCCAACAGTGACTCATAGAGGATTAGGCAGGTGAACCAGTACTGACTAATAAATTGTGAAGGCAAATCTGCTGATGGGTTTCTGTGAAGGTTTTCTTCGTATTTAGTAACGGATGCACAGGGGGAAACCTAGGCTTTAGGATTTTGTTGTGTGACAATGCAGTATTAGGGGCTGAGAAAACTTTCCTGGTACCACACAGATGCCTTAACCAACACAATGGGGACAGCAGAGGAGAGAAAGTGAAGGCAACCCAGCCTCTCACAGTGTTGCTGAGTCATTGAATTTCCTACTCATAGAGCTCCCCACGTCAAGATTTTTGATAGGAGAAATTGATCTATTTCTGCTTGAAATTTATTAAATATTAAATATTACTGCTCTTCCTCTCCCCTTCCTTTCTCTTGAAAAACAAAAAGAAGGATTGATGTAATGACACCTCTAAATTACTTCTGGTTCCAACAGTCAATGATTCTTTGCTCAAAACATTGTGTGTGGAGTTTTAACGTGAGGCAAGATTTGGAAGGAGTGGGATGTGGAGAGGGTGCCTATCATCTCAGTTAGGGTCAAGTTTATTTCTAAGGTCTAGGAGATAGCATTAGGTTGAGGCTATGAGGTCAGGAGCATGAATTCCTAGGAGCAGAATCAATGTCCTAAGTCCTAGAGCACAGCAAAGTCAGGATTCCACAGAATAGGCCAGATATTGAAGATAATAGACAGGACTTGGGTATAGGACACGTCAGAAAAATTCTCACGCATGATTTGCTTGCCTGCAGGGGGAGCAAATGCTATGTGTTTCACTTAGTCCCTCTAAAGGTACTAGGTGAGAGTGATATATGAGCATTCAGTTCTATAGGGCCAACAGTCTCCATGGGGGGCCTTACCAGGATGGGGAATCCTTTGTTTGTCCTGACTCAGTTGAATTCCCTTACACGTCCACTCAGGAAATTCCTGGCCCTGGCCTGCTGTTTCAGTCTCTGTGACTCCATGCAGCCCCCTTTCTTTCACTTCCAATTGTCTTTGTACTGATGATTTTCTAAGTCCACATGTTTCAGTTCTTGGTCTTCACCTCGTAGTAGTGCAATATCTGACCCTTTCAGATGTCCTGACCTTTGAAAGACAAATTTAAATCAGCCTCGAAAAACGGGAAAGAGGTTGACATTGGTTTTAGCATTTTTGGGTCAACATTGCCACCTAGTGGTGAAATTATCCTGAAGCCTGTGTGTGACTAGAAAGTATTTCCATTGTGCTGGGACATTTGATTTCAAGATCTTCAAATGGTACTATTTTGAGCAAGAGGGGATGGTGATTATGGTTCAATTTGAATGTATCATTTTGAACCTGAGAAGATGGAGACCTGGGGAAAATCCTGTAGACTCAATGAACTGATTATTGGTCTAATAGCCTATGGTTCCTGATTCACAGAAATCCTTAATTTTTTGTTCTTAAGGTTTTGGTTGCTCCCTCAGTTTTGATTCCTTAATTTTAAAGAAATCCTTACCAAATTTAGCCACTTCTTAGTGTAATCATAAAGCAGAATAAAACAAAACCAAAGCAAATAACAACAAAAATCAATTTCAAATGAACCAAGACTCTGTTACTTTTTTCCTCTTGGACATTTTTTTTCCGCTCTTCCCCTCAAGTGTTTCTCAAAGATTTTTGTCAGTTTATAAGTAAAGATTTCAATACGTTCTTTGCCATCTGGCAAGATTTAGAGTTTGGGGCAGGTCTGGGGTAGGGTCTGAGACTCTGAATTTCCACTAAGCTTTCCAAAGATGCCCGTCCTGCTGGTAGAGGACCACACTTTCTATGTCAAGTCTTTATAGAATCATGACTACATTCTCGACAACCCACAATCTCTCTTTGGAATGGATCAGAGACTGTGTTCCGTTTGGGTGACTCTGAGGAAAACCTCCCTTTGCCTGAAGCAGCATCTCTCAGCTGAAGTGGCTGATTCCCTGTTTGCCTGACGTGGAGGTCGTGCAGAAGGTGAAAATGCTGCTGCTTGTACTACTTATGGCAAGGTCAGGAGTTTTCCCTTACTCTGCAATGGCCGTTGGCCTTCTCTGGGGAGTCTGTGATAACAGAGTCTGGCAGATGTCCTTGTCGCCATGCCTCTAGGCCAGACAGTTGCATTAAAGTTCTAAATTTGGTTGCACATTGGTGTCACCTGGGGAACTCAGACACCTAATGATATTTGGGTCCTATTGCTGGGTAAGTTTTAAAAGCTCTCCACGTGGTCCTAATGTGCAGCAAGCCTGAGAGCCGCTGTGAACCAAAAGGCGAGTAACAGGCCAAAAGGACAGTACCTTTCCCTTCTCTTCTTTCTCCTGGTCACCAGCTCAGTCTGAACCACAATCTTGGGGAAGGCCTCTGCTGGACAGAAGTTTCAGCTTTCAGCTGCTGTGGTGCTTCCCCATTTCCTCACTCCCTATCTGCACCCCTCATGGGTGGGTCTGTGTGCTTTAGAGCAAGTTTGGTTCTTCCCCAGTGTCCCTCAGGCTTGGTGAACTTTGTATTACATTTTAATATCCCACCCATCTGTGTCCTCCAGGTCAGCTGAGGTCATGTGATAGCCTGCTGCATCCTGAGGAAAGAGTTTTGGCTTTTACAAGGGCAAGTGCTGGATTGGTCTGATCCTCTGGGAGTTATGAATCAGATGCTCTGAATGCGGTCCTTGTGATGCTTGTGGAGTCAGGAAAGTTATCCAGGTTTTTTTCTCCAGAATTTTTCACATGGGATCCTGGGAGCACCGACCTGGAACTAAAATGGCTCTTGACTTTGAAAATAGATTAATTAGGATTAATTGTTTTAGGCTGCTGCTACCACCTGTGGGAGTGCGTGTTACCGTTTATGGATGGATATGTATTTGTGAAATGCGGTCATAAATAGCCTGGAAACTTTAAAGAGAAGAAGTAGAACAAATTTCATAGTAAAGAAATTGTTAGTTCTGTGGAATTATGGTTAAAGATCAACAGAAAAATGCCTTGCTTCTCCAATCTTGTCTTTTTAATTAGATTACAGAGAGAGGGAGAGAGAGAGAGATTATAGAAACAGAACATTTTCTGTTCTTGCCCTCTTGGTCTTCTGTATTTTTTTTTAAATGCTTATTTATTTATTTTGAGAGAGAGCGAGAATCTCAAGCAGGTGCTGCAATGTCAGTGCAGAGTCCTGACATGAGGCTCGATCCCACGAACTGTGAGATCATGACCTGAGCAGAAATCAAGAGTTGGACACTCAACCGACTGAGTCACCCAAGCGCCCCTCTTCTGGATTTTTGACCCTGTTAATCAGACTCCTTGAAACTGTTTCCTCTCTGATTTTTATGGTGTCACTGCCTCCTGGTTCTCTTTGAACTGTTCTCGATGCTCTTCCCTCTCCTACTCTTCTTCCTCAAATGCAGCCGGTCCCAGGAATCCATCCTTGGCTTTCTTTTCTCCCACATCTCTTCCCTTGAGGGACACCACTCATGACCTGCTCATCCCAGCTGTGCTGGTGACTCTAGTACCACTGCGTAAAGTCCGGGTTTTCCTTCTGAGCATCAGATTCCGACTTTCTTTTCTTACTGAACTACTCAGTAAGTCCTGCAGTAGGTCCTACAGAAAACTAAAATTCAACACGTCCCAACTGAACTTGTCATCCAATTTGTGCCGAAAGTGCCAGATATACCAGTCTCTGGAGATTCAGCAGTGAACAAGACAGATACGGTTCCTCGCTTCGTGAAACTTGCATTCGTGTGGTGGAAGCTGATTAAAAAACATAGTGAAATGTCAAGAAGGGATGAATGTGTTGAAGAAGAATAAAGCAGGGTGAGGAGACAGGGGGATCATGGTGTTCACCTTTTAGGTGAAGTCAGGGAAGATTTTTCTGAAGACGTGGCTTGGAGCCCAGACGTGTGCAAAGTAAGTGAGAGAGTCATTGGTTTGAGAGTGTTCTAGGCAGAGGATTTCCTCCAGATTTGTTCCTGTTTCCCATCTGCTTAGTTGCTTAAGCTAGAAAGTTGGCTGTCCTTATGTATCCCTTTCCTACCCCTACTACCCCTCACTTCATAAGACTTACCATTTTTGTGACATAAGCATGGAATTGCAAAGAGAACTACCAGTTGGGTGTAACCAGAATTGCTGCAGGGACCTGACACAGAAAGATTCAATGTCCATTCATAACCTCCGAAGTCCAAGAACTGCAAGAGGTTTTTGATAGACCATATGTGAAATCAAACCCCCCATTTTGGGTTGTGATTGTCTGTGGCCTCCTGTAAAACCTCATTAGTGTTCCCTTTGTCTAGTGTAAGTACCTCTCAGCATAATGTGTATTTGGTGGCCACTATTTATTTATTTATTTATTTATTTATTTATTTATTTATTTATTTTATTTAAAAAAAATGTTTTTAACGTTTATTTTTTTTTGAGACAGAGAGAGACAGAGCATGAACAGGGGAGGGTCACAGAGAGAAGGAGACACAGAATCTGAAACAGGCTCCAGACTCTGAGCTGTCAGCACAGAGCCCGACGCGGGGCTCGAACCCACGGACCGTGAGATCATGACCTGAGCCAAAGTCGGACGCTTAACCGACTGAGCCACCCAGGCGCCCCTGGTGGCCACTATTTAAATAGTTGTAGCGTCCCTGAGTGAGACACCAAAACCATGTTTGGAAGGTCAGGTAGAGAGTTGAGGGGTCTGGGATTCTGACTATGGACTGTGGAGTCAGAATGTTCATGTTGTCATTTCAGCTGAGTTATATATCCTCTTTAGCCTCAGTTATTGGCTCTCTACAACTGCAATGGCATTCTAATTAATCTTTCAGGAGAGCTGTTGGAGGGTTTATCTAACATTTTACTTTGTAATTATACTTTTTTTTTTGCATTGCTTTAGTTTTTTTTTTTTACATGCATCTCCTTTATTTTCAACAAAAAAAATGAATGTTTCGCATGTTCATTTATTGAGTGCTACTAATGGCCAATTTTGGGTGATGCAAAGAACAAGACAGGATTCCTCCCCTCTGAGTGAAGGCAACGAGAGGCAGTAAAGCCAGAACCTCTGAGTTAGGCGTGAGCTAGAGCCTGTTGGTTCTCCACTCAGAAGCCACCCCTTCCATCTCTCTGGCTAATAGGTCCTTGATGTAAAACAAACAAACAAACAAACAAACAAATAAACAAAACAGAAAGAAAGAAAAAAAGCAAAAAAAAATTAGGGTATGAGGCAGCGACATCTTCAAAGAAGGTGGGCTCCATTCAAAAGATGAATCATTATTGGTTTAAGCTAATCATGTAATCCCATTCCTGTCTGCCATGATGGGTTGGAATGGCCATGTTACTGCATTATGGCCAATGAGATGAGTGCTAGAATCTTCAGGGGACCACCTGGAAAGGGTTCCCTCAGCCATCAAAAATGAGAGACAACTGCGTAGAATGTGTTTCTTTATCTTCCTGCCTCTGAGTGTGGTTAGGCTGGAGCATCAATATCGGGGATGATCAGGTGGACAGATGGAAATGGGGTACATTCCTGATGACACTGTGGAAAACCAGCCATACCACTGAATTTTTCCAGGATTCTTGTTCTCTGAGGTAATGATAATAATCTCCCAATTGTTTCAGCCACTATTAGTCATTAATTATAGGCACCAGAAAAATATTAATTGTTAGGTATTTCAATAGAATCAGGTACAAATCCTTAAAGAAGCACAGAGTTCAAGGAGGTAATTTGGCCAAAGGAAATCAAGGAGGGTTTCCTAGATTAGGTAGACTTTAAGTTGCTTTTTAAAGAATAAGTGGAAATCCACCAGGTGGAAAACACAGGGAGAGGCTTCTGGGTGAAGGAGGGGTACGTAGACATTTTAAACCAACTCATAGTTTTGAGGTATCCAGAGTAGTTTATAGATTCTTAGTAGAATAGATTCACGGCATTTGTGGATTTAGCATTCATTTACATGTGATCTTTAAAGGTTTTTAATTAAGCATATACTCTGAAACATACAGTAACCTGTAATTTGTCCAAGACTTGAATCAAAATGTTGGTGGCTTTCTGTCTTGGAATGAAAGTGAGTCATGTGGGCATTGAGCCAGTCTGGCTGACTGAAGAGCACACACTGCAGCCTCTCATTTTTTTTTTGCTGGTAACTTAGTAACTTTCATAAAACATTTGAAATTTGCTCTCTTTGTCAGTCCTGTTTGAGAAGCAGATGCCAGGGATTAAGCATGCTAGGATTTATATTAGGGAGCCGCGTTGGGAGAGACATGGGGAGGGAACCAGGTGAGGTCAGGAGGCTGGGATGCAATTGGAATACAGAGACAAGGAGAGGGAGAGGAAGAAGTGGAGAAACCATGCAGTCAAAGGAAGGTTCTGAAAGGCCATGGGGGAAGATCTACCACCAGTCACCATTAGAGAAGTTCCCTGTCTCCCAGCAGTGGGCCTGCCTCAGTATCTTTGCCCCACTCAAAGCAGCCACTGGGAAGCATGACCTTGGCATATATGGGACAATGGATTTCAGAGCACAGCTGCTGGACCCATTATCTATTTCAGTTAGAGGTTGGCTGGGGTTTTCCTAAAAAGGTGTCTCAAAAAGAAAACTATAAGTCTGGTAATGGAAGTAAAAAAAGACAAAATACTGGCATATTTTATAGGCAAAGTTGTTAACGCTTTTTTTGAGGGGTCATGGAACCCTTTCAGAACTTGATTTCAGATACTGACTCTATCCCCAGAAAAATTCCTGTATAGAAAAGGGCCCCTGGTATAGTATGACTCCTTCATCTTAGATTGCTAAATTCCCAGGTTTTCTATGGCTGTGTTCTATTAACTGTACTGTGGGCCTTCTACAACTCTCCATTCACTGACATTTGGACCTCTGCAACCAATTGCTGGTTCTACTTCTGGGATAGACTCATGGCTTCAGCAGCTGCAAATAGACTTTCTCTTGAAAGATACCTCAGCTAAGAATATCTGTGTCTTGCCTTTCAGGGCCCATTGGGTACCTCTCCCAGTCTTTAGATCTCTCTGAATCCTCTCTGAGTATTAATTTCTAGAATATCCAAAGGATGGGATTGCTTTTATGTTTAGATCTTGACCATTGCCTTGTCCACTTGGTAAGTTAGGACCTCTCTCACTTTCTTACTCAATGTAAGTCCTTTTGTAAAATTTGCGTTTGTGAACCTAGACTGTGTTCTAGATTTCATTCTTAACACTTAAGTGTATATACCCTCTTTTATGCTCCTTCCAACCTCTGTGCTCACATAATCATAAAGATGAAATGTATAATACACGTACTCTCACACATTGTAGTAAAAACACATAGGTAGTTGATTCTCCTTGTTAGGATAGTTATATTCAATCAAGTCACCATGAGCATTGAATTACTGAATATAGGACCATTGAGCTAGGGGAAATACGTATATATACACATACCTAGCTCACATAGATTATAATTATAATTTTAAATTATGTAAACAACTCATCCCAGGAGATTTTATTTTCTTTATTGTACAAAAGAGAAAACAAGGTTTAGAAGTGGTAAGTGTCTTGCTTGAGGCCATCCCACTAACAGGTACTAGAGTTGGGATTCACACCCCATCCAACTGTCTCAGAGCCTGACCTTCTTGCACTGCACTGTCCCCTACCACCTCCACCCTTGGCCCATCCCTTCATATGAGAGCTGAAACAGAAGGCAGAGTGTCAGCTGGGAAGGGGCTTGTTGGGTCCACCAAAATTTGCACCACCCACTCAACTACTGCAAGTGACCAGTAAAGCACGTGTGTATTGATGTTGGTGTTGCAAATGAATTTGAGCCAGTAGGCAAATCTACAAATAGGGAATTCATGAATAGTGAAGATCAACTGTGCAAGGTTAAAAATTTTTTTTTTAATGTGCCAAAGGGCATAAAGGGAGAAGTATGTCTCCTTTTCTCTTCTATTCTCACACACCCTAGTTCTTCCAGTTCCCTGCTCCCCTGTCCTAAGGGAACTGCTGTTATCAACCTATTTACCCTTTCAGAGGTATTCTTCTAAGGGCATCTTGAAAGGGGATCTGAATCTGAAGAGATAAGGCATCAAAACACAAACCAACATAGGCAAACAACTTAATGCAAACTCTATGCCTCAGTTCCTCAGCTCTAAAATGGAGGTTATTGCCTTGTCCCTCTGCCAGCCGAGAGGGTGAAGCAGTTTCACGCACCTGAAGTGCTTGTCATGGTAAAGGGCACGTGGGAAATGCATGAGCTTCACCTATAAGCACTCTAGCCTTCTAACTGGACACGGTGGTTTTGACCTTCCCTGTTTCACTGCCTGTAACTAACCAACATGTTCCCAGCTTGGAGGACAATTTCACAGTGAAGGATCTGGCTGGAGAAAGGGAGCAGTTAACTAAATGTGGCCATAATATGCATATGAAACCACCAGCCCTTGTAGTTACAGGATTTATGGAAAGAATCATTAATTTTTCTTTCTTTTCTTTTTTTTTTTTTTTAAGGACTGGTATAAATCAGTGTTTAGCTTCAGCTACAGCCAAACCCAGAAGGAGGGGACAGGAAGATACAGGCTAAAGAAGACTAGGGGACATTTCCTCATTCAAATGAATTGGAAAGTGTTGCTTCACCCAGTATAAGCTTCCAGTGATGTGTGGGTGTTCTTTTTCTTCTTTCTAGTGGAAATCTGTCCTTCTTAAGTAGAGAATCCATTTCCTCCCAAGAAAACTAAGCA
Organism: Neofelis nebulosa; assembly: GCF_028018385.1. Taxonomy (NCBI): domain Eukaryota; kingdom Metazoa; phylum Chordata; class Mammalia; order Carnivora; family Felidae; genus Neofelis; species Neofelis nebulosa. Next base: position 59,237,332 of record NC_080785.1, read on the forward strand.
CTCTGGCTTTCTGAATGAATTTCAGGCATTGATCCTGCTTGAAATGATCTACGTGAAATTGACACCCTTGGGAGAATCAAACAGCTTTTTTTTCCCTGTAGAAATTAAAATTATTTTTCAATTATACATATATTTTCACCTACTAGATGTGCCACTGTTGGCAGAGCATTTAGGTAGGATTTAACATACGAACAACCATTTACTTAAATAAAGATAGGGCTTTATCTGAATCAAATATTTCATGCAGTCAATCAAACAACATATAAATAAACATAAAAATGAAATAGAAGACCATGTCATGGCGAAATGAGTCTGGGTTTGAATTGTTTATCTGGTTTATGTTCTGGGCAAAGCTGTCTGAAGCTTGGTTGTTTCTGTCAGATCTTTGAATACTGGTATTTTCCTACTTTGTGTATCTTTGAGATTTAATTCCTCTTGACTTCAAAGGGAAAAATGGTAGCATGATATGGATCAAGATTTTGTCTTGAGGGTTTCAGAGGCTTGTCTGCCTTTTTAAAGGAGATAAAAGCCCTTTTGTTTCCTCATTTGTTCAAGAGTGGCTACCATCCTAAGTGAGAACTCAGATTTCTCACAGTTTTATGTTTTAAAGTAGGGACAGAATATCTAAAGTATGCTTGTGCTTTTTCTGTATCCTTTAACACTTGGGTTGAAATCAAGAGAGGTAAAACTTATTCTGGTCATTAAACCAGTAATTCCTCTCTTCCATTTTTGAAGTCTCAGCTCAGGGCTGATGTTTAGGAAGGTGGGAACCTTTTACTGCTTTGCTCCTCAGAATTCCTGACCACGGATGTTACTGTGGGGATCCTTATTGCCCGCCCCCAGTGCTGGATCAAGGTGGGGAACAGCTAATCATGAGATGCTGCCAACTTCATCTCTTCTGACCTAATCAGCCTCACTACAGCGAATTCTTTCTTGGTAGTCTGTAAACTCTACCATAAACATTGCTAAATGCTTTCTGTTTGCAGAACTCAATGAGAGGAAGGGGATATTCCCACTTGTTCCTTTAGCTCTATTTATAACTTAGAAAATTAATAGATAAAATGTTTGTTTCTCTACTTCCCAATAAACTTTTTCATTACTATGTGCTCCTCGTTATATTGTTTCCCCCTCTTGGTGTGTCAATGACTCTTAATAGGGAAAAGAGTTCCCTAGCTGTGCTAAATGATGATTTCTTCTAATGGTATAGGGCTAAGCTGGCAGAACACAAGGAGAAGGAGAAGTATGGGTTTTTGTCCTTGGGATGCTTACTGTTTGGCTAATGAGAACACACGTGGAATTATTTGCAGTGATATGGAAGTGATATACGTGGTTGTGGTTTAGATAAGTGGTTCTCAACCTGTTTTTCTGCCACAACACACATATGTAAATTTTAGTTCACAGATGTGATGCACACCCATGGGTGTAATCATGGTCAAACACAATTCTTTAGGATGTAGGGAGAACCCCACCCCTTACTTTCCTGTTTAAGAAAACATCAGAATGCACGTGGATCAGCATGCTAATGTTCAAAGAATATCCTTAAATTTATTTATTTAAGGATGCCAATTTGTTAAATACTTTGTGACTTTGTCATGAGTAATGAATTACTTGCAACACACTTTAGGACTGACTGCCTACACAGAAGTTAGAAGTTGAAAGGTGCTGATTTATGTAATAATTGCTACTTGGTTTCATAATACTGCCCCTAGGCTGGGCCTAGCAAATACATGTACAAATATAAAGTTCTCAAAGAGCCTGTGAGTACCCTTGTCTCAGGCAGAGGGCAGCCCACAAACCTGGCCAGATTTTCTCGTGATTAACACTCTTGAGGCTCTAGAGAAACACTGCTCTACATCCCTTTATCCTGTATCCTTGATATCTGGTGTCTGGATGCCATGAAACTTAACAGCTGGTATTCCTGCTGATAGCAGAGAATGACACTACTTCAGGGCTCTGAAAGGATCTTGGTGAAAGAAGTGCTTAGCTATGCCAGATCCATTCATTCAGGAACAAAGTATCACTTCTCAGTAGCACCTGAACAGTAGCCTGGCCAAGTGACTTTGTCCATTTAAATAATAAGAAGCGACATATGTCACTTCCAGGTGGAAGGTTTGAGAGCCATTCCATCTGCCACCATTGTTTTTCTTATTTGCCACAAGAGCAGCACTCGCTTTCCAGGTTAAGGACTGTCCTGGAACGAGGATGTGGAGATCAACTGAAATGTGTCTGCAACTGATGTTAACGTGAGCAAGACATGAACCTTTGTTATGAATCACAAAGATCATGGGGTCATTTTTTTGGTTTCTTTATATATATATATATATATATATATATATATATATATATATATATACACATACATACATACATACATACATACATACATACATACATACTGTTGCAATGAGACTCCATTAGAACATTATAATTAAAAATACATTGAAAACTTAAATGTATAAATGTAAGGAATAGCTTCTCTAGAAGGGAAACAGTTTTTAGCATGAGGCAGATCCTAGACCCACAATCCACCTGTGCTCCTGACTCACTTTGAGATCTTGCACTGTGTTAGTTAAATCCTCCGAGCCAGTTTCCAAATATGTAAAAAGTGGGCGTGAAAGCTAACTGTGCAAGTTTGTTGGGTAGTTACTAGTTTGAAAAGCATCTATCTCAGCGCTCAGCATATGGCAGGAGCTCAATATATGGCAGCTGCTATCACTGTAAGAACTTGGGTTGTTCTTCTCTATCTGTTGTATATTCATGGTATATAATCAACATTACTCAACATTGTAAGCATTTACATATTTAAAGTGTATGGCAGCTGTTGCTTACCTGACTGTTTTGCCTTCCTCAACTCAGCTCCTTTAGGAAAGGACCAATTCATCTTCCCATCCTTGGCCCCAGCATATAAAAGGTGTTAAATAAACATTAGTTGGATTTTTAAAAGATTTGAAGCTTAATTGTGGCTATTCTAAAATAATAAAAGCTAAGAACTTCGAGGCTTTTAAAAAATTTGTATTTCTCAAGGTATGGTTTGAGGCCCACCTGTGTCATGGGTTTGGGAGATGGAAGGAGGTGGGGGTCGTGGGGCAAACTGCTTGTTAAAGTGCAGACTCCACACCTTTGGAGTCAGAACTCTGGGGGCTTGGTGCTCAGGGAACCTGGATTTTTGATGGGAACTTCACTTGATTCCTATAAATATTGAATGTTTGCCCCTTGCTGTTCCAAATGATAGAAAGCTCATATGCAAATGACCACCCTACGTAGGTGTGAAAAATAACTAGAGAGCTTGCACAAATGTGGATTCAGTGACCTCCAATCAGACTTGCAGATTCAGTGGGTCTGTGGTGGAGGTCAGGAATTGGCATTTTTAAGAAACATCCCTGTAGCCCTTTTACCCCTACCCCAGGTAAATGGATACAGATGCCTGAACTTCAAGCTTTGGGAAATAGTAAATAGTAAACTAGCTTCTCTTTTAGAACTGGTATTTTTTCCCCTTATTGTTTGGGGATTCCTTGTCAATTCTGTGTCTTTGTATTTAACTGAAAAGTGTTTGGGAAACATTTAGGATTGTATGTGGCTGGATTTTACCTAAACTAGGTTGTGATAGGTGGGGAAACATAAATAGCACAAGGTTCTCCTGAGGTTTGTGGTTTTTAGGGAAGCGTCTTCCAAGTGCTTTGACTCCACAACTGTCCTGCCTTGTTCCTAAATAGGCTCAGAGGTATTTAAGAATTAATAAATATGTCCTTACTTGAGACGGATCAGTAATGCACCTGCCCCAGCAGTTTGCTCAAGCGACATAAATCACAGCAACCATGCCCTTTGGTGCTCCCCTAGTTTCAGCTGCCCTGTGGCTCCTTTAAGCTACCAGGCTCCAAAGGAGGTAGTTAGGGGGTTATGATAGCAATGGGGTTTTTAATTCAGGGGTTGGTGAAGGGTAGCAATGAAGTTCTAGAAGAGACCGAGTATTCATCCTTCTTGCGAGGACATCTCCCATGTCAAGGATGGGGACCACTGGTGGCAAGACCCCATGTGAGCTGAGGTTACAAATCCCTGGCACACATTACAAGCTGGTTTTAAGATATTAGAGTAGGTGACCTAAGAAGATTAAATACCAGTGCTGATCTTTTTTGAATGATGCATCTGGTGTGACCACACTGGTCACAGGCCCCTGAACCTGCCCTGAATCTAGGGGTGAATACTTTTTAGTCATCTCCCTTAGACACAAAGGGAACTTTGAGTTTCTAAGTTCTTTTTCTTCCATGTGTGATGTACCTTTATTTACACTGAGCTTCTTTTTTATTTTTAAGCTTTTATTTTTAATTCCAGTATAGTTAACATACAGTGTTATATTAGTTTCAGATGTACAATATAGTGATTCAACAAATCTATACATTATTCTGGGTTCATCATGATATGTGTTCTCTTTAATTGCTATCACCTGTTTCATCCATCCCCCACCACTCTGGTAACCATCAGTTCTCTACACTTAAGAATCTGTTTCTTGGTCTGTCTCTCTTTTCTTTTCCTTTGCTTGTTTGTTTTGTTTCTTAAATTCCTCACGAGTGAAATCATGATACTAATTTTCTCTGACTGACTTGTTTTGCTTAGCATTATACTCTTTAGTTCCATCCATGTTGTTGCTAATGGCAAGATTTCATTCCTTTTAATGGCTGAATAATACACCATTGTGTATATATATACCAAATCTTTATCCATTCATTTATTGATGGAGACTTGGGCTGCTTCCATAATTTGACTGTTGCAAATAATGTTGCAATAAACACAGGGGTACATGTATCCCTTTGAATTAGTGCTTTTGTATTTTTTGAGTAAATACCCAGTAGTGTGATTATGGATCATAGGGTAGTTTTATTTTTAACTTTCTGAGGAACCTGCATACTGTTTTCTACAGTGGCTGCACCACTTTGTATTATCACCAACAGTACAAGAGGGTTCCTTTTTCTCACATCCTTGCCAACACTTGTTATTTCTTGTGTTGTTGAATTCAACCATTCTGATAGGTGTGAGATAACACCTCATTGTGGTTTTGATTTGCATTTCCCTGATAATGGATGATGTTGAGAATCTTTTCATGTGCCTGTTGGCCATCTGGATGTCTTCTTTAAAAAAATGTCTATTCATGTCTTCTGCCCATTTTTAATTTGGATTATGAGCTTTTTGGCTGTTGAATTGTGTAAGTTCTTTATATATTTTGGATACTAAATATATCAGATAGATGTCACTTGCAAATATCTTCTCTCATTCCATAGGTTGCCTTTTGGTTTTGTTGATTATTTCCTTCACTGTGCAGAAGCTTTTAATTTTGATGCAGTCCCAATAGTTTATTTTTGCTTTTATTTCACTTGCCTCAGGACATATATCTAGAAAGAAGTTGGTATGGCTGATGTAAAAGAAGTTATTGGGGCACCTGGGTGGCTCAGTCGGTTGAGTGTCCAACTTCAGCTCAGGTCATGATCTCTCTGTTTGTGGGTTTGAGCCCCGCATTAGGCTCTGTGCTGACAGCTCAGAGCCTGGAGCCCGCTTCGGATTGTGTCTCCCTCTCTCTCTGCCTCTCCCCTGCTAATGGTCTGTCTCTCTCTGTCTCTCAATAATAAATAAATGTTAAAAAAATTTTTGAAAAGAAGTTATTATCTGTGTTCTCTTGTAGGATTTCATGTCTTTGGTTACATTTATTCCTTATATTTTTGTACAATTGTAAATGGAATTTTTTTCTTAAATATCTCTTTCTGTTGCTTCATTATTGGTGTATAGATATGCAACAGCTTTCTGTACATTGATTTTGTATCCTGTGACCTTACTGAACTTATCAATTCTAGACGTTTTTTGCTGGAGTCTTGAGGGTTTTCTATGTATAGTATTGTGTCATCTGCAAATAGTGAAAGTTTATTCTTCTTTACCAACTTGGATGCCTTTTATTTCTTTTTGTTGTCTGAATTCACTGGCTCAGACTTCCAGTACTAGGTTGAATAAAAGTGGTGAAAGTAGACACCCTCGTCCTGTTCCTGACCTTAGGGGAGAAGCTCTCAGTTTTTCACTATTGAGTGTTATGTTAGCTGTGAATTTTTCATGTAAGGCCTTTATTATGTTGAGGTTTGTTCCCTCTAGACCTACTTTCTTGTGGGCTTTTTATCATAAATGATGTACTTTGTCAAATGCTTTTTCTGCACCTAAAATATTATTATATGGCTTTTATCTTTTTTTCTTATTGATGTGATGTATCATGTTGGTTGATTTGCAAATATGGGTCACCTCTGCATCCCAGGAATAAATCCCACTTGATTGTACTGAATGATTATTTTTCACGTATTGTTGGATTGGGTTTGCTAGTATTTTGTTGAAAATTTTTGCGTGTATGTTCATCAGACATATTGGCCTATAGTTCTCTCTTTTTTTGTGGCGACTTATCTGGTTTTGGTATCAGGTTGATACTGGCCTCATAGAATGAATTTTGGAAGTTTTCCTTCCCCTTCTATTTTTTTCAAATATTTTGAGAAGAATTGGTATTAATTCTTTTTTTATGTGTTTGGTAGAATTCACCTGTGAAACTGTCTCATCCTGGACTTTTGTTTGGTGGGAGTTTTTGATTACTGACTCAATTTCATTGCTGGTAATCTGTCTGTTCAAATTTTCTATTTCTTCCTGCTTCAGTTTTGGGAATTTATATGTTTCTAGGAATTTTCCCACTTCTTGTAGGTTATCTAATTTGTTGGCATATGTTTTTTCATAATATTCTCTTAAATATTTGTATTTCTGTGGTGTTATTTCTTCTCTCTCATTTGTGATTTAATTTGGGTTTTCGCTCTCTCTTTTTGGTGTATATAGCTAGAGCTGTATCAATTTTGTTGATCTTTTCAAAGAATCAGCTCCTGGTTTCATTGATCTGTTTTACTGTGTGTTTTTTGTTTCTATATCATTTATTTATGCTCTTTATTATTTCCTTTCTTCTGTTGGTTTTTTGTCTTTTCTTCTTCTTTTTAGCTCCTTTAGATATAAGGTTAGGTTGTTTATTTTACATTTTTCTTGTTTCTTGAGATAGGCCTCTATTGCTATCAACTTTCCTCTTAGAACTGCTTTTGATGTATCCCAAAGGTTTTAGACTATTGTGTTTTCCTTCTCATTTGTGTAATTTTTGATTCCTTCTTTGATTTCTTGGTTGATCCATTCATTGTTTAGTAGTGTGTTATTTAACTTCCGTGTATTTGTGGTCTTTCCAGATTTTCTCTTGTGATTGATTTCTAATTTCATAGGGTTGTGATCAGAAAAGATGCATGGTTTGATTTCAATCTTTTTTACTTTCTTGAGAATTATTTTGTGGATTAATATGTGATCTGTTCTGGAGAATGTTCCATGTGCCCTTGAATATAATGTGTATTCTGCTATCTTAGTATGGAATGTTTTGAATATATCCGTTAAATCTATCTGGTCCAGTGGTCACTCAAATCCTTTGTTTCCTTGTTGATTTTATGTTTGGATGATCTGTCCATGGATGTAAGTGGGGTGTTAAAGTCCCCTACTATTATTGTATTACTATTGATTATTTGCTTTATGTTTGTTATTAACTCTTATGTGTTTGGGTGTTCTCATGTTGGGTACCTAAATTTATATAATTGTTATATCTTCTTGCTGGATTGTCCTCTTTAATAATATATGGTGTCCTTTTTTGTTTCTTGTTATAATTTTTGTTTTAAAGTCTAGTTTGTCTGTAATAAGTATTGCTACCCTGGCTTTCTTTTGACATTCATTTCCATGATAAATGTTTCTCCATTCCCTCACTTTCAATCTACAGGTGTGTTTAGATCTAAAACGAGTCTCTTGTAGGCAGCCTATAGATGAGTCTTGTTTTTATTTTTTTTATTCCACTCTATTACCCTATGTCTTGATTGGAGCACTTAGTCCATTTAAATTCAAAGTAGTTATTGATATATATGTATTTATTGCCATTTGTTACTTGTTTTCTGGTTGCTTTTGGAAATTCTCAATTGTTAACAGGTGTTGTGGATTTCTCCTACTCTTCTTGCATGGATAAAGCAAAACAATTTTTTGAACGAAAATAATATTATAAATCAATATGTTTTGTTCTTTTGCTCTTTAAGTGTTTGTTTGTTTGTGATGAGCAATGATTACAAAGTGCTCTTAAAGGTCTAAGTAACCCTTCCCTCCTTGCGGATTTTTTTTTGAGGACTCCCTGTTGAGTTAAACCTCATATGCCCATAGGGTCAACATGGTTTAATTCTAGGGAGATGACATCGGTTTCTACTAAGGGAGACCACAACCACATTTGATGTGGATATATAACATTTTCCACATGTGACCGCAAAGCAACTCAAATCCTCCATTTGCAGGAGACATGATTATGAGTTTAAATAAACCCAGAGCAAACAGCAGGTGCTGAGGGTAAATAAAACTATGACTGGTAGGTTCTCCTTGCCCTTGAGGCTTCTATTTAATAATTAATATAATTTTAGAAACCACTTAAAGATACTCTTTGGGGATTATATTGATAGAGCAATGAGATGTACTATGGATCTTGGTTTTCCTTGTCAACTTGAATCTACTTTGTGTGCTGTTTTTTGCAAAGTCAGAGCAGCATATGGTCTTGTATATTTTCAAGGGTGTGTGGCTATGTAGTATAAATGACATTCATTGATCCCACTGCTTTCAAACCTTTTATCGTGAATAAAGTCAAAAGAAAAATAATGTGCCTGACTCTATGTTCTGTGTAGTACTTTTTAGACCGGAGTGCTTGAAATTGCTAGGATACCAAGTAGATTTACAGTTGGAGATGCTGAATGGCACAAAAATAGTCATCTTAAAAAGGAAAATAAATACAAGAAATACTCTGACCTCTTAGAAGCCTCTAGGATTTAGTAGAGATACCTTCCAAGAGTGTTGTTTTCTTCTGTATGAAAAAAGAAACCAGAGTGGGGGTGATTCTGCTGTTTTTTGAGGTTGGTGGTCTCATGTGTTAGAGAAGAGAAAGTGCTTTGTGTTAATTATGTTTCCCTTTTATTCTCAGTGTATGTTCATTTCATTTGATCACTTCTTATTTTTATTTTTCATACATAATACTTGCTATTATCTGACCTATTATCTACTTACTTGATTATTGCCCATTGTCTGTCACCTCCAGTAAAATACAAAATTCATAATGGCAGGGACCAGGTGTTTTGTTTCCTTCTGTATACCTAGCACCTAGCACAATGATTATTGTGACAATAATAGTTGACAATAGCTAATATTTACTGGCTGTGCCTGATAATGTTCTAAAGCATTTGACATTTATATTTCTTGCCCCTCACAAAAGCCCTGGAGATAAGTAATAGTTCAATCCTCATTTTGTAAATGAGAAAACTGAAGCTTAGAAAAATTAAGCAAATCTCCCAAAACTCATACCATTGATATGCGGGAGGGCCATGATTCAAACCCAGGCTGAGTGGCTTCAGCATTTGCACGTACCACTTTACAGGGACAGGAAGTTTGACTGCCTTGTTTCCTGCTGTGCTCCCTGTCCCAGCACATACTAGGCTCTCAATAGATGTTTTTTGAAAAAAGAATGTTCAGCCTGAAGTGTGATTTTCCTGTCTCCTTCGCTGGGAGCAGCCATCAAAGAATGAGACAAGGCTGAGGGAAGTTAATGGGACTGGTTTCTTCCCAAGCAGTCAGGTATGATTTGTTGTTCTCAAATATAATGCGGAGGTTGTTCCCACTCCTCATGCCTGTGCTTTCTCTTCCATCTTCTGTCCGCCCTTTCCTCACCAATGCGTGGGTTGCTGGGGGCAGGGGCTGATCTAGATTCAAAGCCATCAGCTATGGGACAAGCTTCTCAGAGCAGATTTGCCCACACATCCAGGTAACCCATTCCTCTGACGTGCCTCTGAGTCAGCAGCCTTCACAGGGCCAATATGTCCCCAGCTCAGTGTCCTGGATCTCATCACAGGGCCCACAGAGTTGTTTAGCCCAAGAAATGTGTGGGCTCCATTGACTCATGCTGTATTCCTTTAATGTCCTTCATAAAAAGCTCTCTCTGGGGACAAGCCTTCAATTTCTTTTGTCAAATTAAATATGCTTAGAGATGTATGAATGTGTGTGTGTGTGTGTGTGTGTGTGTGTGTGTGTGTGTGTGTGTGTTGATTACTGTGGCTGAACCCAGAAAACATGTTCATCAGCCTTAAAAATAGTCTGGTATAAAACATTCAGTTTCCTTTGTTCTCTGTTACTGTTACACAGCTGTTAAATTGTGAGTCTAGTGGTAGTAAAGAACATTACTTTAGGCTGTGTGTGTGTGTGTGTGTGTGTGTGTGTGTGTGTGTGTATGTGTATGTGTGCAGGCTTGTGCACCTAAGTGGGAAAAAAGGAGGTAGAGGTATAGCTACATGGCATCTAGGTTTCAAGCATCAAAACACAAAGTTGTTTCTTCATTTCATTTGGGACTGTTAAGCTTTGCAGCCTATTAACACACACAGTGGGGGATCATTACACTTCGCATACTTGGGGGTAACATATAGCACTCCTACTTGGACACAAAGGTTGCCTTAGGAGTCAGGTTGCTTACCACAGAAGGACTTTCAACTAAGAAGAAACCAAGGAGAATAAAAGAGGCCTTTATTTGTGGGTACCTGACAAGCTGAATCCTTCTTCTGTTACCAGGGATATTGACTTTAGGACCAAGGCGTGATATAAGCTTATAAAAACTGAACAAAGAAATTTGCTTTGTGCTTAATAATCGAATTTCTGATAAATATAAATATAAAGGATGCCTTAGGTCTTTTCCATACTTTCACACACTAGGGAGGTATGTAATAACATAAAACTCATTTGGCAGCCAAATGTCCTTATATGTTATCACATATTCTCGTTTGTGAGCTTTTATTTTGCTTCATACATCTAATAAGGAAATGTCAATCAGGCTTGTAGTTAAATCAGTGTTTTTGGTTTTTAAGCCGTATTTATCCTTTTAACCTAAAGTTCTGGTGCAGTGATAAAGGCCCCTTGGAGAGGTAGTTACAGCAGGCATAATTTATCTCACCATAGACTCTATAAACTTGGGCATTGTAAAATCTCATTAACTCTTCAAATATAATGAAAACTGTGATGTTATACAAAGAGTATAAAGAGTGATGTATCTGACTTGAGTCTATGTTAACTTTTTTTACATGCTAAAATAGGGTTATGATGACCTTTGTATAGGAATAAATGCTCTCTAGATTATTATTGACAGCAACATAGTTCATTACTTATTTGCAACAAAACAGAAAAAGGTATCTCTTCCCTCTTGGAGTCTGCATTTTTGTAAAGGAAAGATTCAATAGAGAATAGATATAATAAATAAGTAAAATATGCACTGTTATAACATTATGAGTGCAATAGATAAAAAAAAGGTAGTATGGGGAAATAGAAATTGGGAATTGGGGGTGGGAGATATATGGCAATTTATAGTATGATGGTCAGATTAGGTCTCCATTGAGAAGATGATGTTTGATCAAATGATTGAAGGAAGCAAAGGAATTAGTTGTGTGGATATCTGCGGGAGAAGCATTTCAGGGAAAGACAATAGCCGCTGCAAAGGCCAGCACAGTGTGAGAACACCCAGCATGTATGAGGAACAGCTAAGAAGCTTCTGGGTCTGGGTGCAAGTGAGTGAGTAATAGGACTTAAGGTCAGAACAGAGGGGAATTGTAGGATCTTTTATGTTATGTAAGGACTTTGACTTTACTCTAAACAAGAAAATAGAGCCATTGCAGGATTTTGAGCGAGGTGGGGGGATGATTTGATTAGCTTATTTAAAGGATAAGTCTGAGTGTGCTCTGGACAGTCAAGAGTAGAAGTAAAGATACCAATTATAAGGCTATTATAGTAATTTAGGTGTCTGAGTTATACTGTGTAACAAGTTACCCCAAAACTTGTTAGCTTAAAACAACAAACATTTATTATCTCACAGTTTTTGTTTGTCAGAGTTTGAGCATGGCTAAGTTGGAACTTCTGGCTTTGGGTCTCTCATAAGAATGTAGTCAAGGACCAGTTCAACGCTTGATTGGAGAGGATCATTTCCAAGTTTACTCACAAGGAAATCAGTTCCTTGTGGGTTGTTGGATTGTGGTCTTTGGTTCCTCATTGGATATTGGTCAGAGATCATCCTCTTTGGCAGTATGATCCTCTCCAGTAGAACAAACAAGAAGAATGAACGAGTGAGAGAGAGAAAGAAATGGAAGTCACAGTCTTTTAAGACTCAATCTCTAAAGTGATATCCCATTAGTTTTAAAACATTATATTTGTTAGAAATAAATCATTAAGTCCAGGGGGACTTAATGGGGAAGAGATTATTAGAAATAAGTTATTTTAGTAAGAGATTGTTAGATATAAGTCATTAGGTCGAGGGGGACTTAGGAGGAAGAGATTGTACACAGGCATGAATATCAGGAGGTGGAGATCATAGCCATACATTTCAAAAGCTACCTAACAAACTAGACAAGAGATGATGCTAGAGTAGTAGCAATGGAGGTGGTGAGAAGTAATGGCAAAATACACAGAAAATCTTGGAGTTGTAATCCATGATCTATTTTATTTGTGACTTTAGGCACCTTGTATAATACCTTTAGATTTCATTTTCCTACTTTTAATTGAAAGTTCGCTCACTTACCACAACACAAGTAGCTGAAACTTAAAGAGTTCAAGTGACTAGATCTCATTTACATAGCTACTATATGTGTTTATAACCTGTATTTAAAACCTGGCAATCTGTCTCTATTGGATTATATAAAAGATAAAGTATCTGAAACTATTAAAAAAATACAACATGCTATACAGATATAAGTAAATCATGGTCACCAATGTGGGCACAAGGGAAGGGAAACAGAAATAATATAAAAACAGGGAGGCGAACAAAACAGAAGAGACTCATAAATATGGAGAACAAACTGAGGGTTGCTGGAGGGGTTGTGGGAGGGGGGATGGGCTAAATGGGTAAGGGGCATTAAGGAATCTACTCCTGAAATCATTGCTTCACTATATGCTAACTAATTTGGATGTAAATTTTAAAAGATAAAAGATAAAGTTAAAGAAAATTAAAAAAAAAATCTTAGTTTCAAAGAATGTTCACTCCAAAAATTAATGCTGATGTCAGTTTTCTTGGGAAGAGAATTTGAGCAGCCATGGGCAAAGGATGGAGCCCTTCTGTCTTTCCATGTGTCTTACATGTGTTTTTGTGGGGGTGGAAGCAGAAACGAATTCCTTCTGTAGCCTGTTTCTACACAGTATGGCAGCATTTAGATGCTACCCAGGATAAAGCCACATGGATTTTGATCTAGAGCTCAATAACTGGGGTTAGTGAAGAAAGAATGGTTTGGGAACAGATGAAGGGTTTGACTTAATGTGGGATTGGTTCTGTTTTTAACCAAGAAGTCGTGTGACCCTGACAAGGCAGAATGGCCTTACATGACCTAGCAGTGGCATGTGTTCTGATTCAAAGTGAAATCCACCTGGGGATAGGAAATTCATTGTAGAAGTTTAGGGGCTAGGCCTGGCTGACTAGTTGCAGTATGGATAGAGGCAGGTGAGTATGGCAAGTCGCACTAATAAAATGATTGAGGCAATAGCCTTCATGACACTTGGCTAATGGAGCCAGTGAAAATCATTCTAATATGAATATAAAAATTCCAGCTCATGAGTAGTTTTGCATTATAGCTTTGATACCTCCTTTATTTTATACCATCTGTATCTTTATATTTTAAGGGAATTTCTTAGTACTATATAGTTGAGTGGTTTTTTTTAATCTAGCCTGACAATCTCTGCCTTTTAATTAGAGTGTTTAGATCACTTACATTTAATGTCACTGGCAATATGACTGATTTTAAATTTATCATTTTTCTATTCCTTTTTTAATTGTACCATCTGTTCTTCTCCATTCTTTTCTTCCTTCTTTTGGATTGAGCATGTTTTCGAATTTAATTTCATCTGTACTATTATCTTACTATCTATACCACATTTATATTTTTAGAAATTATTCTACGACTTGTAACATGCATTTTTAACTTATCACAGTTGAATTTAAAATAATATATCTCTTCACATATAATGTATGACTCTTATAATAGTATACTATTACTTCCCTTTCCCATCCTTGATGCTATTGTTGTGATAAACTTTATTTCTACATGTGTTAAAGGCCCTAAAGTACACCGTTACTGTTTTTGCTTTAAATAGTCAACTATCTTGTAAAGACATTAACAATTGAGAAACAAGAGCTTTTTATTTACCCATATATTTACTATTTCTGCCACTCTTCATTCCTTTGTGTGGATCCCAATTTCTGTCTGGTGTTCTTTTCTTTCTGCCTGAAAAACATTTCTTAATGTTTCTTATAGTATAGGTCAGATGGTGATTCTCTCAGCTTCTGTTTTTCAAAAAAAAAAAAAGCCTTTATATTGCCTTAAGTTTTAAAGGAATTTTCACAGGGTACAGAATTCTAGGTTAACATTTGTTCACTCTTTGTTTTAATTGGTAAAAATATGTATTGTAAAATTTATTATCTTAACCATTTTAAGTGTATAGTTCAGTAGTGTTAAGTATATTACATTTTTGTGAAACAGATCTCCAGAACTTTGTCATCTTGCAAATCTTAAACTCTATACCCACTAAATAACAGTTTTCTCTTTCCCACTTTCCTCCTCTCCCAACCCCAAACCCATTTTGCTTTCCTTTTTTATGAATTTGACTAGATTGTATATCTTATATAAGGTGAATCATATAGTATTTGTCCTTTTGTGACTGGCTGATTTCACTTAGCATAAAGTCTTCAAGGTTTGTCCATGTTGTACCATATTGCAGAATGTCCTTCCTTTTTAAGGCAGCATACTATCCCACTGTATGTGTATACCACATTTGGTTTATCCATCTAATTTTCTATGGACATTTGAGTTGCTTCCACCTCATGGTTATTATAAATAATGCTGCTATGAACTTAGTTGTGCAAATGCAAATTTCTCTTTGAGATCCTGATTTCAGTTCTTTCTGATCTATACCCAGAAATAGTATTGCTGGATCATATGGTAGTTCTTTTTTATTTTTATTTTTTTCAGGAACCATCCTATTGTTTTTCATAGTAATCACAAAATTTTACATTCTTATCAACAGCACAGAAGGGGTCCAACTTTCCCACATACCCAGCTACACTTGTTACTTTTTTTCTTTTTTGTTTTGTTTTGTTTTGTTTAATAGCAGCTATCCTAATGGGGTTGAGGTGATATCATTGTGACTCAGATTTGCATTTCTATGAAAAGTAATGATTTTGAGCATCTTTTCATATGTTTTTTGGTCATTTGTATGTCATCTTGGAGAAATGTTTATTCAAGGATTTTCTTATTTTTTAATTATTTGATTTTTATCATTGCTGGGTTGCACTTCTTTGTATACTATGGATATTAGTTCTTTACCAGATATGCAATTAGCAAATATTTTCTTTCATTTTGTAGGTTACCTCTTCACTCCGTTCCTTCTGTCTTTTGACGAACAAAAGTTTTTAAGTTTGATGTAGACCTATTTCTCTATTTTTGCTTTTGTTTCGTATGGACATTTGTTTATTCTTTAAGCACTCTAAGATGCTTTTTCATTATCTTATAGCTTGTATAGTTTCTGATGAAAAGTGTGGTATTATTATCTGTGTTCCTCATATTTAATGTAATTAGTTTCTCCTCAGGCTGTTTTTAAAGATTTTTCTCTTTATTAATAGCTTTAAGAAATTTGATAATGTTGTCCTTTAGTGTGATTTTCTTTATATATATTTTTTCTTGGGGTTTGTTGAACCTCTAAAATTTGTGAGTTTACAGCTTTTTATCAATTTTGGAATATTTTCAACCATTACTTCTTCAAATATTCATTACATTCACCTTTCTTTTTCTTTTGGAATACCAATTACATTTTTGTTAAATATCTTGTTATTGTCTCATAGATCACTGAGACTATTAATTTTTTCAGTATCTTTTTCTCTACGCTTTTTATTAGTTTCTATTGATACCTTAAAATTAACTGATCTTTTCTTTAGCAGTATCTAAACTGTTGTTTATTCCATCTAATAACATTTTTGTTTCAGATATTTTTCATCTGTTTCTACTAATTTTTTTTCTTGGTTATCATTCATATTTTCCTGCTTTTTCATGTCTAATAATTTTTGTTTGGCTCAGATTGTAGACCAGGCTTATCGGTTCAAGTCTTTTTTAAAAAAGTTTTTAAGAGCAGATCTAGAGTAGTCTTTATACCATAACTAATTTAAACTCACTCCTAAGGTGTGGCCCATATCGTCTCTATTGCATATGCCCCATGTAGCCCATGAGGTCTCTGTAGTCTTACTGGTGGGAAGTTGAATTATTTCTGGATCCATGTGAACTTCAGAAATTGTTTAATTTATAACTCATCAATACGTTTCCTTTTCTTAGATGTTATTATTTGTCCTGTCTTATGATATATAATTGTATATTGATATTCCATCATAGATTCTATTTAGATCTCTAGAACTCTTTCTCTGTATAGCTCCCTTTTTTGTACGTATTCTAGTATGCATATATTAGCCACTGTGGCCTCTTGAACTCTGATCTGTCTCCTCCAGTCAGTGAGATTGTAGTTTGGATTTCTCCTCCCTGCTCAGCACTTTAGAAATTTCCATTAGGGAGAAAGTCTAGACAAACATAGGACTCACTTCATTTATTCTTTTTCTTTTCTCTGTTGCCTGTTGTCCAGTGTCTGAAAACAGTTTTCCCTTATATTTTGTTCTGCTTTCCAGTTGTTTACAGGGGAAGGATAATTCCAGGCCCTGTTACTTCCTTATAACAAGAAGTAGTGTATCCCTAACTGTATTAAAAATTCTCCTCTTGTAGCCTTTATATACTTTAATTATAGGGACCTGGCAATGAAAGCCACTAAAAAAGGATGTTTGAAAGTATTGAATTAATCAAGCCAAGAATTAGGTTGAACCACATAAAATTGATAATATTTGGACTACTTTAAACCTATCTGATTTATATGGTTTAAATTTATACATTTTTTTATTTTAGAGAGAGAGGGCACACACACACACACACACACACACACACACACACACACTAATGGGGGAGGGGCAGACGGGGAGAGAGAGAGAATCTTAAGCAAGCTGTACACTAAGCATGGAGCCCAAGATGGGGCTCAATCCCATGACCCTGGGATCATGACCTGAGCCAAAATCAAGAATCAGATGCTCAACTGACTGAGCCACCCAGGTTCCCGTAACTTTATACATTGCTCATTGGATTAGCTAAGGAGAGCAGACTCAGGACTCATGTACAGGTTTTTACGTTTTCAGTGTGAGATCTCAGCCAAAAATAAATTCTTTGTATTGTAAACGATGTCTGGGATTGTGCGTCTGGAAATCTTAGGACACTTCTGTTGACTTAATTCTTCAAACAGAACATTCTAGGTCTACCTTTGCAAGCTTTGGGTTTTTAGGGTCAGCTCTGTTTTTTGTTTTGTTTGTTTTTGTTTTGAGGGGAAGACTCTTTCTCTGATTGGGTTTATTGTTTATTCAAGGAGTATATCCTTCTTCCTCATGCCCTCAACTGAGGTCTGTCCCAAGACAAGATGTTTATAAAAGGAGACTTCAATCTTGTTTTCTGCAGCATAATCAAATACAGTGACCCAGTCTCTTTAACCTGGGGTGGGGAGCTTTTAGCAGAAATGTAGTTGCATTCTTTGTGAGAAAAATGGCCTCACTAAGGACATAAGAATGTTGTTGATTGTTGAACTTGTGGTTGTAAACTGCTGGAAGGGATGGAGGGTTTGGAGAGCTGTGATAAAGGTGACAGGAGTATATTGTGGTCTCGCTGTTAAATGCTCAAAATAGAGAATTAAGTTTGGTAATTACCTCCACAGAAGAAGACTGAAGAAAACCCAAGGTATTCTACTGATAATTACCTGTTGTGGTTTTAGTTTTACTACTTCATAATTTCATATAATATAGAACACTTTACAGTATTTATAAGTGTTTTGTGGGTGACCAGATTGTAATGGGTTTTATTTAGCATTATAGGATATTTACTCATAAGGATTATTTTGTGAGCTTTCTTCAAAAGGTATGATTGAGATAATACATGGCCCAATGGGTTTGTCTTCCTTACTCCTCAGAGTGCAAATCACTCCTAAATGTTGACATTAGTGTTTACCATGTAAGGTTGGATAGAGGATTATTATGGGTTGGATTTGAGTCCCCAAATTTATGTGTTGGAGTTCTACTCCACAGTACCCCAACATGTGACCTTATTTGGAGATAACTTCTTTACAGAGGTAATCAAGTTAAAGTGAAGTCGTTGGGGTTGGCCCTAGTTCAGCATGACTGGTGTCCTCATAAAAAGAAAATTTAGACAGAGGTACAAATAAAGGGGAGATAATGTGAGGAGATATAAGGAGAAGAGGACCATTTACACAGCAAAGAGAGAGGCATGGAGGATCCTTCTGTTGCAGCACTCAGAAGGAACCAACCCTAACAGCTCTTTGACCTCATATTTATAGCCTCCAGAACTGTGAGACAACAAATTTCTGTTGTTCATACACAAAAATAAACTCAAAATGAATGAAAGAACTAAGTGTGAGATGAAACCATCAAAACCCTAGAGGAGAAAACAGGCAACAACCTCTTTGAGCTCAGCTGCAGCAACTTCTTACTCAACATGTCTCCAAAGGCAAGGGAAATAAAAGCAACAATGAACTACCAGGACCTCATCAAGATAAAAAGCTTCTGCATGATCAATAAAACTAAAAGGCAACCAACTGAATGGGAGAAGATATTTGCAAATGACATACTGGATAAAGGGTTGCTATCCAAAATCTATAAAGAACTTACCAAACTCAACACCCAAAAAACAAATAATGCTGTGAAGAAATGGGCAGAAGACATGAATAGACACTTTTCCAAAGAAGACATCCAGATGGCCAACAGACACATGAAAAGATGCTCAACGTCACTCATCATCAGGGAAATACAAATCAAAACCACCTTACACCAGTCAGAGTGGCTAAAATTAACAACTCAGGAAATAACACACTGGTGAAGATGTGGAGAAACGGGAACCGTCTTGCACTGTTGGTGGGAATGCAAACTGGTGCAGCCACTCTGGAAAACAGTGTGGAGGTTCCACAAAAAATTAAAAATAGAGTTACCCTACAACCCAGCAAGAGCATTACTAGGAATTTATCCAAAGGATACAGGAGTGCTGATGTATAGGGGCACATGTACCCCAATGTTTATAGAAGCACTTTCAACAATAGCGAAATTATGGAAAAAGCACAAATGTCCATCAACTGATGAATGGATAAAGAAGATGTGGTTATATATACAATGGAATACTACTTGGCAATGAGAAAGAATGAAATCCTGACATTTGCAGCAACATGGATGGAACTGGAGGGTATTATGCTAAGTGAAATAGGTGAGTCAGAAAAAGATGGATATATGTTTTTACTCATATGTGGAATTTGAGAAACTTAACTGAAGACCATGGGGGAAGGGAAAGGGGAAAGTAGTTTCAAATAGAGGGGGAGGCAAACCATAAGAGACTCTAAAATACAAAGAACAAACTGAAGGTTGGTGAGGGTTGTGGGTAGGAGGGGAAAATGGGTGATGGGCATTGAGGAGGGCACTTGTTGGGATGAGCACTGGGTATTGTATGTAAGCGATGAATCATGGGAATCTACTCCCGAAGCCAAGAGCACACTGTATACACTGTATACATGGATAGATAGATAAGACATATACTGAATGAAAAGAATATTGCAGAGAAATATATGTTTTGTGGCATCATGGAAATGTGGCATATGGAATGTGGCATATGGAAAACTTAAACTATACCCCAAATACTACTACTAATGCTTTTCATGGCTACATATATGCATTCATAAAGGTATACAGAATGGACTAGACAATAGTGTTTCATGGATGATAAAGAAGAAAGAGAAAGGCATGTAACTAAGATTGATATTCAAAGGGAACATAAATTATTTAAATTTTTAAATTTCTTTTTTTAAAGACAGAGAGGCAGTTACTTGAAGGAAATCTGACACTGTTAGCAATCTGGATTGGAAGCAACATGGATGTTTACTAAATACTGTTGCCTGTTCCTTTACTTTACAAATCTTTCACCATAAATAATAACATAGATGGTATGTAAATGTGTAAAACTCACTAAGAAGGGACAGCTAAGGTTGGGGGTAGGGGAGGGGTAACACCATGCTGGGTCAGTAACCAAGTTGCAGGGATATAGAAATGAAAGGTGTGTTCCTGCCCACACAGTGTGATGTTTGAGTGATAAACAGAGAAAGTGAGCCAGGAAAGCCCTCCTGGAGGAGGTGACACCAGAACCATCATTAAGAATCAGGGCTAGCATCCATCAGCTGATGAGGGGATAAATAACATATGATTTATCCATACAATGGCATATTACTTGGCAAAAAAAGGAACAGGGTACTGATATATGCTACAGCATAAGTGGACCTTAACATTATGTTAAGTGAAAGAAGCCAGTCACAGCAAGTGATTCCATTCTTATGAAATGGCCAGAATAAGCAAATTCATAGAGATGGAAAGTAGATTAGTGGCTTCCAGGGGTTTGGAAGGAGGGGGGATGAAAAAACAGGGGGGGGGGTGACTACCAATGGGTACAGGGTTTCTTTTTGGTTTCACATACATAATGCATCAAGTGAACTTAACTGAATTGACTGCTAATGTGCATGGGCTTTAGTGATGTTCTAAATATTCCACAAAATTCTAAAATGTTCTAAAATTGATTGTACTGTTAGTGATACAGCTCTGTGAATCATACTCTTTAAAATGGATTAATTCTATGGCATGTGAATTCTACTTCAATAACGTTTTCATATGAAAAAAAATCGATACATTTCTGTTTAAGCCACCCTCTGTTTGGTACTTAGTTATGACAGCCCTAACAAAGTAATGTAAGAGTCTGTGCAGAATGCTGTGTTACAGACTGACTGTTGGGAGGAAGAAGCATGCAAGGAGCAGTGGGCCGCCATAAAACTCCTTGGACACTGTTAGATGGTGAGATCCAGTGTTATCAGTTCTTGTTTGTCTAGTTTCCGGATGGATACAAAGCCACCTAGACTGAGCAGATAGGGCAAAGCAGTAGAACCTAGCCATAAGTTTACTAAGAGCTTATTATTTTGTGTCGGTCTGATTGTGAGGGATTTGGAAGAAGTAGAGTAAGACTTGCATTTTCTGGCAAGTTGTGAGGTGATTTGATGGCTTCCAAAGAGATTATTTGGAGTGCATAGATGGTTTGAAAGAAAAACACATAAATATTCTAAATTTTGCCGTTGTCATTTAAGAAACTATCATATTGCAACAGGATTATTTTATATTCCACTGCTCTGAAGCATTATGGAATGTATGGAACATTTATAAATCTTATTTTAGTTAAAAATTTATGACTTCTAATGCTCTACCTTAGTTTTCTCTCGGGCTCTTTGTGTCTCTCTCTGAATTATGTTGGTGACAGTGTGGATTTTTTGATTCCTGACTCATCCTTTTACTTATTTGCTCTTTTGTTTGTAATGAAAAATTTTTGCTACAGTTAAAATGGTAACTGTCCCAGTGTACAAAACAAAGAAGGAGATCCAACTATTACCTCCCAAACAATGAGATCTTAAGAATGGAAGTAAAAAGTCCCAAGACACTGAAGTGAGCAAGTGAACGAGGCAGCTGGAGGGGACCCAGGCCTGTCAGCAAGTTGTTATAATTGATGCCCTTCGCCTTACTCTGACCGTGGTATAATTTAAAATGCAGTTGGTTAGCGCTTCTTGACTTGACTACAACAGTTTCCAGGCCGTGAGGAGTTAAGCCAACATGGTTTCATTAATTTGTCTTCTTCCTGAAGATTTGAGGCTTGACGTTTCAAAGAAAGCGAGATGCCACAGTGGGCCAACTATTGGGTAAGAAGTTCCTCCTCTGGGAGAAAGCCGTTTGCTCAGATTCCAGCCTTTCAAATGTCAAATGTTACTCATCCTTGCTCTGGCTCTTGCAGGCATGTGTAGTCCTTCTTTTTAAATTTGAGAATGTTTGCTTCTACTAGTAGCTCAGGGAACTTTTACTTGCTGTTTGAAATCCAACCCTGGTACACAAGAAGTATGACTAATTCTACTTACTGGAATTTCAATGTTTTCATCAAGGCCACAGTTTCCTTTTCCAATTTTATATAATGAGGGCAAAATACCAGCTGGCCAACACACTCTTTTTTGCTTGATGTACATCAAAATATCTACTGTGTTACAATAAAAAGGGAAGTTTCATAATGGTGATTTTTGTAATCGAAAGAAAACTGTGTCCAAGTGTATTTAAAGAGAGGATAGCTCATGATTCGAGTATTCAGTTAAGATATTTACTCAGTGAAACACTTAAAGTTAACCTTTCAGCTGTGTGTGTGTGTGTGTGTGTGTGTGTGTGTGTGTACGCTGGTTTTCTGTACAGCAAAAACATTAGGTTATCTCTAGGCCAGAGAAATGGTATATACACCAGAGTCATGGCCAATGGAAAGATTTTAAACAACATACAAATACTCATGCCATAGCAATGGCTTAGTTAAGCAATCATTGCAGTGGCCAATGTAAAGATGAAAGAATATCAGCTAACCAAAACCAAATTTTTGTCTTTTTCCACAGCAATCCTTTATTACTTTCTCATGTTGCTAATGCTCCAAATATGGATTTTTGGAATGCTGTTGGGAATAGCTCATATCCGGAAGTTCTAGTGGAACTGAGATGAGGCTTACTCACCAGGCAGTTCTTTTGAGGCAAGATCTGACTTGCTTAAAGGAAGTATAGATGTTAATTTGGAATGGCCTAAGAGATTCCTGAAACCTTTTGCTCAAAAGAATCACCTGGAAATTTAAGAGAATCTAGATCCCCAGGTCCTGTTCCCAGAGTTCCTGGTACAGTGGGTCAATATGTACCTATATTTGTTTCCTGATTTTTCTAGGCACAGTCTTGATAAGGAACCTCGGGTCCCAATTGCCAATTTGTGTAACTGTGGCAGCAAAGAAATTATTCTGAATTATTGGATTACCTATGCAGGGTCTGCTGAATTTGGCATGCAAAAGCAAAGCTTTTTGGGTTTTTTTGTTTAATCTATAGATCACTCCCAAATCTCCTGTTGTTTGTGTGGCTTCTTTGATTCATTGTGGGGGTCATTTGTGTGTCAACTGAAAAGCGATCAGCTGGAATCTTCTTTGGAAAAACAATGTCCTGAACGTGGGTGGATATCAGAAACACCTGTGGAGCTACTTGAAAATATCTTTTCTCCAGACCTGCTGAATCATAATCTTAGGGAGAGGTCCAGACCTCCATTCTTTTGTAGGTCTTCCAGTCGATTTTGAAAAGCAGTTAATTTTGATAATCTGAGTTATACTAACAGGGAGAAGTGCTGATTGCTGGGTTTTGGGTACTAATTAAAGCTGAATTGCCTATGTAGAAATCATATTAATTTGTTAATGTGATTAAAATGATTCATCTCACTGTTTTACGATTAGCTTCTGCATTTGATCAATAGATATTTGTAACTGTCCTGAATCCTAGTGAGAAGAGTAGGAGAGATCTTGAGAGATCTTGACATATTTGAAGTATGTCAAAGCTTTCAGATACAGCCTAAGGAGAATCTTGACATAGGAGTAGAATCTGAACAGGTTGTGGAGTGGGGCGCAGAGAATTCCAGGTGAGTTCAATGAATGAGTGAAGTGATTAAGATAGGGAGTGGAATTCCATGCTAGTAGGAATCGGGCAAAACATATATGATGGAAAATAGCGGAATGTAAAATTATATAGAATAGATTGGGGTTTGGGAAGTAGCTTGAAGATGAAAAAATCTAGGAACTGTTGCAACATTTTTATGTTTATACAGGAGTAAAGTGATAATGTTTTATTTTGGTAGAGTGTTCTGAAGTTTGGGAGGCAAAGCTATGGCATGATGCAGATTGAGAAGATGCTTGGTCTAGGGTGGCGGCTGGGGAACAGGAGGATAGATGTGATAAATATGTATAGAAGTAGCCGAAAGAAAGCTATTTCCTTTGCAGATTATTTGAACGTTTTCTGTTAAAGGAATGGCCATATCATGCACAAGAGGGCATAAAATATTTCCATCATTGCAAAATAACTTTGATCAAATTGGCTTCTTATTTATGTCGTCAGCAAAAACATCCAAATAGAGCATTAATGAGATTTTTGATTATGTCCATGGGCAAAACTTTTTTAGCTTAAAGAGTGTGTAGTCACACTGGTTTGTTGTTTGTATAGCAAGAGGACAAACGTTCAGATATTTGAGTACTGTGAATAAGCAGATGAGAAAAACAAGTATAATCGACTCTAAAGCTCTTTGACTTTTTTTTCCCATTATGCAAAATGTTTGCAAATTGTTAATGATTCTATACACACAGAGTAATATTTGACACAGATTCAAAAGACAAAGATCTTAGAATTTCCTAGCTTCCTCCCCATCATGCCCCTACCTATCTTTAAAGAGCCATTTCAAAAAATTACCTCACGGGTGACTCTTTCTTTTGAGTGCTCCTTTGTAAGCCTTCCCTTGAATTCGATGGCTCCATTTGCTCCTCACTTCTATTACCTCATCCCAGAGTCCTGTTGCCTAAGGACATGGTCACCTAGATCTCTGGCTCAAGGCAGCAGATGGCCTATGTAAAAAAGAGGGCTCCTTCTGCTACCAGAACAATGTAAGGGAGACTCAGATCAGCTGCGGTGAAATCCTGGAATCTGTAGATATTGGAGCAGAATGGGGAAGCAATGAGAGTCAGAAAAGTCTTGGAAAAATTTGCTTTCAGATGCAGACTTATCAGGTCCCAAGTTTACAGGATGACTGGAAAGAATCAAAGTACCTACTTCTTACAAATAGTCTTCCTGTGTGGTTCCAGAAACATTTATAGACAGGCATTGGAAATATAGCACTGAATAAAGCTGGACACAGTCTTTGTTCTTATGTAGACTTGCCTCAAAATTAGCTCAATTTATGAAAAAAAAGGGAGTTTAGATTATATACCAACTCATTACATTTTTGACCCTACACCAGTCCTGTGGGAATAACTCGAGTCTTGCTAGAGCAAAGCCTTCAGACTTTATTAGATCAGTACTGTGTTTCTTCATGTCTTTAAGTATGAAAATGAAATTGAAAAGTAGACATATCTGAACATCACAGATACAAGTGCCAGCTTTTAAAGCTGAATTAAAGATGATGGGATGGGATTTTCTTATGGCTCAGGGGCTTTTTCTCAGAATAATTGTCCAATTTCTTGTAATTTTTAAAATTCTCTTCGGGAATCCCAAGAGTGCAATGTTAACTAAGTTCAGATATTTCTTATGTTAAATCTCTCTCCAATCACTTAGTTTAAATCTCACTGCAATAATTTCAGTCAAAATGTTAAAGAACGGCCTTAGTTATTACTATGAGTAAAGCAGGGAAAAACTTCAAACATAATTTCCAATACAATAATACCAATTTGAACAATGAAAGCTTTGCTCTGGTTCTGACTTTTTTGACTGAGTCGCTGCTAAAGATTGGACTTTACACTAATACTTAGGTTAATTGAATCTAATATTAATGTGCCTTACTGGGGGCAGTTAAATAGAATTAGTACTTGTCCCATAGTAATACCTTTTACCTTCCTGATTCATCTATGAACTCCTACAATTCCTCCTTCATTCAGGTGTCTTTTCCTCCACAGGGAAGAAAATGGTAGAAGACTCCATCCCAACAATATGCTCTTTTAAAGCTTAGGTTGCTTTGGCAGGGAAACACTAGTTGTGTCTTCACTTATGCATCATTGACTCTCCTTGAAAATAAATCCACTGGACATGTCTGTGGCTTGTTGGGAGATTCATTGCCATGGCTGTCCTACTCTATACCATGGCCACACCCTTAACTGGAATTCAAGCCTGAGGTTAGGAGAAGGATGATCTTCACCAGCCTTTGAGGATGTCTGACCTAAACTTGTAGCAGCTTTTCCTTAAGTATAAAGAATAATCAAGCTAAATTAATATTTTGATATTTTTCAAGTAAAATGAAGTTTCAGCATTGAGAAGTTCAAGTTTCTGCACTGAGAAACTCTCCAAAGCATAAGCACATCTCGGAAGAATGTCATATAGTTCATTCTTTTCTTTCTAGAAGGTTGTTTAAAAGCTGGATAACACTGTATTAGAATGTTAAGTCACGTTTTGGGTTTAGTTTCATAGTGTAACATCTGGTCTTTATTATGGGTTCACCTGAGGTTTATTTTATTTTATTATTATTTTTCACAATACAGTTCCCAGTTTGAAACATCATTTAAGATACTGACTTTTGACATTGTTAAATTTCCTTTCTCCCTGGGAATGCTGTTAATATCTGATATTTGGCCTTTTTTTTTCTTCCAGTGCCAAGAACTCCCAGCAGATGTCATTGTAAGGCAGATTTGTTTAGCACTACTTTTAAAAAAAGAACAAGTAGAATCATTGCGTGTAGCAGTGATGTGTGCATTGGATACTGGATTGAATTCATTCCAGTCCCACCACGGTGGGGATTATTATAAAAATGTAAAGAGACTCCTAGGATTCTTACCTGCCTTTACATAATGTGGGAGAATTGTCTTCCTTAGGCATAAATTAGAGAACAAAGAGCCACAGCCTTGCACCCAAGCCTTTCCTGGGCTACCCAGCTCAGGACAAGTGTTCTGTGCTCTTTGTGGCACAGGACATCGGGAGAGGGGACAGTTGCTGGGGGCACATAGATAGTAATCAGGGGAGTTGGGATTTAAAATGAAGCAGACTCAATTATTCTGGATCCTCAATGGGAAAACACAAGTGGGCTAAAAGAGAGCACAAGACTGTTTCTTTTTGAAAAAAAAAAAAAAAAAAAAGGTCAGAGTTATATTGGAACGGCTGACATGTTTCATGAATATCAAATGAAGGTGGAAAAGACAGTTCTCACAAGGAAGGCCAGGCCACAGTGACTTATTTGCTATAAATGTAAACGAATGTCCATCTAAATTTTCATTAGTTTGTACCTTAGAAATATAGTAATAATTTTTCCAGCTTTATAGAGGTGTAATTGACAAATAAAATTTAGTGTACTTAAAGTGTACATGATGATTTAATATGCATATACATTGTGAATGTTTATTATAATTAAGTTATTAACACATCTGTGACCTTACGTAATCACTTTTTTTAAATATTTTTTAAAAAAATGTTTATTTATTTTTGAGAGAAAGAGTATGACTGGGGCAGGAGCAGAGAGGGAGGGAGACAAAATCTGAAACGGGCTCCAGGCTCTGAGCTGTCAGCACAGAGCCTGATGCAGGTCTTAAACTCATGAGCCATGAGATCATGACCTGAGCTGAAATTGGACGCTCAACCAACTGAGCCACCCAAGCACCTCGACCCCTGTTGTTTTTTATAGTGAGAATGCTTATTTACTGCCAGCAAATTTTGAGTATACAGTACAATATTAACTGTAGTTACCACGCTGTACATTAAATCCCCAGAACTCATTCAACTTATAACTGAAAGTTTGTATCCCTTGATCAACATCTCCCATTCTTCTCACCCCCAGCCCCTGGCATACCATTATATTCTTTGTTTCTGAATTCAACTTCTTTTTTTTAAGATATAAATAATATATATAAATACATATAAGTGATACCACACAGGATTTGTCTTTCTGTGTCCGGCTTCTGGCTTACGTCACTTACCTTAATGCCTTGCAGGTTTATCCATGTTGTTACAAATGGCAGGATTTCCATCTTTTTTATGATTGAAAAATATTCCATTGTATATGTGTGTATCTATATTTATATACACAAACACACTACATTTTCTTTATCCATTTATCCATTATTAGACACTTAAATTGTTTCTATGTCTTGGCTATTGTAAATAACGCTGCAATGAACATAGGAGTGCAGATTTCTTCTAGAGTGTACAAGGGTTTCTCTTTCTCCATATTCTCACCAGTATTTGTTTTCTCTTGTGTTTTTGATAATAACCATCCTAACAAGTATGAGGTGATATCTTATTGTGGTTTTGATTTGCATTTCCTTAATAATTAGTGACCTTGAACTTCTTTTCACAAACTTGGCCATTTGTATGTCTTTAGGGAGGTGTGCTGTGCCCGTTTTTTAAATCTGGTTGGTTTTTTTTTTTTGCTTTTGAGTTGTATAAGTTCTTTATATATTTTGATATTAATCTCTTATCAGTAGATGATTTACAAATATATATTTCCATTCCATAGGTTTTCTTTTCTAGAAACATATACATTTGTTTTAGGTTGTCCAATTGATTGGCATATAATTTTTCATAGGACCGTGTTAAGAATGTTTTGTGTTTCTGTGTTATCAGTTGTAATGTCTCCTCTTTCATTTCTTTATGTATTTGCTTCTTCTCTCATTTTTCCTTGGTCTAGTGAAAGGTTTGTTAATTTTGGGTTTTGTTTGCAAAAAAGGCAGCTCTTAGTTTCCTAGATCTTCTCTGTTGTTTTTCTGGTCTTTATTTCACTTATTTCTGCTCTGCTCTTTGTTATTTCCTTCCTTCTGCTAATTTTGAACTTAGTTTATCCTTCTCTTTCTAGTTCATTGAAGTATAAAGTTAGGTTGTTTATCTGAGACCTTTCTTTTTTCTTAACATAACTGTTAATCGCTACAGACTATTTTCAGAAATGCTTTCGCTGCATTCCATAAATCTTGGTATGTCATGTTTTTATTTTCATTTGTTTCAAGATTTTTTAATATTTCTTTTGATTTCTTCTTTGACTCATTGGTGTTCAGGTAGGTGTTGTTTAATTTCAATGTATTTGTAAAGTTTTCAGCTTTCCTTCTGTTATTGATGTTTAGTTTTATACCACTGTGGTAAGAAAAGATACTTGATAAGATTTCAACCTTTGATTTGTTAAGACTTGTTTTGTGACCTAATATATAAACTATCCTGGAGAATGTTCCACGTGCACTTCAGAAGAACATATATTCTGATGCTGTTGGATGGAATATTTTGTATATGACTGGTCTTCTTATTTAAAACACAATATATTGATTCATGGCATTTTCTGGACTTGGGGAAGGGTGGTTTTTAAAGGTATATTACAGAATTTAATTTAGCTTCTCAAATCAATGCAAATATTAAAAATAGGTACATGCATAATTCCAACCTTACATATTAGTAAAATTATGACAATTAGTGATGATCGTGATGACCAAAGAATCTTTTCTTGGTTTGCTTCCATCAAATTTAATTCCTGAGTTGTTCATGTGTAAAACAGTCCTAAGGCGGGATAGAGCTACCATTCAAAGGAGTTAATTCCTTTTGAGGTTTTGAAGTGATGGAGGTTGAGATGGTAATGGAAATGAAGAAAAGAAGATGGAAAGGGGAAGACAAAGGGAAGGAAAGCAGAGAGTCTGCTTAGAAATTCAAATTACACTTCTTGGAATATAGTTCATGGGTCTTTGATTTCTTTTGCACCCTACTGTGAAGACTTTGCTCATTTTGCATAACTAGTTAAATTAAATAGAATAATAATAAGTACTGATGATTTAAAGTCTATATCTACAAATCCTTCCTATCTATTTTTAATTAAAACCTCCCACCCCTCACTCCCCAAAAGCATTTGATCTCATAAAGGAAAATGGTGTAATCAGCTCAGGAATGATAATCTGAAGGGGTACTTGTCAAACTAAGTGTATCCTGTGATAAACAGAGCAAGTGGAAAACCAAATTCCAATTGCCATTCATTGTCCATCAAAGAAATTTAATTATAGTAGGTATATGTTATTCATATTTCAAAGAAGGCAACATTTTCTAAGAGGGTAAGAATAATTACTTCCATGTAACTTAAAGACTTTTTCCATTGCTGAATTTAAGCATCTGGGGAGAATTCCCTGAGCAACTTTAGGCGCATCTGAAAATGGGATTAATCTTTGAGCTTCCCGGCCACATGCCAAGATTCTGACTGTTGCCTTTCTCTGTCAGTGGGACACTGCTTTGGGGTGAGATCTTACATAATCTTGGCAGAGAGCCTCTCATTTTCTGCTTCTGGGTGAGTGGCTGGAGCTGGATTGTTGGTGTTCCTGGACTTTGTTTCAACCTCACACATAATGACCCTAGTCAGTCTGGGGTGGAGAAAATGAGTGCTACCTTCTCAAAACTACTTCACAAGTCAGGCAGCTTGAGGTGCTGGAAAGGGTGCTGAGGCGGGTGTTAGGAGATTTTGGTTCTCGACCTAGTTCTGCCTCATTGGGTGAACTTGGCCCAACACTTCAATTTAAGGCCTCTTTCTTCCAGGCTTAAGAATGTGGACAGAATTTTTTAAATGCTGTGGAGAAAAAGTAAACCTTAGTTGCATTTTATTTCTCAGGAATTCCTTCCAGGGTTTTTGCAGCTTGTTTTGGGGGTAAAAAAGCCGAAGTTTGTGACATCTAAAATCCATCTATGTGTTGTATTTTGGATACTCTGATTCTTATATGTACACTTGTAATCCACTTTGTTGATGAAGAAAGTGGGGGCAAAGATGGGCTAAATTTCTAGACCAGAGTCAGGACTTGAGGTGTTAACAGAGCCCCAACTAGTCTAAGTTTTGGTTGTGTTATTTTTAAATCTCTTCCTAAGGGATTCCCTGTTTAGATTGGATAGAATTTTTGCCATGTGATTTTAATGTGTTGAAAAAGATGGGGGAGCCTGTGCGTAGCTCAATTGATTAAGCGTCGGACTCTTGATTTCGGCTCAGGTCATGATCTCACAGTCATGAGATTTAGCCCCTCGTCAGGCTCTGTGCTGGACATGAAACCTGCCTCTGATTCTCTGTCTCTCTCTGTCTCTCAAAATGAATGAATGAATGAATGAATGAATGAATGAATGATGGGTCTCTCATAAATGAAGCATAGGTTCCAGATGCAAGGCTGTGGTTGACCAGGCCACTCTACTTCCCAAAGAAGTCTCACATAGATTTTCTTTTTAGCTTAAAATACTGTTGCTCCAAGGAACAAACAGTAGAGTCTCAGGGCAAAATGTAATGGAGGTCAAGGTGAATCCACGTGTTTCTTTTTTTTTTAACCTGAAGGGTTAGAGGCACTTTGATACGACCTTCCACTAATACAACTCCTGTCACCTCCAGTTATAAAAGGGAAAAAGTATGACTTCTGCAGCTGCAGACACAATAGCCATGATAGTCTCTAACCCACCTACACACCTGTGGGTACCAGCTCACCAAAGTCAGCGGTCTGCACACCTCATCTGTGACTTTCACAGGCTCCCTGTCAGGAGGTTTTATGATTATCCACACTTTACAGATGAGGAAACTGAGGCTGGGAGATTGACTACCTTGTTCAAAATCTTCTAAAATTGTCAATCATTTTATCTTTTTGGAGTTTTAAGTCTATGTTTTACTAAACATTCTTCCTCCTCTTCCTCTCCTTCTCCTCCTCTCCTTTTCCTCCTCCCCCTCTCCTCCTCCTCCTCCTCCTCCTCCTCCTTCTTCTTCTTCTTCTTCTCCTTCTCCTTCTCCTTCTCCTCCTTCTCATCCTCCTCCTCCTCCTCCTCCTCCTCCTCCTCCTCCTCCTCCTCCTCCTTCTCCTTCTTCTCCTTCTTCTCCTTCTTCATGGTAAGTATACTCTGTAATCCTCATTACCTATTTCACCCATCCCGCCTCCCACCTCCTTTGTGGTAACCATCAGTTTGTTCTCTATAGTTGACAGTCTGTTACTTGGTTTGTCTCTCTCTCTCTTTTTTCCTTTGCTTGTTTGTTTATTAAATTCCACATGAGTGAGACCATATAGTACTTGTCCTTCTGAAACTGACTTATTTTGCTTAGCATAATATTCTCTAGACATATCCATGTTGTTGCAAATGGCGAGATTTCATTCCTTTTTATGGCTGAATAATGTTCCTGTGTGTGTGTGTGTGTGTGTGTGTGTGTGTGTGTGTGTACACCACATCTTCTTTTTTTTTAAATTTTTTTTAACGTTTTTTATTTATTTTTGGGACAGAGAGAGACAGAGCATGAATGGGGGAGGGGCAGAGAGAGAGGGAGACACAGAATCGGAAACAGGCTCCAGGCTCTGAGCCGTCAGCCCAGAGCCTGATGCGGGGCTCGAACTCACGGACCGCGAGATCGTGACCTGGCTGAAGTCGGACGCTTAACCAACTGCGCCACCCAGGCGCCCCACACCACATCTTCTTTATCTTTTCATCTATTGATGTACATTTGGGCTGCTTCCATAATTTGTCTATTCTATATAAAACTGCAATAAACATAGGGGTGCATGTATCCCATTGAATTAGTGTTTTTGTGTTTTTTGAGTACATACTCAGTAGTGCAATTATTGAATCATAGGGCAGTTCTATTTTTAACTTTTTGAGAAAACTTCATTCTATTTTCCACAGTAGAAAATACATCAGTTTGTATTCCTACCAGCAGTGCAAGGGGGTTCATTTTTCTGCACATTCTCTCCAACACTTATTTCTTTTTTGATTTTAGCCATTCTGACAGGTGTGAGGTGATAACTCATTGTGGTTTTGATTTGCATTTTCCTGATGGTGAATGATGTTGAGCATCTTATCATGTGCTTGTTGGCCTTCTGTATGTCTTCTTTGGAAAAATATCTGTTCATTTCTTCTGTTCTTTTTTTTTTTTTTTAAATAGGGCTATTTGATTTGGGGGCCAGACATTCTATTAAATTCTCTTTCCCTCGACTACAAACTTTATTGAGTAGATGATGATATTGGGGACTGGGCATAGATGGGAACTCTCTATACTTTCCACTCAGTTTTGCTGCGAACCTGAAACTTCTTTAAAAATACCATTTATTAAAGTAAAAAATAAGGGGTTAGTAAGAATTTCAGCTCTTGATATTTGTGTGATCTTGAATAAGTTCTTTATCTCTCTGAGTCTTTTGTGTTTATTCTGTAAAATTAAGATAATAATAGTTTCCATACCAATATTGAGAAGATTAAATGAACATATCTCTATTTATATACCTGTGTCTATATCTAATCTCCTGACTCATTGTGAGTGCTCAAAAAATTTGCTTGTTCCTTACTATTAAATTCTCTTATGTCACACATGAAGGACATGGTGAGTTTAAAGCAGGACAAGACTGAATCCAAATATCCTACCTCCTGTTTGTTGCATTTTTCACAATCCCACACTGTCCTAGAAACCCAGCTTTGTGTGCAGTAAGAGATGCCTGTCTGTGTGTGCGTATTGTAACTTGTGTGACCTGCATGATGGGGGATACTCACCACGTTGACTGACAGAAAGAACTTATTTGGTGGATTTCATTTGCTCAGATTATCCTTGCTAAATTGTACCAGGCGCATTTTTTAGGCCCTGTTCAGTTTCTCTGTAATCACTTTCAACAGTCTTAAGCTGTAAGGAGGCCTCTTAAGCAGTGTGATAAGGAACAATAGAGTCTTCTCCACCAGAGAGCCTAACTGTGCTCTGTAGCCTGGGAGCAGACTTGAAGCCTACTGGTTCTGACAGGTGAAAAGCTGTGCCCTTTAGTCATGGATGAGCCACTTCCAGAAAACGATAATTCACTCTATCTTTTGGATGGTTTAATTGCTTAACTGCCAGATGGTTTCTTCTAGTCCCTTCTAAATTTATTATTTTGATTCTCCAAATCACAAGCACGTCTATTCTACAGAGCAAGGGTTTTAACCTCTTGGCATTAGGAAATGCTTTAAGAATCTGATGAAATCTGTGGGCCTGCCCCTCAGAAGATGCACACACACATACAGCAACCTTTGCAAAATGTTTGAATGGAAACTCAGGGAACTAAATCCTACTGTAAAAGGCCACAGACAACAAAAATACAAACATAAAGGATGCAAAACTAATACTGGAAAATAAAATGATGCAAAATACCAAGGAGTTGTTCCTCTCTCTTAAAAAAATTAACCCCTAAAATGAGCCACCTCCCAGAAAAATTATTTTTTCTGGGTTATTTCTTACTGCACCTGAACGGGATTTTGTTTGGGCTGCCTATGAATATGGTCAAGAGTGATAAAAGGTCAGTTAGAACTATTTCAGCCAAAACTAACAAATAAAGAACCCAAAAATAACAACAAAGAACACCTCACCTAATTGTAGTGGAACAAAGACAGCCAATATTTAAAATATTTACTGAAATAATAATTCTTAATAAATTCTTAAGAAAGTATGATTTTTCCTTTTCTTTATATCACAAGAGGCTTATTAAGGCATTGTTGAGGCTTGAAAGAAATCTTTTTAGAAAAAACAGAATACAGTATAGCAAGAAGATAGAGTGCTTCAGGATGGAAATTTCCAGTTGGGAAACATGGGCTCAGTAAACTATTTGATATATTTGACCATGTGGAAGATTGTTTTGAGGGGCTGTTTGAGAGAGAAGAATTAGATATAGTTACATACAAAACTAAGGAAAAAAAATTTTTGTAAGTGTTAATTTCTGGAGAAATAAAAGTGGTACATGAAGGAAATAATTACAGCTCACCACTTGGTTTAGCAGGGAACAGTTTAAACATGATGATTTAAACAAAAACAAGGTGGGGGGCAGGCAAGGACACTAATAGTTATCTTTTATAAAAAGAATTGAATAGATTATACTTAAAATTGATAAATCAAGAAATACCAGCAGGCATGTAATGTTTAGAAATGTGGGGATAAACTATATGGAAAAACAGAAGGCATTAAAAGTGCT
This sequence comes from Neofelis nebulosa, assembly GCF_028018385.1. Classification (NCBI taxonomy): domain Eukaryota; kingdom Metazoa; phylum Chordata; class Mammalia; order Carnivora; family Felidae; genus Neofelis; species Neofelis nebulosa. The sequence goes on from NC_080785.1 coordinate 59,272,083, forward strand.
TAGTTTTGGCCTTGAGGCTAGAAAATCAGAAGTGTGAGGGAGTAGATAGCAATTTTTTAATATGACTTAAAATTTTTTTTAATGTTTATTTTCAGAGAGAGTGAGAGTGCATGCATGAGTAAGTGGGGGAGGAGTAGAGAGAGGGAGACAGAAAGAATCCCAAGCAGGCTCTGAGCTGTCAGTGCAGACCCCAAAGAGAGGCTCAATGTCCCCAACTGTGAGATCATGACCTGAGCCAAGATCAGGAGTCAGACACTCAACTGACTGAGCCACCTGAGAGCCCTTTTAATATGACCTTTTTAAAAGTCACATAATGGACTTTAAAAAAATCAAGTTTTACACAAATAGCTGTTTCTGGATCTTCCTCTTTTTTAAAAAAAATGTATTTATTTTTAAGTAATTTCTACACCAAATGTGGGGATCAAAGTCACGACCCCGAAACCAAGAGTTGCACACTCTTCCAGCTGAGCCAGCCAGGCACCCTTCTAGGTCTTCCTGAGTAAGTATAAGATCTGAAAATACTGGACTCTAATTCAAACCTCTTCAGGCCCTGAGGATCATCTGTCCCCTGAGAATGGACTTGTGTTCTCATTTTCCCTTCAGCTTTTCCCAGTCCCTCTGTTAGCTTGTGTGAATTCGAGCTTTCTAGCCTTCCCTTTGATGAATGTTTTAGTGTTACTACCTATTAATAACATTTAATGGAGGAGTGCCCGAGTGGGTCAGTGAGTTAAGCCTCCAATTTTGGCTCAGGTCATGACCTAGGGTTTGTGAGTTGGAGCCCCGAGTCCAGCGTTGGGCTCTGCACTGACAGCTCATAGCGTGGAGCCTGCTTCGGATTCTGTCTGTCTCTCTCTCTCTCTCTGTGCCTCTCCTACTTGTCCTCTCTCTCTCTCTGTCTATCTCTCTCTCTCAAAAAGTAAATAAATAACCATTAAAAATTTAAAAAAAAACAGTTACCAGAAATTCAATAGTTCCATTAGTTTTTACTCTAATTTCTATTTCTTCTTTTGATTCAAGTATAATTTTAAAAATTACATATTGTTAAATCATACATATACTGTGATCCTAATCCTATTGCATTTTTTCTACCCCTAAAGCTTCCCAGAGGTGTCTGGAATTGTGTTCACTAAAGGTAACATGTGCTAATCTGGGAAGAGGGATAGGGGTGATTTATCGCTTTCTTTCTGTGTGGTTTTCTATATTACTTGACTTTTTCTTTAAGTAAGAAGTCTATTATTTTTATAAAAAGCAAAGTCATAACTTAAAAATAATCTCACCCATTCAACAACTCTTTTTGAAGTTCTATTTGTAGACAAAATGATGTTTTTTTCCTCTTTACCACCCCCATGTACTTTGTTGCTAGGATTAGTTCTTTACCAAGCTAAGCTTTTATGTTTTATCCAACTATATTTGCAAGTATGTAAGTTACTGAGGTCACATATTTAGTTTGTGTGAGTGTATGTATTCTTAACTATATTCCCAGTGCCTAGAGCAGCACCAGGCACAGAGTAGGCCCTCAGGAAACATCTTTTGAAAGACTCAATGGAAAAAGAGCCGGGAGAATCTTTCATAAGAAGTCATTTGGCAAAAGTGTTTATAAGAAGTATTCAAAGGTTACTAGGTATTCATCATGCCCTTTTGAAGGAACTCAGAATACCTGATAATTATATTTTCTCTAAGGACAGTTTTATAAGTCAGATATCAGGGAGTAGAGATTTTGGTTGCATAACTATCATTTATTGTTCCTCACTTTCAGCACTGCCGACCAGTGTGAAATGGGTGTGGGACTCATTGCCTTTTGAACAGAGCAGTATGGGGAAACAATGACTCATACTACAGTGAGAAATGGAAATGACAACCCAGATCAAAAATGTCTAAGCTATTGGTGAATCTAACTGAGAACTACACAGAGTGGCAGAAAAGTCACCATGGGTCTACTGTGTCTTATATCTGAGCTGCTTGTGATGATTGACAAGAGAAGTTCCCAGAACCATGACTCTGACTTTGGCAGGATCCCTGCTCCCTGCTTAGTTTTTCTTTTCTTTTTTCTTTTAAACTGAAGTACACTTGACATAAAATATTATATTATTTTCAGGTGTAAAACATAGTGATTTGACAATAGTTATTACAGTATTATTGAATATATTCCCTTTGCTGTACTTTTCATCCCTATAACTTATTTATTTTATAACTGGAATTCCCTGCTTCCTTTTATCCCATAGGCTCTTTGGAGTCATTCAACTTCCCTTTTCTCTATAAACCCATGCCTAGCTGTGGAGTAAGAACATCTCACTTCCTTTTTGTACCATGGCATTCTCTTTATTTCTTTGCTCCTATAGCATTTTGGATGCAAGAAAATGTGCTAGTTCAGAGTTTACACTCCAGGTTAAACAGACTTGGTTTTGAACACTTTGCCAGTTTATAGGCTTGGACAAGGCACTCTGTGTCTCTAGAGCATCTGTTTGTTCATCTATAATAATAGTGTAGTCACTACAGTATTATCATGAGTGACTAAGTAAAAACATACACACAAAGCACTTAGCACCATGTCTAGCAAGCAGGAAGTACACAGGGATTAGCCAGTACAAGTGACATTGTCATAAGTATTTGTTTATATATTTGTCTCCTTTAGTAATGAACTTCCCCAGGACAGAAATTGTGTCTTAGTCATCTATGGAATTCCATTGGCCTAGAAACATAACTTGAGTGTAGAAGTCGCTCAGTAAATCTTTGAATAATAAATAACTGCATATAGGTATACACACACACACATATATGTGTGTGTATGTGTATATATATATATATGTATATATATATAATGTTTATGAATATATATATATATCAGGTAGATACATGATATACGATGAGATAAAATGGGCTTTTGAAGCTCTAATTTGCTTGTGAACATGGATAGCATTATTAGAATACTTATATATATCACTATTAAAACTCTGATTTAATTATGTTGGATTTTTTCCCTCACCATAGTTGGAGCTTTTCTAAGTTTAGTTACTCTTGGCTTCAAGAAACCTGGGTCTTTAGGGCAAGACCCAGTCCCCAAGAAAGGAGATTCCACTTCCTTTCAGTAGGAATGTCACTCTGTGGGCCAATTTTGGATTAAACTGAAGAGAACAAATGGAGTGCTTTGGGACAACTGGTCCTTTGGGGGCGGGAATGTGCTGCTGGTCACTTGTTATTGGAATCTCTCTTCTGTGATGTGCAACCCCTTCCTAGGGTCAGATTGTTTTTTGTAGTAGGGAACTTGTGATAAGACTGACACAAAATGGAAACTCCAGAGGGTAGGGTGGAAGAACCAATTTTGGGGGAATCAAAAGTTAGATGTTGAAAATGTGAGTCTTGGTTGATACTATATTCAAGTAGATTTGTCCAGAGGGCAGAGGAGATAATAATGTTATAGAGGTAAAAATACGGCTGATACCACCAAATTCCATGAGAGATCACAGAGGCTGAGGACTGAGAAAAGGTTGTTTGAAGTCATTTATAGCTGTTTGAAGTAATCTCTTTCTAGATATCTGTTCATCTCCAGTGTGCATGTCATGCTCTACAGTTGGCAAAGGACATCACACAGTCTAGTTAAGATAGAACTGCTTTTGATTCCACAAATAAAACTGGGAGTTGAGAATACTTTATCAGGGAGATCTGTAGTAGATCTCTGTCTCTGTATCCAGGACAATATCCACTGAACCTTATTCCAGCTCTTTGCACAACCAGCTCTTGCCACAGAAGTCAACTTCTGGGAATGTAACTGATGACCTTTATGAGATCGTTTTTGTTTGTGTGCAGAAACAATATTCAGCTATTTGAGTGATAAGAACTGGTAGCATTGGAGCAGACCCCATGTCAAAAAGAGAAAGGAAAAGGAAAAAGTTGTGTAAAATTATAGTTAGAAGAACAAGATTTTATGAAAATGGTAAACTAGAATGGAGAGAAGGCAGCAGTGGAGAGAGATAGATGGAAGATGCTGGAGGAAGCAAAAGGGAGTCAAATGCAGGAAGAAAAATGAAGGAACAAAATGGGGAGACTGGGGGCTTAGTGTGGAAAATCGAAACATCTTCCTCTGAGCCTTGAGGGAAGGATAAAATGGCACAAGAAAGTCATAGTCATTTTGTAAATCAGGATATTTGAGAGATTGGCACATTATTCATATATAATTACGTATCAGTAAGATTACCCTTTATTAAGTTATTACTATGTGCCTTGTATTATGTTCACTTTATTTCTTGTGACAATCTTTGTGGTAGGAATTATCACCATTTTACAGTGGAGAAAACTGAGGCTCAGTATAACTTGCTCAAGGTCAGTGAACAGCCCAAGCGTACATATCTGTCTGACCTCCCAATGTGCCTTTTTTGCCAGTTACGAAAATCTTTGGAGAGCTGATGAGAGCAGAAAGTTCTTTCCTCTGATAAAAAAAAAAGCACAAAGGCACATATGCATCACATTTTATATGCAATTGCAGGAATTTCATGACCCACTGAAACCCATCTATGGACCCGACCCCTGTGGATGTGTTGACACCACATAAGAACAATAAGCCAATTTTCAACAGACTAACCTTTAAATATGTGTTAGCTTTCCAAGTCATCACAATGTGATGCTATTTGAATAACATTTCTGTGGCTCCAAACATTTCTGGATCTCCAGCTTCAGAATGTCCTCAGAACCCATTTACTGGCCACAGAAAAAAAATCAGTCCCAGTTACTTTTGTTTTCCCCAAACAGTATTTGTTGTCTTGCCTTGTTCATTATCTTTGGTTTCAAATGCCTGTTGGCTATTTTCAAAATTGCCAACCATTCTCAAAGGATTCCATTCCATTAAAGAAATCAAAAAAATATGCAGTAGGCTCAGAAAGAAACCCTAAAGGGGCATTTTAGAAGGGGTTTTCTCTGAGGTTAAACCTTAAGATAAGAAACTGTTCTCAAATACAACCATATGATAGCAACACATGCTGTCTGTGGTTATTACTTTAATGCAGTATTCCTAGTTCAGTGTATAAGGTAAGAAATACCTTTAAAAAATATTACTTTGAGAATACACTAAATGTGATTATTGTAAGTTATCTAGTAAAAATTACTCTTTAAAGTTTTTTTTTTTTTGATTATTGGAAATAGAACTTTGTCACTTGTGTAGGTACACTTTAGCATCACTTTTGTAAATCTAGTCCTTCAGTGAACCTATGTAGAAATAGTTCACGTCTTAGTCAAGGTCACTTGGTGTGTTTTTATCCATAATCTGATTTAATTTTCAGTGCTTCTGAGAAGTTACTAACTATACCTAAAATAATGGCTTTTAAAAATAGTCATTTCTTGTGGCAGTTTTTATGATATCCTCTTTTCTTCTAAAACCTGACTTAAATACATCTATTTTAAAAATTAATTTTGTTTTGGGAATATGATGTTACTCCTTGGATCATGAAAATAGTTCTCTAAGTGTCTAAATTAACTTTGGATGTTTAAGTTACCAATTATATTGACTAGAAAATTTCTTCTTTCCTTTTTTAATGTTTATTTATTTTTAGAGAGAGAGTGCGTGAGTATATGCATGAATGGGGGAGGGGCAGAGAGAGCTGGAGACAGAGAATCCCAATCCTGTCCTGTCAGCACAGACCCTGATGCAGGGCTCCATCTCACAAACAGTGAGATCATGACCTGAGCCAAAATCAGGAGTTGGATGCTTAATTGACTGAGCCACCCAGGAGTCCCAGAAAAGTTCTTCTTTCTGACCATATACCCCTACAGTGCATAAAAAGCCAGGGACCGTCTATATTGTACATAAATGTCAATATATAGTAGAGTATAATTAAAATGTCCACAATCTCTTTTTATGCTCCGTCCTGCATAAATGATGATTGACTTGGCTGATGTCTATTTATACCAACCTGATGGGCTCCCCTTCTGGAATAGACTTGAGGGCTGCAGAGATGAGTATACTTCTTATATTGTAGCAGACAAATAGTTAAAGCGTTGGTTCTCACTTTTTTTATTGCTCCCCACATATCCATTCACAAGTTCTTATAGGCAACACAACCCCATCAGTAACTAATTATTAGGTTATTGATAATATTGGTTGTGGCTAACATGCATGGTTTGAAGTCCGGGTGCTTGTTCTAATGCTATTACTTTCCTTCTCATGGAGATAGTCGTACTAATGCACTGTGGTACTGTAGTTGACAACCATTGGCGTAAGGGATAGAGAGATGTTGGCCCTCATAGTTCCTCAGTACATTTAGTGTTGATTCTTGCTACTCATGTTATGATCCAGGAATCAGCAGCATCAGTATGACCAGGAAGTTTGTTGGAACTGCACAATGTCAGGCCCCACCCCAGACGTACTGAATCAGTATTTGCATTTTAACCAGATCACTAGGTGATTGTATACATACCACAGCTGGAGTAGCACTGACATAGATGGTTCTATGTAAAGTCATATACATAGAAATTGCAGAACATGCTGAATTGCTGTATGGATAGTGGCAAAAAACCACAAGTAGACTGAATAAACACACTTTCCCTCTCTGGCAAGCGATGGGTATGAATATGTAAAATCGTTAAACTCCTGATATTTGGCTCATTCATTTTAGCCTTTGGAATTGGTTATTTTTCCATTTCCATTGCCTTTCACGTTGTTTGGCCTTTTTGCTGGTTCACGTGGTGAAACTGACTAAGGCTCACCATCCAAATCAACATTTTAATTTGCTTCTTCCAGAAACAAGACTTGGTGGTTTCATTTTTTGTTAAACCACAGTTCTCATATGAAATAATCTGGTTTCGTCCCAAATTAGGAGCGATGATTAAGGATGTTATCTCTGTGTTATCTCTGGAGACATTATTTGGTAGAATGTTGAAGTGGATCCCCCTCCTCTCTTACTCTGCTGGTGGGAGTACATATTGGCATGAGCCTAGTAGAAGACAATTTGGTTAAACCTGTATAAAAAGCCTTGAAAAATGCACATTTGGTGATCTTGCAATTCCAGTGCTAGAATTTGCTTAAAAATAATCATATGTATGGATTAGTAAGTGAAGTGGTATGTTAATTCTATGAATTAGTTAATTCTATGGCTTTAGTATCTAAAGGAAGGAAGAGAACCCTTCAGCCTGCTCTGCCATTGGCGCTCCTCCTTCTACTCTCTGTAACCCCACCCCCACTCCCAAGTCTTCCTCAAAGTAATTGAGTGGCTTGTATAAGTCATTTCTTCCTACTTGGGGCTCAGTTTCCTCATTTGGATGGGAAATTTGGTATATAAGCAGTATTTCTCAGAATATTATCTATGAAGACAATTTGAGTGAGAATCATTCATCACAATACCCCATGAATGAAGGGTTATTTTCTTTTTATTGAGGAGGAAACTGAGGCTCTGACTTTCATTTGACCCTCCGTGAGAGGTAGAGGTGGGATTTGAATCCACCTCTACTGATTTAATTCCATTGCTTATTCTATGACTCCAGGTGCTAAGGAAACAAGCAAACAGAGAAGTGCTGACCCTGCCCTTGTGAGCTCATCCTAGGAGGGGGGGATTTTGAGGACTCTTTTCATATACCCCACATTGTTTCTTAAAATGGCTTTTTTGGTGAAAATACTTTTGTAAATCTTTAATTTACTACCATGGAAATCAGCCTGGTTTTTGTTTTTTCTTTCCTTTTTTTAATTTTTAGAAAAATAGCTTCTACTCTTCAGATATTTAGTTTTTGACAGCCAATGAAGATGCTACATCTCACTTTTAAGTTGCAGACCTTTTGGTGCTCAGTTAGTTGAGTGTCCAACTTCAGCTCAGGCCATGATCTCATGGTTTGTGAGTTCGAGCCCTGCATCAGGCTCTCTGCTGTCAGCTCAGAGCCCGCTTTGGAACCTCTGTCCCCCCCCCCCCCCCGCCTTGTCTCTGTACCTCCCCTGCTTGTACTTTGTCTCTCTCAAAAATAAATCAACATTAAAGAATAAGGTACAGACCTGTCTCTACCAGGAATGCATATTTCTCTACTTGGAAAGATGGTGCTGCTATGAACTGGAACAAGACAGACTCTCATTAAGTGGGTCATGTCTACTTTAACCAGATGTGCAAGCTTTGTCTTTTGTTCCAGAAAAGCCCTGGTTTCATGTCTAGTAGTTATAGTTTTGGTATTGCTTTCAACTGTGCTGTTTATACTTGCATTATACTTCCTGAATGGATTCTTGACTTTGGGGAAGAAATAAAACTCCTTTGAAGCATTCATTAAAGAGATGTATCTATTGAGCACCTCTTAATGTGCCTGGCACAGGGCAAAGCTATGGGGCTACCCAGTGAACAAAACACCCAAGGACTGGTATCCTCATGGGTTCAAATCACTTTTTCAACAGTCCACTTTAAAACTCTTTCCCCCTAATTTTGTTAAGCTTCAGTGTAAAATCTGGTTGATTAAGAAAAGGATCTGTGATAGTTCTGTGACATAATCAAATTCATTGGAACTGTAATAGTATGCAACATTCTGCACAATTTAAAGCATTACTTGCAAAGAAGAAGACACACAATATATTTACTCCCTATGTTGAATCTGTGAATTAACCTTTTTTTTTGTAAATAGAGTCAAAGAATCTAGTTGCTTTGAAAATCCTGCCATTCTATTTAATGCTCTTTCATTATATTTGATCTTCAGTTTTATGGGCAGCTTTGGTTAGTGATGGTAATAGCAGAGAATTATTGTAGCCTTCAAGAGGATGAAAGGAAGAATGGAAATGATTAAAAGTAAGTTAGCTTTTTCATGCACAGGAGGTAAGAATAGTGAAGAAGCAGCACCACATTCTTAAAATGATTAAGCAATTTACTAGGGCATTTTGAAGCCTCATTAAAAATTAACAAATTGATCTTAATGCATCGCATCTCATTCTTTTGGCAGGTTGCCTAGTGCCTTAAGGCTTTGGTTAATGGGCCCAGATGATAATCTCTACCAAACGGCAGTAATTTAACATTTGAAAAATCATCTTTCCTTTTTGTTGATTGTAGTGAGGATAGATAGAAAGAGGTGGGCTCTTAGAGTGATTTTCATAAAATTTTAATTTTTTGACTGTACACAGAAGAAACCTGCCAAGTTTTGCTACTGCATCTGAGATTGTTTGGCTCACACTGAGATTATAAATGCTTTTGCTGAATGCCAGTTATATATACCTACATTTAAGTAAATTAGATCAGAATCAAAGTTCTAGATTGTTATGAACTGCTTACATTCACCATAATGGCATGGAAGTAGCAAGACAAGTATGGCGGCTTGGGCCTGTTATGGCCCAATAGCAGGCTTATATCAGTGCTCTGGCTTTGTCCCATTTGTTCCTGCACAGAGAGCCAGCATCCTTTGGGTGTTTGTTGCACTCCTATCAGCAGGTCAAGGAGCCTCTTGTGAACACCCATTCCTTGATCAGTAGTTTCATCTGCAGAGGACACCAAGCTTCTTTTTTTTTGCATGTATCCTTAATTCATATGAAAACCTGTGATATCAAGAGTCATTGAGTTAGAAGGGGCGCTAAAAGATTTAGATTCAAATACATTCCTTTTAACTTTGTTTCTGTACCCCCATTTTGGGCTATGTAGCTTGCCTAAAGCCCTTTAACTAGATCGTGGAAGAGAGTTACAACACGTCTCATCCCTTTGCTCATCACTCCCCCTCCTCTAAACATTGATCAAATTCTTCTACTTTATTCATTCACTCAACATGTGTTCACACACACACACACACACACACACACACAGTATTTGTACTCAACTCATCCATATCTCATATATTAGCAGTACCTTTTCTAGTGACTTACACTTTTGAATATTTTGAAAGCTACCATGGTACATGACTGTCTTTTTCCATTCATATTTCATGGGTTGACATAAAATTTAATTGATTGTACTTAATTGAAATAACAAGTATGATTGGAACTTGCAGTTTTGAGAACATAAATAAGTGAGTACACAACAGTAGAGAGGAGAAATGTGCACGGGTAGCAGAGGTGAGTATAGTCGCTGTGCGTGCTCAGCCTCCACGGGCATCAGCACACAGCAGTTAATTTGGCGATATGATTAAAAGGAGAGTCACCAAGAGAGTTGTCATAATTAACATTTACGGAAGGTTTGTTGTGGGCCAAGCGCTGAGTTAATCGCTTCACTTAGAGTCTCTCTTCTCGTCTTTATTGCAGCTATGAAGTTTAGGTATTATTACCCCCATTGACACAAAGGAAAAAAAAAAAGATCTCTGCTAAGTAGCTTGTCCAAAGTCACATTGCTGGCAAGTAGCAGAGCAAGAGAAAACCTAGATCTGGCTATCTCTGAAAACTTTCTTTTTAACTGTGGTTCTGTATTGTAATAATGGATATTGACTATTGAACAACTCAAGGAAATCTATGCCTGCAGAAAGAATGAATGCAGATATCACAAAAGAAATCTCCACCTGGGTGAAAAAACGTCATTTTCCGCTGCTTGGTATCAGGTTGTTCCTATTCCTGTTACAGGAATTCAGGAGAGAAGTTTTGTTGAAGGAGCCTGGAAAAACACAGGCAGTGACTTTTGGGTTCTGCATAAATGAGGGCAAATAAACCAAATGTCTCCTCCTGGTCCAAGTTATTTATTAGAAAGTTTACAATTTCAGCAGTGAGTGATGTCAGATTTAATATATCCTCAGGACTTGCAAGAGCTCTGTCAGCTTGCAAATTTCTGAGCTAGGAACATGGAGACTTTATAATAGACATTTGTTTTCTTGGGGTTCCTTGTATTGTTTCTCCTCCCTGTTCACTTTCAGTCTCAGTTTTGGTGAAAGCTTTGATCTTTAATTAGAGAGAATAATTAGGACAATTAGGGAATGTTTGTGGTTTTTATTGGTGATTTAGACAGTGATATGTATATGGCTAAACTGTTAGATTGATGAACCTGATTTCCTATACACATATACATTTTTTTTTACCTTCCTTACCTCCAGGAATTAAAGGGTATTTTAGAAATAAGTTTAAAATGGAAAATTGACCTTGCCTTTATGATGTAAGTCTTGGAGTAAGCCAACCATTTGTTTTGGGAGGCTTCTGGAGCTGGGTCTCTTGATCCTCATTCTATTTAATGACGTCAAGATAGTCCTGGGTTTAACAGATTTTTTGAATCTCCTTTACCAATGGGATGTTCCTGCGTTAAATTATTTTGGCACTCCATTCCATGGAGCACCTTTATCATCAGCATATTTATTTCACACTTTTTGTACATTTTCATGCAGTAAGGAGTGAGTTCTTTCCTTCTTGCCTCTGAGAGATAACACAGAGCTCCTAGTTTATCCAGAACAGCTTCTTGCTTCCACAGTGCTGTGCTGATAAAGGCTTAACAACAGGTTCTCAGTGGAAAAAAAAAAACAATGCCCTGACTCTGATTGATAGCATTTGGTGATTTCCATGGTGTAAATACTTCCCTCATGGCCTATGTGAAGCTACCATGCTGACATCACTGGATGTGGGGTTGGGAAGAGATGTATACAGTCAGTTCTCAGGAGCTGGTCTGAGCCAACTTCACCCCTCTGTCCTTGAATACAATAGTACAATTGTGTGGGCTCACTTCTGATGATGTCGGTCAGTGTGAAGGCAATGAAAATCTTCCTTTTGTAGTACTTCCTTGCTGAGTTTTCCAGTTATTGCTTTACCGACTCTTTTATTTACTAGTTCAAATGCACTGACTGGCTCACTGGGTTAATCATCCAACATAGGCTCAGGTCATGATATCACAGTTCAGTTCGTGAGTCTGATCCTGGCATCAGGCTCTCTGCTGTGAGCACAGAGCCTGCTTTGGATCCTCTGTCCCCCTCATTCTCTGCCCCCAACCCCCGCTGTGTGTGTGTGTCTCTCTCTTTCAAAAATAAATAAAACATTAATCACAAAACAAAACAAATGCACTTATAAGTGAAGGATTTTGTTTTAGGGGTTGTTTGTATATGAATGTATGTGTCTATATACATATATAAATTTATCATATAATACTTACATTTATTTATGTAAGTTGATATTTTTTCTCTGTTTCAGGCTTTCATTTTTAGTGATGGACTACCATGTTTTCTTAGTGTTTCCAAGGGTCTCTGGCCTTTTCTGTCCAATTTGCTCCCTTCAGCCTCCAGAGTAATGAACTCAGTAATAAAATCAATTGAAGCATGAGTCCATTAGTTTCAACTCTCTTTCCCACTCTGTCCTCACCAATTTCCCTAGTGCAAACAGTTCCTGTGGTGAGGATGTGCTGCAGTATATATGGTTTTTTGCAAGAGGGGAAAAACTGTGCTGATGTGATACCAGCCCACAATTTTATGCAAGGCCTTCCAAACATTTGAACAGGATTCCAGGTGCAAGTAAGGTGATTCAAATAATCTTTTAATGACACAACGAAATGGGATTAGCTTTCTGATGAAATGTCTTCTGTTTTTCCTGTCATATTCTGAAGCTCCCTATATTGAATTGTATAACATCAGCAAGATGAAACATAGAAGAACACTACCACCCACTGGTCTTTCCTTCTCAGGACAAAATTTCCAAACTGAAGATAGGTTTGCTCTTCTTGGATACTCTTTTAGTCCTTTTATATGTGGTACGGGGAAATAACCACACCAGTCAGAATCACGTAGACACCTCACACTTTGATAATCCCTTCTGCCTCAAACACATGGGAATGCTAGGTACAATATGGTAAGAGAGCAGAAAACAAAGACATAACTGGCTCAAAAACAAAATAAATATTTTGGGGCCTCCAAATGTTCCAGAAATCCCTGAGAGTAAGCAAGGCTGATGCTGCTGTTTTTGATGACTTTCTCAAATGTCCCCTTCTCAGTAAGGCCTCTTCTGGACACTGAGTTAAAGCAAATTCTCCTTTCTCTAACTCCACAAGCACTATTCTTTTCCCCTGCTCCATTTTCATCCTTGGCCCCTGTCTTCTAACATAGTAGATATTTCACTAATTAATCATCTTGTCAGCTCCAGGAAGGTGGAGATCCTGCCTCTCAAATATTTGTGAATGAGTAAATGAATGCTAACACATGCAATGAATTTGGCAAAGTAGTAGCAGGTAGTAAATGTTCAATCAATATTAATGTTGTTACTGCTACTGTGAACAGATGAATCTTGGCGCTGACGTGGTCTGATTTTCCTACCTCATTTCTGTCTATCTCTCTCTCTCTCCCCCACCCTTCTGCTGCCTTTGCCTTATATTTACTGCTTTTTTCCCCCTCTACTACTCTTTCTTTTCTTCCCCTTCTGTCCAGTGTTGGATCCAATGCCTTGTGCCTGTGGAGAATAGCTGAGGCCACTGCAGACCTCGGTTTCACAGTGTGAGCTGCATGTATGTATTGGGTGGCCAATAGGAGAGGGAGTGGTGGGAGAATGAGGAGACTCATGGCATGGATTGTGGAGTAAGACCCTTCTTCTCCCTCTCCCATCTCAACTTCACTGCCATGTCCACAGGGCTCAAAGTGGTGAAAATTGTTGAGGGATTTCATTAGGCAAGAACACTTTCAGCAACAGACACCCCTGTGTTGTCGGGTTGTAGCTGCCCAGCAGTTGTGGGGAACCATTGCATTTCAGAGCTGGAGGATACTTGGAACATGCTGTGGTCTGTCTCCACTGCTGCAGCCTTATGGAAATGGACCAGGCTCTGGGGCCGTACAGGCTACTCTCTTTAGCCAGCTCTGTGATTTTCTGAAAGTCACTTAAACTTTCTGAGCTTTGATTTCCTCAATTATAAAATAGGAATTATGCTTGCTTGCAAGATTGTTATGAAATTGGGAATTTAACCAGTTAATTTTTTTATTAAGCATCTATTATGTGCCAGACCTGTGTTACATGATGGAAATATAGTAGTGAGCAAAAGAAATACTCTCTTTGCCCTCATGGAACTTATAATCCCGCTGGGAAAGCAGATATTGAATAGTGACAGGTACAGAGTAGAACCTCAGAAAATGGTAGCTATCTGATTACTCATTTAAAAATGAGGGCATTGCAGCACCAAGAGGTTAAGGGACATGCTCCAAATAGCACAGTTCCTGTTGGCAGAGTCAGAACTTTATGGTAAGGCCCATAATGTAAAATAAAGTATAAGTAAAACCTTGGATTGCGAGTAACTTGTTCTGTGAATGTTCCACAAAACAAGCAAACATTTCTAAAATATTTTCTCAGTGTTTATTTTTGAGAGAGAGAGAGAGAGAGAGAGAGAGAGAGAGAGAGAGAGAGAGAGAATGGGTGCATGTGAGTGGGGTAGGGGCAGAGAGGGATAAAGAGAGGGAGACAGAGGATCTGAAGCAGGATTTGTGGTGTAGGCACAGAGTCCAAAGTAGGACTCAAACTCACAAACCACGAGACCATGACTTGAGCAAAAGTTGGATGCTTCATCGACTGAGCCACCCAGGCATCCAAAGACAAGCAAACATTTCTAATAAATTTTAACTTAATAAATGAGCGATGTCTTGCAATACAAGTTGTACGTGATGCTGAATGTCACATAATCACAACTGAGCCAATGGTTCTTGAAATTCGCTTTGATATACAAGTGTTTTGGATTACAAACATGTTCCCAGAACAAATTATGCTTGCAAACCAAGGTTTTTCTGTACTTGTTACAAGGGTTGGTTGTGGTACCCAAAACCTTCGTGATGAAACTGCACCTTTTGGTTCCTGTGGAGGTAGCATCTCCTGACCAAGGGAGCAAGGATCCTTCCAGCATTGCCAGGTGTTCCCAGGTCAGACTTGCTTTAGGTCACCTGGAATAATTTAAAAGCCAAAGATCGCTCATTTTATGTGAATTTTTTTATGCTTTCACAGGTTCTTGGAGAATCTGCTCATGGATCAGTAACATAAATCAAAAGCTTATGTTTAAATGATCATAGATCTGCATTGACCGCAAAACTGTTATTGAGGAGAATGTCCATTATGTAACTCAATGACTCTCATTAATGGGCTCATAGAAGAAATTTGAGAATTTAGAGCCAACAAAATTTGTGCTTCCTATTTTCTTGCAATGAGAACAACATAAATAATCATGTTTGTCTTTTTGTACAGGCTGCCGAAAGTCTTGGAGTCAAAATTCATGTCCAGTCACAAGGAATATATAAACCCTTGAAATTGGCAAATATTTCCTTCTTATTTCCTTGGTTCTGATATGTCTTTCATTTCTATTATTTTATTATCTCTATGTCCTTTAACTTGAGGTAATATACCAAAATAGTACATTTCAAAACTGCTTTCCTTTGTAGGGCAGAGAGTGACACTATGAGGGAAAAAATAGAGCACTGAGGTAGATAATGGAGAAAAACATGAATGAGGATGACTTCTGGGCAATTGTTTTGTCACAAACCCTTTCTACCAAGTATTGATAGACTTTCTGTTTGCTGCTGATGGAGTGAAGTTCAAGGACCTGTGATCTTTGGTTGACCTGGATCTCATCTCAAAATGAATACCTTCCAGTCCTTTCCTTTTGTCTTTGTGTACATTTGCCAGGATATTAGATAGGGCACAGAAGTTAAAAGCTTCTTGGTTCCATATTTCTCATTTATCTAGATTTGCATGGTCAGTTTAGTTTTGGCTTCCAGTGCATTGCTGTGATTAGGATTTTGTTCTCAGGGACCAAAGCTACATTTACCTCTATTTTCTTTATGTTTATGCCCTAAATTCATGTCAATTTTCTGCAGCACAGCATACTTTCTGCAGAATTGGCTCTTCTCTACTGTTCTTGTTGCTATTAAGAAGGAAACAAAATATTTGGACTCAGCTCTCAAATAGGAATATGTTTTTATCAAGTAGAACAATAAAAACAGCATAAAACTACTCAGATTCCCCTACCTCTGCAACCTGGTGACAAAGTGGGGGCACGGTAAGAGTCACAGAGAAGCCAACTTCTGGCCCAGCCCAATTAGTGATATTGCTGTGACCCAGCATTCTCCCTAGTTGCAGGGAGTGCTGAGTTCCCCACCATATGCTCACCAAACCCCAAGGATGATCTTCCCCTCTTTTTGCCACAGAGATCCTTTCTGCTGCTTCCTTTTCTGTATTTCTCCAGGGATCCTCTCCTGACTATAATGCTTTTGAGTCCTTTTGAGGACAGTTTTCCTGGTGTTCCATCCACCTGGTCATAGCACTAGAGCTGTGGTTGTAGCCACTGCTCTGCTCCTGTCCCATGGCCTGCAGGCACCCCTGACCAGTTTTCCACAGAAGAAGTACCTTTGTCCTCAATTGAATACAGACCCTCTAGCATAACTATCCCTTTACTTGACCTGCTCACTGATTCACGGGGCAAGGGTAGTGGCTGTTACACACTCAAATCTGTTCTCCTGCTCTTCCATATAATACGGCTGCCTAGTCAGAGGCTATTTTTTCCCGGTCTACTCTGCAGCTAGGTAAGGCCATGGAACTAAGCTCTCACTAATGGAATGTAAGAATTCAAATATTTAGTTATGTAAATGAAAGCGTTTGCCTTGTACATTAGTTTTCCTCCTTTCCCCTGGGAAATGTCAGTGATGAGGACAGAACTCTAGTGCAATAATTCTCAAAGTGTGTTCCACAGACACCTGGAGGTTCCTGAGGCCCTTTCAGGGAGTCTGGGAAGTCAAAACTATTTTCATAATATTAGGATGTTATTTGCCTCTTTCATGTTTTGCATTTGCATTGATGGTGCCAATGCGATGCTGTGTGAAGGTATTGGTCCCTAGCATGAATCAAGTCACTAATACCCAACTGTCCCAAGAGTCATCACATTCTTCACAGACTTGTACTCGCAACAAAACAAAACAAAAATTGCCAGTTTCAGTCCTTGAAGTCCTTGAAGACGCATTACAAATAATGACTTTAATCATCTCTGTTGAGTACATGTCTTTTTAATATTCTGTGTAATTAAATAGGAAGTGTGCATAAATACTTCAGATACATGCGGAAATATGTTGTCCCAAGGGAAAGCATGTGTGTGATTGTTTGAGTTTCAAGTTGAACTAAACAGCATTTTTACCTGAAAGAATGATTGACAAAGGGTGTTTATTCAGACATTTGGCATAAATTTTCTTGAAAATCAGCTTGTCACTTCATGGAAAAAAACAAACAGTATTACCAATGACAAAGTTTGAGTTTTCAAGTGAGAATTTCAATTTTGGAAAATATGTAACTGCCACCATGAATTTACCAGCATCTCAGTATTTAAAAACTTTTGTGATGAGATCGGTGGTAATACTGGTGAATATGATTTTTTAACATTGTGCAATAAAATCTGTCAATATTTGAAAGTTCTGCATAGCTCAGTGAACCAATAATTTCTTAAGGACCAATGCATAATGTTTCAAAAGAATGCATGGGTAAAAGATTGGGTATGTTAAACAAGAAACTTGCTTGTTTGCTTGATAACTTTTGGCAATTGTATTCAGTTATATGGTCACCACAACACCAGTGGATTTTAACGTAACAAAGTATGAAAAGATTATGGATATGTTTCAGATTTTGTATTGCAACTCTGAAGAAACTACTACTTGAGCTTTGGTGTAGTATCAAAGAACAATAGTCATAATTATTTGAAAAGGCTGTTAAAATCCTCCTCCCTTTCTCAGCTATATAGTTGTGTGAGGCTTGATTCTCTTCACGTAATTTATTGTTTTTAATTTTTAAAAATGTTTTATTTATTTTTGAGAGAAAGTGAGGGAGGGTAGAGAGAGGGGGACAGAGGATCTGAAGTGGATTCTGCACTGACAACAGAGAACCCAATTTGGGCTCGAACTCATGAACCTTGAACCATGAGATCATGACCTGAGCTGAAGTTGGACATTCAACTGACTGAGTCACCCAGGTGCCTACCTCTCTTCACATACTTTAAGTAAAACAACTTGCTGCACTAGATTGAATGCAGAAGCAGTAGCAGCTTCTGCTTCTGCTTCTTCCCCGCTCCTTTTCCTCTTCTCTTTCTCCTCCTCCCCCTTCTCCCTCTCCATCTCCTCTATCTCCTCCCCTACCTCTCCTCCTCTTCCCCTCCCAATCCTCCTTCCCTTCCTTCCTTCCTTCCTTCCTTCCTTCCTTCCTTCCTTCCTTCCTTCCTCCTACCCCTTCTCCTCTCCCTTCTCCTTCTCCTCATCATCATTGTCCATTGTCGTCATCGTCCTGTTCTTCTCCTCTCCCTCCTCCTCCTCTCCCTCCTCCTCCTCTCCCTCCTGCTCCTCTCCCTCCTCCTCCTCTTCCTCATCCTCCTCTTCTTGCTCTTCCACTTCCTCTTTCTTTGTCTTCTTTGTCTTCTTCATCTTCTCCTTCTCCTTCTCCTCCTCTTTCTTTTTTTTTCTGTTATTATCAAGCCAGTCATTAAAAAGAGTTTCAAAAATTTCAAATGATGCTGCTGTTTTTACTACTTTTTTGGAAGATAGTTATTTTTTAATAAAATAAATTAGTTATGTTAGCATATAATAGTTTTTAGAAAGGAATTAATGAATAAATATTTTAATAACATTTCAGTTGTAATTTTGAGTATAGTAATTATTAATATATATTACCCTTATAGACAAATCTCTCTGGGGTCCTCAATGATTTTTCAGTGTAAAAGGATTCTGAAACAAAAACATTTGAAAATCCATGAGCTACATGATGGACTCAACCTGGATCACTGGGTGAGCTCTTGAAACACATCTGTCTCCTTCCAGAGTGGTATAGGAAAGAATACATATTTTGTTTGAGCTGCTTGGTATTGGGGACTCTTTGCTACGGCATCTTGGCTCATATCCTAAAAGATCTATTGGCCCAGATAGTGATCTAATGGACACAATAGGATTTATATTTCCCTTTCATCAGCCAACCAGTATCTCCAAGTTGAGTTTCTGTACCTTGAGTCTTTCCCAGAAGTACTTTTCCTTTAACCTTTTAGGCAGAATCAGTCTTGGGGCATTTGTTGGTCTGAACATATCAAGCCAATTGTCCTTCTCTTGAAGGGACCTCAGAATTCAGGAATGGTAGAATTTTTAACAAGTAAACTGCCTGTGACCATATTCTGGGAACTCGTACATAAGGTTTTAATCTGGATTCTGTCTTTGTTCTGTTAATGTCAGTGTGTTTGGTCTAGTTGTTATGGTAGTAATATTTTTCTGAGACAACAATGAAGGCATGTGGTTTAACAAGTACAGGGTATCATTCGGGAAAATGGAAGAATACTTGAATTTGAAACTTTCTGGGAAAATTCATGATTTTTGGTCATCATGTTTATAATAGTCCCTAGAATATGGGAGTCACATTTCACTAATTTTTATTTACTAGACCTTGCACAGTGGATAAAATTGATTTACTAAGATGCTCTTTAATGATAACATTGCTTTCCTATTGTGTATACTCACATGTAAATAGACTGCTACAAATGCTGAAATCTCAAGAGAGGAGATATCTTTTCCTAGTTTCCTTTTTCTATGAATCATGTTAGATTTTTAAAAAACTTTATCATTTCTTTATTCAAAATATCATGAATGATTACCCATTTTTTCCAGGATCAAGTCTACTTTCCATTCTGGGTATTTAAGACTTATTATAATTAGGCCCGATCCTATCCTAAGAGCTACTGGAACTCTTAGCAGGTCAAACCCACATAGGAAGAAAATAAGGGGAACTTGTAGATTCCTTGGCCTGGTATTATCAACACACTCTTGAAAACCCCCTTTACTCTCTTGTCCCCAGTCATACTCATATGCAACATAACAAGCCTGGTTAAACTCAACTCTGCTTACCCTGAACCTGATCACAGCTGAGCATTGTTGGAGAAAATCAAGCTAATATGATGACTTTCTCCCTTTAAAATTGTAACCACCGATCTTGAATGGGCACCCAGCACAGACTGTCAGTCCTGCCAACTTCTCACAGCTTAACTTTCTCACTGACTGAGGTGGCATTGTTTCTCTTCTAACTACCTCAGCTGATGACCTTGCTTCACATTTTATTTTAAAAATAATCGGTATACAGAGAAGATTAGCATGGCCCCTGCGCAAGGATGATATGCAAATTTGTGAAGCATTCCATAAAAAAAATAATAATAATAATCGGTAAAACTGATATGTATCTGCTCATACATATTTTACCTTCCCTCCTTGTAGGATGGGAGAATTGTCCTCAGTCCTTCTCTAAGGACCACACTTCCCACTCCTGGTCCTATTATTTGTACTTGTATACCATCCCTGTGAAACAGGAGAGAATATGTCTGTGCTCTCCAGGAGACAGTATTTATCACACACACTCACATTCACTGTGCCACAGTTATATTGGCTTTCTTTCTGTCATTTGATATTTCTGTTTCATGTGCCTTATACATGTCCTTTTCTCTGTTGGGGACAATGTTCCTTTGGGTTTCGGCCCAGATAGTACCTGTTACCTGCTGAGAGAAGTCGTCCTTGACTGTAGTAACTGAAGTAGGCTTCTGTTTGCTAGGACTGTGGTAATGAAAAGCCACAGACTGCGTAGCTTAAACAACAGAAATTTATTTTCTCAAACTCATGGAGGCTAGAAGTCTGAGATCAAGGTGCTGGCAAGGTTGGTTTCTTCTGAGGCCTCCCTCTTTGGCTTATAGATGGGTGTCTTCTCCCTTGTGTTCACATGGTCTTCTCCCTGTGTGTCTGTGTCCAGATTTCCTCTTCTTATAAGGACACCAGTCATAGTGGATTAGGGCCTGCCCTAGTGACCTCATTTTTAACCACCTCTTTAAATAGACTATCTCTAAATACAATCACATTCTGTCATACTAGGGGCTGGGACTTCTATATATAAATTCTTCAGGGACACAATTCAATTCATAAGAGTTTTCCTTGGTAACTCTCTATCCCATTGTGCCATTTTTTTTTTCCAACAGCATTTATCACGATCCAAATTTGTATTCCTCCATTTGCTTATGTGTCTATCTTCCCACTAGAATATAAACTCTCAGAATGAAGGGCCTTCATACAGTGGTGTCAAATAGCACAAAATAGAAGCTCAGTGAATGTTCATGAAGTAACTGAACAGGCAGAGAGGGGAGAGGAAGAACTATAGATGCTTTGTTTCAACCTGATGAGGTTTTTGTACTAACTTCTGCACTATTGTTTTTATTTCTCCAATTTTAATGTTTCTATTTTCTCTTTATATCATTTAATGCTTATATCAAGTCATCCCTCTTTCTGGAAATCTTTCCAAATTCTATAGAATAAACCTATTTTTCCAACATCTAAATCTTTTTTGCTTTTTAAAAAAAATTAATGTTTATTTATTTTTGAGAGAGAGAGAGAGAGTGAGTGGGGGAGGGTCAGAGAGAGAGGGGGACACGGAATCCTAAGTAGGCTCCAGGCTCTGAGCTGTCAGCACGGAGCCCAACTTGGGGCTTGAACCCACAAACTGTGAGATCATGACCTGAGCTGAAGTCGGACACTCAACTGACTGAACCACCCAGGTGCCCCGGGTGCCTAAATCTCTGATAGCAGTTATTGCCTTAATTAGTCACTTTGGCACATTATATAACTGAGTATTGCTTTTAATTCTTTAACTAAACAGCATTTTACTTGGCTGTTTCCTCTCTTAGTATGTGTGCTCCATCTCTCTAGTGAGGTAGTGATATGTGTGCTCAAGGAGGTCAATCATCTTTTATTTATCTGCTTCTGGGTATACTTTAGAGTCCTACGTTAATAATGAAGCTGAATTAAACAGGCTTGGATGCAATTTCCATTCTTTATTAAGAAAAAAAAAACGGCTACTTTTGGGCAAGAGAACATGAGTGGAGTCAGAAATTCTGTATGGTGTGCTTTCTGAGGCTTTAAGAAAAATCCTCTGCTTGGCCTACACATTTCTATCTCATTCTCCCTTCTACATTTGCTCACAGATGTCTAATGGCAGCTATCTGAGCAAGTGTTAGGCTGCAAAATAAAGCAAGGTATTTTTAAAACTGCTTTATTGGGATATGATTGACATATATAAAGCTGTAGATGTTTAATGTATCCAACTTGTTATGTTTGGAGATAACTACTACTCACCTTCTGAAGCCATCCTCATTATCAAGAGCAAGGTGTTCCTAAGGCAAACATGCCCTAAGGCAAGGTAGTGACTTACATTTCTTGACTGATTTTATTCTAGAAAAAAAACACTTAATGGAGGGTGGGAAAGAAATGGATGCCTGAGGTGGGGAAAAGGTGCTGAAAAAAAATTTGAAGACCTGATTTACATCTAGGCCAGAATCAGCCCTGGCCTGGAATAGCAGACTGAAGAGTAGAAGATATTTCTATGAGTTAGAATCAAGTATGGTTAAGTCTCTGCTCTAAGGAAACTGGGCTCAAATCTTAACTCTGTTAATACGAGTTATATGACCTTAGAAAAATGACTTAACTTCTCTGTGTCTGAGAATACCCATATAGTAAATGGGGTACTTCTAGGTTTATTGTGAAGATCAAAGTATTGTTTAATAAATATTAATTGCCATTGTAGGCAATTCTTAGTTTAAACCATCCTCACTGAAGGTTAGAACAAACCTGTTTGGTTTTTTTTTGTTTGTTTGTTTTTTGTTTTTTAAGGAGTAGCATGAGAAATGAGGGATAGGGCTGATTTATACTTAGGTATCGACATTCCTTCCCTGTAGGCTTTGTTGTTAAGGGAAGTGGTCCTTCAACTTTTGGAACAGAGAAGTTATATTTTATTTCCCAGAAAGTTAGAAGTTACCAGTATGTAACTGTAAAGGGAGGTGTGGATAATGAAAAATCTCTGAACAAGCTGGAGTGGGCGTGGGGGTGATAGTTCTGATGTTGTCTCTTAGAGTGATATTGCCCCAAAGACATACTGGAAAGAACTAGTTTCTTTACCACTGGGAATTCATTCAAACTATAGCAAGGAGGCTAAGCCTAAAAGAAAGCAGATCTAAGATTATTCCCATTTCTGAACAAACTAAAGCCCAGTGAACTGACTTGAATGAAAATCCCACAGATGAACTCCAAGCTAAGTGCTCTTTTGATGACCTTATGCTGCTGTTCCTACACATTTCAGATATTAATTGAATGGCAAAAGTGTTAAAAGTCAAAGAATATTCTAGAAATCCATGTGGAACCTCTCAGAGGTAGATTTGACCTCTAATGTAGGGTGGGGGGCAAACTTGTAAATAGTTTAGAAATGCAATATTTATATTACATCAGTATTTTCATAGGCCCCACCTACTCTGAGACCAATTTTATGCTCTGGAGATACACATTACTTCCTGCAAGCTACTCAAACCACCTTAAAGTGATGGGCATAATGACTCATGGTCATGTAACATTCCTTTTAGACACATATCAGCATATTTGTTATTACATTACTGCCTGAACACCCACAGAACTTCAGGAGGTAAGATAAGATTAATATTTAAGAATTTAGTCCCACCCATTTCTATTTTACTCAAATATAACTTTTGAAATGATCACTGTTGGGAATTCAATTTTGCTTCACCTAGGAATAAGGTAAAGATGTGTGAACAGGCATGTCTTAGTCTTTGGAGTCAAGCCCTATTTTGGAACTGTTTTCTTTGGAAACCACACCTAAGTCATAGCAAGGAAATCATTTGACATGAAGCACATGACCCAGCTTGCAGGTGTTGAACTGGAAGGAGCTGGCATTACACAGTACAACATATAATGGGAACCAGGAGGTACCCTATAAAATGCCCATTAGCTATTTAAGGTGGAAAAGTGGCTTGCTTGTAGCTGAAGTTGGTAATTTAGATCAATAAAATTGTCAGATTCACATATCTTGGCCATAAATCTCATGCCATAAATCATGGACATTGACCAGCCTCTTCTGCCTGATTTCCTTAACTAGACTGTAAATAGTATCAAGTACTTATATCTACCATGTATATTGGATTAAGTGGTACCTATTATATGTCAACCACAGCAGCTAAAAGTGCTAGTACACAGTGAGAGACCATTACATACTCATTCATCAGTTTCATAGAGTTTATAAAGTGCTGAAAACATTTTAGTAGCATCCAAAATATTAATTTTTGTAATTTGTAGAATAACAGAAACACCAATTTATTTACTCATTTATTTAACAGATATTAGAGGTAGCAAGCACTACCTCTAATCCTTTCTTAACTGAGTGATCTTTGGTAGTTACTCAGTCTTTCTGCCTCAGTTTTATCATGTGAAAAATTGAGAAAATAATAATACTTCCTTAGTTATTGTGATTAATAAGTGAGTGAAGACATAAGGCATGCTTAGTACATTGCCTCAAACATTATAAATACTAATATTTATTATTTTAGTGTAGGAGACACAGTGATTATATTGCTGCATACCAAATTACCCTAAAATTTAGTGACTTAAAACAACACATGTTTATTATCTCATAGTTTCTGTGGGTCAGGAATCTGAGCAAGTCTTAGATGGGTATTCTATTTCATAGGTTTCTATCAAGGTATTCCCTTGGCTGTAGTCATCTGAAGGCTCAACTGCGGAAAGATTTGCTTCCAAGCTCACACAAAGAATTCTTGGCAGGATTTTGTTCCTCAACAGTTGTTGACCAGTGGCTGTCCTCAGTTCCTTGCCATTTGGGTCTTACCAACATGGCAACTTGCTTCATCAATGTGTGTAACTTGAGAAGCCAATATATTAGAATTGGCAAAGAAGACACAAGCCATAGTCTTTTACAACCTAATTATTCCATCTCTTTTGCCATATTCATTGATTAGAAATGAGTTACTATGCCTAGCTCACACTCAAGGGGAGGCTATTAGACAAAAGTGTGACTACTGGGGGTTAGTCATCATTGGAGGCCATATTAGAAGCTGCTTACCATTATGGCGAATAATACAAACTTGAGGATTACAGGTTTATTGGGGAAGACAAGCACTAAAAATAATTCTAGAATAAAATAACAATTAAAAATTGTTGAATAAAATAGCAATTAAATAAATTGAAAACTATGAATTAGAAATACAATGTTTGATGACAAGTTATAATATTGGTACCTGATTTGAGTGGGCATACTTCAAATGAAGGCATCTCTGAGGAAATAATTTTTAGTTTTATATTTCAAGGATAAGTGAAGTAGGCCAGAGATGGACCAGGGAGGTAGATAAGCCCTATCTAAGAAGAGTGAACAGATGAAGTGTAGGCCCTGAGGCAGGTAAGTACCTACAGGTGTCCTCTCTATGTGGCTTGGGGTTCTCATAGCATGGTGGCTCGCTTCTGAGATAGTGTTCTGAGAGAGAGCTCAAGATTAAAAAGCAGAAGCAGAAGCTGCACAGTCAACGTGTCAGGCATCCCTTCCACTGTATTATATTAATCAAAGCAGTTAAAGGCCAAGATCAGAGTCAAAAGAAGGGGTACTAAACTCTACCTTCCTATTGGAGGTAGACTGGAGGAGCAGCATACTTGCATAAGATCTGACAGAATTGTTTGGGGGCTATCCTTGGAAAATAACAACCACGATTAATGATGATAGCAAGAGTGGTTTAGATTGGAGTTCATAATTGGGTAAGTAAGAAAGTAAAGTATGTAGATACCTCTTGAAGAAACTTGGATATGACAGGGAGATGAGACTTGCATGGGTAACTACAAGAAGATGGGGTGAAGAGAGGACTTTAAAGTGATCTTTGCATGTTTCAGGGACGGATCCTATAGAGAAAACCTGGAAGATCATGATAGAGATGGGCTGGTGGATGAAACAGATTTCTGAAAGATGAGAGGGGAAGGAATCAGAACACAATTTGGGACACTGGGCTTTGGCCGGAGAACTTTGTCCATTGTAACAAAAAGAAAAGAGGAGAAAATCTCATTGGATACAACTAGCTGTCAAAGGCTGACTTTTCCATTAGTGTTGGAGATCCCATGTACTGGAGACTCAGCAACACATATAGAACTCAGAAAAGAAGTGTGTGGGCACAGTGGGAGAACTGTGGATACTGCAACAGGGTAAAGAAGCAAGGTTGAGGGGAATAATCACAGATGCAACTGAACCCTATTCAAGGAAGGATGTTTGGTTTAATTCGTGTGTTGCTACCTCCACATGTTGTATTGCACCATGTATTCTCATTTTACTGAATAGGAAACAGCACAAGGAATGTTTAATTCAGTTGTATGATCTCTGTTCTATTTGGCTTCCTTTTTAAGTTAAACCAAGCTGGACAAGACAGGAAAAATCCCTTTAAGAAGCAGAGGGACCCCTGTGCTTGTTTCTTCATTATTTGTGCTTTTTTCACTGTGGAATATCTTACTGGCTTCCAGATCAACACTGTCCTCAGCTTTGATTGAAGGCTTATACAAGAAATGCATCTATAAAAAAATGTACACCATTTACTGACCATTATCATGTCCATTATTTCATCCCTAAAGCCTGAAAGATTTACTTGTTCTGAATTTTGCTGTTGGAAGTTTTTCACTTTTAAAGAAATAGCTTATTTAATTTGTTGGATAATTAAAACGCTAAAGCAAACACTGTTTTTTTGCACTGGATATCAGGATCTCAGAACTAAATTCAGTACTACACTACAGTATGTATAGATGGTCATGGGATAGAGTTTAAAAGCATAAATTCTGAAGTTATATTTCTCTAAGCCCTAGTTTTCTCATCCCTAAAATTAGGTAGTGGGGTGTGTAGGAGGCTCAGACATTTGGGTATCCAACTCTTGATTTCAACTCAGGTCATGATCGCAGTGTTGTGAGACTGAGCCTCTCTCTCCCTCTCTCTGCCCCTCTCCCTCACTCATGCACACGCTCTCTCAAAAATAAAATAATAAAATAAAATAAAATGAGGTAGATTTTGATCCTAACTTGTAGGATTTTTTGAGGTTTAAGTGAATCAATACCTGTGAAATACTGAGACTGCTGCTTGGCAAATTATTGTTAGCTCTTTTGGTGTTTGTATTCTTCAGTTTATGGTGGCTGATTTGCAAATATAGAACTTACCAGTTTGCTGGGCTCACATTTCTAGAGTAAGCCAACATTTGTCTGACACTGCCATATTTTCTTTACATTTCTTTCTTCTTTAAAAATTTTTTTAACGTTTATTTATTTTTGAGACAGAGCAACAGAGCATGAACAGAGAAGGGTCAGAGAGAGAGGGAGACACAGAATCTGAAACAGGCTCCAGGCTCTGAGCTGTCAGCACAGAGACCGATGCGGGGCTCGAACTCACGGATGGTGAGATCATGACCTGAGCCGAAGTCGGATACTTAACCAACTGAGCCACCCAGGCGTCCCTACATTTCTTTCTTCTGATACATTTTCCATTTTTTTCTTTAGGTCTCCATATCCACTTCTGTAGAAGCTAGAGTAGATGGTTTCCAAGGAATCATCTAGTTTTTCAATCATATGCAGTTTATGATTCTTCTCAATGGAGGTAGTGATAAAGGAGAATAATCTATATTCAAGGCAGCATACAATCAATACGAATGGTTCCAACTTAACATAGATGGACTCTTTATTTATTTTTGAAGTGGAAAGTGGATATTAACTTAATACTTGTGATATTCTTTTTCCTATCAATGTTCTCCCTACTTGGTATGAATGGATGGGCTGAGCAAACAAAGGGTTTACTGGCTCATATCATGTCATAAAAGGCAGGGTAAGAAAGCTTCTAAATTCTTGGCATGTAGGGATATAGAGTCTACAAATATAAACAAAGATTATTATTTACCACTTGCATGAGAAAAAAATTCAATGGGATATATATCATTTGAGGAACCCAGTAATATCATTGTTACTTAAAATATTGCATTGTGGGATAATCATTTGCATGTTCAAACAATGCTGATGACCATTTTTTCTAGAATGTCTTGGAGAGAATTGATACATTAAGTAGAGGTTTGGAAGAGAGAAACTCAGATGTCCTTCCAACTTTTAGTATTCATGCTTGTGTGATCTTCAGAACGCTGCATTTGGAATTTCTCTACTTACAGTGTGATGGCCTCATTTGAGATTAGGTGGATCAATTTGACTTTACCATGGGGATAGGTGTCAGGGCTAGCCTGAAATATGGGCAATCAGACATTTCCCTCTGTATTCTAAATTAATCCTTCTGAGGCCAACTCTAGCTGTTGCTTTAAAATTTGGCTCTAACTATGTATTCTTTCAAATCATAGTATGATTTTTTTTCATCTATATGTAACTAGGTTAGGTGTACTTTTGCATGAAATCAGAGGGTTTTTTTCATCTTGTATCTAGTTTGGCACAGAAGAGAGATATACCAAAGGGATTTTTAAAAAAATCTCGAGTATCAGGAATTGACTGGCTGCCAAGGCTTTGAATCAGACTGGGGTCTCCTTACCAGATTTGAGGCTTTGTTTGTACTTTTATGATTATGTGGGTGTATGTTCAAAGTCAAAGGCATGAGTGAGTGGGGGAAGGAAGTTATCTAGAGCCTAAGGCATGGGTGTTAGGACCAGCTCTTTATATCCTGAATCTGCCAGAATGAAACTCACTCTTTGGGAAGGGCCACGATATTGCAAAGTTGCCAACACTCCACTAATCAATGTGTTGTGTTACAAGACATTCTGATCCTGTATTTGAAATAGCCAGACACATCCTGATCTCATTGCACAGAAAGAAGATACCAGGCATAGGTGTGCCCAATATCCTGGTAGATACAACATGAATATTAGAATAGTAATTGTTGCCAAGGATTGCTTTGGTGTTCAGCATTGATAACCAAAATGTGTCAGGGGCTTTCTCTTTTAGTCTTTGACAGTGTCAAACTTTTTTTTTAAGTTTATTTATTTATTGTGTGAGAGAGAGAGAGAGAGAGGGAGAGACAGAGGGAGAGAGTGAGTGAGCGAGCAAGAGTCAGGGAGGGGCAGAGAGAGCAAGAGAATACCAAGCAGGCTCCATGCTGTCAGCAAAGAAGCTAACATATGGTTCAATCTCATGAACCAGTCAGAACATCATGACCTGAGTTGAAACCAAGAGTCAGATACCTAACCAACTGAGCTACCTAGGCGCCCCAATGATGTCAAACTTACTAGGAAAGATGGGCAAAAATGTATGAATATGGGGCTGCTTCTAATATTCTTTTACTAGGCCATCAGTGTGTTTTCCCCCATAATTATAAATAATCTTGTATTGTCCCCTAATTGGTTAAACTGTAGACTGGAAGCATTTCAATGGCAGGGACTAGGCTTCCTTAATTCCTTTGGTATCTTAGTACTCTCTTCAACACTAGGTCCAAAGTAAAGTAACTAACCTCTTGAAAGTCATTCTTTGATTGACTAAGAAATAGGATTTTGTTCCACTTGTCAAAAAATGGTTAAGGGCAACAATTTAGGTGACATGAATAAACTATCTAACCCATCATGAAGTGAACAGTCTCCATCAGGAGAACTACAAAACAGGATGGAAGGCAAGAAGATTTTGTAGAATAAAGAATAAGGGACAAAGAAGAGAAAAATAGAAAACACCTGATTGTTTGAGCTCATACAAGTCAACCTTGTTTGGGTTGAGAAGGAACAAAATAGTAAGTATCTCTAGAGCCCATAGTTGGCTTGGCATTTGGGGATTGGTTGACTAGGTATTCCGCATTTCTTTTTCTGGCCAAGCAGAACATTTACAGGGACACAAAAGTTATCTAAGTTTTGGCTGGCTGATATGGCCTTCCAGGCAGGAGTGTCTCATTTTGGGCCCCAAAAGTGATGTTAACATAATTGATGTATTAAAAATTGGACTTCGACATTCTATTTCTACAGATTATTCTAGGTGCCGTAACAAGTGAAAGGTGTGGAATTGGACTGCACACTTTTCTCCCAGTGCAGGGTTACTGTGTCAAAGTGAGGAAGAGGAGGAGAGGATGCAAGAGGCAGAGAAGAGGCCCACGATTGGAGAGGGAACTTGCTTCCCAGGGTCTGGCACGTTGCCTACCTGAAGTAGGGTGGCCTCTTGGTAGAGGTTTGATGAGTGAATGAATGTATGAAGCCTAAATTAATCTGGGCAGACAAGCTGGGCAAGCTCCAAATCTTTCCTCTCTTTTTCTGGGAAAGCTGAATTAAAGCCAGCTGTTCTTTAGATTGCCAAGACGCTTTTGAGCATGTTCCTTTCTATTTCTTCCATTTCGATTTATTTTCCCCTTGGGTGCTGAAGGAATAAATGCTTCACCAATTATTTATTCTTTATAAGGATTGGCCCTTTGTACTTGACATTTTCTTAATTGTTCACATTCTGCATATTTCCTTGTTTTTCCTAATGCTGTTCCATTCCCAGTAAATCTTACGGTGAAACTCTAATGATGAAAAGGCAAAGGGATTTCCTATTTGAGCCTTCTCATTTGTCCTTTCCACATGTCTCTGCTACACATTTTCCCTAATACCAATTTCTTATCTAAGCTGACCACACCACTGACTATTTAAATGTGACTTTGAAGTTTCAAATGATTTGAGGTCTTTTTTTTTTATTTATTTATTTATTTTTTTAAATTTTTTTTTTTTCAACATTTTTTATTTATTTTTTTGGGACAGAGAGAGACAGAGCATGAACGGGGGAGGGGCAGAGAGAGAGGGAGACACAGAATCGGAAACAGGCTCCAGGCTCCGAGCCATCAGCCCAGAGCCTGACGCGGGGCTCGAACTCACGGACCGCGAGATCGTGACCTGGCTGAAGTCGGACGCTTAACCGACTGCGCCACCCAGGCGCCCCGCAAATGATTTGAGGTCTTGAATCTCCTGCAGAATAAAACTTGTCAAAAACATAGATGTGTAATTCCTCTCTTTCTCAGAAATTCTATGAGGGTTTTAGAATGTGTGCCTATAAGTCAGATTCACTGATCAAATATGCCACCTAACTAGCTGGGTGAGAACACATCTGTGAGTGAATTTATACAACACAGGCAGCAAGAAGGTGAGCAGCCTTCTGGCACCGCCAGGTCCTATAGGACGTGATTATAGGAATGAATCCGGAAGAACTCTGTGAAAGGCAGCAGCCCCTGGCAATACAACCTTCAGTCTGCATAACTTAAAAATGAAATCCTTTAGCATTAGAATCAATTTTTAAAAAGAAAAAAAAAACCCTACTAGTTTATACTCCACACTGCTATTTTACTATAATAGCACCGATTCTTGGTGTGCCTGGGTGGCTCAATCAGTTAACACTCCATTTCTTAATGTTGGCTCAGGTCTTGATCTTATGGTTCATGAGTTGAGTCCCACATTGGGTTCTGCACTGACAGTGTGGAGCCTGCTTGAAATTCTCTATATCTCTCCCTCTGTCTCTTCCCCTCCACCGTTTACTCTGTCTGTGTCTCTCTCAAATTAACTAAAAAAATAATAATATCCTCCAATTCTTGTTCATATACTACTATTTTAAAAATATTAATGATTGGAAAATATATTCAATTTTATATTCTGCCCTTTTTTTAATGTTTATTTTTGATAGAGAGAGAGTATGAGCAGGGGAGGGGCAGAAAGAGAGGGAGACACAGAACTTGAAGGAGGCTCCAGGCTCTGAGCTGTTAGTGCAGAACCCGAGGTGGGGCTCAAACTCATGAACTGTGAGATCATGACCTGAGCCAAAGTCAGACAGTTAGATGACTGAGCCACCCAAGTGCCCCTCTACTCTTTTCTTGACCCTTATACCATTAAATTTTCTTTGTTTTGTCATAGTTTAACTTGCTTCTTCCCTCATTAATCATATCTTCACCTTGATTTTTTTAAGTTTATTTATTTATTTTGAGAGAGAGAGTAAGTCCAAGTTGGAGAGGAACAGAGAGAGAGGGAGAGAGAGAAAATCCCAAGCAGGTTCTACACTGTCAGCACAAGTCTGATGTGGGGCTCAAACTCATGAACAGTGAGATCATGACCTGAGCTGAAGTCAGATGCTTAACCAACTGAGCCACCCAGGTGCCCCCTTTACCTTCTTAAATATACTAGCTAGTATCATAATTACTACTACCTAACTTCTGAATTACTTTGCAATACACTAGACAAAAACAACCACAGCCCAGCCATAGTCAAACTTACTCTATCCATCCTGCTCTTCCTTCTTCTCCTTACTTTTCTCCTCATCCTCCCTTTTTCTGTCTCTCTCCTTTCTGGAGCACACCATTGGAGTTAATGAGCCATACTCCTAAATTCGTAAGAAAATATCGTAATTCATCTACGCATGGCCCTTATTTTATGACCTTTCCTTACCTCATCCCCACACTTGGGTCCCATCGACAAAACATTCTCATGTTCAGGTGGTAATTTTGGGAATTCTTTGACTAATATGATACTTTTATGTTCCTCAACCAGGTCTTTCCTCCTTTTTTTGGAAAGAGAAAGTTTTCTTATATTTTCTGCATCCATTTGATTGTGCTGATTTCAGTGATAAATACAGTAAAAGAGTGGTTTTGAAATTTTTGTGTGCTTATTATCACCTGAATTGCTTATTAAAACAGATTTTAACAGGTCTTGAGTGGGGCCCAACAATCAGCATTTCTGAGTGATGTCGGTAGTGATCACCTACTCTTTGAGAACTGACTGCTTCATTAAAGAATTTCTAACTTTTTGTCAAAGCACAATTGGCAATTTTGAGAAAACACAATTCTCTTGAAAGAGAATTGTAGATAAGAGAAATGATTCGCCTAAGGCAAAAAGAGGGAAAAGATTTACTCATTACATATATTGTTCTAAGTCTGGAAGTCACCTCTGCTATCAAAAACCATGCAGCCATGTTCTATCAATCCAGGGAGTAGGTATGTGCTTTCATTGTTTATTAGCAATGAGGTCAGTCTGCTCCTTTCATTTGAGTTGTAAGTAAAACCCCATCATAATGCTATCAGAGATTCCAAAAAAAAATTATGTGTGTAACAGGAAGAATTTTACTATTTCTGTGCAAATGAAAGAGCTGTGGAGAGCCAAATGGTAGGATAAGAGTGTACAACCAATGGCCTCATATCTAGATGTGCGTTAATTGTAGGCCAATTAACTATGGGCTCCACTGTAGCATTTAGTTATTTCTAATCCTTGGTCTCTTCAGATTGGGGTAATCAAAAAATAAAGCTTTTTAGATGGGGAATGCAAAAATCAGCTGGTTTGGGCTAGCTGTAAAAAACAGAGGGAGGGGCAATATCAGGGCTTCAGTATAACAGCGAAGAGATGGAGTTTGGGGAAAGTTAAAGAGATCTTCACTTACCTGTCTTCTTCCTTTTCTAGTTCTTTCTTGCAATGGACGTTTATTGCAGAGATGAAAAAGTGCACATAAGATTAGCCCAGGGCCAGGTGCATAGATGTTTAATAAGTATTTGCTGCATAAGTGAAAAAATGAACAAAAAGAGGTAGATGTGAAGCTCTGTGGGAATGGAGAGTAGGGTGATGATATGGCTACCCAGTCTTTGTCATTGGCCAAGGGGACCTTAGGCAGTGACATCCTGCCTCAGACATCACTGCAGAGATGTTATCCCACAACCCAGACATGTGTAGTGATTAGATCTAAGTGTATACTGCGTATCTTTCTGAGAGCATGATGTGGTAAGCTGTTAACAATCATTTACATCTCGGGAATTCTTGTTTCCCACCAAATGTGATAGGATCAGAGCATCTTATGGAGAAAGGGAGGTTTGGGTGATTTGGAGGGAGAGAGGGTGGATTTGGGACCTGAGGAACTTCCTGGGAAGGCTGCTATCTGCAGGCCTCCAGTGTCCAGGCTCCTAGAGGAAAGATGGGGTGCTCTGAGAGGGTGCCCTGGATGGGGCGGGGGCAGTAGAATGTGTCCACCTCTCAGGGATCAGCCCCACTCTTAGGATTCTTCATGCAGGAGTCCTCAAATCACCTAGAGGGCTTTTGTTAAAACACAGAACACATGCTTCCATCCCCATGGGATTCTGATTCAGTACATGTGGGTGGAATCCTGAATTTGCTTTTCTCCTATGTTCCCAGGTGATGTCGATGCTCCTGGTCTGGGGACCACAATTCGAAACTGATCGCTTTAGTCATTTCTGAACGAAATGCAAACTTTGCAGTAAATATTTTATCTTTAGAAATGAGGGTAAAAAGATGAGAGTGGCTGCAATATTTTATTTTAAAGAATGGTTTTAATTGACTCAGATTTTCTAGAAATGTATTAAAGACTTCCCGTTCTTTCCAGGAAGGCATATAACTAAACTTTTAAAATTAAGATTTGGTCCAAATAACAAACTAAAAACTGAAGTTGTTTTAATTAAGAAAGAGGATTAACTTTTGTTATATATTTGCGGGGAAAATCTTGTGGCTGTGTATTTGGGAGCTTCATTTTCTTTCAGGTTTAGTACATAATACTTTTCTCACTCCATCGAATTTCATTAGAAAAGGAAATCCAGTCTCTTTAATTATAGCTAAAAATGAAGGCTAAAGCATAATGTAGGCAGTCTGTGTGTGTGTGTGTATGTGTGTGTGTGTGCGTGTGCATGTGTGTGCGCACGCACTGAGGCATACAGGCCTGTTGTAATATTTCAACAGCACAGATGTTTTAGATAAGTGTGAGTCAAGGTAAATATTTAAAATTTCCATCTTAGCTTGGGAAATCCAGCATACAATAACCAGAAGTTTTCTGTAATAGTAAACATCTTATCTTTGACAACCCTTTTATGTTTTAACAACAGTTGCTTTAATGTACATTGACTCTGATTTCAATCTAAGTAGAATCAGTCTCATATTTATTTTCCTTTTGATAAACGGCTATGAAGAGAGGATTCATTACATGAGTTTCATGACAATGACAGTAACAGTAGTCATAATTCATTAACTCTGTAACTGTTCACGATATAGTGTCATATAAAACTTGTTTTTTTTCTGAGTACTATAAATAAACCAAATGCTGCTATCAGCTCACTAATGTTACAAAGTCACTTTGAAGTACTCACAGAATATTATCATTTCTATGTTACATATTGGATCCGAGGACCCTGGACAATAAAACTGGCTCCCTATATTAATGTAGGCTGGGTTAATATAAAAGCAATAATTAAATCCAAGAAGAGGCAATCCAATAATTTTAGCCACTTTCACGACCAAAGCATGTTGACTGCATGGGTGATCCATAGGCAGAACTCAGTAGGAAACAGGCAAAGAAGCCAAATCATTTGAACAATATTGTGAACAAAAAGATCAGTTCAATCCAAATTAATTGAACATTATTATGGAGAAAAATCAATTTAGGGTACTATTGAGTCATCCTAAGTCTCTATCTAGTGTACTCTTCACTACACAAATATTTAGATACATTAAGGGCTACAGATTTTTTTAGGATCACCTTTACTTTTATAAAAGGGAATTGTGAAATTACTTAATAGGAGAAATTTCCCTGATAATACATATTTAAATACAGAATACAGTCACTGAATGAGCTGCTTCTATTGTGGAAGAAATGTAAGAGAGTTAAATAATTTACTGTGGATTTAAAACGTAAAATAACACCCATCATAATGATAAGAATAAGCAAAATTCCAGATTTTTAATTATGTATCTGTTTTATGTGTTTTATATTTTTTCAGAAATAAGACAAAATCTAAGATAGAAAACCAACTTAATGCTAACTTACTGGACACAGACTAGGAATTTTTGAGAAGGTTAGAGAAGAGGAAAGGTAGGGTGACTGTTGTGGGGGGAAGGGAGATATCAACCTGGCTTTAGAGGAAGGGTATTTTTGGGATCGGTGATGAGGAAGGAAGAACATTTCTACAACTATCCCCCAGACTAGGCACGTACCGAAAAGCCTCCACTGTCTATCTGGCCTCTGTAAGATTGTAAGATTGGTGAGGTTATTATTATTATTTTCATTGTTGCTGTCATTGTTATTATTTTTTTTATTGTTACTGTCCTTGTTGGTATTTGCCTAGCATGCTCTCCTGCTGTCTTTAGCTACCAGAGTGTGTAAGCCAGCTTGGTCACTTCTACTACCTCATCCACCAGCGTGAGTGGAACGTGTGATACGAGGAAGGCAATGAGCATCCTGCCCTGTGGTCCATGGGCGTGTGAAGCTAGGGCTGCTACCAGCCACACCTTCTACCAGTGGAAAAGGTCCACTTCCAGAGAGGGAGAGTGAAGTCAGCATAGGAGGAAAAGTAGTGATGTGCAGATAGGAGAGATGAATGGAGGGAGAATCCAGGAGACAGAGTCCTTGGTGTGTTGTTTTGTTTCAGTCTCGAGCTCACCCCAGAAAACATCAACAACTTCCTTTTTTGCTTAAGTTTTGTGTTTGAGTTGGGTCTTTGTCACTGAAATGAAAACAGGTCCTAACCCCGGTGTCCTTCCTAACTCCTACCTCTCACCTGTCATTTCAGCTGGCAAACTGGTACTGACGAATACTTTTTAAATGCTACTTTCTGAATATCACTTCTTTTCACAAAAATTTCTATGGCACTCTCCCCTCCTGTAATGAGTCTATATTTCTTTGGCTTAATTTTAAAGTAAAAAGGGATATTACTGGGAACTTCCAGACTTTCAAAACACTGAGTGATCTAGGGCGTAACCTAGGAATAGCTAAATATTGAATGCCCTAATCTGTTTTCAAGGTTGTAATGAGTTCGTCTCTGAGAATGACAGAATTCTTAATGTTGTCTAGTACGAGGTGATTACCATTATTGATAACATCTGAGCTGAATCTAAGTTTAAATTTTGGACTCCTATGAACTCAGCCTGCAGGAATTCCCTTGGGGAGGATGGGGGCTTTTAGAAAAACTGAAAGTTTTTCTATTTCAGGCTGCTGCAGGCCAGAAAATGGACTAATCTGATAAATGGCAGAGTTTACTGTTTTTACAAGTACATTTCCCAGGTGACTCAGGTAACTGTTTTGGAGAGCTTTGTTGTTCCCTGACTTCTTTAGAGTAATAATGGAGTACTAGAATACAGTTTCCAAGCCTTTAGCTAGTTTTCACGGACTTAGTTGGTTAGCATCATGGACATGACTTCTTTAAAGAACAGGGATAGACCAGTCCAGCATGTGTTGGACTCTCATGATTTATTGCTGAAGAATCTGGGAGTTGGCGGAGTGCTTTTTGCTTGAGCAGATTTTCCTTTTTTTCCCCCCTTGAACCAATGAGTTTTATCTGAATATATTCAAATTCAAGTGTTTTTCACTAATTTGCAATTACCTCATATCAAGATGTTATTTTATAAGAGCAATTTCATATCCCTCAAACCCTCTAAGTATTTTTTTATATGCTCAAAGATCCTTTCTGACCTTAGAAGACATTAGGCACAGTATCAAAAGCAGAGATGCAAAGGTGAAGATGTGGATTTGGATCCAAGAGGAGAGTGGGAGATCACATAAAGTATTGAGCCAAGAGCCAGTGAAGTTTACTTGAAGAAGTAGTTAAGGAGAAATTAAAGCCTGGGCTCCAATTCAGCTAGCTGTGAGAGGATGAGCTTTCCTTGCCTTGATTTTCCCTTCTGTGTAATGGGAATAGCAGGGAGTTGTTCTGAGTATAAAAGGATATAAAATTATAAAAAGCCTTTGAAAGATGGGACACAGTTCACTGACAGTAAACACTATGATTTTTGTAGTCCATCAAACCTTTCTCCTTCAGTGGGGCTGACAGCCTTCCCTGACATGGAGATGAGGACTGTTATAAATTAACATAGGTCATGTTTCTCACTTCCCAGTGCCTTCATCTGTGTTGCCATTAATCAAGTTTTATGGTTCAATTTGAAAAGCACAAGATTTTGAGTCCAAATTGCTTATGTTTGAGACCTGGAACTGAAGGCAGGCAAGTCAGTTATCCTGTTCATTTGATGCTCGTATCCCTCTTTGGAGGAATATGGGGGCAGAGAGGGGGTGATAGGAGCATGTGGGGAGTTGGCTTAGGAGGCATTGTTCATTATTTGTCTGAATCAGAAAAGTGGGAATATTTGTCTTATTCAATAGAATATATTCAATTGAATATATTTAATGCAACCTAACAAATGCATTGATGATGTAATTTTTACTGGATATTGTTAAGATAGTAATCATTCACCCTACTTTAGTTTTATCCTTAGTACTCTGTTGAAAAGAGAGCATCTTTTTTCTTATTAAACTAGGAAGAGTCTCATGATGTGTTTTCACCCAGGACAATTTTCAGAGTGGAGGGAGAAGGTGTGTACAGCTAAGGGGAGGCTTTGCCTGGGTTATGTCTCACTCTTTTTCACGTGGGCACCTATATGAACCTCTGATTTTCCTGTCCTTCCTTTCCTGGTTCCCGGTAAGCATACAGGCTGCTGCCAGACTTTTCCTTCCAAATTACAACTTTGATTATGTAATTCTACAGAGCATAAATTTTGACGATTCCACACTGACTATTGAATTAAAGAGAAATGAATCAAACTGACGTTCTGAATTCTTTAAAATGGGATTTAAACTTTTGTAGACTTTTGATAAGATGCTTTAGTTTTTTTTTTCTTTGTTTTTTTTTTTCTTTTTTTGCTCTGTCAAATTAGATTATTTGCCCTTCCCCATATAGGGTCTGCTTCCTTTCTTTGGAAAGAGATTTTACTCGAGTTCTTCCTACTGAATTCCTGTATATTATGTAAGTCTTATCTCAAAAAACGACTGCCTCCATGAAGTCTGCCATGGTCTTTTGACAGCTTTTAGTGTAAATGGTGAAGACCTATGTCGGGGTGATTTAGTGTGAGCATTTCAGAGATAGGCCTGGGGTCCTTCATCTTTGTTATTCATAACCTGAGCATTGATCATGTAGTAGGCCTACAATGAATATTTCTTGAACTGCAAATTGAGTTTGAATGCTGTCTTCAACTTTTCTTTACACACATCGTTATTGCTATTTCCTAGGATTCAGCTAAGTCCTCCTCCACAAATTCTTCAATAAACGCAGCCAATAGCTTCCCTCCTGGAAGTTGAAGTTTGACTTCAAACTCTCATCTCCTGCATTTTGTTTCTCTTGCCTATTTTCTAATATGTTCGCTCCTCAAATTGCATCTTAAATTCCTTAAAAACCCAGACTAAGTTGAATGCAAAGCATGTGGGAACTACCCTGTTAGATTCCTGTGGGACCCAAGGAATTTAACAAAAATCCCCTACCCCTGGACAAGCAGAGCAAGACTAACTCCATTTTGTGCTACACCCACCATCTCATGTATAACCCCCACATGACCTACTTATTGCTTAAGACACTCCCCCACCCTAGTCAAGCCGCTGAGCACACCCTTACTGGAAACCAGCTCATATAGGAATGCGGAACCCCTAACCGCCAAAGAATGTAAACCCCACCTTCTGCCCACCAAACTTGCGCGCCAATTCTGACCAGAGTGATAGGCTAATTCAAACAGTCACTATAGGGTAAATTGTAATTCAATTGGCCACCCGCGTGTGGACGGACATGACTATGCAACTTTCTGTGTGTGTTACAATCTCATTGGCCACTGGCCCCTATAAAACTGCTATGCCTCTTAACCTAGGGGTCCAAGTCCCCGCTCCTCTGTGTCGGGTATACTTGGGCCCAAGCTCGAGCTTGCAAATAAACCCTCGTGCATTTGCATCGGTATCGGCTCCTTGGTGGTCTCTCAGTTTCGAAACCGAGGGGCGTTACACTTCCCACAGTAGGAGAAATGTCTTAAAAGGAAGAGACCAATTTTGTTGCCTGCTGTGCCTGGATCTCCCGGAAAGTACAGGTGCTGTAAACTGTTGGTAAAGAAGCGCTAATGACCTGAAGACCAGAATCTCTCCTTGAAGAATTTTTGATAAATCATTATTAAGCAAATTCTATTTCTCATTTTTGTGAAGATTCAGGATTCACTTGGATTGCTTAATTTAAACAGATGTGAGGTAAAATTGTTTGGGCTAATTTGCCAGAAATCAATAAGTGAAGCAATGGGAGGCTCTCAGGCTTTATCAACAAAGAGGAGTTGAACTAGTGGATTAATTCTTCCTTGGTGGATGGTGCCTGCAATTTGGGTAGCTGCTGCCAGCTGAATGGTGATGGCTGGTAGCTATAATGGCAGCTGCATGACATTACCCCTGGGGTTCTAACATTATAATATACATTCCTGGGTTCTACCCACCCTTGAAGTTTCTAATTCATATGGTTTGAATTGGGAACCAAATATGAGTTTTTGTGGAAAAGTTCCCAGCTGATTTTGATGTATGTCTTCAGTTAGAAGCCATTGATTTCCAGTCTTGGGGTGCAAGACTAGGTTTTCTTCAGGTAAGGATAACTAGAACCAAAGATAGAAAGCAACAAGCCCTTGACTTTGCTATTTCTATATAATTATTCATGAAGAAATTACAGGCATGCTGATGAACTTCTTTTGTCTCCTTATGATACCAAAGTTAGAGTCAGAGAAATGCACATTCCCAAGTATAGAACGTGGGATGTACTTTGCAAGTAATGCCTGATAAAAGTTGTGAATATTTAAGAGTTTGTCTTTTATCTTAAATGAAGGCCTTTAGTATTTGTTTTCAGGTATGGAAGATTTTTATGGCTTCAAGGCGCCTTTCCAGCTATTCCTAACTTCTATTCAAAGGGAAGGTGTGATTTTTTTCTGGAAAGCTCCCAGTTGCTCTGCAATACTTATTTACCCTTCACTATTCTTGCTCTGTTAACCTATGGCCTGCTGCATGGTTTCTGAGCCCTTGGATTCATTCTCTCTCTCCCCCGCTCCAACTCAGAATTGCCTTCTAAAAAGAAAAGTGAAAGTTTTGGACCTATCCATGTTACTAATTCCCTCATTCAGGGCCCCATTCCATTTATTTTACTGTCTTCTTTAAACAGGCTACACATTTTAAAATCTGAATGCTTAAGAATCATCAAAGCTGTTTTTAAACAAGATTATTTAGTTGATATATGGCTGTTATTAGTATGAACTGTGCTTAACAATTTCTCAGGAAACCACAAGTATTAGTCTGGAGGGAGGTAGGCACTGAGTATTCACCACATCTGTGCCATATGGATGCTTCTCTTTGAAAACAGTCTTTTACTCCAGTCCTTTTGGTACTTATTTCAACTTAAATGGGAGCTATTGAGTAGAATATTGTTCTAGGAGAGTGTTTTATTAAGATCGACCTTCTGTGAACATTTATTGAGTAGGTAATGTGCCAGCCATTGTGGATGGATGTCATTCAGATATTTTACATGAGAAAATGGAGGATTAGGGACTTCATACTTTGCTCGAGATCATCATAACTGCTTGGTGAGCATTTCATCTCTCACTCATCTAAGTCAGCATCCATTTGGCTCACTACTCCATCGCACTGTGACTTAAAACATTGACATTTCAAAGGAGCCAGATTCAGAGCATCTATCCATACTTCCTTCATCCTATGTGAAGGGTGCTACAATGGCACACTAATGCCAATGCTGCTCTAGTTAATAACACCATCTGATGTGTCATGTGGTGAATGTACACATTGACTTCCACAGAAACAAACTGCCCCTGGAAAAATAGGCATGCTCTTGAAAATCTAACAGGTTTATTTAGGAGTTGAAATTCAGTTAAGAAGTTATTGTGACATTTTCCCTCCAATTTGGCCTTCACCTGTGTTCACTGGAAGACTTCTGACTTTAGGCAACATCTTGGGTGGATTCTGTACATTTCTGGTCAATTTTGATTACTGGAGCTCAGCTCACTTTTCCACTTTCGGGCTCACATTGA
The DNA here is from genome assembly GCF_028018385.1 of Neofelis nebulosa. NCBI lineage: Eukaryota > Metazoa > Chordata > Mammalia > Carnivora > Felidae > Neofelis > Neofelis nebulosa. The sequence continues at coordinate 59,313,569 of NC_080785.1, forward strand.
ATCCACACTCTACATATTTTGCTTGGTCTCTCAGGCTGGAGGACTTCTGGTGTCCTGGAACAGGAGGAGGGAGAGGGGAAGAGGCACTATTATAGATGTCTCCCAGTTGTTTATTGATGGGTCTGTACTGGCTTTGGTGCCTCTGTGGAACAGCATCCACGTGTAGGCCTCCTTCTGGGGCACAAGTGTGTGGTCTCCATACTACCTCATTCTCTGATGTTGGAATCCTTTATTCTCCAGGCCGCATGGTCCCCACCATGAGCAATATAGCCACAGTGTCCTGCTGTCTCAATCTGCCTTCAGCCAGCACTTGGTAAACAGCTTTCTTAGAAGCTTCCATGAAAGACAACTAGAGCACAGCTAATATCTGCATGGTACATTTGGCCCTTAGGAAATCAAGTGTCTTTTTTTCCTTCAACCATGTCCACTTTCTACCACAATACCATTCTCATTTTTTTCCTTGCTCAAATAGGCAGAGGCTAAGCTTACCTGCAAATAGCATCCCTTCTTGTAGGAAAGCCCTCTTGGAGTTTTTCCTAACCTTTTCTTCTTCAGAGAAGAAAAGCACTTCCCACTTGGAGAGAGATTCTCTCTCACTTTGCATTCAAGGCCAATGTCTTCTCCACCTCCTTTTCTGGTGTAACAGTCATTTCAACCTGCAATTAGAACCACATGGAGAACTTTAAAAAAAGGCTAATTGCCTCGGGTGGTACCACAGCCCCATTAAATAATCATCTCTTTGGGAGGCATTGGATTTGCAAGCTGGCAGGTGATTCTAACGTGTAGCCAACGGTGAGAACTGCTGTGCATAGATTAGAAGTGGGGGTCCTAACTGGTTTCGCCACATGTTAGGAAGACTTGGCAAGAGTTGCAGGTGTCCCAGCTGTCTGTAGGTGTTGACATTCTTTTTAAAACGTGGCTACTTTTGTTAGGTTGTGGAGCCTAACAAAGTATTCTGGAAAAAATTCCCCTCAACATCTTGTTGTGCAGGATGAAATGGCATCTATGAAATGACATAGAAAGTGAAGTGGGAAAGAGCCTTGCTGCTTTCCTCAGCTGTGGCCCCTAAAAGGGAGGTGACCATAAAATTAAATGGTGCCAAGTATTTGTGTCGTGAAGGAGTTATATGGATGGGTGCAGGCAGCTTACTTTCTATTCCTTCATTTCCAGGACAAATAAAAGCAGGCATGGCCTGTGGTTATTTTTTATTTTTAGGTTTTGCTCTCCCTCCTTTTCTGTTTGTTTAAGGAATGCACAATGCTGAGGCTTTTTTTTGCTGTGACTTAACTAGTCATGGTTTGCTTGTTGTGAGAGGCAGAGTGAGTATAACTGAGGAGTGAAAAATTCCGTCTGTGAAAACGAGAAACACAATCAACTCTAAAGTTTCTGGGGAAAAGGAAGCATTTTGATATGGAGATAGCAAAAAACCTCAGTGACTGGGGCAAGGAAAACCTGCCTTGGCTGTGTAGAAACAGAAATTTTAAAGTGGAAAGAAAATGGGGTTCAGAGTCAGGAATCTTGTGGTCTGGCCTTGCTTGACCCTGCCGCTGTTTTGGAGAGGCAGTGGTTAGTAACCTAACATGTGGAGTCTACATGAGCCAGTCTGGAAACTGATTTTGGCTTTGCCACCGAGAAAGGAGAAGTATCTGAACTTCTCCGTGCCTCAATCTCCTCATCTGTAAAATGGGGATCACAGTGGCATGTACATCAAGATTGTGATGAGGATTAAATGAAATAATATTATAAAATGTCCTATGTAAGCAGTTATTGAATAAAAAATAATAATTAAATTTGACTGACTCATTGGAAATTTCAATTTCCAAATCTCTCAAATGCAGAGCTAGATGTCTCTGAGTTGCTTCCTTCCAGCACAATCCAATGATCCTAACAGGTTTGGTGCTTTTCACTTGTCCAGGTTTTTTTTTTTTTTCTTTTTTTTAATGTGATTGCAATGGACTTAATGTTTGTGTCCCCTGAAAATTCGTATGATGAAATTCTAACCCCCCAAGGATGATACTAGGACATGGGGCCTTCTGGTGGTAATTAGGTTGTGAATGTGGAACCTCATGAACAGAGTTCGGGCCCTGGTAAAGAGACCCCAGAGATCTCTTTGGTCCTCCTTCTGCTGTGGGAGAGCACAGTCTACAGCCTAAAGAGGACATCACCAGAGAGAGGATCCTGGCCCCCCAATCTCAAACTACCAGCCTCCAGAACTGAGAGAAATAAATTTTTATTGTTTATAAGCCTTCCAGTCCATGGTACTTTGTCATGGCAGTTGAGACCGACTAAGACAACAATTAACACTCAAAAATAGCTTTGAAACTAAATAGGGCAATAAACCTCACCAATGGGATAAATGATCATATACCAGAACTTTGATTTATTTAAAAATTATTATGATAAATAACAACGATTTTCTTGCCCTTCAGGAAGATCAGTTCTTGAGTCAGAAACAGTTTATTATACTGGACACACCGTGAAATTACAGAACTGGATGCTCATGAGAAGTCCCCAGTGTTTCCTCCACGATCTAACCATAAACTCATGACATCTGGCCTCATGTCTTTGTTCTCACTGCTCTTACTGCCTGGAATGCCCTTTGTCTCCACAGCACTGAAGAGAGAAGACTGTCTTTCACTGACAAACTCACATGCTTTGCCACAGCCTCCTTGATTGCTTGAGTTGGAAACAACAGTTACCCTTTCTGTGCTCCTTCCATGACATGTATTGACCTCTCTGGTGGAAATTGTGGAGCTGCATGCTACAGTTCACTGCATCATAACACACGGTCTTTAAATGAAAGAATTTAGGAAGACCAGTTTGTGTTTTTTGAACTTACTTTTTACCTTAAACGCTAAGTAACACTTAGTGACTTTTTTCTTGGTAACTAAGAGGCTTCTTTTCTATTGATGGTGGTGTTTCTGCTTTATAACTTCGGTACATCAAATACTTCAAAATTATTTGATTGTAGGTTCTGTGGTAAATATTTTTTTCAAATAGTTCAACTAGTTTGAAGTACACTGTAATAGGCCTAGCAAAGTATAGTACCCATGTAGTATATATATATATTATATATATTTTAATAATATCAGGTAGAATATGATTTTTACACAGTTTTTCTTTCATTTTCCTTAGAAAATTATTTATGCATGGGGCAGGGAGTTGTAGCAGATTACCTATATTTACAAAAAAAAAAAAAACATTCTGCCTTAAAAATGTCACCACATTGTAATTTTGTAATTTTTTAGTTTAAAAAAAATTTTTTTTAAATGTTTATTTTTGACAGAGAGAGAGACAGCATTAGCGGGGAGGGGCAAAGAGAGAGGGAGACACAGAATCCGAAGCAGGCTCCAGGCTCCGAGCTGCCAGCACAGTGTTCAACATGGGGCTTGAATCCACGAAACTACAAGATCATGACTTGAACCAAAACCAAGACTCGTACCCTTAACAGACTGAGCCACCCAGCCATCCCAGATCCTTCAGAGCTCTTGATAGATACATGTTTTCCAAACATTTTTTGTTTCTGTCTATGGCTCTCATTTATATTTTAACAGTGGCTTTTAAATATTTAAATTTTGATGAAGTCTAATTCATTTTTTTTCATATTATAGTTCTTACTCCTTGTGACTTGTAAGAATAATACTTCTTTCTCTGTTTTCATCGAAAAGTTTTATAACTTTAGGCTTTATATCTAGGCCTATGAGTTATTTTAAGTTGATTTTTTACGTATACTCTGAGGTTTATTACTATTTTTACATAGGGGTAATCAATTGTTCCATACTGTTTGCTGAAAAGATTATCCCCTCTATTGAATTTCCCTGATACCTTTATAATAAATGAATCGGCTAAATATGACCTAACCATATTTATATATTTTCTGTTCTGTTCCATTCATCTGTATGTATTATTTAAGTCATACTATCTTGATTATTATAGTTTTATTTTTTTATTTTTTTTTAATTTTTTTTTAATGTTTATTTATTTTTGAGACAGAGAGAGACAGAGCATGAATGGGGGATGGTCAGAGAGAAAGGGAGACACAGAATCCGAAGCAGGCTCCTGGCTCTGAGCTATCAGCACAGAGCCCGACGGGGGGCTCGAACTCACGGCCTGTGAGATCATGACCAGAGCTGAAGTCGGACACTTAACCGACTGAGCCACCCAGGCGCCCCGATTATTATAGTTTTATAATGAAGTCTTGAAATCAAGTAGTAGAAGTTCTACAACTTGATCTTTGAAAAATATTTATGTATTTTAGATCATTTGCATTTCTGTAGAAACTTGAGAATTAGCTTGATAGTTTCCACAAAAAGGAAGTATTTCTGGGGTTTTATTGGGATTGTGTTGAATCTTTAGATCTACTTGAGAAGAAATGACATACTCAGAATGCTGAATCTTTTGCTTTATTAACACAATATATTTCTTAATTTCTTTAGGTCAGTAATTTCTCTCGGAAATGTTTCTTTTGCCATTTTTAGATCTTGTAAAATATTTATGATTACCCCTAAATATTTAATATTTTCTGGTGCTATGGTAAGTGGTGATGCTTTGTTTTAAATTTTGATTCCCAGTTGTTTATTGCTAGCGTAAGGAAAAACAATAGATTTTTATAGATTGACCCTATATCTTGCAATCTTTGTAAACTCACTAATTTTAACAGCATTTCTTCATGAGTAGATTCCACAGGTTTGTCTACATAGACTATTATATTTTGGGGGAATAAAAAGAAGCATAAACCTCCCAATCCATGAACATCTGATTTATTTCTCTTGCCTTATGGTACTGTATAGGATCTCTACAACAGTGTTGAATGGAAATAGTGAGAGTGGACATCCTTGTCTTGTTCTTGAACTTAGCAGGAATGCACTCAGTCTTTAAGTATTTAGTGTGATATTAGCAGTAAGTTTTTCATAGATGTTCTTTCTTAGTTTCAAGAAGTTTTCTTCTCTTTTTAGCTTTCTGAGAGTTTTTATCATGAATGGATGTTAAATTTGGTCAAGGCCGTTTTCTGTACCTATTGATAATTATATGGTCCTTCCTTCTGTAGGCTCTAGAATTAATAAATTGTATTGAATGGTTTTTGAATGTTAAAGCAAACTTGTGTTTCTAGAACAAAACCAAAATACATAATGTTTTTTAAATATATATTTGGATTAAATTTGCTAAAATTTTATTAAAGAATTTTGTATCTATGTTCATGAAATATATTAGTCTTTACTTCTTTTAATGGGATGTCTTTATCTGGTTTTGGTATTAAGGTAATGGATGCCCTCATAAAATGACTGAGGATGTGGCTACATCTCCCCCACCTCTCCCCACTTTATTTTCTGGAATAATTTGTGTATACATGACATTTCTTTCTTAAGTGTTTGGTAGAATTAATAAGTAAATCTATCTGGGTCTGGACTTTTGCAGGAAGTTTTTAAACTATAAATTTGTTTTCTGTAATATTAGGTTATCTTTTCTTTTTAGTGAGCTTGGTAGATCATGTTTTTCAAGTAACTTAACCCTTTCATCAAAGTTGTCAAAATTATTGACATAGAGTTGTTTATAATCTTTCCTTATTATCTTTTAATGTCTCTAGGTTATATCCCACTCATTTGCATTTGGTAGTTTGTATTTTTTTCTGTCTCTCTTTCTTCCTCCTCCCTTCCTCCTTTCCTCTGTGTCTCTATATTATTTCCAGTGCTTCTCATTCTTTTTTTTTTTTTTCAAAATTTTACTTAGATTCTAGTTAGTTAACATATAGTGCAATATTGGTTTCAGGAGTAGAATTTAGAGATTCATCACTTACATGCAACACCCGGTGCTTAACACAAGTGCCCTCCTTAATGCCCATCACCCATTTAGCCCATCCCCACCCATCTCTTCTCTATCAACCCTCTGTTCTCTATAGTTAAGAGTGTCTTTTGTTTTGCTTCCCTCTCTTTTTTCCTCCTTCCCCTGTGTTCATCCATTTTGTTTATTAAATTCCACATGTGAGTGAAAAAAATATATTTATCTTTCTCCAACTTATTTTGCTTAGCATATTATGCTCTAGCTCCTTCACGTTGTTGCAGATGGCAAGATTTCATTGTTTTTGATGGTTGAGTAATATTCCATTATATATATTTCATTACACACACACACACACACACACACCACATTTTCTATAGCCATTCATCACTTGATGGACATTTGTGCTCTTTGCATAATTTGGCTATTGTTGATAATACTGCTGTAACCATCAGGGTACATGTGCCCTTTTGAATCAGTATTATTTGGGTAAATACCTAGTAGTACAATTGCTAGGTCATAGGGTAGTTCTATTTTTAACTTTTTGAGGAAACTCTACTGTTTTCCAGAGTGGCTACTCCAGTTTGCATTCTCAGCAACACTTTAAATAGGAGTGTTCTCCTTTCTCTGCATTCCTTGCCAACATCTCTTGTTTCCTGTCATTAATTTTAGCCATTCTGATAGGTGTGAGGTGGTATCTCATTATGGTTTTGATTTACATTTCTCTGATAATGAATGATGTTGAGCAGTTTTTCATGCATCTGTTAGCCATTTGGATGTCATTGGAAAAACTTGTATTCCCACAACTGTATCGTCAACTAATCTTCGACAAAGTAGGAAAGACTATCCAATGGAAAAAAGACAGTCTCTTCAATCAATGGTGTTGGGAAAACTGAACAGCGACATGCAGAAGAATGACAATGAACCACTTTCTTATGCCATACACAAAAATAAATTCAAATCGGATAAAAGACCTAAATATGAGACAGGAAACCATCAAAATCCTAGAGGAGAATATAGGCAGCAACCTCTTTGACCCTGGGCACAACAACTTCTTACTAGACGTGTTGCCAGAGTCAAGGGAAACAAAAGCAAACATGACCTTTTGGGACTTCAACAAGATAAAGAGCTTCTGCACAGCAAAGGAACAATCAACAAAACTAAAAGGCTGCCTAGAAATGGGAGAAGATATTTGCAATTAACATAGTGATAAAGGGTTAGTATCCAAAATCCATAAAGAACTTATCAAATTCAACACCTAAAAAGCAAATAATCCAGTTAAGAAATGGGCACTGTTCCTCATTTTTATGTGTGTACTGAAAAGTCCCTCTGGAATCATTTTACTTTTTCCCCAAAGATTATTTTTAAGAGATTTTTTGCACTGCATGCCTGCTATCAATGAGTTATCTCTGATTTGTATATCTGCAAAAGCCTTTATTTCACCTTCCTTTTTTAAAAGATATTTTGCTGGGTGTAGAATTCTAGGTTATATTTATTTTTATTCTTTGCATTGTCTTCTGGCTTATATTATTTCTAGCCAAAATTTCACATCATTCTTATCTTTGGTCCTTAAGATATAATGTTTCTGGTTATTTTAAAGTACTGTTAAAAAAGTACTAGTTTTTTTTTTTTATCAATTTGATGAGGATTTGATATGAGGTAGGTTGTTGGTATTTTGTTTCGTTTTGTTTTGGTTTGGTTTTTTGTCAGTCTTTGGCCACTGGGGTTATTGGGTTTGTGGCTTTCTGCTTTTTAGTTTTCAGCAATTTTTAAAAATTTTATTTGAAATCTTTTAATTGGAGTTTTTAGGAGTTACTAGGAAGATGGTGGCATAGGAGGACGCTGGGCTCACTGCGCGTCCTGCTGACCACGTAGATTCCACCTACACCTGCCTAAATAACCCAGAAAACCGCCAGAGGTTTAGCAGAATGGAGTCTCCGGAGCCAAGCGAAGACGAGAGTCCACGAAGCCAAGCAAAGAGGGTAGGAAGGGCGGAGAGGCAGTGGGCGCTACAGGGACTGGCGGGAGGGAGCCGGGGCGGAGGGGCGGCTCGCCGGCCAAGCAGAGCCCCCAAGTCTGGCTTGCGAAAGCGGAGGGGCCGGCTGTGTTCCGACAGCAAGCGGGACTTAGCATCTGGGAGGTCATAAGTTAACAGCTCTGCTCAGAAAGTGGGAAGGCTGGAGGACAAACGGAGGGAGAGTTGCTGAGCCCCAGGATGACAGAGCTCAGTTTGGCAGGGAACAAAGGCGCTCCCCAGAGCCATCTCCCTCACCCATCCCCCAGCCAAAATCCCAAAGGGAACCAGTTCCTGCCAGGGAACTTGCTCGCTCCGCACAAACACCCAAGGCTGTACTTCTCTGGAGCCACCCCTCCGGCAGCGGGTCTGACTCCCTTCGGTCGCCACAGGGCCCCTCCTGAAGTGGATCACCTAAGGAGAAGCGAGCTAAGCCTGCCCCTCCCGCCCCCATGCACCTTGCCTACCCACCCCAGCTAATATGCCAGATCCCCAGCACCACAAGCCTGGCAGTGTGCAAGTAGCCCAGACGGGCCACGCCACCCCACAGTGAATCCCGCCCCTAAGAGAAGGGAAGAGAAGGCACACACCAGTCTGACTATGGCCCCAGTGGTGGGCTGGGGGCAGACATCAGGTCTGACTGTGGCCCTGCCCACCAACTCCAGTTATACACCACAGCACAGGGGAAGTGCCCTGCAGGTCCACACCACTCCAGGGACTATCCAAAATGACCAAACGGAAGAATTCCCCTCAAAAGAATATCCAGGAAACAACAACAGCTAATGAACTGATCAAAAAAGATTTAAATGATATAATAGAAAGTGAATTTAGAATAATAGTCATAAAATTAATCGCTGGGCTTGAAAACAGTATAGAGGACAGCAGAGAATCTATTGCTACAGAGATCAAGGGACTAAGGAACAGTCACAGGGAGCTGAAAACCGCTTTAAACGAGATGCAAAATAAAATGGAAACGTCCACGGCTCAGATTGAAGAGGCAGAGGAGAGAATAGGTGAACTAGAAGATAAAATTATGGAAAAAGAGGAAGCTGAGAAAAAGAGAGATAAAAAAAATCCAGCAGTATGAGGGGAAAATTAGAGAACTAAGTGATACACTAAAAAGAAATATACGCATAATTGGTATCCCAGAGGAGGAAGAGAGAGGGAAAGGTGCTGAAGGGGTACTTGAAGAAATAATAGTTGAGAACTTCCCTGAACTGGGGAAGGAAAAAGGCATTGAAATCCAAGAGGCACAGAGAACTCCCTTCAGACGTAACTTGAATCGATCTGCACGACATATCATAGTGAAACTGGCAAAATACAAGGATAAAGCGAAAATTCTGAAAGCAGCAAGGGATAAATGTGCCCTAACATATAAAGGGAGACCTATAAGACTCGTGACTGATCTCTCTTCTGAAACTTGGCAGGCCAGAAAGGCATGGCAGGAGATCTTCAATGTGATGAACAGAAAAAATATGCAGCCGAAAATCCTTTATCCAGCAAGTCTGTCATTTAGAATAGAAGGAGAGATAAAGGTCTTCCCAAACAAACAAAAACTGAAGGAATTCGTCACCACTAAGCCAGCCCTACAAGAGATCCTAAGGGGAATCCTGTGAGACAAAGTACCAGAGACATCGCTGCAAGCATAAAACATACAGACATCACAATGACTCTAAACCCGTATCTTTCTGTAATAACACTGAATGTAAATGGACTAAATGCGCCAACCAAAAGACATAGGGTATCAGAATGGATAAAAAAACAAGACCCATCTATTTTCTGTCTACAAGAGACTCATTTTAGACCAGAGGACACCTTTAGATTGAGAGTGAGGGGATGGAGAACTATTTATCATGCTAACTGGAAGCCAAAAGAAAGCTGGAGTAGCCATACTTATATCAGACAAACTAGACTTTAAATTAAAGGCTGTAACAAGAGATGAAGAAGGGCATTATATAATAATTACAGGGTCTATCCATCAGGAAGAGCTAACAGTTATAAATGTCTATGCGCCGAATACGGCAGCTTCCAAATATATAAAACAATTACTCACAAACATAAGCAACCTTATTGATAAGAATGTGGTCATTGCAGGGGACTTAAACACTCCACTTACAGAAATGGATAGATCATCTAGACACATGGTCAATAAAAAAACAAGGGCCTGGATGATACGTTGGATCACATGGACTTGACAGATATATTTAGAACTCTGCATCCTAAAGCAACAGAATATACTTTCTTCTCAAGTGCACATGGAACATTCTCCAAGATAGATCATATACTGGGTCACAAAACAGCCCTTCATAAGTATACAAGAATTGAAATTATACCATGCATACTTTCAGACCACAATGCTATGAAGCTTGAAATCAACCACAGGAAAAAGTCTGGAAAACCTCCAAAAGCATGGAGGTTAAAGAACACCCTACTAACGAATGAGTGGGTCAACCAGGCAATTAGAGAAGAAATTAAAAAATATATGGAAACAAATGAAAATGAAGATACAACAATCCAAACGCTTTGGGATGCAGCAAAGGCAGTCCTGAGAGGAAAATACTTTGCAATCCAGGCCTATCTCAAGAAACAAGAAAAATCCCAAATACAAAATCTAACAGCACACCTAAAGGAAATAGAAGCAGAACAGCAAAGGCAGCCTAAACCCAGCAGCAGAAGTGAAATAATAAAGATCAGAGCAGAAATAAACAATATAGAATCTAAAAAAACTGTAGAGCAGATCAACGAAACCAAGAGTTGTTTTTTTGAAAAAATAAACAAAATTGACAAACCTCTAGCCAGGCTTCTCAAAAAGAAAAGGGAGATGACCCAAATAGGTAAAATCATGAATGAAAATGGAATTACAACCAATCCCTCAGAGATACAAACAATTATCAGGGAATACTATGAAAAATTATATGCCAACAAATTGGACAACCTGGAAGAAATGGACAAATTCCTAAACACCCACACTCTTCCAAAACTCAATCAGGAGGAAATAGAAAGCTTGAACAGACCCATAACCAGCGAAGAAATTGAATCGGTTATCAAAAATCTCCCAAAAAATAAGAGTCCAGGACCAGATGGCTTCCCAGGGGAGTTCTACCAGACGTTTAAAGCAGAGATAATACCTATCCTTCTCAAGCTATTCCAAGAAATAGAAAGAGAAGGAAAACTTCCAGACTCATTCTATGAAGCCAGTATTACTTTGATTCCCAAACCAGAGACCCAGTAAAAAAAGAGAACTACAGGCCAATATCCCTGATGAATATGGATTCAAAAATTCTCACTAAGATACTAGCAAATCGAATTCAACAGCATATAAAAAGAATTATTCACCATGATCAAGTGGGATTCATTCCTGGGATGCAAGGCTGGTTCAACATTCGCAAATCAATCAACGTGATACATCACATTAATAAAAGAAAAGATAAGAACCATATGATCCTGTCAATCGATGCAGAAAAGGCCTTTGGCAAAGTTCAGCTCAGTGAATTACTGGGACCTTATGAAGATAAAAAGCTTCTGCACAGCAAAGGAAACAACCAACAAAACTAAAAGGGAACCAACGGAATGAGAAAAGATATTTGCAAATGACATATCAGACAAAGGTCTAGTATCCAAAATCTATAAAGAGCTCACCAAATTCCACACCCGAAAAACAACCCAGTGAGGAAATGGGCAGAAAACATGAATAGACACTTCTCTAAAGAAGACATCCGGATGGCCAACAGGCACATGAAAAGATGCTCAACGTCGCTCCTCATCAGGGAAATACAAATCAAAACCACACTCAGATATCACCTCACACCAGTCAGAGTGGCCAAAATGAACAAATCAGGAGACTATAGATGCTGGAGAGGATGTGGAGAAACAGGAACCCTCTTGCACTGTTGGTGGGAATGCAAATTGGTGCAGCCACTCTGGAAAACAGTGAGGAGGTTCCTCAGAAAATTAAAAATAGGCCTACCCTATGACCCAGCAATAGCACTGCTAGGAATTTACCCAAGGGATACGGAAGTACTGATGCATAGGGGTACGTGTACCCCAGTGTTTATAACAGCACTCTCAACAATAGCCAAATTATGGAAAGAGCTTAAATGTCCATCAACTGATGAATGGATAAAGAAATTGTGGTTTATATACACAATGGAGTACTACAGGGCAATGAGAAAGAACAAAATATGGCCCTTTGTAGCAATGTGGATGGAACTGGAGAGTGTGATGCTAAGTGAAATAAGCCATACAGAGAAAGACAGATACCATATGTTTTCACTCTTATGTGGATCCTGAGAAACTTAACAGAAACCCATGGGGGAGGGGAAGGAAAAAAAAAAAGAAGTTAAAGTGGGAGAGAGCCAAAGCATAAGAGACTCTTAAAAACTGAGAACAAACTGAGGGTTGATGGGGGGGTGGGAGGGACTGGAGGGTGGGTGATGGGTATTGAGGAGGGCACCTTTTGGGATGAGCACTGGGTGTTGTATGGAAACCATTTTGACAATAAATTTCATATATTGAAAAAAAAAATGAAATCTTTTAATTGGTTTCATGCTTCTTCATCTCCTATCATTTTCCTACTTCTCTGCATAGGGAAGTTAAATGAAAATATATGACATTTCAGTACCACTAGCCTTCTAAAGAAGGTTGATGTGTGGGGAAAAAAAGAAAATTTCAATTAAAAATCTACCTTCTTTTTTTGGTCTTTTAATGCTATTTAGTAGTAAATTAGGTTCAGAAATATTTCTACACTCCTAGAAAATAGGTAATATACACTTACTTTTCTCAACACAGGGATTATTAGACAATTGCTTTTATAAGCTATCTCTTTAGCTTTTTTTTAAAATAAATTTTTAAAGCTTATTTATTTTTGAGAGAGAGACAGAGAAAGTTAGAGGGGGAGGGGCAGAGAGAGAGGGAGAGAGAATCTAAAGCAGGCTCTACACTGTCAGCATGGAGCCTGACGTGAGTCTTGAACCCACAAACCATGAGATTATGACCTGGGCTGAAACAAAGAATTGAACACTTAACCCACTGAGCCACCCAGGCACCCCTGATCTCTTTAGCTTTTAAGTAGTTCTTTGACCATTCTGAGCACCATGAAAATCCACGTGATTGTAATGATTTTTATAGCATCTATTAAGAATGGTATATTTGTATATATTTTTCAGGACACTATTATGTTCTGTAAAATATGTAAATATTTTGTATATTGGTAAATAGGTAAACAGTTATTATATGCTACAGTCTTATTGTAGTATTTTATGGTTTGAGAGCAGAGTGGACAGGGATGCCTGGGTAGCTTTGCTGGTTAAGTATCTGACTTCAGCTCAGGTCATGATCTTGCCATTTGAGAGTTCTGTCCTGACAACTCAGAGCCTGGAGCCTGTTTCACATTCTATGTCTCTCTCCCTCTCTGCCCCTTCTCCACTTGCACTCTGTCTTTCTCTCAAAAATAAATAAACATTTAAAACAATTTAAGAGCAGAGTGGACAGATTAAGACTCTGGGTACTTCATTTTTGAATAGTTTGACAATATTGTAGACAAATATTGAAAACTATAGCACTTTTCTGGAACTTTGTTCTAAGAAAATTTGTAATTTTACTATTTAGCTCTATCTTATTTATTAGACCATCACATGGTTGAATGTCTGTTGATATAGTAAGAAAAACAAAAAAAGTCCTTAACACTAATAAACCTATGCTCAGGTCAAGCAGAATTATAAGGATATTATAATCTCTATGTGCCCCCAAATAAACTAGTGCTATGGTTGGTATTGTTAGCTTAGTGGCTAGAGTATATCTAAACTGGTAACTGGTATTTCTGGAGTGTTTGACATTGAAAGAAACATTTTAATAGCAACGTTATGTGCAGTACTTTACAACTTATTGGCAATTTCCTCAACATCTTATGAGGTTTTAGTAATTTCCTTAACATTTTATGATGTGAGGGGCACCTGGGTGGCTCAGTTGGTTAAGCGTTTGACTTTGGCTCAGGTCATGATCTCACAGTTTGTGGGTTTGAGCCCCGCACCTGGCTTTGTGCTGACAGCTCGGAGCCTGGAGCCTGCTTTGGGTTCTGTCTCCCTCTCTCAATCTGTTCCTTCCCCGCTCATGCTCTCTCTCTCCTTCAAAAACAAATAAAAAATATTAAAAAAAATTAAAAAAAAATTATGATGTGAACAGGAAGAATTATTATTATGTAAATTTAGTATCTAGGGCATTAAGAATTTAGATACTTTTCCAAGTCTATGCAAGTAATCAGGATTTTCAGGATTAGAAAATAGCCTTTGGATTTTCCAGGCATATTAATTCTCTTAATCCTGATCTCTGATGAGACAGATGGGTAAAAAGCTCTGTGTAAGAGATCTTTACTCACCTGTGCTATTTCTGTGGGTATCTCTGTTTTGGTTAATTTGAAACCAAGGTTACTCGCAACTCCTTAATTTGGACACAATTGATATAAGAAGTCAGTTTACTATTCCTTAAAAAAATGCAATGGCATTGGGCTAGTCATGGGAATTAAAGTATGTTAGAAATATCTCCTTTGCAGTCAAGAAACCCCACTGCTCACATTAATCGCTTTCCCAAACATTTACAACTATGTTTTAAAGAGAAGAGAATTATTCAAAGAAGTTGAGTATAAATTATGTATATATATGTATATATAAACACATATATATTTGAGAGAGACAGAGAGACAAGCTATTTATATGGCAGTTAAGAATTGTGGTCTGAGGTAAAAGAGTTTGTTTTTAATGGGAGGAGTCTGGAAGGAAAATGAGCAACAGGGACATTGGATTTGAAATGTCTTTCCTAGTGATTCATTTGTTATGAAAGACTATTTCTGACTCGCAAATGAAATGTTACCATCTTATGAATTTTATCGGGAGAAGATGTTATGCTTTATGATATTTCATACATGAAAACTATGGGTCTCTTCTAAGTAATTTTCACATGTAATAAAAAGTCTGCAGTAGGCATTTGCTGGCATTGATTCAGCTCCTCGATGATTCCATCAAAGATCTAGGATTTTTTTTTATCTCTTAGCTCCATTGTTTTTATTTTGTAGTCTTTTGTCCTTAGGTTTTCTGCCTTATGGTTACAAGATGGCTTCTGAGGCTTCAGTCAACTAAGGATACCTTATTCAAATCAGGAAGCTAAAGGAAAGGACCATGTCTCAGTGTCTGTTCCGTTTTTAACTGTTACACAAAAATGTCAGAAGCCTCCTGGCAGACTTTTCTCTACATCTCATGGCCAGGACTAGATCATGTAACTATCCCTAGCTGCTAGGGAGGCTGGGAAATCAAGAAACAAAACTTTCATGATTGACTGAGTCTAATCATAATGTATCACTTGTGTCTGGGCACATTTCTACTGTAAGACATTAAGTGTAGGGGTAAATACTGGCCAATAACTAACAGTGTGTGTCACATGCAGTCATACTTTTATCCTTTATTACTATGACTTAAGTAGTACTCTTCTATATAATATAGCAGCAGTCTGTGTATTCATGAAGAAAAAATTACCCTGTACTCTAAAATTCTTTACAAGTGACAAAATGCCTCTCTGAAGCAACTTTATGGAAAAGTTTCTTTTCCATTAATGGAGGAAAAGCTAACTAATTTGTCAAAGATTTGATTACAGATCCAGAATAGAAAGAAAATAAAACCTGCTCCTCAAAATATATAAACATAAATTATCATAAAGCTTCCATGAAAGCAAAAGATACTCCTAAATTTAAGCTGTACAGTAATTGCACAGGAAATATTGGTGCTTTCGCTTGCTTGCTTCTAGAATCTTTGACAGTGAGCAGATACCAAGATTTGGGTCATATGTCTGTGTTACATCATTTAATCATCAGGATACTGAAGTAAATTGTTGGAAATAAATTTAACAGATATATAGTAAACATACACTTTGTTTCAGGAACTCTGGTAGCCTAACCAAGATAAAATGGATGTAAATTAAATTCTTCCTTCAGTGTCACAATAAAATGACATGAATTTCTCAGTAATACAGGGTAGGGAGTATTCAAAGTCTAAACAGGAAGTTGGGAGTTTTTTGTCACCAAGACCACCAACTTTGATATCAGTCCAAGAGGCTTGATATCAAAGTATGAGGCTACAAGTATAGGGTTAGCTTGTCAGTTTTAAACAAAATAAATAAAATTAAGCATCACACCAAAAACATTGTTTTTCCAGTTTGAGAATATGGAATATTAGGTCATAGTATTTTCCTATCTTCAAACCAATTGTTATGGCATTCTGAAGCCATAGTTTAAGTTACATAGGCAAAAGAAATAATGTTGTTACATTTAAGAGATATGTTCATATACAAGTTATATTCAATGTTCATTCTAGAGGCATTTCATCAAAGAACAGTAAAGTGTCCTGGTGCATAGACATTTATTTTGAAAATATGATGATCTGAGCCCCAT
The DNA here is from genome assembly GCF_028018385.1 of Neofelis nebulosa. Taxonomy (NCBI): domain Eukaryota; kingdom Metazoa; phylum Chordata; class Mammalia; order Carnivora; family Felidae; genus Neofelis; species Neofelis nebulosa. The sequence goes on from NC_080785.1 coordinate 59,329,792, forward strand.
GCTTAAGCACATGCCTTAATGCCTCTAATTAATGCCTCTAGTCTCCATTTTAAAGATGTGGACTCTGAGTCTCAGGGATCAGTAATTTGCCCAACTACTCACAGGTTATATAGTCATGATGATAGTTCTGGCAACCCTAAGGGGTGGGGGATAAACTTTCTAATTCATTTCATACAAGTAATATAATAATGCTCAATCCTGGCTCACAATGAATCACCTATCTTTAGAAAAATATTACAGGCTTGCCCCCATCATATAGCAATTAATCAAAATTTCCTGGGGCAACTGGGTGGCTAAGTTGGTTAAACATTGGACTTTGCCTCGGGTCATAATCTTGTGGTTTGTGAGTTCGAGTCCCACATTGGGCTCTGTGCTGACAGCTCAGAGCCTGCAGCCTGCTTCAGATTCTGTGTCTCCTTCTCTCTCTGTCCCTACCCCGCTTGCACACTGTCTCTCTGTCTCTCAAAAATAAATAGACATTAAAAAAAGAAGAAAAAACCAGATGTCTAGTATTGGAGCCCAGGCATCAGTAGTGTTTAAAAGCAAAAAGCTCCTCAGGTGATTTTGTTGTGCGCCTAAACCTGAGAATTTCCAATTATACTGTAGGACAGAGGATAGGATTAATTAAATGGTTGAATCAGAGTGATCCATGGCCAGCTGGTGCTCAAATATTCAGTTCATGTGGCATTTCCTGTGCATGTGAATACAGACAAGTTCCTTGTGTCTTATTTGAAATATTGTTGTCATGAAGCACTACCTTTTCTAGCCATTCTTCTTTATCCTATTTTCAAATGACTCACTTTGAATCCTATACTTATTTCATGTTGCAACATTGTCCTTCGCGTGGTTGTCCCAATCAATGCCCCATTTTTCTCTGTGGTCTTGGGCACAACTTAGAACCTTAGAATAATGTAAGACATTTAGACATTGAAAATATGATTTCTGGTAATGCTTCAGGAAGTATTTTAAAGTTAATTTTCATTTTTGAAACAGATCAAAAACTGGTTATTGGCAAAGAGAGAGGAAAAATAGGTGGAAGGGACTTGGGCTAACACTGGGGTCTGTGTGATTAATTTTGATTTAAATACTGGAAATGATAATTGAGTCACTCATGGCTTTTCTAACTCTGGATTTTTTTCCCTGGAATATCTATTTTAACTCTGTCTGGATAAAGACTTGTAAGAGAGTTAAACTCACTTTATTTATTTATTTATTTATTTATTTATTTATTTATTTATTTATTTAAGTTTATTTTAAAGGGAGAGCACAAATGGGAGAAAGAGGCAGAGGGATGGAGGGAGGGAGAGAGGAAGAGAGGTAGTGGGGAAAGAAAATCTTAAGCAGGGTTCAATCTCAGCACAGAGCCCAAGGCAGGCTCGATCTCAGGTCTATGAGATTATGACCTGAGCTAAAATCACGAGTTGGCTGCTTAACAAACTGAGCCATCTGGGCACCCCTCAACTCATTCCTTTAAAAAAAAGTTGTTTTTAATGTTTATTTTTGAGAGACACAGAGACAGAGTGTGAGCAAGGGAGGGGCAGAGAGAGAGAGAGAGAGAGGAACAGAACTTGAAATAGGCTCCAGGCTTTGAGCTGTCAGCACAGAGCCTCATAAGGGGCTTTAACTCACAAAGCTTTGAGATCATGACCTGAGCTGAAATTGGACACTTAACCGACTAAGCCACCCAGGTGACCCTCAACTCGTTCTTTTTAAAGGAACTGAGAATCTAGTGTGTTTTCTCTTCTCTCTCTCTCTCTCTCTATGTCTCTCTCTTTGTTACACACACACACACACACACACACACACACACATACACACACACCTTCTTCTTAGATAAAATGGGGAGAAAGGGCAGAGATTAATTATGTTAGATATAGTCTGACTTAGCACAAATTATCCAAATTTTATGATCATTTCAAGGCTACCCAAAATTTAGGTAGACCACTTTTCATGGTCTCCAATTAATCACCCCAGTCCCCACTAATTTGAGATTTTGTGTGTGCGTATGTATTTAAAAAAAAATTGCACGTCACAGTCCTCTCCCCTCCCTAGAGCATTGCTGCTTTGCTAAAATGACTTATTTGAATACCACACTTACTATTTACCAGGGATAGGACTTTGGACAGACTTCTTACTTCCTCTGAGACTGAGTTCATTCATCTGTAAAATGAAGGTAATGTTATCTATAGCTTACCATGACTGTAGAAATTAAAATGAGATAATTTATATAAAGCACCTAGTACAAAGTCTGGGGTATGGTATTTCCTCAATAAATGTAATTTATCTTCTCTTCATTCCCCTTCCCTCTATCAAAATATATTCTCAGGAAGAACCTGATACCACTCATTTATATATAAGTGAGAATTTGTCATTTTTTCATATCCTAGAGTATTCTATAGAAGTAGACTTCTGGGGTGCCTAGGTGGCTCACTTGGTTGAGCATCCTACTCTTGGTTGGCTCAGGTCGTGATCTCATGGTTTGTGACTTCGAGCCCTGCATTGGATCCGTACTGATGGTGAGGAGCCTGCTTGGGATTCTCTCACTCTCACTATCTCTCCCTCTCTCCCTCCTCTCAAAATAAATAATCTTTAAAAAAGTAGATTTCTAATAATAGTGATAATAATAGTTATAATGCCTATTGTGTACTTTGCTATGAGAATTTTTGGTTAAATGGATTATTCTCTTTTTAGAAATTTAATATCAGCAAGTAGGGAAAAGTTTGTATGTGTGGTTGGTTGGAGAAGTCATACCATGCAGGCAGCTTTTCTCTGCATACAAGGGAGATGTACCCCCAGTACCATTCAGTGATGTGTTTGTGCACACAATAGTTAATGACCATCACAGGATGACCCATCATAAGTTCTGTTCCAGCTAACTCAGGGTAAGATTAATCATGAAAGCAAGGATCTATAAGATACAGGATCTTGGGAAGAAATTAGGCTGGAATTCAATGAAAATTGTTACAAAGAAGTAATGATAATCAGAAAATTGGAAAATATGATCTTCAGCCATTTGGTGCCCTGGTATATATACAACACAGGATGGAAGATATGAGAAAATGTGTGCAAAGGAGACTTAAACTGTCATTGCAGTATTTTTCAAAGACATTTCTGCTGGGGTACTTGTCAGAAGTGCCCTAAGTCTATTTTTCTGGAGACAAGAAACCCTTTGTTCAAGGACCTGTAGAGAGAAGACAGACAAGGCTTTAGATTCTGCACTCTCATCCTCTTGAGGGCATACCTTATTTACAAAAGGAGATTTAGATTACACGATCGTACAAAACTTGGCACAGAGAAACCAAAAACAAATATTTATTCTACAAGGATGGGTTAACAGTGTTAAGGTAGTGAGACTTACCTTGCATAACCTTAAAGAAGTTTATTGAGTTGTTAATTGAATGATGTTATCTATGATTAACAAATGTTAAGAAATTGCTGTCAGATTTCTGGTAAATATTTAACAACACTTGTGAATCAGACAACAGAAATGGAATAAATTCCTCCCCCCTTGTCTTCCCCACCCTCTACATCCCCCACCCCAGTCCAAAGCCACTTTTTTCTTTTGGCTAGAAGTCAGTATTAAGATGTTATTCAAAATAAGATTTTTGCCCCATGGAATTGGCTTGTAACTGTGTATTCTCAAATTTTCTGGGTCAACACTATGGGGAAAGTAACACAGCCTCAAAGGATTTTCAGATAAGGTTGCTCCATTTTATTGATTCCCATAAAGAAATATAACATCCAGTTTTTACTGAGAATGCCCTAAATAATGCTTGGATTCTGATTTGGACTAAGGAAAACTGAAAGCCTTTTTGCTTTTCTTTTTCCTCTCTCTAAAATATGTGTGTGTGTGTGTGTGTGCGCGCACACACATATTTTTCTGTGTATTTGTACTTTTAAAATATTTGCAACTTTATTGAGCTCCTGAACACCTAGACCAAGCTAACCTGAACCCATGACTGTGTTGTATTGAAACTTCTCTTGGATCACTTCTACCTGATTAGTTTCAGCTCTTTAATGGCCTGGAGGTGGTGATAGTTAACATCACAAGGGGCCAGAATATTGGCACATGACTTCAAACAAGAGATCAAAGCAAATTTCCAAAGAAGTTCCAAGTGTGTTCTGTCACTGCTGGCAAAGAGCATCACACACTCATGATTCATTACCTTACAAAAAAAAAAAACAAAATAGAGGGGTGCCTGGGTGGCTCAGTTGGTTAAGTGTCCCACTTTGGCTCTGGTCATGATCTCGCGGTTTCTGAGTTTGAACCCCGCCTCAGGCTCTGTGCTGACAACTTGCTCAGAGCCTGGAGCCTGCTCTGGATTCTGTCTCCCTTTCTCTCTGTCCCTCCCCTGCTCACACTCTGTCTCTGTCTCTCTCAAAAATAAATAAATATTTAAAAAAAAGAGATTTAGTACTTGTCTAGTCATTAATTTGTTACCCACCTATATTGATAGAACATATTAATTTGTTAATGAACAGCTCTCTACTTTGCTCTTTGTTTTATAGATGGTCCTAGTATATAGATGCCAAATAGGTTGTTTTGTCCATGTGCACAATTCTTAGGGAGAATTTTGGTCTGTCTAAACATTGCCTAAGAATTGTTTATCATGGCTGACTTAATACTCCCAAAGCATGTATACTATTAATTTCTGCTTAAGAATCTCCAACAAAGCAAACATTTACACAAAGAGGGTGATTCCCTTCTAGCTGCAGGGATGGACCAAGACAGCGGTACCCAAACAGATTATGACTGTATCTAGGTCCCCAAAACTTTAATCACATTTAATGACTGTACAAGTTGTACCAGGAGGAAGGAAGATGTGATGTCCCCCTGTGGCTATACAATACATCTTGCTTTTTATTTCCATGGCTACAGTAGAGGGGCTGTATCATGGCTTTCCCCCAACTCCATTTACCAGCTATTAGCAGAAACCCATATTTGGTGTATTTAAAAACACTGAGAATAGAGCAAGGCAAAGGAGGAGGAAGGATGTTTGGACAAAAAAAAAGTTTCCCACAGGAATTAACAGGGGTTTATTCAAGAGAGGAAGTCTTTCTCATTTGCTTCTTGCTCATGGAAATCTTTTTACCTGTCTTGCCAACTTCTTGATACTGATATCTGGGAGGTATTAAGCAATCCAGAAAATGTATTCATCAACTCAGTTCATCTTAATCATGAAAGGACAGAGAAATCAAAGTTACTTTCCTCCTCTCTTGAAGGTGCAGGATTTGTAAGGCCTAATGGTCTGCTCCCTACCAAAAGCAAACACATTCATCAAATGTGATATACTGATTGATAAATCACACGCTAGGGCCAAACATATTCTGAGAAATCAAGACTCCCTCTTGACACTATAACTTCGCTCTAAATTTGAACCAGATAAACATCCTTTATATGTTTAAATTCCACCTTTGGAAAGTAAATTGAAATATATAGGCAATAAGTGAACTCTTCATCTCTCAAAGAAATCATTGGGTTTAAGGCAAGAAGCCTTGTGCTTTTGGGACTCCTCTCTGAAATCAATGCCCTTTTTCAGGGCTTCTGACCCAGTGAGTTTGATTTGAGGGTAGAATATGTTCTTATGGCTCTCGTTGTTTCAAGGAAACAAGAGAAAGGCATGGAGTCTGCCTTGCAGAGGCAGCTCCTGGTCCAGTGTGAGAAGCATCCTTGTTGCTTGGAATTGAACCTCAGTTCTAACACCTCAGAGACCACCACACTTAAACTGTTGGCACCAAACCATAACAGCCCGGATGAATATAATACACATGACCTGCAGGCATGTTATTTTGGTAACTATGAATCAGCAATGATAGAAATAATCTTTTTTAAAACTATGTGACATCTGAAGAAAGAGCTGACTAACAACTGACTCATGTGACTAATGGAAGGCTTCAAAGAAGTCACCTAATCAAGACAACATATTGTTTGGCTTTCTATAGGAAAAACAAAACATCTGGTACTTTTCAATTAGTAATAAACTAAACTTAAAAGCAGAGTTTTATCTCTCTCTGAATCCTTTAACTTATGAGGATATAATATTAATCTCATTTCATTGTGGGAATTTAGGATTTTAGCTATCTTTATAGGTCACTTTTGATATCTATTTTTATTTTTATTTTTATTTTTATTTTTATTTTTTTAATTTTTTTTCAACATTTTTAATTTATTTTGGGACAGAGAGAGACAGAGCATGAACGGGGGAGGGGCAGAGAGAGAGGGAGACACAGAATCAGAAACAGGCTCCAGGCTCCGAGCCATCAGCCCAGAGCCTGACGCGGGGCTCGAACTCACGGACCGTGAGATCGTGACCTGGCTGAAGTCGGACGCTTAACCGACTGCGCCACCCAGGCGCCCCTTGATATCTATTTTTAGAAAAAATGTTTATTTGTTTATTGAAAGAGAGAGAGAGAGAGGAAAGAAAGAAAGAAAGAAAGAAAGAAAGAAAGAAAGAAAGAAAGAAAGAAAGAAAGAAAGAAAGAAAGAAAGAAAGAAAGAAAGAAAGAAAGAGAAAAGAAAAGAGAGAAAGAGAATCTCAAGCAGACTCCGGCTGTTGGCACAGAGCCCTGTGTGGGGCTGAATCTCACGACTGTGAGATCATGACCTGATCCAAAATAGAGTCAGATGCTTAACCGACTGAGCCACCCAGGCGCTCTGCTTTTGATATCTTTATAGAAGTTTTCTAAATAGAGATATTTCCAACTCTTATAAATGTCAAAGCCACACTCAGCTGTCTCCTATGTCCTCAGAGATGCTTGTCCCTTGCTTACCACCTAGTTTTTCCTACAGTGTCTGGCTGACCTTTCTATGCCGAAGGCCATGAAAACCAGACCTTAGTTAAGAGCCGTTAGAGTATGTGAGTAGTTACCATGTGACAGCAGACCATGCTTGCCAGAGGTGAGAAGCAAGAATTTATGGATTGTGGCAATATATTTGATGAAGCTGATTAAATTTGAAAATCAATTAATATTGTATCTATTGAATCATTCAGTTTTTTTAGCATAAGCATCCCCTGTTTGCCAAACACAATTCTATACTATCTCTTAGTGCCCTTGACCCCCTACACTATGATATACCCTGAGTTGTTCCTTTATCACCTATGTTGACAAGAGCCTAGTCTAATGAAAGTAGGAAGGATTCAAGGCAAGAGTTCCAAGTTCATATTTGAGGACCAGTCCTGACTTGTGTGACCTTTTGCTACTCATATTACCTGAATCTCAGATTCCTGATTTATAACATAAGAATAAAAATATCTCCTATTTAAAATAGTTGGGAAATTCAGTGACCTTTTTTGGTGTTCTCATTTTATACATGAGGGAAGAAAGGGAAATGAGAGCAGTAAAAAGGAAATAAATAAATGGGTGTAAGTTTAGAAAATACTGTTTATAACGGAAAATGAAAGACTGATTGTGACAAGTGCAGCTTATATCAAGGTGGGATGGGTTACCTAGGAATCAAGGTGGGATGGGTTACCTAGGAAAGGACTCTGAAGGCATGCAGCTAAATGAGCTAATTGTATCCCAGAACTGGGGGCCTGAGTTCCCTGCCTGTGTGTGTGGTTTGATTGATAAAAAATGGGCCATCCAGATGCCAGAACCATCTGTCATGGTACAGAGCTCATCCTTTGTGTATAAGGAAGGTTAGGCTTGTACTCTTGGTGAGAGGACAGGTAGTTGGTATAGAACATTGCCCTGTGCTGAGTTGAGAGTTTGATATTTAGGGTCTGTGTTATCTCAGCCATAGTTGGGAAGCACGCTGTAAAATACCCTTGCATGGCCTTTCCTTTCTGCCAAGGCTGCCCAAGTTTATGCAAAACTGAAAAACAGAAGGCTCTAGACAGACAGTTTCTTGGAAGGGAAAGAGATCACTTGTTAAATGTTTTTTTTTTTTTAATTTTTCCAATTTTTATTTCTCTTCATGTGACATAATACGTCTTAATTTGTTTTGAAAAGTGGACATATTCTACTTAGCTGTCAGAGTTAGCACTGATCTGCAGGAGTCCAGCCAAGGGTGAACAATAGCAGTGTGTCAAGTCAGAGCTGTTGGCTAAAGCAAAGTGAGAATGGGCATTTCTGAGATCCACAGGGGTGGGAAGGCACAGAGTATCTGAGGTCAGAGAGTCAGCAAGTGCCTGCTTCATAAATTGGGTTTAATAATGATCCCAGCACAGGATCTTTTTATGTTCTGCTTTATTATAGCCCTTAGGGATGGGTACTGAGGCACAGCCTACAGCCAGAAAGTTGAATACCTACAGGTGCAATTTATCCCTGACCAACAAAACACTAAAATTGCTTCAATTGGCAGACCAGAGGGAATTGAGACTATGAGGAAGGAGATAGTCTGAATGAAGAGAAAGAATTCATAGTGTGTAATCCATGCAGAGGAAATTGAAAATTGATTATGTTCAGATGGTTCATGAAATGTTGATTAATCCCAATAGTGACAGTAGCCAGTGGCAAGAATGATGTCCTTCAGTACATGCATCATGCTAAGAACTAGTTCCCATGCACTGTGCTAAAAACAAGTTGAACTGGTTTCAACTGGAGGGGTGGGCTTAGAATAGTAGGTTATCTGGAAGAATACCAGGGAAGGGAGAGCACCCAGGTAAAGATATAGTTAGGTGAATAGACCAGTGGATGGGGAATAAGGAAGGTCTCTTCCTATTGTTTCTAGTTTAGTGAAATAGGAAACCTTTGGAATATAAAACAGCAACCGGACAAGAAGGTTATAGGGAAAGTGGTGTCCTCAAAGCAATCCAGATTTCAGATATAGCAAAAGGTTAAGGGAACATTTACATAAGAGGTTGAGGATACATGGGTGTTTTGCTGATGAGACAGACTGGGGAGTACCCGAGAACAGAGAAGAGCAAGGAAGAGGAGTGTGGGCTGCAAAAGTGGGTCAACTTAGGGGAAGAACAAAGCCGTATGGAGATGACGATCTGGATGATGAGGGCTGACCTGGGGTTTCATTTTATTTTATTTGTAATTTTTTAAAGTTGATTTATTTATTTTGAGAGAGACAGAGACACCGTAAGCAAGAGGGGAAGAGAGAGAGGGAGAGAGAGAACCCAAGCAGGCTCTGCACTGCCAGCATGGAGCCTGACCTGGGGCTTGAACTCATGAAACCATGAAATCATGACCTGAGCTAAAACCGAGTCAGGTGCTTAACCGACTGAGCTACCCAGGCATATCTGTTTTTGAAAATTTTGAAAAATTGAGTATAGTTGGCCTACAATGTTACATTAGTTTCAGGTGTACAATATGACTGATTCAACATCTCTAAATCTTATGCTCTGCCCACCACAAGTGTCTCTACCATCTGTCACCATACAACGCTATTACAATACCATTGACTATATTCCCTATGCTGTGGCCTTTATTCTCATGGCTGATTCATTCCATAAGTGGGTGACTATATCTCTTGCTTCTCTTCACACATTTTGCCTATCTCTTACCCCTCTCCCTTCTTGCAACCATCATTTTGTTTTCTGTATTTATACAACCTGGGTATTTTAGAAGAATAAAAATAGAAGAATAAAAATATTCTTATGAACATCTTTTTGGGGGAGGAATCCAAAGGTTGTAAAATTTAGCTTTATCATCATCATCATCAGACTGGTTTAGCACTTACCAATTTGGATACATCTATATCAGATTTGTTCTGTTAGTTCTATCATCTGGAATATATTTATTACTATTGATTTGCTAGGTATGAAATAATCTCAGAGGCCTTTTAGTTCATACCTCTGTGTGTGCATGCCTGTGTTGGGTCAGTTTTATGGAGTTATACATAAGATAACAACTGAGATTAACCTTTTATCATACATATTTTACAAGTTTTGAAAAATATATGTACTACCAAATCAAGATCTAGAAAACTATTTTGTTTTGTTTTATCATTTTTAAAATTTAAATACAAGTTAGTTAATATATAATATAATAATAACATTATAATGATTTCAGGACTAGAATTTAGTGATTCATCACTTATATATGACTCTCAGTGCTCATCCCAGCAAGCATCTTCTTTAATGCCCCTTGCCCATTTAGTCCATCCCCCCCACCCAACACCCCACCAGCAACCCTGTTTGTTCTCTGTATTTAAGAGTGTTTTAAGGTTTGTCTCCCTCTCTGATTTTATATTATTTTTGCTTCCATTCCCTTATGTTCATCTGTTTTGTATCTTAATGCCAATATGAGGGAAATCATATGATATTTGTCTTTCTCTGGCTGACTTATTTCAATTAGTGTAATACACTCTAGTTCCATCCATGTTGTTACAAGTGGCAAGATTTCATTCTTTTTGATCACCAAGTAATATTCCCTCGTATATATGTACCACATCTTCTTTATCCATTCATCAGTCGATGGACATTTGCACTCTTTCCATACTTTGGCTATTGTTAATAGTGATGCTATAAATATTGGGATGCATATGCCCCTTCAAATTAGCATTTTTGGATCCTTTGAGTAAATACCGAGTAGTGCAATTGCTAGATTGTAGGGTAGTTCTGTTTTTAAATTTGAGGAACCTCCATTATGTTTTCCAGAGTGGCTGCACCAGTTTGCATTCCCATCAGCAGTGCAGAAGGGTTCCTCTTTCTCCACATCCTCACTAACATCTGTTTTCTAAGTTGTTAATTTTAGCCACTCTGACAGGTGTGAGGTGGTATCTCATTGTGGTTCTGATTTGTATTTCCCTGATGATGAGTGATGTTGAGCATTTTTTCATGTGTCTGTTAGCCATCTGTATGTCTTTTTTTGAAGGGTGTCCATTGATGTCTTTTGCCCATTTCTTCATTGGATTATTTGTTTTTGGGATGTTGAGCTTGATAAGTTCTTTATATACATTTTGAATACTAACCCTTTATCTGATATGTCATTTGCAAATAACTTTTCCCATTCTGTTGGTTGCCTTTGAGTTTTGCTGATTGTTTCCTTTGCCATGCAGAAGCTTTTTATCTTGATGAGGTCCTAATAGTTCATTTTTGCTTTTGTTTCCCTTGCCTCTGGAGACATGTCAAGGAAGAAGTTGCTGCAGCCAAGGTCAAAGAGGTTGTTGCCTGTTTTTTTTCCTCTAGGATTTTGAGATTTTCCTGTCTTACATTTAGGTCTTTTATCCATTTTGAGTTTATTTTTGTGTATGGTGTAAGAAAGTGGTCCAGGTTCATTCTTCTGCATGTCACTGTCCAGTTTTCCCAATGTCATTTGCTAAAGTGACTGTCTTTTTACCATTGATATTCTTTCCTGCTTTGTCAAAGATGAATTGGCCATACATTTATGGGTCCATTTCTGGATTCTTTATTCTGTTCCATTGATCTGTGCATCTGTTCACATGCCAGTACAACACTGTCTTCACGATTATAGGTTTGTAAAGCTTCTTGAAGTCCAGAATTATGATGGCTCCAGCTTTGGTTTTCTTTTCGACATTACTTTGGATATTCTGGGTCTTTTCTGGTTCCATAGAAATTTTATGATTGTTTTTTCTAGCTCTGTGAAGAATGTTGGTGTTATTTTGATAGGGATTGCATTGAATTTGTAGATTTCTTTGGGTACTATCAACATTTTAACAATGTTCGTTCTTACAATCCATGACGATGGAATATTTTCCCATTGTTTTGTGTCTTTAATTTCTTTAATAAGCTTTCTATAGTTTTCAGTGTATATATTTTTTACCTCTTTGGTTATGTCTATTCCTAGGTATTATATGTTTTTTAGTGCAATTAAAAATGGGATCGATTCTTTGATTTCTCTTTCTGCTGCTCATTATTGGTATATAGAAATGCAACTGATTTCTGTACATTGATTTTACATCCTGAGACTTTGCTGAATCCATGTGTCAGTTCTAGAACTTTTTAGATGGACTCTTTTGGGTATTCCACATAAAGTATCATGTCTTCTGTAAAGAATGAAAGTTTGACTTGCTGGTTTGGATGCATTTTATTTTTTTGTGTTGTCCAATTGCTGAGGCTAGGACTTCCAACACTATGTTGAATAACAGTGGTGAGAGTGGACATCCTTGTTGTGTTCCTGACATTAGGGGGAAAGTTCTAAGTTTTTCTCTATCAAGGATGATATTAGCTGTGGGTCTTTTGCATATGGCCTTTATGATCTTGAGGTATAATCCTTCTATCCCTGCTTTCTTGGAGGTTTTTGTCAAGAAAGCATGCTGCATTTTGTCAAATGCTTTTTTCAGCATCTATTGAGAGGATCATGTCGTTCTAATCCTTTCTTTTAATTAATGTGATGTATCACACTGATTGATTTGAGGATATTAAACCAGCTCTGCATCCCAGAAATAAATCCCACTTAATTGTGCTGAATAATTCCTTTAATGTATTGTTGGATCTGGTTTGCTAGTATTTTGTTGAGAATTTTTGCATACATGTTCATCAAATAAATTAGTCTGTAGTTCTCATTTTTAGTGGGGTTTGTCTGGTTTTGGAATAAAGTTAATGCTGGCCTCATAGAATAAGTTTGGAAGTTTTCCTTCCATTTCTATCTTTTGAAACAGGTTCAAAAGAAAAGGTGTTAACCCTTCTTTAAATGTTTGGTGGAATTCCCCTGGGAAGTCGTCCTGCCCTGGATGCTTGTTTGTTGGAAGATTTTTAATTTCTGATTCAATTTCTTTACTGGTTATGGATTTGTTCAAATTGTCTATTTCTTTGTGTTTCAGTTTTGGTAGTTTATATGTTTCTAGGAATTTGTACATTTCTTCCAGATTGCCCAATTTGTTGGCATATAATTGCTCATAATATTCTCTTATTATTGTTTGTATTTCTGTGGTGTTGTGATCTTTCATTCATGATTTTATTTTTTTGGGTCTTTTCCTTTTTCTTTTTGATCAAACTTGCTAAGGGTTTATCAATTCTGTTAATTCTTTCAAAGAACCAACTCCTGGTTTCATTGGTCTGTTCTACTGCTTGTTTGTTTTTTATTTGAATATCATTGATTTCTGTTCTAATCTTTATTATTTCCCTTCTGCTGGCTTTGGGCTTTATTTGCTGTTCTTTTTCCAGCTCTTTTAGGTGTATGGTTAGGTTGTGTATTTGAAACCTTTTTTCCTTCTTTTGGAAGGCCTGGATTGCTGTCTACCTCCCTTTTATGACTACCTTTGCTGCATCCCAGAGGTTTTGGGCTGTTGTGTTTTCATTTTCATTGGCTTCTATGTGCTTTTTAATTTCCTCTTTAATTTCTTGGTTAACCCATTCATTCTTTAGTAGGATGTTCTTTAATCTCCAAGTATTCATGGTTTTTCCGAATTTTTTATTGTGGTTGATTTTGAGTTTCATAGCGTTGTGGCCTGAAAATATGCCAAGTATGATCTTGATCTTGTTGTACTGGTTGAGGGCTGATTTGTGATCCAATATGTGATCTATTCTGGAGAAAGTCCCTTGTGCACTTGAGAAGAATGTATATTCTGCTGCTTTAGGATAAAATCTTCTGAATATATTTAGTAAGTTTATCTGGTTCAGTGTGTCATTCAAAGCCATTGTTTCCTTGTTGATTTTCTGATTAGATGATCTGTCCATTGTTGTAAGTGGGGTGTTGAATTACCCTACTATTATGGTATTATTATCAATGAGTTTTTTTATGTTTTTGATTAATTGATTTATATATTTGAGTGTTTCACATTGGGGACATATATATTTACAATTATTAACTGTTCTTAGTGGATAGACACCTTTTTTATGATATAATGTCCTTCTTCATCTCATACAGCTTTATTTTAATTTTTTAAAAATGTTTATTTATTTTTGAGAGAGAGAGAGAGAGAGAGTATGAGTGGGAGAGGGGCAGAGAGAGGGAGAGAGAGAGAGAGAGAGGGAGACACAGAATCTGAAAGAGGCTCCAGGCTCTGAGCTGTCAGCACAGAGCCTGATGCGGGGCTCAAACTCACAAACCCTGAGATCATGACCTGAGCCAAAGTCGGATGCTTAACCGACTGAGCCACCCAGGCACCCCCTACAACCTTTATTTTAAAATCTAGTTTGTTTGATATAAGTATGGCTACTCCAGCTTTCTTTTGACAATCATTAGCATGATAGGTTGTTATCCATTTACTCACTTTCAATTTTCAGGTATCTTTAGATCTAAAATGAGTCTCTTGTAAACAGCATATAGATGGGTCTTATTTTCTTATCCATTCTGATAACCTTTGTCTTTTAATTGGAGCATTTAGTCCACTGATATTTACAGTGCATACTGAAAGACATGAATTTAGTGTCATTGTGTTTCCTATAGAGTTGTTGTTTCTGGTGATGTTTTCTAGTCCTTTCTAGTCTTCATTGCTTTGGTCTTTTTTGTTTTGTTTTGTCTTTTCTCCACTCAACGGGTACCCATGAAAATATCTTGCAGAGCTGCGTTAGTGGTCACAAACTCCATTAGTTTCTTTGTCTGAGAAACTCTTTATCTCTCCTTCTATCTTGAATGACAGACTTGTTGGATAAAGAATTCATGGCTGCATATTTTTCTGATTTAGTATGTTGAATATATCCTGCTACACCTTTCTGGCCTGCCAAGTTTCTATGGATAGGTGTGCTTTGAACCTGATCTGTCTTCCCTTATTAGTTAAGGACTTTTCTCTTGCTGCTTTCAAAATTCTTTCCTTATCTATGTATTTTTGTGAAACTGACTATGGTATGCCTTAGTGATGGTTGCTTTTTGTTGAATCTAATGGGAGTTCTCTGTGCTTTTTGGATTTTGATATGTGTGTCCTTCTCCAGATTAGGAAAGGTTTCTGCTATAATTTGTTCACATAAACCTTCTACCCCTTTTTCTCTCTCTTCATTTTCTGGGACTCCTATTATTGGGATGTTATTCCTTTATTTATTTTTTTTTTAATGTTTATTTTTGAGAGAGCGAGAGTGTCCACGAGGGGTAGGGGCAGAGAGAGGGAGACACAGAATCCAAAGCAGGCTCCAGCCTCTGAACTGTCAGCCCAGAGCCTGATGTAGGCCTTGAACACATGACCTGTGAGATCATGACCTGAGCTGAAGTTGAATGCTTAACTGATCAAGCCATGCAGGTGCCTCTTGATGTTATTCCTTTTTAATAAGTCATTGAGTTCTCTAATTGTTGTATTGTGAACTTTTGCCTTTGTTTACCTCATTTTTTCTGCTTCATTTTTTCTCCACAATTTTATCTTTTTTTTTTTTTAATTTTTTTTTCAACGTTTTTTATTTATTTTTGGGACAGAGAGAGACACAGCATGAACGGGGGAGGGGCAGAGAGAGAGGGAGACACAGAATCGGAAACAGGCTCCAGGCTCCGAGCTGTCAGCACAGAGCCCCACGCGGGGCTCGAACTCACGGACCACGAGATCGTGACCTGGCTGAAGTCGGCCGCTTAACCGACTGCGCCACCCAGGCGCCCCCACAATTTTATCTTCTATACCAGTGATTTGCTGTTGTTTCGTCCATCCTTGCCATTGTGGCATCCATTTGAGATTGCACCCCAGTGTAGCATTTTCAGTTTCATCCTGACTAGATTTTACATTTTTTATCTCCACAGAAAGGATTCTATGCTTTTTTTCAACCCCAGCTAGTATTCTTACTATTGTGGTTCTAAATTCTAGTTCACACATCTTGCTTATATCTGTGTTGATTAAGCCTCTGGCTGTCATTTCTTCCTGTTCTTTCTTTTGGGGTGAATTCCTTTATTTTGTCATTTTGAAGGAAGAAAATAATTAATAAAATTTAAAAAAAAACAAAAAAAAATCAAGTAAAGGAAGTTAGATCCTAGATGTGTTTTTATCTGCTTGTTGAAAGAAGCTTTATAGAATAGAGAATAGGTAAAAAAGGAAAAGAAAAGGAAAAAAGAAGGTAAGAAAACATTTAAAAATTAAAAACATTATATAATAAAGTAGAATAAATTAAATAGAATAAAAATTTTAAAAATAAGGTAAAAAAGAAAATAAAAATAAAATTTTCTGTTTCTGTGTTCAAGAAAGAGGAAGAAAAGAAAGAACAAAGAAAACAATTTAAACAAAAACAGAAGCCAAGAAAGCAAATAAATGAACGAGTAAAAAAAAAAACATGAAAGCAAAATGAAGTTACATTCACTTTCCCCTAGAACTGAAACTAGGAGGCACTCTATAGTGTGCTGTAAACTAAGCAGGTGGAGTGACTTGTGCTTGTCTTTGAGGGGATGTGCTTGGAGGGCACAGTTGGTGGAGCCTAGTGTAAGGGCTCCATTACCCACTAGGTGGCGCTGCTTAGCTTACTGGTGTGGATGTGCCTAGTCTCTGGCACAGGAACTTCGAGTTCTTACCAACCCACTATCAAGCACCTCTCCTTTGTCTCAGGCCTCTGTCTACTCCCTGCCTCTACCCTGTCCATGTCCAAGCTCTCTGCCCACCAGGTGGCACCTCCCTCTAGAATTTTATCTCAGATGGGGTTGTGTTTCAAAACCCTAAACTTCAGAGTCCCTTGGGGTGTGGGCCCCCACTAACTCTCTTGGGGAGGGTCTTGCTGAGCAATAGTTGGGTTCTGGCTTGCCCCAGAAAATGTTTGTGCAATTGTACATTGGCAGAAGTTCAGAGATTATGGAAAATCACAACATACAGCCAACGCCAGGTTTCACCACACTGATATCTTTGTCCCAGTACCAACAAATGTGGCTGCTCTTAGGGTCTGCTGTAACCTTTGCCCATGGGGAGGCTGTGTGGCCTCTACCAAATACACTCCAAGCAGGGGAATTGCTTTTCCTCATGTGGTACACAGACCCCTCAGAACACACTGGTTGCTCCTGGAAATTCACCCTACTTCCTCACCAGAGCACCACCCAGCACTGAGCTCTGTAACATTAGAGTCTGTGCTCCACTGTTTATAGAATCCTGGTGGTATTGAAACCCTCTCCTTTCTTCCCATCAATGGCTTTGGAGAACAGATTTCTTGTTCAGTCCCTCGTGAGTGTTCTCTCTCTCTCTCTCTCTCTCTCTCTCTCTCTCATCCCGGCTACTTTTGGTGGCGGGGGGGAGGGCTTTTTGTGTGATCCCAATGCACTACACTCTCCCCCTTTCTCTATCTCTGTCCTCTCTCCTATAAAAACAGCTCCATATCCTCCATGTCTTTCTCTACCACAGTTGGCACTGTGTACCTTCCAAGTTCTGTGGCTCAAGTTATGCAGATTGTTGTGCTAATTCTCAGATCAATTTCCTAGGTGTTAAAAATTGTTTGGTGCTGATCTAGCTGCATTTTAGGGACAAGACAAGCTCAGGATCTCCATGCTGCTTCACCATCTTAACTCCTCCCCTCTAACATCTAGAACAGTTCTAATAGCTCCCAAAATTCACTCACCCTTATGGTCAACACCTTATTCCTGCCCTCAGCACCTGGTAACCACTGATCTATTTTAGTCCCTCTAGTTTTACCTTTTCCAGAATGACAACTAAATGGAATCATAAAGTATGTGGGCTTTGGGTCTAGTGTCTGTCACTGAAATATAATGTAGTAGAAATTCATTCTTGTGTGTATTAGTAGTTTGTTCCTTTTCCTTTTTGTGTGTTATTCCATTATATGGATTTAACATAGTTTGTGAATTTACCAGGTGAACAACATTTGCGGAATTGTCTTTGTTTTTGGTGATTACGAACAAAGCTACTATAAATATTTACATAGAATTTTTTTGGGATAACATGAGCTTTTAATTTTCTTGGGTAAAAAGTAAAAAAAAAAATATTGTTGAATCAGGTGGTAAATGTATGTTTAACTGATAAGAAACTGCAAAACTATTTACCAAAGTGGCTGTATCATTTTGCATTCCTACCAGCAGTGCATGAGGGCTTCATTGCTTCTCATTCTTGCCAGTGTTGGTATTGTCAGTTTTGTGGCATTTTGTTTTTGTTTTATAGTCAGTCAAGTAGGTGTGTAGTGTTACCATGTTTGAATTTGCACCTTTCTAATGACTAATGATGTTGAGCATATTTTCATGTACTTCTTTGCCATTTATTTGTATATCTTCTTTGTTCAAATGTTTTGCCTAGTTTTTAAAATAGATTTTTTTCTTATTATTGAGTTTTGACAGCTCTTTATATATTCTAGATAGAGATTCTTTATGTAACATTTTTTCAAAAAATTTTTATCAAGTTGTATTTTCATTTTCTTAACTGTTATTTTGAAGAGCAAAAGTTTATATTTGATAAACTTCATTTTATCAATTTCTTTTTTAATTGTTTGGCTTTTGGTTTGGTATCTGACAAATCATTGCCTATCCCAAGTCACAAATATTTTTCCTGTTTTCTTCTAGGTATTTTATTGTTTACAGTTTTCCACTGAGTTCTGTAATCCATTTTAAGTTAATTTTTGTGTATAGAGCAATATAAGGCTCAAGGATTACTATTTTTTATATATTGATATCCAATTTTTCCAGCACCATCTGTTGAAAAGTCAAATCTTTCTCATTTGAAATCATTTTACACCTTTGGGAAAAAATTAGTTGACCATATTTGTGTAGTTAAGATTGTGGACCCTGTATTTTGTTCCTTTGATACAATTAATACCACACTTCTGTGATTAGCATTGTTTTATAGAAAGTCACGGAATCGGGCACTGTGAGTACTCCAACAGTATTGGGTCTTCCGATACATGAATACGGTATATATTCCCATTTATTTAGGTCTTCTTTTATTTCCTTCATCAGATCTTGTAATTTTTAACATACAAGCATTGATTGTCTTTTGTTGGATTTATACCTAGTAATCTCATGCTTTTTGGTCCTATAATAAATATACTTAAGAAAAAAATTTACTATTATTATAATAATTTAATTTCCCATCGTTTATTATCAATATATCAAAATGAAATTGAATTTATATATTTTCTTGGATCTGTAACATTCTACAAGAGTTTTTGTAGAATCTTTTAGGGTTTTCTTTGTAGTCTGAAAATAATAGCTTTTTTTCTCTCTGTTCCAATTCTTAATGCTATTTATTTATTTTTCATTTTTTCACTAACTACAACTTTCAACAGAGTGTTAAATAGAAGTGATGCCAGTAGTTACCCTTGGCTTTTTCATGATCTTAGCAGGAAAATATTCAGTTTTTCTACATTAAGTATCATTTAGCTGTACTCTTTTCATAGATGTAATTTGACAGACTGAGGAAGTTCTCTTTTATTCCTGTCTGAGAATTTTCATGATTAATGGGTGATTACTTCAATCAAATTATTTTTCTGCATCTATTGAGATAATCATATGGTTTTCATTTTAAATCTGTTCACATGATGCATCAGACTGATAGATTTTCTAATGTTGAACCAGCTGTTTATTCCAAGAATCACCTGACTTGGTGGTGATATACTATTATAGTTTGTGTATAATGCTGGATTTTATTTGCTAAGATTTTGCTGAAGATTTTTATGTCCATATTGATGAAATATATTGGTTTGTAGTTTTCTATTCATTTCAATTTCATCTGGTTTTGGTATCACGATAATGCTGGCCTCATAACATGAGTTAGAAAGTGTGCCCTTCTTCTCTAGTGTTCGTGAGATTTTGTATTTGGTAAGTATTTGGTAAAATTTTCCAGTCAGTCCATCTGGTCCTAGAGTTTTTCTTGTTGGAAATTTTCAACTGCAAATTTAATTTCTGTAAGACATATAAATTATTTAGATTACCTATTCTTGAGTAAATGTTGGCAGTTAGTCTTTCAAGGAATTTGTCCATTCCTTTTTAGTTGTTAAGTTACTGATATTTATATCTCCTCCCTATCACTTTATCCCTCTCTTTTTTTCTTTTTGTTAATCTGCTTTGAGGTTTATTAATTTTATTCATCTTTTTTAAAAACCCAGTTTTTGATCTCAGTGATTCTTTCCATTATTTTCCTTTTAATATTTAATTGATTTTTCTCTTCTCATTTTTATAATTTTCTTCTACCTGCTTTGGATTTAATTTGTACTATTTCTAGTTTCTTAGGGTAAAAGCTTAAATAACTGATTTGAGCCCTTTTTTCTTTTTCTAATAGAGACATTTAATGCTGTAAATTTCTCTTAAGATGTTCTCTGGCTCATGAATTATTTATAATATTTATGTCTGTTTAATTTCCAAACGTGGGAAGTTTCAATCTTTTTGTTACTGACTTCTAAATTAATTATTTTAGTATCATAGAATATACTTTGTATGATTTTAATTATTACCAATTGGTTGAGATTTGTTTCATGAACCTGAATATGGTCTATTTTGTTGAATGTCCCTTGTTAACTTGAAAAGAATGGGTACTGTGTTGTTGGATGGTTTGTTTTAGAAATACTAATTACTTCAAGTTGGTTGCTAGTTTTGTTCAGGCCCCATATTCTCATTGATTTTCTTGCTATTCATTTTATCAATTACAGAGACAGAGGGATATTTAAATATCCAGCTCTAATTGTGCATTTGTCCATTTCTGCTCTCTGGTCTATCAGTTTTTGCATTTGTGTTGAATCTGTGTTGTTAGGCACATACACATTTAGGGTTGTAATGTCACTCTTCAACCCTAAAAATATTCCTTGTTCTGAAATCCATTTTGTCTGACATATACATAGTTACTACATCTTTCTTTTGGTTAGGGTTTTGTTGGTATGTCTTTCCTATACTTTGCTTTTAACCTATTTGAGTCTTTATATTTAGACTGGTTTTATTAGTCAGTGTATATTTACATCTTGCTCTTTTTTCTCTCCTAATCTGAGAACCTGATTTTTATTTAGTTTGTTTTGACCATTTTTCTTTAATATAATTATTGGTTATAATATAATTATGGTTTGATTAAAATATACCATCTTGCTTGTTGTTTTCTATTTCATTTTTCCTTTGTTCCCCTTAGTTTTCTGCATGCTTTTGGATTGACTATTTTTTAAATTCCCATTTTACATGTCTCCATTAGTATAATTTTTACTACTTTTTAAAAATGTTTTTATCTCATGCCATAGCATTGGCAATATGAATCGCTAATTAATTCTGGTCTGTATTCATGCAATATTATACCCCTTAATATGTTGGCTTGAGAAACGTACCAACAACAGTAGACTTTCACTTCCATTCTCCCAGCCTTTGATTTATTTTTGCCATATATTTTCCTTTCATATGTTCTATAAACACGCAATAAATTTATACTGTTTTGCTTTAGACAGTCAATTTTCTTTTAGTGGAATTAAAAATAAGAAAAAGTCTTTTGTGTTTACTTTCATTTTAACCATTTGCAGATATCTTTAGTTCTTGGTGTAAATCTATGTTTCTGTCTTGTAGTCATTTTGCCTAAGGAAATGTTTACATTTTATAATGTGTTGTGTACTGGTAATTAATTTGTTCATGTTTTCTTCATCTGTGAAACTCTTTAATCTGGTTATATTTTTATTTATTTTCTCATACTTTCAGATGAGAAATCTGTTGTCAGTTTTGCCTTTGTTCTTCTATATTTAATATGACCTTTTCTTTCTTGTTATATGATTTTATTTTTGGTTTTTATTTTTATTTTTTAAAATGTTTATTTAAAAAAAATTTTGAGAGAGAGAGCAAGGGAGAAAGTGTGTGCTCAAGCAGCAGAGGGGCAGAGAGAGAGGGAGAGAGAGAATCCTACCATGCTGTCAGTGAAGAGCGGGAGCTCGAAACCATGCACTGTAAGATCATGACCTGAGCCAAAACCAAGAGTCAGACCCTCAACCAACTGAGCCACACTGCTACCCCTTCTTTTTGGCTTTTAACATCTTTTATATATGTCTGTTTTCTTTTTAATTCTATTTATTCGGCTTAGAATTATCTGAGCTTCTGGGATCTACACATTGACCATCATCTCTTCAAATATTCTCTCTTGTCTTCTTCAACTGGTGTATGTTACAACATTTGATATCATCTTGTAGCCTTTGGATGTTCTCAATGGTTTTATTCTCTTTCTTTTTGTGTTTCAGTTTAGGTAATCATTGATGAACTATCTTCACATTTGTTGATTTTTTTCTTCAGCTGCAAGATGTCCATGTAAATGACAGTTGAGGTTTTTCTTCATATCTGTTTCTGTGAATTTGTTTCTAGCATTTCCATTTGACTCTTACAGTTTCAAATTTGTTCATGCATGTTGCCCACCTTTCCTGATAGTCTTTAATATGTTTGTTACAGTGATTAATTTTTTTTAATGTTTATTTATTTCTGAGACAGAGGGAGACAGAGCATGAGCGGGGAAGGAGAAGAGAGAGAGGGAGACACAGAATCAGAAGCAGGCTCCAGGCTCTGAGCTGTCAGCACAGAGCCTGATGCAGGGCTCGAACTCACAAACTGTGAGATCATGACCTGAGCCGAAGTCGGTCGCTCAATCAATTGAACCACCCAGGCACCCCTGTTATAGTGATTTTAAATTCACTATATTATGGCCCAACATGTGGGTCATCTCTTGTTCTCTGAATTGCTTTTTCTCATATCAGCGAGTTGTTTTGTCCTTACTTTTTTGTATGTCTCATAATTTTTCATTGAATTGTGGGTATCATGTGTAGGACAGTAGAGAGTGAGGTAACTAGTATTTATGCTTGGAAGTAGGTTTATATGTCTTCTGCTAGGCTGCTATTGTGGGGTGGTAGGTCAATATACTCAAAAGTGGCCTGGGTTTGGGTTTGGTTGTTGCTATGGGTTCATTCACTGTATCCCTGCTGACAAATTCCTCTTGCATTAACTTGTGTTTAGGATGGGGTCCCATTTGCCAGTGGGTTGTTCTTAATGTTGTTGTTCCATTCTTAGCAATAGACCATCTCTGTGTATCTCTACTTCAGAGAGTGTTTCTCTTTATTCTTGCCACTCCCACAGTGGTAGATTGCTGTTGCTTTTTATTTGGTTCTTGCTACACTTGGCAGGAAAGGTGTTCTTTGTTTTATTAGTGGAGAATCACAGAGCCATGGAGAAGAATAACTGAGATGGTATAAATTCATGATCTGAAATTTCTTGAATTTGAGGAATTTGTTAAAAATTTTAACTGGGTGTTTCTAAACCACTTGTATGGCAGCCCTGACTTTCTTCTGTTCTCACCAGTAATCCCATGCTTATATTCTCTCTCTCCTTAAAGACATCATCTCTTCTTAGGCTTTAGACTGGCTGTATACTATATAAACTTTCTTCTCTAGGTTCAAGAAAAATCAAGATTTATAGTTTATCTAGCTTCTTCTAGTTGATAGTGCAGAAGTGACACTCTTTCCTCATTTCTACATCCCAGGATGAAGCCAAAGGTCTGTATAAGCTTTTAAATAAAAGATTTGTTAGCACTTTTCACTTGCATTCATACCAGAATGGTATGAATGAGTGTAGAAGTATTTTGATCTCAATTATTTTGGTATTTATTCTGATAAAGAAGAGTACAGATTATGAAGCTCTGAGCCCAGCCTGTACATTTTCACAAAGGAAACAACTGTACATTCTACAGAAGGTGATTACACATAAAAGAACCACATCCTTGGGCAGTGAGTTGTCTCCATAGCCAGTGGGGTAATCTGCCCCTATTTACTGCCAAATTATGGGCATAATGAGTCACAGGCGCATTTCTAAATATATCAACAGCTCTGCAAAGTGTTTCAGGGGCACATCCATCAATTATGGTCATGAGAAAGGTCATAATAGTACAGGCTTTCATCATAATTCAGCTCTCCCTACCCAGTTTGCCTTGGGTGTGTTGAAATACTGTGATTGTTCACTTAGAAGCAGTGTTCATTTTTGAGAAAGACTTACTGGAAATGAGTAAAATATCTGAGAGAGGCCATCCCATTTAAAGGGCTACTTTCTCATTCAAAAGCTTTTTGTGTAATAAAAGTTTCTCAAAAACTTTTCTGTGAGATTCATCAACCTCATTCCTTCTGAGCCACTGATTAGAATCCACAACTTCAACTGAAGAAAAGATTAGCTGTAGACTTGGATGCCAGTCATTTTCACTGAATTCCCTCTTATATATTCCTGTTAATAACAAAAGCATTGTTAATAACATTACTGTGCCCCTTCTTCCAAGTATGGTGGGTATTTCTGATAGTGTAACATTGGCATCGTTGGACAATCCATAAAGTCCTTTGACATTTTAATGTGACTATAAAATAGAATTGAACCTTATAGAAAGCTACCCAAAAAATTATGCTTGAATAAAAGAAAACTGTTCTAAATTCTGTTACTTTGAATAATTTTCCATTCCTACCAAAAACAATTATCCTGGCAACTTCCCATAGCCTATATAAGTAAACTCAGATAACAGAAATCAGGAAATCATAAAACATTTCAGAGTTAAATATTAAAAGATCTTCTAAAGTCAGTACTGTTAATCTAGCATTTTTTTGGTTTTATTTTCTTCTGGGTAAACTATAATGTAAAGCATTTCATACTTTGCTAACTTTTAGTCCAAAATCATATGGATTTGTCAAACCTTAGCAGAGTGAGTATTCATCAGAATGTTTAATTTCAATAACCTATTTCCATGTTTTACCCACATTATGGCATATCAGTTTCCTCCTAAAGATTGAGGGTCATATTTTTCATGGACTATTTAGATAAAGAATTCCAAAAAGAAGTTATACTTCTTTCTTGTCTGCTTACCAGTTGCAACTCATCCATTTCCCTCTCCAATTAATTTAGAGGGTTTTTTTTACAGTACTTCATCATTTATTAGTGTTCATTCTCAATGTATTTACACTAACAATGAGTAGTGAATTTCTTAAACTACTAAGTTTATGATCACTCACAACTCTATAAAGGTCTGGAACCACATCATAAGTCTTTGACACAAAATTAGAACATATTTATTTTGGAAGAAAAGCAACATCAGTGAAGACCAAACCATTTGGACATACTTTTGTTTGTACTAGAAGTAAATTAATCAAACCAGAAAAAATTGCCTAGCAACATTTGACATTAAAAAGATTCCATAATAAAAACTAAACCACATGGAGGATAAGATAGAAGACAGCCCAAGCCTCCTCTAGATAAGAGTAACAGTCTTTAAATGGAGCTGCCTTAATCTTAAAAAGAGAAGATAGGAGAGAAGTTAGCATTAGATATGAAGAAGAACTAAGTTAATATAAGCCAACATACATTGAGTGACTACTAGATTTCATATCCTGTGCGAGAAGTGTTCTATATCTCATTTAATTCTCACAAAACTGATTATCTTTATTTACAGAAAAGCAGATCCATTTCAAGACCAGTCAACTCTTAAAGAACATCTGTCTACTTAGATTCTTGCTAGATCTTCATCACTTACAGATGAAACTAGGCAAATTAATTATCTTCCACTTGTAGCCAGAAAGTAGTATTTTTTTGGGGAATACATACATACAAAAGATTGAAGTAGAAAGAGTTACACAGAATGTTAACTAGAATGTCTAACTTTTCAAACTTTCTAGTTGAGTTATTACTTTTGAAACAGACACATAGGTGATTGGTTATATTCGGGCAGACTCTCAAGGAGGCAGCACTGATGGACAAAGCTGTACATAGCTGCTGTCACTTAGGGAGGGTGATTTTGATAGTGTGAACAAAGAAGTGATATTTAGTGCCAGATTGGAGAGTCTTGCCAAGAATAAACTTTATTTTATTTTTTTAAAGTTTACCTTTTTAAATGTTTACTTATTTTTGAGAGAGAGCACAAGCAGGGGCAGGCAGGAGAGAGAGGGAGACAGAAGTTCCAAAGTAAGCTCTCTGCTGTCACCAGAGAGCCTGATGAAGGGCTTGAACTCACAAACCATGAGGTCATCACCTGAGCTAAACTTGGACAGTTAACTGAGCCACCCAGGTGCCCCAACTAAGAATAAACTTTAAATTTTGTAACTAGCAGAATTAAAGTTATTTTCTTTGTAATGAAAAACAAAAGCATATAGAGAGATCAATATCAAGTTGTAGCAGAGGACAGAAGATAGAAGCTAAAATTAAATGAAGGGATTTTTGTAGATGCTGCATTCTACTGGGGCATGGAATGGGGAATATGTGTGGCCTCACATTAAGGCATGCTTCAGTAGCAGAAACTCAGCAGTGTCAATACTTGGTGGCATAAATGACCTGGTTTCTGAGATATTTGTTTTATAGCACATTGATTTCTCTTCCATTTTTTGCGAGGCTATGGGCAAAGTAGGCATTATTGAAAAATGGGAATTTTGTGAGAATTGTGCACTCCTGGGTAATCTTAATATCTGTCATTTTATTGTTAATGAATCCTTTGTAATTTTGCTTTTAGAATGATTTGGCAGGCTGTATAGTCTTTTCTACATGGCAACATTCCTGAGAATGCTAATAGAATATACCAGAGAAGAAAGTAATAATCTGCCTAGGGTTTTCTGAATCTTTGACTATGATTGGCTTTCGACATGTGATCATCCATCTTGTGATTTGCATAGTTTTGGTATTTATATGGCTTTCTTTGGATAGTTATGCTTTTGGTTAGTGGGTGTGAATGTTTGTGTGTGTGTAGTTGTTTTTTCCCTGTGTGCCATGATCTAAGCCACTCAACACCTTACAGATTTTTACCTTGCTGTTCTCAAGGAATTATGAGGCTCAGAACAAATTAAATTTATTATTATTATTATTTTATCTTTCAGAGAGAGAGAGAGAGAGAGAGAGAGAGAACAGGTGAGCAGGGGAGAGAGGGAGAGGGAGAGGGAGAGAGAGAGGGGGGGGGAGGGAGAGAGAGAGAGAGAAAATATCTTTAAAAAAATTTTTTAAACGTTTATTTATTTTTGAGAGACAGAGAGAGACAGAGCATGAGCAGGGGAAGGGCAGAGAGAGAGAGGGAGACAGATTCTGAAGCAGGCTCCAGGCTCTGGGCTGTCAGCACAGAGCCTGTCGCGGGGCTGGAACTCACGAACCGTGAGATCATAACCTGAGCCGAAGTCGGACGCTTAACCGACTGAGCCACCCAGGTGCCCCTAAAAAATAGCTTAAGCAGGCTCCATGCTCAGCACATAGCCCGATGTGGGGCTGGATCCCAACACTGCAAGATCATGACCTAAACCAAAATCAGGAGTCTAATGCTTAACTTAGTGAGCCCCCCGGGCACCCCAGAGGCTCTGAACAAAGTAAGAAGGAGCAGACAGTCTTATAAAATTACCACCTTCTTGGTATACTTGCTTCTTCTTTACCAACCCCATTGTCTCTCCTAACTGATTACCCTATTTTCCATAGAATAAAACTAGAATTTCCTTCAAACTCTTTGGCAATATACATGGAGCTGTCAAAAAGTTCATTTTATCCAGGCAAAGAAGCAAAGTCAGAATGAGTTAGGAGTGGGATCTTAGAAATTCTTAATGAGTTTAATTCTGCTCTTCAAACTTTGCAGGGGAAATATTTTGTCTCTCTTGGCAAAAGGGGAGAACATTCTCTCTGGTCATCTTCATATTGAATTCATCAAGAATGAACAGACTAATGAATTGGCTCCCCTGAGAAACACTTGGCCTAACTTCTAAGAGTATTATGAAAAATGTATTCTTTCTACTGAATCTCCTCAGCTTTGGTCTTTCTTCATCCTGCTTTGCACTTTCTCTTCCCTGAAAAACATACCCAAAGATATTTCCCTCATAGATAAAATGTTCCACCCTGGGTCAGTGGATGCAGGGACACAATTCTCCCCTTCTTCTATCACTCAGAGTTATCTACAAGTACCCTTGGCAAGCTTCCTAGATGCTTTGTCCAGAACTATCCTCAAGGAGTCTGTAATTCTCAAATCCATCCTAAGAATATTATAGAACAATTTTCAAGGTTATCAAAGTTTCTCTTCCAAGAGAAATCTAGTTGTTATGATAGTTTTGTAGTATGCTTTCTAAAAAATTACATAAAATCTAAAATATGCATATTATCCTCATGGGTAAAAAATATTTTACTTTTATATGGATAAGGAAAAACAGTTTTCTGTAAGCAGAGATCCAGAGAAAGTTTGTCCTTAAAATGGAAAGACTGACAACATTGGAAAATGTTCAGTCACGTTTTCTAAGAATCCTGGGTTTTTTCTTTTACTCCTGCTTTATTCATTTGTTTGTTTTATTTTGTGATAATAACACTTAACATAGGATCTACCCTCTTCACAAAATTTTAAATATCCAATAGAGTATTGATAACTATAGACGCTATGCTGTACAGAATGTCTCTAGAACTTATTCATTTTGTATAACTGAAACTTTATACCTTTGACTGATACTTCCCCATCTGTCCTTCCTTTGGCTCTGGAAACTACCATTTGACTCTCTGCTTCTATGAATTTGACTATTTTATATTTTGCATATAAATGGTATAATATAGTATTTGTCATTCTGTCTGGCTTATTTCATTTAGTATAATGTCCCCAGGTCCATCCATGTTGACACAAATGGCAGGATTTTCTTCTTCTTAAAGGCTGGAGAAACATACACTGTATGTATATACCATAGTTTGGTTTTGTATGTCTGTTGATGGACATCTAAGTTGCTTCCAAGTCTTGGCCACTGTAAATAATGCCTCAGTGAACATAGAGGTACAGATTTCTCTTCAAGATCCTGATTTCAATTCTTTTGGATATATACTCAGAAGTGGAGTTGCTGGGTTATATGGTTGTCCTATTTTTAATTTGGGGGGAGAATTTCCATACTATTTTCCACAGTGGATGCACCAATTTATATTTCCAAACCTTTTCTCTACATCCTGCTATTGAAGGTTACTCAGAGGAACTCATCATCACAGTTTAGTAGAAACTTGGATATTTTAAATACTGCCATGTGGAAAATACTTTGAAACTTTACATTTAGATAGAATTCTGCATGCAGTGGTTGATTTCTAGAGAACCAGTTTGAGAAGGACTTATATACAGTGGGACCAGCTGTATGTCAGTGTTTGGGCCAGGCAGGGTAGAATGGGAAAGTAGGTGATGTTTGGTCTTGTCCCTGGACTGCATCTTTGTGTACACATTTTCTTCTCTTTCTTAGCAGAACGTTGTCCTTCCCAACAGTAATCTAAGAACTTCAACTAGAAGTGCCACAGAGGGGGAAGCTGGGTGGCTCACTCAATTAAGGGACTGACACTTGATTTGGGCTCAGGTCATGATCTCATGGTTCTTTAGATAGGGCCCTGCATCAGGCTCTGTGCTGACATTGCAGAGCCGGCTTGGAATTCATTCTCTCTCTCTCTCTCTCTCTCTCTCTCTCTCTCTCTCTCTCTCTCTCTCCCTCTCTCTGTCCCTACACCTTTCACGCATGTGCTCTCTCTCTCTCAAAAATAAAATCAATAAGCTTAACAAGAAAAGGAGTTCCAGAGAGACGATGAAAGATAGCATGCTCCTGTCAGCATAACTGTGGGTGCCAAGCATCTTCAAGTTGGAATCTGGACCTTTCTTATTCAGACCCACCTCTGGTAATAAGTGGCCTTATTACCCACTAAAGATTTCTCTGGAAGTGTGTTTGTGTGTTATGTGTCTGTGCACACATGTGCAGATTCAGAAAACTGAATCATGGGAAATGTGAGGAAATAGAATAGTGCCTGTGATCTTCACACCCAAATGTTTATTAAGTGACTGTGGCTTTATTTTTACAGTCTTCACACACAGACACTCAGGAGAGTAGATTTGTTAAGCACAGCACCACAGGCATGTTGGTTTTCTGTTTTCTTATTGCAAATTGACTAGGGGCTAATTTCTACCTGGAATGCAGTTCAAACAACATAGAGCAGGTAGTTTGATGGCTTCGTTTGGTGAGGAGGACATAACCAACAGGTAAGACCTATTCTCCCTGTATCTAGACCTTTCTTAATCCCTGAAACTGAGGACACTTTTGGAAAATGTATCAATAATTACAATTGCATTCCTTAGTCACTGACAGTCTTCTTTTGCAGGCAGATAAACTGTCATATTGATAATAAAGACCTTTTTAATGGTGCTCATAAACACTACTCATTTGTTTTCTTATTCTAAAAAGAATAAAAGTTCAACTCAGAAAATTTAGATAACACTAAAGAATGGGGAGAGAGAGAGAAAGAGAGAGAGACAGAGAGAGAGAGAGAGAGACAGAGAGAGAGAGAGAGAATCTCAGCACCCAGAAATAATTTTTATTAATACACTCGTGACTATCTTTCCAGTCTTTTTTAAAAAAGTCATTTTCTTCCTCTTTCTGTGGTTGTGTGTGTAAACAGAAATATTTGTCACAATGCTTTGTAGCCTCCTTCTTTCATCTTTTAGCTCATTGTGGACATTTTCCCAAGACCATAAATATTCTTTCATAACAGTGATTCCTAACCAGGCAGTTTTTACCCCCTGAGGATATTTGGTAACATCTGAAAACAATTTTTCCTTCTGGCATCTACTGGGTAGAAGCTAGGGATGCTGCTAAAACATACCACAGTGCATGGGGCAATCCCCACAACAAAGAATTATGCAGTCCAAAATGTAAATAATGCTAAGATTTAGAAACCCTCTTTATAATATTATTTAAAATAGCTACCTATTATTTTATCCTAAGATAGAATTATGCATTGCTCCATTGTTGGAAATTTAGACTCTTTTCCACATTCTTTTGCTATTATTTATAAACAATCTGTTGAATATTCTTGGTCACACATATTTGTGTATATTTCTGTTTAGATTGAACTAGAAAAAACTCTTAGACATGAAATTGGTGGATCAAAGGAAATGAACTTTTTGCTTCTTTAACAACCATTCTCAAATTTTTTGTAGAAAGGTGATTTCAATTATTATTCCCACCAGGATGATATCCCTATCTTTAGGCCTCTTTTGTTACTAAAGTCCACCGTCTTAGAATGTGTCCTAGTTTATTTGAAGGGACTTTCTAGCTTTTGCTCCAATCTTGCAAGATTCATTCAAGCAGGACAGGGAAAGTTAAGTAGCATTTCCAAGGCCCTGATTCTACTCTGACCACACATGGGGACTTCTGGGGAACAAAGAAGGTATACCTAGAGGTTTGTGACAATCTCATTAATTTCTGATCCACCTTTTGAGTTAGAAGATTGACTGTCTAGACCTTGCTATGGTCAGTGGGCAGGAAGACAAATTGTTTGACCAGAATTTATATATAGGCATTTATCAGACCCAAATCTAAATCATCAGATTAAAATGGAAAGACATGTATCAAGTGCTTGGCATAGGGCTCCTGAAACATAAGTGCTCAGTAAATTTTGTCTACTATTCCTTTTAAGGCTTAGAACAGTAAAGTTCTCTAATTTACCAAAATGTTCTCTGTTGGGTCCTACAGCAAGTCCATACCAGACCTCATTATTCCCTTGGTCAATATTGATTATTTCCATGGTCATTGATTATCCTTTTAGGAATGACACCTCTCTTAATCAACATCTTCCTTGCCAACCCCAGACTCAAAACACTGATATGTCAATGAAAAACGTTGACCGTAAAACAAAATATCTAGCTTTTAAAAACACATTCTCCTATGACAACACATCATATATTTGCAAAAAGACCAAGTGAATATAGGTATGTTTTTCTACTACCAAATTAGTCATTTTAAATTTATTTCTTCAAATTATTAGTTTTCATTATAATCTAATTATATTTCTTCATGTTTGTCTAGGAGGAACATATCTAGGAACCAGGCATAGGTTTATCATATCAATATTGACTGAAAATTCATTTTGGTATTAAACTTTTTAACATGGAGTATTAATAGTACTTTTCGAAGTGTCTCTTAACCTGTACTCACATGTCTGTAAAATGCCTTTTTACTTGCCTAGAGGGCAATATGCTTCCAATTTCCACTAAATTCAAAATCCCATCAGAGAATGATGCTTGTCTTTTCATCTTTATACCCGGTGCTCAACACTGTGCTTCAAGTATCGTGGGTGCTCAGTATGTTTATTGAAAGAAACTGAATATTGATACATCCCAGCGTCTCTAATATCACACATTATACAAATTTAAATAAATTGGAGAAAAATAGTTCTTTACTTTTCCTTAGCTCATTGAATTAATCTTTCTATTTCCCTCCTCCCTCCCCCATCCTCCCTCCCTCCCTTCCTTTCTGGCTTCTCTCCTTCCTTCCTTCCTTCCTTCCTTCCTTCCTTCCTTCCTTCCTTCCTTCCTTCTCTCTCTCTTCTTTCTTTCTTTCTTTCTTTCTTTCTTTCTTTCTTTCTTTCTTTCTTTCTTTCTTTCTTTCTTTCTTTCTTAAAAAAAATCATTGTTATATTTCTGGGGTTAGGCAGTCAGTGAAATGCAGTAAAAATTCAGAATAACTGATTCTTTGTTGTTTACATTTAACCAGTTGTGTTTATACTCGACCTCCAGAATCCTTTTAAAGTTACTGTTAAATATTGTTAAATATTTATTTAAATAATGTTAAATTAAATACAATATTCATTGGCTACAATTTAGATACCTGTTAAATATATATATATATATATATATGTATGTATATGTATAGATATTTCCTTAAAGGATGAAGAAGCACTGACCACACACAGACCAAATTTTTTCAGTGTTCTGCTGTAGATTCTTGCCATTGTATTCAGAATATGAAGCCAGCCAATTCCAAATAATTCAAACTATTATCAGAAATATTGCATTGCCTAATCATGCACAGTAAACAAGGTTTACTTTGCACTGCAGAGATTGTTGGTAAGGTGTTGATGTTCCCTTGAAACAGCTTTTCTAAGGATATTAGAACCCCAGATAATTCTCTATCTATTGCCTAAATGCAATGTAGAAACCCTGGTTGGTGCAAGGTAAGCACTGTGCAATTGTTAACCGCTGTGGGATGACAGCAGGCATACTTGTCTTATTGTTGGTTTTATGAAAGGAATGCATTCACAGTTTACCATCAAGCACTTTATTGGACATAGCTTCCTTCTGTAGATACAATTGATCAGGTTCCTTTCTATTCCAATATGCTTACAATTTTTCAAAATCATGGATGCCACTAAATTTCTTCTAATACTTTTTGTGCACCTGTTGGAATGATTAAATGATTTCTCTCCTGCAATCTGTTAATGTATTCAATCATTGGTTTTCTTAAATTTTGCTAACCTTCCATTTCAATCCAAACTGGTGATGTTATATAGACTTTTATATGTATTGCTGGATTTGGTTTGCTAATATTTTAGTTAGGTGTATTTATGTTCAAGGGTGAATTTGGTGTCCAATTACCCTTCCTCTTAGAGAATTTTTCTTGTTTTGGTCTCACAGTTTTACCAATTTCAGAGACTAGTTGGATAGTATTCTTTCTTTTTCTTTTTTTCTGGATTAATGCTTGTTGGATTTATATATATGGACTTTAAAATGATTGGAGACCTTGCCTGTCACATCATCTACTCTTGGTGTTTTCCTTGTGGGATGACTGTAAACTACTGATCACTTAATTTTAATTTTACTGCTTTAATATTTTTAATATTTCTTCTTGAATTTATTTTGTTGAATTATTTTTAAAAATTTATTCATTTTAGCTAAGTTTTGAAATTTAGTGATATAAGTTGTTCAGAAATCCTCTTAATAACCTTTTAATTTCTGTCATTATGCCCCCCTTTTCATTTCTAATATTTGTGAATTTCCCTGTCTTGTCTTAATGTCTTAGTAAATATTCTCAGTGTTTTTCTATTTGTTAGTAATTTATTCTAAAAAGTTTCTAGACATTTGACTATCTGTATTGTATCTGTTTTCTATTTAATTTTTATTCATTTATGTTCTCATTAGTTTCTTTTTACTACTTTTCTTGTCTTTTTTCTGTTATGTCATATTGTTGCTTAGTTTATTAATTTTTAATTTTATATTATAAAATTTCTTAAGGCAATCAATATTTAAGTAATGCTTTACCTACGCTCTACAAGATTTGATGTGTGATACTATTGTATTTTATTATCTTTTAATTCTAAATATTTCCAATTTCCATCATGATTATTTTCTTATTTATTGGAAGTATGTTTTTAATTTCCAGATATATGATGGCTTTCTAATTATTTCTGAATTAATGCGTTAAACTCAGGTAATGTGGTCTGCATGATATAAATCCTTTGAATTTTGGGGGGGCTTGCTTTCTAGCAACTTTTATAAATTTATCTTTATAGATAAAACATTTGTTAGGTATAATGGATTTTATGTGTCCATTGGATTAAAATAAGTAAATATGCTGTTCAGATCTGTAGCTTGATATTTTTTGTCTGCTTAATCTAACAATTACTGAGACATTACAGAAATCTCCCACTAATCGATAACTAATGATCTTGTAGTTATTTTGTAGTTTTGTAAATTCTTTATATATTTTGATCTTTGTTATTAGTTGCATAAAAGTTTACAAGTTTTGCATCTACCTAGTGATTTAAATTTTTTATTATTATATCATCACTTGATGTATTTCTTTTAATGTTTTATCTTAAAATCTGTCTTATCTTTCATTACTTTAGCTAATCCAGATTTCTCTTGGCTTATGTTTGGCTGACATATCTACCATTTGCAGTTAATATTTGTTCCCATCTCCATGCACAAGTGATGTGTGTTTTCCCTCTACAAATTTGCCTGATAGGCATTTTCTATAAATGCAATCATATACTATGCAGTTTTTTACATCTGGTTTCTTTTATGTCTGGTTTCTTTAACTCAGCATAAATTTTTGACATTTTTTCATTTTGTAGCAAGTTTGCTTCTTTTCATTACTGAATATTATTCTGTTTCTGGCTGTGTTTAAGATCTTTTCTTTGCTTCAATATACTATGATAGTATTATTTATCCTGCTTGAGGTTCACTGGGATTTGAAAATCTAAGATTCTCCAACTTCTGTAAAATTCCCAGTCATCATCTTTTTGAATACTAACTTCCACCCTATTCTCTCTTTTTTGTATTACTGGAACTCTGATATACATTGATATTAGGGTTTCTCATTTTATCCCTCATATCCTTTAATTTTTCACCATAGTTCCTATCCTATTTTCTGGACTATTTCTTTAGATTTTTCTATGAATTCATTTGTGTTCTCATATTCCATTTTTAATTTCTTGTTAAACAAATTTGTTGTTAATTTTTTGAGGTGTCTCTTTTTCTTTGTCTTCTTTTCTTTTTCTTTCTTTCTTTCTTTCTTTCTTTCTTTCTTTCTTTCTTTCTTTTTTTTTTTTTGAAAGGGAATGTTACAGAGGCAGATGGGCAGAGAGAGAGAGAGAGAGAGAGAGAGAGAGAGAGAATCTCAAGCAGGTTTCATCCTCAGCAGAGAGCCCAGTGCAGGGCTGGACCCCACAACACTGAGATCAAGACATGAGCCAAAATCTAGAGTCAGTCACTCAACCAACTGAGACACCCAGGTGCCCTGTACACTGACTTTTTATATCCAAATATACGTATTTTTCATTTCTACAAATGTTATATATTTCTTTGTTAAACTTCCTGTTTTTTTCTTATTTATACATTATTTCTATTTCTAGTTTCTTATTTATACATTGTTTTATACACTTTATATTTGATGTCAGATAATTCCAATATCTGAAATTTTTGCACAACTAAATCTGCTATCTGTTGTTTCTGATAACTCTCACTCATGCTGCCCCATTTCCTCATATGCTTGGTAATTTTTTTTTTTTTATTTTGAGGCCATGATCCTTGATTTAATGAATTCTTTGAGGTGTGACTGTAAATGTATTGCTTCAGAGAATATTTGCTTTTGTTTGTTCTTGGCAAGTTTGGTTAATAATTCACTCAAGTGGTGGAGGCAGGTAACTGTAGAGGGAAATGATATTACCACTATCAGATATGGATTTTTGTTACTTCTTTTTTCTTTCTTCTATCATTTTCATGTTATGTAACCATAGTCTAGGAAAACTAACATCATATTCTAATTTTTTCTTTATCTGAACTTTGTTAATTTTTTTCATTTCTAACTTAATGTTCTAGTTATCATAAAGAAGACATTAAAGACTTTAATCCGACTGAGGGAGTTTGAGGCCAACTATGTATTACTGGTGAATGCCTTAAAAAGCCAGTGTTGAACAACTTTAACTAAAGGCCAAACTTGATGATGAGATAATGAAACAGACACTTGTCTCTTTACTTTATAGGGCATGGCTAACGACTGTAATTTCCTCTTTATATCCTGCATGTTGTAATGGGTGATGTCATCAGAAAATAATCTCTTTCTGCATGGAGAGGTATTAGTCCTTGGATGTTACTCAACCCACAAGCTAATTAAATCCTTATCGTCTGTATCTTTTCTTCTCTTTCCAAAATTATATAAACCATTTAAATATATAAATATTTTATAGACCTTATTGTTAGGGACATCATATAACCAAGTAGTTTTTTTCCACCCACTTGTCCAAATGTAACAAAAGCAGCATTTTATACATGGATTGTAAATTATATTTTACAGTAAAAAGAAGCAGAAGGACAGCATTAAATCTGAGTCAAATTCATATTTCCTATTAATTGCTTACACAATGCATGTATTTGAGTACTTTTCCAATACATTTCATGATGTCTTCTGGGAGAACATATTTCTATATTTAAGATGCTATCATTATCTGTAGTTTAGGGACTACTAAAATTAGTACATTGAAAACCAATGCTGTCATATATTATAGGTGTGATTTTAAAACAACTAACACAAGTGATTTTCTTCCACCAAAATCTTTCTTCCAAACAACCTAAATTTTTTTTTTATGAATTTGAGGGGTTTTCTTTCCTGTGTTAAAAAAAAAAAAAAAAAAGAAAAAAAGCCTGGCCCAATGTAGGTGTTGAATAAACTTAACTTTTGTAGTTAATTCATGGGAATTCATGTTACATATCTTACCTGCTATCACAATTTTTGAGGCATAACTTCAAATTCTGTGGTTTCAGGAAAAATATTTTGTAATTCAAATAGTTATTCTTCACAATACCTGTAGTAGTAGGTGGTGAGGTTGAGGTTTGGGGGAACCCTGCCTGTTATGGCATCCCAAACTAGGACTGAGGCTCTATGTAGAAATTAGACCAAACAAATTTAGGCAAACATAATTAGCCCAAATTATTTTCCCCCAGACCAAAAGAATATGTCCATTTGAGGGGCGCCTGGGTGGCGCAGTCGGTTAAGCGTCCGACTTCAGCCAGGTCACGATCTCGCAGTCCGTGAGTTCGAGCCCCGCGTCAGGCTCTGGGCTGATGGCTCGGAGCCTGGAGCCTGTTTCCGATTCTGTGTCTCCCTCTCTCTCTGCCCCTCCCCCGTTCATGCTCTGTCTCTCTCTGTCCCAAAAATAAAAATAAAAAACGTTGAAAAAAAAAATTTAAAAAAAAAGAATATGTCCATTTGAATATGTGTTTAAACTTATTCATGTACCTGATATAAAAAGGAATAAATATTTCAAATTCTTAAAGTTGTCCATTTTGTTTAATTTTTAAATGGATGATCCTCACACAGCAGCATAAATGTTTCTTTAAGCATGTCAAATCTCACTCTCCATAACAGGGTACCTAGTGAACACAGATTTATTTCTTGTTATCTACTTAGCAATATATCTGCCATCTTTGGCATAGTGGGTGGGGGGAGAGGCAGGGAAGGCTACAGGGGTGTTGGGTCACTGACAATTTCAACTCCTGGAAGTGAAGGCCCCAGAGGCCAAACCATCTTGAGTTGGAGAAAATTACTAGGATTGACACTTTATTTACACTAATGTAGTCAGGCATCCGCCGCCACCTCAGATTTTTTAAAAATTATTTTTGTTAAAAAAATTTTTTTTAATGTTTATTTATTTTTGAGAGAGACAGACAGAATGCGAGTGGGTTAGGGGCAGAGAGAGAGGGAGACACAGATTCCGAAGCAGGCTCCAGGCTCCAAGCTGTCAGCACAGAGCCCCATATAGGGCTCAAACTCATGAGCTGTGAGATCATGACCTGACCCAAAGTTGGTCACTCAACTGACTGAGCCACCCAGGCGCCCCTGACAACCTCAGCTTTTAAATAAAAATGAAGTAATCTTATGTTTGAATGCAGATAGTGGGTCCTGGTATGTTAGGGTTTCAGTTTAGCAATATGAGCGGAGAAGGTAGTTTAACTATGATTTCAAAAGGGAGAAGAAATGGTTTACTGAAAAAAGGAGATTATGTTAGATTGTTATGGACAGAGGATCATTTAAAATGGATTAAGCACAGAGAGCCTGGATGGCTCAGTGAGTTAAGTGTCCATCTCTTGATTTCAGCTCAGGTCATAATCTCATGGTTCGTGGTTTCTAGCCTGGCATTGTGCTCTGTGCTGACAACATGGAGCCTGCTTGGAATTCTCTCTCTCCCTCCTTTCTCTGTCCCTCCCCTGCTCCCACTCTGTCTCTCCCTCAAAATAAATAAATGAACATTAAAAAAAAAAGATGGATTAAGCAATACTTTGAGGAATATACCACTTGTGATAAGGCAAGTTCCTCCGTTTAATCTTCTAGTTCTGCAGCCATATTTATAATAGTCAACCAATCTATTAAATTATTTAAAAAAATCTTTTCTTTTTCATAGTAGCATCTCTACTTTATGACTCCCTCTCTAACCCCTTCAACCCAATCCCCCTGCGTCTTGTTTCCAGTATCCTCTCTGTATCTTTGAGGATATTTTATATGCTTACTTTCAAATATTGTGTTTGGTCTACACATACATAATTTTTCTTGTAATGATTATGCTCCTAAGATGCCACATTGCTCTTCTCTTTGAGTTCATGTTTCCCAGAGCACATTAGCTGCCTTAGATGGTCATGTGTGAAGGGACCCTCTTGATGAGTTTAGTTGGTGAGGTGGTAGTGGTTGTTATTTTTCTCTATGAGAGCTTCTTAGGAAAGCCCTTGGGATGTGGAGGTGGGGAAAGTGGGAGAATGGGAGGAGGAAATGCTTAGGGGTGGATAGATTTGCTTATTCATGTTGTTAATACTTTACTTCTCAGGCCAGCTAGAGCTGTGCCCTAATCACTCTCTACCACCTCCAGAGGACACTGGACTGGTTCCTGCTTTCTTGACTCATGGTGGGGATGGGCAGGGCAGCACTCTGCCTAGAGAAATGGAGGAGAGAGAAAATCCTTCTCTGTCCTCTGTCCTGTGTCCTTAAGTCTCAAGGGTTGTCTGAGTGCTAATGGAAGAAACTGGAAAGATGGGGGATTGTGAGACACAGGAGAGTGGCAGCTGCTGGATGACTCAGTGGTGTGGCTGGACCTCTGGCGCAGCAAGGAACGAGGAAGTGCATATTTGTGCAGTACACACCACTACTTCCTGGTTTTTGTTATCACTAAAATGGTTCCTGAAAGTACTCCCCCCTTTATTTCTCTTTCAGTACCCTTACCTGAATAGCATGTTCTAGTCTGCCTGGAATGAATGAACAATTCCAGAAACTTTGCCTTGGACCCTTACCTTCATTGTCCTATTGTCCACAGCAGATTATGTATCTACTAGTGGATCTTTTGTGTTTCATCATTTATGTTCTCGTCTGATGAGTAATCTATTTTATTTTTGAGGCAGCTGATGTGGCATTTGTATCAACAGGCAGTTATAAAAACCAAGCATCTGTAAATCCTTCTGATAAATATTTGTGAAGTTTCAAAATCCTCAGGTCTGATAAGTGTAAGTCAGTCTGCAAGACTGTCTCCTAGAAAAGCCTTCTGGAGACACAGTAGCACTTTCTGGCCATGGGACCTTCCTTGTGGGGGTAAGGGGTGGGGAACTCCAAAGAGGCTTCAGCAAAGACAAATTAGTTTTCAAAGAAGGTAGGCACTTTGAGATACTGATAGTAAACTTGATTGAGATCAGACAAAAAAGCCTCACTTTTGGGAGTGGGAGAGTTGGATGATTAAAAGTCTGGTTCAAGTCTGGCCAAACAAGAGTCCAGAAGAGAAGTCCCTGAGGTTTGCTCTCCTATTCTCATAGGACAGAGGCAAAATTCTATATAAAGTATTATTATGAGGAGGAAAAATTTAAATGAAGATTATATAAATTTAAAACTATAAATATACAAAATAAGTATACTTTGTTTTTTTTTAATTTTTAATGTTTTTTTTTTTTTTTGAGAGAGAGAGAGACAGAGTGCAAGTTGGGGAGGGGAAGAGAGAGAGAGAGACACACACAGAATCCAAAGCAGGCTCCAGGCTCCAAGCTGTCAACACAGAGCCTGATGCAGGGCTTGAACCCACAAACAGTGAGATCATGATCTGAGGCAAAGTTGGATGCTTAACTGACTGAGCCACCTAGGTGCCCCAAAATAAATTTACTTTAAAATAACTATAACCTTTGGGATATTTTACTGGGTTTTGAACATGGACAGAAATATCCCCTTTTTTATTCAAGCCCTCCCTAAAACTAGCTGACTTATTAGCTAAAAAGAAAGTAAAATTTAAACTGGATCAACTAAATGGTCAGGACTCAGTAATGTAAGATTAAAAGATAGCTTTATTTTTTTTCCTACCATTTTTGAAAACTTCTCTGTCAGATATTCCTTCTTCACACCTAGATGGTATTTTCTGGCCACTTTCAGTTTCATTTTTCAGGGATTAAAAGAGCAGTCTGATCTAAACTGAACTTCTCAGATCCACTTCAGTGCTTTTCCCTTGCTCTTGGGCGTGACCCAGAAGGTCAGGAAGGGGTGTGTTGAGTCTTCTCTCTTTCTTAGTTTATATCTTCCTGACTTCCATCCTTTCCCTCTGCATCTCTCAGAGTTAGATGGGACAGAGGAGTAAGACATATGGAGCAAAGAAGAATCTTATTTAGCTGGTGCTGCTTGGAGATCTTACTCAGCTCTGTTAAGTGCTCTCTGGTATGGCAGACTCCTAATGCTGGATTTTTCTTTTTTTTTTTTTAATTAATGTTTATTCATTTTTGAGAGACAGAGAGAAAGAATGCAAGCAGGGGAGGGGCAGAGAGAGAGAGAGAGAGAGAGACAATCTGAAGCAGGCTCCAGGCTCTGAACTGTCAGCACAGACACAAGGCTTGAACCCACAAACCATGAGATCATAACCTGAGCCAAAGTTGGATGCTTAACTGACTGAGCCACCCAGGTGCCCCTAGCTCTTTCTTTAATAGGGCACCATTGGGCTGTTTTATTGTCAACACTCTGCCCCTCCCCCATCTGTGACACTGCATAGACTTGCTGTGAGAGATGTTCTCTCTGGCTCACCCATTTCATTTTGTTTTCTTTGCTATGTAGTGGTACCCACCATTCCACAGCTTTACTTGTTCTGGGCTCACTCAGATATGGCAAGTGAAAGATTGTCTTGGGTAAAGCTCCTTCAAGGTTATTCAACCTATTGGCCTCCTATAGGCTTCGAACTCTGGTAATCCAGCACCCTCCTAGCCAAGAACTTTATCACCCTTTCCATTAATAGTGTCTTGAAACAGCAGCACAAGTTTCTCCAGCCTAGGAAGTAGGAGGGTAGCAGAAGTGTGTGTACGAGACATCAGCAGTCTCCCCTTATCCAGCCAAATACCATAAAAGGTACAATTTATGTGAGTTGAATAAAGCGTATACAAAAAACTTGGAGACATTTACATAGTTTTAGTACAGTATTAAGCCCAAAGGGTAACATTAAGTTTTCACTGGACAAATACGGATGGGATGGGAGTGTGGGAAATCAAGATGACAAAGCATTTGGTGAAGATTAGTTTTGGAGACAAATAGATGCATTTAAGACTCAGGCAAAACTACAATAAGGTCCACCTTCTACAAACAACTATAATGAACACTACTAATCACCAGTCTGAATCCACACAGGGGTTCCTGATTGGGTCAAAGCAAGTGTTTCAGTTACAAGAGATGAGAATGTTTTTCTCTCAAAGTGCCTGTAGATGTCACTAAAGCAAATGATTCTTTTATCCTTGATTTGATAGTGGGGTGCAAAAAAGCCCACAAAAGGAGTAAAAAATGCTACTTTGTAAAGACCACCTATGTGGTTACATTAATGGCATCATAAAACATAGTGAAACACCATTACAGTTCACAGTAAGTTTGCAAACTTTTCTTCCATTTTAGAGCTGTGATTTATTTTAAACAATGAAAGTATATTCAGCAATACTCTAGTTTATAACAGGAAGGGAACATCACTCCTTCATTCTCTTTTCCCTCATAGACACCTCTTTTAGGGCTAGTGGCACATCTCTTCTGTACCATTAGAGACACTGTCCTTAAGCTAAGAACATTGACACCTCATGAAAGAAAGAAAACATCACACAGGCATTGACTTTGAAACATCAAAGGTGGAGAAAACATTAAAAATGTGCTCAGGCCAGCATTCAATTCTAAAAGCATTATTGTTTTTTCCCCTGCACTGGTTTTAAAGACAACTATAAATTTAAATAATGTAGAAATTTTGATCCTTCTCCTTTTAGCCAGGGAAACATAGTGCAAAATGATGAATGAAGAACCCCATATTTGAATTTTCATAGCCACAGAGAATATTTAATAACATGAGTTAATATCATTACCCAGGAAGCATGTAGCACCTGTATTTTCATACAGTGGAAAGTATACTTTCAGCTGGACCATATTCTCTATGTCATTCTTCTCATCAAGAGGCTACAATTCATCACAAGCTGGCCAAGAATGAGACCTAGTGAAGAAAGAAAGCTCAACAAAGAGTTACTGACAGGGATTTGGGGCCATGTTAGCAGAGTGTGAACAGTCCTTCTTATTGTAGCAAGAATTTCGTACTCCTCTCTGGAAAAGAATCCTGTTTAGAAAATTTTGGTGCTTAAAATGAAATCCAAGCAAGTATAAAAGTAGACACAGAGAGTAAGT
Source organism: Neofelis nebulosa (assembly GCF_028018385.1). Classification (NCBI taxonomy): domain Eukaryota; kingdom Metazoa; phylum Chordata; class Mammalia; order Carnivora; family Felidae; genus Neofelis; species Neofelis nebulosa. The sequence continues at coordinate 59,372,388 of NC_080785.1, forward strand.
TCTCTGATGATAAGCTGTGTATTAATGAAAAATAGCTCAGGGCAGGAGAGACACTCAAAGTTATCAAAAGAATCTAGAAGAAAAAAGGGTCCAGACAGAACAGAGACTACTCTGGTCATTATTCTAAACTAACTATTATTATCTGTTCCATGTGGGGAATAATTGAACACTGAAAATGTATATTTCTTATTCTTTGTGATGAATAAACATATGCAACTGGTAAAATGTAATATATATTTCAAAGTAATATATTCAGATCCTGATTCTAAGTAAGGATTTAAGCATTTTTTACTGATTCTCTCTTGCCCTCATAAAGTCCTATGCTAAAAAAGTCTTTCCGGTATGGTTACTTACAGATAGTTGAAGAGAATGGACCCTAACTGGCATAATCTGGTCATGATTCTGGTGTCCAAAATGGAGAAAAAACAAATAAAAATTATGTTTTACAAAAATTCTGTCTAAATAAGATTTATGCCTATATGTTTTTTGTCCTTGGTAACATTACTATAAAAAAATATTCCATTTGTTTGATATAGTGAAATTAAAAACTTATGTATTGGTTTGAAGATTTCTCCAAAAATTAGCCATATAATTATCACATGTCCCAGCAGGTCTATAGCTAGATCTATGTCCAATAAAACATATCTGCATAAAAACTTGTACACAGATGTTTATAGCAGCATTATTCATAATAATCAAAAAGTAGAAACAACCCAAATGTCCATCAGTTGATGGATGGATAAAATGTGGTACATCTGTACAATGAAATATTTTCTGGCAATATAAAGGAATATAGTACTGATCGGCTATAACATGGATGAACTTGAAAACATTATAGTAAGTGAAATAAACCATTCAAAAAAGACAAATATTGAATGATTCCATTTAGTTGAAGTGTTCACAGTATGGAAGTCTATAGAGATAGAGTCTAGGTTAGTAGTTTCCAGGGGTAAGGGTGGGGAGGGGTATGGTGATGTTTAAGAGGTGACTGCTTGTGGGAATGGGGGCTACCTCCATTGGAGGTAATGGAAATGTTTTAGAATTAGTGATGATTGTACAATATTGTGAATATACTAAAAAATCCTAAATTGTACACTTCAGGGTAAATTTTATGGTATGTGTATTATATCTCCATTTGAGACAGAGAAAGACAGAGATAGAATGTTTGCTGGGCATCATGAAATCAGTTTGAGGTTCCTTTATTAATGCTGCCAGGAAAGGAAAGTTTCTCATTTGCTCAGTTCAAGAGTAAAATGATAATTGGTAAGATTGCACCTCTCTCCTTTTTCTTGAGGGGATAGAGAAAAATATCTGGGAGAATATATTTGGATAGAAAGAGGGATATAGTCTTTTATTAGTCGCTCTGAAAAGGACCATTTTTTCCAGTGCAAGCTGATCAGTGAATACAAATAAGTTACTGTCCAAAATAAAAAACAGTCACATTAAATTTGGGGGATGGAGGGAATCCCAAAATAGACGGTGGACTCATAGTAAACAATTACACATCTCCAACGTTTTGTAGGTATGTGCATAAAAATTATATGAGAAACCAATTTAAATATTTGTTTCTGTATTTGTTCTTTCTGTGCAGAATGCAAATATACCCAAAAATGTCCTGATAAATCACTCTTAAAAATTACAAGGATTTTAAGGACAATTATGTTTTAGTAAAAATCAGGTTAAAATGGTTTCCAAACAACATGAAGAAATTACATTCAGGTCAAAACAATCTGTCATTACATATTGTACTCTAGTAGCTTTGGGTAAAAATATGCTTCTGAAAACCCAATGGATTTTTATAACTAGCAAAGCCCAAAATATGCTCCTAAGTACAACATGTGTTGTTCAATCTAGACTGATGTTTTGTAGTATTTTCTATAGGCCTCGGACTTTGTTTGTGTTTTACCATGTGCTGTTGCTCCTCCAGCTCTGGATATAGTCACATGATTTGGCTTTAGGCATCAATAGTCAGTGAATTAGTAACTATACCTGTGATGACACTTATTTTTATGTTTATTTCACTTCCTTTGTAGTATTTTTTAAAAGTAGACTTAAAAGGTGCTTAAGCATTTTCCCCCCTTCAGGAACAAAATAATAAATTCAAGAACAAAATTTTTACATAATTAGTTGTATCAAACTCATTTAAAAATAGGGGTCCCTGGGTAGCTCATTTGGTAAAGCATCTGATTCTTAATTTAGGCTCAGGTCATGATCTCACGGTTTGTGGGATCGAGCCTCGCAGCAGGCTCTTCACTGACAGTGCAGAGACTGCTTGGGATTCCCTCTCTCCCTCTCTCTTCCCTTCCCTGCTCTCTTTCTCTCTCTCAAAATAAATAAATAAAATAAATTTTAACAACAAAAAACTCATTTAAAAATATTAACTGAGTTATCATCTCTCTTATTTCCCAAGTAAAGTACCTGCAAATTATTTCACTGTGCTAATATCAAAAGATAAAATAAATGTCATACAATAAATAAAGGTATAAAAACACAAAAATGTATATATACACAAATAAATGAAATATAAAAGAAATATTAAATTTTTAATCCGATAATGAATCATTTTGATAGATTTTAACCAGACCATGCAAGATTCGTTTTTTTTTCATTTTTATTTAACACTAAACAATATTTTTGCTTTAAGATGATAGACTTAGCACAAGCCTGTCTATTCCCTTCCCTCTTGAAATCCCAATATATGATAGCAAAGGAATCAACTCAAAAAATAGAGAGAATGGGAGGAGAAATACTCTTGGAAAAGATTCCAGTAAATTTCTACAGGACTCAAGGAAGGTAAACCTCTGTCGACAGATTTTTTTTAAAAGTAAATCATTGCAGATCAGAATGCACAGGACGAAATGCAATAATAAAGAGAAGGCTGAATTGTATAGCTGAATTACAGAGATGATCCTGGCCCAGGAGCAATAAAAACACAAATGAGAAGGAAAACCAAATTGGGAGATGAATTGAAAGACTGACCATTGAATGAAGAGTAGGATTGCAACACTTCTTCCTCCCTGCCCTTTCTCACTCCAAGATGGTGGAGCTCAGGCATTTCTAAGCAGCCTAATATATAATTTGAAGGAAAAACCAAAAAGAGACAAAACAGTAACAACAAAGCAACCCTAAAGCCACTTCTCTAAAGAAATCAAATGAACTGCAAGTATAAAATTAAATCTTCCAGTATAAAACCCTCCTCACTCTGGAATTTGGAATCTCTGTCTTCACCCCAGCCTAAATGCCTTCTCTTTTCTTGCCCATCCTAATATGATGTCTGCCAGCAGACTAGTTCTGCCAATATGCACTGAGCTTTGAGCTAGGCATCATCATTGTATCAGAGAACTAGCCATACATTAAAATATAGAAACAATCACCTAGGAGACTCATAGTTTTTAGCTTAGAAATTCAACTGTCCACTGTTGTTCTTTATAAAAAGTCAGCCAGAGATCATAAAAAAATTATGAATAAAACCATCATCATGAAAGAACAACTCAAACAAGAACTTTTGCTTCAGAAGAAACATAGATTATTAGGGAAAAAGAAGAGAACTTTAAAAGAAGCTAATTCTCATCCTAATGAAAATTTCAGAGGATACTGCATCCAGAAGTAAGAAGAAAAACTATAAAAAAAGGAACAATGGAGAACAAAAATAAGTTCTTTTTATTGAAGACATGATTGCAAAAAATTCAATAGTTATGAAGATGAAATTAAGAAACTCAGTAAAAGAGAAAAAAAATGTCATTAAGTAATGAGGAAAAAGAACATGAAGGATAAATGTTAGGCTTCCTGCATTGATCCAGTAGGATTTCTGGGGGAAGAATAGGAAACAGAGAAAAATGGAGAGGAGAAAGTTAGCAATGAAAAAAATTGAAGAGAACTTTCCAATACTAAAACACAAGAATTCTTTAGATTGTAAATATCCAGTGAATTTCCAGGATGATAAAAATCCACACCTGAATTTTCAGAACACAAGAAATAAAAATGAACTTCTAAGTTGGGATGCAGGGGACATCTCCTATTTATGATTCATGAAAATGAATCAGATTGACCTCAGACATCTCACCAATACTTTTTCCTAGAAGCAGTGAAACAATGCCTTTGGAGTTCTGAGGAAAATCTTTAGGCTTAATCACAATGGCAATCAAATGTGATCGTAAAATGGAGCTATTTTCAGACTTTCAGAAACTTTCATGGAGGTTACTTTTGAACTTTGCTAAATTTATGAACTTTTATGAACTTCTCTATGGAGGTTATTTGGAGATTTGCTCCAGCAAAACAAAGGTTCTAAACAAATGAAAGCTTAAGGGGTCAGGTGAGGTGAAGTGGGAGGAGAACTGAAGAATCAATGAAAACATTAATTATATGGATAATCTGGAAAACTATTGGTCCCAGTGGCAGTCAGGCATAGTCATGACAAAGACTGACAAGCCTATTATCAGAGTAATGCCTAGGGTGACAGGAAAGAAACAGAAAGAACCAAGGGCAATGGCAAGAAAGGAGGTGTAGTGTTGTGGAAATAAGTTAAAATTCATTCAGATCGTGTAAGTTTTCTAAGAGTAAATGTAGGCTAAATATAAAAACTGAAAATTATTGACAGGTAAAGACAATATATTGATAAGAATTAGACTTGAAAGTATGTGACAGCAAAAATCCAAAATTAATGGTGGCTTAAAAAGAGGTTTTGTTTTTTTCTATAAACCAACTCCAGTGGTAAGGGTTCTACTAAAGAATTTCCGCGAGTTCATCAAAGCCCCAGGCTCCATCCAGCCTTTTTCTCTATATTGGAGATACGGCCTTTGATAGTACTGTCTCCATTCCACCAGGTAGAAAGCATAAGGCTGGAGATAATGTGCGTAGCTCTTCCTTGGTGGAAATCACTCACACCACTTTTGTGTTCATCTCATTGTACACAGAACTTGTTCACACAACTATACCTAAGGGCAATGGTGGGGGAGGGTATACCTGCTAATATTTGGTGAGGCTATTTTTGAAGGAAGAATGAAAAACAGATAATTGGGAACTATAGAGAGCCTTTTCCACAAACCCTAAGGAAAAATCTTTATAGGCCTAATGGCCATATTTTATTACCCATTACATTTCCTTTAAAACTTCTGTATTTGGACAAAAATTATAATTTGAAGAAATAGATGCACCCCAAGGTTTATAGCACCATGATCTACAATAGCTAAATTATGGAATGAGCCCAAATGTCCACTGACTGATGAATGGATAAAGAAGATATATATATGCATACACACACAATGGAATGTTAGCCATACAAAGAATCCAATCTTGCCATTTACAATGACACCAATGGGGCTAGAGGATATTATGCTAAGTGAAATAAGTCAGAGAAAGACCTATATCATTTCACTCATATGTGGAATTTAAGAAATAAAAACAAATGATCATAGGGGAAAAAAGAGGCAAACCAAGAAACAGACTGTTAGCCATAGAGAACAAATTGATGACTACCAGAGGGGAAGTGAGTGGGGAATGGGTTAAATGAGTGATGGGGATTAAGGAGGGCACTTGTGATGAGCACCGAATGTTGTATATAAGTGATGAATCACTAAGTTCTCTACCTGAAAGTAATATTACTCCACGTTAACTAACTTGTATTTAAATAAAAAAATTTTTAAAAAAGCAAAAAAAATCAAATAAAACTTCCTTTGTGTTTGGGGAGACATGAAATGCAAAGGTCTTCAGAAAGTGAAGAGATTTGCTAAATGAGGGCAGTAGGCTTTTTAGAAGAGTCAATGAATAGATATGAGTATAAAACATTTTCATTAGATTAAGTAATATCTTAACACATTTAGGTATGACTAATTTTCTTTTTTTTAAGTTTATTTTGAGAGAGAGAGAGAGAGAGAGAGAGAGAGAGAGAGAGAGAGAACGAGAACAAGTTGAGGAAGGGCATAGAGAGAAGAAGAGGGAAAATCCAAGCAGGCTCTGTGCTGCCACAGCTGAGCCTGATGCATGGCTCGATCCCACAAACCATGAGAACTGACTGAGCCATGCAGGTGCCCCTAGATATTACTAATTTTAATGTGGATACACTTCTTACTCATAAAGTAGAATATCATTTAACTGAATTTATTGTAGTTTACTGTTGTATAAATCATCAATGGATACTTGTTAATTACTGCTATCATGGTTGCAGGGCATGGATTATAGTTTAAGGGTGTGAACATTTCTGATTTTAGAAAAATCAATCTCATCCTAAAAAAGGCTGGGAACCATTCTTATCAGATTTTATTGGGAAGATGTATTTGTTATTCATTTTCGGTTTTGTTTCATAAGCTGTAACTTGTTTTCTTTTTGCCAGATTTCTTTCACATTTCTTCTAATTTTTATCGTCATATTGCAATGTTTCTATTTTATTTTTTAATGATTTCTCATATTGTTTTTGGAACAAGGTGAATATAAACACAAATTCTGATAATAGCTTTCTTTCTTTCCATAGCCAGGTTCTGACTACTGGGGTCAAAGACTTTCATATCTAGAAAATGCTTCTCATCAGGTGTAAATTTTAAAAGGCTTCTCAAAGTGTGTAAAAGACGAGTTTTAATTGTACTGGCATCGGACTTTGGATGCTTAAACGCAATTTGAACCCATATTCAATTTTGCTCTCTTCTTTGAAATGACTTAAAACTTGTCATGAGTGTCTAGGTGATTTCTTGTTTCTAGTTTCCTGGAATTAAGGTTTCCTTCAAAGTCTTTCTTTATGCTCACTGTCCCAAGAATTTTGCAGTGCCTTCAAGTTCTTCACCCTTTTACTGACTATAGCTTTTGAGTATTTAGATTCCCTTCATCATTTTTTCATTTTTGTTTTCTGGATATTTAGGATTGCTGTCATATATGGCCAATATTTTGAATCCTGAGTGGTACTATTTGAATGGTACTGTTTGCTTTGTATCACTCTTCTTCTCCTATGATAGGTGTGAGATACTCAGTGTTTTCCCCCAGGGATTGTCAGTTCTCTTTTAAATTTATTTTTAGCCTACTCTAGGGCTATTAAATCCAGACTTCCTCTCAGTTAATCCTGTGTTTCTATGGATTATCTCATCATCATAACCAAACATGACTGCCAAATATACAATCTTCATCTTGGCCTGGGTCAATTCTCCTGAACTTTTATGAGCTGCACTGAGAACTTTGAAGTACTAGTTCCTCTCCCCACTAATGGCAGCTGGCAGAGATCCAGGGGGATCTGGGGGGATGGGCAGGCATCACTGCCAAATAGCTGTGGCATCATAAACAGTGCAGATTACCTTGTCAAAACTACACATTGACCTTGTTTGGCTCCCAGAGCGATGTGGTAAGCCTAGTGATGTTTGAGATTGTGAAAGATTAGACTGCCATCAAACACTTAAGATGATCTTTCATAGCAGAGCATGCAAGACATTTTTGAAGGACCCAATGATTTTCATTTTGCACAAATTGGATTTCCTTTGGGCTTGAGAAAGCAGACATTTGCAGTGATTTATCACAATCCGTATGGATGGGCCCAAGCTGAATGAATATAACCTGAACTGTGTAGTAGTAGTTCCAATCATCTCCCTAGATAAGACAGGACACACAGAAGACACAATAACAAGAGGAGGGAGCATATGGAAAGATACAAAATATACACGGTGCTTAATGTCTACAATTTATTTTATATAGGGAGGGTTGGGTTTTGCTGGGTTAAGTGATAACCCAGGCACTTATCAACAGTGCAAAAGTCCAAAGAAAGCCAGGTGATGAGGAAGTCCACCCTCCATCAGTGGCTAATACAAGTGTTTCTTTTTCTTTTTCTTTTTATTTTTTTTTTATGTCTCAGTGGACAACCAGTGTGGGAATTACCATAATTGTCAGAAATTAGCTTTTGTTGGTGAAATTGGCAGCTTCTAGATTAGCATAATTTCACTGTAGTAAAATGAAAAGTTTTCAGGAAAAATGATTTGTTTAAAACATTTTAGGGACGCTCTGCACACTTATATGAATGTAGAATAAGAAATCAGCAAGGCTGGGGCGCCTGGGTGGTGCAATCGGTTAGGCGTCCGACTTCAGCCAGGTCACGATCTTGTGGTCCGTGAGTTTGAGCCCCCTGTCAGGCTCTGGGGTGATGGCTCGGAGCCTGGAGCCTGTTTCCGATTCTGTGTCTCCCTCTCTCTCTCTCTGCCCCTCCCCGTTCATGCTCTGTCTCTCTCTGTCCCAAAAATAAATAAAAAACGTTGAAAAAAAATTAAAAAAAAAAAAAAAGAAATCAGCAAGGCCTACACTCTTTACCTCGAAAATAGTGCCTAATGCTTGATCCCCAAATGGTCTAGTGGCCAACCATTGGGTTAAGAAAATTTCAGGTTGTCTGCAGTTGACTGCTAGAATACTAGGACCTGCTTCTGGGAGGCTGTCAGATCTGGCTTCGGTTAATTTTTCATGTAGGTGAGGGTCTTACCAATTAAAAGTACAGAGGTGGCATTTTAGTGAAACTACAGTACAAGCTTTTTTTTTGTTTTTGTTTTTGTTCTTTTGCAGTTTTTCTGTCTACTTGTTAATGAGTATTTGTTTAATAATTCTAAGTGTGGGAAAATGTTCTATGAGATTTGCTTTCATTGTAACCTAGTAGATCATTTTGCTAAATCATTAACTTCCAAACTGACTTCAGAAAACATAAGAAGAAAGTATTTAATATTGGCTGTTTTATTGCTAAAATTTCTACTATTTTGAAAAACAAAAAGTTATTTTCTTAAAATTTTTTACTTCTATGATTATTATTAGAAAGGGAGAACATTATTTTTTTATTATTTTTTAACGTTTATTCTTGAAATGGAGTGAGACCGAGTGCTAGTGGGGGAGGGGCAAAGAGAGAGGGAGACAGAAACTGGAGCAGGCTCCAGGCTCTGAGCTCTCAGCACAGAGCCGGATGTGGGGCTCGAACTTATTAACTGCAAGGTCATGACCTGAGCTGAAGAAGGATGTTTAACTGATTGAACCACCCAGGCGCCCCAGAGAAGATTGTTTTTAAGTTTAAGAACATGTGTATTTCCAGTTTTGCCAATGTTAAGTTCGTGTTCTTTGTTGATTAATCTTGCAAATATTTTATCCAGTTATTTTTCACTCCTAAAGTTTATAGGTTGTTTTTTTTTTTTTATTGACAGAATTTTGAGTGTTTTAGATCTTTAAATCTAGTAACCTGTTCCTTTGTTTTTGAGCTTACGTTTTTCTTTCTTTCACAAATGGAGAATTTGCTTAGATAAATTTTATTATTTTTTATGATGTAATTTATTTTTTTCTTTCCTTTTTTTCCTTTATTTCTTTCTTTCTTTTTTAGGGCATTTGACTTTCATTGTCTTAGAATCATTTCAGAACTATTTAACCAACAAATCTCCCCCCTCCCTTCATTTCAAATGTCTTATTACATATTTAATTCTTACATAGTTGACAGAACCATGCTCTTCACATTATCTAAACTTTATAATTTAATGCTTTAATATTTAGTAGGATTAAAATCCTTTTACTCATTAGTCCTTGTTTCAAAAATTTCTTAACACTCTCATCATTCATTCTCTTTTATATTAAATCTAAAAATATGTTTTCTAGTTCCAAAAGAAGCTTCTCTTGAAAGTTTGATATAATTGCTTAATATGTATAAATCAATTTTAAAAGAAGTAGTATTTTAATAATATTCTATTTTCTCATCCATGAACATGGGATATTTCACTGTATATTTAAGTTAACCACTGGGTTACTATATATTTATATTTAGTATAAATTTAAGTTTATATATTTAAGTTTTTAATTATATGAATAATCCAGAAGATATATACATGTGTTTATTTATTTTGAGAGAGAGAGAGAGAGAGAGTGAGAAGGGGAGAGGCAGAGAAAAAGGGAGAGCAAGAGAATCCCAAGCAGGCTCCATGCAGAGCCCAATGCTGGGCTTGATCTCATGAACCATGAGATCATGACCTGAGCAGAAATCAAGAGTTGGAAGCTTAACCAACTGAGCCACCCAGGCACCCTTACATGTACATGCCTTTAAAAGGCTATTTCCACATACTGTATGTTCTTTTCTGCTACTGTGGTTTTCCATCTTATTTTTAACGGTCTCCTGCTGAGTTGCCAAGGAGTGATTGTTTTTCTTTTTTTTATATTAATCTGACTTACTGAACTTTCTTATGAAATATAGTAACTCTTCAATTGATTATCTTGGATTTTCTGGGTAGAATATTATCTTTGTTTTCCAACACTGGAAACTTCAAGTTCTTCCACATATTCTATATTGTTATCTGAAATACCTAGGAAAATTCTACATGTTAGTGGACATTGTGAGCATCCTTTGTCTATCCTGGGTTTCAATGTATGGAGATCCCTAATAGAGTTTCTTTGTTAAGAAAATGACTATTGACTTTAGGTAGGTTGATATTTTTCACAAAAATAAAATAATTTTCATACCAGTTTTAAAAAAAAGATTGAAAAACAAGAATGAGGTTGACTTTTCCCAAAATGATTTTTAACAGCTGTGTTGAGATCATCAAACATTTTGTGTGTTTGTTTTGGGTCTTTTGATAGGATATGTCACATGAAACACTTCCCAGTTATCAAACTCCATTTATTCAAAGAGATGTTTCCAAACTTAAAAACTCAATGAATCCCAGAATACATAACAACTTATTAAATCTTTTGCATAGAGATAAAAATATATATTTTTAAAAAATGAATTTTACCTAAATGTTTCCTTTTACTTTCATTAAACAGCTCCTCAATCAGACGGTAAACCTGGAAAGCAAACACTTTTATTCTTTTTCAATATTAAGACTGAGCTTTCCCCTTTCATTTATTTATTTATTGCCTCAGGCTCAGAAATGGATATTTCCTTTAGAAAGGTTTTTCTCTTTTCAATTATATTTGGAAATTTTTCTGTTTTATAAAATGACTTGCTAATGTTTTTGTTTCACATAGCTATTCCTTCTTATACTGGCTTCAGGAAATTATCTGTGGCCAGGGCTGTTTTTTTTTTTTTTTTTTTAGTATGTGACTCACGTCATGTCCTTCTATCTCCCTTCCTTCATTTAGTTTTAAACAAGCTTAAAGGGAAAGATCAAAGGATTGAGTTCATGCAGCGATATTAACAATTAAAAATAATAAATGTATAAACATAAAAGAATCACTTAATAACTTTGTTTTTTTGTACAAATGCATTATATGTAACCAAAGTATTTTGTAAGCAATCAGGGACTTAAAGATTGTAATCTTTTAACATTGAGATTTGTGGGTTGAGGTTGTTAATATCACCTCCCTAAGGGGAAGCCCAAATTAATCACATCTTTCTTGGGGTTCAGCCTTTGTGTCCCTTGGTTGGCATTCTGTAAAAATTCAGTATAAGTAAATGAGAAGCAATATATGTCTTAGCAAGTCTCTTCATTAGACAGTATACCTGGGATAACCTGAAGATTCCAAATATTTCTGTAGAATACAAAATATAACTCTTTAATACGGTAATTTGCACCATTATACATGGACCAATTATCTAGAAGATATTCATTCCATAGGTAAACTGTATATATTAGTAACTGGAATTGAACATGATATAGATTAAATCCATTATAACTCTGGGGTTATGAAGTAATTAGGAGAATGAACAGTTACTTAAAAATTAGAAGCTAATCATAACATGAGGAAAAGAAATTCAACATTGTTATTTATTTATTTTTTTCCAGATTATAGTTTTAAAGTAACAATAATAACAACTTCAGGGATACTGTGTCATCCAATGGAAAGAGTAAGAGAAGGCAAATGTCTACCATGTATCCATGTAGTTGGTCACCTTAACCTCACTCAACTGCAGTTTACTTATTGATAAAATAGAGAAAATAACCATCTCATAAAATTGTTTTCATTATTTCATGAGTGTGTGTGTGTGTGTTTGTGTGTATGTATTTTATTTTTCTAGTCCTTTTCTGCTTAGAGAAGTTCCAGACCGGTGGTATAGACATCAGTTGGAACTGGGATGGAAATACAGAATCTTGTCCCACCTACACTTACTGAACCAGAATCTGCATTTTAACAAGGCCTCCCAGAAAGTTCCTGTGTACATTAAAGGAAAACACTACTCAGTCTAACACAGACCCTGTACAGGGTTGTGCTCCATTAATGTAGTTTTCTTCCTTTTAAATTAAATGAGTTTCATACATGAACTTGCCTCCCCTTCTACATTTAAAAACAACAATAACAACTAATACTACTACTGTAATCAGAGAAAATGAGATTGGTACATTCTCTAATTTGACCTTGTTTCTGGTAATCCTCCCATACCGAATATGTTTGTGATGCCCTCCTCTTTTTCATGATTTGTACTTACTTCTTGAAAAGGATGCTAAAATTGATTTTTGAAGAAGACACCGAGACGAAATAAATGTCAATTGTAAAAGACATCATAAATTCAGAATTCACCACTTTCACACCTCTTGTGCCTTCTACCAGTTGAAGGATATAGAACTGAGTGTGGATTAAAAGAATATGGATTTGGGGCAGAAAGTATCTTCAGAGAAAGCTGTGCCATGAGCCATACTCCCTTAGAGGCAGAGTGTCTGCTCCCCTTCATCAAACCTGATAGTGAGGAGACTTCCCAGGGCAATTACAAAACTTGATATGTGACTCCTACATTGGGGATTGCTTCCTTCTCCTTCTCCTTCTCCTTCTCCTTCTCCTTCTCCTTCTCCTTCTCCTTCTCCTTCTCCTTCTCCTTCTCCTTCTCCTTCTCCTTCTCCTTCTCCTTCTCCTTCCCCTCCTCCTCCTCCTTCTCCTCTTCCTCCTCCTCCTCCTTCTCCTTCTCCTTCCCCTCCTCCTCCTCCTTCTCCTCTTCCTCCTCCTCCTCCTCCTCCTCCCCTCCTCCTCCTCCTCTTCCTCCTCTTCCTCCTCCTTCTTCTTCTTGTAAATTTATTTATTTTGAAAGAGAGAGAGAGAGTGAGCAGGGAAGAAACAGAGAGAGAGGGAGAGAGAGAAGATCCCAGGTAATGCAGAGCCTGGTGCGGGGCTAGAACACACAAACTGTGAGATCATGACCTGATCTGAAACTAAGAGTTGGATTCTTAACCAACTGAGCCACCCAGGCACTCCTACATTGGGGCTTTCTGTAGTCTGGCTCCCACCAAGTATATTTAGAGGGCAAAACCATACCAGCTGCTTTGTTGGTAAAGGATCAAGTAGAAGAAGCAATGTTGGGATTTTCCTGTACTTCTATAATTTTCTGGGGCAAGGGATTTAAGTGTTTAAGGGTTTTAAGTATTCTCCATAGACCCAGTATTGTGCCACAGAAGGGATTCTCCAAAAACAAAAACAAAAATAAAGGCCATGCTCCTGAGACTCCCAATTTGTAGCATTTGTTTATTGCTGTGGTATAAGTATCACCATTATGACCAATTTTAAGCTATCCACATGGCATCACTGAACATGGAGTTGGAAAGAAATGAATACAATCTGCTCTTGTAAGCCTATAGGAGACAGTTTACATACCCACTAAAGACAGAGAGAGGTGGCTGAGGAATCCCAACCTCAGTAAAATAGAGAATCCACAACCCTTTGGAGTAAAGGTATACCCTTCCAGAGCAAAGAAACTATAGGTGAAGCAGCTAATCAGAGACTCTTTGGAAACTCCACCAGAATGCTCTTTGAGAGAGTCAGCTTTAAAAACTTACAGGTCCAGATGGTGTGAAGCTTGATAGAAACAAGGTCATATAATCTTACCTGTTCTCTTTCCTTACCACCAACCTCCAGAAGGAGCAAAAACAGTCCAGTGAGCTGGGGGAAGTAGGCCCAAGGTGGACGGAGGACGGAGGATGGAAGACATATTGCTAAATCCAGTTCAAAATTTTGATTACTGTCTTGGACTAGACATTCTAATTACTAAGTTAAATTTTTGTTTGTGTTACAGTGACCATAGGACTACTTATCATCTAAGAGTGAACCCCTGAATTTTCCATCTTACTGAATAAAGTTTAAAGGGTTATTGTAGGAATAAAAGCATATTGATTTTCCATTAATTCATGAATTGTGCTAGTTCAGCATACTAGCTACACACATGCCTTCTACTTCCACCTTCTAGATCAAAATTTAACCTATAGGTCAAATTTCATGTCATACTGAATACTCCCTGACTTAACTATCAATATGTGTTTTGTAGCATGTTGTATAGTAAATCTTTTATATGCTCTGGTGAACTCTTGAGTTTAAAATTTCTGAATGAATGTTACCCTCTAATCTTAATATTATTTTCTTCTTCTTTGTAACTCTCCTCTCTAGTAAAACCTTCGAACACTCATTTCCTGGTAAAAGAATTGAATTAAATTTATTTTCCATTATTATTATTTTTTGGTTACTAAAGCAAAAATTGTTGAAAATTCACATCGAAAAGAAACAGTATAAGTTGCTTTTTATTTCAAATTGGGCCCTTAACAGGAGGCATATTACAGAGAAAAATAAGACTATTTAAAAATTCTCTTTTTGTGTTCTTGAAATTGGCATGTTTGCAATGGACATGGGCACTGAAAATATAATTTAGAAATTAATACTTTTTAGGTTTTTAAATTTCAATATTTCATTTGAATAATATCTAGTTTCATCCTGTCCTCCAAATGAACAAGGAAGTTTTAGGTCCATAATGCTGGGAAGTAAGGTCTGTAGTAAAAAGACATTTTATGCTATATGCTAAACGTATTTAGCAATATTTAGTATTAGAGATTTAACATTTTTTTACTAAATTTGTATTTTTTAAAAATATTATGATATGAAATGTTAGAATTTCTTAAAGATCTGACAGGTCAATTAGCCTTCACCATAGCACTAAGTGTAGTGTTCTGTGCTTGCCTTCCATTCGTAGTCCGTGCTCTACAATGTTGAATATTCTCTTAGCTTTTCCATAAATATAATAGAATGAATGTATATGTTATATATAATTTATAATAGATATAATTTTATATATACATATATGTAATGGCTGTCCTCAGAATTCTTAGAGAACTAGAAATGTTACTTTGATAGCTCTTTGAGTAGGATGTTAGATCTCAAGAACTTTGTTCAGGGAAAATTGCACCAAGGTTCAGGGAGAAAGGCAATCAATAACTTTACTGAAGAGACACCAAGAAAGAATTTGTGACTTCTTCAGAGAAGGAAAGAGGAGATGAGAGAACATATACAATGAAGGATGGAGAGAAACAACAAGATGAAGATAGAGATTACATCAAGTGAAGTCATCGCGATCCCTGGTGGAGATATGATCAAAGAGAATTTTAATGTAGATGGCACTTACTATTTAATTTCCAGTTGATTATGTGGCTGAAATATAAATCCTTTTCTCCTTTCTATTTCAGAAATCATTTAGCAGCCTACTGTGCCTTCAAATTCTTATCGTGTTGGATTATTTACTTTTGTTTTTCAGAAATCGAAGAAGATGTACTTGAAGTTTGGGTTGGGGCCAAAGAGAAATAGCAAGGGTAAGAGCAGAATTCTGGATCTACAAAATGAAGACCTCCATCCTCTCTTCCCAGGGCTTATTAAAGTTTTTTGAGAAGATGAAGAGGATCATTTATTGCCAAAATACATGGACTTGTTTGGAGTGAAGTGGTAAGTCAACTTAAAGGGCATTGTCAAGCAGACATTTGGGTTACAGAAAAATCTTCTAGAATTGCCTGTTTATGTTTTGGTTTGTGTTTTGACATTTCTTTCCTTTGAAGAAGACATCTAACAGACTTGTAAATTCCATGAATACATCACAACAACCTTTTTTTAAAACCATTCTTGAAGTCAAAGCATTAGGAATTTTTCTTGGGAGAAGCTTGGCTCAGATATCTTGAGTCATCAATTCAAATGAGAAAATCTTTGAGTAGGAAATTAATGGCAATAAGTAATTACAAATCAGATTCCCATGTTAGCAACATGACACAGTGCCTACATCTGGATCTTTATTGTACAAAAACAATATCTTCACACACACAGATTAGGAATTGATGAACTGGAGAATTCTAGCACTATTATGCAAGTCTTAACAAAGTTAAGTTGTTCTGAAATATTAAAATAAATTAGGCACTATGAAGGAAAAAAGACAAGTTTTTTCTTGTAAGGTACACAGTATTTTAAGGCTAAAAAATGAACTTCCCTCAAAAGTTTTTTTTTCCTTTTATATATATTTGTATTTTCACTTTGACATAGTCAATGTCATGCAGTAGAAATGGGAAGGAATAAGTTGGCTAGAAATAAGGTATGGGTAATTGCATCTCTCAGGTGTTTAGTGACTATATTGGTGAAGAAATAATAATTTGAATACTTATAGTATATAGTACAGTAAGGTATATATAGTAAAAGAAGTATACTACAGTATAGCATAAGTAATTATAAAATAAGTATAGTATAGTAAAGAAAGAAATCTCAACTTAGAACATTATAAACAATTTTCAAATCTACTGCACATGGAAAAAGATAATAATTGTCCTCCCAAAAAGAAACAGAGCAGTAAATTGGGGTTACCTTAAATCTGGGGTGGAGTTACCCTTGAACTATTTTAATTTGGTTTGTAAGAAATCAGACATAAGGAAACCACATGTGTTATATAAGGAAGTTTTAGGTAGGCCAAAATTAACTACTGTTATATAATTCATTTATTTCTTATTCTGTTTTATTGCATTTTTATAATACTAAAACTGGAATCAACATTTTTCGTTTGAACAAGAGTTAGATTTTAATCATTAGTATAGTATTTAACTTAGGAATTTTTAAATAGAAAGATTAGGTATATTTCCTATCTCACCTTTAGAGTCCATTACTTTTAAGAAAATATTTTAAAACTCCTTTTTCAGTAATTGATACAATAAGTGAAATGAAAATCAGTAAGGATGTAGAAAAATTGACTGGCATTAACAGCCACCTAGACTTAATTAACATTTTTAAAGCATCCCACCAGACAACAGCAGAGTATGCATACTTTTCAAGTGCCCATGTGTCACTTACCAAGATGTACTGTATTTTGGATTATAAAATATGTCCTAACATATATATATAAAACATTGGAAAATATGTGGAAGAGTTGAAATCATGCAGAATTTGTTCTCTGATTACAACAGTTAAAATAAAAAGCCAAAGGATAATCTGAAATATCTTCAAATACTTAGAAATTAAGCAATACTTTTCTTAAAAAACATAAGACCGATGGAAAAAAATCACTTGTATATTTAGGAAATACTTGAAATAACATGAAACACAACACAACATATTGAAGTGTGAGATATAGCTAAAGCAGTGATTACAGGACAATTTATAGTTTTAAATGCTTATTAGAATTAGAAGGAATTGTAAATTAAAATCTCTATTCACCACCCCCTTCTGCACTTTTAATAGTCTAAAAAGAGGAGACCTACTTAAAACAAGTAAAAGAAGGAAATGATAAAGAGCAAATCAGTTAATTTGAAGTCAGGAAAACAAGAGAAAGAGAGAAAGGGGAAAAATAATGAAACCAAGTATATTCTTTGAAGAGATCAAAAAGTAAAAATCTCTAGGATGTTGGATGAAGAAAAATGATAGTATATAAACTACTAAAATCAGAAACTTTAAACAAGACAATCACTATAGAGCCTACGGATATAAGAAAGAAAAGTGAGAGGAAGCCAGCATTATGTACTGTAACCAGACAGACATTCAAGAAAAAAAAAAAAAAGACTAGTATTCTTTATGAACAGAGACACAAACACTCTTAAAACATCCAGCAATATATAAGTGGGATAATACTTCATGCCCATGTAGGATCTATGTCAGAAGTTCAAGATTGGTTTCACATTTGAAAAATCAATCAAAGCAGTTCACACAATTAACAGAATAAAGATGAAAAGCCCCACAAGATCATCTCAATAGATGCAGAAAAGGCACCTGATAAAATTTAACACCTATTTGTTATAAAAACATACCTAAAACTAGTAACTAAAGGAAATTTTATCTACCTGATAAAGGTGTCTATGAAAAACTTATAGTTAACATCACTTTTAAAGATGAAAGACTAAATGCTTAACCTTCATGATCACAAAAAAGGCACACATGCCAACTCTGAACACTTCAAAATTTACCTGAAGGTTTTATCCAATGTAATAAGGCAAAACAAAACAAAAAACCCTCAGATGGAAAAAAAAAGAAGTAAATTTTTTTATTTGCAAGTAATACCACCATCCATGTAGAAAACCCAATGCCATATACAAAAAATGCTAAAACCAATAAATAAGTTTAGCTACTTATCAACTGCAGTGAGAACTTACCAGAACTGTGATTTCAAAACAGAAATGTCAGAATTGAGTTTATTTGGATGTTGGTTATCCGAATGCTACTTTTCCTTCATTTGGGTATCTATTTTTGACTTCACCATATCCTATGCACACTCCACAATCGAATTAATTTTACCTCTATATAAAAGCTCAACAACCTGACTTATGCCCATGTGTATATTGTTAGCTGACAAAACTATCTGGTAAATGAGTTGATGAATACATTTTGGATTTATAAAATGTATGCAATACTTCTAATCCTAGACCTGGTTGTTATTTCATATTTGTACATTGAGGGAGAATGAAAGGAGACATTATTCATTTAGGTAGAATTATTCTCTGATAGCAAACACTATTGTTTTCTTATGTTTTGCAATGTAGAACAAGCATTGTTTTTAGTATAAGAATCACCACATTGGTATTATTTTTCACTAAGCACATTTATACTTACTATTTTGGCCTGTGTCAGTGCTTGAAGTTAATAATACATTCAAAACACAAAACCTGGGGAACATAGCATGATATTATCATAACCAAGAGAAAAATGTCTTAATTGCTTGGTTGCATCAATATTTGTTTATTTTTATCATAACTCAAATATAACATTTTCAAAAAGACTAAACTCCAAACATCTGTGGACATTCCCAGCATCTATTTCTGAAAATAATCACTGTGCATCTATAGTTTATAACTATTGGCATAGAATCTGATTCTCCCAGTATTTATGTATTGTAATTCTGCCAAGCTGCCTCAGAGTACATGAATCCTCAGTATTTGAAGGGATAAAGAACTAAAGAAGAGAGTTAATGGTTAGGAATTGGTAGAAAGTTAAAAGCTTTCTTGTTGGAATGAGAGGAAGTATTTTAGAGCGTAGCAACAAAAAATGAGTTGGATTGGTGCTATGTCACTTATTTTCTTTTTTAAAGTACATTTATTTATTTTGAGAGAGAGAGAGAGAGAGAGAGAGAGAAAGCATGCAAGTGCAAGCAGGAAAAGGAGAGAGAGAGACAGAGAGAGAGAGAGACAGAGACAGAGAATCCCAAGCAGGCTCCCGACTTGGGGCTGGATCCCATGAACCATGGGATCATGACCTGAGCTGAAATCAAGAGTTGGATGCTTAACCAGTTGAGCCACCCAGGCACGCTGGTGCTTTGTCATTTAATTGTTCCTATTCTATTGTAGAATATCCGCATACTCATAAACATGAATCCAGCTTAAAGGTGAAGAATTGAGAGTATGGTAGCAGTTTATAAATATTCAGAGAGTATACATGTCATGAAAAGGCAGTCTTTAACATAAAACGTGAAAAAAAATGTGGAACTGAAAGAAGAACCATAAATTTAAGGCAAATGAAAATGTAGTTCAAGTATTTAGAAGAGACGTTGTTCTGCGAATGATCATGTCTGTTAATTATTTTGATTTGACATGCAAAATATATATGTTCCTAACATATTAAGGAATATGGTACTTCCCTTGTGTACATCCTAAGTCTCTTCTTACTCTTTAAATTGTAAAAAGCTCTGGCCCATTTAGAGGCATAAGAGCAAAATGAAAGACGTTTGAGCCTCACAAAGCTATGCTGAAGCAGATTAATTGGGCATCTAATTACAAAATATTCCATATGAATAGAAAAAGCTTTTGGAGGGGCGCCTGGGTGGCTCAGTCGGTTAAGCAGCCGACTTCGGCTCAGGTCATGATCTCGCGGTCAGTGAGTTCAAGCCCCGCATCGGGCTCTGTGCTGACAGCTCAGAGCCTGGAGCCTGTTTCAGATTCTGTGTCTCCCTCTCTCTGACCCTCCCCTGTTCATGCTCTGTCTCTCTCTGTCTCAAAAATAAATAAACGTTATAAAAAATTAAAAAAAAAAAAAAGAAAAAGCTTTTGGAAATACAGTTCTGGTGCTATTGCCAATAAAACACGGGGATGTTTATGGAAGAGGAGAGTAGCATTTTAAAATGCTTCATAACTAGATAAAACTCCCTATCATTTATCCTCTGAGATTGCTTATCTCAATTAAAAAAAAAAAACATGGAGCAAGCAAATGAGCCACCAAAATAAAAATTCTGCAAGGTCTTACATGTGTATACCTATATAAGCTCTTTTGTCCTTACCACAATTATGTCACACTAGAAATCACAGCAATAGCCAATGATGGTTACAAGCTCCATTAAAGATTCTACCCCGAGCAGTCAGATTAAAGAGGAAGCCCGCATCATTCAGTGTCAGTACAACCAGACCTGGATTTTGTAACTATATTTAAATATTTTTATTTTTCCCTGAACTTGAAGTTAAAATGAATTTAATATGCAAGAAACATTCCGTACATTACCTTAGAAAGAATGTCTATGTTCTTCAATTATTAAATATGAAGTGTTAGGTCTCTTTTTCCACATCATCTTAAATCATTTCTTTCTTATGAAATCATAAGTTTTGCAGTGCGTTTGAGATAGCATTAAATGTTGATCTTGCAAGTATAAGGAATCTAGAGAATTTTGAGTTAACATTTTAAACAATTTAATATTTTGGTGACAAATAATTACAAGTCACCTAATATTTCTAATGACAAATCTCTCTTATCATTAAAAACCGACAGATCAATCTTGTAACTGGAAGGTAAAAATCCAGTTTTTCTAAAGTAGGGGTACACAGACTACTGGTAGCAAATCCAATCTGGTCTGCCAGGTTGGTAATAAAATCCTACTGGAACATGGCCATGCCCATTAGTCTAGGTATTGTCTATGGCTGCTTGGGTGCAATGAGTAGCTACAACAGAGAAAGTACTGTCTGCAAAGCTTAAAATATCATGTCCCCTTTTACAGGAAAAAATTTTGCCAACTTCTGCTCGAAAATAACATTAGAGTGTTAGTTCTTTAAGTTATAAGCTAACTGGGAAAGTGAACTTAAAGCAATCCTTAACATTTGATGTCTGGATTCCATTTATACCGGACCCATTCTTCTGTTGGTTTTAAAATGCAAATTTTGCAGCTGCATTGACTTGGATCTTACTTACATTAAGCTCTCATAACTTATTACATATTCAAATTCTGTTCTTGTAATCAAGGCTAAAGGTAGTTAAGTGGAAGCTGAAAGTAGTCTTATAAGGCTCTTGGCAGAGTTGTTATGGTTAAGAATAAAGTAACAGGGTTATCACACTTGAAACCAACTAGATCCTAATGTAAAGCATTGATGAGAGGGCAGAAACCTCTCAAGAAGTTATAACAGAATCCACTGAATATCTGAAGGTAGTTTGTTGAGAGCCCCTTGACCTATCACAGCGGTCCCAACCCTTAAAACCTAGGCTTTCTGGTTATGTTCCCAGACTTGGAAATGGCTTTAGCGAAGTTCAAATTGAGTGAGAAATAGTCACTTTAACTGTGGCCTAAGAAACATACCCAGGGTGACAGTAGGCAAAGACAAGTTCACTATTAAGCCTTCTGTGACCCATTTTTCTTGATTTAAAACATAAATGGGGTTTCTATTAGTTACCATGCAAATTGTTATAATTCTAAGTCTCACTGATTAAATGTTTTGTTTTGTTTTGTTTTGTTTTGTTTTGTTTTGTTTTGTTTTGTTTTGTGTTTAGTTAATTCATAGTTACTCCTAGGAAAATGGCCCATAATAGAATAATCCTCTCAAACCCAATCATGTGTGTAGTTTGGGAAAATGCCATTAATAATTCTATTCAGATTTTTTGAAATCATGTTTATGTTGATGCCTAGCATGCACAGAATTTATCAGATTTTTGAGTTGATATCAAAATAATCTTCATACACTTTATAAGAGGAGTATGACTATTAGGACACACAAAGAGCAAAGGAATAGGAATCAAAGTAGAAAATTCAGTTTTGAAATGAATGGAAGCTTGTTAATATCTTGCAGCACTTTCTGCAAGAAATTTTGTAGTGAAGTACATTGCCTAAGTACAGCAAGCTCTTAGGACTCTGTGATATGCAGGATTTTCATTTGCATAATTCATGATTTTGTTTACCCTTTCAATGTCCCATTTGTATTTAAAAAAAAACTTTTATGTATACTTTTTACTATTATATTTCGTGTACTCTTGAGAGTTCCTATAATTTGGGGGGGAAAGTGAGAAATAAATTTTTAAATGAAGTAAAAATCGTTTTGAAAACAGCTATCCAGGGGTGACTGGGTGGCTTAGTTAGTTGAGCGTTTGACTCTTGATTTTGGCTCAGGTCATGGTCCCAGGATTGTGAGATCAAGCCCCACCTTGGGCTCCATGTTGATCCTGGAGCCTGCTTGGGATTCTCTCTCTCTCTCTCTCTCTCTCTCTCTCTCTCTCTCTCCGCTCTCACTCTTGCCCCTGATTTCTTCTCCCCCAATTGTGCACTCTCTCTCTTTCTAAAATTAAAAATTAAAAATAAAGGCACCAGGATGATTCAGTTGGTTAAGTGTCTGACTTCGACTCAGGTCATGATCTCGTGTTCAGGCCCTGTGTAGGGTTCTGTGCAGACAGGTCAGAGCCTGGAGCCTGCTTCAGATTTTGTGTCTGCCTCTGTCTCTGCCCCTCCCCTGCTCATGCTGTGTGTCTTTCTGTCTCTCAAAAAACAAAAAAATAGCTATCCTACTTCGCCAGGTTTTTCACTCATAAAACTGGAAAAGTAAAGAAACTCAAAACTGAGATATTGAAAGAATTAATTTTCTATTGGCAAATTGTTTTAGACAGGTTACTATGATAGGGCCTTTGCATTACAAATTCCTCTCTGTTATAGGAAATGGAAAATGCATTTGAGAATATTGGGCACTCATCATACACCGAAAACATAATAGATACCTTGCACTCATGTTCTCATTGAATTGTTCCAAGAACTCTACTATTACTTCAAATTTATAAGTGGAGAAATTGAAGCTTAAAGCAGTTAAGTAATATCATAAGAAGTTGAGGAATAGCATCCACTTTCCAAAGCTTTTAGATAGGTTGTAGCTGTTATTGGTAGCTATGGCTTAAATTACTTCACATTCACCCCAGCATTCAGAAGATTGAATTAAAAAAAATCATGATAAGGTCCAGCTGAAAAATTCCTAGTGGGAGCATCCCTTGCTTCCTAAACCAACATCTTTTTATGGACATTATAATTATTTTACTTAAAATTTTGTATATAAATTTATGTCAGAACTACAGTTTTTATTACTCTCTAACAGGTTTTTAGTATAAAAATAATGTTTTTATCAAATGGTTTGGGAAGATTTCATTTTTTATGATCCACAGTGATCTAAATGACACTTGAATTGTGTATTTTTATATTTTTGAAGTATCAGTGGAACTAAATCATAAAACCAAGTGGTGCTGGTATCTTTTTAATAGAGGACTTTTACAAGTAGTGTAATATCTTCTTTATTTATTTTTCTTTTTTTAATGTTTATTTATTTTTGAGAGAGAGAGAGAAACAGAATGTGAGCAGGGGGAGGGGCAGAGAGAGAGGGACAGCACGTGAAGGAGGCTCCAGGCTCTGAGCTGTCAGCAAGGAGCCTGAGGCGGGGCTCGAACTCACGCGATCGTGACCTGAGCCACCCAGGCGTCCCAGTAATATCTTCTTTAGTAATGATATATTCATACTTTCTACCTCATGGGTTCTATTTGGAAATTTATATTTTTAGGGAGATATATTGAAAATATTATAATATGACTAAATAACTTTCATTCTAAGAATTTTCACATCAGGAAACCTCTCGATATAGTTCATTGCAATAAACAACTTAAAGAATAAAAATCCAAAGTAAATAATTATGAGAGTAGCTGTCAGATGTACCTCAGTACCTGTTCTGCACATCTTCACTGATAACAAAAACATCATTTCTAGCCAAGTACGTGGTTTCCCAGAATAAAGAATGCATTACTGATGTCCAACTTCTAGTTCCACCTGTAAGAAAGTTGCTATTCCACACTGACATCAAGTAAAGACTGAAACACTAACAACTGTACTTGGATCCATAAGAGAAGGCCACAGGGCACACCATGGCCCCTGAAACTGGAGAGACAGGTGAGTTCAGGGTGCCGCCACTTACCTGAGCAGACTCACAAGCAGAAAGGGCTGCAGGAACCAGTGCTGAGCTGTAGTATAATTGCTAGAGGTTCAGTGTGGACAAATCTGAGAGTTAAAAATTCCAGGTGAACCCAGTAAAAAGCTCTCCCACCCAACCATGACCAATATTGTGAGATTAACTTTTAGGAGCTTCACCAGGTTCCCACCAAAATCCCTTTTTGCTTTTGGCGGGGTTGCGGGGAGAAAAGCAATCATTTTGAAATTGGTCAGAGCCCTCTGTTCTTAACAAGGACTGTACTCACAGGAAACAAGTTAACCAGAGCCTAACTCATCTGGTGGAAGGGGAATATCCAACTCCAGCCCACTCTAGCCATCCAGAACCACCTAGGCAGGAGAAAAAAGCTAAGGCACACTTGTGAAGTTCACAGTCGGAAGGCTCAGGCTCACCATGAGAGACCTAATCACAGGATTGTAGAACACTTCCCCTCCCCCACCATCTCACCACAGCATTTCTAAAAGCCTATTTACAGGAGTTCCTTTTACTCAGCACATCATGTCTGACTATCGAGAAAAAATTATCAGGCATTCCAAAAGGCAAACAAAAACAAAACACAAAACAACAGTAAAACAGTACACTATTAGAAGAGACAGAGCAAGCATCAGAACCAGGATGGAAGGTATGTTGAAATTATCAGGATATTAATTTAAAATAATTATGGTGAATGTGCTAAGGGTTCTCCTGGATAGGTAGACAGCATGTAGGAACAGATGAACAATGTAAACAGAGATGGAAAGTGTAAGCAAAAAACAAAAAGAAATCCTAGAGCTAAAAACACACTAATCAAAGTGAAGAATGCATTTAATGAGTTTATTAGTAGACTGGACACAGCTGAGGAAAGAATCTCTGTGTTTGGGGATATGTTAATAGAAAAGCAAAGAGAAGACTGAAAAACAGAACAGAATAGGTAAAAACCGTGGGACAATTACAAAAGGTGTAATGTATATGTAATGCGAATACCAGAGGAGAAAAAAGAGAGAAAGGATCAGAAGAAATATGTGCAATAATAATGACTAAGAATTTCCCTAAATCAATGCCAGGAACCAAGCCACAGGAAGCTCAGAGAACATCAAGCAGGATAAATGCCAAAAACTACACCTAGGCATATCATTGCAACCTACAGAAAATCAAAGAGAAAGAAAAATGCTGAAAGAAGCTAGAGAAAGAAAAAAAAAAACAGCTTATCTATGGAGTAACAAATATACGAATAATAACCAACTTCTAAGAGATGAGAGAGCAATAAGAAGAGAGTGAAGTATTTCAAGTGTTGAGAGAGGAAAAGAAAACAAAACAGAAATCCACCAAGGTAGAGAAAGAGTAATGGAAGTCTGAAACTCATATCTACATAAAGGGGATGAGCATTGGAGAAGAAATACATGGAGGTAAAATAAAAACTTTTGAGGTGCTTGGGTGGGTTGGGTAAGCATCCAACTCTTGGTTTTGGCTGAGGTCATGGTATCACAATTTTGTGAGTTCAATCCCGTGTTGGGATCTATGCTCACAGCACAGAGCCTGGTTGGGATTCTCTCTCCCTCTCTCTCTCTCTCTCCCTCCCTCCCTCTCTCCCTCTCTCCCTCTTTCTCTCTCCCTCCCTCCCTCTCTGATTGCCCCTCCCCCACTTGCGCTGTAAGTGAACTTAAAAAAATAAATAAATAGGGCACCTGGGTGGCTCAGTCAGTTAAGCGACCAACTTCGGCTCAGGTTGTGATCTCACAGTTCAGTTAGTGGGTTCCAGCCCTGCATGGGGCTCTGTGCTAATGTCTCGAAGCCTGGAACCTCCTTCAGATTCTGTGACTCCCTCTCTCTCTCTGCCCTTTCCCTGCTCATGCTCTGTCTCTCTTTCTCTCTCAAAAATAAATGAACATTAAAAAAATTAAAAATAAATAAGTAAATAAAAGCTTTTCTTTTTAATTGATCTAACAGATAAGTTTGTTCAAAATAATAATATCAGTATGCTTATGTATATATCTTTGGTGCATATGTATATTTATATGCTTATGTAGTCCTATATATAAGTGCAAGGAATGATAGCAATGACACAAAGAACAGACAGGAAGAATTAGGATTATTTTGTAATGATCAGGACTTATACTACCTGTGAAGTGGTAGGGTGCTATCTGAAAGTAGACTTGGGTTTGTTGTAAATATATATTACAAACTGCAGGGACACCACTAAAAAAAAGTTAAAAAAGATAAATAATCAATATGTTAACAAAGGAGAGAAAATGGAATCTTATAAAATACTTATTTAAAACCACAAAAGGCCTGGGCGCCTGGGTGGCTCAGTCAGTTAAGCGTCCGACTTCAGCTCAGGCTTGCAGTTCGTGGGTTCCAGCCCCGCGGTGGGTTCTGTGCTGATAGCTCAAGAGCCTGGAGCCTGTTTTCAGATTCTGTGTCTCCCCCTCTGTCTGCCCCTCCCATGCTCATGCTCTTTGTCTCTCTGTCTCTCAATAAAAAATAAACATTAAAAAAATTAAAACCACAAACGGCAGGAAAAACAGAGTGGAAAGCTGTATTTCCCAGTCTCCCATGCATTTAGGCATGGCCATATGACATGACCAAGTTCCGCAAATGTAACGCAAGCAAAACTAGTATATGCATCTTTTTGCAAGGTTTATCGAAAGAAAACATGCCCTTTCCTTTTTTTATCTTCATCTTCCCATTGACTGGAATTAAAATATGGTAGTCGACCTCGAGGCAGCCATGGCACCACATGTTGAGGTGGCAGAATAAATAATAGGAGAGTAAGTCCCAATGATTGTGGGTTTGTCATACCAGTTCTTGACTTACCACCTTTGTACAACACAGGAAAATAAACTTTTCTATGTTTTAAGCCACTGCTACTTTTGGTTATCTGCTCCTTGGAGCTGAACTTGACCCTATATAATACAAGGCAGAAAAAGAACTATAGTTCCCAGAATGAGACTGTAGTTCAGCAACAGTTCTCAAAGTAGAGAAAGAATATAAATAATTTGAGTGAAATAAAGATCATTCATCAGAAACCAACAGCTAACATCTTTCTGTATGGTAAAAATATATTTCAATTAAAGTCGGAGATTAGATAGTTTGACAGCTTTTGCCATTGTATTGATGGTCCTAACAAATGTAGTAAAACAAGGAAAAGTTAAGAATGTTTTCTTTATAGTAGCAATAAAAATATGGAGATCAAATGGTAAACATTTCATTCAAAATAGTAATGAAAACTATAAAAATATTTAGCACTAAATTTAACTAGAAAAATTCAGGGCCAGTTGTATAGAATTTTTTTAGGGGTGCCTGGGTGGCTCAGTTGTTTAAGCGTCCGACTTCGACTCAGGTCATGATATCGCGGTTTGTGAGCTCAAGCCCCGCATCGGGTTCTGTGCTGACAGCTCAGAGCCTGGAGCCTGCTTCATATTCTGTGTCTCTTCCTCTCTCTGCCCCTCCCATGCTCATGCTCTGTCTCTCTCTGTCTCTCAATAATAAATGTTTAAAAAAAAAGATTTTTTTAAAGGTCAGAAGAGTGTTAATCTTAGTTGAAGGCACACTTATTCTTGGATGGGTTTGCTAATAACAAAAATATCAGTGTTATATTTATATGCTGTATAAATGTAATATAATTCCTATTAGAATCCAAACAGTTTTGTGTAATGGATTGCATAAAGTGATTCTTAAAAATTATGTGGAAAATTAATATCCAAGAATAGCATATAATATTTTGGAAAAAGAAAATAATTATTAATGAGAGAGGAGTTGCCTTACCAGATATTAGAATACAGAATAGAACTACCTGTGAAATTATTGTAGTTTTGACATACACGTAGAAGAGATTTTCTTCTTCTAGAGTCAAAAAGTGATCCCAATTATATGTAAAAAAAAAATACGTTTTAATTCAGTGGGAAATATATGGTTTATTTATTAAGCTGTTCCCCACACTGACTATCCTCCTGAAATAATATAAAGTACAGGTCTTAATTTTCACCTATTTCATACCATGAGGGACTTGAGCTCATTTCTGTGAATACGCCAGCCCATATTTTCAAGCTTCATCCACATTCCCCACAGACAGCTAACTTTTGACTAACTCTCAGGCAAAGGGGTATATGCTCCTACAATTTTGTCTACCCTCAGAGGGATGAACTCAGGGAAAAGACCACCCACAGAGCGCATTTGGGCAGGAATTCTAGGATCCCAATACCTGCAGCACAGTCCAGAGCGGTGTGGCAGGGAGGCACATGGACATAGAGAGGGCATTGCCCTTGGCCCTTTAGACTGCCTGTCCCATTAGGAGGCACATACTGGGGAGGGCCACCTCAGTGCTTTCCAAAGTGTGGACTAGGGCAGGGTACCTCTCGCCTAGATCTTAGCTCAGTGGCAACACCATATTTTTCCTTCTGCCACCATCTCTGCAACAACCTCCCCATGAGCCAAGACCTAAGAGTAAAGATAACTAGGAGCAGAAATGCAGCTGACCTAAAATGGGAATATATCATAATCAAGAAATCACTGTTGTTTATATTTGGGGGTCATTTGTTATAGTGACATAACCCAGCCTTTCCTGAGGCATATGTATGTCTATGCATATGCACACGTGTATATATGTGTTTGTAAGCATATATATAAACATAGAAGTTTTAAACTAGTTTGTTAACGTGGGTTGCCGGTCAGGAATATATAGAGAGGTTGAGAGAATAGAATGAAATGGGAAAGGGTAAGATAAGCAAAATAAATAAATAAATAAATAAATAAATAAATAAATAAATAAATAAATAAATGAATGAATGAATGAAACAAATTATAAGAAAACAGAAGACATGTTTAAAAAGCACACAAGATATAATGTCACTGATCTAAAATGACATATGTCCATGGATATTTGTGCATAACGAGACAGATGAAAAGATGGGCATGAAATGTCAATGGTGATTATTTCAGGGTGGCAGCATATCGAGTGAGTTTTCACTTGCTTGCTTAGAACTTTGTCATTTGAATTCTCTATATGATCCTATCCTATTCTATTGAAGTATCAAGAGAAAAACAATGAAGCCATTCTCCTTATCGAAGAAAAAATACAGGTGCGTGGGTGGCTCATTTGGTTAAGTGTCCAGCCTTTGGTTTTGGCTCAGGTCATCATCTCACGGTTCGTGAATTCGAGCCCTGCATCAGGCTCCGTGCTAACAGTGCAGAGCCTGCTTGGGATTCTCTGTCTCCCTCTCTCTCAGCCTCTCCCCCACTCCCTCTCTGTCTTTCTCAAAACAGACAAAATAAACTAAAAAAAAATTTTTTTAAAGAAAAAAAGAGATGTAATCAGGAAAATGTGAGCCAGTTTCTTTCCTTAACTTGAACTGCCTGACTTCCTTCTGGTTGCAACTCCTGTGGCCTTCTTTCTCCTGATAAACAGGGGTTTTTTCCCAGAATTTACCCAGAATCCAACAGTTTTATAGAACAGAAATGATAAAGTTTTCTCACAGTTTCTTTAAATGGATTGGCTAATTTGTGAGGGAAGGCTACTGTAATTTGGTTTTCATGTGTACTGTCCACAGGGGTGTATCATCTTTATGCTGACAGGATATTTTTGGATTGTAGGCTGCTTGGGTTACTTCGCATAAAGGGTTCAGGATGGTAGTCAAACTCTCTTTTCAGGTTGATTTCACAATCAAAAGATTTATCTTGGGTGGGAATTCAGGAATTAATTGTGGAGATCTGGAAGAGACGTCATATAACCCTGAAGAGGGAAAAATATCTCTCAACATTCTTTGTTTGGGGCCTAGATTGACCTCCAAGATGCAGCCTTTTAGCCAATTTTTCTACCTGCCATTTGTAAAAGTTGAGTAATATTTGAAAGAAAACAGGAATGATATCTTAGATGATAAAAATAACAAAGATAACATAATCAAATAAACCAGTAAGATAAAGTGGCATAAAATAAGCCTTATAAAATGGCAAGAATAAAAGTCAGGAATGAATAAAATATGGCAAAAGTTAGATGGGACCATAAAAACTGGAAACTAAAAGATGAAAGAAAAGAAAACTTAGAGTTAAAAAGAAAATAATTTGTCACAGAAACAAATTAAACCCATAATATAGACTATATAAATTAGCTTGGAGAATATAATAACAATGGTTAGAATAGTACATGAGGACAGAACCTAGGGATTAATTGGGACACTTTGGGCGGAGGCTGCTTCAAACCGTTCCTGAGCTTCATGCTCCATTCTTCTTTTGAGGCTGGGATTGTGTTGGAGGGATTTCTGGGACTTGAGGCTCCCAGATGGATGATTTCAGGAGAGCAGAGCCCTGAGGTTTTGGCCGTGAAATTCCCTTCTTGTATTCTCCCTATCATGACCCCACCTATCACATCCAATCAGGAGAAGGTAAGCCTGACAGCTCCCCAAACATGATTGACATAACCCTTATTTTAATGCATACTCAAATATTTGCTTGTTTCTTTGAACTTAGTACTAGTTTCTTTGGGCAAGGGGAAAGAATACAATGAATCTTCAATTCAGCAAAAGCCCCTCAATTTTACAACTAGCACTTACTCCCATTTTCAACAGAGAATCACTCTACGTATTAGATCCTCCCAATTTGTAAAGCAGGTTTAAATTACTTCTGTACCATTATCAACTCATATGACAAAGTTATAATGTTTATTTCACATATAGGAAGTTCTTTAAAATCTCATTTCTCTCCCAGTACCTGTATGATGCACGTGGCAAAGTCTGGTTTGGGTCCCATAAATCTATGAATAATTTTAAGGCTTGAAGTCAGCAGTTTGTTTTAGTTCTTGAGACAAATAAAAACAATCTTTTCTTAAGTGAAATTGATATTACTGAGACAGAAACAATGGTCATGATTTTTCTTGCCTGGAATAGCTTGAGATCATTTTATTTGATCAGCCTGCAATTATTATGTCATCAGCAAAATGATTTGAAATAAACACATGACCTTAAATAAAAGTTCACCTTGACTTAATTCCCACTTGATGAAATCTGTTATAGTAAACCTACATGTTGCTTATAAGCTGTGCCGCATGCATGTATTTCCTATAAACAGGCAACAGATGTTAAACATCAAATTGAAAGTGACATACAAGAACAAATAGTGGTTTAGAAAGATCTTGAAATTTGAAACTTGGGCAAATGTGATAAAGCCTGTTGTTCAGTAGGAGAAGGCCAGCAATGAGGCCTTTTGTAGAGTAGGCATTCAACATGGTCTCTGATTCACTCATTTCGGAGTTAATAACCACCTTCCCTGAGGTAAGCGTTCAGCATTATAATCTATCATACCTCTTCAGGTGTACTTATTTATTCAAGAACAACAAACCTGGGATTGTCTTTAAGAACTAGCTCAAGTTAATATTTTAGTTCAACATTTTAAACCTTGGATGAGCTTATCTCAAAATAGTCCTTACTTATTTAAACAGGGTTGGAGGTCTTAGTTCTAAGGCAAGCCTATGTATTGGTGCGACATTTTGGAAGCTGAGGAAACAAAAGGCAAGGTGGTGCCACCATATAGACTCTGTGATAATGCTGCCTGGTAGAGCTCTGGAACTGCCCTGTAAGAGCTGCAGAACTCAGCGTGTAGTGAAGGGTCACTCATGCTGCCAGGGACATTGGCACCCTTCTGTGCCATGACTCACTTTGCTGAACCAGGTTAACATTGATTTCAGATGCTTCTGAATCAAGCATGGTTGAAAAACCACATGCATTCCTGATCCCTAGGCACTTTGGGGAATGGTATTGTTAAAATTTATTTTTGATACCCTTCCATTGAAAGTTCTTGACACCATCATAGTTGTGCTGGCAGACTGACCATGAAGGTCCAGTTTACCGTTTTATAGGACATTATTGATCTCAGACAAAACAGTACACTTCCTACAGAAAGCATTCAGCTGTACAGTATACTCAAAACTGTTATTTGGATGCTGGGCACCTCATCATGCCTTCATTTCAGAGGCAGCACTTGGAAGAGTTTGGATAATTACTTGCAAAGTTTTACACAGCCTGAAGCAGAACAGACTCTGCCTCTGGGATTGGAGGTGTTACAGGTGTCACCTGTAACTTCCCTGTTTTTCTCAGTGAACCTGGGTTGTGTCCAGTGCTTAGAAAGGTTTCATGCCGCCTCTGGTTTCCTGACTTGACTTTTGGCCCCCAAATTCTGATCATCTCTTGCATTTCACACAATATTTCTACAAAATTACAGTTAATATTGACCTCCTCCCCCTTTGATCTCATCTCTATATTTTCGTGCCTGTGTACCGTTCTTGCAGAAAGTACATTGTCTTATTTGACAGTTAGGCATTGGACAAGGCTAAGACCATGAGACAATTGGTGAAAATGGTTCAATCCAATGTAAATTAATTAAAACCAGTTCTAACTTTAACAAGCCAGGTTCAAAAGGATTCAGATTAGGTTAGAGTAGTTAAAACTTACCTTTTAAGCAACTATCATATTTGGAATTGGAGATCCAACCCCTGTTTATCTAGTTTCAGTTCTGGTCAGTAGCCTGTTTAATATGGAATAGGAATAAATTTGAAGAGGAATGTTTTCTTCTTTTGGCACCATAAGGTCTTGTAGTTGTGAAAGAATTATTTACTCCCATATTTGTCATATTCATATCATCAATCTCTTTTGAGCCTAAGATAGTAATTTTATTTCAAGAAATTCCAGGTGGAATAATTTTATCACTCAAATACAAAGAGGTTACCTGAAGTCTTAGCAAAATGTAGAGTAGAATATACATAACTCTTTCATCATCATTTCTTTGAATTTCTCAGTTTAGAGGCAAAATCATCCATGTCGGAGAATATGAAGACAGAATAACTTCAAAATCCAATATTATTAAGGGAAATGGGAAAAGAAAAGAGAATGTGGAAACTATGCAAAGTATTTCCATTTGAAATGAAGTTCTTAAACTTCCAAGCTTTTCCCTACACTTCTCAAAATATCAACAGCAAAAAAATATATATTTTTAGGCATCAAGTTATTCCAAAGTCTAAAGAAAGGAGTCTTTTTCTATTTAAAGTCTATAAAAGTATGGTGCAAAAGTTATTTTCCTTTCAAGCAGTGTTCATATCCAGGTTTTGTGTTTTTTTTTAAACCTACCTAAACATCTTTTCATGCACCATGTTTTTTCAATCAGTTTTTGGCAACATATCTTAAATTTAGAATTGAAACTGTTCCATTGAAGGCTCCCAGAAAAGAGAAAATGAAAAATTAAGTGCTGATTTCAGGCTTATTGAAGTCTCTGCCTAAATCTGCTTTTGAGAATTAATAGTGCCAAAGTTATTTCATTTGTGACTTATTTACCATTTGGCTGAAATGCAAGAATAGAAATCATTATCTTATCATATCTTTGCCTCCAGGGCCAGTAATTTCCCTTCAGTGAGTGCCTCCTGAGACAATAATTTTTTATACAAAAGAGATGTTTATATTAGAAAGCAGATTTTCTCTTTGTCTCTACTGGAGATGTCTCTTCACACTTAATGAATGGGTGACACTTAAACTCTGTGCTGTCCTTTGTGAAAAGCTTAGTACTTTTGGTACTTATACACCACGCAAAACAATCAAGTTATTGTGTAACTCTTTGCCATTAATATGTGGCCTAAGTAGTGAAAATTTATGGTATCACCATATGAATCTAAGTGATTTGAGGGCACTTGCCTTGGGAAGGGGGAGAAAACTATACATTATTGAATCGGAACATTAAGAGATGGAAAATGATCTTTAAGATCATTCAGTCCAAACTTATTTTAGTTAGAGTCAACAACATTAAAATCTAGATAGGTCTGGCTTGTGCTCCAAATCCCACAGATTGTTTAAGGCAAAATCAAGCCCAGCTTTCAGAGTCCTGTTCTGGAAATGAATAAAATAAATGTCCACAGTGTACTTTCAAGCAAAAAAGGAATCTCTGAAGTTGTTCAGTTGCCCACAAGCACTGTCAGTCAAGCTGTATATTGTGAATATTATGATTTAGTTAGAAAAAAAAAAACACTTCTGTTTTCATTTGAAGTTGGGCCACAAATACTCAAACATGCGGTTGGCAAAAAGCTAAATTTCCATCCAAGAATTGTGTTTTGTTTAGCTGATTTTTCCCATCTGATCCAATGGCCAACCCAGCAAATTCTGAACTTAATTTAAGGGCCATACTGGGTAGCCCTAGATGACAGTGATAATAGTTACTACAGGTGATTTAAGAAGTTTATTACAAGTCTTTGTGTTGAGTTTCATTCTTGGGATATGGCTAAAGCAGTAGTTTTCAACCTTGAGTGAACACTTGAATCACCAAAGGGTGATTTGAAAATACGAATGTCTTGGTTCCAATCACAGAAATTTTTATTTGATTGGCTGGAGATAGAAGATGAGCATCAGATTCTATTTTGAAAGCTCTCTGGGTGATTCTAATGTAGAGCTAAGAACCACTGGGTAAGAAAATGGGGTGACTGACACTGTAACTGATTGGAGGCCCTTGGAAGTCTCAGCCATTGTTCCAGTCCTCTTAAGAATCTCTTGTGTCTCCAAACTGATGTGGTGGGCTACTGTGTTAGGGGTCTCAAAAGTATGGAGTGATCCCATTTCGTCTTTTGACCTTTAAGAACTCTGTTCCTGAGGAGTTCCTATTTGGATTCTAGTATTGTCCTGTCCTAACATAGCCACGGTGTGGGGGAAATGAAGTACACTGCGATGTTGGGTCAGAATCCTTCATGTTCTGCTACCTGGCCATTAGCAGGGACACAATATTGATATTTTACAAGCATTCACCTTCAACAAAGCAGTGCTGTGACACCTCCTTTTTAAATTTCTTTTAGACCTTGAACACAGTTCAATATTGTTTTACATATTATTGTTATTTTGCATGATTAAGGTACTTAATTACATGAGTGACAAAAAGAAAAATGGGTAATGTGACAATGTGAAAGTACCTCCCACCTCCCAAAATTATTTAAGGGGCTTGTTAAATTTTTCCCCACTCTGAAACTAACTGGAGAGTAATATTTCTGTTATATTTGTAAAATATACCCCTCTAGCCTACTCTGATTTTATATGGAGCTAACCTCCATATAGTGAGTAAATATATCCTTAACTTTAAAGCTCTCTGGTTAAAGTGACCCATGTGAGATGGGGCCCAGTGTATGTCAAGAGCTATCTCTGGGACTTTCAAGTTGGGGTTGTACTGAAATCATGCTTTTGTTTTTTTGTTTTTGTTTTATTTTGGCTCATAACATTTTATATTAATGTCACTTCTTTACTGTTTGTCTGTCTCCAAATCTCTGTTGCTATCTCAGTTTTGATTTCCAAAATTATTATACATGTCACATGAACTGGTTTTCAATCAGTATCCCAAAAATATCTTCCAAATTGGGGGAAAAACTAACATTGTTGTGGTGTTGAACATAGAACATCTCAACAATGAAGTTGCTATGCACATAATTATATTTATATTGATGATAAGGTAATCACCTTCGCAGGTTCTTAGAAACCAATGACCTTTTTCTAAAACTATTTTGTATTCTTTTACTTGTCTGATATGAAATTCATTTGACTATACAAATCTACTTATACATAGAATTTAAACTAATATGGATTACCATAATATAAAGAATCATGAAACAGTGCCTTATAGCAAAACCATATGTGTGCCAATATGTAAATGCAGAGCCACTATTTCACTAAAAAATATAAACAGTCTCACACACTTTCCAAAGGCATCAGAGTGACTGGTCTCACCTCCTTGAGAGGTGCAGCCTACAACACGTCCTTCCTACTCTAATGTCCAACCCTGACTCTCCAAAATTCTCCATCTTTTAGTTTTCAAACCATCTTACTTCCCACCACTATGTTCAGTTCTTCTCTTTGCACAGAAGCAATAGATTTCTTGCGCCAGCTGCTCCTTCCAGTGCTGATAGACAGCCAGAGTAGTTTCTTTCTCACGCTGGAGTTTGATACCCTACCAGTCTTCTGGAGAAAAAGCCATCAAAAAAAGTTTAAGTTCTTAGCTTTCCCTCGTCTGGCTTAGTGTGATGGAGCTGGAAATCTTGGTTTCTACGTGCAAGTTCCCATTTCCTTTGCTAGGTTTCTGATTTGACAGCTCTGGATGTAGCAGACCTAGGCAGCCAAGTTTCTTAAAATTTGAACAATCTGACTTCTCACACAGAAAACAAGCTGACCTGCTATACATTGAAAGAGAATACATTTGAGACCCATGTGAATCACTGTTTTTCCAAACTATTTACTCATTATATATTTAAAGGTCACCAGTACACATCAGTGTTTCAACTTTCTGGGAATTTATTCACTGCTGGTAACTTAAATGAGGCTGCCCTGTTTTTCATTATTGGTTGGTATTTTTAAGTCCATGAGTTCTGAAATTCTAACTTAGAAGCAGAACAGAATAACTCGGTTTCAGCATTCTGAATCATGGCAAGGAGGCTGCATATTCCCAAGATGACCGTAGGAACTGGATTTGATGTTATCCCCTTTAGTAACACACATTATCTTAAACGAGAGCTTCATATTTTTGCCACATTGGGCAAAATCTAATGGGTGTAAGATGCAGTTAAAACATCGCCAAGTTTCTGTTTGAGCAGGATAAAATGATCTCTCTCAATAATTTATTTTTATTCTCTCTTTAGAAACACTGTTATTTGATGGAAGAATAAACAGTTATTAATAGTTTTTTCCATATGGTAGGATCATGTGTGGTTTCTATTTGTTTGATTAGGCTTTGCCAGATTTTAAAGCTTGTCACTATAAACAAGATTATTTTTAATAATTAAAAAGAAATCTGCCACATATTATCACAATTATAATCAATATTGTTAAATTTCTTTTCAAATGAATGTTTTATCATCAATTGTTCTGGGCAAGGATCGGAGGAGGAAATTTGCTGAGTCTTGTGCCTCTTACACTTGAATATACATAGAAATCACCAAGGATGTTATTAAAATGTAGAGTCAGATTCAGTAAGTCTGAAATCATGCATTCACCTTAGAGAGTCCTCGGTGGGGGTGCCTTGGTGGCTCAGTCAGTTGAGCGTCCAACTTTGGTTCAGGTTATGATCTCCCCCTTTGTTCATGAGTTTTAGTCCTGCATCAGGCTCTCTGCTGTGTCAGCACGGAGCCCTCTTTGGGTCCCCTGTCCCCCTATTTCTCTGTCCATCCCTCGCTCGTGTGCTCTTTCTCTCTCAAAAATAAAACACACGCACACATTTAAAACAAACAAAAAACGTCCTTGGTGATGCTGATGTCGATGCTGCTGGTCTGATAACCACACTTTGAATGAAAGTTCTGACCAGTGGTTTCAAACTTTAGCTCACATGAGAACTACCCAAATCTGTTGTTAAAAGAGCAGATTGCTGGGCACCTGGGTGGCTCAGTTGGTTAAGCATCTGACTCTTGATCTCAGCTCAGGTCTTAATCTCAGGGTGGTGCTCCTAGCACTGGGCTCTATGCTGGGCGTGAAGCCTCTTAAAAGAGAGAGAGAGAGAGAGAGAGAGAGAGAGAGAGAGAGAGAGAGAGAGAGAGAGAGAGAAAAGGGAAAACAAGGGCAGATTGCTGTTCATCCCCACCCCACTGTTTCTGATTCAACAGGTCTGATGTTGGGCTTGAGGACTCGTATTTCTAAGCACGTTCCTCGGTGATGCGGATGCTGCTTCAGGAATTTAATGATCACTGCTCCAGGGTCCTGTTAATCCAAATCTGGTTCCCAGACCGCATACGCCTCAGCATCCCTGGGGAGCTTGTTAGAAATCTTAGGCCCCAGAATCTTAGGCCCCACCTCAGACCTGGTGAGTGAAAACCCATATTTTTATAAGATCCACAGGTGATTCATACATTCAAATTTGAGAAGCACTACCTAGACCATCTCTTAATTCCTATAAATCAGTGACTCTCAATTTTAGCCACCATTGTAACCAACTGTGGAGCTTTTAAAAATCCTGATGCCTAGGCTGAACCTCTAATTACATCAGAATTCGAATTCTAATTTCATCAGAATCTGTCAATGGAGCCAAGACATTGTTAGTTTCTAAAACTCCCCAGAGGATTCCAATGTGGAGTCAGATTTGAGAACCACACCGTAGATGGCAATGGAGAATAGAAAGGTAGAAATCAAACAAAAGAAGGCCTGGAAGCATTCCTTTTCCCTATTGCCACCCTGTTAGACAATGTGTCATCAGCCATTGAGCCAACAGGAAACACGCTGGTTCAGGGCATTAAGTTGCTTGCTCCACTGGATTTTAGGAAACTACATACACATTTGGGCTCTCTTGCCCCACTTTGCTCTAGCTTTGTCATATGCACACAGAAGCTAACTTCTCTTGTATTTTGCCATCTCTGGGCTAAGACCTTAGAAATACAGTCCATTAGCATTTAGGTTGTTGTCTCCCTGCTTTCATTCAACAGTGTTATATTCTGTTGTCTGTTTAGGTTCTAGTGGGAACAGAAAAACTTCTGCATGGATAGAATGTACCAGGATGCAGATTAAGCGACTTTAGAAAGATAAACTGCACGTAATTTAACAGACACAAGAGATAATTTATGTGATAGATTAAGAAGAATAAAATGGTGTCCTTGGCCATATACAGGTCATTTTCTCTAAAAGTATAGAGTGGTCTTGTGTAGGCATGTGAGCTGGAACACTTGCTATTCTAAGTCTGTTCTAATATTCTTAATCCTTTAAACCTTTTCTAGACTAGCCAAAGGTTTGTGGTTGATTGTTGATTTTGGAAAATAATCATGCATTACTCACCTATGAAGAAGTGTTAGATTATTATTTCCAAGGGTAATAAAGATTGCTCTTAATTCTGGATAATATTTCTTAATTTGATGTTCCAGGAAAGGGTGAGCTCCATTTCTTTGTATATACCATAGGAATTTCTGTATGCCTAAGGGCCATCATCTATTTTGTTCAGAAAAGAGAAGCATAATTGATGAAGAGGATGAAATTTATTCTAAATTCCTCCTCAGAAAGGAATATGGTTGAGAGTTTTCTTCCTTTGTATCCTTGTCAACTTTTAAATTTATTTAAATCTTTTTGATTCTGTTACCTTTCAGGTTAAAATTCCCATAAATTTGCCCCCTATTGTCTGAAATATTATTCCTTTCATTTGTCCTACATTTTCTTATCCTAGTAAGGCAGGAGCTGTTGATTTTCACTACTCCTTGCCTTACTGATTCCAGTCCGTATAGGAGGCCTCTCCCAATACCTCCCATATCTCCTTTATCATGTGGATTGTCCCTGTTGGGATGTTCCCCATCCTATGTCAGCTTTTCTGAGGGGAGCAGCATAACTACACACAGAACTCCAGATGGGGTTTTGATTGAGGCCAGGGCACAGTTTTCTTATTGGTTCCTAACATCTTTCTGAATGTGCCCAGGATTGCGTTGACTTTTGCATAGAGTTTTATTTTCATGAGGGTTTATTCTGGTGTACATTTTACATATGTCAGGAACAAATTGATTTATCCCAGGTCCCTGGTATAGCTGAGAGTCCAATATCATCACCCTGCAAAGACAAGGGCATTATTCTTCCCTAACACTATTACCTAGCTCAGTCAGTTCAACCACATAATTACCAAATGGCTTTTCTCTGTGGCTGATGGTACACAATCATATTTCCCTAGGAGAGGAATAAAGTTGAGTGGTTGTGTAAGAGATGGATGAGTACACAACACCATTTCATCACTTATAGGTACTAGGCTGCACAGCAGATTTCTACAATATATTCGTCTAGCATAACTGAAACTTTATACCCATTGAACAAAAACTCCCCATTTTCCCCAAACCCTAGAAACCACTATTGTATTGTCTGCTTTTACAATTTTGACTATTAAAAAAAATTATTTATTTACTCTTTAAAAATGTATTTATTCTTGAGACAGCAGGTGTGGGGGAGGGGCAGAGAGAGAGGGAGACAAGATCCAAAGCTGGATCTGCACTGACAGCAGAGATCCTGATGTGGGGCTCGACCTCATGAACCACAACATCATGACCTAAGCCAAAGTCAGATGCTTAAATGACAGCCACTCAGACACCCCAGAGTTTGACTGGGTTTGACTGGGGAGTTTAGATTCCTTGTGTAAGTAGAATCATGCAAGTATGTGTCCTTCTGCAATGGGCTTATTTCACTTAGCATAAAGTCCTCCAGGTTCATCCATATCACACATGGTACAATTTCTTTCTTTTGTAAGGCTGAATAATATTCCATTGTGTGTATATACCATGTTTTAAAATCCATTCATCAGTTGGTGGGCACTTGGGTTTTCATATCTTGCTTATTGTGAATAATGCTGCATGAACATGGGAGTGCAGATATCTCTTCAAGAGCCTAATTTCAATTCTTTTGGCGAGATATTCTGAAGTGAGATTGCTGGGTCATACAGTAGTTCTACCTTGAATCTTTGGAGGGAAGTCACACTGTTTTCCAGAGTTACTTCAGGGTAATTCTCATATCAAGTCTCCTTGAGCACAAAAAACCTCAACAAACAAACAAAGGGACACGAGGAAATTTTGGAAGGTGTTCAATAGGTCTACTACCTTGGTGGTGACGGTATCCTGAGTGTTTGCATATGTTTAAATTATACACATTAAATATGTGCAGTTCTTCATATGTCAATTATATCTCAATAAGGCTGTTAGAGAGAGAGAGGCGGGGGAGGAGAACCGATTCTGATGCATGGCTTTGTGCGTATGGATGAGAGAAGAGATAAAATGAATATCAAAGGGAAAGAGTCAAAAGTTCGAGGGAGATTTGGCGCATGAGTATTGCCATCACATTCCAATGAATATGGAACCCCTGCTGAGGAAACCCTGTCAGTATTAAGAGCTGAGAGCATGGTACCAGTTGGTAAGTACCTGGTTAAACACTCGTACCTCATAGTCCCTAAGACCTTTCTCTGCCAGGCATAAAAACATAGGCCCAATCCTTAAACCACAAAACCTTGCAGGGACACCATTTTAATCAAGTTGAAAACAGTATCTCCACCACAAACCTTATATAGAAACTTACTGAATAAAACAGTAAACCATGGCACTCTTATTACCCAAAAGACTCAAAATAAAGGTCCTTAGGCAATACTCGTCTCCTCCGTAAATGTTAGTAAATGTCTAACAGTCATGTTTGGAAGCAGTGAGAGGATTGATTTGTAGCATTTGTTATTTCTGTGGGATAAAGAATCCTATCATGACTGATTTCAAGCTACTGGGTAGAGATGTTCACAGCAGATTCTTGTAAATTGTCATGAGCCAGCCCAAGCCCACCATACCACTGCATACCGGCTACCAAAACATTTGTGATTTTTTTGGGCTTCCAGATCTCATTTTCCTTTCATTTTCAAATAACTCAGAGACTTACTAGTCACAGGGTGTCTCATAGAAATATTTTCCCCTGCAGATGTTATCTTCAAAATTTACTGCTGTACTGCTGTTTATTTCAGGAGGGCTTTAGAATCATCTCAGGAATCTCCAGCAAAGTGTATTTTCCCATCTGGCCAGGGTTCCTAGAATTCCTGCAAAACTCTGAGGGGGAAAGAAAGAAAGAAAGAAAGAAAGAAAGAAAGAAAGAAAGAAAGAAAGAAAGAAAGAAAGAAAGAAAGAAAGAAAGAAAGAAAGAAAGAAAGAAAGAAAGAAAGAAAGAAGGAAAGAGAGAGAGAGAGAGAGAGAGAGAGAGAAAGAAAGAAAAGAAAAGAAAAGAAAAGAAAAGAAAAGAAAAGAAAAGAAAAGAAAAGAAAAGAAAAGAAAAGAAAAGAAAAGAAAAGGGAAAGCAAGCAGTCTAGTATGTTCAGGAGTCAAGGTACAAAGCCTGAACCGTAAGTCACAGTACTAAGAATGTTTAGGGCTGATTTAAAAATCATCTCAAGCCCTGCTTCTCAAAAAATATGTTTCTTCTTGTTAAATCCATGTGTCCAATAGCTCTGAAAACTAAACAAAAATGTGATGGCCTCTAGAAATGTTATGTCTTCTGCCTCCTAGTTGAAACCACAATTCTATCTGTGAATACTGACATGAGTCAAGATTTTGCTAGTTTTTACAGCTGTAATTTCATTGTAAGGTCTTAAAAATCTATTTTAATATTCAATATGCCTTCTTAAATATATATACCCTGCTCACTGTACCCTCAAGGTCTGAAATGTTTGGGAAGGGGAGCGCCTGAGTGGCTCAGTCAGTTAAGCATCCAACTCTTGATATTAGCTCAGGGCATGATCTTACAGTCATGAGATTGAGCCCTGCATCAGGCTCCACACGAAGCATGGAGCCTGCCTGGGATTCTCTTTTTTTTTTTTTTTTTTTTTTTTTTTTTTTTTTTTTATTTATTTATTTTTTATTATATGAAATTTACTGTCAAATTGGTTTCCATACAACGCCCAGTGCTCATCCCAAAAGGTGCCCTCCTCAATACCCATCACCCACCCTGCCCTCCCTCCCACCCCCCATCAACCCTCAGTTTGTTCTCAGTTTTTAACAGTCTCTTATGCTTTGGCTCTCTCCCACTCTAACCTCTTTTTTTTTTTTTTTTCCCTTCCCCTCCCCCATGGGTTTCTGTTACGTTTCTCAGGATCCACATAAGAGTGAAACCATATGGTATCTGTCTTTCTCTGTATGGCTTATTTCACTTAGCATCACACTCTCCAGTTCCATCCACGTTGCTACAAAAGGCCATATTTCATTTTTTCTCATTGCCACGTAGTATTCCATTGTGTATATAAACCACAATTTCTTTATCCATTCATCAGTTGATGGACATTTAGGCTCTTTCCATAATTTGGCTATTGTTGAGAGTGCTGCTATAAACATTGGGGTACAAGTGCCCCTATGCATCAGTACTCCTGTATCCCTTGGATAAATTCCTAGCAGTGCTATTGCTGGGTCATAGGGTAGGTCTATTTTTAATTTTCTGAGGAACCTCCACACTGCTTTCCAGAGCGGCTGCACCAATTTGCATTCCCACCAACAGTGCAAGAGGGTTCCCGTCTCTCCACATCCTCTCCAGCATCTATAGTCTCCTGATTTCTTCATTTTGGCCACTCTGACTGGCGTGAGGTGGTATCTGAGTGTGGTTTTGATTTGTATTTCCCTGATGAGGAGCGACGTTGAACATCTTTTCATGTGCCTGTTGGCCATCCGGATGTCTTCTTTAGAGAAGTGTCTATTCATGTTTTCTGCCCATTTCTTCACTGGGTTATTTGTTTTTCGGGTGTGGAGTTTGATGAGCTCTTTATAGATTTTGGATACTAGCCCTTTGTCCGATGTGACATTTGCAAATATCTTTTCCCATTCCGTTGGTTGCCTTTTAGTTTTGTTGGTTGTTTCCTTTGCTGTGCAGAAGCTTTTTATCTTCATAAGGTCCCAGTAATTCACTTTTGCTTTTAATTCCCTTGCCTTTGGGGATGTGCCGAGTAAGAGATTGCTACGGCTGAGGTCAGAGAGGTCTTTTCCTGCTTTCTCCTCTAAGGTTTTGATGGTTTCCTGTCTCACATTCAGGTCCTTTATCCATTTTGAGTTTATTTTTGTGAATGGTGTGAGAAAGTGGTCTAGTTTCAACCTTCTGCATGTTGCTGTCCAGTTCTCCCAGCACCATTTGTTAAAGAGACTGTCTTTTTTCCATTGGATGTTCTTTCCTGCTTTGTCAAAAATGAGTTGGCCATACGTTTGTGGGTCTAGTTCTGGGGTTTCTATTCGATTCCATTGGTCTATGTGTCTGTTTTTATGCCAATACCATGCTGTCTTGATGATGACAGCTTTGTAGTAGAGGCTAAAGTCTGGGATTGTGATGCCTCCTGCTTTGGTCTTCTTCTTCAAAATTACTTTGGCTATTCGGGGCCTTTTGTGGTTCCATATGAATTTTAGGATTGCTTGTTCTAGTTTCGAGAAGAATGCTGGTGCAATTTTGATTGGGATTGCATTGAATGTGTAGATAGCTTTGGGTAGTATTGACATTTTGACAATATTTATTCTTCCAATCCATGAGCAGGGAATGTCTTTCCATTTCTTTATATCTTCTTCAATTACCTGCATAAGCTTTCTATAGTTTTCAGCATACAGATCTTTTACATCTTTGGTTAGATTTATTCCTAGGTATTTTATGCTTCTTGGTGCAATTGTGAATGGGATCAGTTTCTTTATTTGTCTTTCTGTTGCTTCATTGTTAGTGTATAAGAATGCAACTGATTTCTGTACATTGATTTTGTATCCGGCAACTTTGCTGAATTCATGTATCAGTTCTAGCAGACTTTTGGTGGAGTCTATCGGATTTTCCATGTATAATATCATGTCATCTGCAAAAAGCGAAAGCTTGACTTCATCTTTGCCAATTTGGATGCCTTTGATTTCCTTTTGTTGTCTGATTGCTGATGCTAGAACTTCCAGCACTATATTAAACAGCAGCGGTGAGAGTGGGCATCCCTGTCGTGTTCCTGATCTCAGGGAAAAAGCTCTCAGTTTTTCCCCATTGAGGATGATGTTAGCTGTGGGCTTTTCATAAATGGCTTTTATGATCTTTAAGTATGTTCCTTCTATCCCGACTTTCTCAAGGGTTTTTATTAAGAAAGGGTGCTGGATTTTGTCAAAGGCCTTTTCTGCATCGATTGACAGGA
The DNA here is from genome assembly GCF_028018385.1 of Neofelis nebulosa. NCBI lineage: Eukaryota > Metazoa > Chordata > Mammalia > Carnivora > Felidae > Neofelis > Neofelis nebulosa. The sequence continues at coordinate 59,417,303 of NC_080785.1, forward strand.
TCATATGGTTCTTCTCTTTTTTTTTGTTAATGTGATGTATCACGTTGATCGATTTGCGAATGTTGAACCAGCCCTGCATCCCAGGAATGAATCCCACTTGATCATGGTGAATAATTCTTTTTATATGCTGTTGAATTCGATTTGCTAGTATCTTATTGAGAATTTTTGCATCCATATTCATCAGGGATATTGGCCTGTAGTTCTCTTTTTTTACTGGGTCTCTGTCTGGTTTAGGAATCAAAGTAATACTGGCTTCATAGAATGAGTCTGGAAGTTTTCCTTCCCTTTCTATTTCTTGGAATAGCTTGAGAAGGATAGGTATTATCTCTGCTTTAAACGTCTGGTAGAACTCCCCTGGGAAGCCATCTGGTCCTGGACTCTTATTTGTTGGGAGATTTTTGATAACCGATTCAATTTCTTCGCTGGTTATGGGTCTGTTCAAGCTTTCTATTTCCTCCTGATTGAGTTTTGGAAGAGTGTGGGTGTTTAGGAATTTGTCCATTTCTTCAAGGTTGTCCAATTTGTTGGCATATAATTTTTCATAGTATTCCCTGATAATTGTTTGTATCTCTGAGGGATTGGTTGTAATCATTCCATTTTCATTCATGATTTTATCTATTTGGGTCATCTCCCTTTTCTTTTTGAGAAGCCTGGCTAGAGGTTTGTCAATTTTGTTTATTTTTTCAAAAAACCAACTCTTGGTTTCGTTGATCTGCTCTACAGTTTTTTTAGATTCTATATTGTTTATTTCTGCTCTGATCTTTATGATTTCTCTTCTTCTGCTGGGTTTAGGCTGCCTTTGCTGTTCTGCTTCTATTTCCTTTAGGTGTGCTGTTAGATTTTGTATTTGGGATTTTTCTTGTTTCTTGAGATAGGCCTGGATTGCAATGTATTTCCCTCTCAGGACTGCCTTTGCTGCGTCCCAAAGCGTTTGGATTGTTGTATTTTCATTTTCGTTTGTTTCCATATATTTTTTAATTTCTTCTCTAATTGCCTGGTTGACCCACTCATTCGTTAGTAGGGTGTTCTTTAACCTCCATGCTTTTGGAGGTTTTCCAGACTTTTTCCTGTGGTTGATTTCAAGCTTCATAGCATTGTGGTCTGAAAGTATGCATGGTATAATTTCAATTCTTGTAAACTTATGAAGGGCTGTTTTGTGACCCAGTATATGATCTATCTTGGAGAATGTTCCATGTGCACTCGAGAAGAAAGTATATTCTGTTGCTTTGGGATGCAGAGTTCTAAATATATCTGTCAAGTCCATCTGATCCAATGTATCATTCAGGGCCCTTGTTTCTTTATTGACTGTGTGTCTAGATGATCTATCCATTTCTGTAAGTGGTGTGTTAAAGTCCCCTGCAATGACCACATTCTTATCAATAAGGTTGCTTATGTTTATGAGTAACTGTTTTATATATCTGGGGGCTCCGGTATTTGGCGCATAGACATTTATAATTGTTAGCTCTTCCTGATGGATAGACCCTGTAATTATTATATAATGCCCTTCTTCATCTCTTGTTACAGCCTTTAATTTAAAGTCTAGTTTGTCTGATATAAGTATGGCTACTCCAGCTTTCTTTTGGCTTCCAGTAGCATGATAAATAGTTCTCCATCCCCTCACTCTCAATCTAAAGGTGTCCTCAGATCTAAAATGAGTCTCTTGTAGACAGCAAATAGATGGGTCTTGTTTTTTTATCCATTCTGATACCCTATGTCTTTTGGTTGGCGCATTTAATCCATTTACATTCAGTGTTATTATAGAAAGATACGGGTTTAGAGTCATTGTGATGTCTGTATGTTTTATGCTTGTAGTGATGTCTCTGGTACTTTGTCTCACAGGATCCCCCTTAGGATCTCTTGTAGGGCTGGTTTCGTGGTGACAAATTCCTTCAGTTTTTGTTTATTTGGGAAGACCTTTATCTCTCCTTCTATTCTAAATGACAGACTTGCTGGATAAAGGATTCTCGGCTGCATATTTTTTCTGTTTAGCACACTGAAGATATCGTGCCAAGCCTTTCTGGCCTGCCAAGTTTCAAAGGAGAGATCAGTCACGAGTCTTATAGGTCTCCCTTTATATGTGAGGGCACGTTTATCCCTTGCTGCTTTCAGAATTTTCTCTTTATCCTTGTATTTTGCCAGTTTCACTATGATATGTCGTGCAGAAGATCGATTCAAGTTACGTCTGAAGGGAGTTCTCTGTGCCTCTTGGATTTCAATGCCTTTTTCCTTCCCCAGTTCAGGGAAGTTCTCAGCTATAATTTCTTCAAATACCCCTTCAGCACCTTTCCCTCTCTCTTCCTCCTCTGGGATACCAATTATGCGTATATTATTTCTTTTTAGTGTATCACTTAGTTCTCTAATTTTCCCCTCATACTCCTGGATTTTTTTATCTCTCTTTCTTTCAGCTTCTTCTTTCTCCATAACTTTATCTTCTAGTTCACCTATTCTCTCCTCTGCCTCTTCAATCCGAGCCGTCGTGGTTTCCATTTTGTTTTGCATTTCGTTTAAAGCGTTTTTCAGCTCCTCGTGACTGTTCCTTAGTCCCTTGATCTCTGTAGCAAGAGATTCTCTGCTGTCCTGTATACTGTTTTCAAGCCCAGCGATTAATTTTATGACTATTATTCTAAATTCACTTTCTGTTATATTATTTAAATCCTTTTTGATCAGTTCATTAGCTGTTGTTATTTCCTGGAGATTCTTCTGAGGGGAATTCTTCCGTTTGGTCATTTTGGACAGTCCCTGGAGTGGTGAGGACCCGCAGGGCACTTCCCCCGTGCTGTGGTGTATAACTGGAGTTGGTGGGCGGGGCCGCAGTCTGACCTGATGTCTGCCCCCAGCCCCCCGCTGGGGCCACAGTCAGACTGGTGTGTGCCTTCTCTTCCCCTCTCCTAGGGGCGGGATTCACTGTGGGGTGGTGTGGCCCGTCTGGTCTACTTGCACACTGCCAGGCTTGTGGTGCTGGGGAGCTGGCGTATTAGCTGGGGTGGGTAGGCAGGGTGCACGGGGGCGGGAGGGGCCGGCTTAGCTCGCTTCTCCTTAGGTGATCCGCTTCAGGAGGGGCCCTGTGGCAGCGGGAGGGAGTCAGATCCGCTGCCGGAGGTTTGGCTCCGCAGAAGCACAGAGTTGGGTGTTTGCGTGGAGCGAGCAAGTTCCCTGGCAGGAACTGGTTCTCTTTGGGATTTTGGCTGGGGGATGGGCGGGGGAGATGGCCCTGGCGAGCGCCTTTGTTCCCCGCCAAGCTGAGCTCTGCCGTCCGGGGGCTCAGCAGCTCTCCCTCCCTTTGTCCTCCAGCCTTCCCGCTTTCTGAGCAGAGCTGTTAACTTCTGACCTCCCAGACGCTAAGTCGCGCTTGCTGTCGGAACACAGTCCGTCCGGCCCCTCCGCTTTTGCCAGCCCGACTCGGGGGCTCTGCTTGGCCGGCGAGCCGCCCCTCCGCCCCGGCTCCCTCCCGCCGGTCCGTGGAGCGCGCACCGCCTCGCCGCCCTTCCTACCCTCTTCCGTGGGCCTCTCGTCTGCGCTTGGCTCCGGAGACTCCGTTCTGCTAATCCTCTGGCGGTTTTCTGGGTTCTTTAGGCAGGTGTAGGTGGAATCTAAGTGATCAGCAGGATGCGCGGTGAGCCCAGCGTCCTCCTACGCCGCCATCTTCCGGAACTTAATTCCAGCCAGCAGTCACAAGATACCTTGGATCAGATCAATAAAATCATGCGGCGGCCGCTCGGCCGGGGGGCCCTGCCTGGGATTCTCTTACTCCTTCTTTCTCTCCTCTCACTGCCCCTCCCCAACTTGCACATGCGTACACACACTCTCTCTCTCAAAAGAAATAAGCTTAAAAAATTTTTAAGAACCCAAACCAAATGTTTGGTAAGGAATGAAGAGCATTTTGATAGATCTCTACTCATGTCTCTACTGCTCATTAAGAAACTGATCTAAAGACTGAGCACACTGCCAGCAGTCCTCTAATATAATAGCTAGTAGGGGCAGCCCTTTCCCAATTGTAGGAACAAGTAGACCACCCTTTGATAAAGTAGACTTCATATTAAAAATTGATGTGTACCTTTATTGATGAAAGAAATTGAAGATGACACCAAGAAATATGTAATAAAATGTCCATACTGCCTAAAGCAATATGCACATTTAGTGTAGGCCCTCTTAAAATATCAACAACATTTTCCTTAGACCTAGAACAGACAATCCTAAAATTTGTATGGAATTACAAAAGATCCTGAATAGCAAAAGCAACACTGAAAAAGAAAAACAAAAATGGAAGCATAGTAATTCCAGACTTCAAATTATATTACAATGCCATAGTAATCTAAGCAGTATGGTAATGGCACAAAAATAGACACATAGATCAATAGAACAGAATAGAAAACCCATAAATGAACTCACAATTAATCTTTGACAAAACAGGAAAGAATATTCAATGGGGAGAAGAATGAATGTCTCCTTAACAAATGATGCTGAGAAAACTGAACTGTACATGAAAAAGAATGAAACAGGATCACTTTCTTACCCCATTCACAGAAATAAATTACTAATGTATTAAAGACCTAAATGTGAGGCTAGAAACCATAAAAATCCTAGAATAGAACACAGGCAATAACTTCTTTGACATCAGCCATAGGAACTTTTCTCTAGATATGTCTCCTGAGGCAAAAGAAACAAAATACATAATAAACTATTGCAACTACATCAAAGTAAAGAGTTTCAGCACGGTGAAGGAAACAATCAACAAAACTAAAAGGCAACCTACAGAATGGGAGAAGACATTTGCAAATGACATATCTAATAAAGGGTTAGTATCCACACTATATAAAGAACTTAAAATATCCAACATCTAAAAACCAAACAATCCAAATAAAAAATGAATAGAAGGCATGAATAGACATTTTCCCAAATGTATAAATTTGTATAAATTTATAAATTTCCCGTTTGTATAAATGACCAACAGACACATGAAAATATGCTCATCACTCCACATCACACATCAGAGAAAGCAAATCAAAATTACAGTAAGAGGGATGCATGGATGGTGCCATTGGCTAAGTGTCCAACTCTTGGTTTCAGCTCAGGTAATGATCTCATGGTTATGAGATAGAGTCCCATGTCGGTCTTCGTGCTGGGTGTGAAGCCTGCTTAAGATTCTCCCTCTGTCTGTCTGTCTGTCTGTCTGTCTGTCTGTCTGTCTTTCTGTCTCTCTCTCTTTCTCTCATAAAAACAAACAAATAAACAAATAAACAAACAAATAAATAAATAAATAAATAAATAAATAAATAAATAAATCTACAATAAGATAACACCTCGCACCTGTCAGAATGTCAAGTCAACAACAAAAAAAAAACAGGAAATGTTGATGAGGATGTGGAGAAAAAGGAATTCTCTTGAACTGTTGGTGGGAATGCAAACTGGTGTGGAAAACAGTATGGAGTTTCCTTATAAAGTTAAAAACAGAATTACCCTATGATCCAGCAATCACACTACTAGGTATTTACCCAAAGAACACAAAAATACTAATTCAAAGGATATATGCACTCTGATGTTCATAGCAGCACTAACTACCATAGCCAAATCATAGTATGGTTTGGGAGAGAGGGAGAAAGAGAGAGACAGGAGAGAGGGGGGAGAGAGAGGGAATATATATATAATATTAACCATAAAAAAGAATGAAATCTTGCCATTTGTAACAACATGGTTGATGCTAGAGAGTATTAGGTTAGGCAAAATAGGGAAAGATAAATTCCATGGGATTTCACTCATATGTGGAAATTAAAAAATCAAAAGAGCAAAGGAGAGAAAACAAGAGAGAGGCAAACCAAGAAACAGACTCTTAACTATAGAGAACAAACTGAGAGTTACCAGAGGGGACGTGGGTCGGGAAATGGGTTAAATCAGTGATGGGAATTAAGGAGTGCAGTTGTGATGAGTACTGGATGATATATGAATGTGTTTAATCACTAAATTGTACACCTGAAAGCTAATATTACACATTATGTTAATTAACTTGAATTTAAATAAAAACTAAAAAATTAAAATATTTATATTTCATGAAAACATTGATGCGTACCTTTATAATATTTTGTCCTTCTGAATGGTAAAATCCTCTGAAAACTAGTTCAATAATTTAGAAAGTAAAGCACTGAACCTAAAAAGTCCTTATGTTCTAATGCAATGTCTTTGGCTAGGTAAATCTCTGTCAATAACTCATACAAATATAGTTGCATAGAAAATTAAACACATTGGATATTCTGTGGAATATATTATATGTGGATTAGACTAACACTAACATGGCATTGAATTCTCTGGCCGCACAATAAATAGCCATACTTACCTGAGCAGGGTAGCATGGAAGTCCTAGGTTGTCAATAAAATATTATATACCAAACCCAAATCTGCTCATTGTTTATTTGATGGCATTGTTTGGGCATTTCTAGATTCTTGGGGGATACCAACTAAATTATGTGAAAAAGACACAATAATGTGAAGTAATCCACTCATTGTAAATATATATGTATGTGTATATTTAGTAAATATATATATTTCAGAATAACAAAGAATGTATGCATGCTGCTTCACATAAGTCCTAGGTTTTGCTGTTGTTGCATGTACTGGCATTTGAACTTGTGAAATGTGAATTGCTATCATTTTCACTAAAGGAAGTATAGGTGAGTGAACGCTCATAAGAAGGTTGTGGTTAATACTTGTCTAGATGTGAGTTTCCCATTATACCACAGTTGTTTTGTTAGTCCAAACATTCTCGCTACTAAGGAGGAAAATTATTATTTGGTGAGCCATGTATTGTATGTTGTTTTCTAAATGAACATATTCTAATTCTCGTTAATCTTGCCTTAACATAGAGGCCTTCTCTATCAGCATAAGGATGGTAGAGTCGCCATGCGATGTTTTGGAGGCAAATTTATGCCTCCAGGGTTGGCATGTTCTCTGACTGAAACAAACATTCCTGCAATCATCTTTTGACAACTCAGTTTCCAATGATCTATGAGTCACATTCTCTCTCTCTCTCTCTCTCTCTCTCTCTCTCTCTGTGTGTGTGTGTGTGTGTATGCATGTAAATTGGTGTTCTTCCTTTAGGGTTGTATAAACTGGAATTTGAATTCTAGCTCTGTCACTTTCTCACTAGTGACCTTTGGGCAAGTTATGCTCTATTTCTAAACACTATTTTCTTTTTCATCTGGAAAATGGACCAAACAATATTTGCCTTGTAGGTTTGTTGTGAAGATTGCCTGTGAAAATGTCCATAGAACACGTAACTAAGCCCTGGCACTTAGCATATAATAGATTACATATACATATGAACGTAAAGGCATAGAAACATACATATAGACATTCATGTTCATAGAGAAACAGATGTAAACATAACCACATGTACATACAGGATTTAAGCCTTTTGCACAGTCCCTGCACAAGTGGACATATTTCCCTGGGAATCTTTTGATAGCTTTTAGAGACTTTCATCAGAAATGATGTGAACTGGTGGGGGCAAGGAGGAGAGTGCATTAATTTTTTCATGACCAGGAAAGAATGCCTATTGCCTATAGGCATGACAACATGTTATAGCACAGTGACTTTTTTTTAAATCTGTTTCCAGCAAACTTGTTTTGTAGATTCTTAGATGTCCAGTGAGCACACAGGCTGTATATGAAAAGTGATCATCTGGTCCAACTTCATTTATGGAGGAGGAAACTGAAACTCAGAGAACTAGAAAATTTACATTTGAAGTTTCACACACTGAAATTGAATACAGAATCACTTGCCTTTTATGGTGGCAATCCTGAAGAACTCATTTCTTGTTAGGGCTTGCATGATCATAACCCAAAAATATTTTGAAGACAATGTGAACCATCCAGTCTGGAGACAAATGGAACAAGTTTCTAAAGATGAAATATCTTCCAACCTACTTAATATTTAATTAGAAGCATAGCAGCATAGCAGAAGCAATAAAAGATTTAACCACTTCATTTCAAAGGTCGTATGTGGTGGTAGATTAATTAATATGAACTTTGTGAAGGTAGGAATGGTGTCTAAATGTTTTGAATCCTGGCCAATAGGAAGCAGCTCAGAAATTTGTATTGTGAAGCACCTAGAATACTATAGGTTCCCAATGAATGTGTGAAGCACTTAGCATATACTGAATAAATGTGAAATGAAATTCGGAGGTTGTAGTCATGCCAGGTCACTTAGCACAATGGTAATGATTTTTGCAACAACTGTGCCATAAATTCTCTGTGGAAGCAGAGAAAGGAAACAAAGAACAGGATAAGTAAAAATTTTTTCTCACCTCTGCCTTATTAGATAAAGTACAATTTATATACAAATGCAAAACATAGAAATAACACAAAGGAATCACATTTGTGACATCATTAAAGAAAAGTCCATTTGTAATGGGTGATCGAGTTTTATTCTTGGCAAAACAGAACTTCTTATTTGAAGGATAAAAGTCTTATTTTTCAAATGGCTTCAAATGCAGTGAATCTCTTTGAGACTCTTTAGTGATCAGAACAATTTAATAGATTAATATAAGTGAATGTGAAATATATGAACCTGACTCTTCTGGATTCCCATTTGATTCAAAATGAATGGAGAAGATACTTTCATAAGTATTTTTCTATTTTTTAATGGATTCAAACAGTTCTGTAAGTAGCCTGCTATGTGATGGATCAAAAATGCGTCTCAACTTGCATATCCTTGGTTAAACAATCGTTCATTGCTTCTACACACATTCATCGAAAGCCCACAGTGCCCCAAGGCAGCAAGCAATTATTATTTAGGAATTGGACAACACTTCCTTTGAAAGGGCTTGAAGGTTTGAAATCCATATTAAGAATATGTTCTCTTAATTCTTTGTATCTTCCTGTTCCTATCCTTTGTGTGGACATAATTGACTATTGTATTCCAAGATGCAAAAGTGATAAGTTAGTTCAATTAGGCATCACTGTGCAAACAAGGCACTGATGTAGTCTACCTTCCATCAGCTATTTGGATAACTCTTTGATATATTTGCTGCATTTGCAATTACAGATACCTTGTTTTCCCTCCTTGTTTTGGTTGTAGTCTAAGGCCTTTCCATTAAGTAATTGTATTTTGTTTGTTTTTTGCATTTTATGGATATCTGTTAAATCTGTGTTAACTTTCTGAGACGTTTAATTTCTCAGGTGGAAGAGATCACATAAACTCTAATGAACATTTGCAAATGATTGAGTTCCCTTAGAAACTTTAGCAGAACTAGAGGTCGCTGTTGCTATGAATCATTCTAAGAATCACAGATGCTTTTTATGTGTTCTAAGTGTGCTGAAAAATCTCAGGTGCTGGAAGAGTTGAGGTGTGGCTCTTTTAGAAATAGGAAAAACACATTGATGTTCCCCAGCTCCTAATATAAGAATATAGGCTGGTCCTAATCTATGATCACAAAACCCAAGATCACATTCTCATCGAAGAAAGGTATCAGAGCTAGAAAGGTAAATGAGACTAGGGAAAAAAAATCAAATAAAGGAAAATGGAGCAAAGATTTTAGGGCAAACAGTAGATAAGAAGATCATCCAACAGGCTACAACTTGGAATAGAATATCCCAGGGGGTAGATTTGCGTTGGGTCCAAACAAAGAATGGAGCTACAAAAGTATGGAAGTTTAACCTGGAGAGTCTGGATCTTTTTAGTGTCAACGATCTTCTGGTTGGGATCAAGCACTTCTGCTTTGGGTAAGAATTAAGGATATTGCTTAAAACTCTTATGACAGTGGTTTAACACATAGGGTTATTTTCATCCTATAGTACAAACTCAAGGCGGGGGGGGATAGCATCAAGCACAGGTGGAGCTGTTTTAAGGACCCCATCAAAGACCCAGCTTTCCTATTGCATCATCCTTAGCCCAGACCTTCATCTTTATGAATACAAGTCGTCCATCTCTATGCACAAGGCTCCACCTCCATCCAGGCTTACAAACACATTCCCATTAGTAGGAAAAGTATTCAAAGGAGGAGGACAAAAAGGGAGGCGGGAGGGGCATGCAGAGAAGGGAAAAGGAAGAAAGGGAAGCATTACTTTCCTAGAAATCCTCAACTGAATTCATCTTGGGTCTTACTGACCAGAACTGTGTCATACAGTTACTCCTCCTAAATGCAAGAGTGAGGAATGCAGCTTTTTACCTGGATACATTGCTACCCCCTTGCCATATAATGGGATTCTGTTAGCAAGCAAGGAGGGAAGAATGGATCGGTATTGTCTGCCGCATGCAACAGGGGCTAATCCCAGAGTGACCAACCCATGCAAAATAGGTCATTGAGAGCACCTGCTCACAGAACAAGTCCGTGTTTTCATTCTTTTTTTTTACAGCTGAGGATACTGAGGCTCGGAGGGTGAGCAAAGAGCAGGACTAAGAGTGACACTCCAGTCTTCTTGACTCTAAAGTCAGATTTTCCCCCATGACTTCATGATGCTCTCCAAGGGCAAGTCAGCATATGTCACTTTTCCTCTTCAAGTTTTTATTTACAGCTCCATCTGGCCAAATGTTTTCTTTCTTTTACAGAATAAGAGTTGTAAACATCAGTGAGTTGATGGCTTTCAGATAAATGGGCATGAGGTTGAGGAAAGTGAAACTCTTCAGGTCCCGGAATTTAAATTCTAGAGAAAAGGCAAGAGGGAGTATCATAGTTTTGGCTTCTCTCTGAAGGTTAAAAAAGATAAGAGGATCTAGATTAGAATATATGGGGAAGTCCAATGACACCATTGGGCATTTCTCAACACAAGGGCCACAGGCCATGTAGATAAGAATCACCTCTTGTTTTCTAAAAATTTCATATTCTAGATAAAGCTCCTGTCATAGGAGATCAGAACCTCTGGGGATGGGACCTGGGAATGTGAATTTAACAACTGCCCAGGTTAATGATGATGCACAGTATAGTTTGGGATCCATTGCTATTAAGTATAAATAATAACATTTATTGAGCACCCACTTCAGCAAACTCTGGATCAGACACAGATATATATTGTTTAATTCAAACACTTTCACAAGATCCATCCTCTTATTCTCATTTTACTGCTGAAGATTCCAGGTTCAGGGAGATTAAGTATCTTTTCAAACTTAATTGGACCTTAACTAGTACACCCGGGATTCTTTCCTGGTATTCGTTCCAGCCATCTTTCTCCTGGGCACCAGACTTAGTAAGGATAGTGGGATCATACCATGTTGTTTACCCCATCCTACTAGATAGCCCACTTAAATATTTTTCTGGATCCATAAGCAAATTGAATGTGTAGTTGAGGAAAAAGACACATAGACAAATGCTATTGAGGTGTGAATAAAGAGAATCACAGGTGGAAACAGTCTTCTTAAACTTCTATATTCTCCCTTTGGGGTTACACTACTGTTTCTCAACCTTGGCATGAGACATTGATAATTTGTTGTGGAGGCTCTCCTGTGTCTCATAGGATATTTAGCAGCATCCCTGGGCTCTACCCAGTAGATGCCAATAGGCCCCCATCCCCCAGTTCCTCACCAGTTGTGACAACTAAAAATGTTTTCAGACATTGCCAGATGACCCTGGGGGCAAAATTGGCCCTGATGGAGGACCACTGGATTGAAATATAAACCGTGGTAGAAGCCTGTCCTGGGAGCTTTGCTGATACAGAATTCTACTTACACTCGGAAATAGGAAACGAGACCATGTGAGAGCCAGAGCAGACCCTCCAGGGTGTTGAGACCTGCTTGACTCCAGTCTTGAGAGTGCATGTTGAAGCAGTCTCCTTTTTTTTAACTGGGGGGGAGGGGGGAGGCTAATATTAGGGAGGGGAGAAGAGCAGGAAAATAGCAGGTATGCCAGAATCTGCCCTTGAATCAGGGCCGACAGAGCAATGAAAGAGTAGCAGAGGCACCAGAGGAGAGCTCTCATTTGGCCTTGAGATTGTCTTCTCTGGGAGTCCCCACTTTTTTTAAACATTATCATTTCATCTGAGTTGTGAAAACAGTAAATAATTAAGCTAATTTATTTGTGAATGTGGTTCAAAGAAGCCTGCAGAAACTGTGGTGCCATAATTCTAAAGTGCAAAGCTAGGCACAAAGGCGAAGCCTCATCAGTGTAATGTGCTGGATGAGGGGCTGGGGAAGGACTGACATGAATTATTCATCCTCGACATCTGGAAGGTCCATTTGGCTTTTACAATTTGATTATATTTTGGATTAGTGCACACTTTGTTGTCAAATGTTTCTAAAGCCACGATTAACTATTTAAGCACTCTGCAATTTACTTATATCCTCAGCTAACAAGTACATCGATTTAGGCTGTGGACAGTGACTACAAATGGACCCATATTTCTTGCATATTCTCTCTGCCCAAACCAAGTTACCCTTTTTTGTCTTTTTCCATTTATTTCTTTTCTTTTAGTTATTTTTAAATTCCTTTGACATTCCACCTTCTGCTCTCTTTGTTCTTGGTTGTTTTTGTTTGTTTGTTTTTTCCTGTTTAGGTTCACTGTTCCTTATTTACGATTCTGTACTGCCCTAGGGGTTCCTAACAATTGGTCTGTGAAGCCCTGGGCAGGCCATAGAAGGTCTTCCCTGGGGTCCTTGAAACCCTTGAAATCATGTGCCACATTTGTGAGGATGGACCTGCTTTTGTCTGCACAGTGTGTCCTTAAACTACCTCAGATTCCCAAAGGGTCTTGACCAAAAATGCTAAGGGTCACTGAGAAGTCTGTGCTTTAAGATTTCAGCATAGAAGGGGAAGGGCACATGTATGGGGGGGGGCTGCCATTGGGTAGGCTCTGTGCCCTGTTTCCTCATTTAATCCATATACCCTCTAGAGAATGTAGGTGGTGTCATGTTTGTAAATAGTTGAAGATGTGAGGACTTGGAGAGATTGGATAATTGCCAAGGTGATCCAGCTTTCAAACTGGAAAGCCTCATTTCAGGGCTTGAGTAAGATTGGGCAATTGATAATGAGGCTGAAGTTAAGAGGGAAGAAATGGAGACAGGACACATATCCTTATGCCACCCCAAAGGACATGATAAGCAGGATACAAGTGGGCTGTGGTCAATTTCCTAGAAAAAAATACATTAATGTTTTAATAGTCTGCACTATAAATATCTTTATACTTCTGAATGCTGTGCTAACAAAAAGTTCTGTGCCTAACACAAAAGGCTGATTTCACTAGATACTAAAAAAGGGATTCATAATTCAGTTTTACTAATTTGTAGAAACTTCAGGTATTTTTAACTCAGTTTTTAACACTTTTAAATTTATTACAAAATGTATTTAGCAAACCCTTAAAAATAATTAATACCAACTAACTGTCCAGTATAAGGTAAAGGCAGGTTTTTAAATAGTGAACCTTAAAATTGTAATTTCAGTGAATGATCTCACAATTTGCAAGTGGGGCAGATGGACACTAATTCCATCAATGGGGAGGAAGAAAGAGGAGAGGGAGAGGGAGAAGAGAATGTAGGCATCTCTGGTCTCCTGCCATGCCTATCTCTCCTTCTTAGTCCAGAGCACTTTGGCCTGCAGCAAGGGGTGAGTAATTCATGAAGTTGTAAAGGGTTGGGATGGACCCCTTAGATCTCACAGATAGAGGACAGGAGCCTAGTTAAATGCTGAAGGCTCTTGAGCTCTTACGTGAGACAGTAGTAACCTTAGGCAAGTTACACAACCTCTTCCAGTCCCCTTTCCTGAGTGAGAAACTGCGTTAATAATAGCTCCCACTTTTGAAATTGTGATAATTAAGCTATAATTCATTTAAGGCACATAATACAATGCTCAGTTAAATTAAGCTATGATGATTAGTAGCTCTACTGGTGATGCTGTGCCGGAGATCTGAAAGTTTTCCTTTTCCTGACACCAACATGTGTTAATGTTGACTTTGTTGTAACTCACTGCCGATTACATTTCTGTTAAAGGTAGAACCAGTGCAAAAAGAACTGATTGGGGAAATGCATTTATTATACATATACATATACATATATGTATATATAAAATGTATTACAAATAGTATAATTATGTAAAATAATTGTATATACTAATATAAAAAATATAAACATTAAATATATAATATACAATTAAACAGATGAAACTACAGACACTAGATTCCTCATGACAGTTTTAAGTTTCACCCATGGTGAGTGAAATAAAATCTAGTATAGTTGAACAGTTGACAGATAATTTAGTACAGTTCAGTCATTGTTTCTTAATGATACAAATATCTGGATGTACTAAAAACTTGTAAAATAGAGGTAATTCCATTAAGAAGAGCTGCTATTTCTGGAACTGGACGTGAGGGTAGGAGTTCTGTAAAACATAAACATTTGGAATTTTAGTGCCATGTGCCAGCACAGTGAGATAGAAGTTACTCTCGTCGGAACCAGTAAACTGACTTCTCTGTTGAAAAAAAATAAGTGGTCTGACTAAATTATTCCCTCTTTATCTGTAAAAGGAGTAAATTACAAAAAATCTGCAAGCATTACCAATTCCAGAATTCTGTGATTTTGATATTCTAATTTGGATACTTACTTTAATGATGAGGATAAAATTGTCTAAGAGAAGTATCGAAGACATTAAAATTGGCCTGCAGGCAGAAAGTTAAAGCTCTCCTGTTCCATGACACCATCAATACTATTGATACATAACTGGCACAGTTGTCCCCTGTCACTCTTTTTTTTTTTTTCCTCCCATCACTCTTGCTGGGACCAATAATCTGTAAATACTGACACCAATTTTTGTGAGACCCAGAGGAGCTGACAAGTCCAAAGACCATACTTCCACCATAAACTACCAGTAGAAACTTCCAACATATCTGTCACCTGTGCTCTTAAGGTAAACACTGTAAGCTGTCAGAGCATTCAATTTAGAGAAGTAGTCAGAAAACGACAGCTTGATTTTGATAAGGATAATGACTTTTTATTGCCTGTAATCTTTCATCTGAAATAACTTAAAAGAATTCTTTCATAAGAGAAAAAAAAATCTATCCAGAAATTTAGTCAAATCCATGAGGCGTTATACCTAACAACTTTAAAGATTGCACTATAATTCATATACCACAAAGTCACCCTTTTAAATGTACAATTTGATGGTGTACAGAACATTTTTAAATGAGGTAATTTAAATTGGGTCTGGTACACAATAGCCACTCCATAAATATTTGTTCCCTTTATCTGTTCCTATATAATTACATTTTTAACTTGAAACAAATGAAATGAGGCACAGAAGACATTGGGGGTGGTTCTGTTCTGTCTTGTTCCCCTGCCTCATGCTGGTGCTCACGAGAGCTGATTGTGTCCACCCCTTGCCAGTTCAGTGTTTACCGAAATCACTTTGGTGGATTGAAATGGCCGTAGAAACATTTATACCATGGAAACTGGCCAGTTCTACAGATCAGGGCTATTCTGTTGTTGTTTGACAATCATCAAACATTCCCCAGCACACACTGCGGATGTCTATCAAGATCTTCAACACTAAATATTGCCGGTATTTAGGAATACATGAAGTGCATCATCTCTTAGTCATGGTCTAGAAATTTAACTAAGTTTTCATCAATTGGGAATGGAGAATCTTAACTGGATAAATACTACATTCTTAACTAGCAAGTTAATTTCTGTGTGACTGCGGTGGGTACAAAAACAAAAACCATGTAACAAAATTTACCAGCTTACACATTTATATGTGTATAGTTCAGTAGTGTTAACTGTGACTTGCCTTTTTTTTTCTTTAATCTTCTAACCATGGTGTGGTAGAGGATAGGTATGATTATAAAATGTCTAAATGGTTCATTATTTCATCTGAAAGGAGGTGGTTAAATTCTATTTTGATCAGGTTCATGTTTTCACAATTAGCTTTTGTTTGATTTATATCTGGCTGGTCTTTCAGAATCCCTTACAACTATTTTCACATCTTGGTCACTGGGGATCCTGGACCTCCTTTCTGGAGCATTGCAGCTATGCAATTCATCTTTAATGGTCCCTGCAGTCTCTCTGAGTATCAAATCCAAATCCCAGATTTCCAGAATAGAACTGGGATTCACCAAGTTTGGGTCCACGAAACAGTTGCATGTATGCAATCCTGACTCCACTGCAAGCATTTTGAATGATGTGCTGGTGGAGGCAGAGTTCAGGAACTATTCCTTCATGCAGAGAGATTGTGGGCAGTTAAAGAATCCAGTCTTGTGCATAGTGCTTTATATATCCGATTATGATAAATGGGGGCTTTCAATAAAATATTTAATCAAGATAAGGTATTTTAGCTAAGGATGTCTAGAATATTGAAGTACAGTGTAGATAAAATTAGCATAAAATTTCTAAATCTTTAGAAGCAAGAAAGAAGAGAGTTAGTTAACATAAATCATTTAAGACTACATCTGGCTAAAATTTTAGTTATATAATTATAAAACTAATTCCTTGGAATTAAGCAGGCACTGTTCTTTTTGACAGTTGCTTGTGTGATTTAAGCATTAACACATGTATTCTCATATTGTTCAAATGAGAAGAGAGTTTCAGATTTTTTTTAAGTCTTCCTCACTCAAGTTTTTTATTTTTTTTTATTTTTTAAGTAATCTCTACACCCAGCACAGGGCTCGAACTCATGACCCCAAGATCAAGAGTCACATGCTCTAACTAACTGAGTCATCCAGATGTCCCTTTCAAATATTTTTTAACCCCACTAAAAGGGGACAAATTATGATGGAAACAGTTGAATGGAATAGTTTCCTGGCATACAACAATGCACAATGAAGTCTATAGTCTTCTAAAGACTTATGCCAGCATTTCCCATAAAGGAAATTATGGCATAGGAGAAAAAGAATATAATTTGGCAATAGTATTTGGACTATGAATCACTCATACCATTTTTATACCACTCACTATCTATGTGATCTTGGGCATGTCATTTTAAAATTTTCTGAGCCTTAATTTCCTGTCCATAAAACAGGGAGAATAATATCTATTTGATAGATAGAGTTGTATTGAAAATTAAGTTAAATAGCATATATGAATGTCCTTGTAAACTATAATACTTTCCACAAAGTAAAGCATTAAATGTTTCTGTCAGTTCTTACTTAAAGTATATCTTTTTTATGTATAACCAAACATTTATACATACCTAATATCACTTATTAGTTATTAGTTATACATACCTGTATCACTTATTAGTTCATCAACTATTTTTGGGACCTACCATCTCGCAGATAACTGTACCAGACATTGGGATACCAAGATCCATCTAAAATGATCCCTGCCCTTAAGCACCCAAACCCAAAGCTATTTGTTATTTAATCTTAGTAGTTACCACAATGCTCACATTATAAAACCATGTCTAGAAAGCACTAACCCCAAATCCGGAAACATTAGGTATTTGCACATGATCTTCAAATTCATATGTCAGTCCTTATGGTGAAACATATAACAAACAGCTACCTTCAGGGATGGCCTTTCCTGGAAGGGTATTCCTGGAGGTGTGTTCTTTGCAGCATTGAGTTTGGGTAAGCAGAACTTCACTCCCGACTAGATATTTTCTGTACAATACATACGAATTTTAACTCATCAGAAACCATGTTCTTTTGAAATATAGATTTATTTGTAGGACTGCAAATATAATGTGTTGGAGTGGACCCTATGGTACACTGTGATATCCCACCAGAATTCCCTACTGGATTCAAAGACTTCTATCTCCAACTGCTTAGAGTGCCATAAAGTGTCACAAACTGGGTGGCTTAAAACAATGGAAATTTTTTCTCTCATAGTTCTAGAGGTTGGAAGACCAAAATCAAGGTATTGGGAGGGCCATGGTCCCTCCAAAGCCTCTAGAGATGGATCCTTTCTTGCCTCTTGCAGTTCTGGGAGCCTTAGGCAATCTTTGGCTTGTGGCAGTATAATTACAATCTCTGTTTTCATCTTCACATGGTAATCTCCCCTCTTTGTCTCTGTTTCTATATTTGTGTCCAATTTTCCTCCTCTTACAAGTCACCAGACATATTGGAGCCCGCCCAAATTTAGTATGCTCTCATCTGAACTTAATTACATTTGCCAAGACTCTATTTCCAAATAAGATCTCATTCACAGGTACCAAGGTTTAGGACTTGAATATATCTTTGGGGGGATACAGCAATCTATAATACCTGATTATTTATATTATTCTTATTAATAAGATGTTATATTTTTAATAACCGCTGGCACATGGTTCACGAAAATTCAGTGTTGTGTAATCATATTCTCCTTAGTGAATACATGGTCAGGGAAGAAGGCAGTAGGCTTATTCCTAGCTTATAAAACATCTGAGAAAATAATAACCTTAATTAAACTCACTAAACTGTAGAGTACAAGCAGAGTCGTTTGCTCTTCTAAGGACCAAGAACATATCTTGAGGCCTCTGCAACATTGCATCTCGTTTTAAGAGTGTGAGTCCACTGATTGCTTCAGAATATTTGGAGGCAACAAAAGCAAACATAAACAAGTGGATCCACAACAAACTAAAAAATCTTCTTCACAGCACATAAAACCATGAACTCAGTAAAAAAGCAGCCTATGAAATGGGAAAAAAAATATTTGCAAACACATATCTGATAAGGGGCAAACATCCAAAAATCTACAAGGAACTCATATAACTCAATAACAAAACAAACAAAAACCCACCCTCACAATAAAAAAAAAAATCAGAGAAATTCAAATGACACCACAATGTGATATCACGTCCCACCTGTTAGGATGGCTATCATCAAAAAGACAAGAGATAACAAACACTAGGGGAAGATATAAAGAAAAGGAATCCTTGTGCACTGTTTTTAGGAATGTAAGCCCCTATGGAAAACAGGATGGAGATTCCTCAGCAAATTAAAAATACAACTACCACATGATATAAAAATTCCATTTTGGTGTATAGACCCATAGGAAATGGAACCATTATCCTGAAGATACATCTGTATTCTCATGTTCATAGAAACATTATGCCTAATACTCAACATATGGAAACAACCTAAATGTCTGCCAATAAATGAACAGATCAAGAAAATGTGTTATATCCTTACAATGGAATATCATTCAGCCTTAAAAAAGAAGGAAATCCTGTCATTTGCAATAACATGAGTGAAACTGGAGGGCCTTTTGCTAAGTGAAATAAGTCAGACAGAGAAAACAAATACTCGTGGTGCCACTTGTGGAATCCTAAAAGAGAGAAAAAAAAAAAAAAAAGAAAAGTTGACCTCATAGAAAAAGAGTAGAAAAGTGGTTGCCCTCCCCCCCGATCAAAAATAAATAAACAATAAAATAAATTTAAAAAAGGGAGGGGACATCTGGGTGGCTCAGTGGGTTAAGTATCCCACTTCGGCTCAGGTTATGATCTTCTGGTTTGTGAGTTCGAGCCCCGTGTTGGGCCCTGTGCTGATAGCTCAGAGCATGGAGCCTGCTTCAGAGTCTGTGTGTCTCCCTCTCCTACCCCTCCCCTGATTGTGATTCATCTCTCTTTCTCAAAAATAAATAAACATTAAAAAATCAAAAAGAAAAAAGAAAAGAAAAGTGGTTGCCAGGACTGGGAGTCGGGGGAAATAGACAGTAATTAGTAAAAGGGCATAGACATTTAGTTATAAGATGAATAAGGTCTGAAGATCTAATGTATAACATTGTGTCTATAGTTAATAACATTATATTGTAAAATTGAAGTTTGCTAAGAAAGTAGAACTTAAATGTTCTCACCAAAAAACAAAAACAAAAACAAAATTTGAGAGGGTCCTAAGTGTCCTTATTGTTACTAAATGTTACAAGGCACATTCTAAAGCTATTTCATAGTGTGGTCTTTTGAACTATGGCATATAAAAACAAATGTCAACACCAGTAGGCTACCGCCAGAAGTGGCATTTGGTATGGTGGAAGATGAATTACAAAGCTACCACAGAACCAGCCACAGCAGAAGCTTCCCCTCTTAGGGTTACAGGAGCCTCTTGCCTCTCTCTGCTCTCCTCTTAAACAATGTGCTACTGTGTCTCTGGGCCCTCTGGTGAGAGCAAAGCCTGCGACATCTAGCTTCCAATGCTTCGATGTGATCTTTCTTCTCCTCTTGTCTCTGCTTTTTCCTTACAAAAACCAGCAATGAAGACGTCCATTGAGGGGGAAAATGACATCAATCATCGCAAGTGGAAATAAGTCAGCTAATGGACAGGAGAACCTGATCTGGAAACTAAGGGCTAATATTGTATGTAAAGTGAAATCTTTCATGAAAAGTAAAACTTTTTGCTTTGTTTTATGTTGTTTTGTTATGCATTTTGTTTGAGTTTAGGCCCTATGATAATGCTCCCTGCATTTGATGAAAATAAAAATTAGTGTACAAAACCTTAATGAGATATAGAAGAACTTCTAAATCTGGAGTCTCCTGAGGTAGATGTAATGAAATGTACTGAACCTGGAAATAGGGAGCCAAGTAGAAATTATTGTCATTATATGATTATTTTATCATGGCATTTAGTGGTCATTAATAGTGACAGAAAAAGCAAGAACTTGACCTTTAATTGTGTCAGATGGTTGTAAACCTTAGAACATCTTCCTATATGTCAAAAGAATATTTGTATTCTAGACTAGGAGATGATGATATGAATTGACAACTTTGGACACTAAGCACGAATTTTTTTTTAATCAAGAAAAGATCCATTTTTAACAGAAATTACTGGCTCGTGGCACATGAATACATAATATGAGCCCCATTTTAATACAAGTGTAAATGAATGAAAAACATATGGATTACATCTTTCCCCAAATATCCAACCCCCCAAAAAACTAAGCAGAATATGTGCTTGACAAAATGATTGAGTGTATTTCAAGTTACTAATACACATACCCACACATTCTGGTTGGTTTAGCCAATCCAAATGAATTTCATGCTTCTATTTGGGGAGTTTGTTTTCTGTCTTTTATATACCATAAAACTTGTCTTAATTTTAGAAGCCCTACAAACATCATTTCATAATATTTAAATGAATTCAAATGTCTCCTTACATTCCATTTTTTCAATGCTTTGCTAAACCTAAAAGGAATGGAAATAACCTATTCAAAATACAAGGAGTTTTGGAGTGTTTTAACCAACACAACATCTTACTCCTGTTAGTAAGTCTACCACTTTTTCATCTCCTTCAAATTCCTGTTGTCTTAGGTAAAATATATTTATGGTTTTTTTGCCTGATAATTCCATCTCCAGCTTCAGGTACTTTTCTCAAATGACTTCTGTGCTGAGAACATTTTTTTTTTCTTTCTTCAGGTCTTTCTTTGGTCTTGCAGTTTGAAAAGCATTCTTTATTCTATTACTTAAACACTTCCTAAAATATTACTTCCTCCATTAGAGCTTTTTAAAGCTATTTAGGAAAGCAGATTTATTGTTGCATGTGTATTTTCTCAGGGAGATTTACCTAACTAATGCTGGTTAGGAAATTCCTGATTAATTTAAGACTCCATTTCTGGGAGAGCTGAAAGTGAAATTAAGTTAAGCCTCAGTTTGGTAAAATGGGGCTTAGCGTAAGTGACTCCATTTTAGGACTGTTGTCTTGTTTTTAACAATTTTTTAGTTACTACTAAGAAAATAAAATAGGTTAATAATTATTTCAATGTGATTAACATGTTTTGGTTTCCTCTATCATTGCCCCCGTGATATTTGAACTATATTAGATCATTTAATAAATACTTCTCATGTTAAAATTTAGTAAGAGCTTTTTGAATATAACTTCTAACAAAAATAGGCTTTGTTATTTATCTCATATAAAAATAATCATTAGTGATCAGATAAATATTTTTCTTTTCATTCATTATCACATAACTTGTAAATTCAAACCATAAGGAGTCCAAGTTTTGACTGAAAGTCAGATATGTTTTCACCTTGGACAGCAACTAGGAATTTGCTCCAGAACAAACAGAAAATGGAGTTAGTTGCTCAGAGAGCACTGACTGGAAGGAGTGAGAGAGCGAGTCAGGGCACAGGTGAGAGAGAAAGGTGAGTCATAGGAAGAGAGGAGTCCTCCCTCCTGCAGGATGTATCAAATGCTCCTAACTAGTAAGACAATTCTAGAGCAATGCCCAATATCTCAATGTCTGAGTCATTTCCCTTGATTAGGATATTCCCTTGATTAGGAGGAAGTCCAGGCTTTCTTCTGGACCTTTCTCCCCAGGGGTCTGGCATGTGGGCATGGGGGGGATAGAGGAGGAAGAGGTTGGCTCTAGGTCTTTAGCACTGATCTGTGCTGCCCAAAGTATGCCTCTGACTGTGGTCCTCATTACTCTTAGCACTAGAGCTAGCCTCCTCTCTCTTTGGGTCAGTCTCACCTTTCCCTGCACCCTCCCCGGTCTGCTGTTGTTGATCCCTTAGATTCATGGACTCTCCAGGGCTTCTCTCTATCCATAGAGAATGAAGAGAAACTCTCTACCCTTCGCATGGCAAGCTTTCTCAAAGAGGGAATTTCACAGTAGGACTGGAGACCCTCAACTGCATAGTCTTCTCCTTGCCAAGGTAAACAAGAATGCTGGTCAAGGAAGGAAGAAAAAATTATTATGGGGTGGTGGTGGTGGTGGTAGGTGATTTCCACTGTACCTAAAACTACTGCTTTATCTGATTTACAAGTCTATTTGGAAAAACTTTATCTTTCCATCTTTATGGACAGATATTTTTTTGTTTTGTTCTGATTTTCATTTTTTTGTCTTTTCCTGAGGCTCTTTGTTGTTTCTCTTCTGTGTACCCTGTCAACTAGACAGCCCCAAAGATAACACACTTGTTGTCAATGACATACAATCACAAAGGGAGTTGAATGTAACTCAAGAATTGGGGCATCTGTAAATTATCTCCCCTGAAGTAATTGCGTTTAAAATAAGACAGTTATTTAAAATTTTTTTTTACATTTATTTATTTTTGAGAAACAGAGTGAGACAAAGCGTGAGCGGGGGAGGGGCAGAGAGCGAAGACAGAATCCAAAGCAGGCTCCAGGCTCTGAGCAAGCGGTCAGCACAGAGCCTGATGTGGGACTCGAACCCACAAACTGTGAGATCATGACCTGAGCCGAAGTCAGAGGCTCAACCGACTGAGCAACCCGGGTTAAAATAAGGCAATTATTTTAATAAATGGTTACAATATTAATGAATCATTAATTAAAATAATTGATTACATTAATGGTTTAGTGATAGTTAACTAAACTTGTAGTAGTCATTTCTCATTATACACATAAATCATTATGTTTTACACTTTAAAGTAATACAATGTTATATGTCAATTATATCTCAACAAAACTGGAAAAAATATTCATTTCTACCTTCATAGGCATTTATTCTTTAAACTATTCAAAATGAGGGGTGCCTGGGTGGCTCAGTCAGTTAAGCATCTAACTCAATTTCATCTCAGGTCATGTTCTCACAGTTTGTGAGTTCAAGCCCTGCATCGGGCCCTGTGCTGACAGTATGGAGTTTGCTTCATATTCTCTCTCTCCCTGTCCCTCTGCCCTCCCCCCCTCCACTAGCACTATCTCTCTCTCTCAAAGTAAATAAATAATCTTAAAAAAACAAAATAGTCAAAATGCAATTGACATCTGTGAACATATTAGGTATAGCTTCTATCAGCTACTCCTAAACGTTTTGTCATTGGAGAGGGACAAAATATACATTTAAAGTTAAGAAAAAACTGTGGGAGTTATTTCAAAAATGTTCTTTAGTAATATTTTCCAAATAGTCATGCCCTCAAAAGAGACATAAAAAGACCTTTTGACTCTATTTCTCATAACCATAGTTTTTTTCTCTTATTGCTTGTTATAGGTCTATAGAGGTAATCAGGTTAAAAGAGAGAAATCTTAATGTTTATTTGGTAATCATGGGCATGTTTCTGATATGTTTGTAAAGGTATTTGTTTAAAAGATTATGTTGGAACTATTTAATCATTTTGAAGAGGATAGTTTTGAGAAAAGAATTGTGACTATTTATGCTTTCTCCAAAGGTGGTGAATTACTGATACTGAATGTAAAACTTCCAATCAGTAGGCACTCTATTATTATGATTCTTTTTTCCATACAAGTAAGTTACATCTGAAAGTAATAAATTATTTTAATACTCATTTTAATAAGCCACTTGATAGCAAAATCTCATCCATCTATTTTTTTTTTCATTTATTTAAGACTACTTCTTTTTTTTTTTTTAAATTTTTTTTCAACGTTTTTTATTTATTTTTGGGACAGAGAGAGACAGAGCATGAACGGGGGAGGGGCAGAGAGAGAGGGAGACACAGAATCAGAAACAGGCTCCAGGCTCCGAGCCATCAGCCCAGAGCCTGACGCGGGGCTCGAACTCACGGACCGCGAGATCGTGACCTGGCTGAAGTCGGACGCTTAACCGACTGCGCCACCCAGGCGCCCCAATTTAAGACTACTTCTTAAGCACCAACTCTGTGTAATGGCCAAGGATATAATGGAGAACTTGTCCTTGACTGCAAGGAGACAGCCTGGTTAAAAGAGAAATTTCCTCATGTGGGGTGTGTGCTCTGTGGGAGTAAACACAAGGCATTATGAAACCACACAGAGGGGCCTAACACCATGTGGATAGGAGATGGACAAGGGCAGGGAAGGCTTGCTTGGAGGGGGTGCTCTCCAACAGATGAGTGGGAGTTAATCAGGGTAACTAAGGTTGTGGATAAGAGGTCAGGGTGTTTCTGCCAGAGAAAACCATGCAGAGGGGGAAGTGATAGAGTTCACTGGGAGATTTGTGTTTTATTGTCTTGAGGTGAGTGTGTGTTTGTTGGGGGGTTGGACAAAAAAGAGAAAGAGAGTTCAGAAGGGGGGTGAGGGAATGGTAAGGGGTGAGACTGAGTTGTAATTAGGGGCTTAATTCTGAAAAGCCTTAGATTACATTATTATATTCCTTAGATTACATTGTTCAATATTTAGACTATAGAGCAGTTATTCTTAAATAAAAAATCAATTTTTTACACAACCAAAATAATTTGGATTGTCCTTTAAAAAAAAACAACACTGAAGTTCATCTCTCACTCCTTCCTTCTGCCTAGGAAAATGGATCAATTTGGTACAGTTAAACTCTAGGATAGACAGTTAAACATTTAAGCACTTTTTTGCTTTGTTTGTTTTTCTCCTTTTGGCTATGGGTAATTTAGTTTTTACAAATTAACTGTCAATGTGTCTTCCTTTAAAATTAACATGATAACAAGCATTTGGTGGGATATTATGAAAAAGGCCCTTTAATTTCTAGGAAATACAGTGTTTGACATCATCTCACCCCACAGGTCTCTCACTTCATAATTGGAGAGGTAAGACATACACAGAGGAAAAAAAACCATAATAATACAGAGTAATTTGTGATAGATACCAAATAAGTGGAACTGATATGAAGGGTGATTAGGGAAAAAGGTAACACTTCAGTCATGATGTAAAAAGAAAAAAAAGGTTATCTTTCATTCAGTGACTATTTTTTGAGAACCTTTTCTAATATTGGCATCAGCTAGACAAGGTGCCTGTTTTCATGGAGTTTACTTTCTTTGAGGGAGGTAGACATAGCAAAAGTAAATATAGTGTCTGGTAATAACAGGTTTGATTTAAAAATATGAGATAGCACAAGGTAGACAGAGGGATTTAGATGCTATATAATCAGGGAGGTCTGTCTGAGGAGGAGACAGTTAAGCTGAGACTGAATGTCAAGAAGGAGCCATCCGTAATCTGTGGAGAGAGAATTCCTGGCCAGTCTAAGATAAGTTCAGAGTATTCAAAGTTCAGAACGGGAGTAGTGTGACTAGAGAGAATGCAATGAGTGAGGAGAGTAGGGCAGAAAGTAAGGCTGGATGTATCTAGATCATGAAGGATGATGGAACTTGAGAGAATTTTTAGTTTGTTATAAATGACATGGAAAGCCATTTTGGGATTTTATGCAGGGGAGTCAAAGAATATGTCTATATATTAAAAAGATAATTTTGCTGGTGAAGGGAGAAAGGGGAAAACTCAGCTGTGAGCCTGAGGTCAAAGAAGCGTCCCCTGGTCTTAGCAACGTGAAAGTCATTGTGATCTTGACAAGAGTCATTTCCCTGGAGAAGCAACAAATGAAATGTCACAGTATTTGGTCAAAGAGAAAATATAAGATGAAAAAGTGGAATCTGTGAAACACATCTTTGTGAAAAGTCATTAAATGCCTTAAAATATGGTCTGCTAAAATAGTATCACCTTTCTCTTAAAAACTTGGTAGAATATAGCGTACCTCCAAAACAATGTGTTTTAAAGCAGTATGGCTTTAAAGTTGGAACTTTAGAGATGATCCAGCCCAATCTTCCATTTTATAGAAGGCTGAAATGAGGTCTGAGGAATTTAACTAGTTGTAGAAACAGAACCAGATGCCTAACTAGCAGTTTGTTGGGGTGTTTGTTTGTTTTACTCTCCCACACTGCTACTAATAAAGAACTAGTATTTATTGAGTGCTTACTAGGTGCCAGGTACTATTCCAAGAACTTTACATGTATTCATTAATTTAATCCTCATACTACGCCTATGAAGAAAGTTCTATTAAAATGTCCATTTTACAGCTGAGAAAACTAAGGCACAGAATACTGAAGTATCTTGTCCAAAGTCATACCATCTATAACTTCTGTGGATCCAGGGTTCAAAACTGAGGTATTCAGATTCAGGAGGCCACGTTCTTAACTATGCTATTCTATTTTTTATTCTATTTAGTTCCATGCTTTAAGATTCTATGTAAAATGATTTTCTTCATAATTAGCTGTTAAATTTTTGAGGTCTCATTATATGTCTAATTTCATTTAACCTCAGTACATCCTACCATTAATCTTTATAGAAATGCAATTTATGTTTAAAGTTCTGCTTGAATTTTCTTAATTTTTATTTTTTTTTTACACAAATGGTCCTCAACTTACGATTTTTCAACTTTATTATGGTGCTAAATAGTGTGTATTCAGCAGAAACTATACATTCAATTTTGAATTTCCTATGCTAATGATATGCTGTCAATGATCTTGTGTCATGATGTGGGGCAGGCACAGCTCTGTCACGTGATCACTAGGGTGAGCATACACTTACACCCATTCTGTTTTTCACTTTCAGTACAGTATTCAATAAATTACATGAGGTACTCAACACTGTTGTAACAGGCTTTATGTGGGATGATTTTGCCTTATTGTAGGCTGTGTTCTAAGTACATTTAAGGTATTCTAGGGTAAACTATGATGTTTGACAGGTTATATATAGTAAATGTGTTTTTGACTTAGGATATTTTTTATGTATCATGGGTTTATCATACGTAGGATGTAACCCCATCTTAAGTCAAGGAGGATCTGTAAATAACAACCATAATTGGCATAAAATCATTGCTCATTGAAACAAGCTTTCTATGAAATTGGTTTGCCATTAACTGACCACTGTAAGAAACCTATTTGTGAAGCTAATGTCATTACTCATGTGTGCTTGCCTGTCTCTGAACTTGACCTCCATCAGATTACTCATTAAATTTCCTCTTTCCAACGTTTAAATTATGAAAGAAATAAGATCTTTCTGAGGACAACTTTAGAGCATCTACCGCATGGTTCTAAGCAATAAGGATTCAATGCTTTTCCTAAAAATAAAAATAAATAAATGGGATTTTCTCCTTTTTTAACCTCTTAAATAAAAACAGTGAAATTTCAGGAAGCAATATTACTTCTCTCATGTCCCTTTCTTTTTTAGAATCTGAACTTAAAAGATTCAACTGGATTTTTATTGAAATTCACCATGCTCCCCTCACAGCTGTGGTCTCAAAATACCATTTTTGCATTTATTTTAGCCCATGGAATAACTGCTCAGAGAAACCACAGAGTCAATCAGACTCAAAATGCCCCAAATCCTTCCTGCTTTGGAGTTTTCCATCTTCAGATCAAAGCATTTCATGCCCGTCAGCAACTTTTTAATGCATTTGCTCCTCGTATGCACAACTTCCATTTAAAGACTCTCCTTGGCTGACTTCTCTGATGAAGTTGTCTGCTTGCCAGGAGATCAACATTAATACAGAAGTTACAGAGGGCCCTTCAGGTCCTCTTTGACGGTGACCTGATGTTTCACATCACCTGAAGATGATGTCCAACTTCAGGTGTAGAGAAACCACTGGTGTTTGTGCCGGTGGCAAAGGAATTGGTTTTCAATGTGTGCAAACTATGAAGATAACAGAGATAGATATAAACTGCTTAAATGAGAACATCATTTAAGAAGACAAATACACACTAGAAGCAATTACTGGAATCTATCAAAATAATGTCCTGTCATTAATACTGGATTTAAGAGTAGTTTTGTTTTAGTTGAAGCTTGTATACGTGCCGTGGGGTTGATAAGGTTTTGGAAATGATTTTCTTTCTTACCATCTTTTTTTTTTTTAACTCTGAGTTTATTAGAATTAGTCTGAATTGCCTTTCGTTAATGAGGGGCTTATACATGTAACAATAGATTTGGAAGAGAAGAACTGAAATTACCAAAGGTGGTGATCTTTTGGAAACAGTTAATATTCATAAGCTATGGGAAAATGATGAGAGCCAACACATCACTTTTCTTTCTTCCAAGTGTTCAACTCTGCCTACAGTCAAACCAGACCTTATAATAAAATCATTATTACTTTTAAAAGAGGGGAGGGAAGCAAACACATGTTATTGAGCCTGTACAACCTCAACAATAATAAACCTAGGATATATATTTGTGTACCTTAAGCTCATATTAAGTCTTCATGTAAAACTTCCATTTTTTTTTAAAGCAGCTTTTTTCTTTTGTCAAATCATAGTATTGCTGTACTAAAAAATGGACTTGACTGAAATTTGGCCTAAGTATCCTTCTTTCATTTCTGTATTTGTCCTAAATCAATATGCCAAGGTTCAGATTCAATTATTTGGTTAATAATGAGTAAACTTGCTAATTTATTTATTGAATGTTCACTCTGTACCATATTGTATTTTTAACTATGCAAAATATAGAAATAATTTCTTGCTTTTCTCAGAAATTTCTAAGAGTGCTAGGTTAAGCAGATCTAGGTCAGCTTTTTGTCTGTCTTCATGTCTCTTTCCTAAGGAGGAGAGTGTATGTAGTTTATGAAATGATGGACAGTTTTTGGGAGGAGAATCTTATGAAGGAGGAGAGAATGAAGAAGTGATTAGAAGGGAGATCAGGGCTTGGCTTGGCAGTGTGGCAATTAGTGAACAGTGAGAGAGAATCTCTCTCAACTTTACATACAGTTCTTCCAGGAATAAACACGTAGCATTGGGATGTTTCTACCTTGTTCTGACACGGCAAAGAAGAAAATAGTATATTTACAGGACCCCTTTTACGACATTTAATGTTCTCTTAGATGTATTTCTTTTATTTGTTTAATGGAATTAGAAGTCTAAAAAGTATGAGAAACTTGGGTCTACAAATAAAAGCTTAACTCTTAAGAGTGAATCTCATTCATAGGTGAGAAAGAGATGTAGTATGTAAGATGTCAGATGAAAGTGACCCCAAACTAACTGCTGACTAGCCAAAAAACATACATATATTTTCAGCAATTAGTGAAGAGAACAATAGAAAACCTATATATTTAATTATTTATATGGTTTGCTTTACTAGAATTGAACTGGATATCTCTTCCACTGTGTCAGGCTTTTAGGGCTCCACAAGTTTTATCTATAGGCATATATATATTTCCTACGTTTTGATTATTCAGAAAAATGAGAAGAATTAGGATAACATACAAATCATTTCAGCTATGTTGCTAGAAAAACAATTAAAGTATAACAGGTATTTTCATTCCTTAAGTAATAGGAATTCTGGAAACTCTATTGGTTTCAAGTGTGTAAAGTTCACTGTTTTAATTCCTTTACATACTACAGATAATATGTTAGAAAGAGCTGATTTCAGGAATAGTGGCAAGTTCAGACTCAGTACTTAACATTCTGTAGGGTTGAATTTCAATTTAATCAAAACTCTAAGGAATCTTGGGCAAAATGCATATCTTTTTTCCATGCCCCACAGAGGAAGCCGTGGCCACAGCAACTATTTAATGCAAGTTACCTCTTGAAGCCGGGTAATAAGGGGTTGCTTTTTTCTATTCATGAAATATTAGTCCTCTCTACTTCAAAAGGCTACTTAGAAATGTAAGGAAGAGAAGTTGCACTTCTTTCTAAACCCAACTATCCACCCCTTCTCTGATAAAACGCCGGCCAGGTACCCCTTCTCTCTGCCAGGGCTCTTTAGGTGTCTGGCAGGCATATCCATCATAGATAGTTTTGTCTTGATTACCGAAGCAGAGATGCTCTATTGGTATGGTTAAGTGGTCCTTGCTATCAATTATTTTGTGCCTGTTCTTGATATTCTCTCCTGTAGAGAAATTTCTAATCACAATATATAGTCTTTACTTTTTTAGGAGGTTACTATGAAATGATGTTTCTCAGGCAAGAAAACCTAAATATCACAACTCAGATGTTATTAGTCATGTTTATGTAGCAAAATAATTGATACCTTCTCTATCAAATCAATAATATTCAGTCAGGCATTTTTCTCAGGATGAAGGTGAAATCTGTTTCAAGAAGAAGGAGGAGTCCTGTGATTCAAAATAACAATGAGGCTCATGAGCATTTCATCAAGAACTAGTCACTGTTGACAATAGGACAGTTTATTTGAATTGCTCTGTCTTTAATCAACCTAAGAACTCATGGTGCCTTTTTTTTTTTAGCTTCTTCAATAACCATAATTAATCACAGAATTCTGGCATTAATCTTTCCACCAAGGCCATGAATACTCTTTGAATGAATGACGATTATTTCTTTGTGTTAAGTCTCTCTGCCCCAAGGCTATCAAAATTTTATAGTCAGTTTCTCCATATTCTTCAAAGCTTTCTCTTTCAACTTTTGGCTAAAAACAACATGACAGAACAAGATTCATTATCTGGGTCTATGAGTTAATCTGCATTCAAATGCCTGGTGATTATAGCACTTAAATCTGTGAATCAAAGCACATGGCTTTTGGAGAGAGTATCTTTAAAAGTTGTGCTTATAAGAAGAGTTGAAAAGACTGACTTTATCTAAGCATTTACATCAGGCAGCCATCCAAGCACATATACTGTTGGGCTAGGGTTAGCCACCGACAGAGCAGCTGAGTTTATGAAATGAGCAAAAAGAGCCAAAAGATCAAAAATTGTATTTGTTGTTTATTTTATTGTTCTGGGATTGTGTTTCTAGATTACTGTGGGATCAAAGGGGCTTTCATCTCTTTCTGTATTGATATCTAGAACTTAATTCCCAGCAAGTGTGGCAGGATTTTTCTGGCAGAGATTCAGCATTTTATGTTAGGCTCCTACTTAAACTTCTTTGTGCAAACTGGGTCTCTATCTTCCCATTCCATCCTCTTGAAATGGAAACCAGCCAAAACTCCTCTCTCTTGATCTTAATCTCTTTGTCTTTTTCTGGCAATGAATCATCACAATTATTGCTCTTTCTACTCTTCTGTTCTCCAACTTCCTTTAATCACTCCTCAGTTCCTTTCTTCCTTTCATTTCTCCCTCCTTCCTCATCTCTCCTGTCTACTTTCCCTGCTCCCGTAGTTCTAAATTCTCTTTGAAAAGGCTCAATCACTTTCCATGCCTCTCCTAGTCTTTGTCAGTTGGCACAGAGACTCCCTGCTTCCCCAAAGACTTCTGAACATAGAGAAGTATATGATAGAAGAGAAAGGAAAATGTAGTCAAGCAACTTAGGGAATGGAGAAAGTGCAAAAGAAGGTTGCAAAAACTCTGGGAAAACTTTAGAGGAAATAAGGTAACTTTATTGAGACAGAGCCAATGGGAGCTAAAGACTGTTGTGCAGTACATCGTTGAATTACAATGCCATGTGAGCAAAAATAACAAACTAGTCGCTAAAATGCTATCTGGGAAAATACAGTCTAATTGTCATTAAAACATGTTTTGGTGACTAGGAAGACAAGAGGTAAAACCAGATCCAAATTTAAAATGACTCAATCATACATGAAGATAAATGCATGGAAGCCCAAGCAGAATAAATCCTCCAGAGGAACTGGTGTTCATTGCATTTTAATATCATGAATTTGGACAATTGCCTCAATGCCTAATTAGTTTTGCAAGGGTTTCTAGATCCATGTTGCTCACCTGTCCATGTGCATTATTCACTTTCATTAGTATTGTTGTTCATTCTGTTATGTGTCAGGTGCTGGGCACCTAAGGATGGTCCTGAAATTAACTGATACCTTCCTGTACCAGGCTCCATATCAGATGTTTTATATCTGTTATTGTAATCAATCCCCACAACTACCCTGAGAAGTGAGCTCTGTTACCTTCATTTTACAAAGGATAAAACTGAGGTTCCTGGTGGTTAAACAAAAAGGTCATATACTAATAAATACTAAAGCCTGAACGTCAATTCAGGCATGTCTGACTCCATTGATCAGGCATTTCACCAACTGTATATATTTACCGTTCTAAGTCCATTATCGAAAACCGTGTCTTGCCAAGAGATTTGTTTTCTTTTTTTTTTTTTCAGTTTGTTTTTGAGAGATGGAGAGAGACAGAGTGTGAGTAGGGGAGGGGCAAAGAGAGAGGGAGACACAGAATCCAAAGCAGGCTCCAGGCTCCAAGCTGTCAGCACAGAGCCCAATGCAGGGCTCGAATTCATGAACCATGAGATCATTACCTGAGCCGATGTCGGATGCTAAACCAACTGAGCCAGCCAGGAGCCCTGAGATTTGGGGTTTTCAACATCAATTCCAGGAAGGCTCAGAGATATATAATATGAAAAGAAAGAAGTTGTAATTTTTCAAGTGCTGTCACAGTGTCAACAGATTAGAGAATCTTTATTCACTTACCTTTGCACTTGATCTTAGCCAAAAAACTGAGAAGCGATTTTTTTTCACTTACCTTAAGCTGACCCTTTTGTGATGACATGGCTAATCAGGGTCATCCTTCCTGGAATGAGGTAAAGAACAGTGAAGCTTACTTTACTTATTAGCTATTTAAGGATCAGTCCTCTTTATTTATGTACTAGTACAGTTATGGGCAACCTACTATATACAGGGCAATGTGATGTTCAATGGGGATATAGAATAAATAAGAAATGATCTCAGACCTCAGGGTCTTTTTAGTCTCAGAGAAGGAGTGAACATACAAATAAGTGCAAATAAATTTCATCAAATTTAAGAAAGCATTGTTTTTTAATTTTTAAAAAATGTTTATTTTTGAAAGAGAGAGAGAGAGAGAGAGAGTGAGGGAGAGCCAGAGAGAGGGAGACACAGAATGCGAAGCAGGCCCCGACGCGGGGCTCGAACCACGAACTGTGAGAACATGACCTGGACCAAAGTTGGATGCCCAACCGACTGAGCCACCCAGGCGCCCCAAGCATTGTTTTTTTTAGATGTATTCTTGTTTTATCTACCACCAAGGGAAAAAAGATGTCAGATAAACTCTATCATTCCACTGTAAAATTTGAATATGCATAGAGATCTCCCTTTACTTACGATGGGGCTATATCCCAATGAGCTCATCGTAAGTTGCAAATATCCTAAATTGAAAATGCGTTAAATACATCTAACCTACCAAACAGCTTAGCTTAGCCTAGCTTACCTTATATATGCTCACAGCACTTGCATTAGCCTACAGTTTAGCAAAATCATCTCACACAAAGCCTATGTTACGATAAAGTATTGAATACATTATGCATTTTATTGAATACTCCTCAAAAGTGGAAGACAGGATGGTTGTATGGGCACGGAATGGTTTTAAGTGTATTGATTGTTTACCCCTATGATCACGTGGCTGACTAGAAGCTGAGGCTCACAGTGGCTGCCCAGCCATGAAAGGGGATAGGACCACATACTGCTAGCCTGGAAAACAAAATCAAAACTCAAAATTTTAAATACAGTTTCTACTGAATACATATCACTTTTGCAACACTGTAATATTAAAAAAACAGAAACTGAACTCTTATAAGTCAAGGACCATCTGTATTAGAATCAATTAAATCGAGTAAGTGCTATGCTACATGGAGAAGTGTGTACAGTGATGATATTGGTGGGGATGAGGATTCACAAAGAGGAAAATCAGAAAACTCTTTCCAAAGTGACCTTTGAGGGGCGCCTGGGTGGCGCAGTCGGTTAAGCGTCCGACTTCAGCCAGGTCACGATCTCGCGGTCCGTGAGTTCGAGCCCCGCGTCAGGCTCTGGGCTGATGGCTCGGAGCCTGGAGCCTGTTTCCGATTCTGTGTCTCCCTCTCTCTCTCTGCCCCTCCCCCATTCATGCTCTGTCTCTCTCTGTCCCAAAAATAAATAAAAAACGTTGAAAAAAAATTAAAAAAAAATAAAAAAATAAAAAAAACAAAGTGACCTTTGAATGGAATCTGTAAAGGTGAGTTGGAGGTAGTGCAGACAAAAGATATGAAGGATATTCCATGCAAGAAATTGAAAGATGAAAAAGCATGCCTGTGTAGCTGGGACATAGTCAGTTGCACCCTGAGATGATGAGTAGACAGGGTGGCTGGAGCCTTGCTGGTGGGTTGGAAAATGAGAAACCGAGGCAGTGTGGTGGTTAGCAATGCGGCTCCCAAGGTGCAGGCCACACTAAGGGTCTTGAAAAGTAGGCTAAGGAGTCTGCCTGTTGCCCAAAGAGGAAGCCACTGAAGAAATTCAAGCAGGAAATCAAGTCTATCTTGACATTTTTTTTCTGTTTTCCAGCCCTTCTGGCAAGGGGTTTGACAGCTGCTTTTATATTAAATCGTTGCTGCCTCAAACTTCTGTTCTCCCCCAGGTATACAGTAGCTCACCGTCATTATTTACTTTTACTTTTTGAGCTGTCATATTATTGACTTTCTCTTGATTTATGTTACATGGCATATTTTCTCTATGGAACAGAGTGTTTTGAGTGTAGTGATGGAATCTGGTTTTGGTAGTGGTGGAATCTTAATGTCTTACTTATTCTCTATCATATCTCTTTTGAGCTCAGTCTCATAGAGATGGCATAACAAATAATGTGACAAGATTCTGCTTTATGTATACCCTAACCTACCCTGAGGAGCAATGGGGAGAACTGACGTGCCCCTATGTTTGTATCCTTGTCAGTGTGACAGCCAGCTTCCAAGGCGGCCCCCAGTGCTCCCTCAGTCCTGGTATTCACACCCTGGTATGCTCTCCCCTCAATGTTGTACCAGGATTAGTTTGTGTGAACAACAGAATATAGAAAAAATGATACGTCATTCTGCGATGAGGTTGTAAAAGACTGCGATTACCACCTTGAGCTCTCTCTCTCTTTTTTTGGATCACTTGCTCTGGGGAGGCAGGCCGCCATGTCATGAGAACACTTGTGCAACACATGGAGAGGTACATGCAGCAAGGAGCAAAGATAGCCAGACAAGGGCCAGGGACAGGAGTAATCCCAGAAATGGATCTGCCAGCCTCAGGTGGCTGCAGACCTGGTCAACAGCCTAACCGTAACCTCAAAAGAAACTTTGAGTCAGAACCGCCCCGCTAAATGTCTCCTGGATCCTTAACTCACAGTAAGATAGTGATTGGTCTCCTGTGAGATATGGATTATTATCTTAAGCTTTTAAATTTGGGGGTAATTTGTTATGCAGCGATACATAATTAATACACACAGTAAATATTCAAATTTTATTTTGAATGTAGGTCTTACACCTTTATTTGAGTGAGGATTTGAGTACCAGGTTTAGAAAACCAAGGAAATTACAATCTGATTTCTAATAATAAATGTGTATATTGTAATTCTGCCTTCGCTCAATTTTAAGATAGATCTGTTTCACAGTTCATTATTTTGGCATTCACTGGTTTGTTGCCTGAAATGTGCAATGATGTATCTAGTCCCCTAGGAACCCAAAGACAAGACCGGGCTGGTGAAAAGAGAGCTAAGATTCTCCCTCTAGGAAGTAGGTTTGTGTACCAGCTGGTCCCTTACTATTTGTTACCAATTGGGGAAATTTATTTAATCTCCTTTAAACTGTGGTTTCACGCCAGTAAAAGAAATATAATAATTCATACTTGGTATATCTTGAAGATTAAATGAATTAGTGTGTGTAAAAGAACTTTGTAAACTGTAAGACATCATCTGAACAGAAGGTCTTGTACAAACTGTTGCTGATTGGTTACTGGCTCAACGGACCCAGCTTACTAAATCAGCAGAAGGATAGCCATTTGACAATGCAGATTCTCTCCTGTGGAGGCATTTGGCCTGCTGGCCATGTGGGTGCCAGGCAACTACCTGCCAATCACAGACTTCCTGGTTTACCTTGGCTTCTCCCAAGCTTCCCAGTCTCTAGCCCTCTATATCAAACTTGACTTGGAGAGGAAGCCACCACAAGAGTTCAGAACAGCATATGCTCTGCTTGGGGTGAACTTGATGCCGTGACTTACAAAGCTAGGAAAATTTGGGACTTTACACTTCAGGCAAGAAAACTGTATATACATATATCACAAAGAGAATTCCAAATGTATTACAGTGACTGGTTTCTGAGACTGAATTATAAAAACAATGGAAAAATAAATTCACATTTATATTAAGCTTCTAAATAAATACATTAAATTATCCATGGAATAGACCCCAGCTTGTTCTATCATAACAGGTTAAAAATGAACATTTTCTACCAGAAATTTTGAGTGCACATTTCTTGTAAATATTCATAATCTACAATTTACACTATTTAATAATTTACACTTTGTTCCAGCTGTAGTGAGATATAATTGACATATAACATACAATATGATTTGATATATGTATATGTTTCAAAATTATTACAATTAGGTGAGTTAATATCCATCACCTCACATAGTTATGGTTTCTTACTTATGATAGAATTTTTAAGAACTACTCTCTTAGCAACTTTGAATATACGATGTAGTATCATTAACTGTAGTCCACATGCTGTATATATATCCCCACAACTTATTTGTCTTATAACTGGAAGTTCATACCTTTTGACCACCTTTGTTCGTTTTCCCTGCTCTACAACCCCTTCATCTAACAACCACCAGTTTGTTCTCCATTTCTATGAGTTTGGTTTTTTTTAGATTCCCCATATAAGTGGGATTGTATAGTATTTGTCTTTCTCTGACTTATTTCACTTAGCATAATGTTCTCAAGTTTCATCCATATTGTCACACATGGCAGGATTTACTTCTTTTTTATGTTTGAATAATATTCTTTGTGTGTGTGTGTGTGTAACATTTTCTTTATCCATTCATTCATTGATGAACACTTTAATTGTTTGTATGTCTTGGTTATTATAAATATGCTCCCATGAACATGGGGGTACTTGAGATAATGATTTCACTTCCTTCAAATATATACCCAGAAGTGGAACTGCTGGATCATCTGGTAGTTTTATTTTCAACTTTGTGAAGAACCTCCATACTGTTTTCCAAAGTGGCTACACTAGTTTACATTCCCATCAACAGTGTATAAGGTATCCTTTTTTCCCCCTCACATCCTCACTAACATTCGTTATCTCTTGTCTTTTTGATAATAACCATTTTAACATGTGTGAAGTTGTATTTCATTACAGTTTTGATTTGCATTTATGTGATGATGTTGTGCACCTTTTCATGCACCTGTTGTCTATTTGAATATATTCTTTGGGAAAATGTCTATTCAGGTCCTTTGCCCATTTTTATTTTTATTTATTTTTATTTATTTTTAAATTTATTTTTTTAATGTTTATTTTTGAGACAGAGAGAGACAGAGCATGAATGGGGGAGGGTCAGAGAGAGAGGGAGACACAGAATCTGAAGCAGGCTTCAGGCTCTCAGCTGTCAGCACAGAGCCCGATGCAGGGCTCAAACCCACAGACCGTGAGATCATGACCTGAGCCGAGGTCGGAAGCTCAACTGACTGAGCCACCCAGGCGCTCCAAGCCCATTTTTAAATTAGATTATTTGTTCTTTTCTATTGAGTTACATGGGTTCTTTATATAATTTGGATGCTGACTCTTAATCAGATGTGTGGTTTGCAAATACTTTCTCCAGTTCTTTAGGTTGCCTTTTTATTTTAATGGTCATTTATTTTTGCTGAGAGGAAGCTTTTTAGTTTGATGTAGTCCTACTTGTTTAATTTTGCTTTTGTTGCTTGTGCTTAAGATGTCCTATCTAAAAAATCATTGCCAACACCAGTGTCAAGATGCCTTTTTTCTATGTTTCCTTCTAGAAGTTTGATGGTTTTAGGACTTACATTCAGGTCTTTAATACATTTTGATTTATTTTTTGTGAGTAGTATTAAATAGGGGTCTGGTTTCATTGTTTTACATCTGAATATCGAATTTTCCCAGCACCATTTATTGGAACTTTTTTCCTCCAATGAATATTCTTGGCTCCCTTGTCAAATATTGGTATACAC
The DNA here is from genome assembly GCF_028018385.1 of Neofelis nebulosa. Lineage (NCBI taxonomy): Eukaryota > Metazoa > Chordata > Mammalia > Carnivora > Felidae > Neofelis > Neofelis nebulosa. Next base: position 59,455,637 of record NC_080785.1, read on the forward strand.
ATGGATTTATTTCTGGGCTCTTGATTCTGTTCCTTTGGTCTGTCTTGTTTTTATGCCAGTAGCATGCTATTTTGATTACTAAAGCATTTAGTATAGTTTGAAATCAGAAAGTGGGTGCTCCAGCTTTGTTCTTCTTTCTCAGGATTGCTTTGCCTATTCACGGTCTTTTTGTAGTTCCAAGTGAATTTCAGGACTGTTTTCTTCTATTTGTATAAAAAATGCCATTTGAATTTTGATGGGGATTGCACTGGATCTATAGTTGGCTTTGGGTAGTTCAGCTATGTTAACAATATTAATTCTTTATAGTACACTTTTTATAAATATTCAATGCTAGATGTAAATTTTTAAAAATATTTACTTATTTTGAGAGAGTGAGAGTGGGGGAGGGAAAGAGAGAGAGAGGGAAGGAGAGAGAGAATCCCAAGCAGGCTCCATGCCCAGCACAGAGTCCAATACATGGCTCAGTCTCACAACCATGAGATCATGACCTGAGCTGAAATCAAGAGTTGGGTGCTTAGGCAAGTGAGCTACACAGGCACCCCAATATAACTTCTTAATAAAATTCTTTCTTTGTAACCAAATAATGACTTGCTTTTATTTATCAATGGTTTTTATCAATCAATTTATCAAATTTATCTATAAAATTTATTAGAATTTTTCTAGAGGCCTGGAATCTTAAAACTATGATAAATATGACAATCACCTGTCCATTTCCCAAAAAGAATGGATGTTCATTAAGTATTCTTGTCTGAGGCCTATTTATATCCAAAAGCTTTAGGACATGGTATTGCATAACTTCTTTAGCAGATGCTGTTAGCGCCCCACCTTTAATTCCTCAGTGCCCAAATCGTCAGCTTCTTAATGCAGACTTCTGCAACTCTCTGCTATGAGCTTTCTCTGTTGGGAAGAGGGCAAGCTCAGCTCATACATGTGTGGGGACGTCTGGAAGATCTGGGTAGTGAATATCCCTACAAGCAGGCCTTGACCAGTGATAGGAGTTGGATAAATACTCCAGCTTCCTCGTGCCTCCGGTGGGACAACTCTGAGATGTGTTTACCCAAAAGGATTGAGCTCTGGTTGTCTAAAGTGGTAACGTATTAACATATCCTCTACTGGCTTCCTTCCACCTTCTCCTACAACAGCTTCTTAGGTTCATTTCTCAGATAAACTGTGGACTCAAATCACTGTCTCAGGGTCTGCTTTTTGGGGGGCTGGGGGGGATACAACCTGAAAACTCCCTCAATTAAGTTTTCAAAAAATATTTCTAGCCAGCTCCAAATTACACATTAGAATGTTCCTTCACCAGTGATACTTACATAATGCCTAGATGCCATTTCAGAAAACTTCACAGTTATCTAAGCCAGAACAGTTGATCAGAATCACATTTTTCACAGATATCTGTTGGCTGTATAATAAAACAGACAACTTATTCTAAAAATAAGTTTTTCAAATTAAATGAAATAGGCTTCTTAAAAGAATTTCTGCATCTTATTACATAATAAAAGGAATAACTTTTTTCAGGTAACTTTCATGACTCAGTGTGTAATGTTATGCCTTTCTACTTCTTCTGGCTCTGATGAATTATTAATTGCTTCAGGACACAGGAGGGGAAATAGTGGAAGAGAAGAAGGAGATATGGTGGTGTTTTATGTATTTGTTAGTTTCTGATGCCAGTCAGTCTAATGGTAACTTGACTGCATTTCCCCCGGTTGAGAGCTAGTGGTGCAAAGCAGTAGCAGATTTGTTTGCTGGCAAAGAAATTTATTTCTTTGCTACCATCCTAATTTAGACCAAGTAATTTCTAACAATAACAGAATTGAGGTGAGGATGGAGATGACCTTGCATTTTATAAACTTGTATCATACCGATTTTTGATAACCAACAGTATGTATCTTTCATTGATCTCTAATTTGTTGCTATTTCCTATTGATTCGTCTTAGGTCAAATTCCCTGAAAGCAGACTCAGAGACAGAGGTTTGCATGGGGTGTATTCTGGAAACAAGACCACGGGGTGTGCAGGGAGCCAGAGAGGCTGAACTGCAGTGCAGAGACTTAGCAAAGACCTCCGTATCATGGGGGCTCTGGAGCTGATGGCCCTTCAGAGGTATCTTGAATTGAGGCCAAAGGGGGCTGTTCTTCCACCCTGTATCAACCAGTTGCTAGATGCTCATGCACCTGTGAGGGGGCATAACTTTAGTGGCTCCCTCCAACCCAGGGAAATTCCCAAAGAGGACTGGCTCTGAGCCAAACTGCAAGTAGCTTGGAAAATGCAAGCCTCTGCCTCTAGTGGGGGAACTGGATGACACATCACAGCATCCACTTCAATGACCAGCGAATGTGCATGTTTGTCAGAACGTGAAAACTGCTGTCAAAGAAAACAGAATATTTTGTTACTTTATATGCTGAGTAGTAGTAAACAAAGTGGCTTGATTATCAAGTTTCAAATCATTAGAACACAACAAATACACTTAAGGCCAAAGCTCTGTGAATTATAATTTAACTTTTTTTTTCTGGCTGATGCAGATGGAGGAACAAATAATTCAAAATTTATACAGCCCTAATAATATTTATTAACAAGGAGAAACATAAAAATGCATATTTATAGCTTCCTGACACATTATAGATAACTGCTTTATCTTATAGGAACACTTAAACATTCTATTCATAATATCACTGCACTGGCCTTTGTGTCATTTTTTTGTCTTTTGGTTGCTATTGTTTCCCTGGCTAATCCAAGACTGGTTATTTGTGCTTCTGGGAGGCAGGCATTTGGATGGTGGCTCTCTCATGGGGCCCCTGAGAGAGAAAGTCCTCCTGGATGAGTTCTTGGGTACATAGGTGGATCTACAAAGGGAAGCCTGCCCAGTGAATAATTTTCTGAGTTAGGTTCTCCATTCTGCTTCCTTTTTGGCCCAAAGCCCTCTCAGCTCCTGTGATACATCCCACAGGATCTTGCTGCTGGTTCCTCCTACCCACTTTGGGGTGGGATTTCAACAAAAGCACTCCCACCTAGATGCATTCTACCTCTGGTGTTCTCAGGATACCCATGCCTTCTCATGCAGCAGGAAAGGGAATGCAGAAGATTCCACTGCTACCTTTCCCCCCTGGATGTCCATCTTTCTCATTCTCTAGTGCACATAAGTCACCAAGTGTACTGCAAGGACAATTCTGGCATGAAGGGAAATTCCCACTTCAGTATGTCTATAGAAATAGACATGTCTGCTTGTGAATTATCTGTCAGTTAAGCCTCAGCATTTAATACAGGGTCTAAGAGGAGGAATGGGATAAATAGTGGTTGAATGAACAAAGATTTATCTGTCTAACAACTCTTTCGAAGAAAAATTTTTTAACTCTTTAAAAAGATTTTTATCAAGTTAGAGCCAAAGTGCTCCCATTCCATCTTGTACCATTTTCAGTGGGGAACAACATCTGCTCCCCAACCTTTATAAGGCATATTATATACAATAAGACTGCAGTTAAGTCACCCACAGCCTTCTCTTCTTTTTGGCCAACCAACATCATTTCCGTGATCCTTTCCCCTTGGGTTTCCAACCCTTTAATCATCTCTGCTCTCTTCTAGATCCAAATGTCCCACTTATTTTTAAACTTGTAGAGACCCAAATGGAAATCTATCATAATGATGCTGTAAAAGTCTGGCAAATTTCAGGGAAAACCAACATCTGTTTGGTCCTTCCTCATTATCTTCTTGCTGCCTTCTCATTAAGGGATTCTTAGGAAAATCTGTAAAATTTATTTTTAAAATGAATTCAACAATGTCCCTTCTATTTGTATGCACATAATTTGTATGCAAAACTGGGTTCACAACTGGAGGATGTTTAAGCTCACAAACATAAGCATTTGTGCAATATATTCAAATGTTTCTTGCACATACATTCAAAATCTAAATGCAGAATACCAGTCTTTTTTTAACTCTCCTTAAAATTTTTCATTTTTATGTATTAACAGTGGCATTGTTTTGGATGAATTATTTTTCAACTTAAAGTTTTCTCTGTTTTTACTTGAACCTTTACTATGATCTTGGAATACACGAACTGAATAAAAATAAGAATAACTAGTATTACATAGCCCTTGATGTGTGTCAGTCAAGTGTTTTAAATGTATGAACATATTTAATCTTCATGCCAATCCAATGAGCCAGGTACTATCATCACCCCCATTTTTCAGATGAAGAATTTGAGGACAGAGGGGCTCAAGACTTGGCCAAAATAGCACAGTAATTGAGGTTCAGACCTGGGGTTTAAACACAAGAAACCTAACCCTAGAATTTATGCTTTTAAGACATGCTGCCGTATATTTATGAATATAGGGGTGGGCTGGCCCTTTTGTATAAGATTTCTTTTTATCAGTGGTCTCTAATAAGCACTAGCAGAAGTTTTCTATGTGTTTAAAGATGATTTTTCCTATGCAGTCATTATACTTGAGTACTGATACTGGTTTGACTAAGGAAATGACTCATGGTAATGTCTTCACTAGTATACTCTTGTTGCTCCCTGACATTAAGGAAGGTTTCATTTACTTTTTGCTTCGAGAATATGAGTCCTGCAGTTGCTAAATATAGGCAAATCTCACTTCCTTTAGGTAGGATATTGAGCTTATCTTGCCATCACAAAGTACAAATGTAACCTCTAGGATCCCTATAAATGTGCCCCCAACAGCTGTGATGTACCTCTTGGGTTACTCACAAATATAGAAGAGGGCTTGATCTTCTTATCCCAAGTATAATTCATTTCAGAGTCTGTTTTCCAGAACAGATGGTTCTATTGTTACCATTAAGGTCTTCCTGTGGAGCTTTGGAAACTGCTGCCTTTTCAGAGAACACTTGAGATCTTTCCAAGAGAACTGTCTGAACTATTAAATTGGGGGTGGTGTGTTGGGACCCCACTAAACTTGTTCCAGCTCTGGCTATTTGGGTTGTTCTTTATATGTTACATTTAAACCTTGAGGAAAATAATTACTTGCTGGAGAAAAATAATCACATCCCAACTTATTTTATTTGGGCTGATAAACTGAGTATAATATTCAAACCTGCTTAAACAAATCCCAGTCCCACAGGTTAACTATACCTATTTAAGAGGGGAATTTATCAGAGAATACGCATGGGCCTGTTTCCAAACGTGTCTTTGTCCTTATTCTGTACACAGGACAGGAAAACACTATTTACAATCCTGCTAATGCATTTTAAGGAAATTTCAATGTGCTTTAATCACTCCCTAATGTTATGAAATGTACCCTAAACCAATGATTTCTCAGGGCACTTGAGTGGCTCAGTTGGTTGAGTGGCTGACTCTTGATTTCAGTTCAGGTCATGTTCCCAGGGTCAGGAGATCGAGCCTTGTGTTGGACTTTGTGCACTGAGTATGGAGCCTGCTCTCTCCCTGTCTTTCTGTCTGTGTCTCTTTCTCCCTCCCTCCCTCTGCCTTTCTCCCCTGTTCTCTCTTTCTCTCTAAAACTTAAAAAATAAAATAAATATTTCAAAAAACCACAATGATTTCTCTTTTTAAAATAGGATATGCGTATATTAAGAAATACTTAAGCAACACATATATTTCCTAGTGTGCCATGATTTCTAAAAGAGGGCAAAATATTGGCAGTATTTATCTCCTAGGAAATGGAATGGTGACCACTGGCGATGGAGATGACAACTTTTCATTTTATTCATTTCTTCCAATGTCTGGATTTCTTTTTAAACCCTATACACATGTTTTCTAATCAGTGATTATCTGAGTAGTGAAATTACTGGTTTTTATACACTTTCCTACCTCAAATGGAAATATTATTTAAAAATTCAAAGTGTTTCTTTAGCTCTCTTATGAAAGTTTAATCACTCAATGTATTTAGATAGTTGGTTAGTTTCATTTGGAAAAGGAAAATTATTTTAGAATTTTAGTACTGAAAGGATCTAGCCTATTGCTTTATGAAAAGAACTGAATTTAAATGAAATTAAATTATTTTCCCAAGTTCACACAGCTAGTAAGTACCAAAATTGGAAGTAGAATCCTGGTCTCCTGTTTCTATCCAGTACTTTTCCTATGAAACCATCCCATCTTCCCTAAGTGTTAATTATTTATATTTTCAAGATCATATTATAATTTGCAACTGTAAAAATTTGCAAGTATATTCCATTAATTTAATTATACCATAAAGCCAAGATTTAGAAGAGGTAAAAATACATGTAAGGGATAAATGTTATGATTCACAGGTCAAATGAATTGCCACCATGTTAGGTAAAGCATTAAGTACTAGAAAATACACTCACTTTAAAAACAAAATGGTGCTCACCTGGGAGAAAACTCATTATGCAGGGATGGAGGATTCTAGTTGAAAATAATGATCTCATATAATGACTTATATGCTGCCATTCTTGCATTAGGATTGCAAAGAGACCTTCTAATTAGACCTCATGAAAACTCCTTACTACTAAGTATCTTCCTATCAAAAAAAAAAAAAAGTTAAGAGACACACATGTTCCTCTAAAAGCCTTATATACTAGATATTTTATTCAAGGACTTTGTAGTTATGAAAAGAAAACACCCACACACTAGGTAATTCCAGGCTACGAGAAACAAAAAGCATGAAAAATGATCAGCCTTAATGCTGAAATCTAATTCAAAGGCAGACCTTATTAAAAATACACCATAGTAAAGGAGAATGTGAAATCAATGCATTCTTCTACTGGAATCATAGTCTAATTATTTCCTTTTGCTATTTATAAAAGGGCTTAGCTCAGCTCTTGGAATCATTGAATAGAGATGTAGGATCCTTGGCATATCCTTTTTCTGTAGTTGGGGAAACACATGTGCTCTGCTCCTTGAACAGATGACCTCTACCAAGTGAGGGAATGTCTCAGAGGAATACTTCCTTTCTATATAGAAGCAGCGACATAGCAGCAAGATGGCACTCATTAAGTATTTGCTGGATAAACTAATCAGTACCCGGTACTGCTTTCTCCTTTCTACTCTTAATCCATAAGGAAGCATTGAAAAGCCTTGAGAAAATTTATTTTTTACTTCTTTCCATTCTACTATTTTGAACTGGAAATGCATAAAGAAAAATAGAACCTGGATAATTTCAGTCCAAATTAGTAGAGAGAACAAAAATGAGATTAAATATATTTTCCTATTTGTAGCTGCCTGGATGTCAAATTTTTGTGATAAAATGAATTCTCATTGTTTTACCAGTGCCTCCTTCCTGGAAAAGATTGTCATTACTAGTAACCCTCATTTGGATGGATTTTTTTCCACTTGATATCGTTGAGTAGGTGACCAATGATGTGTTATTTTTATTTTCATTTTCATTTTTCTTAAGTGGAAACAGGCTTTGAAAAATTCAGTAACTGGCCACATGAAAAAGCCACTATGTCAAGGATAGGGCTGGTATAAACCGTTTAAAGAAGAACTTGGATAAGGAGAGGTAGGTGCTGAATCCATGGAATGTGAGAAGTTATTGGCACTGAGCAAAGAGACAAGCCCAAGAGAAAGAAGGCTGACTCACCAGGAAGTGGAATTAGCACAAAAGGTCAACTTTCTCTCACAGATAAAGGAAAACTCACAAGTCATATGCCTGATATGATAAAAACAAAGCTTAGACACTTTGGTAAAAACATAACGTGCCCAGAACACAACTTTTCTAGAAAAGTTTGAGTATGATTTTGAGGAAGATTTAAATATGGGAAAAACATTTTTAAAACTGGGTACCTGTTGGGTCCCCGGACAAATTAAAGATTCGTTCTAGAGCCCTTGTCACATCTTGGTATCACTAAGAGGAGGAAAGAGAGAAATATTTTAGGAGCTTTCATTTCAAAACAAGCAAACAAGAAACAAAGGAAAATGAGAAAGAACTGTGTGAAAATAATAATGCAAAATTAATTTTAGATGCAAAATATCATTGCTGCCATTTAAACTAAGGAATAGCTTTTCCAGTACTGCTAGCACAGGCTCACTTCCTTACAACTCAGGGCAGGGGCTGAGATGTTAAAGACACCAGACAAAAAGAAGAGCTAAATATGAAAATCTTCAGGAGGATGTGGGGAAACCATTAAAATTCATTGGTTCAAGCAGTCCATTAAAACATTTTCCAGCACTCTTATTGAGGCTGTGGAAAAACTGGGAACTCGCATTTCTCACTCTAGGATGTGGAAAGTTTAAATTACATGAAGATGAAAAGGAAGGAAATGGCAAAAAGAAGGAAAACCATGATTCAGTTATGGCTAATCTAAATTTATTGGTATTTTTCAATTTAAGAAAATGCAGAGAAGATCAAACAAAAGGATGAGGATGACATGAAACTGTAATTTATATACAAAAAGAAGAGGAAAAAGGAGGATTTGTTAAAATAACACTTGTAACAATGAAGAGAAGCACTCACTAGTCTAGACTGTATATCATTTGTTTATTCACAATTACAATACATATTTGTTGAGTATGCTCTCTACATCATGTTTGTGCCCATAAGAGGGCATGAAAAAGCCACTTAACCATTCTGAAACATGTCAGTATCAACCCAAGTGGAAACTATCTCTTAGCATCAGAATTGCTACTATTTATTGTTTCCCATGTTCTACGCACTACGCAAGACAATTTATATTATATTTCATTGAATTCCTCTCACTGCTCTGTGAAGCAGACACACCAACAGACATATAGGTGAGAACCTTGAGGTGCAGAGAGAGCAACTGACCAAAACTCACATGACTAGTAAATAGAGGAGCCAAGGTTTATACCTAAGTATAAGTCTCCTTGATTCAGAGCTCATGCTCCTTCTACTATGCCATGTTTGCTGGCACCTGCATCTTACCCAAGATGGTATTTTCAGTTGGATGAGAAAGAGAATGTTTTCTGAAGACATAGAAACCAAAGGCAGTTCTTTTGGGGTAGGAGGGCCAAATAAGAGAATCTTAGAGAGAGTATATAATGTGAGCACCAAGCCCAGTGCTTGGTGTTTTCTTAGATGTTCAATGTATGATGATACTGATGGAAGATGATGAGAAGAAAGGTGACACAGGGTGGATGGATAAACAATTGGCCACATATAAAGATGTTTCTTTTCCTTTCAGTGAAGTTTATAGGGGACTGTGTGGAGTCATAATTTCAAAGAAATGAAGAGAAGTATACACAAATGAGGTCATGCCAGAATTAGGGTTCCTACAGCTATGGAAAAGGAATATCCCATCAACATCTGAGGGTTGGAGGCATGATGTCCCAAACTCCCCAAATAGAGTACATCCTTATCCCTTTAGGCATCATGCAAGAAGGGTGAGAAATTTTAAAGATTTGAGGTTTTAAGAGTTTAGAGTACACTATATTCTTTACAATTATTTGTTTTTCATTTATTTCTGTTAAACTTGTAAATCCACCTCTGTGTTAAAGGTGTTTGCCAGGGAGAAAGTGACTGTCTGGTTTCTTATCTTTTCTCAAGCATATATAGGTCATAGGAGGCTACTCAACATTACGAGTTTTTACCATAACCTTTAAATAAGTTTTTCTTTCCTTCTTTCTTTTCCTTCCTTCCTTCCTTCCTTCCTTCCTTCCTTCCTTCCTTCCTTCCTTCCTTTCTTTCTTTCTTTCTTTCTTTCTTTCTTTCTTTCTTTCTTTCTTTCTTTCTTTCTTTCTTTCTTTTTCTTTCTTTCTTTTTTCATGACACACCAAAAAGATTTAAGGGCACTCATAATGCCTTGGACATATTTTGAAAGAAAAAACATGGACATTTGAACTTACAGAAAACCTTAAATATTTAGAGATAGTAGATTTTGATCACACAGATTCTCGAGTGAAGAAGTTCTAGCTAAATAGCATGGCTGTAGAAAGAGGCCATCAAGTATGAAACTACAGGTAATATTAAATATAAAGCCAAATAAATTTTTTTAATCACATTTCTTAAGATATCTTAAGATGTCTGATCCATACCTAAGCCAGTCTTACCAAAGTTGCAACTAAAAACCTGGCTGAATTTCTTCAGTCTATATCTCAGATGTTTCAATTCACACATTTCTAGTGTGTAATTTTCTTTAGTCTCTTTCCCTTATATATTGGTAGCAAATTATATTTTTCAAAAATATATGTATAAGTATTTTATGATCCTTATTAATATGAAAAGTAAGGCATTATTTTCACCTTTCCAAAAGTAAAAAAATAAATAAGCATGAACCTAAATTGGCTAACTACATAACAGTATAAAAAAATAAGACACAGTCACCATCCAAAGACAACAATTCTGAATATTTTCTACAGAGCTGTTTGTGTGTTTTGGGGAATGGAGAAGGGTGATAAGCATCAACTAAACTTTTTTGTAGGCTGCCAAGATCATGACATGTACTGTTCTTGTTCCCTGGGACTATTGCCTTTAAGAGAAGCATGGTCTAGAAAATTCACAGCAGTATACTTCCCCAGGAAAGAAATTATTTTCTCCACTCTACAAAGTAGTAATCCTTTTCTAGAATATAAACAATTAATTATTCACATTATAGAATACATTCAATGGGTTGAAATTATCCAAACTCAATCTGCAGAGTTTTGCATAATCATAATTCATAGATGACTCCTTGGTGACCTAGCAGTAACCTCTCTTTTCCTACTATGGGTCTGGTTCTCAGATTCCTGGTCTCATTTTTCTTCCACAGAAGATGCACCATGAAATTATTTTCATACTTAAATCTAAATATACCAGGAGGGTAGGGAGGGGCTAATTATTCCCTATTCTGAAATGAATCCCAGGTACACTTTTATTAAAGAAAGGTTTTATTTATTTAAGTATTCTCTACACCCAACATGGTGCTTTAACTCATGAACAAGATCAAGAGTTTCATGCTCTTCTAACTGAGCCAGCCAGGTGCCCCCATACACACCCCCCCTTTTGTTAAAATAATTCTTTAACCTAGGCATTTAGCTGCATAGCCTTACTTCCAACAATTATTTAGACAGGTATTAGTTTTACTGGTTCCTTGCTCAACCTTAGTTTTTATTTCCATATGTCTTTTCTAAGATTTATGTTTCGTTTGTTGGAGAATGTTCACAGGTGGGTTTTTTGTACATCTGAAAAATTGAGATCAGCTAGTTTTTGTAGAACACCTGTTAACAGTGCTTCAGAACAGTGTTTCATAAAGTACACTTTGAAAAACCATGTACGAGTTTTCTTAAGCCAGATTTGATTATTAAGTACTGAGATTTCTTAAGCCAGATTTGATATTAAGATTAAACTTTCTTGGGACAAAAGAACCTCTATAAATATATTAATATAGGACATTTCAGTCATATATTCCTCCCCTGTCTTACCCAGTTGCTGAGTTATAGACAAGTAACAGAAATGAGAAACATGTTTCACCTAAAGTTTTAAAGAAAAATAAAACAAACTTCTCAAAAAGGCAAGACAGGCTGTAGATTTATTAGTATCTCCTATACTCCACTTCCCCTTCCCTCCATAATAGGTAAGTTAAATCATAGTTATGTATATAGGACAAGAATATAACACATCCTCTTCTTGTGAACCAATATTACCCCTCTTATAATTTTGTATTAAGAAAATTACTTTTGTTACCAATTTGTGGAAAATGAGAAAATAATGTTTGGGTAAGAGCAAATGCTAGGGTAAGGAATGAGTCTAGAACTCTAGGCCAGAATAGCAACACTCTTCTGAAGTAAGATTTCTTAAATAAGTACTTTTCATTTAGAGCTGGAAATTTCTACTCCCCACCCAACCCCCACTCAGTTATTTATATTAAAAATTCATTGCCAGAGATTTCAATCTGTAGTATGAGGGTGTCTGAAGAAACCATAAAGACAATGAACTCCATTCTGGAAATTTAGAGTGAAGTTTAAAAGACAAATCTTTTATTGGACATTGGTTACATTAGATTTTGCTGGATGTGGAAAATGAATACAAGAGGCTTCTCCTTTATATCCCAGAGTAGTCTTACCATTCTCGTTGGAGTTCCTACTTGAGAACTTAAACTGGATTTGGTTTCAGTCTCCACAATGAATACATATGGATGCACAAATGGCTTTTAAACCTTTTGATGTTCATTAAGCGGAAGGAGTGGGGAGCTGTTTCCTGGAAGAGTATGGGGCACCAGGGAGCATTAAAGAAAGAAACAATGGCAGAGGAAATGTCAGTCTTTTGCACTCATAATGTTTCTGTGAACAATACATTTCATGAGTTTGGGGGCCTTGAATGGACGTGTTACAGGTTCCAGTCCTGTTCCCACCACTGTCTTGGGGAACATGCAAAATACCTTTACACTTTAGTTTTACGCTTGAAAAAACAACCAACATTGTACCCACTTCCCCTAGTCATTTAATGGGGATACTAGTTTGTTTTTATTCCAGACAATATGAAAAGACTTTTGGAACATATGTAGTCACAAGATCTATTAAAAGGTATGATTATATCAAGTCTTATTCTTTCCATCCTCCAATTCCCCCCATTAATTATCTCATTCTTAAGGACAGAAAATACTAGAAGAATAAAAAGAAGAATATAACAACCCTCCATATCCTCATCCACCAAAAGCAACCTGTTTAACTTGCAACATGTATCCTTACAGTCATATAAATATGTACATGTGTTTTGTTAAAGTAAGAATTAAAATTTCGTAAATTATAACAAATGGAACTTATTTTTTTTTATTAAGCACAGTTATGCAAATATAAGTCTAGAGGGATTTTATTTCCCACAAAACTTTGTTTTTGTTAAACAACTATCCAAATGTTCATTTTTTTTCTGATTTTCAGTCACAGTAATTCTTAAGTTTTTAAACGGATTTTGTATGATTCAAACATTTCACATGTATTATTGAGTATATACTGTCCAAACCCTTGGATATTTCCAAAGTTACAGAGAGAGAAATCACAGTAATCTGGAGAATGCCTTACTCAGAAATTCATACATGAACTGCTCAACTGACAAGGCCCCACTCAGAGTCTAATCTGCTCTTAAGCTTATTACCTTAGGACTTTCAATGCTGAATTTGGTTGAACAGCAAATAATAAAGTAGCAGTTATCTATCACCTATAATTTCTAAAGAACTGAGTTAGAGACAAAAAGTATAAGACATGTCTCTATAACAAAAAAGGAATGGCTCCTCATCCTGTCATAGTTTTAGAGAAATCTCTGAAGAGAATTATTCTATACCCAAACTCCACTGTGACACTCAGTTAATTAAACCATTCAGGAATGAGAGGTATTTAAATTTCAGGTATTCCCAGACCTGGTTCTGTTCTCTCCATTCCTCTTATGTCTATATTTAGAACTGTGCATTATTTCTAATCCCCCCTCCTTTTTTCCCTAATTATTATCACAGTTTTTATTAATTGAGCATTAGGCTCTTGGTAATACTCTCTATTATCATGTGCCCAGCACTTCTAAAAATAGCTTATTTAACCTTTACATCTAGCTTTTGAGATTGGTATTTCTGGTTAGTAGCTATTTGCCCTCAAAAGCCCATTCTCCCCTTTTTCCTGGGCACATAGCCTCCCTGATTGAGATTACATTTCTCAGCATTCCATGCTCTTACCTTCACATTCCATTGGTGAGAATTTTAGTCACATGACCAATGGACTGTGAGGGGAAGAGCCAAACCTCTGCATGCAGGACTTTCTTAAAGCAAGTTGCTCATGCAGTATTTCCTCTTTTCACCCTCCATGCAGGCTTCCTGGATTTACTGAGACCCAGCTTTTTCCTTGTGAATGTGAAATACATCCTACAGAATGACCCATTGGCAAAATGGAAAGTGTCCATGCCCCTCAATTGCTTAGAGGAGCAAGACTGCCCACCCAACTTCCAATGCTTACCTTAACACATTTACATAAGAAGCAAGAAACAGACTTCTAATCTAAGCCATTGTCTTTTTTAAAGCATTATATTTTGAGATCTCTTTCTTTCAGCAGCTTAGCCCTTACCTGAGCTAATGAAGAATTATTCGCTTCATTTTACAGATCAAAAAAAGTGAAGTTCATGGGTGTAAGTCACTCATGTCTTAGGATTTTTCCAGCTTCCCTGTCTTGCTCAGTGGTGCATATTTCTGCTGAAAATCAGTCCCTCAAGAATGGGGACAGCACAAAACCAAGTGGGCCCAGGACCAGAAATACTCAGCCCCAATAGGATCCAAGTCAGAACAGTCTTTAATCTTTCCATTTCTGGATCTCAAGTGAGCACCATTTTGTTTAACAGTTCTCCTCGAGAGGTTTGCTTTCTCAGAACAGCCTGTCCTCACTGCAAGAAGTTCAAAAAAGGGCTTTCCAGGGTTGTTGGTTATGTGGCATCACACCAGCTTACCTCAACACCTCTGACAAATGGCAGCGGAAGAAACGATTCTTTCCACATGAGTTCCTCATCAGTATCTACCTCTTAGGGCGCATGTTATTGCTTACAAAATAAATCCATCATCTTGTTTTACAAATAAATACAGTTATTACCAAATTTGTGTTCTGCTGACCAAATAGCACAGCTGTAGAAAGAAAATCTTCAGGAAATAAATGAGGAGACCTCCTCTATAAGTCAATACAACCAAAACCTTGAGAGTAAATCAAGACAAATGGGAAGCCAGCTGGAGGAAATCAAATAGGCAAAGCAGGTCGGTTAGCCTGTGTTTGAGAAGATAAAACACAGCATGAGACATTGCACATTTACACAAAAGCAAGATCTATAACCTTTGTCAGCCTTTGAACTAAGCTAAATGCATGACTTATTTAAGAAGAGCTGGTAGCTGGGAACCGGTTGAGCTAAGAGTGTCAAGACCAATTCTGAAGATGTTTTCTTATACTTAGCCTGTTTTCATGTTCTCTGAGGATTGCCAAACAGCCAGTAGCAGATGGTCCTTCATATAAGTGTGATTTTAAGTTCTGTCAGGGATGGCATGATTGACTATTTCCCAAGAGTAGCAGGAAGAAGAAATTCTTGTAAAAAAAATGCCTGTGTTATGTCGGGTAGCTATAAAACAGGCAAAGGATGAGTATACCTTTGACAGGCTCTTCCTTGTTAGGACAAAAACAATACTGGGCCAGACAGCCCTCAATGACTACAACACTTATCTGTGGACACTCAAAAGGGGTAAAAGCTCAAAAACTGAACCACATAACCCCCTGGAATATGTACTTTAGGCAACATAATCGTGTATCCAGCAACACCATAGCCTTTTCCAGAAAAGCCTGCCTTGCTGTTGAGGAGATAGATTTAGATATCACAGTTGATTCCATTTTGGCAGGATTCATGAAGCCAAAAATAATTGCCTCCTTCATTTTGGGCCTCTAAGAATGCTTCTGAAGTTGTAGCTCAAGCATGCAAACACACACACACACACACACACACACACACACACACACACACACACACAAAATAGCTCCAGGAGTCTGATTTCCAGTAATGTCTGGCTCAGACATCAGAGTCAGCCTCAGAGTCATATCCTCAGAGTCAGCCTCTCCTGATTTCTCACACAAAAAGATAAAAACTAACAAAATCCAAAACCTTGAATTTTTAGAATCTGGGAGCTCTTACATCCAACTGGAAGATGTATAGAATTGGATCGAAAAACACAACTGAGAGCCACTGATGCCAAGTCTTTGCAACACAGCAAGCTGCCTTGCCTGAAGAACGTAGAGAAATCCCCGCACCATTTGTCCTTTGGCTCAGAAACACCAGAACTATACCAGTGAATAAACTGAGGTGTCCCTCTCCTGCATGGGTGTACTGCTTGATGAAGCAGTCAGAGAGACTTCTGTGCCTCACATGTACTCACTACCATAGTGAGAGTAGTGAGTACTCACATGTACTCACTATAGTTCTTCCTATACAAATGAGAGACTGATCCTCCCAGAAAACAACCTGAGAGTAGTAAGGAGGTTTGCCCAGTTTAGCAAATACTAACAAAGGATAGGCAATTAAATTTGAATTTCAAATAAACTACCAACAATATTTTAATATAACCATGTCCCAAATAGTACACGGGGACTCAAGAGAACTTTTTAAGTGTTAAGTATATCCCTAATACTTATGGAACACACTTAAGCTTACAAATTATTTGTTGTTTATCTGAAATTCAAACTTAACTGGGCATCTTGTACTTTAACTGACAATTGAAGAAAGGGAGGAAAGAGAAAATATCATTGTCACATCGCATTATGGAGATATTGATCCCATAAATAAAAGTGGTATAAGTTGAGGTAAACACAAGGAGCCCTTGCGACAATTCTAACTGGATGTTATAAATTTACAGTTATTAAATCTGTTTGGAACATTGTCAGTGAAAAGGATAATATCCCAGACCAGCCCAAAACAGAATCACTACAATGGAGACTGCTTCCTAGAAACTAAGAATTGGGCTAGATGGAACTTTCATTGACCTGCCTTCTAGCCAAATTATAGCTAGTCTCCAACAGACACTGAATGTCATGAAGGGAAATCCATATGCCCATCAGTTGACAAACATTGAGTCTTGTTGCATTAGAAGCAAAGAAATTAAAACAAAAGAAAACAAGGGAAAATATATTTCAGAACATGGGAGAGTAACTCCTACCCAAGAACATAAGAGAAGTATTGTTTATACTTCTTGACATAAACAATAGTAACAAAAGAGTATGAAGTTCATGACACAAGAGACAGAAGTCAAAAGGATGCACTGAGAGGCTAGATACGCCAGATAAAGAAACTTTAAGATTTCGAATTAAATATAGTCGGTGTATTAGAAATTTTATTGAAGTCAGTGAGGAAATTACAAACATTGAATCAGAGTTTAACTATGAGATGCTCTCTCAGAACTTATCAGAAAAAAACAAATATAAAACTGAAGCTATTTAAAAAATGAAAAGATGACAGAAAGAATAAAGTTTCAAGAAAAAAGCAATCTAAATTCATCCAAATGAAAAAAAAATGCATCAGATTTGCCTTCTGCAACTATAAATGCCAGAAGAGAGAGTGGGGAAATAGCTGTAAAATTTGAGTGAAAATTGGTCCACCAATGCTCACATTTACCTAAATTATCCTTCTTGTGTAGAATAAAAAAGACATTCTCACATATGAAAGATGCAGAAAACATATCCCATGTGTACATTTCTTAATAATAAATTTTATTGAGAAATCCTTCATGTGTTCAAGAAAGTAATCAAATTGAGAATTCAAATCTCAGCATGTCCTGGAGAAAGTCTCTTGGTGCTTTCCGTAATCACCCAAAGAACACTTTAGTGATGTAACAGTGTGGTTCTCAAATGCAGAAGAACTAAAAGTGGGGGGCGGGGGTGATATTTGAAACCACCATCAGTTAAGTCTCATTTCAGATTAATTAAATCAGAAATTCAGAGCAGGAGGCGTAGAAGTGGGCATTGAAAGTCTTAAAAGCTCCAAATTTGATTTTCATGTGTAGCGAGGGTTGAGACCCATTGTTTAGTTACAAAACAAGCCTGAGATCAGAGGGCCTGGGTTTGAGCTCCTTGCCTAGGACTTCTGGGACAAGTAGTGAATGCAGGCAAATGGCTCAATCTAGGTGGACTAAATTTACTCATTTTACAAACTGCTATGATCATAGTTGTGCCAGTAATAATAACAACACCTGTCTCATATATTTGTCATTAGCACAAAATTAGAAAATATATGTATCATTCACCAAAGGAGGTTTATACAATTTCTAGCAACAGCAAAGTATTTTCATGTCCTTTCTGGGACTGACAGTGTGTGTGTCTTGCTGTTAAGTTGGTCTTTCTCCCACAGATCACCACACTAACTCATCTTTCCTCTTCACTGTGCTTTCCTGTCTGCTCCAGCTCTCAGCAACCTTGCCTTGCACCCATATCAACTTAGTCCTATTCCCCAATATCTTACCTTATAAAATGGAATTCTTTATTATTTATGACTTTGCACATATTTGCCCTAGATAAACCTTAATTTCCTGTGGGTGGTGTAGGAAGAAGAGAGAGTGATATGGGAAGAATATGTAACAATGCACAACAATGCTCATGATAAAGTATTGAAATGAACAAAGAAGTGGGACGCTAAAATGAATATCCAATATTGATTCAATTATGGAAAACCACATAAGGCAAAGACTGGAAAAATAAACTAAGGGGCTGGCAGTGGTTATCTCTTAGTGGTCAGATTATGAGGCACTTTTATGTTTTCTTCATACTTTTCTCTATTTCCCATGAGCAATATAAGTTCTGTAATAAGTCACAACATGTTTTATAAAGAAAAAGAACTGTGATACTAAGTGGTATATGTAACAGAATCAAACTTTTCCGAAAACATGTATTGTAAAAATACAAGAGAAAAAGTGTAACAAAGATATATGAGTGAAGATATATGAATGGTAAGCAGGCACACGAAAAATTTTCTGAGTGTCATTATTTACTAAGAAAACGCAAATTAAAGTCACAATGAAATATTGGAACATGACTAAATTAAAATGTCTGACTACACCTGGGGTGCCTGGGTGGCTCAGTCAGTTGAGTGCTGGACTCTTGATTTCAGTTCAGGTCATGATCCTAGGCTCGTGGGATTGAGTCCCACATTGGGCTCTGTGCTGAGTGTGGAGCCTGCTTAAGATTTTCTCTCTCCTCTCTCAGCCCCTATCCCCTGCTTGTGTTCTCTCTGTAAAAATTAAAATTAAAATTAATTTTTAATTTAATTTAATTAAAATTAATTTTTAATTTAATTTAATTAAAATTAATTTTTAATTTAATTAAAATTAAAATTAATTAAAATTTAATTTAATTTAATTTCTGCCTGGGTGGCTCAGTCGGTTAAGCGTCTGACTAGCTCAGGTCATGATCTTACAGCTTCTGGGTTCGAGCCCCACATCAGGCTCTGTGCTGACAGCTCAGGGCCCAGAGTGTGTTTCGGATTCTGTGTCTCCTTCTCTCTCTGCCCCTCCTCTGCTCGTGCTTTGTCTCTCTCTGCCTCAAAAATAAATAAATATTAAAAGATATATTTTTAATTTAAATTTAAAAATGTCTAACTATACCTAATAATAGCCAAATGCACATCTATATTTAATGTTGGCAGCAATGCCTATGATAGAAAAAAAATTGGAGATAACCTATCCAACCCTATAGAAATTATTGGAAAATTATTTTATCACTTGAAAATAGGACATTTACTGTCCACAACAATTATGTTTTGAGAGAATTTTAAATGGTAGGTTAAAAGTTTATAATATAATATTGAGAAAAATGTCACAGGTCAACAATAGTTAATCTGTGGCAGTCGTAGGGGATAGCTAATTTCTTTTCTTCATGCTTTTCCAAATGTTAGCATATATTACTTATATTACAAGAAAAAATAATTATGTCCTAATTTAGTAACTGTTTTTAGAATACAGGTACAATTACTTCAACAAAAGCATTCATTCTTTATGAACCAGTGTCCCTTGCTGTGAATAACTTGGGTTCCTGTGGCAATGGCTTTTCTTGATATATTTTGTATTTTTGGCTTCATTATTGGTCCATCTAATATTCTATATGGCATTGGTACTCAAAATGCGGTGTGTAGGGGCGCCTGGGTGGCTCAGTCGGTTGAGCGTCCGACTTCGGCTCAGGTCATGATCTCGCGGTCCGTGAGATCGAGCCCCGCGTCGGGCTCTGGGCTGACGGCTCAGAGCCTGGAGCCTGTTTCGGATTCTGTGTCTCCCTCTCTCTGACCCTCCCCCGTTCATGCTCTGTCTCTCCCTGTCTCAAAAACAAATAAACGTTAAAAAAAACTGCAGTGTGTATCCCTGGCAGTTCCTGAATTCAAAAGTATTTTTATAATAATACTAAGACATTATTTGCTTTTTACATTGTATTGACATGTGTACCAATGATACAAAAACAATAGCGGATAAACTTCTGGTGCCGTTATCATGCATCAGGGAGGTGACACCAAACTCTACCAGTTGTCACTGTTTTCTTTGCCATCACATACTCACTGTAAAAAACAAAAAAACAAAAAGACAAAAATATTTACTTTAGTATGTCCTTGAGGAAGCAGTAAAAATTATTTTATTATCAGTCCTGAGTACATGTGTTTTTAATATTCTCTATGACACCATAGGAAGTGAACCTGAAGCATACCAAGTATGATGACTGCCTTAAGGACAAACAAGCGCAACAGCACAAGTGCTATAGACTGAATTCGAAGCTGAATTGTCACTTTTTTCATGGAACACCCTTCTTGCTTGAAAGGAAGACTTGGGGCACCTGGGTGGCTCAGTCAGATTTTGGCTCAGGTCATGATCTCAGCGATCTTAGGTTGGAGCCCCGCGTCAGGCTCTGTGCTCACAGCTGGGAGCCTGGAGCCTGCTTCAGATTCTGTGTCTCCCTGTCCTTCTGCCCCTGTCTCTCTCTCAAAAATAAATAAACATTTAAAAAAAGAAAGGGTGACTGACAAAGAGCTATGGTCATTCAGAGCTGTATATTTGATAGACATTCCCTTGAAAATGATCAGAGTGAGCTTGTTCCTTCTAGAAAAACAACTGGCAGTGTTTTAGTCAGTGATAAAATCTGAGCTTTCTGGTGAAAGAGTTTTGAGAAACGTATCCATCACTATAAGTTTAACAGCTTCCCGATACCTAGTGACTGTTCTATATAATGAATTTAGTATTATTGAATATGATTTTTTTCTATGTTACATGATGAAATGGGTGCACATTTAGAAAAGCAATGTAACTCACCGAACCAACATTTTACAAATAACCCGTGCATGATGTTACAAAGTGATGCACGGGCAAAAGATCCATTCAAAGCGCAACAGAGACCAACGGCCTTTAAGCTAATGAAGTAGAGTGTGCTGACAGTTTCAGATTCTATACTGCAATGAACTTTTTTTTTTTTTTAAATGTTTATTTATTTCTGAGACAGAGAGAGACAGAGCATGAACAGGGGAGGGTCAGAGAGAGAGGGAGACACAGAATCTGAAGCAGGCTCCAGGCTCTGAGCTGTCAGCACAGAGCCCGATGCGGGGCACGAACCCACGGACCGGGAGATCATGACCTGAGCCGAAGTCGGATGCTTAACCAACTGAGCCACCCAGGTGCCCCTATACTGCAATGAACTTTTTAGAGGCTATGATTATAATACCTTTTCAGTCACATTTGAATATCAGGTAAATTTTTCTTTATTTATTTCAGTAAAAATAACATATCCCAATAGATTAAGTGCAGAAACATGTAACATAATTCAATTAAGTTATTCTCAATAAATCCCTGAGTTGGGTTTATAAAGCCATGAGTTTAGAGGCCCCCTGAGGTATTGCTTTAAATGAATGAGAATTACTATCAGTTTTCTGGTACGTATATTCAACAAAACAAAAGAAACTGCCTTGTTTTAAAAAATTATCTTAATGAGACATTTTCTCTGATGTCTTTTGTATCAGAGATAAATAAATCATCTGTGGAGTCTCCAGAGCCAAGCGCAGACGAGAGGCCCACGGAAGAGGGTAGGAAGGGCAGCGAGGCGGTGCGTGCTCCACGGACTGGCGGGAGGGAGCCGGGGCGGAGGGGCGGCTCGCCGGCCAAGCAGAGCCCCCGAGTCGGGCTGGCAAAAGCGGAGGGGCCTGAGGGACTGTGTTCCGACAGCAAGCGCGACTTAGCGTCTGGGAGGTCATAAGTTAACAGCTCTGCTTAGAAAGCAAGAAGGCTGGAGGACAAAGGGAGGGAGAGCTGCTGAGCCCCCGGACGGCAGAGCTCAGCTTGGCGGGGAACAAAGGCGCTCGCCAGCGCCATCTCCCCTGCCCATCCCCAGCCAAAATCCCAAAGGGAACCAGTTCCTGCCAGGGAACTTGCTCGCTCCGCGCAAACACCCAACTCTGTGCTTCTGCGGAGCCAACCCTCCGGCAGCGGATCTGACTCCCTCCCGCTGCCACAGGGCCCCTCCTGAAGTGGATCACCTAAGGAGAAGCGAGCTAAGCCTGCCCCTCCCGCCCCCGTGCACCTTGCCTACCCACCCCAGCTAATACGCCAGATCCCCAGCACCACAAGCCTGGCAGTGTGCAAGTAGACCAGACGGGCCACACCACCCCACAGTGAATCCCGCCCCTAGGAGAGGGGACGAGAAGGCACACACCAGTCTGACTGTGGCCCCAGCGGTGGGCTGGGGGCAGACATCAGGTCGGACTGCGGCCCCGCCCACCAACTCCAGTTATACACCACAGCACAGGGGAAGTGCCCTGCAGGTCCTCACCACTCCAGGGACTATCCAAAATGACCAAACGGAAGAATTCCCCTCAGAAGAATCTCCAGGAAATAACAACAGCTAATGAACTGATCAAAAAGGATTTAGATAATATAACAGAAAGTGAATTTAGAATAATAGTCATAAAATTAATCGCTGGGCTTGAAAACAGTATACAGGACAGCAGAGAATCTCTTGCCACAGAGATCAAGGGACTAAGGAACAGTCAGGAGGAGCTGAAAAACGCTTTAAACGAAATGCAAAACAAAATGGAAACCACGACGGCTCGGATTGAAGAGGCAGAGGAGAGAATAGGTGAACTAGAAGATAAAGTTATGGAGAAAGAGGAAGCTGGAAGAAAGAGAGATAAAAAAATCCAGGAGTATGAGGGGAAAATTAGAGAACTAAGTGATACACTAAAAAGAAATAATATACGCATAATTGGTATCCCAGAGGAGGAAGAGAGAGGGAAAGGTGCTGAAGGGGTACTTGAAGAAATTATAGCTGAGAACTTCCCTGAACTGGGGAAGGAAAAAGGCATTGAAATCCAAGAGGCACAGAGAACTACCTTCAGACGTAACTTGAATCGATCTTCTGCAAGACGTATCATAGTGAAACTGGCAAAATACAAGGATAAAGAGAAAATTCTGAAAGCAACAAGGGATAAACGTGCCCTCACATATAAAGGGAGACCTATAAGACTCGTGACTGATCTCTCCTTTGAAACTTGGCAGGCCAGAAAGGATTGGCACGAGATCTTCAGTGTGCTAAACAGAAAAAATATGCAGCCGAGAATCCTTCATCCAGCAAGTCTGTCATTTAGAATAGAAGGAGAGATAAAGGTCTTCCCAAACAAACAAAAACTGAAGGAATTTGTCACCACCAAACCAGTCCTACAAGAGATCCTAAGGGGGATCCTGTGAGACAAAGTACCAGAGACATCGCTACAAGCATAAAACATACAGACATCACAATGACTCTAAACCCGTATCTTTCTATAATAACACTGAATGTAAATGGATTAAATGTGCCAACCAAAAGACATAGGGTATCAGAATGGATAAAAAAACAAGACCCATCTATTTGCTGTCTACAAGAGACTCATTTTAGATCTGAGGACACCTTTAGATTGAGAGTGAGGGGATGGAGAACTATTTATCATGCTAACTGGAAGCCAAAAGAAAGCTGGAGTAGCCATACTTATATCAGACGAACTAGACTTTAAATTAAAGGCTGTAACAAGAGATGAAGAAGGGCATTATATAATAATTACAGGGTCTATCCATCAGGAAGAGCTAACAGTTATAAATGTCTATGCGCCGAATACGGCAGCTTCCAAATATATAAAACAATTACTCACAAACATAAGCAACCTTATTGATAAGAATGTGGTCATTGCAGGGGACTTTAACACTCCACTTACAGAAATGGATAGATCATCTAGACACATGGTCAATAAAAAAACAAGGGCCTGGATGATACATTGGATCACATGGACTTGACAGATATATTTAGAACTCTTTATCCCAAAGCAACAGAATATACTTTCTTCTCAAGTGCACATGGAACATTCTCCAAGATAGATCATATACTGGGTCACAAAACAGCCCTTCATAAGTATACAAGAATTGAAATTATACCATGCATACTTTCAGACCACAATGCTATGAAGCTTGAAATCAACCACAGGAAAAAGTCTGGAAAACCTCCAAAAGCATGGAGGTTAAAGAACACCCTACTAACGAATGAGTGGGTCAACCAGGCAATTAGAGAAGAAATTAAAAAATATATGGAAACAAACGAAAATGAAAATACAACAATCCAAACGCTTTGGGACGCAGCGAAGGCAGTCCTGAGAGGAAAATACATTGCAATCCAGGCCTATCTCAAGAAACAAGAAAAATCCCAAATACAAAATCTAACAGCACACCTAAAGGAAATAGAAGCAGAACAGCAAAGGCAGCCTAAACCCAGCAGAAGAAGAGACATCATAAAGATCAGAGCAGAAATAAACAATATAGAAACTAAAAAAAACTGTGGAGCAGATCAATGAAACCAAGAGTTGGTTTTTTGAAAAAATAAACAAAATTGACAAACCTCTAGCCAGGTTTCTCAAAAAGAAAAGGGAGATGACCCAAATAGATAAAATCATGAATGAAAATGGAATTATTACAACCAATCCCTCAGAGATACAAACAATTATCAGGGAATACTATGAAAAATTATATGCCAACAAATTGGACAACCTGGAAGAAATGGACAAATTCCTAAACAC
Organism: Neofelis nebulosa; assembly: GCF_028018385.1. Classification (NCBI taxonomy): domain Eukaryota; kingdom Metazoa; phylum Chordata; class Mammalia; order Carnivora; family Felidae; genus Neofelis; species Neofelis nebulosa. Next base: position 59,480,054 of record NC_080785.1, read on the forward strand.
CCACACTCTTCCAAAACTCAATCAAGAGGAAATAGAAAGCTTGAACAGACCCATAACCAGCGAAGAAATTGAATCGGTTATCAAAAATCTCCCAACAAATAAGAGTCCAGGACCAGATGGCTTCCCAGGGGAGTTCTACCAGACGTTTAAAGCAGAGATAATACCTATCCTTCTCAAGCTATTCCAAGAAATAGAAAGGGAAGGAAAACTTCCAGACTCATTCTATGAAGCCAGTATTACTTTGATTCCTAAACCAGACAGAGACCCAGTAAAAAAAGAGAACTACAGGCCAATATCCCTGATGAATATGGATGCAAAAATTCTCAATAAGACACTAGCAAATCGAATTCAACAGCATATAAAAAGAATTATTCACCATGATCAAGTGGGATTCATTCCTGGGATGCAGGGCTGGTTCAACATTCGCAAATCGATCAACGTGATACATCACATTAACAAAAAAAAAGAGAAGAACCATATGATCCTGTCAATCGATGAAGAAAATGCCTTTGACAAAATCCAGCACCCTTTCTTAATAAAAACCCTTGAGAAAGTCGGGATAGAAGGAACATACTTAAACATCATAAAAGTCATTTATGAAAAGCCCACAGCTAACATCATCCTCAACGGGGAAAAACTGAGAGCTTTTTCCCTGAGATCAGCAACACGACAGGGATGCCCACTCTCACTGCTGTTGTTTAACATAGTGCTGGAAGTTCTAGCATCAGCAATCAGACAACAAAAGGAAATCAAAGGCATCAAATTGGCAAAGATGAAGTCAAGCTTTCGCTTTTTGCAGATGACATGATATTATACATGGAAAATCCGATAGACTCCACCAAAAGTCTGCTAGAACTGATACATGAATTCAGCAAAGTTGCAGGATACAGAGTCAATGTACAGAAATCAGTCGCATTCTTATACACTAACAATGAAGCAACAGAAAGACAAATAAAGAAACTGATCCCATTCACAATTGCACCAAGAAGCATAAAATACCTAGGAATAAATCTAACCAAAGATGTAAAAGATCTGTATGCTGAAAACTATAGAAAGCTTATGCAGGTAATTGAAGAAGATATAAAGAAATGGAAAGACATTCCCTGCTCATGGATTGGAAGAATAAATATTGTCAAAATGTCAATACTACCCAAAGCTATCTACACATTCAATGCAATCCCAATCAAAATTGCACCAGCATTCTTCTCAAAACTAGAACAAGCAATCCTAAAATTCATATGGAACCACAAAAGGCCCCGAATAGCCGAAGTAATTTTGAAGAAGACCAAAGCAGGAGGCATCACAATCCCAGACTTTAGCCTCTACTACAAAGCTGTCATCATCAAGACAGGATGGTATTGGCATAAAAACAGACACATAGACCAATGGAATAGAATAGAAACCCCAGAACGAGACCCACAAACGTATGGGCAACTCATCTTTGACAAAGCAGGAAAGAACATCCAATGGAAAAAAGACAGTCTCTTTAACAAATGGTGCTGGGAGAACTGGACAGCAACATGCAGAAGGTTGAAACTAGACCACTTTCTCACACCATTCACAAAAATAAACTCAAAATAGATAAAGGACCTGAATGTGAGACAGGAAACCATCAAAACCTTAGAGGAGAAAGCAGGAAAAGACCTGTCTGACCTCAGCCGTAGCAATCTCTTACTCGGCACATCCCCAAAGGCAAGGGAATTAAAAGCAAAAGTGAACTACTGGGACCTTATGAAGATAAAAAGCTTCTGCACAGCAAAGGAAACAACCAACAAAACTAAAAGGCAACCAACGGAATGGGAAAAGATATTTGCAAATGACACATCGGACAAAGGGCTAGTATCCAAAATCTATAAAGAGCTCATCAAACTCCACACCCGAAAAACAAATAACCCAGTGAAGAATTGGGCAGAAAACATGAATAGACACTTCTCTAAAGAAGACATCCGGATGGCCAACAGGCACATGAAAAGATGTTCAACGTCGCTCCTTATCAGGGAAATACAAATCAAAACCACACTCAGATACCACCTCACAGCAGTCAGAGTGGCCAAAATGAACAAATCAGGAGACTATAGATGCTGGAGAGGATGTGGAGAAACAGGAACCCTCTTGCACTGTTGGTGGGAATGCAAATTGGTGCAGCCGCTCTGGAAAGAAGTGTGGAGGTTCCTCAGAAAATTAAAAATAGACCTACCCTATGACCCAGCAATAGCACTGCTAGGAATTTATCCAAGGGATACAGGAGTAGTGATGCATAGGGGCACTTGTACCCCAATGTTTATAGCAGCACTCTCAACAATAGCCAAATTATGGAAAGAGCCTAAATGTCCATCAACTGATGAATGGATAAAGAAATTGTGGTTTATATACACAATGGAATACTACGTGGCAATGAGAAAAAATGAAATATGGCCTTTTGTAGCAACGTGGATGGAACTGGAGAGTGTGATGCTAAGTGAAATAAGCCATACAGAGAAAGGTACCATATGGTTTCACTCTTATGTGGATCCTGAGAAACGTAACAGAAACCCATGGGGGAGGGGAAGGGAAAAAAAAAAGAGGTTAGAGTGGGAGAGAGCCAAAGCATAAGAGACTGTTAAAAACTGAGAACAAACTGAGGGTTGATGGGGGGTGGGAGGGAGAAGAGGGTAGGTGATGGGTATTGAGGAGGGCACCTTTTGGGATGAGCACTGGGTGTTGTATGGAAACCAATTTGACAGTAAATTTCATATATTAAAAAATAAAAAAATAAAAAAATAAAAAAAAATAAATCATCTGTAAATATTTATTTTTTGGAAATCATCCTAACGTTATTGACCTATACACCCAAAATACATTTTTCCAGTGTATCAGTTAGGATCGTGTTTAACAATATGAAACCAAAATTACAGTGAAAGAGATTAATTTTTCTAACATAAAAAGAAGTTCAGGTAGGTCCTCCAGGGCTGGTGCAGTGGGTTTCACAATGTGGTACATGTTTTAGGCTTGTTACAGCTTTCTTCTTTGCCATTCCTAGCTAAGATTTTAATCTTCAAGTTTGCAGGTTGGGCACTCTACCATCCATGCTCCAGGCAGGAAGAAAGAGGCAAGGAAAGACAGCATTAGGAGCTATTAGTTTTGCATCTCGTTGGCTAGAACTGTGTCACATGACCACTCATAGCTGAAAGAGAGGCTGGGAAATTGAGTTTTGACTCTTACTATCCTTACCGTCACTCACCCCTGACAGGCAGGGGAGAAATGGATTTTAAAAAACACATTGGATCAGCCAGTCCAAGTGCCTACTTTTTTGAGTAATATTGGCTCTTTTCAGTGGAAGAAAAAATAGAAACTGACAACCCACAGGAAAAATCAAGGTAGGCATGTACCTCCTCTTGGGTGAAATGAATACAGTAGCATTGACAGGGTGGCCAAAGGTGATATTAACTACAAAGCACACTCTGTTGAAAAGTAAACAGTAAATGCAGAACTTGGTTATATTCTTAAAAAAACAAGAAAAAACGAATTTGTAATTTTTCTTGTAGGAGAAAAAATCATTTTAGGATCAATAATCCATTACAGAATAGCAAATTTAGCTTCTGCCAATCTTCATCATGTGGCTCACAATATGTAAGGAAGATAAAAGAAGGGAAGACAGAATGTTTGTGAGCCAGTGCTTACTAGAAACAGTCATCTGAAGATGATATTACGATTCTTAATTGTAGGAAGGCTTCATTCCTTCCACATTTGCTGTTAAATGAGCACAACTGTGTGTCTGGCTCTTTATAGTTAGGTTACAGCAATGCATAAGGTATCATCTCAGGAAACTCAACATTCCAGTGAAATTTGCTCTGAAGTTTTGCCCATTACTTTATCCACAAGAGGTTGATCAGCCAATTGATATAAAATTCTATGGAAAATACTACGGATATCAAGATTTCTGCCGATATTTTATATACTTCTCAAGATACAAAATACACTTTGCCCTACAACAGAGTCACTGAGTACATAATAAATGACTTAGTGACTCTTATTGGATAAGAGACTGGAGATAATTTTCTTGAAACCAAATTCTTACAAATTACTTTAAATAGGAAGTAGAGAGGAAAGCAATATAGCTATGTGCTTAGAACAGATTAATTATTATTCCTGCACTAGGAAGGAGATTGAGGAGCAAAAATTAGACTAGAAGTTTCTTTTTGCTGAAAGAATCAACTAAACTTTATTTTTTATTGTTAGCCAAATCATAATTTATGTAATCATTTCTATATCATTGTTTCCAATTTTTTCTATTGTTAATGAAATTGTAAAAAAATCTTTGTGTGCTCTACTGTAGTATATCCTTTGGTATTCTTATTCATTTTATTTTCATTGAAGTACAGTTGACACACAATGTTTATATCAGTTTTAAGTGTACAACAGTGATTTGACAAGTCTATTTTTTTAATTTTTTTTAACGTTTATTTATTTTTGAGACAGAGAGAGACAGAGCATGAACGGGGGAGGGTCAGAGAGAGGGAGACACAGAATCTGAAACAGACTCCAGGCTCTAAGCTGTCAGCACAGAGCCCGACGTGGGGCTCAAACTCATGGAAGGCGAGCTCATGACCTGAGCCGAAGTCGGACGCTTAACCAACTGAGTCACCCAGGCGCCCCGACAAGTCTATACATAATGCTGTGCTCACCACAAGTGTAGGTAACATCTGAGAAGTGACTAAATTTTATCTTCTTTCTAAGAAGATAGGAATATCCAAATAAAAAATAATACTTGAGGGCCAAATTGGATACTTTCTTCAGCTTTCCTAAATTTCAATGGTAGAAAATATTATGTATATATATCATCTGATATATTTTTTTAAGTATGGCTTTTACATTTTTTCTTTAAACCAACATTTATTTGAAGTGGCTATTAAACTTCTTGATGAGTTTTTCTGCCTTGGAGTCTGCTGTTAGTCCCAAATAAAACCAAATACCTACTCAGATCTTTTTAACAGTTTACCAAGATTAAATGTGCCCAAACCATAACATTTCTGTGGGTTTGACATTCTAGATTCTGCTTTCAACCCAGCAGATGTTTAATTGGGGGAGGAAGGGAGAAATAAATTTCCAGGTTTATGTAGCCATTAGCGGAAGTCAGAACAATAGATAGGCTTTAGCCAAGCCTCTATTTAAACACCCAGCCGTTTGAACCTGAAGAGGGTCTCTAATTAGTCAATTCTGGTTCTGTATAACTTTGGGCCCCATGGTTCAGCATTTAGTCCTTTAAATAGGTTACAGTAGTGGAATATCTTTGCACATACGAATCTCTGTATTATGAAAATTTTGTGACAGCTTTTAGAAAAGGGGCGTATCTATTAGATATTTTATTGGAGAACATTTATGAATATCAAGTCTCTGCTTAGTTCTAAGTCTTGGCTGATAGGATTTCTTGTGGATCCTATTTCTCTAATGAAATAATTTTCCACCTGGAACTGTCTTTCCTTCATTCTTGTTAGTTCTATTAAAGTCCAAATCAGTATACAAAAATTCAACTTTAATTATAAAATATCACTTTGCTTGTGTGTAAAAGCCAAGGCCTTTTCATATAGACATCAAATGTAAGTATAATGAAAACAGATTCTGACTATAGTAGTCCCCCTTTGTATTCTGGACATATGTTCCAAGACCCCCAGTGGATTCCTGAATTATGGATAGTACTGAACCTTATATATACTATGATAGTATACATACATACCTATGAAAAAGTTTAATTTATAAATGAGGTTTGGTGAGAGATTAACAACAATAAGTAATAATAAAAATAGAACAATTATAACAGTATACTGTAATAAAAGTTCTGCGGATGTGGTCTCTCTCTCTCTTGCTGTCTCAAAGTACCTTATTATACTGTACTAATCCTTCTTGTGATGATGTGGGATGATAAGGTGCCTATATGATAAAGTGAAGTGAGGTGAATGAGGTAGGCATTGTGACTTAACGTTAAGCTAGTATTGATCTTCTGATGATAAGTCAGACGTCATCTGCTTCCAGACCACGGTTGACTGTGGGTAACTGAAACCTCAAAAACTAAAAACAAATATGAGGGGAACTACTGCACAAGGCAAAAGAGAAGGGGAGAAAGTATAGTCCTGAAATGCAGAAGATCTGACCTTTGTCCCAGTTCTGCCATTCATCATTAATCTCCCTTTGTTTTTTCATACAACAAGGTTAGGATATTGAAATAAAATATCAAAGGGTTTTTTTTAATTTCTAAAATTTCATAAATCTTGTAAGACTTAGAGAATGGGCATATTCTATTTATTGTTATTTTACCTTTAAATCTTTGCAGGATATCTAGCACACCAATATTGTAATGACATCAGGGAATACCTTACAGTTTACAAACATCACATGTACTATTAGGTTATTATTTTTTATCTCTTTAGGCCCATCTCCCAGGAAAACGTAATTATGAGGACTAGAACAGATTGTTCCAAGAGAAAGTCTTCCTTTGAACAAAGAGGAAGATTTGTACTCCTAAAATCTCATCTGGTAGTTTTTGTAAAATATATGACCTATTAAATCTAAAATCAAAGCCCACTTAATACTTATTAAAATTGTTCAGCCTCTCATGAAATTTTACACACTGCAGATTAGGAAGAAAATGTATACATTTTTCAAAACTCATACCAATGACACCACCCTTTTTCATTAGCGTCATATCAAAATACAAATTTATCCAGGACCTCCTTGAGGCAACATCTGTTCCATATTTACTTTGCTATTACCAATCTTTTCAGTTTTCTTAAACCTACTTCTAAAGATAAACTTGATTTCATAGAAGTCTAATTTCAAACACTGTAGAACAAGGCTCCCTTTGTTGAATTCAGAATCTACAGTACTTAAATTATGGAAGTGTGTTTTTAATGAAGAACTTCATAGGAGGTATTTAGATCATTATTAATTTCATACGATACCAGTGGGAGCTCTATTAGCATTTCCCCTCTCTGCTATTCACAAAGTTATTGTGATGGTTTTATCATTTCCATAACGCATCATTATTTTTCTCCTGACTTTTCCTGAGTTCCAGAGTCACATATTTCTCACCCCAAACCGTCTCAGGTGATTAGACTTTATAACTGCCCTCTGGGGCAACTTTATTTCATTGTGAGCAACTCTTGCAAGAAGTGCACACACACAAACTCATCCACAATACAAACGCACAATCCATTCACTTATTCGGTGAACACTCGTTGAGCACTTTTATATCCTAGACACTCTGCTAAATATTGTGGACGTCAAGGTAAATATTACATGCTTTTCCTTTAACCAGAGTGCAGTCTATTGGCTAAGACAGACGTATAGCTAAGCATTACAGTGAATCGTTAGGTGGCAGATTAATTCAGATAAGTGCAAAGCCCAGATACAGATCAGCAGGGGAAGGATTGCTAGGACAACACTTTTTAAATTGAAGATAAGAGTGAAGGCAGGGGCTGTGCTGCCACATGCTAGAGCTGGGACTGGGGATCCTCTTTATCTTCAAAGGAAGTCCATTTATTCTCCCACAGGGTGTAAATCGCATACACAAGTGGTTGGTTATTAGACCCTCTGAGCTTCACAACCCCATTCATTCATTCTCATTCCTCAGACTCAACCATGTATTCTCATTCCCCAGAGAAAAAACCTCCTTCACTTTGGGACTCCTGCCTTCTAGTTACGACCTTCCTGTACCCTCCTTGCTGTTGTTCATCGACACCCTTGTCACCGCTCGTTTATCAAGGACCTCAGCACTCTGATCATCTTTCTTGCCACCAATTTCCTAGCCGGTTTCAATGTCAATGCAGACAACCTGAACTAACAAACTTTCTGTGCAGTTCCCTGATCTTTTCAATTCCAGGGACCAGCACTGCCTGGTCCCTCCCACCTGGAACTTACCCGCGCCCTCTTATTTGCTTGATCTGGATTCTTAAACTGCTTTCAGCAATTCCTTGCTTTGCATCCTATTTCTCTCAATCCCTTCTTTTCAGTGCTCCAGTTCTTTGACCACATCAAGACCACCACCGCGTTACTCTCCATTTTCATTCTATTCTTCCAGCTTGTCTTTTCTTGACTTGTGTCTGCCTAAACCCAAAGGGTTATTAATTCATCCGCTTGAGACCGAGGGTGCCTGACACAAGCACCTGCTGAAGAAAACACGAAGCTTAGCTTTCTCTTTCTCAGCCTCATAGAAATCACTTTAATCTTCTACCAGCGAATCTCCTTGATGCCCTTGGTATTTTATTTATCACTTTCACCTGATGGCTGAAATTCACAATCATAAGAAAACACTGACCATCAGACCAGCACCGCTTTGACTTCTTGACCTCCTTCAGCCAACATCTGCATGTATCACAAACTATCCCCTTCCATTTCATTGGGAAGAGAGACACCCACCTCTGGTGAAAGCTAGTCTCTCTCTAACCTTTATCTGGTTCTCATTTCTGCCTATATCCTCACCCACCTGATTCATCCATCACCTTTTTCTCTCTTCATACCAGCCTCTCATTTTCAACAGATTAACGTAGTTAAGTTACTTTCGACTAAAAAACCATACTCCTTTTTGTTTCTGGTTCCTGCTCCATCTATTTCTTCCCCTTCTCCCCCTCTCATACCTAAGGGTCCAAAAAAAAAAAAAAAAAAAAAAAGAAACATGTGCTCTTAGCTTCCACTTCCTCACCTATGCTTTATCAGTTTTTATTAAAAAATATTTTACATGTGTAAAATGATATGTATATATAAGATGTAAATGGTAATTAAGATGTGTCCAGAGTTCAGCTTAGGATATAGAATATTATCAATGCTTTTAAAATAAGCTTGTGGAGTGCCTGGGTGAGTTAGTCCGTTAAGCGTCTGACTTCTGCTCAGGTCATGATCTCACGGTTTGAGTTCAAGCTCAACCTCGGGCTCTGCACTGATGGTGGGGAGCCTGCTTGGGATCCTCTGTCACCCTCTCTCTCTGCCCCTCCCCTGCTTGCTGTCTCTCACAAAAATAAATAAACCTTAAAAAAAATAAGCTTGTATTTCCCTTCTCAATCCACCCCTTCCCCTACAAAGCAATCATGAATTTTTGCTCTTTTTCATTTGCTTCTCTATAATTTATATAGACCTCAATAATACAATTTCATTTTATATGTTTTGATTTTATATCATATCTATAATACTGTTTGTATTCTTCTATGACTTGCTTCGTTTGTTTGTTGTTTTTATTCCACACTAGGTTTGTGCAATGTATCTATATTGCTAAGCAGAGAAGTTGTGGTTCATAATGTGTTATAGCACAGGAATTTACCATAAATAGATGTTTCCAGTCGTTGCTATTATTCTATTGAACCACAGGACATTATATAGTTCCATAGTTTAAAAATATTTGATTTCAAGTATTTACTGTGGTTTATTCTACACAGAAAGTTCTGTTGTAAACATTCTTGCACATGTCTTCTTATGCCACGTGTGAGAAATTTTCTAGGCCAGGACATCTCTATATTTACTACATAAGGTAAAATTATCTTGCAGATTTATTGTTCCAGTTAGTATCACCATCATCAATGTTTATTTTTTTTTAATTTTTTTTAACGTTTATTTATTTTTGAGACAGAGAGCGCGAGCATGAATGGGGGAGGGTCAGAGAGAGGGAGACACAGAATCTGAAACAGGCTCCAGGCTCTGGGCTGTCAGTACAGAGCCCGACGCAGGGCTCAAACTCACGGACCGCGAAATCATGACCTGAGCCGAAGTCGGATGCTTAACCGACCGAGCCACCCAGGCGCCCCATCCCATCATCAATGTTTAAAAGATCCCATTGTTTCACATTCTTAACATCACATGGTATAACAGGAAAAAATTGCAAATCTGTTAGATATAAAATTATATTTCATTGTTTTAAAAAAGCTTTTTTAAGATTTTTTTAATGTTTATTTATTGTTGAGAGAGAAAGAGAGAGAGCAGGGGAAGAGTCAGAGAGAGAGGGAGAGAGAGAGAGAAAGAGAAAATCCCAAGCAAATTCCATGGTCAGCGCAAGAGTCCAATGTGGGGCTTGAACTCACGAACCATGATATCACCACCTGAGACAAAATCAAGAGTCAGGTGTTGAACTGATTGAGCCACCCAGGCATCCCTTGTTTTTTAAAAAAACTTTTTACTAAGACTTTATTTTTTTAGAGCAGTTTTAGGTTTACAGCAAAACTGAGGGGAAGGTACAGAGATTTCTCATATACTCTCTATCTCCACACTTGCATACTCTCCCCCTTTATTAATATACCCCACCAGAATGGCACATGTTATCAATCTTGGACCTACCCTGACACATGCCAGTCACCCAAAGTCTGTAGTTTACACTATGGTTCATTCTTGGTGTTGCATATTCTCTGGATCTGGACAAATGATGACATGTATCCATCATTAGGGTGACATGAGAGTGTTTTTGCTGTCCTGAAAACCTACTGTTCTCTGCTTATTTGACCCTTCTTTTTCCCAACCCCTGGCAACTGCCAATCTTTTTACGTTCTCCATAGTTTTGCCTTTTCCAGAATGTCATATAGTTGGAATCTTATAATATGTAGCCTTTCGGATTGGCCTTTTTCAGTTAGTAATATGCATTTAAGTTTCCTCCATGTTTTTCATGGCTTGATCATTTCTTTTTAGTGTTAATATTCCATTATCTGGATGTACTTCAGTTTATCCATTTACCTACTGAAGGATATTTTGGTTGCATTCGAGTTTGGGCAATTATGAACAAAGCTGCTATAAATACCTACATGCAGGTTTTTGTGTGGAAATAAGTTTTCAACTTATTTCGGTAAATACCTTAAAATCTTTGGCCCATCTTAAATGGTTGTTTGTTTTCTTATTGTTGAGTGACTAGATTTCACTGTTTTGGTGACCTTTTGTCTCTGGACTGTGAACTTCACAAGTGTTTTTGTTTTTCTTCTCCCCCACTTAGGTGGGACAGGATGACTACAGCCGCCTGGAGTTAGGATTTACCTCCCTGCCCAGGTCCATTGGGCTCTGATAATATCCCGGCCAGTTAGGCTCCCATCAACTAGTTTCTCCTGAAGTCAGTCCTTGTTTAAGAAGAACACAGATGATTCGGTTTATTTTAAAATGCTTCCTTTTCCCCTCCCCCTGCCACAGCACCATTTTTCTCTGATATTTATTGTGGGAACCTGGTGGAGGTCTCAGAAGCAAAACTTAAAGTATTGTGGCCTCCCATGGCTAGGTTCCTGTGGAGTTTTTAACTCTCAGAGTTGTCCACACTGATGTCAAGCAACTTGTCAGGACAGGCCAGGCTTTTTCTTAGCGTGTTCCTGGTTCCCAGCATGCTTTCCACGAGTGAATCTGCTCAGGTAAGTGGCAACACACTTTCTTGTCCTTTCCCTCCAATCTGGGGCTCAACGTTCTCTTTGCTCTCAACTTTTCTCTGGACCCAAGAAAGATTGTTAATGTTGCATTCTTTTCAGCTTTGTACTTGTCTTTAGGATGGGTCATTGTCCAAACTCCTAATGTGTAGAATTGGCTTTTCTGGTTCGGTTTTTTTGTTTGCTTGTTTATTTTTCTGTTTAGTAATGAGGTTGTGTACTTTTCGTATTTTAATTGGCTATTTGTGTATTTATGTTCCCCATTTTCTACTTAAAAAATTATTTAGTAAGTATTATCTGTAAATTTTGAATGCTAATTGTTTTCACTGATACAGCTGGCAAACACATCTTTCCAGTCGTGGCACATTTTTCCTCCTTGTTTTTAGGTTTTTATTCTGTCTTTTGATGAACACGATGGTGTTCTTAATGTTAATAGAGTCCAATTCACTAATTGTTTTTTTCAGTTTTTTTGTTGTTGCTGTTGTTGTTAAATCCTTTGCTACACCACGATAACGGGGATCTATTTCCGTTTGGTTATGCAAAAAGTTTTAAGTTGGGACTCTGACACTTAATTTTTAAATCCATTTAGAACTGACTTTTGAGTGAGATATGAGGTAGGAATCCATTTTCATTTAAAAAAATATATGGATACCCTTTTCCAGGGCACTACCTATTGAGTCGTTCCTCTTTTGCTCACATATCCCGTTGTCAAAACTGGCCTACACCAAGTTTCCTTATAAGGAAACTTTGGTTTAATTCAGCGCCTGCTCTTCACTTCAACTGATCTGTTTGTCTATTTCTGCACCAAAGAAACCATGATATCTGTAAGGGCATGTCTCCATGCTTGGTTTTAGTTTTCTTGACTGTAATCTTTCCACTTAAATTGTCAAATCGGGCTTTTAAACTTCAAGGAAAATCCATTTTAGAATTTGGAAGAAATTTCGTGGACTCAGTATATCCATTTGGAGATAACTGACATATTTAAAATATTGAATCTTTTATTTATGTATACATATTTCTTAACATACGTCTTTTAAAAGCTACTACAAAAATATGTATGTTTAATTCTACAAATTGTATTTTCTGTTTAAGTTTTGTATATTGATTATTTATAGTTGTTGAATTAAGCTCTTTTACTAATTTATATAATTTGTACCTTTCTTTGGGTTTTTAATGGAGATAATCATACCTGCAAATAATGAGGTTTTTTTTTCCATTCTTTTTTATTCTTACATATTTTATTGAATTTGCTTGTTTTCATGTGCTTTCTAAGATCCTTAGTTCAATGTTAAATAAATGTGATAGTGAGCATCTTTCTTTAATTCCTCTTTTGGAAGAGAATGATTTTACCATTTTACCAAAGACTATGATGTTTCTTAAGAAAAGTTGACACACACTCTTTGGGAAGAGTTGGGAAAGTTTCCTTCAACTCAAGTTTGCTGAGAATTTCTAATATGAATGAACACTGTATCTGTTTTGCTTGCAAAAAAGTGAGATGATTTTATGAGTTTTTACAGTTTGTGTTATTAATATAAATTAACTTCAAAAATTTTGACTAGCTTATATTTTGGAAAAAGTCAACTTAGTGTGTTTTTTAATACATTGTTGGATTTGGTTTGCCAATTTGTCACAGGATTTCAGCATCTGTATTTATAATAAAGACTGAACCTATAATTTTTCCTTTGAGACTTTGCTTACTGGGTTTTGGAATCAAAATTATAATCTCATCAAACAAGTAAAAAAGAAGTGTCTCATCATGTTTAGTTTCTGGAAGAACGTATGTGATCATTGGAATTACTTGTTCTTTATATATCTGGTAGAATTTGTTGTCACTGTGGGGACGTGGGACATGGGATGTTTTATGGGAGATCGCAGTTGAATTTTTTCAATGATTACAGTATGACACAGATCTACTAGTTCCTTCATATATCCATTTTTGTAAGAGATAATTTTCTGTAAATGTGCCCATTTCATCTAAGTTTTCAATGTATTGTGTGCAAAATTTTGCTATCATTCCAGTTTTTGTTAGTTCGGAAGCTTCGCCAGCATTATATATTTCCCCTTTCTTCTTGATCAATTTTGTCTGAAACATCTGTATTTGTGTTCAAAGAACAGATATGGTTTTGTTGATCTCCTTATTGTATCTTTATTTTTTACTTTATTAATTTTGGGGTCTGTCTTTATCACCTCCTATGTTTGGGATTTTTGTTAATGTTTTTCTAAACCAAGATGTCTGCTTAATTTATTTTCAGCTTTTCTAATACAAAAGCCTTACTATGTAAGGCTATAAATTGCTTTCTGTGAAATATCTATATTCTACGTTTTTTGATACATAATTTTTTTATAATTATAAAACTTTCTAATACTTATTGATGGCTTTGTGTTATTTAGAAGTGTTTTCAAATTCCTAAACATGAATCTTTTCATAATCTTCTTATTGACTTCAAACTTAATTTTGTTGTAGTTCTAGAATGTGATTCATGTTAAATCTTTGATATTTGTTTCATAACTATTGCATGGTTTCTCTATATAGTCAGTATCATGAATGCTTCCAAATAAGGTTTTTCTCTAGTTGTTTTGTATTTTATTCTACATAATACAGTGAAAACCTGTTAATTGTGTTCTCAAAGTCTTCTATATCTTAACTGGATTTTTTTTGAGGGGAGGGGGAAACTAATGGATCTATCACTTGCCAACCAATATATCTCAAAAATCACTCACTATGACTTATGGATCTCTCTCTGCTAATTTTTACCGTGAACATTTGGAATTGTGAAATTTGGTGGGTGCGATTTCTTTATCATTAGGTAGTAACCCACTAACTGAAACCAGGTTTTTTACCTTAAGTTCAATTTTATCTATTTTATCTGCTATTAGTATAGCCACATTAACTTTAGTTTACCCTTTCATTGAAAAATGTAGGTTTATATTTTACTTTTATTTTTACTCTCTTATTTTGTGATATTTATGCTTAATGCAGTTTAGAATTAACCTGCATCTTCATATGACTTCAGCACATTTTAACTCTGATCATGCTCTTTGTGACTAACTAGTTGTTTGATTTCTCCCTTGGTTATTATTTTTAAAACTCTCTTGCTGAAAATACCCTAAGGTATGTCATGTCCTTGCATAATTTTCTCCCTTTGAGTTTGGGGAGAGCTTGTGACTTGCTTCTAACCAATAGAACATAACAAAAATACTGGGATGTCACTACCTTGATTACATTATATGGCCAGGGTGAAGGGATGATACATCCATTATTTACATACTGGAGAGATTGTCCTTAATAACTTGAAGTTAGATGTCATCTGTGGGAGGTTCTATGAAACAAAGTGGACTCCAGCTAACAGCCAGGAAAAGGTCTGGGTCATCAGTTGTAGAGCCTCAAGGAAATTAGTTCTGCTAATAATAGGAATGAACTTGAAATGGATCCTTTTTCAGTAGCACTTCCATATGAGAACAGCTCATTTATGCCTTGACTGCACTCATGCGAGACCCCAGGTCATATAACCCAACTATGTTGTATCCAGACTCCTGATCCTTGAAAACTTAGAGATAATAAATACTGGTTGTTTTAAGCCGCTAAGTTTGTGGTGCTTTGTAACATAGCAATAGAAGACTAATATACTCTAAATTTATGTTGTATTATTTTATAAAGTTAATACTTGTTTAAGTTCACTCACTTTTACTATTTAATTTGCTCACCTTTCCTTCTTGAACTCAATTTTTCTGAAATGATTTTTTCTTAGTCTGGAAGTATGTATTTTAGAATTTCTTGTTTTTATTTTCTTCAAGTGATATTATAGTAGTATATAATTCTAGGTATGTAGCTATAAAATTGTTTTAATAAATGGGATCCTATATTACAGTTTCTGCCTTCTGTTGTTTGGAATTCAGTTATCATTACAGTTGTTTCTTTGGAGGTAGTGTGTTTTTCTCTCCGGATTTTTTTTTTAATTTTTAATGTTTTATTTATTTTTAAGACCGAGAGAGACAGAGTGTGAGTGGGGATGGGGTGGAGAGAGAGGGAGACAGAGAATCTAAACCAGGTTCCAGGCACTGAGCTGTTAGCACAGAGCCTGATGTGGGGCTCGAACTCAGGAACCATGAGATCATGACCTGAGCCGAAGTCGGACACTCAACTGACTGAGCCATCTGGGTGCCCCATCTCTCTGGATTTTTTTTAAAGGTGTTTTCATTTGTGTTCTCTAGTTTGCATAAGGCTGAGCTTATTTTGTTTCACTCATCCCTTCTGTTTCTCTGCTCTTTGTTTTTAGAATTTTGATTTGACTTAGATTACATCTTAATATTCTTTGCTTCATGTCCCTCAACTGCTTTCATGTTTCTTCTATAACTCTGTGTCTTCTCATGGGGCAAGGTGCTTCAGATCCATATTCCAGCTTGTTCCTGCTCTCGTCAGTCATGTCTGAGGCTAAGTGGCACACCTATCAAATTTTTTTTTTAAAGTTCATTTATTTGTTCTAAGAGTGTGTGTGTGAGGGGGAGGGGGAGGGGGAGAGGGAAGGAGAGAGGTAGGGGGAGGGGAGGGGGAAAGAGAGAGAATCCCAAGCAGTGTCCACACTGTCAGTGCAGAGCCTGACCTCGGCCTCGAATCCACAAACTGTGAGATTGTGACCCAACCCGAAATCAAGAGTTAGATATTTAAGTGAGCCACCCAGGTGCCCTGCACACCTATCAAATTCTTACTTTAACTGTATTTTCATTCTATATGTCCAAGTTATTGTGGATTTTTATTTCAACTGCTCACTTTTCTTTATGTCACTTTGTCCTTACTCGTATTTTGTTGAAGTTTATTTTTTTGAGAGAGCGTGAGTGAGCCTGCATGAGCAGGGGAGGAGCAGAAAGAGAGGAAGAGAGGGGATCCCAAGCAGGCTCCGTGTTGTGAGCACGGAGCCCAACACAGGGCTTGAGCTAGAGAGCCATGAGGTCCTGACCTGAGCAGAAATCAAGAGTCGGAGGCTTAACCGACTGAGCCACTCAGGCGCCCCTTCCTTATTTGTTGTTGTTGGGTTTTTTTGTTTGTTTGTTAGGTTTTTGTTTTTGTTTTACTTGAGATACGTTAATCTTGGAAATGTAACAATTGGAATATCTGAGCTCTTTCTAGGTCTGATTTGTTGAATGTGATGAAACATTCCGATGAAACTCTTTCACTGTTGCCTTTTTTCTTTTGTACTTTTAAATTCTGAGATGAGGTAGGAACTTGACAGGAGGAAATTCTTTGAGGCTTGATTTGATGGTTGATTCAACTCGAGAAAACTATTACCTTCTTCTGACAGGCGCTTGGGGAAGCTTTAAGTCTGGGTTTGCTGAAGTCTCTATCAGACTGCAGGCAGGGAAATGCGGGACGCTGGTCTATAGGAGGATTAGCTCTGGCTTAAGACTTACCAGAGGACATTTTGTTTATTTCTTAATTCAAGGCATATTTTGTTGGCATTTTCTTTTTTTCTAATTGACACTTTAACTGAAGATTCGGTTCTTTACAGGTCTCAGAACTGGAATCCAGCTCTTTGACCAGTACAGACCCGAGTTTGTCAAGGTCAAAACCGAAGCTCTAGGTTACTGGAATTAACAGATGATTTCATTGCTTACAACTCTTTGAGTTAGTTTTTCCCACAAGTTTTGGCCTCTGATGACTCTGATCGTTTCTCTTACTCTCTCCAACTCAAACATTGAGGAGCTTTGCAGCAGGATCATTTTTCAGGATATTTACTCTGCCAATATTGTTGGAAAAGGAAGTCTCTGTCTACTCTTCACCTTCCTGTAACCAGGGTTTGCCCTTAGCATTTTACAGAATCTACCCTTCGTCGGGTCACCAGCGACATCATAATTCCTAAGTAAAGTAAATTCCCATCAGGTCTTTGCTCCTTTTGTAGCCTGTGAAATTATCATCCGCTTTATTAATCACTTTTCTTCCTTACATTATCAGATGCCTTTTTCTTATTACATAGGCATGCACACAGACACATACACACACTAACTCAGCACCTGCCATTACCAACATGTAGTATGTTCTTTTTCACACTGCCTGCTTTCCTAATGAGGTCTACCAAGAAATAATAACAAACCAAGGAAATTTTCCCAATCCTTTTTCTGTCCAGTGGGGTAGTGGACATAGGTCTCAACAGCTCAATTTTCTAAAAATAATTGTTAAAGAACCAATTGTCTTTGAAGACAGCACTGTCATTATTCTAAAAATGCCCCATCCCATCTTAGAATTTTCCCATTGCTTAAAATCCTGTTACTTGCTGATTTTATTGTACTCGTACTTCATACTTGACTTATTTGCTTCAAATTACTAGTGATTAAATGGCTAGGTGCTCTTCTTTTAATGGCAGCTTTCCAATTCTATAAAAGCTACAAAAGCCATCTTGAATAAAGCTGCTCTTGGAATAACTGGAGTGGAAGGTTCTAGAGTTACAAGCCACTTCACCACTAGAACACCAGGTTGGTTTGATTGTTGATTTTTTTTTTTCTTTTTTTTTTTTTTTTTTGCCACATGGCTGGGGCAGGATGCAGGCTCACTAGTGACTGTTCCACAGTCACTAATGAAAAAGATTGCTTCATGCCAAGCTGAACTTTGCTAGGAGAGTTGCCTCTCCATATTTTGTAGTAAAATTTTCTATGAATTAAAAATTATAAATATCAGATCAAATACTAAGTGAGATCTAGACTTCCTGCCTTAGCTGTTGGCAAGAAACTGGAATAAAGCCTTTGCTGAGGAAAGCCCCCTCTTTCTAGACCAGAAACAGATGCACCCAGTTTCCCCTTCATCTCCAGCTCCTTATAGCCAGGCTGCTTCACTGGTTCCTGTGTGTGTTCAGTCATGATCTTCCCTTATGCCACCTGATCACCTTGTGTGGAGATCTTGGCATTAATCACCAGATAGGCCCTGGTGAGTGTCACAGTTATATTGTTAAGATTGATACCCATTTGAGGCTAAGGTACAGACTCCCTCCTCCTCCCTCTTCCCCTCTCCCTGACTTGCAGGCGCCCTCCCCCCTCCCTCACTCTAATGTAAATAAAATGAAAACAATTAAATCTATAAGTGATGTTGACAATAGGCAGGAAGAAAAATAACCCCCAACTATTGGCTTCCCAGAACCTAGAAACCAACATCTCTCTTAACTCCTGTTTGAGGTCAAAGAAAGCAAAGGGACTTCAGTACTTATGTTGCCATGGTCAAAAGATTAATATAAGTTGTTATTTTTAACTCAGTTAAGAACTTGGGAACCTCTGCAACCAACCACTTCCCTCGTAAGTCCAGTCAATGGTTCTCCTATATGCTGAGAAAAATAGGTGAAGCCTGTTTCCAGGAGCCCCTGCAGTTGAGGTTGCCCACATTCAGGTAAAAGCCTGGGAAATAACTGAACCACCAGAAACCTACTCTTGAGACACAGAAGTAGAAAAAATTTACACACGTCGAAAAAGAGAAGTTGAGGTGTCATGGGTGTGGCAACTCCAGAAACTTCCTCATGGTAAAATGATACAGAAGTGTGTGCTACCCTATTGACAGAAGCTAAGACCAGTCTTTTTATAGCCACCGCAGAGAGTATCTTCAAGATTGCCAAGTGCTGAGATATTTTCAACTCCGGCACCTGGGACGACAGGAAGGGTGTATGCAACTGTGTGATCGGCTCCCTTTGGAAGGAAGCTGGATGTGCTCTTGAGGACTGCTCATCATTTCCCTTTCTTGCAGCTAGGTAGAATTTAGTGACCTTCCATGTAGATTTTTTGAATTCCATATGAGAGCAAAATAACAAAATGATAACATTGATTTTATATCTAGGTTTTGTTTAAGGTCCACCTTAGGAGAAAATGACCTAAGAAGTAAATAGAAGGCAAATAAATGAAAGATCATTGTAGTCTCACCATTTATTCTATCTGTTGAGTTAGATTTTTATTTTGGCATCCAGGTTACTAGTTCTTATTTCTGTGTCTGAAATTCTATTTTGTAGTTATTGAATAATAAGTGTGTGTGTGTGTGTGTGTGTGTGTGTGTGAGAGAGAGAGAGAGAGAGAGAGAGAGAGAGAGACATTTTTTAAGATGCTTCTACAAATTAATCAACTTCTCAGTTAGAATGTGCAGGTGTTAGACTGAGTGCCTCTGTGATTGTTGTGGGGTAACAGATGGGCTGTAAGGAAGAAGGAGAAAGTGCTGGCTGCATATAGGTCACAGCTTTTGATCTGTTCTGCTACAAGGATCATATACTCAAATAACTGAAAACATGTGGAAGTATATCAATGTTTTAGACTCCTGCCAGTATAAAGTGAAATAATTGTTTTGAACATAATAACTGGTCACCTTAGTTAATATACTAATAATCATTGCTGGGTGATGATAATGTTTGAGTGTCTACGGGGTTGTGCTTCATATTAGGCATGAAGTAGTTTGATTAATCCTTCTAAGAACTCTGAAGTCAGCTCTGCTTTTATCCCCATTTAAAGGTTGAAGACAGACATAGAGATTTAACGATTTGCCCAGTCATTCAGCAGATAAGTGGTTAAGCCAGGATTTGAATGGAAGCTGCCTGACCTCTAAGCCTGAGATTTTAAGCTCTGCCTCAAAGGATCTGTTTGATTTATGTGTATTAATCTTAAAATGGAAACATAGAGACAATTTTTTATTTAGATTTTAACAACATGGACTTAGATTATAAAAGCACAGCAATTGGCAATATATCCTAAAGTCCTGTCTCTTAATTGGCTGGACTCGCTTTCCTCTGGGAAAGTTGTATTTATTGTCGTTTGATGGGGGCTGGGGGGTAGAATGACACTTTGATCCAGTCACTAGAGCTTCCTCCTAAAGACATGTGTCCAGAAAGTGATTTGAAGTTGAAAAATGTTTCCTTTTTCCTTAAGGCTATTCCACACACCCGTCTAATGAAATGGGAAGTTTTATATTGTGAGATTCACTTAGTTCCTTCTCTTCCCAACTAACGGAGATTTTGGAGGCCACCAAAACAGGATCTGACACCAGAATAGGCTCCCTATCATTGATCATATTTGAGAATGGTAGGTCATGAAATGTGACCGTTACCGTCAAGATAGAATAACATGGGCTTTCGATTTCTAGCTTCTTAATCCCTAGTTTAAAAACTTAGCTTTTGTAGATCTGCAAGTGGACTTTGAAAACAATAGCATGTTCTTTGAGATGGCTGGGAAGTGAATGAATATGTGAGATAAAAAGTTTTTTTTTTCCCCACATAGTAAAATATCAGACTATCTTTTTATGTGAACACAAGTTCCAGCTTGTATTGCTTCTCCACGATAAATAGCCCATGTACATATACACAAACACATATATTAAACATTGGTGGTGTTTTTGGGTTTTTTTGGTGAAGGCACTATTCTTTTTAACATTTGAAAATCTTAAGCAGCACTATAGATGACTTCCAAATGGTAGACTTGTAGCACTTGTGGCAGTCTAAGAATGTGGAAGTCTGGAAAGCCCCTCAATGGATGCCATGACATGACTAAAACCTGTGCTTTGAACAACTGTCTCTCAGAAAATATCCCCACACATATTATTGATGGGGATTATTTGACAACATGTAATAAGAAATAGTAATGTTTCCTGACTTAACCCTTTGAAAAGCAAAGAATGGCAATTGTTGCCCCAAAGGAACAAGCCAAGGTAGAACATCTTGTAATTCATCTACATGCAAGATGCATTCCTTTATGGAAAGTTTACTGAGAGGAAATGAATAATTGCACCTAGACTTGAGTATTTAAGTGTATGACACACAAATACAAATACTGCCTGAAAGTCCGCCTACCCTGGTGATGAGAAAAGTATAGTTCTTTGTAAAGGGAGAAATTCCCAAAAATCACCCTCTACGATTCTTTTCTCTAGCTTTACTCTCTTCTAAGCACTTTCTTATGTGATTATTTTCCATTTAAAAGGTTCAAATGCAAAAACGTCTTAAGGACTTGTTAAGTGTTTTAACATCCTGACTGCAGAAAATAGATCTTCCATCCCTGTTTACATGTATACACACACCCTTAGACAGCTTGCAGTTTTGACCCTGTCCCCTGCCTCCACTACATACCACTCAAAAGCCAGATTAATTAAAAAAAAAGTTGAAATGGTTTATTTTTGTGAAACTGCGTGTGTGTCAGTGTGTGCGCAAGTGGGGGAGGGACAGAGAGAGAGGGGGGCAGAAAGAGAATCAGAAGCAAGCTCCAGGCTCCAAGCCATAGGTGCAGAGCCTGACAACAGCCTAGAGCTCATGAACTGTGAGACTGTGATCTTAGCGGGAGTCAGATGCTTAATCAACTGAGCCACCCAGGCAACCCCTCCCCCTCAGTAATTTCTTAAATACAAATTACTTTTTGCTTATTCCTTGCTCTTCTTGGTTTCCAGTTACTCAGGATAAAAGACAAATCCTTCTCCTTGACTTTTGAGGTCTGGTGTGATTTGGCTCTATTTACTTCTTTAGCGTATAATATTCCACCCAACTTTTTGCTTACAATCTTCTACCATTGTAACTTCTTGCTGTTTCTCTCATAGACCATGCTTATTGCTGCCTGATGGCCTTTTGTCGACCTGAAATCTTGTCTTTTTATGTGGATTCCTCATTTTTATCTACCTACTTCCTCAAAAAGGCCACCCTTAGCCATTCCATTTGAATTGAGTCACTCAATTCTGGTCTTTCATAATCCACTGTTCTCTTCCTTTGTAATACTGGAGTATGTATTTTTGCACTTACTGTTTAAAGTGCATCTCTTCTGCCAGAAAATCAATGAAAAGAAGGCAGAAACAATATCTGCTTCATTTTCCATTATATATTCAGAACCTATCACTTCATTTGGTGCCATTGTATATGTGTATACAATAATGTTAATATTTTCAAATAAAAGTCGTTTCTGGCTTCGAACTATTCTCCTTTCTCATCTCCAGTTACCTCCAGTTATCTCCCAAGAAACTTCAAAGTTATCCTGAATTTTCCAGTGAAGTGAGGCAATACTAGATGTTTCACCAGTTGGTATACTTAGAAGACCAAAAAGCAACCAGTTAGCTAAGGTAATGTCACTAGCAATGTAACTTTTTTTGGGAAGAATTCCAACTCTAAATTTTGGTCAGTATCATCATTGTGATTATCTGAGATATGGTTGGCAGGATATGCCCAGATCTTAAAACTCTGGTTTTATTAGACCATAAAGACCATTTTGACCATAACTGTCACCTGGATTGGCTCTCTGACTCCTTCTGGTAATACACAGGTACGAAATGAAATCTGTACAATTGGTGGTTTGTATGGCGCAGACCAAGGAGCAATACCCGTTCTTTGCTGGTTATTTGGGTGTCATGTTGATCTTGCCTTGAGCTGTAGATAACTCTACCATGCAGTCACTCTTAAAATGTCACATTTCAAACTGGTTGTGGTGATGGCTGCTTCTTACTAAGGCACAGGAAAGAACATCTAGGTAATACGGCTTTGAAGAATGTTGGAGAATATTTGAATCATTTCATTGAGAAATGTGACTGGTATCCCTTGACAGATTCCAATTGTCACATTGATTCACAAACAGAAATAACCTTCCTCACCACATCTCAAACATTTTTGAATGAGCTTTTGGAAAACGAAAAACATCTCTTAACACACCGCGGACTGTCCACTGAATGGGTTGCCTTTTCTTAGCACCATCTTCTGGCTTTTTCTCCATGCATAGCTTGCAATATTCCGCAGTCTTTGATGATTCTCTTGTGGTGAGCCTACTTCTCAGACGAATGATGCAAATATAAAAAAAAAAAAAAAACTAGTATTTTCTCATAAAAATGGATAGATAAATTGACTTAGTGTACAAACCTTAGAGAAACTGATGCAAAATCTTGAGGCCAAATTTAGAGCACAGCTTGTTAAGCTGCATTTGTTGATAGAAAAATTTCATTGCCGTTCTTCAGATGGTTGAGAAAAATCCCCAAATGATGGCTCAGATCTGTGTAAGTGTGTGTGTTGCAATTTTTAAAATTCAGACGCATAGGATTATTAAACTTGTAGCTGGGTAAACAAAAACCCAGATAACTCAAATATAGTAAATTTTGAAAAACAAGCAGACAACAACAAAACAATAGTCATCGTGTTGGATCCATAAGCAACACATTTCAGAGTATTTCAAAACTTGTATATACCAAGTAAATTGTACTTGGGGGAAAAATATGTCAGTTCAAGAACATATCTCAGAATTTTGGCTTGGCACAATACTTTTCAAATGTTAGCGATGTCTTTTTTTCCCCTATCCAAAGGCATAGAAGCATGCATTAGTTCTCTGAATTTATATAAAAGTAGAAAGAAAAATTGTTTGTTAGTGTTGGATGCTTTCGTGCTTGTGTAACAAAAAATCTGGCTGAAATGCTTTGGCAAGTATGCAATGCATCATATACTATAATAACTTATGGTGTTTGGAAGAAAAATAAAAGCAGTGAAGATATTGTGGTTTTGAACTTGGCAAAAGAGTTGTAGAATGAAATTGGCCTATGTACTTTCACAAGAACTATTACAATGGGTAACAGACTTTCTAAGGATTGTATGTAATGAGGTGATAAGCATCACATCCTACAATAACCTTTTAAGGGTCCATATATTTAGAGAATCTTAAAGGGAGATTATTTTATGGAGAAGGGTTTCTGGAAATATGAATAAATGAACTTTTTAATGTAGTTCAAGAAAGTCTTTAAGTTATATTCAAAAGGGATTTTAATATAGGAATGTTTTAATTACTTTAACATTGATAAATATTTAATGAATATCTCCTTTGTGCTGGTGTCTACCGAGGATATAAATATTAGTAGAAAAACAGACGCTGTTAATACAGAATTTATGTTCTCATGGCCTCCCATGTAGGCATATGTCTACAACAATGCTATAGGCCAAATAAATTTTATAAGGGAGTTTGGTTTAGGTAGTGGATCAGGAAAAGCCTTTGTTAGTGTCACTCTATAATCTGCAGGGAAGAAGTAACTATTCCCATTCTCAAAACAAATACCGAATACAGATTAATATAACCACCTTCTCCAAAGATGGAAGAATACTAGTACAATGAATATGGGGCAGAGAAAATGAAATCCTCAAATAGGTTTATTTAAGATCCTTTAATAATGAGTAGAGCATTCATTCATTCCATGGAAGTTGGATGAGTTTAAATCTCCTTTTTGTATGTTCTCTCTCACCTCCTATCACAGATGTGGTCTTTGTGGGAGTGTCCACTGTTCTGAAGCAGCAGCTGTGAAAGGATCTTTTGGAAATTGGGATCCTCTTACTCTTAGTCTTAGAGTAAAGGGATAGGGGCAGTGGGTGAAGTACAAATGACCCAGATTTGTGTGGAGAGCAGAAGAGTTCACGATTTGTTATCTGGAAATCCCTATCTGGAAATCAGGAGCCCATTTTTTTTTTTTAAATTGGAGTGAATCCCATGAAAATAACTCTCAGAAATCACACCAATATGGTGTCATATGCCACTAGCAGCTTGTAAAGGATTTTAGGATTTGGCATCCCAGCTGTTTCTTCTTAGGTACTTTTATGAAAGAGCTTTTGAAGTTAACCTTGGAAGTTAGCAAAGATTCCAAATGGCCAAAATAGGAAGAACATTCTAGAAAGAGGAAATAATAGGTATGCAGAAGAGTAAGGCAGGTTGTGGGTATGGGGAACAGAGCTGGGGGTAAAAGTTTCACAAGAGACAATGCTGGAAAGAGAGGTAGGGTCATATTGAAAGCTAACATGAGGAAGTTGTGACAAATTTATCAGGAGTTAGCATGTCTCTAACATTTCTACTTGAACATATGACCAATAAATTTTTCATATATCCTAGAGGAAAATGTACCCTTCCCCTTTTCCTTAAAGTTCTGTCCCTTTGAATCTACTCTGTAGTCTTCAATTTCCCACTTCTGATTCTCAAAATTTATCAGGTATATCTGATAAATTACTCAGATTATAAATAGTTTTGTTTTCTGGGTATTAAAGGTGTTGGCCAGCACAATATCAAAATTGAAAGCTGTCATCCAGTTTATAATTTCTATTCTTCATGGGGGGGTATTAAATTTTTTTGTATACATTTATTTTCATTTAGGAATATTTTTATTTTAGGGTTATTGAATTATATGTATAGCAAATTTTACTGTGCATAACTGTACAGTTCTTTGATTTTTAACAACCACCATTATCAAGTTAGAGAACATTTCCCCTGTAACAAACAACTGTTTCTTGCTCCATTGTGGTCTCTGCCTTCTCCCGATCCCTTTCAACTCCTGATCATATTTCTGTCTTTATAGTTATGCCTTTTCTACAATGTCATATAAATGAAATTGTAGAATGTTTTTTATTTTTTGTTGGGCTTTTTTCTCTAGCATAATTCTCTGGATATGAACCAAGTTGTTGGGAATATCAGTATGTCCTTCTCATTGCTGAGTAATCTATTATTGTGTGATGGACCAGAGTTAGTAAATCCATTCACCAGTTGATGAACTTGTGAGTTGTTTGTAGTTTTGGGCTATTAGGAAACAGAGCTGCTATGAACATTCACCTCTGGGTGATTTTGTAGAAATATACTTTGGATTTTCTTGATTTAATATTTAAGAGTGAAATTTCTGGGTCCTAATTTGTAAGAGAAGGAACCTATTTTCCAAAGAGGTTTTATCGTTTTGTATTCGTATCAGCAATTTTCTTTTTCTTTTTGTTTGATTTTGTCTTTTTTTCCTTTTTGAGAGAGAGAGAGCACACGAGTGTGTGAGCAGGAAAGGAGCCCTCTCAGCTTACACATTCCCTCAGTTTCACTAATAGATGTGTTCGCGGCCAAAAAAAAAGGTGATGGGGGTGGGGGGGCTCTTCCTTTTCAAGAGAGCTTGCAGCCAGCTCCTTATCTAGCCCACAGAAAAATGTATCGTTTGTTAATTATTGGTTCAAGGGAAGACTTTCTCTCTTTGCCTTCTCAAAATGCTGCCAATTTTTTGCTCTTGATTATTTTTAGATTGTCACCAAGCCCCACACTCCAAGAGAAACATGACAAATTCTCCCCCATGGGAGAAATCTAAAACATGCTTAGAACATTTGCTTCAAAGTTAATTGTCAGTGCTTTCTTCATGCAAGGATTTGTTTGATGTACCTGGATATAGATTATCAGTTGTGCAATTTAGCATGTGCTGCATGGATAGAAGGTCATTTAGGATCTTGGGTTTCTTGGTATTTCCTGGTTTTAGGGATCTCTGCTGTTGGTGAATGGCTTTTCTATGGGTCTGTTAACGGTTGCTTATTTGAAACATTGATATTATACTTCTTAAAACCATGTGTAATCATCATGCATGGGGTCCAGAGAGGGCCTCAAAGGTCTATGTTAATGTGGGATGTAGTTATTAATATTTAACATCTAAAACAGATACTGAAAAATTTTTAATGTTTATCTTAGAGAGAGAGAGAGAGAGAGAGAGAGAGAGAGAGAGAGAGAGAGAGAGAGAGAGAGAACATGAGCACGGAAGGCAGAGAGGGAGACACAGGATCTGAAGCAGGCTCCATGCTCTGAGCTGTCACCACAGAACCTAATGGGGGACTTTGATTCACAGACTGTGAGATCATGACCTGAGCCAAAGTCTAATGCTCAATTGACTGAGCCACCCAGGTATCCCCTAAAACAGATACTTTTAAAACACAGGAATACACAAGTACATCATCTATTAGACATCAGAGGAATGATACTATCACATGTCATGTAATCTCTGGAACAATGCATTGTGCCCTTGTAAGAAAACAAATGAAAAAGATAAATAGCATTTTGGTATTATTATGAAAATAGTTTGACATCATGAACCTTCTAAAATGATCTCAGGAACTTTCTAGGGGTCCCTGGACCATACTTAGACATCTGCTTGTCTGTGGTGAGGAGGGATTGGGATTTAGGAAAGAAGCCTTGTGTTCTGGTCTCCCAATCCTTGACTTGGATGATGGCTTAAGACAAGAATGGGTAGTGGGGATAGGACAACCCATATATACTATGCTTTGAAAATGCTATATCAGTGGGATAAAGGTATGTTTTTCTTGACTAAGTAAATAGTAACTAGCCAAGCACTGGAAAACATTGGTAGATAAGACAGACTGTGCTCACATGGAGTGTGTTCTCTGCTTTCTAGAGGCAGACAAAATAGTAGACAAAGACACAGGTTAATTTGAAATCATGAGACTGTCAAAAGATAATTTGCATAGATCATGAATAGTAAACTCTAGGACAGAATTTAGGCTTCGGAAGTGGGCAGTAAAAAATTTTATTTTCAGAAAGATGACAGAAAGAGTATGGTATCATTTCAGGATACATAATAAAAATTGGTTTTTGTTAGTGTACTATGAGTACAGGAAACAACAGGCCCCCTATGCCACTCAAAGGGCTTCCATCCCTAATTCAACTCAACTGAAAAGTTAGAGCAAGATTTTAGCAGGAACAAGATGGAGAAATGATTTGTGCCATGTTAAGTCCTATATTTCTTTGGGAATGAACATCTTACAAAATAGAGATGGCAAGTGCACGCTGAGAGGAGTCACACTCTACTACAAGCAGACATTTTGGTACCTATGTTCCAGTTGAAAAGTTTTGCCAAGGAATTTCTGCTAAGATTTTTCTGCCATCAAAGAGCCCTTTCTTGGAGAAAGACTTCTGATTGGAAATCATTCAGCAAATGTTACAGCTGAATTAATCTTTCATCCTTTGTCCTTCTAGGTACGTAGTCTTAATTTATTACGTAGGTGTTGTAGGTGTGCATTTGGGAATGTGTTCTCTGTGACAGTATTTTCATAATTATTTACATCTGTTGAAATTAATCAGCTCTAAATGTCTAATAAAAAATTCTGATTTAACTTTAATAAGAATTTCTAATACAAAATTCGAACTTAAATTCTGTGTTACAGGGGCACCTGGGTGGCTCAGTTGGTTAACCTTCTGACTTCTGGTCAGGTCATGATCTCATTGTTCATGGGTTTGAGCCCCGCATCAGGCTCTGTGCTGACAGGCCTAGAGCCTGCTTCACATTCTGTGTTTGCTTCTCTATCTGCCCCTCGCCTGCTCATACAATGTCTTTCTCCCTGTCAAAATAAATAAACATTAAAAAAATAAATAAAATTCTGAGTTACAAGAAATCCATTTTCTCATCCATTCTAAGAAGTAGATGTATCATTTCTACTTGAGACTTAAAATATTTCAGTGTTTTTTTGTTTGTTTAATTTTTTGGGTTTCTTTTTTATTAGGAATGCGGTTTTTCTTCATTTGCTTACCCAGAATTATTAATTCATTGTTGACAAATGATTTTGCTTTGCATGACTTTGTACGATAAATGAATTTGGGTAAAATATTTAGAGAACTGGTAGGAATAATTAAGGGCTAGAATTAATAATCACAAGTTTCTTTTGTATATGTGATGTGATATTTGTATTAAAGAATTTTTGTAACAGTGATTGTAGAACTTACATGCAAAGGAGCATTATACCTTCAAAGTAATCACTATAAAATAATGCTATCGTGTCTCCAAGTTTTAAACTTGATCTTACTGCTTTATGGCCACACCTCATAAAAATAGGCCATACCAGTAAAGATTGCATGTATTCCACAAATGTTTATAATGCTTAAAACTTTTAAACTGGACACAGAGCTGATTTTAAAATTCTTCGGTATTCCAAAGAGAGTATTAATATTAAACTTTACCCTAAATATTATTTAAAATACTGAAGTTGATGCTTCAGTATTAGTTCTCTGGCTTTTATTTGGTCAAAGTTTGTCCTTGTTTGGCATGAATGTTGAAGCTCCCATGACCCAGCTGTGCCATAATGTAAATACTTAACTTGCCACAGCATAAGAGGAAAAAAAGGAAACTCAAAGGATGGCAACAAAAACTCCTGCCCATTGCATCACATATTTTTTTTCTTAAAAAACATAAAATACTTCTTCAGGTATTTTACTTCCTCTCTTGAAAGAAATGTTCGTTTTCTCTTACAGCAAAGCCAAAGCTGTGACAATCAGTGGAACTCGGCAGCAATACCAGCAACTTGTGGTGTGGGTGATTTTAGTTTGTTTCATCAAATCACAGCCATTGGCATAAAAGAAAAGTTCCAGGCCAAGAATAACAATCACTTGTGTTAGGCCTGGATTCTGTAAGGCTCTTAAGCGCCCTCTCACAATGCACGTATAAGACTACGAGCTCTTGGTGTGAAGTGATTAAATATTTAGAGAAAATACATGTGTCTCAAATTCTGATGATTTTCTCCACTGTCCTATCAAATTGAGAAATTTATAAGAGGTAGAATAAGAAATACTAAAACAACCATATATGCATTTTTAAAAAGAACTATAACTGAAGAAACAAGGACTTCATAGATTGAAAAGGTATATAAGAAATAACAGGGAAAAGCAACAGTTTAAAATATTACAAACTTCTCTATTTCTGGAAGCAACAGAAGTAGATTGCTGAACTATATCGCATATAGACACAATGTGTAGTAATATTCTATTCTTATTCTATTCTATTCTATTACTATATTCTATTCTATTACTTCTGGCATATTCTATTACTTCTGTTAGGGAGCTCTTCATTCCAACTGTTGACCCATGATATGTTTATCCATGAAATTAACCAATAAAAGCTAAAAAGAAAAAAATTCAGGGTTAGTGATATATGGTTACTGGAGTACTCTTGAATGACTGCTCCAGGAACCATGGTCTTTGAAACTCTTATAGGAAACAGGTAATTGAAATAAGCATGTCTTGACCCAGTGATTGACTTGGATTAATAATTTATCTTAAAAAAAAAAAAGATACTGGGCACAAACAATCATTACAGTGCCATTTTATTTTATTTTATTTTATTTTATTTTATTTTTTTTTTTTATTTTTATTTTTGGGACAGAGAGAGACATAGCATGAACGGGGGAGGGCCAGAGAGAGGGAGACACAGAATCGGAAACAGGCTCCAGGCTCTGAGCCATCAGCCCAGAGCCTGACGCGGGGCTCGAACTCACGGACCGCGAGATCGTGACCTGGCTGAAGTCGGACGCTCAACCGACTGCGCCACCCAGGCGCCCCCAGTGCCATTTTAAATGACAAAAATAAAAGCAACTTAAATGTCAACGTCCTGTAAACGGTTAAGTAAATCATGGTACATCGATAAGATGAAACATTTTGCTTCACATATTAAGAGGTATGTGAGTGTTTTAGAAAGCATGGTTATCTGCAGCTTGCTATTTTCAAATTCCCAATTATTTACTATTTGTCTTTAGGCAGGTGACATAACCTCTTTGAATTATTTTCTTCATCACTAAAGTGGGATAAAATACTAAATACCTCACACAGTTGTTGTGAATCCCTTTAATAAATAAACTTAAAGCAGGACTTGCTTCTTAGAAAGCACTTAACAGAGATTAGCTATTAGTATACTTCAAATACATAAAAGTTTATATTTAGCAAGGTCATAAAAAAAGAACAGAAAAAAGACTGAAGGTAAACATCCAACAAGGTGCATAGATGTCTTTACCCGGTAGAACAGCTAGTAATCTCTGACTTTATATTTCTAACATTGTACATTCATGTGTTTTTAAAAGGAGAAGTTATTGAAACACTTGATGTAAGAAAGAAGGGCATGATGTCGGCCCTCAAGAAGTTAAGAATTCAACTGAGGACCAGGGTTAAGAATAGGAGTAGCTATCATTTGGGGGAGAAGGAGTTAATACTAGCACAGGGACAGTAGATAAATGATCAGCAAGGATGGAAGAGATACCTAACCGGGAAGGTAGTGCTCCGCTAAGGCCTGACTGAATTAGGTTTAGGTACATGCGAACATCTATGCTTTTCAGAGTGATAAAACAATGAAAACAAAGGCAAGAGGAAATAAGGCAAAAGCAAAAGGAACAAGTGTTGACAAGTCACTCAGATTGGTTGAAACATAAGATCACTGAAGTGACAGAAATAAGAAAGACTGGAACCCACAGTAGAAGGTCTTAAATGATAGGCTGTAAGTTAGGACTACTGAAGGCAGTTGACTCTGTTGAGGTTTGCATTATCTAGAGAAGGAGAGAGGAGGTTTTAACTCAGGTTGAAATCTTGTCTTCTACCTAAAGATATTAAACCATAGAACAAGCAAGATCATTGTACCCCTTTGATTCTTCTAAGTAAGTTTTTCCGTGAACACTCTCACATTACAGGTTAAGATCCTCTGGAGTCTGCCTGCATCTGACTTCCCCAATACTCTGTGTTGACCCGCATGCAGTGGTCTGTCACCTGTCTCCTGAGCAAATACCTCTTCACACATTTCCAACTATGGTCAAAAAACTCCTTTGTCCTCCCACTTGTCTTTTGGACTGTAATGCTGATTTCTACACCCCGCTCATTTTCAGGTTCCACGTTAGCCACGGTGGTCCTCGAAAGCTATCTGTGCTTCCTTTTTTTATGACGTAGAAGTTCTGCCTGTTTTATACTGACTCAAGATCACTTGATACTCCTTTTTTTAAAAAAAAAATGTAATGTTTTTATTTATTTTTGAAGGAGAGAGAGAGACAGAGCATGAGCAGGAGAGGGACAGGAGAGAGAGAGAGAGAGAGAGAGAGAGAGAGAGAGAGAGACAGTAACCCAAGCAGGCTCCAGGTTCTAAGCTGTCAGCACACAGCCCAGTATGGGGCTCAAACCCACAAACCGCGAGATCATGACCTGAGCCAAAGTCGGACGCCCAACCGACTGAGCTACCCAGGAGCCCCAGATCACTTGATGCTCTTGATGCGAAATTATTTTTTTGGCCTGATATTTATTGTTAGTGGTTAACACCATACGTGGGTTCAAGATGAAATTGTGATGCTTCTGGGTGTCCTCCATGTAGAATCTTTTACATGGAATGACTACTTAGCTTATTCTTTTAAGTGTCTTTTTTTTTTTTTTTTTTTTTTTTTTACTAAGTCCATGAACCATGAATTACTAAAACAACATTGGCTATATGAGAAGAGCTCACTTAATCTATCCCCTTCTGTTTCTGCACGGGTTTGTCGGGAAATAGATTTAATTTTCTCATTAAACACATGTAATTTTCAGATGTTCTAGTGTTTGTGCAATTCTTTTTGAAGAGTTTTGGGTGTTTGGCAATGGTTTCCAAACACCATAGCGAAACCAAATTGGTTTCTAGCCTCAGATGATTTCTTCCTGCATAATTTTTTAAATGGAAGCAAAAATGAGATCTGTATTTAGAGCATTGAATGCATTGAATAATGTATTGAAAAATATTTGCAGATTAAAGCAGTCCATTTGGAGACTCTTAAATTCTGCTTCAGTTTTGAAATTAATAAAGATGTATAAAACCAAGAAGTCGTCCAGCTGACAGTGGGAAGATCCTCATTTAAAGGCACTTCATAATAAATGCTCCAAGGCAATAGTGAGGCTTACTGCTGATAACTTTTCCTCAATGGTGGCTTGATAAAAACATGCACATTAAGTACTTATAATTGTAACTTCATTTTTACATTAAAAATAGCACCAGCAAGGACTTTTAAATGACAACGCTCAGAGATTGGCAAGGGTATAGTAAATGAGCACTTTCCTACATCATTAGCAGGAATGTTGATTGGTTCCATATTTCTGTAGCATAATTTATTACATATTTCCAGAGGCTTTAGAATGAGCATACCCTTGAATATAACCATCCTACTTCTAAGAATTTTTCCTAAGGAGGTAATCCTGAATGTGCACGCAAATGTAGCTATTAAGATGCTTATCATTGCACGGTTAACATAGAGAAAAATTGGACATGAACAAAAGGTCCTGCAATTTTAGCATGATTATAAATAATTTATGATTTTCACATACCTATATATACATGGCAAGTGTATAGCCACCACATAATATTCGGGGAAAATACTTTCTGACATGGAATAACTTTCATGGTATGGTCAGTTACAATGAACCCACTGACAATTCTTCCAGAAAAACAAAAATGTGTCTAACATTGGTGATAGGCTCCAAAGGTAACAGCTGATAAAAAATGTTGAGGAACATACTACAACCACAAAGTTGAAGCACTGTTAAGGAATATAAAGAAGGTAAAACAGGGTGATGTGATAGAGACTGGAAGGCTGGGCATGGGCCACTTTGTCTAGACCAGTCAGGGGAGGCCTCTGACATTTGAATTGAAACCTGAATGAGGCGGGCTCTTGTAGATCTGGGCAAGAACATTCTAAGCAGAAGAAACAACAGCACAAAAGCCTTAGCGCAGATTGAGCTTATAATGTCTAGAAATGTATATATCAGAATGTTAACTGATAACGTTTACTTCCTACTGGTGGGATTACAGATTTGTTTTCACTTTATTGTAGTTGCTTCCCTGTAGTATTACTTATCCGTAATTGACATGGACTAATTTTCAATGAGAAATAATAAAAAGTAATAACAAACTACCATTTTCATTTATGTGCATTCGGTGCACTTTTCCAAAATGATTGCTTATACTAACAAAGATAAGGCCTTAATCTAAAACTAAGAAGGGCATGCTTTGTCAACTGTATGATTAAAACAGCCAATTTTAGGGGCATCTTGGTGGATCAGCTGGTTTAGCATCTGACTTTGGCTTAGGTCATGATCTCACAGTTCATGAGTTTGAGGCCCTCATCGGGCTGTCTGCTGTCAGCATAGAGCCTACTTTGGATCCTCTGTACCCCTCTCTTTCCACCCCTCCCATCTCTCTCTTCTCAAAAATAAATAATTTTTAGAAAATAGCCAATTTTATAGATCATTCTTATCTTGGCTTGCTGTTTTCTTCAGGAAGTAACTAGTTTAACCTCGGTGACATTCTATGGAAGCGTAATGAACATTTAAAGTTGCACATTTGCTAAAGAATCTAAATCTAGATTTACATGATGGCTCTGCACAGATTGGGGCAAATTTATTTTGGCTCAAAGTTATGATAAATGAAAAGCATCCCACTTAATACTAAAATCAAATAGAAGTGGGGGCAACAATCCTTTACACATGACTTCCGATAACATGAATCTGCTTTTAGACGCAAACGTACTACACATGACCTTACATACAGGACTTATATACAGCACCACTTGCCAGAAAGGAAAAATAAGACATGTGCTTTCTATTGATTGTGTAGGGAGCAACTCATTGAATCATCACATTTCTTCCTAGTGAAATAAGCACTTTGGTCTTTGCTCCATTTTCTGATAAGAGGTTAATAAATAATCTAAGGGAAGGTACACATTTGAAATCACACTGTATAGCTATTCTCAGTTTCCTTTTATTTAAATCAATTTGATTTCTTCTCCAAACCTTGCTTGTTTGCTGTGGCAGCAGAGAGCAATGTGATTAGAACCACACAGCTGGTTAATTTACTAAAGATGCATAAGGTCTATGGAAAAAGAAGCTATTTCTTTGCAAAAAAATTTAAAGTTAACAATGCAAACTTTGTTTGGCAAAAGAAGGAAGAAGCTTTGACCTCCACAGGGCTAAATTTTTATGAGAAGTTGCAACCCTAAATTAAAATAAAGCATGTGTGGGATTCTGATTAAGTACACCTTTGGGGATATAGAAGAAGGAGAGATGGATTTTTTGGAGGAAGACCAGGGGGAAAAATCACTTTCTGCAAATTTTCCTTTAGTTTGGCTCTGCCTAGGGGATTGTTAGGATTTATCTGATCCTCTGAAGTTCTATCAGACTTTACCTTTTAATGAAAAGCAGGATAGGTTTAGAGTCCTAAGGGGCTCACTTGGTAGGAGCTTTAATTAAAATTGAAGGGTTTGTAAGAACATTTATATTAAACATTTCAGTCCACTCGGTTTTCTTTCAGATGTATCTGCTGTTAAAAAAAAATTAACTTCTCTGAAAATATGAGTCTATGGTTTAAAGCAGTTTATAAAGAAGACAGATCCGTGTGCTGTTCTATAGATGAAAGAACCTCACAAAGTCTTGCTAGGATAGACAATAAAACTCTTAGCTTGGATTACATGTAAATCAAATTAAAACACATCAGACTAATATATTGAGTAATAGGAGACATAGTACTTAAGATTATTATTTTTAATTTAAATTTTAGTTAACATACCATGCAATATGGGTTTTAGGCGTAGGGTTCAGTGATTCATCACTTACGTACAACACCCAGTGCTTATCACAAGTGCCCGCCTTAGTACTCATTGCCTATCTAGTCCACCTCCCCGTCATCTCGCTCCCATCAATCCTCAGTTTGCTCTCTTTTGTTAGGAGTCTCTTGTGGTTTGTCCCCCTCTCTCCTCTTTCCCCCCCACCCCTTCCCATATGTTCATTGGCTTTGTTTCTTAAATTCCACATATGAGTGAAATCATATGGTATTTCTTTCTCAGATTGACTTATTTTGCTTAGCATAGTATGTTCTAGCTTTGTCCAATTCATTGCAAATGGAAAGATTATCCATACATCAGTTGATGGACATTTGGGCTTTTTCCATAATTTGGCCATTGTTGCTAGTGCTGCTATAAACATTGGGGTGCATGCATCCTTTCAAATCTGTATTTTTGTATCCTTTGGGTAAATACCTACTAGTGCAATTGCTGGATTGTAGGGTAGTTCTATTTTTGTTTTTTTTTGTTTTTTTTTTGAGGAACCTCCATACTGTTTTCCAGAGTGACTTCACCAGTTTGCATTCCCACCAACAGTGCAAAAGTGTTGCCCTTTCTGTTCATCTTCACCAACACCTGTTGTTTCTCATGTTGCCAATTGTAGCTATTCTGACAGGTGTGAGGTGGTATCTCATTATGGTTTTGTATTTCTCTGACGAAGAATGATGTTGAGCATGTTTTTATGTGTCTGTTAGCTATCTGGATGTCTTCTTTGGAAAAGGATCTATTCATGTCTTCTGCCCATTTCTTTACTGGATTATTTGTTTTCTGGGTGTTGAGTTGGTAAGTTTTTATAGATTTTTAATACTAACCCTTTATCTGATACGTCGTTTGCAAATATCTTCTATTCTGTCGGTTGCCTTTTAGTTTTGCTGATCGTTTCCTTCATTGTGCATAAGCTTTCTCTCTTGATGAGGTCCCAGTAGTTCATTTTTGCTTTTATTCTCTTGCCTTTGGAGACATAGATACAACATGTACTTTTTTCAGCTTTTATAATACATGCTGTATCTTACATCTTAAAAGCTGATAAAGCTGAAATACACCATCTTAAACTAAAATTTGTAGAGATATTTGGATCCTTTCAATTAAAGAGAAACTACCGATTCCTTTTTTGAAC
The DNA here is from genome assembly GCF_028018385.1 of Neofelis nebulosa. Classification (NCBI taxonomy): domain Eukaryota; kingdom Metazoa; phylum Chordata; class Mammalia; order Carnivora; family Felidae; genus Neofelis; species Neofelis nebulosa. Next base: position 59,516,641 of record NC_080785.1, read on the forward strand.
TTTCTTAATTTGTCACCTTCAGATTTATTAAAGGAAAATGTAGATAAAATCATTATAACATAAACAAAAGCAATGAAGTGTATTAGTAAAATCAAGACAGGTTATTCTGACAACTAGAAGAATATTGTAACAAAACTTTTCATAGGTAAATTGCAAAATGTCTCTACATTCTAAAAGGTATTAAACAACTAAGGATGCTTTTGGGTTGAGGAGAGTCCTCCTATCCCTTGGAACACTCACATGCAGTCCATGACTTTGGAAATGCACCAATAGCCATGACGTCAGGATCAAATAGTGGACCAAATGTTAGTAAAGTGTAGTCTGTTTTCTATTCATATAAAAACTTAAATCTGAGTTCTGGTATAAGCTCCCTGTACCCCATTGGATCCTTCAGTGCATTTCCTGGGAGGCAAGAACAGCCCTTGACCAATGCTCTTAAGTGTTTTCATGCTTTAAGATACTAAGATCTAACGTCAGGTCATTCTAACCCTTCAGCTGGTGATTCATTAGGCTCTGATCCAAAAAATGTTAATTATTCATCCAATTCACATTCCTTCTGTGAATAATGATCAACTCTGCCTTAATATGAATACTTAATCCTTTGGTCTCTAGAAAAGGGAACTAAAATGCTTGGCTATTATGTGTCTAGCTTTCCTAAACATTTCACAATTCTCCCCATGTTTAAAATGTTCAGGGGGCATATATACTAACTTAAAATTAATAGACATTCTTAATAGAAATCCACCACCCATAGAATATTCACATAATCTTCCGCAATGGAACAAAGTGCTTTGGGCTAAATCTTGGGATTGATCATAAAACCTCTAAATTAAGAACTATGTGATTAAAAATAGTAAAGCACAGTTAGACAAGCTGCCCAGTCATTCTGAGAACCCTGAAATAATCAGTGTGACCACATAGTCAGAGCAGAGGGACTGGCTCTCATCCAGTTGAACTTTGTGATTCAAGTTAATATGATTAAATATGGCTAAATTATGGTTAATACTGGTTAAATAAATACAGTTAATAAATATTTCCACTCATTTCCTTTTCTGTTTGTCATGTTAATCATTAAGACGAGCAGTGGTGGATGCAGATAGACATTAGAGAGTATATGTGCTGATGTTCGGTAGAGAGAATGTAAGAGTGCTTCAATATCTGGTAACCCTCGGTAAATTCATTTTAAATTACCTTTTGAAACTTGACAGTTGGTGTTCCATGGCCCTACAGGTGCGTATTCTTGGTCCAAGTTCCATATTTTAAACATAAAACATTATACATTTCTACAGATAGAACCTGGTTGGATTAACGGCTGTTAGATACAATCTTTAGCTTTAAATCCTTTTCATTTTAAGCACAATTTTCTTGGTGAGTTCACCTGAGAGAATTTCTGTCCTGTCCCCAGGACCATCTCTCCCACCCTCCCATGAATTTCCTTTCCTCTGAGAGTCCTGCAAAGTCTCAGGGACATGTTGCTATGCGAACTGCTTGACCACAAAAGAAGTAGAACTTGACCTCTTAGTCTGTAAAAGTTTTCATTACTCAATCAAGGTTAAATATTCCCGCTAGTTTGAGAAGATCGATTGTTTTATGAAGTTAATTCCCTAAGTGAAGAACTACTTCCTGTACAATTTGAGACACAGTGATCAAGAAATTTAAAAAAGAGCTCTGAAGATGAAGAATGTGCTCTGCCTAAGATTATGTGTTACAACCTTTTTTTTTTTTAACTTCAGGGAAAAATCTGAAATATTCCCTGAAATACTAAGAAACAGCAAATATCAGCTGAAGAAACACCTTTTGAACTATATGGCAAATATTAAAAAAAATTAAAACTAAAGTTGCATCAATGCTGGAAATAGCTACCAAATGAAAGGTGTTGACATGTCCTTGTAAGAGCAATACCAATGAGAGGGAGAGAAGGAAAAGAATCTTCAGTGGGGAAACCCATGCACATACCCACACATCTAGACATGTACACACACAAATGCATGATAATCCACTCATGTTCTTCCACGTGTGTGTATTCCGATATTTTGGAATGTTCTCATTGCCAAATTTAGGTATATATTTTATACTGGACTGTTCAGTTAGCTATTTCTCTATGTCAACAGTTTATACATGACTCTTCATTCTGTCTAAAACACCCAGATCAAAGTTCCAGAACATAGACCACCCACAATGAATAGATCCATTTCACTCTTGTTTCCGTTAGTTGAGTTATATCTTGACTGAGATTGATCTTATTTCTCCCCAAACTGTCATTAGAAATGTTATAAAAAGTAAATGCAATAAGGAAGAGATATACTAGACACATGAAATTTCAGTTAAAACTTTTAAAACCTTTTGAGAAAGGGAGTCATTAAAAAAATACTTTGAATTAGGTGTAGGCAAGAAAGTTGTTAGCGATCAGGGAGGAAATAGTAACACTTGTAGAGAGATTCTGCACATACTATGCTTTCTTTGCAAGTGTCTCTGGGTTCTCATTCCATTAGAAATAAAATCGGTCTAGAGTGCCTGGGTGGGTCAGTCGTTTAAGCATCTGACTCTTGGTTTAGGCTCAGGTCAGGATCTCAGGGTCATGAGACCAAGCCCCGAGTTGGACTCTGTGGTGACAGCATGGACCCTGCTTGGGATTTTCTTTCTCCCATTCTCTATGCCCCTTCCACAGTCTCACATGAACCCAAGAGAAAGAGAGAGGAAGAAGGAAGAGAGAAATTGGTCTAGTAACTAACTGATGATATAATGGTAGAAGTGACAAGTGCCATCGTTTTGAGAAGGTAAATTTCTATGTCTAAAGACAGGACTTGGTTCCATATCAAAAGATCAATCAAAAGTTGCACATTTACATGTTTTAAGTTTAAAAAAGAACCGAAGATAGATATCTACATCATGTTTTCAAGACTTTCTGCATTTCACTGCATTTTTCATTTAACCAATTACCTATTAGTCTGGATCTCATCATAGAAAAGTGCTTCTAATGTCATTAACTTAAGCTGGTTTCATTGTACAAAGTACTTGAGTCAACTTACAAAAACAGATGTTATAAAAGCATTTAAAATATTCTATGTAAAATGTACATAGATGTCAGGTAAAAGTATAAAATCAAAGCTCAGATTTTAAGGAAGTGAAACAACAGAGACCATAATAAAGCCAGTTTTATTTAGTTTTGAGATATGGGTCACATTAGTTTTCTAACTGCTAACGCAAAGAGAAACTGACTGCAAGATTCATAGTAGCCAAACTGAAATAAAAGAAAAATGAAAACAGACTAGTTGGTCAGGCAAAGCACAGCTTTTTCTGGTACTGAGAAAAATCTGATAAACAGCACTTCAGTCTGGCATGGTTGTTTGGATAGTGCAATATAGCTGAAATAAAATACATTCATAAAGTGCTCGAAAAACCCAAAAGAACTTGATACATGGCGGTATTGCAGTGTAAATTTCCAAGATAACCTTATACTAACAGCAGCTCATTCTGTAGCACTTGAACATTACCAGGAAGAGTTCACAGCTTATGTGGGTTCTCTTCTTCACTGCAACCACAGAAGACAGGTGATAATGCTAGTGCCGTTTTAAGGACAAAAATTGGAGGCCCAGAGGCCAAGTTTATAGGACTAGTAGACATAAGAGCAGCCCCAGGATGCCATATTCCCTCCCATCATAAGGCTAGAAGTTATTTTATCCCAGTATTTTTAGCCCATACTGTTCAGCCTAGTCCTTGGACAGCTTCCCTGAGCTGCTTTTTCTGGCAGTTCTATTGAAACCTGCTGCTATATTTGAAACACCTGGATGGCTTAAAAAAAAAACAAAACTTTTTGGCTTCACCCCCAAAGATCCTGATGTCAGTTTTTCTGGAGAGGGGCTTGGCAGCAGGTATGTTTTAAAATCACTTGAGATTGGAGCGCCTGGGAGCTCAATTGGTTAAGTGACTCTTGATTTTGGCTCAGGTCATATCTCGCGGTTTGTGAGTTCAAGCCCTGCGTCGGGCTTTATGCTGACAGTGTGGAGCCTGCTTGGGATCTCTCCTCTCTCTCTCTCTCTCTCTCTCTCTCTCTCTCTCTCTCTGCCTGCCCCTCCTGTGCTTATGCGAACTCTTTCTCTCTCTCTCAAAATAAACATGTCTGTAGGTTGAGGATCTATGGAGGTGAAGCAAGCACCTCTTTGTTCTTAGTGATAAATAACATTTTGCAAAATAAGTGTCTTTATCCTCATCTTCTGGGCTATCATTGCAGGATGTGATGTAATTTTCCCCCTTCTCAGTTCCCTTCTGCTGCTACCAAATACAGGTAGTGAGCTAAGATAAGTGAAATTAATTCAGTCGTATACCTTCCTTTTTGGTACAAATTGCTAATTAATATCTAGGAATGATTCTCTTAGAAGCACCTTTCACCCGTCTCATGTTCATTGGGGATGAATGGTGGGAAAGGGAGGGGAAGGCTGCTTGTTACAAAGCATTCATCACTGTTCTTCCCTCTGTCCTCCTCACCACCACCCCCAAGCCGCCCCCATCCTGTCTCAGTCTGGTCCTTAAACACACTGGGGATTGGGCTGATTGCAGAAGGGTCTATTCAGCTGCTACAGCTGCTTAGTCTGCTCCCTCCCCCCACCTTTTTTTTTGGCATTTCTCATTAGGATCGATAAACTTATAATACCTCCCAGTTCCAGCTTTATAGCATGAGCCGCAATTCGTGGTTAACACAAAAAGTCCTTCCCCATCCTATTACGTTAATTTTTAGCCAAGCTTGATGACTTTTCTGTTTTTTTCTACTGCTATGTAACAAACCTAATTAAAGATTCAGAATTAAAAAGAAGATAAAAGGTGGCTAGTCATCTTACCAAGGGATGTTTGGTTTATCAAGGGTAAATTTACTTCATGAGTCTTAAATATTGAATCATGCTAGAATATTTCAAAAATGAGTCAACTTAGAAAACAGATACTTGCGCCTAAATGTTGGGAGTATATTTTTTGCATAAAGAAATCAAGCAAGGAGGTAAATGATAAAAAGCAAATAAAATAAAGGGCTCTGGGTGGCTCAGTTGGTTGAGCATCCAACTCTTGATTTAGGCTCAGGTCATGATCCCAGGGTTATGGGATCGAGTACCACGTCGGGCTCTCTTGTCATGCTCTCTTTCTCTCTTGCTAAAATACAAATTAATGAAATAAAATAAAAATTGCAAAGTTAAAAAATAAATTTTAATTTTTTTGTGCACAAAGAACTCTAAAATAGGTTTGGCATTATTAATGTTTTTCTTTACATTCCGCAGCACTGTCCGAATGTATTACAAAAATTAAGATGGATAAATGATGTAGAAGTGCCTGAGTCAGTTTCTGGCACATGGTGGGTGTATGAGAAATATTAGCTGAGTGTGAATAGAGGTGGGGGTTAGCTTCAGGCCAGCAGACTGTATTCAGTGGGGGGTGAAGGATGTCACCCCCAGTACAGAGCTGAGAGAGACAGGCTTTCCCTTTTTTTCCAGCAGAGGAGATGGCGGGAAAAGGGCCCCTTTACCCTGGCCCTGTTCCAGGGCCTCGAGCTATTATTATTAGCTACCATAAATAACTTGGGTTGACACTGACATCCTTCCAGGCCATCACGTTTTAATAATGTTAGAGAATGTATGAACATGAAATGAGTTTTTAAGTACTTAGTATATGTTTGACTTCAGAGTCCTTTTACCAGTGAGATAACAAATCTAATAACAAGTGGTTACTTTAGTAAATCATTGTTGTTGAGCATTTGCCAAAAGGCAAAAACTGATAAATTGCCCTCGCTCTGTCACATGCTTTCTTTCTTCTTCCCTTTTGTCAATAGAGTATTAGTAAAACATGTTTTACGAATATTGCAGTGAGAAAGCCTCTCTCAAAATCACATGGGGCATATTGTAAGCTGACCTACTGTCATTGAAAGTAAATACAAAGGACTCTGGAATTTAGCTAGCTGGATGGCTCACAAGCACTGAGTAGGGGGTGGGGAACTTATCTTGAAGCGATGTTTTGTATTTTCGCACTTTACGTACATTGAAGACATTTCACAACCCAGCTGGATGGTGCCTGATCTAGGAACATGTTGGAGCCTCCATACAGCTCTGGGCTCACCTTTTCTAAGCTTGTACTTATGACAACAGAGAATGGTATTGATTTCTTTCCATGCCCTACCACATCAGCAAAAACTCCATCTAGACGTGGAATATGGGATTTTATTTAGCTGGAATTGGTGCCATTGAAAAATGGAATACCTTGAATTTACCATTTGAACAGAAGGAATTGTGCCTAATGATAATAATGTTTTTTTTAACCTAACTTCAGTTGTGACCCCAAAATACAGTAAAGCTCCGAGACTCCTTTCAGGTTTAAAATTACTTAACTCTATATGCTAAAATTAAAACCTCTGTTTTAAGCTAATTGTCTTTCCCGACATAGAATGATTATTTTTTAAGGCAGCAGTTTTCAATTCAGGGTGATTTTGCCTTCTAGAGGACATTTGTCAATATCTGGAGACATTTAAGTTTGTCACAACTGGTGGTGTTGCGCTATAGGCATCTAGTGGGTTGCCATGGACTGATTATTTGTGTCCCATCAAGATTCATATGTTCACATAACTCATTCATTCACATTAGGTTAATGGTGTTTGGAGATGGGTTCTTGGGGAGGTAATTAGGTCATGAAACCCCTATATAATGGGATTAGTGTCCTCCTAAGAAGAGAAGCAGAGCTAGCTCTTACTCTGTTTTTGCCATATGAGGGAGGATACAATGAGAAGATGCTAGTCTCTAAATCAGGAAAAGGGCCTTGACCAAAACCTCATTCATGCTGGCACCCTAGTCATGGTCTTCTAGCCTCCACAACTGTGAAAAATAAGTGTGTAGTGTTTAAGCCATCAAATCTATAATACTAGGATATAGCACCCCAAACTAAGAGATGACTAGAGCCCAGAGATGTTGCTGAACATCCTATGATGCATAGGACAGCTCTCCACAACAAATGTCTGGTCCCAAAATGTCAACAGTGCCGAGGTTGAGAAACCCGTGAGTGATGAATGAATGCATGTAGGAAAGAATGACGTGGGTTAGGGATGGGAACTTGTTAGGAGAGAAATCTAGCACTTGTATTTGCTGGCAACGTTTGGCTAGTTGCCTAGTTGCGATTTTGCAATGTTGATTTTTACTTAAGAGGAAGCAAAGCATGCTCAGACTGAGTGGGAGATACAGATGTGAACTGTCTTAATTATGAGACGGTTCCTCTGCCAAGGACACACAGGAATCCAATTTGCGCATTTACACAAATAGAAGACATTGAAACGATTCATCTTCTTAGTTTTACTTTTTTTCTGAAAGAAGCTCTCAGGAGCAATTGCATTCACCTTAACCATACCAAAAGAATTCTCTGATGGGACAACTCGTTACCATATCAGGAAAGAATAGTTCTCCATTGAAAGTATTGCCTACCTTCCTGCTGGAGGCTCGGGTCTATACACACCAGGCCAGGGTGTTGTCTGTAAACACCTGGTATTCAAAAGTGTAGGCCAGCAACTTGGGAGCTGCCTAGGAGCTTGTTGGAAATGTAGATAGAGTCTCAGGCCCAGCCCGAACCTACTGAAGAAGAATCTGCGTTCTAACATTATCTAAGAGTGCGGAATTCTTGTTATGTGTGCTCAAGATTAAGAAGCACTGCTAGATGTCTTCATTCTGTGCTAATGAAGGCCTAAGTTTTGATAGTGTGAATGAAATGGATTTTACTCTTATCGAAATAGGTGGGCATTTGTTGATTACTAGTTGTGTTGCATTAGGCAAGTTGGTTTACCTTTTCAGCTTTAGTGTTGTCATTTGTAAGAGGAAAGAGGGAGGGATAAGAGGATCTGAAAGTTCTTTTCTGCTTCTGACGAAGGAGAGAAAATAGTATTTTTCTCCACTACACACATAACTTATAACTGAGTTGTCCTGATGCGTGTAAACTTGAGAAAAAGAGGATTTCTAGTCATAGATGCACTACCCCGTGTTAATTAATAGTCACTGAATTCTTATGCAAAATATTCCACCTCCAACCTTGAAAATGAGCCTACTCAAGTCCGGGGTGTGCCTCTCGCTTGGCACTCAGGTCTACTCTTTATAGGGACATTCTTTGCCGCCTTGGTTGCCTGAACATCATGTATAAATCATCCATTACCAAGCACTGCCCTTGTCTGCACAAGCAGGCTCTGCCTGGGGACTCCTGGGCAATGCCAACTTGGTCCTGGTCACCCCACTTGAGTCCCAAAGCAGAAGTGGCCCGCGTCCTTTGAAACCAGAAAGGCTGGGTACAGGTGTAGGAAGAGCTTTCAGCACAACTGACAAGGATGAAAAGGTTCTGCAGTTCAGCTTTTTTCAAGAGCTACGTCTGGAGAGTAATTTGGGGAGATAACCTTTTGTTTTTCTGTGTGCACAATTCAAGAGGCTGTAGGATCACAACCGTGAGCCAAATCATGGACACCGCCACATCTCTGTTCCTGTGAAGTACTGGGGGGACCCTCAAAGTTATTTTTTCTCTGGAAATGGGAATTAATTAAAGCATAAAAGTAAAATTTGTTTTTACTGTAAACCATTTCCCACAAAAAATAGGTTTGTTATGGTGCAAGTAGCCAGGTATAAACTGCTCTATGATCTGGAGATGGAAATAATGTAACATTTCTTCACCTCCCAAATCAAATTAGAACTTGGTCCAGCTGCCAACCACTAGGTGACCTAAATGCAAATGTTACTTCCTCTTTCTAGTTCATTCAAGATCTCAGAGGGCTTTTGTCTTGCTTCCGTGGCAGGTGGTGAGGTGGGATGCCTGAGGGGGCATCCAGACTAGTGGCTACTGCAGACCTGGAGCTGTTGCTCATGTCGGGTGCTACTCAAACACATTCTGGCTGGCCTTGCAGCCCAGATGTGTTCAGTTTCCTGCTTCGGCCAGTGGGACTCTCGACAGATTAGTCCATTCTTACTGTCCCATGAGGAAGAGGTTGGACCTTAGAAAAAACTAGCCCTTCCGTTCTCCAAGAAGGACAAAGTTTATTTTGATTCCTTGCTAATGTGGCACAAGAGTCACCTCATGCCCCTCTGTGAACAGGGCACATGTAGAAAAGACAAATGGAGGTTAAATTCCCAGAAGGCCATCTGCTCTGTTTACAATGTTAACTTCAGAAAAAATCTCCTATATGTAAGCAGAGAAACACCTGTTCTTCTGAGTCAACCAGGGAATTTAAAAAACAAAGATGCATCTATGGAGAAGCAAATCTCAATTTTTTTACAGCTCTGTGGGTGTTTCAGGTGCTAAGCCTGGCTTGAAAATCCCTGCGGGAGGAAGAGAGCATGAATTGGGGAACCAAGCTACCCAGCTGTTCAGCTCTGTCACTTACTATCTCTATAAACTGAGGCAAATATCTACCTCTCTGAGGCTGTTTTTTTTTTTTTAAATATATGTACCATCTGTTGTGGGGGAAAAAACATACACCCCAGTATGTCTTTTATCATAATGGTAGAAATCATAGAATAGTTATTAATACTTGGTACATTTAAAAAAATTTTTTTTTAACGTTTATTTATTTTTGAGACAGAGAGAGACAGAGCATGAACGGGGGAGGGTCAGAGAGAGAGGGAGACACAGAATCGGAAGCAGGCTCCAGGCTCTGGACCATCATCAGCCCAGAGCCCAACGCGGGGCTCGAACTCACGGACTGTGAGATCCTGACCTGAGCTGAAGTCGGACGCTTAACCCACTGAGCCACCCAGGCGCCCCATTATACTTGGTACATTTTTAAACACTGTAGTAGGATTTGCATTGCTACAATCTTTGAGAGCAATTTGGCAATTACCTTTCATTACTTTACATCTACATATCCTCTGAAGCTAATATTGCAATACTAAGAATTTAGCAAACAGTAATATCTCCAAAAGCATACAAGGATGTAAACATAAAGATGATTATTTCCACATTTTAGTAAAATAGTAAAAATGATAACCTAAATTCCCACTAATAGGGGACAGATTGGATAATTTGTGGCATATGCATACAATAAATGACTACCCAAATTCCTAAAAAGAAAAAAAAAATGAATTATATGAGGTGAAAAAGCTTCACACACACGCAAACATCACAATACATGGATGTGATTGCTTATGAATAGAAAATTAAAAATATATATATATAGATATATAAATACAGCAGGCCATTAGGAAGAAGAGCGGTGAGGGGAGATGCTACTTTCACTGCTGTATGCATTCCTTTACTCTGATGTTTTTACAACTTATGCAAACATTCATGTTTGGTCTTTTACATCGGACATATATTTTCTAAGCTGAAGCAAATAATGAAGATGAACAATGTTGATGATATTATTAATCCTACTGTTTGATAATAAACATATTATCATTGTGCATAATTTACTGCATCAAGGCTTCTCTTCTTGGTCTTGTGAATAATTGTCTCCCTTTGAACCGACTCTCTGCCAGGTGATCTATTCTAGCCAGGATCAACAGAACAAAGAGCTCTTTACTAATTTCATGGGGCCACTTGGAAAAGAGACTGCTATAGGAGTTACATAGGACCTCTCAGAAAATTCTACCATTTAGTTCCATTTCCTGGGCCATTACCAACACGTAAAACTGCGTCCTTCTGAAATGCTCCTTCTTCTATTACTGGTTTTAAGGGCAATTTCCTACCCCCTCCCCTGACTCCCAGGGAGCACTTGGCTATATTTGGAGAAATTTTTGGTTGTCATACTCCTGGTGGGGCTGTAATTGGCATCTCCTAGATAGAGGCCAGGGTTACTGCTAAGCATCTGACAATGCACAGACCAGCTGTCCTGACAAGGAAGAATTAGCTGTTCCAAAATGTCACTAATGCCCCAAGAGAGAAACCATGCTCCACATCAGGACAGAGGGGGCATTTCTTTTAAGCTGTTGGGGAAACTATGCTACCCTCATAAAGACAGTGTCTACTATTGATGGCTATCTTTTTTTAAAAGTTTATTGAGGTGAAATTTACCAATAAAATTATAAGATATTTCAAGTGTACAATGTTAGGGTTTGAAGGACAGATGGATTGTGAAAGGATTCCCCTCATTGACTTAATTAACACATATGTGACTTCACACATTGACCCCAATCCTCCCTTTTTTGATGAGAACATTTAAGTTCTACTATTAGAAAATTTCAACTATAAAATATAGTATGATCACCTCTAGTCAGCATGTCATACATTCGATCTTCAGACCTTATTCATCTTATAGCTGAAAGTTTATGCCCTTTTACCAACTTCTCCCTATTTCTCCCACACTCCAGCCACTGGCATCTACTTTTCTACTCTTTGGTTTTTGAGTTTGACTTTTTTTTTTTATTCAACATATTGAAGTATTTGTCTTTCTCTGTCTGGCTTTTTTTCCCCAGGTCATGCTTTCCAGGTCATCCAAATTGTTTCAAATTACAGGATTTCCTTCTTTTTTAAGGTTGAATAATATTCCATTGTATTTATATAACACATTTTCTTGATCCATTTATCCTTCAGCAAACACTTAGGTTGTTTCCATACCTTAGTTGTTGTGATCAATTCTGCAATGAACAAGGGAGTACAGATACTTCTTTAAGATAATGGTTTTATATCTTTTGTATATATACCCAGAAGTAGGATTTGGAATCATAGGATATTTCCATTTTTAATTGGTTGAGGAACCTCCATACTACTTTCCATACTGGCTATACCAATTCTTATTCCCACAGTGTGTAAAGGTGACTTTTTTCCCCCACATTGTTGCCTGCATTTGTTACCTCTTGGCTTTTTGATAACAACCATCCTAACAGGTGTGAGGTGATAACTCATTATGCTTTTGATGTGCATTTTCCTGATGATTAATGATGTTAAGCATCTTTTCATGTACCTGTTGGCCAGCTGTATATCTTCTTTGGAAAAAAAAAATGTCTATTCAGGTCCTTTCTCCATTTTTTAATTTGGTTCTTTGCTTTTTTGCTATTGAGTTTTATGAGTTCCTTGTGTATTTTGGATGTTAACTCCTTATTAGATATGGGTTTGCAGATATTTTCTCTCATGGTATAGGTTGCCTTGCGATTTTGTCGATTGTTTCCTTTGCTGAGAAGAATGTTTTCAGTTCAATGTAGTCCCACTTGCTTAGTTTTACTTTTGTTGCCTTTACTTTTGGTGTCAAGTCCAAAAAAATCATTGCCAAGACCAAAGTTAAGGAGCTTACTCCCTATGTTTTTCTTCTAAGAGTTTTAAGGTTTCAGGTTGCACTTTTAACCTTTAATACACTTTTATTTGATTTTTATGTACAGTATAAGATAGGAGTACAGTTTCGTTTATTTGCTTGTGAATATACAGTTTTCCCAGTAACATTTATTGAAGACACTATCCTTTCCTCATTCAGTATTCTTAGAACCTTCATCAAATGTTAGTTGATCATTTATGCAAAGACTGATTTCTGGGCTCTTTATTCTTCTCCATTGATCTATGAGACTGTTCTTCTACCAATGCCATACAGTTTTAATGGCTATAGTTTTGTAATGTAGTTTGAAAGCCTCTAGCTTTTTCTTAAGATTCCTTGGCTACTCAGTACCTCTTGTGATTCCATACATATTTTAGGTTTTTTTTTCTGTTTCTGTGAAAAATGTCATTTGAATTTTGGTGGGGATTGCACTGAATCTGTAGATTGGGTTGGATGTATTTTCATTTTAAAATATTAATTCTTTAAATCCATGAACATACAGTAGATTTACATTTATTTATGCCATTTTTCAATTCTTTCATTAATATAGTTTTCACTGCTTAGATCTTTCACTTCCTTAGATTTATTCCTAAGTATTTTACTCTTTTTGATGCAGTTGCAAATGGTATTGTTTTCTTAATTTCTTTTTTTGATAATTCATTGTTACTATACAGAAATTCATCTGATTTTTGTTTATTTTTGTATCCTGCAACTTTACTAAATTCATTTATTCTAACAATTTTTGAGTGTTATCTTCAGGGTTTTCTATATGGAATATCCTGTCATCTTCAAATAGAGAAAATTTTTACTTCATATTTTCTAATTTGAATGGCTTTTATTTATTTTTTTTTGCCTGATTGCTCTGACTAGGACTTGCAATGCTACAATGAATGTAAGTACCAAGAGTGGGCATTCTTGATTTATTCCTGATCTTATAGGAAAAGTTTTGGCTTTTTACTATGAAGTATCATGTTGGCTGTGGGCTTGTCATATAGAGCCTTTATTATGTCAAGATATGTTCTGTTTATACAAAGATTGTTGAGTGATTTTTATCATGAAAGGATATTTTATTTTGTAAAATGCTTTTCCTGCATCTATTGAAAGGATCATACAATTTGTATCCATCATTTTATGAATGTGGTGTTTCACACTGATTGATTTATAAATGTTAAACAGTCTTTGCGTCCCTGGAATAAATGCCACTTGATTCTGGTGTGTGATCCTTTTAATGTACTGTTGAATTCAGTTTGATAATATTTATCAAAGATTTTTGCATCTATGCTCATTAGGGATATTGGCTTGTAATGTTCTTTTCTCATAGTGTCCTTACCTGGCTTCAGAATCAGAGTATTGCTACCCTCTTAAAATGGGTCTGGAAGTTTTCTCTCTTCAGTTTTTTGTTTTTGTTTTGTTTTTTTTTTTTGGAAGAGTTTGAGAAAGATTGATAGTAATTTTTCTAAGAATGTTTGGTAGAGTTCACCAGTGAAACCATCTGGTCCTGGACTTGTATTTGTTGAAGAGTTTTTAATTACTGATTCAGTCTCCTTGCTAATAATTGGTCTGTTTTAGATTTTCTATTTCTTCATGATTTAGTCTTGGTAGGTTGTATGTTTCAAGGAATTTATTCATTTCTTCTATGTTGTCTAATTTATTGGCACACAATTGTTCATGGTAGTCTCTTAAGAGTTTTTTGTACTTCTTGTCTTAGCAGTTGAAGTGTTTCCTCTTTCATTTCTAATTGTATTTACTTGAATCCTCTCTCTCTCTTCCTTGTTCTCTTTCTTTCTTTCTTTCTTTCTTTTCTTTCTTTCTTTTTTTTTTCTTGAGCCTGGCTAAAGATTTGTCTACTTTGTTTATCTTTTCAAAACCCAGCTCTTGGCTTCATCAATTTTTCCTATGTCTTTTTAGTCTCAATCTTACTTATTTCCACTCTGATCTTTGTCATTTCTTTTCCTCTATAACTTTGAGCTTATTTATTGTTCTTTTTCTAGTTCTTGAGCTGTAAAGTTATGTTGTTTATTTGAGATCTTTCTTGTTTCATAGTGTAAATGTTTATTGCTATTAACTTTGTTCTCAGAATTGCTTTTGTTGCAATGCATAAATTTGGTATGCTGTGCTTCCATTTACATTTGTCTCAAGATATTTTTTTATTGCACTTTGATTTCTTCTTTGACTCACTGGTGTTTCAGGAGTCTGTTATTTATACATATTTCTAAATTTTTCAGTTTTCTTCTTTTTTGTAATGTTTATTTTGAGAGAGAGAGAGAGAGAGAGAGAGAGAGAGAGAGAGCAAGTGGGGAAGGGGCAGAGAGGGAGCAAGAGAGAGAATCCAAAGCAGTTTCTGTGCTATGAGCACTGAGCAAATACAGGACTCAATTTTGCAAACCATGAGATCATCACGTGAGCTGAAATCAAGAGTTGGGCATTTAACCAACTGAGCCACGCAGGTGCCCCATCAGTTTTCTTCTTTTAATTGATTTCTAGTTTCTTAACATTGTGGCTGGGAAAAATGTTTGATATATTTCAATTTTCTTAAATTTATTAAGACTTGTTTTGTGACCTCACATAAGTTCTAGGCCGGAGAATATTCTGTGTACATTTGAGAAGAATGTGTTCTGTTTTTGAATGGAAACTTCTATAAATATATGTTAGGTATAACTTTTGTAATGTGTAGTTTGAGTTCATTTTTTAATTTATTTTCTGCCTGAATGATCTATCCATTGTTGAAAGTCAGATTTTAAAGTACCCCTCCATTATTATTTTTTCTCCCTTTAGATGTTAAATTTGTTTTATATATTTAGGTTCTCGTATGCTGAGTGCATAAATATTTACTAGTGGTATATCCTCCAGACAAAAGGACCACTCTGTCATTGTATAATGATCTTTTTGGTCTCTTATTACAGTTTTGGCTTAAAGTCTGTTTTGTCTAATATTAAGTATAGTTACCCCTGCTTGCTTTTGGCTTCTATTTGCATTAGATAGCTTTTTTCTCCCTTTAGTTTCAGCCTATGTGTGTCCTTAAAGCTAAAGGGAGTCTCTTGTAGACAATATATAATTCAGTCTTATTTTTATATCCATTCTGCTACTCTGTGTCTTTTTTTTTTTTTTTTCAACTTTTTTTTTTTTTTTTTAATTTTTTTTTTTATTTTTGAGACAGAGAGAGACAGAGCATGAATGGGGGAGGGGCAGAGAGAGAGGGAGACACAGAATCGGAAACAGGCTCCAGGCTCCGAGCCATCAGCCCAGAGCCTGACGCGGGGCTCAAACTCACGGACCGTGAGATCGTGACCTGGCTGAAGTCGGACGCTTAACCGACTGCGCCACCCAGGCGCCCCTACTCTGTGTCTTTTGATTGGAGAATTTTAATCCTTTTTTTTAATGTTTATTTATTTTTGAGAGATGAATGGAGAGAGAGGAGGTGGGGGAGGGGTAGAGAGAGGGAGGGAGAGACAGAATCCGAAGCAGGCTTCAGGCTCTGAGCTGCCAGCACAGAGCCCCACGTGGGGCTCAAACTCACAAACCACAAGATTGTGACCTGAGCTGGATCATGACCTGAGCTGTCATACTTTCAACCAACTGTGTCACTCAGGTGCTTGCTGTTTGGTAATTTTTAATATTTTCTATTTTTTTGTTCTTGTTGAAATTCTTTGTTCATACTTTGCTCTCTGGATCTCGGTGAATATCTTCATGATTGTTATTTATCAAGTAGATTATGTACATCTTTTTCATTAAAAATCTATTTCTGGAAATTGATCTTGTTCTTTTGTTTGAAACATACTTTGGTTTCTTTATTTTGCTTGCCTTTTTGTTGGTTTCTGTGCATTAGGTAAAACATCCACCTTCTAGGTCTTAACAGAGTGGCCTCAAGTAGGAGATAAACCTTATCTATCAGTTTGGCCTGTGATTGTCCAAGCTGCCTTTTTGTTCTTAGTGAATCCCAGTAGTTGAAGGCATGCCGAGACCTATCATTGTCCAAAAGGAAAGGAGTGCCTTCAGTGCCAGATGTAGATTAAACGGAAGCTGGAAGCTCAGGCAGCAGCTGAAAATGTATGCAGTTAAGTCCCTTTCAGGGAAAAACAAGGAGATGGGTGTTCTGTCATTCTTTGTCTATCCTGGGCTCAGGTATATAGCCATAGGAAGGTGATCCTGACTGACTTCTATAGTCTTACTGGACTTGTAAGTGGAAGCCCCTTAGCTACTACAGTAGGCATACCAGGGATTCACCCTTTGAGCAGAAGCTACAAAAGCTGGGGCATGGACATGTGTACATGCTCCTTCCAGGGAGATACTGGTGGCTTGGAGAAGACTACAAGCAGTCAGTGGGAGAGGTGTTGGTCAGTTTCCTTGGTTTTTAGGGATGAGTGCAGCCAGCCCCTATATGTGTGCTAAGTTAGAAGCCTGACTGAGGCAGCAGCTTTCAAAGTTTGCAGATGTATGCTTTCAGACAAAGACTAAATGACGGGCAATTTTGCCTGCTCTCTCTGCACTGAATCCTAGGGCAGAGCCTTAACAGCAAGTGCTTCCACAATGTTAACAACTGCTCCTTTGTTTGCTGTTGGTATGGACACAGTCTTTGTTAGCTTTATGTTTTGGGGGACTGTCCCTCAGTTGAAAGTCTTAAAAGTTAAGTACTAAATGTTAGGTCCAAACCCTGTGCTCCTCAGGGAGAAGCTGAGAGTTGGGAGTTCCCTCCCAAATGTGTGGTGGTGTGCCAGGGGTAGGGTTTATGGCAAAGTGTACCTCAGCCTTTCCTGCCCATTTTGATGTTGTTATTTTCTCATTTGCCTGATGTGTAGGAGTTGTTCATTAGTTTCTAGATTTCGTTCATTTCTTTGTAACTATAGATTTGATGTGTGTGGGGGAGAAGGGGAATTTGGGAACCTCCTGCATTTCCACCTTGATTGAGCTCCTCATTCATAACTATCTTGATGGTTTGTGTCAAACTTTTAGGCACTTGTAGATTTTTAACTGAAGTAATTAAGGAAGATTAAAGAATTTGAATCTTCTAACGTGTACACTGGCACCATTATAAAACAAGGAAAACAATCATGTCATGAGCATCATTGACATTGTATTCCAAGTTAAGCGATGAATGTTAAATGATCTCACAGCATCAGTTATAGCCAATACCGCAGCGTGTAGTAATCACGGTTGGAACCAGAATTATTTTTCTTTCTTTTCTTTTTTTACATTCTTAAAAATTATTCCAAGAACTAAAAATGAATTTGGTTAGAATGAGAACACATAAAATAAAATAGGATAGCATGAAAAGAAAAATAAATGCAAAATAAAGCAGTAACAATATAAACTGGAGTAGGAGGTTAATGCAAGTTAGGGAGAGATAAAAATGTAACCCAAATGTGCAAGCTCTAAAGGCATAAATCATTGTTCTAGTTGTTCCCTGATTTGGTTTTAAGTTGCCTGGTGTTCAAAATAAAAAGAGAGTCAATTACAGTTTGATGAGGAGAAAACATGCTGTTTTCCTAGTTCTAACACTAAGAAAGCATATGGATCCTTTCTAAGGGACTTAAATACATCCCCCACTGTAAATGCCATAATTTCTTAAAACTGCTTTTCCTAGTACCCTGCAACAAAAATTCAGATCAAAAACACCAAAACAAAACTCAATGAAACTCTTTGCGAGGATGGTGAAAATAACATGCCTAAACCACAAAGAGTTTTGTGATGGTTAATCTTGACTAAAAGAAAAATTTAGAGTATGTTTATATGTGATACAACTAAGAGACCATACAGTGAGTACTTTGGGTGTGAAAATAACATTAAACTCTTCCACATATTAAAAAGCTGGATAGGGGAATCTATGTGCTTAGGCAGAGAAATGGCAGATAAGTTTAATGTAAAAGGGCATACCATAGCTATTCTAATCTTACCTATAAAATAATAGGACTCTGAACCATAGGAACAGTCCAAGAGAAGATCCTGGGATCTTTTACCATAGTTCAGAATTTTCTCAAAGTATTTTCCTTGGAATAACTAACATCATTGGATGAGCTCTGAAGATGGTTCCATCGTCAAGTAAGTTTGGAAAATATTAAACACCAGTTCCCTCTCTTGGATAATCATGATATGCAGTAACACATTAGAGACCTGTAATAAAGGATATCTGATTAACTTTTCTTTGCCTAAGTTTTCCCAAACTTATTTGATCATCAAATCCATATGTTGACATCTTGTGTGACTAATATTCTATAAAACCATGCATTTAAAAACATTTTGTAGTTTCAGAACATTGACTTGATGTGCTGTTAAGATTAAAATAGCTTTAAAAATGTCATTGTGAAGAAAGTTCTAACAAAGGAAACAATAGACATTAACTCAAAGCTCTTGCATACCACAGCCAGAATACAATTCTGGTCAATCTGTTTCAAAAAAAGTGGGGCTTCCTCAAAATACCAAAAGGCTAGTGAAAAATTGTATATTGAACATTTGGAACATGGAAGAAAAACAGAAGTCAGAGTTCCTTTCTGTACTATTAAATCTGGTAAGATGACTTTTAAATGAATTTTTAAATGCTATAGCTGTGATTTCAAAGAAAGCATGGGAGTCTATTATCTAAGTGTTGTCATACTTCTGTTTTAAACAGATACTGATGTAAGTCTTGAAATGTCCATTTTTCAATTAAGAACTTAGATAAATACACAAATGTGAGTATAAATTTTACAAATGGACTTTGTGCAGACAGGCACACGTTAATTTTCCAGGAAAGATTCAGTTCAGTCAAGAGTGAGGAGCCATCATGAACATCTTAGCTGATGAATGTTCAGTGGGAGATACTTAACTTTATATTTCACTTTAATAAAGGAGGGAAACTTTCTGAATGATTGGTCAGTCAAATGGCCAAATCTTAAATTTGGTTTTATTTGCTAGACAAATGAGGAGCATTTTAGGTAGAATAAGCATTAATTATCTCCCATTCTAGCCTCAATTTCCTCAACTATAGTGATAATAACTTTTCAATAGTAACTCCTCAATAGATTCCAAAGTAGTAATCCTGCCTTGCTATCTGAGAGTTAACCCAGTTGAGCACTTGACCTTCAAGAGAAATTGTAGCTGCTTGGTGCATGTAGTTAAATTGACGATTCAACTCTTGTACCCGATCAGAGACCACCTTGAAATATTTTTTTTTTTAAGTTAGAACTTGGAAAAAAAAATAATCAAAATTTGAACTTCGAAGACAGATGACTTCAGCAGAGACTTTGATGCCACCTGTTAGTCGCTATTTGTGCTGAATAATCTTTTTTGATTGTTTTCAGTAAAAACTCCCCTTATACTAGAGTAGTCAAAATTAATTCTGAAAATGGATAGGAAATTGCTGTGCAAATAACACATTGAACAAATGTATGCTGTACTATCTTCAGAAAAAAGAAAAAAAGCTTTTCTGATAGTTTTGGGTGGCTTCCTCTCTTTTTTATAAATTCTATTTCTTAAGCATATGCTTCTTGCCACTTATTCTTTTTTAATGATCTTTATTAGACATGAGTACATGATCACATCATGGTACCTACCAGTAAAAAAACAAAAGCAAAAACTTTTCATACTCAAGCACTTTAAATGCATGGCTGTAAAGTGATGTGCAAAATAGTTTTGTTAATTTTAAATGCAGAACAAACACTTAAAGATGCATATCTGACGCTACTTGTGTAATGTCTAACTTACTGAAATAAAGCAATTTTTCTTCTAGGAATTAAGCCAATTTTTTGGGTTATTTGGAAAGATCAGACACATTTATCAGGACCTTCTTCAGAAACACATGTGGGGCTGTAAGCAATGTATTTCCTGGCTTCTGACATGAGCTAAACATCTGGAAAAGCCAAAGCTGTAATGAAGCTGTGAGTTGGCTGTGTTCTTGCACATTTCTTTGCAATGCCAAAGCAAGGCTGGAGCCCATCAGGCACCACTATCATCCTCATAAAGTGGAGGTCCTTTTGCAGGCCCAGATGTGTCTAAGGGTGGAGAGGAAGGATGGGGAACACTGCCAGACCTTCCTGATCCTCCCTTGCAGAAAGGCCAAGAAGAGATATGGAGAACAGCTTGTCTATACTTCTCTATATAGTATTATAATGGAAGAGTAAATATTTTCCTCATAATGGCTCCTCTGCCTTCTGAAAATTTATAACCATGGTGTTAGTTTTCTATTGATTCTGTAACAAATAACCACAAATTTTGTGGCTTCAAACAATACAAATGTATAATTTTGCAGTACTGCAGGTCAGAAATCCTAAAATCAAGGTGTTGGTAGAGCTGCCTTCAAGCACTAGGGAAGGCTTGGTTTCCTTGCCCTTTCCAGCTCGTGGAAGCTGCCCATATTCCTTGGCCTGTGGCCCTCCATCTTCAAGGCAAGCAGCAGAGTATCTTTAAATCTCTCTGTCTCTCTCTCTCTCATTGACCTACGCTTCTGTCATCACATCTCTTTATCTGACCCTGACATTCCTGCCTTCCTCATAGGAACTTGGTATACACCAAGATAATCAAGGATAGCCTTCCTATCTCCATCTTAATAACATCTACGAAGTCTTTTGCTATCTAGTCTGGGGATTCAAATATGAACATCTTTGGCAGTTGGGGTGGGGGAGGCATTAGTCTGTCTACCACAATCATCTTGGTCATTTTGATTGCTTTTTTAGAATACTTTCATCATGTGTCAATTGGGACAATTATATTTACCTTATGGGATGTATCATGAGTCAACGAGATAATCTGGATTAAGCAATATGGCAAAGCCCTTGAATGATGGCCTTGGGAAAATTTACTCTTTGAAAGTGTTGTTCATTCAGAAGTACAAAGCTTGGATTCTGTACCCACTACTGCCTCTGTGACCTGAACAGGCAGCTTTGCCTTTTGGCTCTGTTTCCTCATCTGTATGCATAAGTGGAGTTTTCAGATCAGGCTATGAGGATTGGTAGCCCTGACATAAGTTTCAATATAACCCCACCTACAAAAGAAAGGACTTACAACCTTCCCACAGTCCCACCCACTTATTTATAAGAGTATTGGGGCAATGTTTCTCTGGTGTCCACACATCAGTTCTCAAGTCATCACACTGGGTGCCCTCTTGGTTCTCTGGTCCAGCCAAGAAAACTGAGAATCTATAAGATAGGAAACAGTACACTATGTTAGACAACTAGGATTGGGAATATGAGAGGGGCCAACAAACAAAAAATCTCATGGACATTGCAAATAATTTTACAAAAGCAGCGTCAAAGAGAATGATAATGAAGACACTGCCATAGCCTCTGGAAAGGCAGACAGGATTAAAACCAGTATTCAGAGTCATCATCACATTATCTTAAGGCACTACTTCTGCACTGAGCCAGTCTATCTGCTGTAAATGCTCCTAAGTTTTATTGGCCAACATTTTATCTTACTCATCCCTCCATAGGAGAAAGGCCAAGTGGGTGACAGCCACTGTCCACATTCTTCAAATATGTAAAACAAATCCATCAGTGGTCCTAGGCACAAGGGATTTGATTTTTTCCCATTTTTTCCTTTGGTTGAAAGTGTAAGATGGGGCGCCTGGGTGGCGCAGTCGGTTAAGCATCCGACTTCAGCCAGGTCACGATCTCGCGGTCCGTGAGTTCGAGCCCCGTGTCGGGCTCTGGGCTGATGGCTCAGAGCCTGGAGCCTGTTTCCGATTCTGTGTCTCCCTCTCTCTCTGCCTCTCCCCCGTTCATGCTATGTCTCTCTCTGTCCCAAAAATAAATAAAAAACGTTGAAAAAAAAAAATTAAAAAAAAAAAAAAAAAAAGAACACAGACTTCTTAAAAAAAAAAAAAAAAAAAAAAGTGTAAGAGGCAGTGACATGGAAAACTGGGCTGGCTCTGCCAGCTCAGAGCATCTCAGAATAGTCCATTCTAAGGTCTAGATGGAAGACTGGGGAATAGAGCAGGTGATCCCTGTTTGACTTTTGGGCTAAGTTACCATTTGTAATGATGACAAATTTTCATATTTCTTCCTTATTTCTCAATAGCTTCAAAATTCAAACGGAAAAGAGAAGTGTTGTTTTTTGTTAAATGCTTTATGCTATCAACCAAAATCTATTTCTTCTTCTTCCATAGAAATATAATGTTAGCTGGGCCGATGGTTGCAACCAGGTGTGACCACGTGACTAACTTCGTGGGTACAGAATGTGGGCAGAAGTGTAGTATGTGTAATTTCTAACTTACTTTCTCAAAGATCCATGGTCTGGGAGAGTTCCTTCCTTTCCTTCCTCCTGGTTGGAAAAGACAGTGGCTAGAGCATATTGAGGATGGAAGGGTTGCCCGACCTGTCTGGGTGGCTTTGTGGAGTAAAGACTATTTATAATAGACCAATGTCTATTTTTGACACGATGCACTTTTGGTCTCTTCATTATTACCAGATTGGCCTTTACCCCAACTAATACAGTTTACAAAAATTTTAAGAGCTAGCAATTTTAACATTTATTATCATGTGCTAGTGACTATGCCGAGCACTTTACATGTATTATCCTATTAGTTTTCCAGAAGATCCTATAAGGTAAACCTCATTATTTTATCTTCTTTTTTTTTTTTAATGTTTTTCATTTATTTTTGAGAGAGCGAGTGAGTGAGCAAGCATGAGTGGGGGAGGGGCAGAGAGAGAGAGGTGGACAAAGAACCTGAAGCAGGTTCCAGGCTCTGAGCTGTCAGCATAGAGCCCAACATGGGGCTTCAACTCACAAACTGACATCATGACCTGCACAGAAGTCCGAGGCTTAATCGAGACTGAGCCACCCAGGTGTCCCTATCTTCTTTCTACATAGAAGGGAACTAAAGGCACATAAAATTTAAATAAGATCCTTATATCACACGTCTAACAAGAGAGCAGAGCCAGAGTTCAAACATAATGTACCCTGGCATATTGCGTTGGGACAAGGACTTGGGGCAGAGTGTTAAAGTCACAGTTTCAGAACAACTTCCAAGGAGCTTTAGAATAATGTATTTTGAGGATAGAGAGTATTTCTGGTTTGTCATGTTATCTCTGTGGTCAAGAATGGGGAGCATGTCCAGCAAGGAAAGCGGTATGCTTGAAAGATCAAGCAGAACAGTCATAAGTGATGGAGGCAATTTTCTGTGGGCTTTCTGCAAATTTTGCAGAAGGTACCAATTTCTTTTGTTCGGAAACAATCTTTTCAAGATGTTCACGTAGTGAACAGCCTCAGAACAGGTAGTGTCTCCTTTCACAGCAAAGGGTCAGGCATGCCTACCACCATTAAAAAAGATGAGCGTTCCCTCAGTTTAGGGTTCCTTTCTTTTAAGTGCATGTCAAGATGTTTGTCTTGCCTTGTGGGGAACCAACACAGATGCTAATCAGTTGATAGAATTAAGAGGAAAGGAAGTATCTTCAAAGGGAATAGAAACTAATACCCTAGAAAATAGATACCCACTTAGAATTTGTTAAATTCTAACTATGTTAACCTAATTCTAAAACACAGATTACAGTCTCTCTTCTAGGTCTTTATGCCAGAGTCCTCAAATTGGATGTCAATACCCTAAAATGTCAATAAATAGGTAGTTTAGAAAACATTTTAAAGATACAGCATCATGGAAAAATGGAGTTGAGAATAACTGTATAGATATTCTGCAAGCATTACAATATCCAGCATTATCTGAAACTATAATTCTGAATAAAAGAAAATAAGCAGTTTCATGTATCAAGGGTAAAAAAGGTATTTGAGTATTTTGATTTTCCTAAGTGGAGAATAATGTGACCTTCTTGTATTGGGGAAAATATACTGGACCAGAACTCAAGATACATGAGGTCAGTGTATCACCAACTAAAGAGACTTGTACAGGATAGTCTGTTTTCTTTTCAAACATAAAATGGGGGGACATGAAATATTCCAAAGATCATATCTAACACAGAAATTATGTAATCAGATTGTCAGAAGTAGAAGGAAATTGAGTAGTGATAATGTGATATATATACACATCAGAGTTTTGAATTTTCTCATAAATTGTAAATGATCATTTCTAAAGACAGATCATTATAGTTCATATCTGCCTAATTCATCTCCAAGTATCTTTTAATGATAGTCTTCTTTACATTAAGGTAAACTCTAATAGCTTGTAACTTTTATCATTGATCCTCAATTAACTTCTGTACCATAAACAAGAATGTTTTTTCCCCCGCGTTAGTATGTCAGTTATCTGAAGCAATCATGTCACAGACAATTCTTTTGTTTTCTAGTGTCTTAGTTCCTGATTCCTATTAATTCTTCTATGTATGAATTTGTATTCCCTCATGGTTCTCATTGGTTTTAAAATGTGAGTTGCTTCATGCAGGCTGTATACATCAGATACCACAGATATAATTTTGTCTATCCATCCTCCTGAAAAATTTCATTGGAGCCTAGGGCCTAGGGCCTTTCCAGGGCCTAGTTTCAGAAGCTGATCCTTAGGAGCTGTGGATCCTGTCCAAGCTGGTGGTGGGATTGGAGGTGGGGAAGGAAGCTAAAACGTGTTCTGCCTAGGGTGAAGTTTTAAAAATTTCAATTAAACAGCACAGGAAAGCAAACTAGACAGACATAAATTCTATCCAAGCAAGTGTTGATATCTTAAAGATCATATACTAGGAAAGCAGACAAGTTTACCTAATGAAGGTGATTTTGCTTCTCAGGTGGGAGTCAGAGGGTCCCCAGGACAGGGTAGCCTAGGGCGGGCCTCCACATTCTAATAATTAAATCATAAGAATGTGTTGTTTTCCACATTTTAATGTACATATGAATCGTCAGAAATGCTTGTTATAAATAAGATTTTCGGGGCACTTGGGTGGCTCGGTTGAGCATCCGACTTCGGCTCAGGTCATGATCTCGTGGTTTGTGGGTTCGAGCCCTGGGTCAGGCTCTGTGCTGATGGCTCAGAGCCTGGAGCCTGCTTCGGATTCTGTGTCTCCTTCTCTCTCAGCCCCTCCCCAACTTGTGTTCTGTCTCTCTCTGTCTCTCAAAAATAAATAAATGTAAAAAAAACAATTAAAAAAAAACAAGATTCTCAAGATTTTTGAGCATGAAGTGTCTTCAGAAATCTAACTTTTATAGCATTCTTCATATGATATGAATGCAAGATGGTCCATGAACACCCAGAAAAATACACTATTTCTGGTTTATTCATGGACCCCATGTCCTAAGGACCTGGACCGTTAGTGAGGGACTCCCTCCTGATAGGAGGGAGTAAAATAGAAACTATTCAACTGGGTTCTTGAACATCAATCTCAAACTACACCCTATTGCACTTGGTTGGCTAAATGTTCATGGAATGAATGATTTCCTACTCCCTCTCTCTAACCACTCCCAAATCCTTGCTTGTTGAAAACATGTCTTTAATTTTAAAACTTCTCTCAATCCCTATAATTGTTTGTCTCCTACACAATCCTTTGCCATCTTATGTAGAAGATTTTTGCCCCTTAGTTTGCCTTTTCCGAGGTGTGGGTCAGCACATCATTCTAGCTGAGTTCTAGCTGTGATTGTAATCTAAAGTTTGTAAGATCGTTGAAGTACAGAAGCAAAAGATGTCACTGTCCAGTGGAAGTGACTCCTATGGTAATGGAGAGGGAAGCACAGAGATGGAGGTGTGAACAAAAATGATGGGAGAATCACTAGATTTATGAGGGAGAATGGTTCATTCAGTTTTGTTCAAAGACCATTTAAGTTTCTTGTAGGATATTTAAAAACGGTACTAAATATTGTACAAAACAAACCATGGAAAGTCCGGGCCAGAAACTCAGAGGAGAGGTCTAGACCACACACAGAGTCATACATAAGTGATATAATTAGGTGAGATCATGAAGACAGAAACATACAGAGACAAGAGGAAAAGGGACAGACCAAACCTTATAAAAATGTCTATCTGTAGAGTTACAGAAGGTTGGACAGAGGGACAAAGAGTGATCCGAGATCAAGAAATTTGAGGACAATGATAGGGAAGCCAAGGAAAGAAAATATTAAGGAAGAAAAACTTTCCCCTTAATAGCACACTTGCACCCCATAAAATTGGAAATAGTGAAATTCAGAGTGTTAAGATTAAATAAGAGGTCAGTGATGAAGTAAAGCAAGCAAGTCATAGCCAGCTGCTCTCTTCAGTAATGAAAACAAAACAGAAGAATGATATAGTTTGATTTCTTTTCCTTAGAAGGGAATGGACTATGCTTGTATGCTGAAGAAACCATTGCACTGAAGATGTGAGAAAGTGGAGTAAGGGAAATCTGAGAGGATGGTTGGCAGAAACGTAAAAGTCAAAGAGTAGAATACTGAAGTTGATGTCAGATTGTTTCCAGTCAAATTAGAATGTTATTGTAGCCAGAAATGAGGAGGCCATGGGGCCGGGGGGTAGATATTAGAAAGATGGGGTTAGATGAGTGGGGGGTAGATATTAGATGGGTTCACTGAGACAGAAGTCTTACGTTTTCTATAAAAGAGGTACAGAGGTAGGCGGACAAAGGTTGGGTTTCTGGCTCTAAGTTCTGAGGAACCTTGGCTCATCATATTGTGGCTTCACCTTTCTAGTTTCTAGCTTCTGTTTTACAGGCTCCAGGGAACTTCTAGCTCTGTCTTCATCACGTGCACACGTGCTGGCTAGCAGAAGAAAGGGCAAACGCAAACTAGGTTCCGTGCCGCTGCATCATGTGTATTGAGGCATCCTTTCTGGAAGTTACCACACAGATTTTCCTTTCATATATTTGGCCAAAACTCACATTAGCTACACTTATCCATGAAGGAGGCTGGAAAATGTAGTCTTTTCCCCTCATTGTGACCAGAGGAAAGTCACAGTTCTCCTACAACGAAAGAAGGGAAGATGCTATTGCCAGTCGCTGCCACAGACATGGTAAACGTTTTTGGTGAGGCCATCAGTTCTGTCACTTTGTCTAGTTGACCAGGAAAAGAAGGTGTTTTGGCCCGGGCTATGGATGGGAGTGGCAGTTGCCAAGGAGGTGGTGAGCAATTTAAGTATACAAGCAAAAATACTGTTGAAATCCTGATACTGAGGTCCAGGCTGAGGGACTGAAAAAGAAGGGACTGCACGCTAGGAACTGGAGAGGACAATAAGGTGAAGAGCTAGTTGAACAAAGAAGATAGGATTGGGAAAGGAGAGAAAATAGTGTGATTAGAAAAGCAAATTTCAAGTTGGCAGAGTGAAGGCATTTACATGTGCTCCAAGTCTGAGCTGTGGCTGTACTCATCTGGAATGGAAAAGTAGATGATTAGAGTTGATGTGTAGGAATTACAGAAGGATCCTTGAGGATGATGATGTCAGGAGATAAAAGTGGAAAGGGACATTGACCTGGAGACTAAAAACCAAAATGTTCATCAAATCAACAGTGAACAGATTGAGAAGGATTAGTGTCCTGGAGTGACTGGGTGGCTCAGTTGGTTAAGCGTCTGACTTCAGCTCGAGTCATGATCTCGCAGTTGGTGGGTTCAAGCCTTGCATCGGGCTCTGTGCTGACAGCGTGGAGCCTGGAGCCTACTTCAGATTCTGTCTCCATCTCTGTCCCTCCCCTGCTCATGCTCTGTCTCTCTCTCTCTTTCTCTCTCAAATATAAAATAAAACAATGTAAAAAAAGGATTAGTGTCAGGCACAGATTTACCTCCAACTGAGAAGAGGTTGCATGGATATCACAGGGAAATAGTAAAAGCAGATAGTTATTGAGTAGTTGCTATGTGGCTATCATCAAACTGTTTATTTAATATGAAAATGATTTCTTTGTTAATGTCTATTTTTGAGACAGAGTGCGAGCGGAGTAGAAAGAGAGAGACGCAGAATCTGCAGCAGACTCTAGGCTCTGAGTTGTCAGCACAGAGCTGGACATGGGGCTCAAACTCATGAGCTGTGAGATCATGATCTGTGACTGAGCCAAAGTCGGACGCTTAACCAACTGAGCCACCCAGGTCCCCTAGAAAATGATTTTTAAGTAAACTATTTTGGAATAATTTTAGATTTAAATTAGAGATGCAAAAATAGAGCATTTTTTTAATGTTTATTATTTTTGAGGGAGAGCAAGCAGGGGAGGGAAAGGGAGAGAGGGAAACACAGAATGGGAAGCAGACTATAGGCTCTGAGCTGTCAGCACAGAGCCTGAGGTAGGGCTCAAACTTACTGCGAGATCATGACCTGAGCTGAAGTTGGATGCTTAACAGACTGAGCCACCCAAGCACCCCCAAAAAATAGAGCAAGATGGGGCGCCTGGGTGGCGCAGTCGGTTAAGCGTCCGACTTCAGCCAGGTCACGATCTCGCGGTCCGTGAGTTCGAGCCCCGCGTCAGGCTCTGGGCTGATGGCTCGGAGCCTGGAGCCTGTTTCCGATTCTGTGTCTCCCTCTCTCTCTGCCCCTCCCCCGTTCATGCTCTGTCTCTCTCTGTCCCAGAAATAAATAAAAAAAAACGTTGAAAAAAAAAATTAAAAAAAAAAAAATAGAGCAAGTTTTCATCCCCTTCATTCAGGTTCCTCTAACACCACACAGTGTCTTTCATAGCCATGGGACATGGGTGAAACAAGGAAATAAATTAATGTCAAGCAAACTTTATTGGGATTTCTGTAACTGTTGCTGTTTTTTGTCGAATTGGACTCTTGTTTGCAGCTGTGTCCTTTTTCAATGGCAGGATGCAATCCAAGATGCCGTAATATATTTAGTGCCCATTTACCTCCTTAGTCTCCTTTGGTCTGTGACAGTGTCTTGGTCTGTTTTTCTTGACCTTGACATTTTACAGAATACTCAAGAATTTTGTGCATTCTCACTTCAGGTTTGTCTGATACTTTCACACAATTAGACTGGGATTCAGTAGAGCTGAAGTGTGCTTGTCAGAGCATCACTTAGGGAGAACACGCTGCCATGACTTACCCTTGGTGATGTCAACCCCAATCACTGGGTTAAAGCAGTGCTTGCCAGATTGCTACAGTGTAAAGTCATTATGGTTTTTTTTTTTCCCCCTTTTCTGGACTCTGTTCTTGGGAAGCAAGTTACTAAGTTCGGCCCACATTCAAAAGGAAGGGGTACTAAGCTCCATCTATTGGAGAGTGTAGTATCTACAAACACTTAGGATTCTTCTGTAAAGAAAATTTACCCCTTCTTGCTCATGTATGTGTTTAATCATTTATATAGATCAGGATGGACTCAGAATATTTATTTTATTCTTTGGGTTTTAATCCAATGCTGTTATTATGTTATTCAAATTGTTCCAGTTTTGGCCATTGGGAACTAGTTTATCATAAATCATTTATTGAATCCTCCAACAATCCAGTGAGGCAGGTATTATGGTTATCCTTATTTTGTAGAAACTATGACTCAGAGTAAGAGACCTTCCCAATGATTCATATCATATATGTACAAAGCGAGGAATCACACTCCAGAGTCTGTGTGCTAAGCTTTGCTATGATCTCAGAGGGAGAAGATGTTCCACAATGTCAGTCAGTGATTAGCAGAGGTAAGATAAGAGAGAACAGGTTTTGTAGCAGTTCATCATAAAGGCAGGAGTTGCAGAATGGATGAGCTTCCAAAGGTACAGTATATATAAAAAAAAAAAAGGACAAAATGTCAGAACCAAGTCTGTTACCAGGTGGAAGAAGGGAGAGTAGCTAACACAGGAAAGACAAGGACTAATAGAAGGTTGCAGGACAATGGATGTCACGGAAGCTAAGGGAAGAAAAAAGTTCATCGATGGTACGAATGGTACAATTTGGCCTGCAGGGATAGAGAATTAGCCTCTGGTGGGAAGGAAGTTAAGTGAACGTCCATAAAGCATTTTAATAGAAAGATGAAAAATAAAACAAGATTTTAGGAGATAAAAAAGTATTTTAGAGAAAGGAGGTAAATAATTTAGTAAGAAAAGGATGCAGGGTCAAGTAAGTATTTTCCAGGCTGTAGGGAGAAGCAGCACAGAGAGAAATTTATAGAACAAAGACTGGACAGGGGCAATGTAGACACTATGTGCACAAGACTTGGAAAGGCAGGGTATTCATCTGGAAGTTAGGGGAAGCTCTCCTCACATACTGTAGGTGAGCCTAAGAGATCAAGGGTAGTGGCACTGTTGAGGTCAAGGTACAGACACACTAAGGATGCGTTACAGGTTTCTGATGATTTCAATTGTATTAGTAACACTAGAAGCAAGGTCATCCGCAGACACTGGGAGGCAAACATGAGAGTAGTATCCAGTCCTGTGAGTAACTACCACCACTGGTCAGTATTTGGCAGGCTCGGTGAAGGGGCACAACTGGAAGTCATTCCTGCCGATCGAAGCCACTGGAGTGAAAGCAAAGACAATTATCATGATCTCGATTTTTTTACTTGATGTTTTCAGATCAAATGGTTAAAACTGAATATGGAACTCGTAGACAAAAGACACAGTATTCCTAAAATGCCCAAATTAAGTATGGTGTTGGTCACTTGCCATGCTTAGATGTCGAGCGTTGAGAAGAAATATCTAATGATTGTAATGATTGTAATGGCTAAACATAAGACGAATGTAAAAAAAGTTAATAGAATGAAAACTGTTGTTTTAGGATTTTTTTCTTCAAATAATTCTAATTGCAACATTCTTAGTGAATGTTTTCCTGAGTTTAATGCCAAAGGCGTAACGTATCATTTATATTTGTTAGAGGATAGGCTTAAGCAATAATTTTTCTAATCTGAGAACAAAATACAACATGAGTTGTTTTAAAAACTCCTCAAATATTATTAAAAGCGGAGTTTTAAAATTTAATCTGAGACACTAACACCACTACATCTGTAACACCAACACAAAGTTTAAAAGGGTACTCCATTTCAGAAGCATTTTAATCTGCGACGTTACTTGAAGAGCCTTTTTTATATCCACATAAAGGCTAAAATATCCATGGGCAGAATTTCATAAATTATTGCTTCGTGTCTCCTTCAATATTATAGATTGCCTTTAATATCGTTAAAACACTGTACTAAACATGCTCTTTTCCTCTATATGAACCAGAAAGAATTTACATTAAAACATGTAATTTATACTTGATTTTATTACCATATATTATTGTATACAATTTTGTTTGATAAGGATATTATAAATCATATTTTGAACAAAATATGTATGACATAGGTATGCAGTAATATTTTGAAGAAAAAAGTCATGAAAACATCTACCAAAAATTTAGTAATACTGAAAAACACTAGTTGGTGCAGAGTAATGAATGAAAGCTTCCTCATACACTGGAACACAGGCAAATCTCCTGGTACCGGAAGAACAACTTGGTTTAGGAAAAGTTCAAATTAGACATACCCACATACTCAGAAGTGCACATTATCTAAGAAATGAGTCCCTCATTAGACCAGCACACGGAGCATTCTCTGTTTGGCACTTAGCAATACAGACAAATGTGTATTTGGTTTAATGTGATTTTATTATTCTTAGATACATTTTATTTTATATAGATAAAAATATACAATATTGCTTTAAGTTTTTAATTTTGTAAGTGTAGAACTGTCATCCTATTCACACTTTAAAAAGCCTATTTTTCCACTAAATAATTCACCCAACGGCATGTGGAAGACACTAACAAAAATGGTTATTGTGAAGGCTTTTAATGAAAAGCTTAAATGTAAAAATAGAATATTAAGCCAGACCACTGGTCTAAACCTTTAGTGATACCTCATACTGGAAACAAATTATGAAATGTTTTAGACAAATTGGTTTTTTTCCTTAAATTGATTCTATGGATTCAAAGAATGAACTGAAAATTCATAGAACTGACATATTTTTTCTGAAGCCACTTTGATATACATTAATTTACTAAAAAAAAAATAAGTGAAAAGAGTGCATTTTGATACTATACCTTGGTTTAAGAGTCCATCATGTTTTTTATAGAATACATGAAAAATGTGCCTGCCCTTCAGATGTCACATTTAAATAAATGAGTCTTTTTTAAAATTTACCTGAGGACAGTAGAGTTAGCAGGGGGATCATTTGCCTTACCAGTAATAAAGGCCATTGTGTCCTAGAAACAATGTACTGTTTGAAGTTAAGAGAATGGCATGGGTGTCTTAAGACCAAAGTAAAAGCAGTTGGATTCATTATTTGATATTTTGAAAAGACGCAAGACTATATGTAAGACTCGAATTACGTGCATATATAAGGTATAGACTATTTTCAAATGAAAGCTTGAAAATACTTTAAATATAATTTTGTTCATTATAAACTATATAAATGCACCAATCGTGTCACTCATAACAATACTTTGCATCAGACATTGCCACGTTCAAACTTCACGCTCCTCAAATATGAGAAAAAACAAATAGTTTCCACTGTACTAGTAAGTGAAAGTTATAAAGTCAACACATTCTACCTTAAAGTTCATTCTAGGTCTAAAGTAGTTTTTAAAGAATTTATACACAGTGAAATGGTGATTAAAGAGCTAGAAATAAAGCTACTTCCTCCTCGTTGCAAGTTGATAAACACGGTCCCATTCAAGCAGATCTTTGCACACCTGCAACACTGAACCACCATGGTGGAGATTTCAGTAAAGGTAAGTTGCAGTGTATCTCTTTCTCCCGAAAACACTGTTGACATTTTAGTGCTGCAGTCTTTATTTGATCAAAAAATAATTTGGAAAGACATTTTACTTTCAAAATTTTTCAACGTAAGGCACATAGCAACATTTAATATGTAGGAGCAACTAGGTAATAAATATTTTTTCAATCATAACTTGCCCTTTTCCTGAAGAAAGTGGGTGAGTAGTGCAGTTAAAACATGCCTGGACTAATACAAATGACTGAATTTAAGAAATACAAATAATATTTGTGTGCAGAAAGTTATTAAAAAGTTTACTTTCTATCAAATATACATCCTACAGTGTTATAGGTATAAAAAATTGTGAGGCACTTACACAACAAAGGAGGAAAGCACTGAGATTATCTTTTTATAAAAGCACCAAACCACTTATTTTAACATCTGAGATAAAAGCAGAAGATAAAAGGAAATAGTTTGTTATTTGGTGTACTAATAAGAATAGATAAGTTGAAAACTCAAAAGTATTCAATTTTTTTCTGACAAATTTTTTATTTAAAAGTGTCATGAAGTTTCCCTGAATAAATTTTGTATATTCTCTAGTACTCAGACTATAAAGTGAAATAAAGATAGCATCTCCCTCTCTCTGGCGGTACACTTTCTTTTTTAATGACTATAGTATATGTAGTTTTGGTAATTTTAACTCTTAAAAACATTAAAATTTGGTTTGGAATAATAGTGCGAACAACATACATCAATGCCTCCATGTAAAGTTGCTGATGTCCAACACTGATAGTTCTATTATTCTGTAATCTTCTTTAATCCATGGTGAAAAATGGGCTTGGCATTACAGGAATCCACTGGATGTCAAATCGGGGAAAGGTCTGGCTTCTGACATGTGATGAAGGGGCTGAAGGTGTGTGGGAGTCTGAGTGCTATTTATATTATTTAATTCAGCTGGATAGGTTTCATTTAAAACTCCTCCATTCTGAAACTGCAAACAAAAATAGCAATGCAACTTATTAGATTTTTCAAGTATCTTAAGCCACTAAATGATATATTAAAAAGTATTTTTAAAATCTTTGTCTTGCATGTTAAACTTCAGATTCTTTACATCATTCAATGAAGACCAACACAGCAAATATTATGTATTAGCTGCATTTATAACAATTTGGTTTCTCCATTAGATGGTACAGATGTGTGATACATGGGTCTCAGCTCAGAAGTGGTATTAGGAGAGTATTTGATTAACAAATTGTCTTTGGTCTGGATAGGAAATGATGGATCAGAGAACCAGTTATGAATCACAGATATATCTGTCATACATAGGTTGGCTTTGACCAGATTTCATCTCAGGCAAGTTCTGGGTACCAAAGTCTTGACTGCATTCAAAATGACTAGACTGGACTGCAGACGTAGAACTTTTCTATAAGAGGTCATTTCTGATAGAAGCATCTTAATATTCCTAAAATATTACAGCATGGGTATGATTTCCTAAACCATTTTTATTTGTTACAGACTTTTAGTAAGTACTATTAAAAAGTATCCTAATTATATATTTTTATCAAATAAAATGCTTGCTCTTGTCCTCTTATAATGAAAATAGTCTGAGTCTACAACTGCTACTAAAAAAAAAAAAAGCCAGATACATAGTCTGTACACTTTTTTTTTTTTTTTAACATTTATTTATTTTTGAGACAGAGAGAGACAGCATGAACGGGGGAGGGTCAGAGACAGGGAGACACAGAATCTGAAACAGGCTCCAGGCTCTGAGCTGTCAGCACAGAGCCTGACGCAGGGCTTGAACTCACGGACCGCGAGATCATGACCTGAGCCGAAGTCGGCCGCTTAACCGACTGAGCCACCCAGGCGCCCCCATAGTCTGCACACTTATAGATTATAGGGCCTTTGTATTGGATATAGTCAGTGAAAGTTATGGAAATTTTCATATAGTTCAAAATCATACCCTTAATTCCTTGAAACACAGATTTAAAAGATCCTCTAAAACACACATTAAATATATAGTTAAAGTCATATAATCCAGGTCTTCAGTGAATGGCAGCTGTGGAGCCTTGAAATGGAAGTTATTATGCAGAGAATGGTAGCCTTTGAGTAAGTTACTCTTACCAGTCATTAACACAATGCAAGTCAGCAATTGTCTTGAAGTATGTTATCAAAAACAATGCTATTCAATAAAATAATACTGTGAGCCACGTAGGCAATTTTTACAAGTAACTCCCTGGGGAAATACATAGGTCTACAGACTTGCTATTAACTCACTGTTCATAAAGAAGTAATACAAAGTGCCAGGGAGGGGAGAAAAAAAAAAACTCGAAAGAACCTGGTAATGAAATTTTAGGTTATGTAAATTATTAAGTTGTCAACAACTTACTCAAGTTACCTATCCATGGTACTTCATAGCAATGTTGTGAGAGTGTACTGAATAATTCTGATATAATTGAAGATGTCAGAAATGAGGATAAGAAAAACTTTCATTACCATTTTCTATCAAAAAACTCCTATACAAGCCAAATGTAAGACAATTACAAATGTTAACTTGAATCTTTGTTGCTAATCTATAATACACAGAAAACAGAAACCACTGAACTTAGTTTAAATCAAGATTTTCTTCAAAAGCCTATTTAATTATACTATAAAATGAACTCAATATTTTCTAACAGAAAAGCATGAATGAAAAAATGATGTATTCCCCAGTGGCCACAGAGAGTGGCTACCGTTACTGTTTAAATCTAAATAATATATATATATATATATATATATATATATATATATATATATATATACATATATATACATATACACACACACATATATGTTTAAATGTAAAATATATACATAATCTAAAATATATATATACACACACATACATATATGTTTAAATGTAAAATATATACATAATCTAAAATATATATATATACACACATACATATATGTTTAAATGTAAATATATATACATAATCTAAAATATATATATATGTGTGTGTGTGTATATATATATATATATATATATATATATATATATTTTTTTTTTTTTTTTTTTTTTTAGATTTAAAGTGTGCTTGCTGATAGAAGTATTCTGATGACATAAAGATATAGGGGCTCCTGGCTGGCTCAGTTGGTAGAGCATGTGAGTTTTGATCTCAGGGTTGTGAGTTCAAGCCCCTTAAAAAAGAAGTACAAATTTTGGGGGGTCCTGGGTGGCTCAGCCTGTTAAGTGTCTGACTCTAGATTTCGGCTCAGGTCAGGATCTCACAATTCATAAGTACAAGCCCTGCCATGGGGTTCGGTGCTGACAGTGCAGAGCCTGCTTGGGATTCTCTCTCTCTCCTTCTTTCTCTGCTTCCCCTGCTAGATCCGTCTCTCTCTCAAATAAACAAACAAAACTTTTAGACAAGTAGAAAATTTAGCACAGTACCCAGCTTGACCACATGAGAGAAAGCCAGTAAGTTATGCTTTTTTACAAGATGCTAAAAAAAAAAAACATTCCATCTTGAAGGATAAAATGAGGATTGGGCAGATAACATGGAGGGATTGCCATAGAACACTGAGGAGCCTCAGACTGAATTCAGGGATCACCAAGGACAAAGGTGTCTGAAAAAAGTACAACTGTATTGACTTTAACCTGATTTTAACACATACAAAAAAGATTGAGCTTTAAGAAATTACTTTTAAAAATGCAAATATATATTTGAAGTCTGATATTTTAAAAAAAAGGTTTTTTTTTTTTTAAGTTTATTTACTTTTGAGAGAGAGAGAGACAGAGTGAGTGGGGGATGGAGACACAGAATTGGAGGTAGGCTCCAGGCTCTGAGTGGTCAACAACAGAGCCTAAAGTGGGGCTGGAACTCACAAACCATGAGATCAAGACCAAAGTTGGACGCTTAACCAACTGAGACACCCAGGTGCCTCTGAACTCTGAATTTTTAAAGGGTCCTGTAATTATTAAGAACAGAGATAAACCAAAGGATCTATTCTAAACAATATATGACATACTCATGTTGCTGTAGCCCTTGATTTTTTTCTCCTTGGCTGTTCAGTTAAAAAAGATCTATTAGGGGGCGCCTGGGTGGCTTGGTCGGTTGGGTGTCCGACTTCAGCTCAGGTCATGATCTCGCGGTCCATGAGTTCCAGCCCCACATAGGACTCTGCGCTGACAGCTCAGAGCCTGGAGCCTGTTTCAGATTCTGTGTCTCCCTCTCTCTCTGCTCCTCCCCTGTTCATGCTCTCTGTCTCAAAAATAAATGTGAAAAAAAAAAAAAATCTATTAGTATTAGTAACACACTACTACTGGAAAAGTACTGGCTTATTAAAAAATAGTCACATAAAAAATTTATAATTGAGGTCTATAAATGTAAGAAGAATCACTAAAAAGGTTTACTCAGCCTGAGAAAACCCTTACCTTGTTTAAAAATGCCTGTGGGTCCGGCATTGTTGGATTGTACTGCATCTGGGCCTCGTGGCCGTGCGGAGGTTCCGGCTGGCACTGGTACATGGACACAGCCCCGGCATAACACGTCTGAGGAGTTACTATGGGCGACTCTGGAGTAAGTCCGTGTGTTTGGTTCTCAGGAGCTTGTAAACACGTGAAAAAATCTTCTAAATTAGAAGTAGTAGGGTACGGGGATGGTTCGAAGTTCCCTAAGGGAAAGTCTAACTGTGGCCCCTGGGAATGTTGTGGCAGCACAGACTGATCACAGGGGATAAAGTTGTGTGTATAAGGCATAGCATCCGTCTCAGATTTGTAGGGACACTCTTGACTGGTCCCAGGTAAGTCTGAAAGGACATTATACTGCTGTAGCTCTTGCTGCGGACAACCAAAAGGCACAGACTGGTTAGCGCTCCAATTGGCAAACATGCCATTAACTTGCATATGCTGCATTTTCTGACACAGTTGTTGCTGCTGCTCCGATGCTACGAGGTTTTGCTGGTGCTGCAGCTGCTGCTGTTGCTGCTGCTGTTCTAGCTGCAGGTGCTCCTGTACCATACAACTTGAGTTCACAGCCACGGCCTGTTGCTGCTGGTAACCGGGACACTGGAAGGCAGGCTTGCTTAAAGAATCATGGACATAGGTCAGGATTTCATCTGTGAGGTCAATATCTCTGAAGTCATCCTCACCAGAAAAGTCAGTTCTGAAAAATTCCTCATTCTGTTGCATGTCTTTGATATCTTCAAAATCAATGCCTAGGTGTTTCATAATGCTGTACAAGTCACTATTTCTGTTGTCTGCAAAGGGCCCTGATTGACCTCCAGAGATTGCTGGGTTCATATCCTGAGACTGACCTATTTGCTCATGTTTCAGGATACTGTTATTTCCCACTGGTGCCATACTGTCTTGCCAATTACTGCATTCATTCATAGTTTCGTTAAAAAGATTTCTTTCAAAAGCTGTGTTACTGGAAGCAGGATAGAGATAAATAGACTCATCTTGTTGCATCATGGCACCCAGGAGGGAATTGGGATTGAAAGATTCCTTATTTAGAGTTGATGTGGTAGCAGACTCTCTTCCACAAGCAGTAGTTTTAGTCCTCACTGGTAAGGGATCCATCATGGGAGGAAAAGGGTTATTTACCTGGTATAACACAGCTTCTCCAGAAGTAAACATAAAAGGCAACTTCATAGTTCGTTTTCGTAAATGCTCTGTTCCTTCTTCATCTCTAAAATTGGGTATGAGAAAAAAAAAGTTATATCAAACACTTAGAAAAATGTAATAGAAAAACAATATAAAAGCAAAATACATTGTAATTGAGTTTGATCTGGAGCATGAACTTTACTTTGACATAAATGTTCCAGATAACAAGTGTTAGAAAACTTCTTAGAAAGATTTAAGTGATTTAGAATTTATCCCAGAATTTAGTCATTACATCCATTCTCAGTTACCACCCCTGAAATCCTCCTGAAAAAAATAAATTCAAAGTGGAATAAAGATCCAACTATAAAAACAAACTATAACACTTAGGAATTAACCATCCCAGCCAAGGCAACCCCGGTGCAGAGCAACTAGGGACTCCTTGCCCACTACAGCACTAGTCATTCAGCCAAAGGTGCCAGAGACATGCAACCTACATAGGAGATCTTCCTACACAAGTCTGCTCCTTCAAGATTGGGAGTACCTGTTAAACCTAATGAGAAAGTCAAAATGAGAAAATAGGATAACACTTCGAACAAAAGAGTAAGACAAAACTTGAGAAAAACTAAACAAAATGGAGATAAACAATCTACCTGATAAAGAGTTCAAAGAAATGCTCACTGGACTTGGGAGAAGAGTAGACAAACTCAGTGACTGCTTCAGCCAAGAGACATAAAATATAAAAAAAAATCAGAGTTTAATACAATAACTAAAATGAAAAATACAGAAGGAATCAACAACAGGTCAGACGATGCAGAAGAATGGATCAGTGATCTGGAGCACAGGTAATGGAAAGTAGGCAAGGAGAACAGCAAAAAGAAAAAGGATAAGTTAAGGGGTCTCTGAGACAACATCAAACACACAAACATTCACATTATAGGGCTCCTAGAAGAAGACAGAAGGAAAGAGGCTGAAAAATTCCCTAAACTGGGGAAGGAAACAGGTTTTCTGGTCCAGGAAGCAGCCAAACTCTGCAGGCCAGAAGGGGCTGTCACGAGATATTCCAAGTACTGAAAGGAAACAAACCTACAGCAAGGCTATCACTCAGAATTGAAGAAGAGATGAAAACTTTCCCACACAAAAGTTAAAGGGAATTCATCACCACTAAACCACTTAAAAGAAATGTAAAGGGACTTCTTTCAGGAAAAAAATAGGTCACAACAAGAAGTGAGAAAATTAAGAAAGGAAAATTGTCACTGGCAAACCTAGAGTACAGGCAGGAGATCAATCATTTATAAATGCATGATTTAACCTTATGATGATGAAAAGACAAAAGTAGTAAAAATGAATTAGATCTAAATATTAGTTTAGGGAATCAAAGATAAAACATAACATCAAATATATAAAAAATGGAGAGGGCAGCAAAAACATAGTACTTTTAGAAATGTGTTCAAACTTAAGCAACCATCAACTTAATATAAACTGCTATATACTTGGGATGTTATATATGAACCTTAAGGATACTGCAGACCAAAAATAAGTAAAAGATTTAAAAAATAATATCAAATAAAGAGAAAGAAATCAAGTATGACACTGAAGAAAGATACCCATCAGAAGGGAAGCAAGAAAATAAGAAGGGAAGAATAAGAAGGGATTTTTTACAAAAAAAAAGAACAGTGAACACAATGGCAATTAATGTATTAACTAAATATAAATGGTCTAAATGCTTCAATCAAAAGATACAAGGTGACTGGATAAAAAACAAGACCCATCTATATGCTACCTATAAGAGACTAACTTCAGACTAAAGACAAATTCAGACTCAAAGTGAAGGGATATGAAAGTATTTTCCATGCAAATGAAAGCAAAATAAAATAAGCTGGGGTAACAATACTTAAAAGACAAAATACATTTTAAAACAAAGACTATAACAAGAGACAAGGAAGGACATTGCATAATGATAAAGGGATCAATCCAACAAAAGGATATAACAAATGCAAATATCTATGCACCTAGTAGAGGATCAGTAAATACATGAAGCCTAAATGAAAGACATAAAGGGACACAAAATGACAGTAATACAACAGTAGTAGGGGACTTGAGCACCCCACTTACATCAGTGGATAGATCATCTGGGCAAAACATTAATGGGGAAACAGTGGCTTTGAATGATACATTAGACCAGATGGAGTTAATCTATAACAGGGAATTCCATCTAAAAGAAGTAGAATGCACAAATGCACACAGAACATTCTCTAAGATCATGTTAAGTCACAAAACTAGTGTCAGTAAATTTGAGACTGAAATCCAAACAAGGATTTTTTTCTGACCACAGATAAATGAAACTAGAAATCAACTGTAAGGAAAAAAAAAAAAACAAAACAAACTAGAAAAAACACAAATACATGGAGGCTGAACAACAGGGTATTAAAAAACCAAAGGAACAACAAAGAAATGAAAAAGGAAATCAGAAAATACCTGGACACAAATGAAAATGGAAATACAGTGGTCCAAATCTTTGGGACACAGCCAAAGTAGTTCTAAGTAGTTGAAACCAATACAGGCCTATCTCAAGAAACCAGGAAAATCTGAAACAAATCTAACCCTTCACCCAAAGCAACTAGAAAAAGAATAAACACAAAGTTAGAAGGAAGGAAATACTAAAGATCAGAGTAGAAATACATGAAATAGAGACTACAAGGAAATGATTAATGAAACCAACAGCCTTTGTAAAGATAATGAATAAACCTTTAGAGAGGATCAAGAAAAAAAGAGAGAAAATGCAAATAAATAAAATCAGAAATAAAAGAGAAGTAACAACCCTTATGCAAAGTGAAAAAAAAAACAATCAACAAAATGAAAAGACAACCTACTGAAGAGAAGATATTTGCAAATGAGTATCTAATAAGGGGTTAATATCCAAAATATATAAATAATTCATACAACTTACCAAAGAGAATCTGATTAAAAAGAGAACCTGATAGACATTTTTCCAGGGAAGATAACAGACGACTAACAGACAGATGAAAAGATCTTCAACATCACTAATTATCAGGGAAATGCACATCAAAACTACAATGAGATACCACCTCACACCAGTCTGAATGGCTACCATCAAAAACAAGAAATAACAAGTGGTAGCGAGGGTGTGGAGGAAAGGG
The DNA here is from genome assembly GCF_028018385.1 of Neofelis nebulosa. NCBI lineage: Eukaryota > Metazoa > Chordata > Mammalia > Carnivora > Felidae > Neofelis > Neofelis nebulosa. The sequence goes on from NC_080785.1 coordinate 59,558,098, forward strand.
AGCCCTCGTGCACTGTTGGTGGGAATGTAAACTGGCACAACCACTGTGGAAAACAGTATAGAAGCTCCTCAAAAAATTAAAAAGATAACCACCACGCAATTCAGTAATTTCACTGCTGGGTGTTCACCCAAAGAAAATGAAAACACTAACTCAAAAGGATAGAGACACCCTTATGTTTATTACAACACTGCTTACGATAGCCAAAATATGGAAGCAACCTATTAAACGGAAGAGAGGATAAAGAAGATATGGTATATTGCTCAGCCATAAAAAAGAATGAAATCCTGCTATCGATAAAAACATGGATGGACCTACAAGGTGTTACACTAAGTGAAAGTTAGAGAAAGATGAATACCATATGATTTCACTTACATGGAATCTAGAAAACTAACAAAACACACACACACAAAAACAGATACAGTTTCATAAATAGAGAACAAATTGGTGGTTGCCAGACTGAAGGTGCTGGGATGATGGGTTAAATAGATGAATGGGATTAAGAGGTATAAACTCCCAGTTATAATAAATTATGGGGATGAAAAGTACGACACAGGGAATACGGTCAATAATACTGTAATAACTTTATATGCTGACAGATGGCAGCTACACTTACAGTAAGCACTACATAATGTGTATCATTGTTGAATCACTATGTTGTACATTCGAAACTAATAAAATATTGTATGTTAATTATACTTAAAAAATCTTAGAAATCTGAGTGGGAAGAGTCATGTGTAAATAAAATGTAGAATCTCTATAGGAAAATACTAGCATAATTGACATAAAAATTAAAAATCTTACATGGCACAAGCATTCATAAATCAAGTTTATGCATGGATAAAACGTGTCTTGCTTGTAATTTCACATCTATACTACATATAGTATGTGTGTGTATAAATATATCCAACTTAACACCCATAGGAAGTAAAGAGCTCCAATGAGGACCCAGAGAGAGGCCAACAACATAGGCGAAAATTGACAAACAATATGAACGGACAATTCATAGAAGGAAAATGCCCTAGAAAGATACAAAAGATGTCCTGCCTCACTGGTAATGAGAAAATGCAACCAATAACCTTTTAATAACAGAACAAGCAAACTCAAATAGTAAAAATATGAACAGCCCAAATGAAACCACTAATAAATGAAGAGCACTATACCTGCAGTAGAACATAGATTCTTGACCAGAGCACATGGGATATGTTACTAACACTGACTATATATTTGATCATAAAACATTTGATCATAAATTATACAAAAAATACAAATTTCAAGACACGACATCACACACAGAATGTTTTCTAACTTCAGTGGAATTGATGTAAAATTCAATAACAAAAACACCAGGGGCACCTGGGTGGCTCAGTCAGTTGAGTGTCCAACTTCGGCTCAGATCACAATCTCAAGGTTCATGGGTTCAAGCCCCGCATTGGGCTCTGTGCTGACAGCACAGAGCCTGGAGCCTGCTTCGGATTCTGTGTCTCCCTATCTCTCTGCCCCTCCCCCACTCACATGCACTAGCTCTCGAAGACATTAAGAAAAATTTTTTTAAAACAAAAAACCCAGAAAATCCCCAATGTAAAAAGTACATACTACTATATTTCAAAATCATGAATAGAAAAAACAAGACACATCAAAACACGAGGACTGTAGTTAAAGTTGTGCTTAAGAGGGAATTGATAACTTAAAGGCTGGAAGAATAGCAAATATACCCAAAGAGGGTAGAAGGAAAGAAGTAATAAGCAGATATAAATGCAGCAGAAAACAAGCAAACAATAGGAAAAATCAACAAACCAAAAGTTGGATCCTTGAGAAGATTAGAAACTAATGGCTTTGTAGCAATATTATTTGAGAAGGCACAATTTGCTAATAACAATGTTTCTTTAAAAGTCAGTACAGATACTACAAAATGAAAAGGAAATACAGCATAAAAGAGAAAAATCATCATCATGTTAATGAATCCAGAAGTATTTAACAAAATTCAGCACCCATCATGATGATAACATTTAGTAAACTAAAGAGAAGGGAAGCTCTTAAATTAAAAACATATATATATATATATATATATATATATATATATATATACACACACACACACACACACACATATATACACACACACATGAATATATACATTATACGTATATATACATGAGTGTACATATACTTAAAATATATATTTAGTAGCAAAATGTATATAATCTATATGGATATATGAATATAATGTATATAAATGTACAGAATGTATATGTGTATATATGTACACATGTAGTATCTAGATAATGTATGTGTGTGTGTATATATATATATATATGTATATATAAAATTTAATAGCAAAAGTACTACCACAACATCATACTTGATGGTAAAATATTAAAAGATTTCCCCCTGAGACTGGTAATAAGACAAAAACAAAACCTGCTATCATTATTTCTTTCACATTTTACTGAGAGCCTAACCAGTGCAATAAAGGAATTTTAAAAAATAATAAATGTCTAAAGATTAAAAAAAATATTGCAAATGTTAGGTAGTAAATTGTGAAGGATCCAGACACTTATGAGAATAAGTGGGTTTCAATAAGTTCACTGAATACAAGCCAGCATTAAAAAATTCAACGATTAGAAACTGGTGTACACATGCATACTATTCTTTTTAATGTTTTATTTATTTATTTATTTTTTTTTTGAGCAAAAGAGTGGAAGGGGGAGGACAGACAGAGAATCTCAAGCAGGCTCCATGATGTCAGTACAAGAGCCTGACTTGGGGCTCGATCTCACGAACCATGAGATCATGACCTGAGCTGAAATCAAGAGCTGGATACTTAACCGACTGAGCCACCCAGGCATCACGCCATGCACACCATTTAAAAACAGCATCACAAAACATCAAACAACTAGAAATAAAATTAAGAAAAAGATACGTAAGAGTCAGGTAAGAAAAATACAACCCATTATTAAGACAAAGACATAGGTACAGACTCATGTACCCATATGCACATACATATATTCACCATGTTCAAGGGTTGGAAGAGTCAGTATTGTAAAGACGCTGATTATCCCAAAATAAGCTATAGTTTCAATGCTATTCCGTTCAAAATCACAACAGATACTCCAGTGAAATCTGACAACTTATTTCTAAAATATAAAGGATAAAGAAGAGAGGAGACAATGCTAGAGGAGAACAAAAATTCCTCAACTAATATGGAAAGCTGACACACAATATCAAGATTTATTATAAAGATGTAGTAATAAAGATAATGTGCTATTGAGGTGAAAACAGACAAGTAGACTAATGGAATCCAGAAACAGAACCACAGACACAATCCCCTGATCAAAATGCAGTGGAGCAGGGAAAAAAAGCAGCCTTGTCAATAAGTGATTCTGATCAACTGGATATACATATAAAGGAAAATATTAATGTTGATCTTACCTCAAGTCACGTACAAACAAAACATCAGCTCTCTAGAGCGTAGAAAACATTTCTAATACAAATATCTGACAAAATGCTTATTTACAGAATCTATATGAAACACAAAAACCTCTGCTTGTTTAGAAAACATGTACTAAGCACAGAACTGTTATGCATTTATTTTATTTTATATATCACTAATTTTTCATCTTTCCTTCATACATCAGGAAAAAACCTGGAGTTTTCTTTGGTTATTCTCTTTCTGTAATTCCACCTATTTAGTTGTTCAATAAAGTTTGTCAATTCTGTCTTCTCAATGTCCTTCATTTATGCCTTGTTTCTTTACATATTTTCAGTTTTTACTTCCAGAGAAAATTCTCATAGAATTTATTTTGAGGTTTTCATGTAAGAGGATTTAAAAACCAAAGTGTTATTAAAAAAAAAAAGAAATGAAGACATGAAACATTTTGTCTTTGTACTTACGTCAGTGGTCTCTGAGTTGCAATGATATAATCTGGTCGTCCATTTTTATACACTAAGCGTGCATTAGACTGAACCCAGGTCCATCGGTTGTCTTTGGTGAGAAGCCTGAATACTATCATGCCACTTTCTCCAGTCTTAATCACTAAAACAAAATCCAAAAATTAAATTATCAAACCTGAAAACAACATTTTAATTCTTTTTAATGTTTGTTTATTTCTGAGAGACAGAGACACAGTATGAGTGAGGGAAGGGCTGGGAGACAGGAAGACACAGAATCTGAAGCAAGCTCCAGGCTCTGAGCTGTCAGCACAGAGCCCCACGTGGGGATCGAACTCAAGAACCATAAGATCATGATTTGAGACGAAGTCAGTTGCTTAACTGACTGAGCCACCCAAGTGCCCCTGAAATCAACATTTTAAAGAAAACCTCTGAAACAAAGCCCCTATGACACATTTTTTGGACATATTTCTTTTACCACCAAAGATGATATATGTCTTGATAACTTTAAACACAATATATTAAAATGTATGGAAACAGTTCTTCAGAGTTGTTTATTTTCTACTACAGACTAAACATTATTTAAAAAAATTTTTTTCTTAATGTTTATTTTTCAGAGAGAGAGAGAGACAGAGCACGAGGTAGGGAGAGGCAGAGAGACAGTGGGGACACAGAATCCGAAGGAGGCTCCAGGCTCTGAGCTGTCAGCAAAGCGCCCGACATGGGGCTCGAACTCCCAAACCATGAGATCATGACTTGAGCCGAAGTCAGTCGCTTAACCGACTGAGCCACCCAGGCGCCCCAAGACTAAATTTATTATTTAGTAGATTAAAGGGAAGATTAAATCAGAAAATTCTGGTAATACATCTAACTACAGAGAGGGTACACAATTTGGGGAAAACAAAACTATTAAAATTAATTTCATTTTAAAAAGGGAATGTTTCTACCACTTAGGATTTTATTTAACCATTTTAAAGCATAATCTATATTAGCCTAGATTTATAAATTAATGATACCATTTAAAATGCCATTAAAAATTGAGCAAAACATTGGGCAAAATGTTCATTTTCATAGTAATTAAAGTACTGGACTCTTGCATGGTAAGTGTAAGGCAGTTAATAAATTGAGTGTAATTCAGGTTAATCATAATGGTTTGACATCAACTGTAAGTTTATCCAGTTGCTTTAAGCTCATTACCTTTTGTGAAATTGGAAACATGTACTAGAATATATGCAGTTTTTTGGGACACATTCATAACAAAATACAACTTACTCCGGATATGGTACTCTGCACAATAAAGCATATCAGCAGCATGAATAAATTGATATCCTGATCCTCTCATGCACAACTCTGCTTCAGTGTAGCCTAAAACAAGTTTTCCTCTGTTTAAAAAAAAAAAAAAGGTAAATAAGAAATTAAAATTTAACATAAATGAAATAAACAACCTAATTGATCGGCTATATGCTATTTTCTGCACTGTTTTCCTTGATTCAGAATTTCATATGAGCAGTAGAAAAAACCATATTCATGCAAGTGCTCTCTTTTGTTTATGACTGTTAATACCAGTTTTATTTTCTTCTTCTGAAAAAAAAAAACAAAACTGTTGAAAATTAGCATGGCTAAAGATGAATCTAACAGAGTAGATTATGTAGGTAAAACAGAATCTTTAATAAAAACCTAGAAAGCATATACTCCATTTCAAGGGGCAAAGCTTTTCACATCTGTCTGCATTCCCATATTAGGGGAAAACCAATTATAGGTTTTGACACAGTATGAATGCTAATATCACAGTCTACCTCATAATTTTCTGGAAGTTACTCAACTTCTAGGGCTAAAAATCAAATAGAGTCTGTGCATTAAAAAATGTAAAACAAACCAACAAATGTCATCAGGATAGTGAATCTTACTAATACAAGCAAATCATCTTTATGACACAGAAACTGTGACAAGTATCGTAAAAAAAATTACAAGAGGATTTGTGAGCCTAATGAAATTATTTTAAAAGGCTACACTGAAAGAGTATGAAATAACAGCTAATTTAATAATAAACATTATAATTTACACTACATGCTTCACATACTAAGAGAGATTTGCTACAACAAAATATACATTTAATGAAAGAAAACTGAACAAGTTTTACTTACTTGGCATCACAACCAGTAGGTGTAAAGTCCAATTTGTGTTTGGTTCTAAAGATGAAGTTTTTGGTTCTAATTTCAAGTATGGAGGGTGGCTGCAGTGGAGTAGCTATTGCAAACAAAGCCAACTGAGGTGGAAGGATTGACCCATCTTTGCCTTTCTTGTTCTGTCCGTGAAGATACTTTAACCTCCCCTGGAAATTCATTGCCTTTAAAAAACCAAAACCGGCTTATTAAAATTAACCCTTTAAAACTGTTAATTTCCAAAGGGTCAATCATGGCCATTTCCAGTGTTGTTGATAATTCCATAAAAGTTCCTGAGGCTGACTGATGTTACATCCATTCTTTTCTCCACAAGAAGCCCATTATAATTATCCCAAAAGGCAATACGAATTAGATGCTAAAGGGGCAGCCCAATAAGGTACTCCTTTTTAACTGTCACAACAAAAATACCCGTATCATCTTCTGAGCTCACAAATGCCCTGTCATTCACACCTAGAGGACGTAGCTCCTTCCCCCCATGGCTTTCAATACATGTTTCCTGAATGAACGAATAATGCTAAAGTCATCAAGTACACATTAATTTTCAAATAGAGATGAGCTATATTCCACAGCTCATGCTCTATTTCATAACTCATGGCAATCTTTCATATACAGATAAATTGCAATTTCATTAAAATGCTAAAATTAATCATACAATCACATAAAGAATGCAGAACTCAAAGTAACAATAAAGGGTACTTTTAGAAAGAAGATCGAGGAAACAAAGATGATTTAAACGTGAACATGATCAACTTAGTTGCTTAAAACAGTATTAATCAGGCTGAGGGATGATTCTGACCTCAGTATGATATAGTAGCAGCACAAGGAACCAAAGTCCCAATTACGCAAATTCCACCTGAGAAATACATATTAGCTGATCATCAGTACTAGGAAAGCTATCTCAAAGCACAATTCTAACTCTGGGTCAGCAAAATTATCTTCAGAAATAAACACATTAACAACAATCACTGTTTGCTAATAATGTTTAAGATCTGGTTACTTCAAATTCCTGCTAATTCACAAGAGTAATATGCACTATGCTTTGTACTGTCTTCTGTGCCTAGTGGAGTGCACTTCCTTAAGGACAAACACAGTATGAATCTGAGCATCCTGCGAAAGCTGCTCCCTGATTATCCTGTTCAGGTGTTCAGAACAACAGCATCTCATACCAGATGACTACTTTGCAATCATGAATATACAACCATTTTTCTTTCTTTTTAAATGTTTTTATTTATTTTTTAGAGAGAGACTGCAAGCAGGGGAGGGGCAGAGAGAGAGTAAGACACAATCTGGAGCAGGCTCCAGGCTCCAAGCTGTCAGCACAGAGCCCAACACAAGGTTCAAACCCATAAACCATGAGATCATAACCTGAGCCTAAGCCGGACGCTTAACTGATTTACCCAGGTGGCCCTACAACCATTTTTCTATATGGCAGTTACTGTAGCTGTGTAGCAAAGGACATGATAATTTTCTGTTCAGCAGGAATTAAATGCAAAGAGGGTTTAAAGCAGCAGTCTGCTGCTAAACGGCTACAAAGTTCTCTTTTACATAAAAAAGTCCCAGAAATATTTTGCCAAGATACAAAGTCCATGTTATTTCACTCAGTCTTTGTTACTATATCCTAAAAGATCGAGATTTGGAGTTACAGAAGATACTAGAAATCTGAAAAAAGAAAAAAAGTTACTTTCCTTCATGCAATTATTTTATAAAGGAGGTTTTTAAAATCAAACTCAAATTTAACCGAAGAAAATGGTTTCGACATTTATTTCTTACTTTCTGACCTGCAATTGCCAGTATCATAAGATTTTGCACCTTACCAGGAAACCAGATGAATTATCCAGGAGACACCTTAGTCGGCACACGAAGCTCCTCTCCATAAAGGAAGAATTTTCTGGAGGAAGCTGGTCTGGGTTATAACAGACCGCTGGCTGTGGGAGGCCATTAGCTTCTAGAGAAATAATAGCAACACAAATTTACATCCCATTTTGCTGTACAATCAGGTGTTTTGGGGTAGATAAAATTTGTGTTAATTTCTTTTTTTTTTTTTTTAATTTTTTTTCAACGTTTTTTATTTATTTTTGGGACAGAGAGAGACAGAGCATGAACAGGGGAGGGGCAGAGAGAGAGGGAGACACAGAATCGGAAACAGGCTCCAGGCTCCGAGCCATCAGCCCGGAGCCTGACGCGGGGCTCGAACTCTCGGACCGCGAGATCGTGACCTGGCTGAAGTCGGACGCTCAACCGACTGCGCCACCCAGGCGCCCCAATTTGTGTTAATTTCTTAACCGGATTCTATTCTGAATACAAAAATGAAGAATCATTTTCAGAAGAGGAGCTAATGAAAAGAAATACACGTACAGAATATCACTTTTACTACACAGAACTTCACCTACTCAGTTTTGTTTTTATTTCTATTGTCAATAATCTTCATATTCTCTAACACTTTTTATCTTCTTAACACCTTCACACATTTCTAAAAGCATTGATTGAGAAAAGATTTTACCCTTGGATTTTTATTTGGTGCATTTTACAGACAGAACAACTTCTACACACGCCAGGAGCAACCTTATACATTCCTTCCAATCTTTCAAAAGTTATTTGTATAAAATGTATTACCAAGTATGGTAACACTTCTTCGCTTGAAATTCATCAATGGGGGTCATTTGTCAAAATATTCCTTAGGTCTTCAGTCTGTGACTTGACTGTGACATACAACTGCAGACTCCTGTCTTTCCACTTCTTCCCAACCTTAACCAAGGAGTTATATGCCTCCAAAGGTTCTCTGCCTCCTTTCACAGACTTACATTAAAAACTCCCCAACACTATCTTTCGGTAAACGTTCTTACCATCAATTCTTTGTCCAGAGTCTGCACACTGCGTAGGGTTTAATGTCCAGTGCAGCTGACGCTGAAATTCAGGTCGATCTTCAGTGTGAATAAGTTCATACACACTCTGGTGTATGACATCAGACTAAAGAAAAAACATACAGGGAAATTTTTTTAAAGCTGTGATTAAAAAAATGTGTCTTACTAAGTTAATTTCAAAATGTAGCTACATTACGGGGTGGTCGTTAATGGTGATGAATGCACATGAATCAGACAGATGATCACAGAGCTGTCCAGTCATCCATGACAGGAAAAGCTAGAGAGAGGGGAGCACTGTCACTAGTGAGCAAGAGTTCCTTGCCATCACTTCCCTAGCTGAATGCTCTTCAATTATAGAAGTCAACTCTTCAGTCCTTCATGGCAACACATTAAGTTCTGTGTCTTTTTAGCCACTTCTTGATCTTTTAAATCCTATTTCTTTCACAAACGGTTGTCTGAAAACCCAGTTGTCTTAGACTTCTCTAAGCTTAAAAGTATTAAATTATTTCCTTCACTGTCCTGTAATGACTTTCTTTAACGTTAAATTTTTATTTCCGGTCCACTCTGGAAGAATAAGGGATTATACCTTTACCAGGTCAGAATCCTTCTTCTAACACTTGACTCTCCACAAGATAGGCTTTGTCTCAGAGCCAGGTTCCGCTGGTTTAGCTATCTAGACTTAAACCTCCTTGTGAACGTAACTAGCATTAAACCATCTCTATGCAGTCCATTACCCAATTACCAGAGTTCTTCTCTGAAACACAGACTGTAGCACAGGTTCCCTTAACAAAAAAAGCTTAGAGGCTTCCACTGTGTACTTAACAGAGTTTAAACTTCAGTCGGTTTAACAGTGTAGACACTGTTACTCAAGCCAGCAGTCTCAGCATCACCTGTGAGATTGTTTGACATACGAATTCATAGGCCCCACTCTGACGCACTAAATCAGAGTATGTCGGAGTGGGGACCAAAGATTTTAGTTTTGCATCAAGTTCTTCCAGTGAGTCTTAACACATTAGAATTTAAGAACTAGCGATACATAAGAATAGCTAGCAGTCAAGTGTACTTACAAAGTGTTCTCACATCATATCAGATGCTCTTGTCCCTCAAATACGACAAACACCACTCCATTTATGCACCATTTATTCAAGAACATTAAACAAACCAAATACATTCATCTCTTTAAGCACTTCCAGTCTACTGCTTAGAGTAGTGCTTCTATCTCTTCTTTCCTGTGCTCTTCCTACACTCAAGTCCACCCTCTGAATCTTATGCTTAAATACCATTTGCATCAGGAAAGCTTCCATTATCAGCATTAAGTCAGAATTAAAGATATAAACCATGGTATTTTGCCTGTACCTTTACATATCACCTCATTCATTTCAGAGCTGCCGCATGCCCTCCACAGTATCCATAACTAATTTGATGGCAAATAATCTCCTGTCTGCCCCCCATCCAATGTTTCTATATATGAGATTCCTTAATAAGTGAAAGATGAAACACAATATCCATGAATCTCATAAAACATTTAAGAAAATTATAATGCAGTAATTAATAGTATAGAAACTATTAGCTGCAAAAAGATGATTTTTATTTTATAAGCATATTTTAATTGACATTTTCTATATATAAGTCAACTCTTCACTCCTTCATGGCAACACATTAAGTTCTGTGCCTTTTTAGCCACTTGTTGATCTTTTAAATCCTATTTCTTTCACAAACGCTTGTCTGAAAATCCAGATGTGGATTTTATATATATATTATATATATATTATATAATATATATATGTAATATATTATATATATATTATATATATATTATATATGTTATATATGTTATATATGTTATATATATTACATATATAATATATATATTTATATATATAATATATATTATATATATTACATAATATATATATTTATATATATAATATATATTACATATATTATATAACATATATATAATATATATTATATATATAGAATATATATAGAATATATATATATATTCTATATATATAATAATATATATATATATAGAAAATGACATTTTCTATATATAAAGTATCAATTACATCCCTAAAATGTATGATACATAATTTCTAAAAAGATTTTAAATGACCCAAGAAAAATATATTTACCTGCTGGAACCCTAAGTAATCTTGTATAGTAGAAGAAGCATAAAAGACCAAAGCATCTGTAGTGACAACCAGCACGAAGCCATTCAGAGCCTACAAAGAAAAAGATTAGTAATTAGAAAAAGATTCTAAAATTAGTAATGTGACTAAATAACAATATGGTCACTCATAAACAATGAGGTTGCTTAAGGCTGTTACTTTATTGCTGAAAATTTTTCTCTTTAAAATGGCTAAAATCACACCTCATAAACACAGATACACTGTATACTGTGGGATGAGTGGAATCTATTCATACCTTTTGATTTAGGTAAGGAAAAGCTTACAGCTAAATTTAATGCTCAGTCACAGTAACTTCAGTAAAATCGGTTTCGTCTTCCTCGTGCTTCAGATACTGCTTTAAATATACTGTATATTTTTACTGTACATGTTTTTTAAATTGTATAAACATGTATTATAATCTATCACATTGCTTTTTAGAGAAAGTTATTATTTTCTGAAGAGAAATTTGATAGAACATCTTTGCACAGACCATTCACACATTGAAGCAATTTGAAATCTGAATACTCCCAAAGCATTAAAACAATTTAAAAGCTTTTATTGGCAACATAATCACATATATGGACTGCACATAAAATACACATACATGTAATACAAAATATACACTTTAATTACTAATATATTCAAGTTTAAAGCTGTCATTTTATATAAGACAAATGTCCATCTAATTACTAATATAGTCAAGTTTAAAGCTATCATTTTATATGTGCTATTTCTATTATTTCCATCTATATTATACTTCTTTTTCTTTCAATTTTACCTGCTTTTGGCCAATTTTTATTTTTATTATTCCCTTTGCTCCCCTACTTTCAGCTTGGAAATTTATATTCTTTTCTGTTCTTTCAATCATTACTCAAGTCCACTGTTAATATTTCTATACTCTTGGATAAAAGAAAGAGTATTTATTTGGATCACTTTAAACATTTATGGTTATCACATATTTTATCTCTATGAGCCTTCACTGTTTCCTGCTTCAGTTCAGCTCAGCAGAGTTCAATGTGTTCTTTGCTGTTATCATGCTAAACCCTTCTGAGACTCTCCTCTTCTTCATGTAAAAGGAGACATGGTGTGGTTTAGTGAGAACCATACAGTTTGAAGTCAGATTTGAACTGGATTGCTTTCCCAGTCTCTTATTATCTCTGTGGCTTTGGTTATTTATGCCTTCAAATTTTAGTGTCATCATTTGAAAAACAGGCAATTTGGTTAAGAGCCTATTTCATCTTAGCGCCTGGCACAGAGTCGGCACTCAATTAACATAAGGCACCATTACTATAAGGTTGTGGAAATGAGCAAATATTTACATGACCATGCTTTGTGAACTGTTGAGGTATGTAATGACAACAATTAGCTAATTCAACACTTAATCAATGATGACAAACTAAAGAGGACACCTATCAGGTACTGGAACTAGAGAATTAACCAAGACATTGCCACTGTGCTTAGAATGCTAGCAAAGTCAGGTAGGTATCTACCTTAGTTATTAGATACAGTAGATGAACAGCAACTGTCTTCCTTTTCACTCTAATTCTTTTCATCTTCAAGATTCTTGGTCTCTAATATACGCCTGCAAAACTGACTGCAAAGACAATAAACAGCATCTACTATTTAACAGCCACTTTTCTAAACGTTTCTGTTTATTTGTCAACATTCCATTGACGTAGGTGCCATATTCCAGTATTGCAATCAGGTAAACGAGGTGAACTGCAAAACAACTTGCCGAAGGTCACAGAGCGAAGCTGAGCCAGGAAACAACTAGCCTTGCTCAATGAAGCCTGTCCACGTACCTATCATGGTCTGCCTCCTCTAGGAGTATTGCTCGCCAGCTGTGGCAGGACTGTTACACTTTTAATCCCAACTGGGCTCTAAAGTTCTTGATTTCAGAGATTATGGCTACAATGCCTGGTGATTTCCCCAGAAGGAATGGGGCTGGCACCCACCAGGAACTTAAATATTTACTCATTAACACCCTACAAATTATTCTTAAATTTCAGTTGGCAGTAATAACAGATATACCGTTTTTGTATTTTTTCCTTCCAAAAATATCTTCTTTTTAGATAGGAGTATCCACTTATCATATGCATTTTATTTTGTAGAGTGTCCTGCTTTCTCAAACAGTGAAATGAATTTAGTACTTCCCAATGAGCTCATTATGCCAGAAAACACAAAGATAATTTAAGTTATAATATCACACTCTCTTAGACGGTGAATTGTCAGAAATAAAAAGCCTTTAAAAAGAATATATGCATCCTGATTTTATGTATATCTCAAATGATCTTAAATACTATATGGAAGAAAGTTATTATACTGAAAGAGTCAATAAAAATATGGTAATTACATATTAATGAAAGAAAATATCATTCTTTAGACTTACAAAAATTTGCCCTACCTATCTGAAAGTCATGTTGAGGTTCACATGACTTACTATTTCACGTAAGACAAATAAACTGCAATCAGTAGTGTTAATTATTGTTTCAATGGCTGTTAACTCAACAACAAAGCTGTTGATTATAATCAGCACCACAGTAAATAGCACCAAACAGAACGTGATGAAATAAATGAAAATAAATGTCTGAAATAAATAATGGCTAATGAGAAGATACAAAAAGTCATTTTTTTTCATTTTTATTCCTGGTAAAACAGTAATAAATTTAAGCTAAGTTTAAAAGTAATTATTTAAAATTTTTGCTAATAAACTATTATGTAACATTTTCTTTATGTATCTCCTTAGTTAAAACCAAAGGAAAAGATTTCTCATTAAAAAGTTTCATGCCAGAGGGTATACTCTACCTCTGGAAACATTCTCTATGTCTGAGGGATAATTGGTTGCTAATCACATGTTGAAAGTATAAAGTTAGATGCCATTATGGCAACTGTATATAATGAAGTATGCCATTTTCAGGTGTCTACAAGGTTTTTGGTCAGCTATTTCAGAAGAGATAACAGCCAAGCATGATATTAGCAAATCAGATAACGTGTGATGCTTCCATTCCAAATGGAAAATCTACTACTGATATGCAATATAATTCATAACAGATGCATTTATTTTATTTATTTATTTTTTTTTCAGATGCATTTATTTTAAAGACCTAAATGTTTTCAATTTTCAGATAATTAAAAAAATGAGACTAGATTTTCATTAGTATTATTTTTATTCTTTGTCGTTGACATAGAATATGTTTACAATTTGCCTAAATATTCTATGAGGGAAAAAAAAATCATTGGCTCATAATTTAAACAGTTTTACCAAATGTTAAGCATTCCATATGTGATTATTTTCATTTGAAATAAAGGACTTCCTTATTACTTTACTACATAACCCATGGTGTGTGTTTAATCACATGAAGCAACAATTATTAGAATGTTTTCCTATAACCTGAAGAAGGAGTCTTCACGTTTCAAGCTATTATATACATAAACATCCTCAGCCAGGGACAGGTTGAGTACTCATGCTTGAATATATTTAATTTGTTTAACCTAATGGGTGCAAAACTTAATTTTCATAATTATAAAATTATAATAAAAAATGTTATAAATTGTTGGGTTACACATAAGCATTTTCAGAAAGAATTAATGGAGCTACCAAAGTTGCGGCTACTTTCTGTTACAATGGCAAACGAAGTTCTTCACTAGGTTCACCGGGTAGAATTGAAGATGATCACTTAATAGTAATAACATATCAAAGCACACATCCTCATTCTATCTTTTTTTAACAAAACAAATACCTGAGAATTTTAGCTGACAATCAAGCATCCTATCAATTCCAAGAAATAGAGTAAAAAAAAAAGAAAATTAAAATATTTTCACAGACAAATCTAGAAACTAAGTTCTAAAACAAAAATTAGGACTTACAGCTGTTAAGAAAATCTGTAGCGTGTTGATAAGACATACCCCATAGCTAAGAGTTAAGAGCATAGTGAAAAATAAAATTCAGGTAAGAACATTTTTGAACTGTTAAGTAAATACAATTAACTGCTTTAATGAAGCTATAGTCCTGAAAAGGTACGTATAAATTCGGTGTCTTAAATGAGAACCTTTAAAATAATGTAGGAGTTTTGCTATTTAAAGAAATACAATAGGGAAACTGATAGGTAGACTTCTAATCTACTCGATACCATTACACTTTTTCATATAGTAGCATTATACCACTGTTGCAGTCCCAGTAAACGTGGCATGAAGCACCCTGGGTGAGTTCTAAGTAAACGGGAGTAACTGAAAGACTGATCAATTAGTCTTCCATTTACAATGTTTTTTATTAGGAGAAGCTATATTTACTAAAATTCACCTGTAATAAAAATTCTCCTTCTTGCAGACTCAGGCCTTCTCTGAATTTTGTTCTACAGTTTTCCTGAACTCCATTTCTGTCAGCTGGGGAGGCCTGTAATGCAACTGTGGAGAGAAGGAAAAAGCAACGATAGAGTGAGCGATTTCAAAGGGCTATAATGGAAAAATCTCTATATACCTAACAAAGACACAATTTGAAATACTGGTATCTACTGCTACTATAACGACTAAGCAAATACTCCTTTGTCAATGAGCGGTTTCCGAGTCAATGGACAGATTGCTAAAAATTATTAATTACAAATAAATAATTTATTTAAATTAATAAAAACAACTTCTGATGAGCTCATTATGATTTCTGGCACATAACTTAAGAGTTTTAAAGACCTGCATGGTACCTCTATAACTACGCCTCCCATTTCTCTTTACTCATGAAAATAAATGATTTTCATACTAATATACACTTATCTAAACAGTGAACTAGTAGTAGTGAGGAGAAAGAATCAACCATATGCTTTATTAAGAAATATATTTCCATCAAGTTTAGAATCTTCTTGTCTAACTTTTGGGTAAAAAAGGGATTAGTATTGTTAGCAGAGTCTTGCTAAATTTATAAATCAACTCATGGAGAATTAACATCGTTGTGATTTTGAATCATTCTATCCAATAACATGCATTTTCTTCCTTTTGTTCATATCTGTATTTTTTTGTCTCACTAGAATATTTTAAAGTTTCCACAAAAAAAAGATTTGTACATTTTTATGTTTATTCCTATGTATTCCATCCTGTAAAGTGCCTTCTCCTTCCTAACTGCTTGTGGATTATGGATTGAAGGGGAAGTCTGTTGCCATCGTGGGATGCTTGCTTACTTCTGGAGGTAGCATGTTATAATGCTCTCTCTCTTCCCCTCCCATCTCTCTTCTTCATAGTGTGTGTGTGTGTGTAGCTTGGGAGGCACCACAGCTGAGGGTACTAATAATTGCTGCTATGTTCTTAGAATTTTTCCAAGCACTCTCAAATATTATCTCATTTAATAGTAGTATCTGGCAGAATTAAGTTCAAATCTTAGCTTTGCCATTTATTAAAATGTGTAGGGTCTTTGAGCCTCCGTCCTAATATGTGAACTGGTAATCAAAAACTAACAAACAAAAAAACAATTTTGCAGGGTTATTGTTAAGAATAATGAGAATATATGTGAAGTTCCTGGCATTCAGCAGCTCAATAGTAGTTCAATAAATGGTAAATTATTAGCAGTGTTTCCCAGATCCTATAGATCATCTTGTTATAATATGCAACCTTTTAGATACAATTACAATACAGTATTTCCATTTTTCTGATCTATTTTTAACCTTCAATATCAAATAAGAGAAATCATTAAGTGAAACTGACTTTGACATTCCTTTTAAGACTCATTTCATTAGATTTTTATTGCACCAAAGATAATCTGGCTTGGCAAAAAACAAGATTTACTAACAACCAGATTTTCTCTCCAGTTGAGCAAAGCCTCACATATAAAACATTTTCACGCTGAAGTATACTTTCTGGTAAGTCAGTGCATGTGTCACACTGGAATCTTATGCCAAGTTCTTGCTTTTGCAGAACTTGAAACATACCACTTTGAAAGAAGAGGCCAAAAGTTTGGTCTCTGAATGTAACAATTTCAAGAGGCCAAAGAACATATTTCCTTGGGCCAAAAAAAATAGTTTGAGGTACATAAATTGATCTAACAGTTAATCAAGACCAAAGGAAATGGTTAATCTTTCTCAATGTAAGTAGAAGAGAAAAAGGCTTTTTCTCCTTTCCTGTTCTGTTGCTGCTTGCTTTCTAATGGTCAAATTTGACTGAGTGCATTAAAACCTCACAATGTCAGGGTTAACTATACTCTCACTTTTCCAAAAGCTCCAGTGCAAGGCACCATTTAAGAGTTACACCAGGGGTGCCTGGGTGGCTCAGTGGGTTGAGCGTCTGACTTCGGCTCAGGTCATGATCTCACCATTTGTGAGTTCAAGCCCCACATCAGGCTCTGTGCTGACAGCTTGGAGCCTGGAGCTTGCTTCGGATTCTGTGTCTCCCTCTCTCTCTGCCCCTCCCCCACTTGTGCTCTGTCTCTCTCTCTCTCAAAGGTAAATAAACATTAAAAAAAAAAAAAAAAGAGTTAACACCAAATATCAGTAAGATTTACTGTTAACTTCCGAGCAATGCTAGTGCTGGGTCATAGGGTAGATCTATTATTAATTTTTTGAGGAACCTCCACACTGTTTTCCAGAGTGGCTCCACCAGTTTGCATTCTCACCAACAGCGCAAGAGGGTTCCCAGCAATAACACTGCTAGGAATTTACCCAAAAGATACAGGAGTGCTGATGCATAGGGGCACTTGTACCCCAATGTTTATATCAGCACTTTCAACAATAGCCAAATTATGGAAAGAGCCTGAATGTCCATCAACTGATGAATGGATAAAGAAATTGTGGGTTATATACACAATGGAATACTACATGGCAATGAAAAAGAATGAAATATGGCCTTTTGTAGCAACGTAGATTGAACTGGAGAGTGTTATGCTAAGTGAAATAAGTCATACAAAGAAAGACACATACCATATGTTTTCACTCGTATGTGGATCCTGAGAAACTTAACAGAAGACCAGGGGGAGGGGAAGGGAAAAAAAAAAGTTAGAGAGGGAGGGAGCCAAACTATAAGAGACCGTTAAAAACTGAGAATAAACTGAGGGTTGATGGGGGGTGGGGGAGAGGGGAAAATGGGTGATGGGCATTGAAGAAGGCACCTGTTGGGATGAGCAATGGGTGTTGTGTGGAAAGCAATTTGACACATTTCATATTAAAGAAAAAAAGGTTTACTGTTAAAAAGAAAACAACAAAACCAAAACCTACACATTGCAAAAAGCAAAGTATGTAATTATAAAAATGGATAGATATTACTAGTATCAAATTTTAAAATGTCTAAATTATCAGGAATCTCTTAAAATTAATTTTCAATTAAAACAACTGGTGTCAGTTCCAACCAGAGCTACTGGACCACTGACACTATTCAACTCAGAACAAGTTACAATTTGTTTCTGGCTTTGTATTAGGGATATTAGCCGATGTAATTAGAAATCAGACTCTGCCCTTAGCTGGGAATATAAGTTATAGAAATAAAGAACCAAGAATGTCAGAAATGATTAAGTAGCAAAATGGGATTTAATTAAAGTTTTACAGGATCTTGGAAGAAAAAAGAAAACAAACCCTTTTTAAACAACAGGGCTTACAATTCTAAATGTTGGAAGGTTTATGTTTAATATGTGTAACTGCTTAAGTAGGAAAAGTGACAACTACATTTTAGGGAAGGATCACTGGAGAGTTCTTCCAAAGATATTTCTGTTGCTCTTAGGTTTAAGATTAATAACTAGTTAATAACTAGTCAATAA
Organism: Neofelis nebulosa; assembly: GCF_028018385.1. Taxonomy (NCBI): domain Eukaryota; kingdom Metazoa; phylum Chordata; class Mammalia; order Carnivora; family Felidae; genus Neofelis; species Neofelis nebulosa. The sequence continues at coordinate 59,576,927 of NC_080785.1, forward strand.
GGTTAATAAGGATTTAAATAAATACTGTGCAAAGATGAGTCCAGGAATGATGCATTCCCTTCGCATTCTCATTTTACAAATATACTAATGTGACTTTTTAGAGATCTTACTTTACGTCTGGGCCTCCAGTCCCAAACTATGCCCCTCCATGAAGTTTGTCCTCTGTTTCCTGACCTCATACCTACCACCTCTCCCTTCTTAAAACTGCTTGAGCTACTTTAATACTAGTCATTTTCATGTATGCATTTCTCCCCTTGATTAGAAAGCCACAGAAGAGTGAGATGACTTGGGGTACTGGCACCAGTGTACTTCCTACCATCGAAGTGGCCTAAAATAATTTCCTTAGTAATAAGATGTGATACGTAACTGAGCACACACTGTATGCCAAGCAGTTTCCATACACTAGATCTTATCAGTCTTCCAAACAGTATCCTGGGAGATTGGTATTATTTTGTCCTTTCAATGAAACTGAGACTTAGAGAGGTTAGGAAACCGTCTCCAGGTCAGAGGGCTTAAAGCAGTGAAGTCTAGATCAAACCCAGGTAGCCTACTCGTGCAAGCTATTATTAACCACATGCTGGACTCCTCACCTACGGCAACCACCTCTGACCTTTAGTGTCTTCATCTTTAAGTGAGGACAAGGATACTTCTGGAGACAAATTCTTGTTAGGGCTAAAGTAAGATGTGGAGTACCTAAGTAATACCTAGAATCACAATTTACAGCCCAGGATTGAGATAATTGAGATAATGGGCTATATGTTGAGTTGATATACCCTCAAATCATTATGAAAATCAACACTGAAAATATACATCAGGGGGGCACCTAGATGGTTCAGTCGGTTAAGCATCTGACTCTTGGTTTCAGCTCAGGTCATAATCTCGAGATTTCATGAGTTCAAGCCCCACATCAGGCTCTGCACTGGCAGTATGGAATCTGCTTGGGATTCTCTCTCTCCTTCTTTCTGCCCCTCCACCACTCATACTGTCTCTCAAAATAAATAAAATTAAAAAAAAAAATTTTTAATGCACACCAGAGATAAGTGAGTGTATTTTCATTTCTAAACAGGGAGTATTAATGAATATCATCTATTAGGACTGCTATGATGCCTATACATTACAGATTTGAAAGCACTTCACAATGATGAATTGTTATAAAACTTATATGAATAATCAGATGCATAGGACACTTACACATTACATCACTGGAATGAAATATACAATATTTCACAGAAACAAAACGTAGCATCTGAAAGTAAGTCACAGCCAATTCTGTTACATGAGAAGCATTTGCTATAATAAATAGACACTTATTAAAATCCTCCCCATCTGCAAGAATACACTTTCTAAAATATAAAGATGTGACTTTGAACAGTCTGAGGAATATTAAGATTTTATAGCATCAAAATATTTCACCTAATTCTTCATTGAGAAGTCATTGAAGCCATTATACAAGAATTTAATTTAATGGATGAATGAATCTAGAGGGTAAATATCATCGGAGCATTATCAAATGGTCATTTAAACAAGTGATTCAAGTCTTAACTCCCACATGTATTTAACCATATCCATTTCCTATATGACACCTTCCTTCCTTATACATCTAAGCTAGGATTTCCATTTCTCCTATAAACTAAATATCTCCTCTTTGAAAGCATGCTCTGAAGTGTTCAACAGAGAAATTCATGAGGAAGAAATATTGCATATGGTAAATTACATTTTGTAGGCTACTGTATTTGTAATTAAACAGAAAGATGACATGGTAAGTATCTTGCCAGGAAAAAGCATAAGATTTTTAAATCTCTACTTATTGATTTAAATTCAATTTATTTTACAAAAATTATTATCCCCTTTATTACTTCTGGCAGAAAAAGTTAAATTCCATTTGCACACTGATATAAGCATAAGAGAGAGCAAAGCTATCACTATAAAATTCAACCACATAAACTTCTATAAATTAGGAAGAGTTAAGTAATGCAGTAATTCTTAAATATAAACAAAACATTCCTAGTTTAGTCCAATATGGATCAGTATTTGTAAATAATTTCCAAATAATATATTAACTGTACCTAAGGAGAGCTTCTTCTACATACTTTGGGGTAAAAGAAATATTTCAACTCTAAGTTTTTGTTTGTAAATGAAGTGTTCTTTCGAGGGAAAGAAGGAAGAAAAAGAAGGAAGAAACTGAAATTCAAGAAAACTATGCTACATGCTGAGTTCCTAGGACACAAAGACTAGGTCTATATAGTTTACACAATACTTTCCCCTATGATATTGACAGATTTTTTTTTTCTACCTAGAAATTTCTAATCACCAAAGGCAGAAATAAAGTAAATTCAGTTTTTGAAAATGCAAATGCATGCTTCTATCTTTAAGAATGAATGTAGGTTGCATGACTGGTAGTCTATCTTTTTAGCCAATCTAAAACACATTATTTTAAAGCCGAGTAAGTCCTTAAAAGTTAGACCTATTCCTGCTCTCAATTAAGTGGAAATTGACTAGACGTTATTTAACATTTCCCCAGTTTTCCATTTAGCGATCATCAATTCTACTGTAACTGTGTTAGGGCCCTGAGGTAATGGAACCAACAAGAGCAGTTAGTTTACCTTTGTAGTGGGGAACGAGTTGCACTGAGCTTTCTACATATTCAAGACTGGAATTCAAACTGCATTCTAAGTAGCAGAATTTAACCAATTAAAGCAGTGATTCTCAAACGTTCATAGACAGTACAATTACCTATAAGGCTACCGCTATTAAAAGACACTGCGGGACCTCACCCTCTAAAATTTCTGATTTAGGAGATCTAGGATGGGGCCTTATAGTTTGCGTTGCTAACAAGTTCCCAAGTGATGCTGGGACCAGGTGCCACATTTTGAGAACCAGTGACTCTAGAAATTCACAAACTTTTAAATGTTCTGAATCTCATTCTCTTATTATTTTTTTTTAAATTATTATTCCTCTGCTTAAAGAGTGCTTTCATTAATATGAATGTCTTCAGTAAATGACTCAATGCCACTTTTATAAAGACCAAAACAGAAGCACATAATTTAAGACTAAAATATAAAGCAGTAACAAAAAATTCTGTATATATATAAATACAGCAAGTAGCACATAGCCCACAGTGTATTCCTCACCAAAGCAAGCCATGTCACTTTTCCCTGAACAAAGTGTCTAGATTTCAGTGTGTGCCACTTCTGAAGAGGAAACAATATGGGGAAATAAATAATTACATATTATGCTTAAACGCTAAAAAGTTTACTAGCAAATTTCTATCTCTAAATCAAAATATAAAATTAACTCAAGAGACTGTCAGAGAATATTAACGCCAGGTCTGAAAGGCCTCTATGCATATCCAACAATGACAACAAAATTGCCCATTAAAAGAAGTAAAATATCAGTGTTCCGTAATTAATAATTATAATTTATATAAAATTTTAGTTGTAAAATTTACTTCATACAGCTCATACTTTTAGGATAAATCCACCACAAACTTAGCACATGAGGGAGGCAAACATTCTTATTGTCCATGCTGAGACGATGAAGGCTCTGGGCAACAGTGAGGTTAAAGGTCTTATCTAAGGCCAAAGGCTTAGCCTCTATGTCTCCTGCCTGCCAGTGCTTTTGTTCCGTGACAATCCGCCTCTGCCATCCTAAGATAAAGAGACAGGAGGCTGACTCCATAACAGAGAGACCAGACGTAATGACACTAGACACTATTAACACTCCAGTTGACAACAATATCTGTAAAAGTGACCATAAGAGGCACGCCACATCATATGAGAAAATTTAAGGCTAGAAGAAAGCAGAATAATTCAATACAATTTTAGGTTAGATTGATTCGAAGTGACTGCTTGTTTCCCTTCCCAACCTCTACGGCAAGCACCTGAATGGCTTTCTGGCTTCTATGGACAGTCAGGGACCAGAAATGATCTCCTGCAGGAATATAATTTTTCTCTCTGGACTGTGATGTCATTTTAGTTTACACTTTCATGTGCAATTTTCTTTTGAGCCTCTAAGAACTTGAAATAGCAAAAGCTTTTTTTTTTTTCATGGATATACATCTTCAAATTTACATCCAAGTTAGTTAGTATATAATGCTGTAATGATTTCAGGAGTAGAATCCGGGGATTCATCCCCTACATATAACATCCAGTATCCTCCTCAATGCTGCTCCCATTTAGCCCATCCCACCACCCACAACCTCTCCACCAACCCTCAGTTTGTTCTCTATATTTAAGTTTCTTATGTTTTCATACAGTTTCATACTCCATGTACACACAGATTTGCTCTCCTTCACTGCTCCTTAAAAGATCTCATCTCTGGTATTTTTCGTCTTATTCTATATGCTCTCCTCTGGAATATTTTATTCACTTTCATGGTTTAAAATATTATTTTAACTGTATTATAATGATTCCAAAATCTAAATCTCCAGCTATTGAACAAACAAGAATTTGAGCTATGGGGTGCCTGGGTGGCTAAGTCAGTTAAGTGTCTGACTTTGGCTCAGGTCATAACTTCACGGTTTGTGGGTTCGAGCCCTGCATCAGGCTCTGTGCTGACAGCTGGGAGCAGGGAGCCTGGAGCCTGCTTCGGATTCTGTGTCTCCCTCTCTCTCTCTGCCCCTCCTCCACTCATGTTCTGTGTTTGTCTCTCAAAAATGAATAAACGTTAAAATTTTTTTTTAAAAATGGTTGATCAAAAAGTAGAAAAGCTGTAAAAGCATGATTTCAAAATACGACATAAATATGATTACTAACTAAAAATGATTAATGGTAATGTAACTATATTTCAGGCCTTAAAGCAATTAATTAATGTAACTATATCAGGCCTTAAAGTGATTAATTTTCTACTATACGTAAATACAATTTCTAAAATAATACAACAAGATGATGCTGTAGATTTGCATTAACCAGATCACACACACACACACAAATCAAATTAACACACACACACAAAATATCAAATTAACTACAGACATTTAAAATCTTTATTTGGGGGAAAAAAGGAAAAATTGCAAGTTGGAGGGCTTTAATATTACCCCAATGGGTGTGCCCGGGTGCCTCAGTAGGTTATGCGTCTGACTTCAGCTCAGGTCATGATCTCATGATTCGTGGGTTTGAACCCCACATCCAGCTCTGTGCTGGCAGCTCGGAGCCTGGAGCCTGCTTCAGATTCTGTGCCTCCCTCTCTCTCTGCCCTTCCCTTGCTCATGTTCTGTCTCTCTCTCTCTCAAAAATAAAATAAACATTAAAAAAATTGTTTTTGATATTACCCCAATGGTAATCTTCCTAAAAAAAAAAAAAAAAAAAAAAAAAAAAAAAAAAAAAAAAAAAAAAAAAAAGCTAAACGCATCAATTTATGACCACCTGGACCTGCTCATGGCCAAGCAATTAAGGATCCTACAGACATATAATGCTAAGTATGATCAAAGAGAAAACCCATTTAAAAAGCAGTAAATTTACAAGAGGAAAAAAAGCAAAACATAATAAAAGATATAGCAAGTTCAGGTTCAGTCTGAATCTTTAATATGCACTTGTTGTTTTTTTTGAAAATACCTATCAAAGCAAATGAATACTCAGTGATGAAAGTATCCTATATAAAATATCATAAAATGTTAAATTTATTCACAGAATCTAATGAATCTTGTCAGTTACAATATCTGAAGAAAAGAGAAAGTATATTCCTTATCCAAAGAGATCATATTATTAAATGTAAGAGCCAGGATTTAATACAATTTCAAATGGGCTCAATAAAAATATTCTACTATTCCTTTTATTTGTCCCTGTTTCAGTTTACATCGATTATAGAAAGTCCATACATTAAAATTTAAAAGAACCTTTACATTTTTAAATCTTTACATTTTATAGCTTTAATTATGTAGCTATCATGAATGTTATAATTAGTTTCATGTTTAGAATATGAATTCTGGAAAAAAATATATAATTCAATTATAGTAAGGTAGATAACACCACACATAAGTGAAACTGAATCCTATATGATGATTTCAAACATGCTCATCATTTACACAAACAAACCTACCATAGAACTTTCTGGAATTAAGAAATCACATTTGCTGTGGTACCACATTGCTGAAACTTTTGCAAACTACTTGCTATACAGTAACTTCAAAATTATATAATGTAGATGAATATAGCATACAAATCCCATGAATGAAAAGCACACATATAATAAAACCCTTAAACTTTATAAAATTTCAACCCCTGAAAGGGCTTTTTATTTAATTCATTTCTCTGCCTGTTCAAGCTCATTCTCTGCACATGTTTCTCAAGACAGTGTTCTGGGTTACTCAGACACCAAAACAGGATTGAAATCCAGAGAAACACACAAGCTCAAGATGAATAAACACAATAGCTCTCTTTTGAAAACCTAATGAACTGGAAATGAACTGTTAACTAAAGACAAAAGGAAGACCAAGAAAAGAGCACGGGCAATTTTTTAATTTAAAATAAAGTCAACAAAGATCCATATTCGACAATGAGGTTGACTAAATGTTAGATCACCACATCATGTAAGTTAACTATTGTTATCCTCCCCTCTTAGAGCATTTTTTAGACGTCATGAATTTAGAACATTCCGCTATGTAAATAATATTACACTTTATAAAATGGTGATTATTTTAAGTACATGTAATGGTTCAGAATGATTTTCCCCTATGTTACTTAGTTTTTAAAATAACCAGAAACTACTCCCTATAACAGCTGCCTATGCAGGAGTTGGGAATTAGATCTCAGGTCCTCAAACTTGCCAGGCTTACTGAAACCTAGACAAAATCATCTCTTTCTTGTGTTTAAGTTTTCCTTTCCACAGGTTAAATTTATGTATCTCAATTATAAAGATGTCACAAAATATAACCCATGACATATATAATGGAGTATGTAAAAGACTTCACAGTTAATAATATTTTAATGGTGTAATATATACTATGAATATTTTATTGACATAATACTACATGCCACTGATCCGTACTACTGCCTCACTGAAAGAAAACTTTTCTGCCTTTTCTACCTCATTAGATACTTGTGCCTCAGCAGACATATGAATTGTAATTTTGGGAATGCTGTCCAAAAGTAAAGTAATTTAAATGCAACACTGACATAATAATGAATATTTTAAAAAGAGACAATGAAATCTAACTCAAATTTTTTAGATGCTACAATTACTCTTACCAAGAATATGACATTACCATACTGATTCCAATCAGTCAACAAACCCAATGTCCACTGTTTGACTTGGAACTAACAGACACAATACAGGAAGAAACAAGCCTTTCCCTTAATACCACCCAATTTTAAAGGCTGGGTTATAACTACCCAAATCCTAGTCTCCCTGAATAAACTATTACTGGTCATAGTCAGTAAATTATTTAAACTTCTTAGATATTTTCCCTCTCAGAGGTAACATGATATTTGAGTTTAATACTCATTTTGTAACTCGGGTCTTCCTTTTATGCTCCTCTTTTCTTTTTAATTACAAAAGTATGTTTTAATCTTAACATTCTAGAATTTGGTGAAAAAGTTTAAATATAATGTTAAAGACTTTAGTCTTCCATTCTGTATTTCCAGGACCTAAGTCCACACTGACTTGTCAGGTCACAGCTCTATGTGATCCTATAACTGTCCTCAGGCTCCCCTCTGGTCTGATTTAATTTGCCTTGACAGGCAAAAATGGCACTTTACTGTGTTTAATCACCAACATCAGAAAACATCAATTTTGGATTGTGGGTATTTTTTTCTTTTTTTCAATATTTGTTTATGTTTATTTATTTGAGAGAGTGTGTATGTGCACAGTTAGTGGGGAGGAGGAGAGAGAGAGGGAGAGAGAGAATCTGCTGTTAGCAGATGCCCAATGCAGGTTTCGATCCCAGGAACTACAAGATCATGACTTGAGCCAAAATCAAAAGTCAGATGCTTAACCAACTGAGCCACCCAGGTGCCCCTGGGTATTAATTTTCTAAAGACAGAAAAGACTCTACAAAGAAACTTCAAAGATACATAATTTAGAGGAGTCTTTATAAAAAGAAATAGGCACGGAAAAATAAAAGAGAACCCAGAAGAGCAATGTTACTGAGGAAATTGAATAGAACTTCAATAGCTTTTACTATTTTAATCTATCATTATTAATATATTGTTATTAATCCTTAAAATATGTCTACGTGTGTCCATTGTGCATAAATTAAAAATAAAGTATCACCTTATTCTTATCAAATTTACAAAAGAGAGTGATTTTTTTTTTAAATACATAGCTCTATTTGAACATTCCGTCTACACTAATAAAAAATTTTTTAAGTCCCAAGACTGCCAGACTGCTGGCAGGTACAAAAGGAGCATCCAACAAAGAAGCAAAGAACCAGCAAATCAGGAACAATACTCATAAAGAGAAGGCAAAGGAACAGAGAGACAGGCAAGGAATGCAAAGGGAAGTACTGATTGGAGAAGGATACAGTTGATACTAGTTCATCCTAAAAAGATGTATGTAGCTTTCACATTTGCATCTTTAAATTCTTGTACACACTTCACTGTATGACCCAGCCAATCAGAGACCATGTAAAAAAATTTACTGCTACAATTCCATAAAATATTTCTCATATTTGCATATTTATAGATAGAAAATAAAATAACCGATAGAACCAAAAACTGTAATTGGCTACTAGCAGAGAGAGTATCTGGCAAAAGCAAAATATTAACATCTGAAACTAAGTCCCACAACTGTACATTTAAATCCATAATCTAAAATTTCAACATGAATTTTACATTGTTTTTCAGATATAAGTTAGCGAAACTGAGTTAATAAATATTTACTGAATGCCTACTAGGGGACGGACATTGTTCTAAGTGTGTTAAGGCACAATAGTACACATAATACCCTCAAGGAGTTTCCATTCTAGTTAGTGAAACAGGCGATATATAGGAATTTTAAGTGCACCAGAAAAACCAAAGCACTATAATATAGAAATGAAAATGTTTGTAATGATTACTTCATTTGTGACATAAACAGAATACAAACTGAAAAATAATTGTCTGAGTTTTATTTTCTAGAATATAGTTTACAAGTTTTCAAGGATTCAGTATTCAAAGATTCCCTCAATTATTTCTTCAGTTCAAACCAAAATAACTAACAGAACTTCTAATCTTCTTACTTCCTTTGAAATATTCCCTAAGTAGTGCATTATAAATACTGAATAGGTACATTTTTAAAGGATTTCACATACTATATTTATCACAGTTGCTGAAACACTAGACCTTGAGCTATTAGAGAACAGAAATCTTTTTCTACCTCTTTTTCTTTTTTGTGAATTCAGCACCTGCACAGGGTTTAGAATAAAGTGCAATCCTGAATTACAAATTTATTATATAATAATTTTAATCTAATAGTGTCAAAGAAAGTGCTAACTTTATCATACCTGAAAAATAAATATTTTGTTCAAAGTTGTATTTCAGAATGTTTTGATCAATTAGAAATGGATAAATAGTAGTGTACTTAAATCCTAAGTGCTGCTTTTCAGACAGTCAGAGCAGTATTAGAGTCATGGCTCCAAAGTTTAAGAAGATCCACCCAAGCTGGATTATTTAAACTTGCAATAAATAGATGTATTTTCTTGGAAAAATATCTATTGTTACTGTAAAACTTGAGTTTCCTTTTTAACAAGATTGTATGATTACTCGTTTATATTGTTCTTTCCGCAGGAATCACACACCCCCTGTTTGCATCCTGTTATTCACTTAGAGCTTCCCTTTACTTCGCTATACTGTTTTCCCTAGTAGGAGAGTGGTTTTACTGCACATTAGAATCCTAAACTGTCCGCATGCTCCAAGTCTCCTGGTTTGTAGCATTTAGCATCTGTTCAGATCTTAAACATTACCTTGAAAAATGAATTGTCTGCGTCCTTTCAAAATATTGAATTGCCATCCTACATCACTGGAGGCCTGGAAAAGACTGGAATCTTTTCTACTGATTGTATCTCTCAGTTTCCATCTAATTCTGTGAACAACTTAAGAAACTACTTAGGGTATACATTCCACTAAAACCTAAGCAAACACATTTATATTCTTCTTAAAATTTTGTACATTTGGATTTGTTTTTCTGAAGGCAAAGAGACAATTTTTTAAGTAATTCAGGCGTAATCAAAACCAAGTTAAAACTGCCCCTCCCCCGTTCATGCTCTGTCTCTCTCTGTCCCAAAAATAAATAAAAAATGTTGAAAAAAAAAAAATTAAAAAAAAAAAAAAAAACAAGTTAAACCAATGCCTCAGACTCATCTAGGATCCGTAATAAAAATACAGATTCCTTGGTTCTACACTGAAGCCACTCAGAATCAGCAATAAGAGGGGCATGCCCTAGAATGTGCCTTTTAATAACCTTTCCAGGTTATTCTGATACACACTGAAGTTTAAAAACTGTAATGCAAATGACCTAAAATTAAAGGTAATGTAACTGATGAAGGAATGATGAAGGATAGTAAGATCCTACTGTTAAATACGTTGAACCAGAATGAAAAATTAACTCATTAATGAAGAGCTAAGAAAATAACTGTTAATATGTAAGACCTCCAAAAGGAGCCCAGCTATGCTATAATAACATTCTTTGTAAGTAGGTTTGAAATCTACCTTACTTGGGGTATTCAACAGGACACATGTGTCTCATGAAAAAAATCTATCTATCTATCTATCTATCTATCTATCTATCTATATAAACTTATACATTAAACATACATATATTACTTTAATTAGCATATGTGTGTGTGCATAGATATAAACACACACACTGCCTAGAAAATGGTAATTATGTTAGCGCTTAAATGGTACCTGGCTACTTGCTAAGTAGCTTCAGTGCTAACCCACTATTTCTTTTCTTTTCATTTTTTTTTTGAGAGAGAAAGGGAGAATCAGTGTGTAGAAGGGGCAGAGAAAGGGAGAGAGGGGGAGAGAGAGAGAGAGAGAGAGAGAGAGAGAGAGAGAGAGAGAGAGAATCCCAAGCAGGCTCTGCACCTTCAGTGCAGACCCCGATTCAGAGCTCAAACTGACAAACCATGAGATCATGACCTGAGCTGAGATTGGTCCAATGCTTAACTGACTGAGCCACCCAAGAGCCCCTTACCCACTACTTCTAAACAGGGCACAATCTATACATTTTTTTTAAGTGTATTTATTTATTTTGAGAGAGAGAGAGAGAAAGAGAGAGAGAGAGAGAGGGAGGGGGGCACTTGTGCTCACACATGCACAAATGAGTGGGGGAGAGGGAGAAAGGGAGAGAGACAGAGAGACAGAGAGACAGAGAGACAGAGAGACAGAGACAGAGAGACAGAATCCCAAGCAGGCTCTATGCTTAAAGGGCAGAGTCCTACATGGGGCTTAATCCCAGGAACGGTGAGATCATAACCTTAGCCGTAATCTAGAGGCAGATGCTTAACTGAGTCACCCAGGTGCCCCTTTTCTCTTTTTAACATTTATAGTTTGATTTCCTATCATATAGGAGCAAGAAAAGAAAAGGCAAAAATGACTAACATCAATGCATCTTTACCAAAGTCAAGGAATAACATCTCTCTGGCTTCTAGTCAGTCAACTTTCTAAGGGCAGAAACCAGATCCTGTTTGTCATAGAACCCCTTGCCACAAGGTCAAGCAGTAAGCACTGCATGTGAACTAATGCCGAGGATTAGGACAGCATTCCACAAAGCTGGGAGTGGTTACAGTCTATGATAGGGGCTCCCAAACTTCAACATACATCCAGCCCCTCCACTCTACCAGAGTTTTATTCTGCAGGTCTAGGGTGGGCCCAAGATCTGGCATTTGTAACAAGTTCCCAGGTGACACTACTGCTGCTCATCTGGGGACTACACTTTGAGAACCACAGATCAGGGGAAAGTCCTCAGGACTGTGCTATATAAATGGTTCCCAGAAAAGAGAAGTAATTGGAAGATGGTCAGGAAAAACAACACAGGGCATCCAGAAACCAGGGTTCTAGTTCCAACTCTATCAAAGAATTACTGTTTAGTTGATAAACACACACTCACACTCTCTCACTCACACACACACACACACACACACACACACCACTGAATCCCACATAACCCATCCTAGAGATGAAGAATCTGGTGTAAAGGAAAATTCAAAGACTTTATAGATAAGAAACAATTTTAAGTGTCTACTATGAACCTTTAAACATATAATCTGACCTGAAATGATTATCCTCATAATCAGTGTGTATTGCCCAAATCACAACTGTTAAACTACATAGTTTTTATCCAAAATAAAGATCATACACAGCAAGCAAATAAAAAAATGCCCAGACTAAACACAGCAAACCATTTAAATATAAACCTGCAGGGAAATAGCTGTTTTCCAATATTCTAAACACATATTATAAATTCAAGTATCTGTAGATGGGTCTAGGGCAACAGCAGCAGCAGCAGCTGAGACCCTGTTAGAAATGCAAAATGTTGGCCCACTTGGGTGGCTCAGTCGGTTAAGGGTCTGACTTCGGCTCAGGTCATGATCTCACAGCTTATGAGTTCAAGCCCCGCATCGGGCTCTATGCTCACAGCTCAGAGCCTGGAGCCTGCTTCAGATGCTGTGTCCCTTATCTCTCTCTGCCCTCCCCCACTCGTGTTCTGTCTCACTTCTGTCTCTCAAAATGAAATAACTGTTAAAAAAAAATGCAAAATCTCTGACTACCACCTAAACCTACTAAATAAGAACTCCCATCTTAGTAAGATCCCTATGTGATTTGTAGATACTCAAAGTTTGAGAAGCACTGACTAGGGCACTCAGATTTTATCACTAATTCTTTACTCTATTTGTAAAATTGCATGATATATTTAAAAGAATCAACATTTCCCAAAAAAAAAAAAAAATCTATTTCTGACATATAAACAGATAATAAGAGAAACTGAGGAATTATTTTACATAAGAATATGCAATGAAACTTTATTTTCCAACAAAAATTTCCAATAAAATACTTAATTGCTATGAAATCATGTATGATTAGAAAGTAACTTCATGGCTGAGTAAACTGAGGTACAGGGATGCTAAATGGTTTGGTTAAAATCAAATAGTTTATCATGGCACAATGAGATTGAAATCCAATTCTGACTCCTGTAATATAATACTCCTTCTGGTGGAAAAAAATTATTTACATTTTCCTGGAGTAAACACACGGTTAATATATAGTAGTAGAAGTGTACATAATTTTTTTAAAGAATAAATATCTACCCAAACATATTGAAGGAAATGAGCAAAAATATGTCATAGTATATGTGTTTTATTCCCTTCATCGAGAGATAGAGAGAGAGAGAGAAAGAGAGAGAGAGAGAGAGAGAGAGAGAGAGAGAGAGGGACGGACAGAGACTTTAAAAAATTGCATTGGAAGGAGTAGTGGAACTGGAAACTATATGGACATAACTTTCAAACCTATGATTTTCACAGAATGACACTACAAATCAGGCAAGTGGAAGCATCTTTCTGATGAATGAACCTGGAACACGTATTTTTAGAAATACTACAAGTTTGGCTCTGCTACTTAAATTTTAATATATAGCAATAAACAAAACTTCTTCTTACCATCAAAGAAGCTCTTGGCTCTTAGGTAACTGACACTGAGCCTGAGAACTGAAAGTTTGTCCAGCTTATTAATAACATCTTGTGGAAAAGGCAGCAGGCTAGCCAAACGGTCCAACTCTGTATTAAGTCGGTCTCTATGTCGCTTGGAAGGATTTGACTTGATTCCTTCAGGTGGGATTGGCTTGACACTGAAAAACAAACAAAATACCACGAAATAAGATGGATGAAGTAAAAATTTCTATTGCATTATAGCTCTTCAGGTATTTCTCTAATGAAACAAACACCAAAAAGTCTACTCAAGTTTACGTAAATCCCTTCAAAAGGCTCCTTTGTATCGTAATTAAGAAAAACAAACAAAAAAAATTGGTAAAATTCCTCATAATGTTTTATTAAAAGCTTATGAACTCATCTTAAGAAAATGCTGAGTGCATCTTATATACTTCATACTTCCTTCACTTCATACATTTGTGGTACAGTGATTCCCAGTAACAAATCCAGTAGGATTATTTTTTCAAACCCAGACACTGTTCCAGAAAGAAATGAAAAAGAAATCTGCAATTAATTATGTGAAGATTACGCTTCCTTTGCTATCTTCCTCAAGAAGCATCTTGGCATCATTTATGATGTAGATAAATAGGAGCTACCCTAATCACCCCAGCTTCCTATATTTAACACTTTCATCCTGTCAGTGACAACTATTCAAAGTCCTTCTGGCACCTCTATATGGTCATCTAGGCATTTAATGGGGTCCTCCAATATTTAAAAAAAAAATTGGCTTTGGTTATTTATATTTGTTGAGTGACAGATATTAGAGGTTAACTGTGATTCCTTGCAAATTTTGCTTTTAGGGCTGGTCAATAATTCTACTTAATTATTAGCTTTCATAGCTTATGTCTTAGAAAATTCAATGAATCCCCAACATGTAGCATGATTTTCATCTGAGAGAAAAGATATTTATAGTTAGGAGTAGAACCTGAGTTCAGATATGAGAAACTGCATAACTTCACAGAAAGGTCTTAGCCAGGATTTCACAGCAGAAATTCATTATTTAAAATGAACTGACAGATCATCACACACACAATGAAATATAGACAAGATATTTAAAAAAAAAAAAAAAAAAAAAAAAACAAAGATCATGCCTCTTCACCTTTCCATTTGCCAGAAAAATAAAATCTTATGCAGGGCATTCTTACAACAAAGACATTTCCCTCCAGTTTTATTGAGAAGACAAAAGCAATTCAAATGATGGAATCTTCAAAAGTAGAAATTGGCCTGAATATAGTGCTGATTTAATCAAAATATTTCTAGATACTTTATGTTTTCAATGTTGTATGTGGAGAAGTAATACTTTATTTAAAAATTAATAAAAAGTCAATAAAGGGGCACCTGGGTGGCTCAGTCAGTTAAGCATCTGACTTCGGCTCAGGTCACAATCTCACGGTTCACGTGTTCAAGCCCCGTGTTGGGCTCTGTGCTGACAGCTGGGAGCCTGGAGCCTGCTTCGGATTCTGTGTCTCCCTCTCCCTCTGCCCCTCCCCCCCCTCTTTCTCTCTCTTTCTCTCTCTCTCTCTCTTTCTCTCAGAAATTAATAAATATTAAAAAAAAATCTTTTTTTAAAGTCAATAAAAATTTTAATGTTTGTTATATATTGTCCCCAACAAGTAATTTCTTCAGAACTTATCTATTTCTGTTTTTATTACAGTTCATGTTCTTTCTTTCTTTCTTTCTTTTTTTTTTAATGTTTTACTTTTTAAGACAGAGAGAGACAGAGCATAAGTGGGGATACAGCAGAGACAGAGGGAGACACAGAATCCGAAGCAGGCTCCAGGCTCTGAGCTGTTAGCACAGAGCCTGACGCGGGGCTTGAACTCACGAACTGAGATCATGACCTGAGCCGAAGTTGGACGCTTAACCAACTGAGCCACCCAGGCGCCCCCAATTCATGTTATTTCTACAAAAGTAAGAATTAATAAATTGATAAAGTATATGGCATACATACAAAATAAATCAGGTACTTTCTCCAGACTGTGTAATTGCATACTTAGCAGAAACAGATGATTCTTTCTCTATTTTTCCTTTATCATACTGCATTTGTAATCAAATTCAAGTCATCTCTAAATTTCTTCAATTAATCAAATGATTTTCAAAAGTTACCTATAATGCATGTCTACCTCCCTGAATAATTCTCTGATTAATCTCTTGTTGACACAAATATTTACTTGCAGTTATCATGTCCTGGGTAGTCTAGGAAAACATTCCTCTCCTACATATTCAAAAAGTGTTATGGGAGCAAAGTATGTGAGCAACTAACTACTTGAATTAAGATCTTTATAGACAAGGTAGTATCTGAGATGGACCTTTAAAGATGAACGGGATTTCAGGAGGAGGCAGGGCTGAGAAACGGTGGCCTGTGAAAAGTCCCCTGTCCCGAGTGTGAAGCATAGAGTACAAGAGAGAGGAGAAAGGGGAAAGTGGTTGTGGCCACATTCATGCAACAAATAGTAACCGCCTACCATGGGCAAGGCACAGAAGACTCAGCAGTGAACTACACTACATGTACTAATGTTCCTGTTCTCATGAAGCTTACATTCCAGTGGCAGGAAACATAAATAACTAGTTGAGTGAATAAATAAACATATAACTTTCAGAGCTGCTAAGTGTTAAAAAGAAAAATAAAGCAAGATAAGGAACTAAAGAGTGACAAGCATGCTGGTTTTGATAGCCAGGAAGGGTCTCTGATGTTACATTTCAGCACAGACATAAATACAACGAAGGAGTGAGCTATGCGGGTATCTGATGAAAAAAAATGCTCAAGATAGAGCAAACAGACAATTTTCTCACACAAATGGTGTAAAATTAGACTCTGGTATCTGGGAGTCATCTTAAGCTCTGAGCTGGGATTTACATGACCAGTCTTGTGTTTTACTAAGCTGACTCTGGCGATGACGAGCATGAAATGTAGGGCAACTCTCAGTGAAGCTAGCACTTGTTTCTAAAATACAAATCTACAACACTCCTCGGATTTAAAAATTTCAGTCGCTCTGGACAGTCCATGTTCCTTAGCCTAGAAGCAAAACACCTCTTGATCTTTTATAGCCCCCTAACTATTCCTCTGGCCTCATTTCCTGCAGCCAAAGCCTTTTTTGTCCATTATACTCCAGACAGAAGAAAGTACTTAGTTATCAGTATATACTTTGGTGCTTTCATACATGTTACTCTCAGGAATCCTCTTGTTCTGTCTCATCCGCTACAAAGCCGTGCTCAATTAGATGACTTCTGTAAAGTCCTCCCTGACCTACTCACAATGGATCCCTCTTGTACTACTTCTGTACCTTATGCATCTTAAGCAAATGTCTTATACAACGATTCCATTAAGGAATACCCTGTGCAGATAGTATTTCCAATAAACTGAAAACGCATTTCGTCTCGCACTCTTGGTAGCTTTCCAGTAATGATTATAAAACATTGGGGACAAGACAGTAACACAATGAACCAAGACAAACTAAGAAGACACAGAGAAATAACAATCACAATACAAAAAAAGAAAAAAAAAATCACTCAAGATATTGCTCCATGAAGTCCTGCTGTCCATCTTGTGCTGTCTCTCTGCAGTGCTCAACCATGAGCTAGATGAACCTACTTCTTTGCACAACATAAAACTTTCCACAGCTCTAATGTGTTATCTATCATACACATTATGGAATATTTAGCATGAGATCAAATTTCTTAAGTATTATGTAACTGGTAGTACTTAGACTTGTTTATTGCTCTTATGCCTGTAAACTTGATCGTTTTTGTATCCCCAGTGCTCAACATAGTACTATCCACAGAGTGGACCTTCAATTAATGTTTGCTGATCAAAAGTATCTGGAAAAAGAGTTATCAGGACCTGACCAAAGGCAGTGATAGGAAAGAAAGTAAGGCCTGGTATGAGATACTTCAACACAGCACTTTATGCCCATCATAAAGCTTGCTATATAGCAAGACTCCAATGTTTGCTGATGGGGCACAGGAAGTACGGAAGAGGAAAACATGGAGTGAGGAAGAAGCAGGTTGGGGTAAGGACTATACTTCCTAATGGAAGGTACACCAAACAAAGAGAACGAGACGAGAGGACAGAGCTTGATGATACAGACATTTAGGCCTAACATTGGGGAAGAGGCACAGGCAAAGACAACAGAGGAGGAATTACAAGAAGACAGGAAAAGAACCAGGTTGGAATATTCTGGATATTACAAAACAAAATCAAATACACAGAAAAATTAAATGAGAAGTACCCACCGGATGTGGCATTTCAAATGCACTACTGCTAAAAGTAAAGCAACCGACGTGGCATACTCTGTCACTGATTTTGTGAGAAATGTTTACAACTATTTTGTGAAAGTATTTCATTCTTATCTACACATCTTAAAGATGCGCATAATAATTCGATAGAAAAAGTAAACTTACATCGGTTACACCTGACTTGGGTTATGCTAGTACTTTTACTTTCGTATCGCCTTTAAATCTATGCCAAAATATATACTGCCAACTACCTATTTAAATGAGAGGCTATATTTGAAATATAAACAAACATCCCTGTAACCTTAGACTTGGGAGATCTGAAGTTAAGATATCTCTTGACATAGAGAGACCACTGATGTTGATAAAGAGAAGAAGCAATTTATTATTTTCTTAAAGCCTTACCTCAAAACCTTGTCCCAACCTGCAAATCAAAACTGTTGTGAAATCAAGACTCTAGCTGACTGTGTGCCATGCTTCTGTTTTCAAAGCCCTTCATGCTGTAAGTACTGCTATTGAGAAGCCCAATGCCACATCCAATGCTAATATGAGTGCCATCTTTAAAGCCTTTTCAATATCCCAGTGTTGAGTGTCTATTAGACTCCTCACTTGCGCCCAGTGTTGAAAACAAGTTAAATGTCTAACCCAGTTTAATCTGGGTTACTATAAGTTACCACAACTGTAAATGTTTATGTTTTCATATGACATTTATCATAAAACCTCAAATCTCACGCAAAAATACAGTTTCAGTAATCCTATGAGATTAAAGCAACGTTTTCTAACAGATTACCTATCGCAGTACTGAGTCTGCTCTATCAGCTTTTTCCTCTCAGTGATTTAATCTATTCCCACTGCTTCTGTCAATTTACCAATAAATTGCTAATCTTTATTTCCAGCTCCTGTACCTGGGTGTCTTCTCATTTACATTTTCCAGAATTTAGGCACCCCCTTCTTAGCATGTGATACGGTACTACTCTTCACTTTAGCCAATGGCTATGAAACTGAAATAATCCTCAATAAATCTCTGCCCCATACTGACTTTACTCAAGCCATTCATTCACCATTTCCACCTCAATGGCTTCAGTGTGTACTTATTTATCTCTGAAAGTAAATGTTAAATGTTTCAAGTCATAAATTATATGATTAATGTAACATTGGACAGGTGATCTGTGACACAAATAAAGTCATATTTCATTGGCAGGGTGAATACAGCTGGATATTTTACTTTCCCAGATGAAGGGGGAAAAAATCTACAGAAACTTCTGAGAATTCTAGCTGAAAGTCACTTTTAATGAGCCAGAATTCTTCAATCACCTGCTGCTGCCACTGTATAGTTGTGATGAGTCCTTCCCTTTCCCCCTTTTTGCTATACCTAAGGATAGGCAATAAGGTTCAAACAGCACATAATCTCTAGCACAAGACTTTAACAGTGAAAACCTGGAACACGAAAGATGCCCTAGAAATCACGGTTACTTCCAAAATCCTGAAAAAAGTCATTGAAAGTGTTTCCTTTTTCCTTTCTTATATGAATGTATATATTTTTTTCAGTATGTCCTTTGGAACCCATATAAAAAGTATCTACTATACTAAAATCACTAAAGCATGACAATTTTAAGTGGTGGTCAATTGTTTAGTAAATAATTGTAAATACTGACCGTGTGCATGGTATTAAGAAGCTCTGGTGGCTACAAACACAAATAAAAGCCTGAGCTAACCATGAAGAACTTATCTTTCTTACTAGGAGGAGATGGATTATAAGAAAGCAATATCAAACAAATGTGTCATACAGTTGCCATAAAAGTGATGCTCAGGAGTTCAGGAAAGTAAGAGCAGGTAGAGCAATAGGGGAAGGTTCATGAAGATCTGGCATCTAAACCAGGTCTAAAAAGACAGGTAAGTCACTTCTGGTTTTGTGACAGCCAAGTACATAGCTCTCTAAAAAGATCCTTCTCTTCAGATAATTCATGCTAGAAAGGAAAACAAGAGACAGAAACAATCTGTATCCAATAAACCTAAAAGATAGCTAAACCCAGATATAAATAATATGGAGATGAAAAATGGGTACAAACAAAATCAATGATAACAAAGAACAGGAAGGAAAATGTACTCACAGTATATTACTTAGCTCAGCAGTAAACAATATTTACAGTTAAAAAATACGGAAACACCCAAAGTTAATTTAATCCGTAACAGTGAAAAAGTTATATTGGGAGAGTGAAGAAGGTGAGGGGGGGAGGAGATATGAAGTAACAATCACTTCAACTATGACAATAAAACATCAACAGAAAATACCTAATATGCTGAAAAGATAGCATGATACACATACCCTTGACTTATTTAACCATGCATGTGTTATTTAATAGGAATACTGTCCCAAAAAAGTATTTCAATCAAAGGGAAAAGAGCAAAATGAAAAATATAAGACAAAGCAAACAATACACTTCAAGTAGAAAAATCTGCAAATAAACTATTACTACTAGTATTACAACTTCATACACGCATGCGTGCGCGCGCGCACACGCGCGCACACACACACACACACACACACACGCTCACAAACCCAACATTTAAGTTGAATTACCTACCCCTCCTCTCTTTTTTGCCTATGAAATTGACAATTCACATTTTAAAGCAAAAATGCAAGGACACAGGCACTCTCCCATACTATGCACAGGAATAATTTTTTTTTGTAGAGTAATTTGATACTATTTCAAAGGATATTTGGCTCAACCTTGAAAGTATGCATACACACCTTTGTACCTCCAAATTCCACGTAAAGGAATTTTTCCTAAGGAAACAACTAAGAATCTGCATAGAAACTCATGTATCTCAAGGATATTCTCTGAAATACCAGATAAAATATTAAGAAGTTGGAAGTAACAGAATTTCCCCCCAAAACAAAAATAGTTAAATAAATCATGGAACATTTATAGAATGGAGTACTATGCAGTCACTGAAAACCATATAGGAATTATAAAGAAAGGGAGGCAGGTAGTAAATCATAAGAAAGACCAAGAGGAAAGACCATGAATGCAAGTACGGAGGTTAAGCACAAGTCTGGCAAACAGTAAATCATTTATTTCATATAACACTAATTAATGTTATTATTGCAAATAACACTAATTATTTAAGGAGAAACAGGGGGCATTAAGGAAATCCCTAGTATATGGGTGTGCCATAAAAATCACTAAACTTACTTACCTGAGCACTATTGTGAAGTTGGTAATAACATAAGCTTTGTAGCCATAAGACCTGAAATCTGATATTCAAACTCAGCTTTCTCATTTGCTACCTAACAATTCTGAATCTGAATCCCAGATCCCTATCTATAAAATAAATAGTAATACCTTTTCACACTACCATCATAAAAATAAAATAAAATGTAAAACACTGTGCACATATATATCACAATAAGTACTAATGAACAGTAGCTTTTTGATAAACTTTTGGGCAAAAAAAAATCCATTTAAAAAAAACAACTGCGGAAGTAGAAAGGTACTGTTGTTAGAGATTTGCATGGTATTTATTTCTAAGTAACAGTCCTAATTATACACAATGCTAAGCACGCACTATATAAGTTTAGATGTCAGTGAAGTACCACATTTCAGCCATAATCATAATTGAGAACATAATCATATACTGCCTCTTACAGGAGAACTGATTGTTCTGTGATAATGTAAGCTACAATTATTTATAGAATAGAATTTTCCATTTCATTTATATCATTAAACAATGACTTACAGTCTTTACAGTTTATAAAAGTTTTGTTCTTCTCATTTTAGTTGTGAGACTGACTGTGTAGGTATTGACTGTGCTCCTTTGCTGGTCAATCACTTGCTTGGATCTACAAGAGCAAGGAAACTAGACTTCATCCTTTAGTTTAGACCTAATGCTCTTTCCATTTATTTCTCATTTTTCCCTCTTTTTGCCAGTTATTTTTCATAAATGCTGATAACTAAACACTTTCACTTATTCATTTCATAGTTCCAATATGTAAGGATCTCTGTAGTCATTATGCATAAACTAAGGAAAGCTATCTGAAAAATATGATAAAACAATAATTATGGAAGTGAAAAGACCTATCCCTTTATTTTAAAAGCTATTTGGGAAATGATATCATAGTATATTTATATGAAATACTTTCAGTAAAACAATATATAATTTTATTCCACTACTATATATAAATGAGGCTTATGAAGCTTAAATAAACAGTAACTTAGCAAATATAGCAACAAAGACCATGCTTTTATATTATATAACTAGTATATTAAGGTAACCAGGATCATCTAATACTGAGAAGTTATTACCCATACAGGCATTTCATGATGGCTGTCTTGATCACCACTGCTGTGACTATCATTTTTAAGTGTAGATGTCATTTACTCAACACCTATTATTTACCAACAATCAGTAATAACTTTGTAGAAAAACAGTAAATTGAAGTACTGCTCGACTTTTCCAGTATAACAAAACTTTAAAAAATGTAAAAATATATACAAAGTTATTATCAACAGGAAAAAAAGATTCTATTTAATTCAATGGTATCCTTTTCACCTACCTTCATGAGACAAAGTAACTAAACAAATGAACAATACTTTCATCTCCAAAGAAAACAAAACAGGAACATAATTTAAATTAAAAAGAAGAATTTCATTTGTTTGTGTTCTAAGCAGAGTGATTACATATAGAGCAACACCTTAAGGAAAGCAACGGTAGAATCCATTCCTAAGGGTATCTTTGGAAATTTCCTTTAGGAACATGGGTCTGGTGCAAGGTTGGTTAGGATCCTTTAATTTCCTAACTTAATTATTGCAAAAAGAAGGGAAACATTTACTGAGCATCTACTATGTACAAGATACTTTAGTGGGATTAAATTTAACACATTTAAGTTGTATTTGGTGCCAATTAGATAATTTTCAATGTTAGACTTGCCACTAGGGGGAGATTATCTTGTTTAATACAGTCAATTGAAGAGGGACTGGAAGAGCTTCAGATTAAAGTTGTCACATACTTGATTATAAAATTTTATGAAACTGGATATTAAATTGACTGTATTGTTAACAGTCCTATAATTATGATACAACATATCTTTTTTTTCTTTAAGTAAAATAAAATGACTCTCACTTAAGGGATCAAAGTTAAATACCATTTTCAGCTCAGACTAGTCGTGTTTTTCTGATAATGCTGGCATATTTTAGACCTCATTAGCTAAAAACTAGTAATTTAAATGCATGTTAAACGTAGCATTAGGTTTAATGGCCACATTCCTAAAATAAACCTTGACTAACTGCATTATAAAGTAATCCGTTTTTAATTCAGGTAAAAACAACTTATAATCAATTTCACGTGATTCTGCAAATGCCAGCACTAGGCTTTCCTTAAGGGAGCAATATGGTGACATGTTAAGGCATTTATATGACTACAAGCAACACAAAGTACGCAATAAAGATCAGATAAAATCTATACTAAAATAAAATGAGCGTGAACGTGGATAATGCTTTAGTTATACTGTATTACAAGAGATTGTTAAATACAAATGTATTTACAAGTTTTCTGAAGTATATTAAAACGCTAAAATAAAACAACGAAAGATAGATCTTACATAAATAAAATGCTAACTAAAAGCCAAAGATGTTAAACTTTATAATGAATACAACATTAAGGCTTTTGATTAAAAAAAAAAAAAGTCATCTAGATGCTTTGTTACGACAATGATTAAAACCTAAAAATTCATCACAGAGATCTTCAAGTTTTCTGACCATACACAGAAAACCCATGATACTGCCTTTATATTAGGCTAAGTATACTACTGTATTAACAAATACATAGAAGAGGCATTTGGGATGCCTCTGGTTATTTTAAATAACCACCAAACACAAGGCCAAGTTAGACAAATACATTTTTATATAAGGAACTCCTTTATAAAATATAAGTATTTTAAGCCAATGCCACAGAAAATTGCTGACTAGGCAGTATTCCTAATGCCAGCCACACTGCAGGATAAGACTTCCAAATTTTAATCAGTCTACTTATAGGTTAGTATCTCCTCTTAAGGCCAAGTCTAGACCTGAAGAACTATAATTGAAATTCTAAAAGGAAATTAAAACTTCAGAATAATGAAACTTTTAAACCTGTTACTGGTTCCAAACACATATTCTGAATTGTGATTTTTCTGATCTGGATTAGTGATCTAAACTGAGTTTTAAGCAAAGTGTACACTTCTGACTTGTTCTGAGTAAACGTTTCTGTTCTTAAAATGGTTTATGAAGACTTGAAAAAAAATGTTAAGTAGCTCAAAGATCAAATTAGTAATAAACACGTGAATATAACAATCTCAGCAATCTGTGTCAAGCATTAATATTTTTTTTCCTGAACATTATTTTAATGTATTTACCATCTCACACAAATATATATCACCAAAACAAATATCTAAGTTTCTAATTAATCTATTAGAATCGATAAAACTTTGAAGGAAGGGAAAAAGAGAAAAATGCTAAGAATGCAAACGTGTTTCAGTAATTCCAGCTTTAAATCTTTCACTTTACAGACCCTAAAATCACTTCAAAAGTGGTAAGAAAAGTCCCCAAAAGGGTGGCTGAAAATACAAATCCCCCGCTGTATCCTGTCCACTACACTCAATTCATCCCTGCTCCCCTGTATATACATTTTACCGATATGATCACGTTGAGCGCTATAAAATTACTGCCAAATAAGTAAATAAGAGCCGGTTACAGAGACCAAAAAATACCTTCAGAGGAACTCAGACCCTTTTTTGCAGACGGCACGTGTTTAGCTCTTTAAAACATCTGGCCCTCCCAGGATGAAAATAATAACCGTCCTCTAACCCAACCAATGAAAATATTAAAAATCGAAGAGGATTTCAAGGCGGTTTTGTGTTAATTAATCCACCAGTCCCACTGGGCAGGCTAGACCAGTCAACAAATTAAGACCACAGAAAAGAGAGGTGCAGATGGGTGGGGGTGCGGGAGGGTGCGTGTGCACCGCGAAGTGGGAGGGGGTGCATTTTTTTTAAATGCGATCATTAAAAACTAAAAACCCAAGGCCTGGGTCTGTCGACCGGCCTCTAAATCTCGATTTCACGGACTGTATCGCGAATGAACCTAATCTCTGCACGGCGGGGATTTGGAGGCGGGGTGGGGCCGCCTCTCGCACCGGGGTGCAGTGGCGCACAGTCCGCGCGGAAGACTAGCTCTGCACACTCACGTTTTCTGCACCGGCTTCCGCCGCTTGCGACTGGCGTAGGTGATGTGAGAGCTGCTGCTGTTCATGGTGCCCAGCCGGCGGCGGCTCCTCCCCAGGAGCGGGCGCAGACGGCCAGGTTCCCGGGACCCGGAGCGACCCGGACGACTGCAGCGGCCGGCGCCGGATTCCACGAAGTCGCGCCCGCTCCACCTGCGTCCTCGCGAGGACGCCGCGCGCCCCGAACCCTGGCTCCCGCAGCCCGGCGCGTCCAGGTGCGCCGCCCGGGCCTGGCGCTGAGGGGCGAGGGGCGGAGACCGGAGAGGAAGGCGGCGCAGGTGCCTTCAACACCGGCAGAGGCGGCGTAGCGCTGTCCGCAGGTAGGCGGCCCGGGTGGAGGAGGAGCCTGGGCAGCCTGTTTGCAATACCGGCCTGGGTCGCGCGCTGTGGCGCCGCGCCCCGTGACCGTCGCCGCGGCCCCTCGGGTAAGGGAGGCGCAGCTCCGCTGCTCCTGGGGCTTCCCCTATCCCGGGTGCTTCCCGCCTGCAGAGCTCAGACTTCGGCCGCACTCCCCTACCACCAGCTTCCGCTAGACTACGCAGCTGCCTCTGCTTTGAGCCGGTGGTCCTGATCACGTTTTCGGGACCGAGCGTCGAGGGGACTCTCCCAGCGTTGCCTCTGGACTCAGTGCACAGCGGCTGAAGAGCAGAAGCGCCCCGACTCCACTGCGGCCCCGCCCAGCTCGTTGTAGCCCCGCCCTATGCCACTTGGCCACGCCCCTCATTACATTCCCTTGAGGGCCCCACCCTCCCTGCGCGTGATGACGTAAAACGTAACGACGCCCTACCCCCTCCGCGTAGCCGTCTTCTTTAGGTCAAGGGGAGGATTCTGTGAAAACATTTCCACACCTCTAGAAGGGAGGTGTGACAACAGATTACGTAGAGCCAAACTCTGTAGCTAGACTAGCTCAAGGAGACATGCCAAATAGTGAGCTTAACTTCACCTATGTGAGAGACAGTGACTCAGCTAACTTTTGGCTAAGAGTTACAGTGAGCTGGCAGATAACCAATGGGACTCTAAATATTTTCCTAGAGGAGAAAGCTTCATTCAGGAGGCCACATCTGAGTTGAACTAGAAGGCTAAGAGTTTCCTTGGTCTTTTGTTGTTGTTGTTTCCTTACCAGTCAGAATAACTTTGTTACTCTCCAGCCAGATTTCGATAGGACGGAAAGGAAACAACCAAGAAGGAAAGGAGGCACTTAGAGATAAGAAGTGGTCTGGTATGATTGGAGAGAGGCACTGGAAGAGAACTTCAGGACTTCTAGGATCAAATCAGAAAGCCTTGATGAAGAGTCTAGATTTTATTTTGTAGTCAGTGGAAACCTTTTAAAGATACGCAGCATGAAAGTGACATTGTGGTGTCCTAGAAAAGTCACTCTGGGAGGAAAGTGCAAACTGTATTACAGGAGAGCAAGGCTGGATGCAAGGGGAGTAGTAAGAGAGTTGTTGAAATAGTTCAGGTGAAAGTCCAAGGAAGTAGCAGTGGGACAGAAAAGAACAAATAGATGATGATAAAAAAGGATAAGAAAATAGAAGAGAGCGCACTCAAATGGCCCATGATTTCTTACCCTGTGCTGGTAACCAAGATAGTGAACACAGAGAAGTTTATTTGCTTGTCAGCAACAAAGTGCATCTAGACCAGGATGCCTAGATGACATCTCACACCATATTCTATCCTACATTTTAACATGTCTTCAAGCCCTTTCCAAACTGGTAAGTTTCTTACCTCAAGTGCCATTGATGGATAAATTGAGCTTATCATTTTATTTAGCTGAAACTGCTTTATCATTGGCTTTACCATTCTCTAGATCAACCTATGAAATATCTTCAACTCCTCTTCGACTTCCTTCCTAATTATTAAAGAAAGTGCTATTACATTTTGTTCTTTGCAATATCCCTATTCATCTCCCTCTACCTTATTCTTCAATAATTACAGAGTGCCCAGCTCAAATCCCATACCATTTGGTATTCTTCAACTGATATTATCCTCTCCATACATTAATTCATCAAGAGATATTTTGAGAGTAACACCTATGTGTCAGGAATTGTTCTAGTACTGGGAAGATAATGGTGAACAAAACCAGAAATAGAACAGCCTGTCAAGGAATATGGGAATATGGTGATCTAGTAAATGAATTTGACCAAGTCATGCAGGCAAAGATAGGCTTTCCAAAAAAATAAAAAATAAAAAAATAAAAACAAAAACAAAAACAAAATGGTAATTGAGTTGAGGTCTGAAGGATAAGCAGGGTTACCTAGGAGAAAGGAGGGAAGAACATTCCAAGCCATTGAAACAGTACAAGCAACATCGCTTTAGTGGGAAAAAGCTTGACTGATACAAGGGATCAAAACAAGTTCAGGGCATAAATGGTGAAATTTGTGTTTCAAAAATAATACCGTATCTGCAGGGTGTAGAATAGATTAAAGAAGGAGGAGCAGAGTAGAATGGATGGAAGTAATACTCCTTAGGAAATCATTTGTAGTAGCCCAGCCCAGAGATGACAATCATTGATACTAGGATGGAGATGATGATGGAGATGAAGTAAGTAGACTACATTCTATAGACATTTGGGAGGCCTCAGAAGATAGAGTGGATATATGACAGAGAAGAGGATGTATCAAAAACTTAATAATTTTCTGGACTATGTACCTGGCTGTGTGATACTGGCATGTACTTTTGGGAAATCACTAATATAGCTCGGATCTCTTATGTTTGAAGTGCCTTTGATACATCTAAGAGAAGATGTCAAGTAGGTGATAAGACATACAAGTTTGTAATTCAAAGAAGATGCGTAAGCTGGAGACATAAATTTAGAAGTCATTTGCATTTAAGGGCACCTAGGTGGCTCATTTAGTTGAGTGTCTGACTCTTGATTTTAGCTCAGGTCATGATGCCAGGGTCCTAGGATCCCAGGATCCAGCCCAGCATCAGGCTCCATGCTCAGCATGGAGAAGAGCAATTCTCTTCTCTCTCTCCCTCTGCCCCTCTCCCCTGCTCATGCATGTACACTCTCTCTCTCTCTCTCTCTCTCTCTCTCTCAAAAAAAAAAAAAGTGTTTGGTTGACAGAGCATGGAGTTTATACGGTACAAATATATACTGGAAAATATATACTGGAAAAGAAGGACTATGTCCCAAAGAACTTCAATATATAATATCTAATAGCTGGATAGAAGATTGTGGTCCTATAAAACCAAGTGAAAAAGTCACTAGAAACAGGAAAATAACAGGATAACAGGAAAATAAGACCATCATGTCATAGAGAACAATGTGGAAAAATATCAGGTCCGTGGTTCACAGAAATGAATGCTGTTGATAGGTTCAAATAAGATGAGAACTGAAAATGTCTTTGTTGGCTTCTCAACATGCAACCATTGGTGACTTTAGTGAACAGTATGTTGATGGACTAATGACCTGCAAGTAAGATTGATGCATACAGAATCCAATCCACTTCTGTATTGGGGGTGAAGAAATGGCATAAGCAAACACAGTTCTTTCTTTCTAACAATTTCTGTTTTAAAAAAGTTTGGCTGTGAAAGGGAGGGACCTGCGATGGTAGCTAGTGGGGAGTAAAGGGTTAAATTGAGGTAGGTGTGCGTGTGTGTGTGTGTGTGTGTGTGTGTGTGTGTGTGTGTGAGCGTGCATGCTTTAATGGGTGCTACTTAAGCAGTTGAGACAGAGAGGAGATTGAGATTGACTGTGAAAGAAAAGGAGCAGTGAAGGAACAATAGATATTAAAAATAGTAAGGGCAGGGAAGAATGAGTTCCAAAGCAGAACAGGAGAATTAGGATTATAGTAGATTAGGTAATGGCAGAAAAATCTCCTCTAGTGCTTTACTCTTCATGGTGGTCCATGGCTTCTCGGGAACTTATATGAAATGGAGACTTCACTTGGGTGTCTCTACAGAATCAGAATCTGAATTTTGAATAGAATTTGAGTCAGAATTAGAATTCTGAATTTTGATAACTGAAGTGTACATAAAGTTTGAGGAGCACTACACCACAGAAGCTGGAGGAAAGGACAATGGGTGAGATGCAGTAGCTGGTAATTTTTGATCAGAAAGATAAAGATGTGATGAGGAGGGTATTCTAGCATGACCTAAAAGGAAACCAGGTCTGTTTTGTGGTTGATGATTTTGTTTTAGTTTTACAAGTTGATAAAATAAAAGTGATCTGGGAAATGGCAACAGGGAAGGAAGTGGACATAGACCCCATACCCTGGATGTGTGATGAGAGAAAATAATTAGGCACCATTTGGGAGATGTCCAGCCTCAGGGAAAGCTAGCTTTCAGCTTAAGGCAAAAGAGGGAGCAAGTTCCCAAAAATGACAGACTTTGCTGTCTCTATTTGACCTTCTCTTTTATTTCTCCATCTCTGCATTCCTGTCCATCACCATTCTATGTAAAATGTATAAAGTGTAAACAAATAATTTCCTCCTAGCAGAGGAACTTCTGGGGTGAAAAATGCATTTTGAAACTCAATTTATTGATTGTGTAACTTGAAGCTCCTTTTAGAAAAGAAGTATATGAAATGAATTAAATCCCATGAAGCAATCTTAGGGTTTTTTTTTGTTTGTTTGTTTTACAAAATGTCCACCTTTAAAAACAATATATAATTTCTTGTCAAGTTAGCCAACATACAGTATATACAGTCTGCTCTTGGCTTCAGGAGTAGATTCGCATGATTCATTGCTTACATACAACACCCAGTGCTCATCCCAACAAGTGGCCTCCTCAATGCCCATCACCCATTTTCCCTTCTCCCCCACTCCCCCGCACCAACCCTCAGCTTGTTCTTCATATTCAAGAGTCTCTTATGGTTTGCCTGACTCTTTGTTTGAAACTATTTTTCCCCACTCCCTTCCCCCATGGTCTTAAGTTTTTCAAATTCCACATATGAGCAAAAACATATGACATCTGTCTTTCTCTGACTGATTTTTTCACTTAGCGTAGTACCCTCCAGTTCCATCCACATTGTTACAAATGCAAGATTTCATTCTTTCTCATTGCCCAGTAGTATTCCATTATATGTACATATATAAACCACGTCTTCTTTATCCATTCATCAGTTGATGGACATTTGGGTTCTTTCCATAATTTGGCTGTTGTTGAGAGTGCTGCTATAAACATTGGGGTACATGTGCCCCTAGAAACAGCACTCCTGTATCCTTTGGATAAATTCCTAGTAGTGCTATTGCTGGGTTGTGGGATAGTTCTATTTTTAATTTTTTGAGGGACCCCCACACTGCTTTTCAAAGTGCACCAATTTGCATTCCCACCAACAGTACAAGGGGGTTCCCATTTCTCTACATCCTCGCCAACATCTGTTGTTTCCTGCGTTGTCAGTTTTAGCC
Organism: Neofelis nebulosa; assembly: GCF_028018385.1. NCBI lineage: Eukaryota > Metazoa > Chordata > Mammalia > Carnivora > Felidae > Neofelis > Neofelis nebulosa. The sequence goes on from NC_080785.1 coordinate 59,607,392, forward strand.
ACTCTGATTTTTTTTTTTTTTTTGGCCACTCTGATTCTAATGTGACCTAGTATCTCAGTGTGGTTTTGATTTGTCAAAATGTCCACCCTTTTTAAGGTTGTTAGTTACTTGGTACAGTCATTCTCTGTCTTTTCTCCTACTTCCATACCCTAATTTTCTGCTTGACTTCAGGACTATTTTCATTATCCAGAAATTCTATGATGCTATATACTATATTACACTCTTAGTAATTGATTTTTGTATACCAATAATATGATTTTCAGGATTTATTTTAATAGTGACATCATGCACTTCCCTGACAAATTTTGCTTAGTATGTCAATGAAATCAGTCTTTGTAGTATAATGCCCTTAAAAAAAAAAAAATGTTGTCACTTTCTAAAAACTATCACTTGCTACTTCTAACATGACCACTTTTGAACATGATTCTCAAAGTGTGGTTTCTGGCCATCACTAAGATTTAAAATTTTTCTGTGAGCAATTTTTATGTAATAACATTCTTTCTTTCTTATAATAAAAAAATGCCTTTAGGAGTTTATGAATACATTACTGCCTTATCAAAGCAATGTTACCTTCTTATTTCATTTATGTGAGATGGCTTTTTAAGGTTTCAGACGCAGCTATAGGTCTGTGTGTTCCTTTTTCCTGCTACATATTGTGAGAAAAAGAAGTAGGTTTTAGGAATGCTATTATAAATAGTAGCTGTTTTAGAATAAAGGGAAATAACTAAATTGAACGCTAACCCTATTCTGTCACAGTACATGTATTCATCCATTTCACTTAGCCAACACAATGACATCAGTTGGACACTATGCAAACCACTAGCTCCATGTAGTTCAGAGCTTCAACATTAAATCGTACTTCTTCCTTTTGATGACATCATACCTTTGTGATGCTGGGTTTTGTTAAGTTGTAGTTATAAAACACAAGGACCATGAGAAAATGACGGTGGAATGGAAAATGAGGGTAGTGATTCTAATCCAATTCCAAGATTTGAGAATTTGTAAAGTGCCGATAGATGTGCACATCTTATTAAGAATGAAATAATTTTTTTAATGTGTATTATTTTTTTAAATAGCTACAAAGTGGTTAAGACAGACATATGTAATTTTGGCCCTAACTACTTAATAATGGGAATTGTAAAGTATTTATTTTACCCTGTGATGTTGTGAAAAAAATTACTGAGACACTAAGAGTACCATGAACTGGGAAAGTCTGGGAATCTGTGACATAGCTAAACCCTTCCTTTAACAGATGAGAAGCTTCAGGCCCAGGGAGATAAAGTGGCCTGCTTATGATAGCCTAGAAGTCAGGTCTTAGGACTTCTATTCCAGGCAAAAATATTTTATTTATCTGTGTACTGGTTTGATTCATTTCTTAAAAAATAATCAGTTTATACATCACTTGCTTTGACTCTAACACTAAAGATCAGACATAAATATCTATTGGCTATTTCTAAGTGCTTAATACCTTTTTTCCTTCTTGGATAATCTATGACAATGTCATAGGCAGAAGCCAAAAATAAAAAGTGATTAGTAGGTGTTGAAAACTTTTGGAAATACCTCTTAGGCTAATACTAATCTTAACATGAACAAGTCAACTCCAATAAAATGTAGGAATAATTTATTAGTCAAAATTATTTTTGTTTACTTAGGGTTAATGTTTTGTTATAAGAAACATCAAGAGTTTTAACACATGAAAGAACATTCTTAAAATATTAACATGTATTCCATTTAGATTTTGACTTTTGCTTGCTGGAACTTTTATTCTTGTAAATGTGAAATTTGATGACATGATAGATTATGAAGAAGCTTTATGTTTTACATGCTAAGATTCATATCTGATTTATTAAACATTTATTAAATTACACATGTATAAATATTTTTGTTTAAAGTTATTTAACTTTAAAGATAAATGTATTTGAGATTCCCATAACGATACATAGTTTATGCACTTTAAACGATCATATAGAAGAAATTGAAAGGAAGATCAAATATATTTATATGAAAGAGATACTTTTAAAAATCATATTAAACATGTACAGAAAACGTAAGGAAATGTGAATTATTGTGACATTTTGATTTAAAATCTGTAATGTGGACCTGCTAAAGATTACCACATTCTTATGCATATTAAAAAACAAAAACAATGTTTTCTTTCTTGAAAATGTTTAACTTGGATTTACTAGATCTGTAAACAGTGGTTCTCTACTGTTGTACATTGTAATCACTTGGGAGCTTTAAAAAATACTTATGTCTGGGGTTTCTTTACAAAGATTTTGATTTCGTGATGTAGGTTGCAGCCTGGGCATAAACATTTTCAGGACTAACAGTTGTACGGTGGTAATGCAGACGATCCTTATTCTCAGGAAATGCTTGCTGTCACATTTAAGTGTGAAATAGCCTTGTGTCTGTAACTTAATCTAAGAATGATCTAGCAAAAAAAAAAAAAAAAAAACACACCAACATACGCATATATGCATGTTGGTACAAACATATATACCACTGTGAAAAGTATATAGGTATTTGTATTATGCTTTCAACTTTTCCATATGTTGAAATTTTCACAATAAAAAGAAAAACTAATAGCAAAAGCAAATAACCTTTTCCCCTCAAGTTTAAAATTTAGAAACAAAACAATTATTTGAAACCTAATAACTGTGTCAGTGAGAGATGAAGCCAGGACTGATATATTAATCATACGGCACTTGCTAAGATAAAGCTTTAGACCTTTCTCTAACCCTTGATATTCTAAGAAACAGATGGAAGATAATTTAAAAGACTCACATGAAATTTCTGCACTTCTGTAGTGTGAGAACAAACCGAGAAGTCTAGGTCCCCATTTTGCAGCATCTGTGGGCTGAGGAATATATGTGTTATTAGTTGCGCATTTCAAGAATTTAGCTGGTTTATACTGACTACAAATCATTCATTCTACCATTCTACCATTAGTTATATATACTAAAATGCTAATAGTTTCTAATACGTGACAAATATTCTTCTACTTGTTCTTACACTATAAATTTGAAATTTCTTCTTTATCCATTTTCTTGCATATTCTCCCTGGATTGTATAAAACTTTATAGTGCATCAATAATCAGGATTTATATCTGTAAGGCTTACATGTTAAAATAACAGGTTTTTAAAAAAATATTTTGGGAAAAATGTTAACTTGCACACCACATTAAATCTTTTCACATTAGTACTATGCAGAACAAGAATGATAAGTAAGGGTCCTAGGACCCTATCAATCAAACCCTGCACCAAGTGTTGTAAAAATATCCCATTACCTGATTGGTAAATTGATAATGACAATGGAGATCTGGTTGCATAATTAATCAAGGGGATATAACAAAGGGTGGAGTGTCCTGTATAACACCAGGTTCTCCACCCTTCCCTCCTAAGGCAGTGTGGAAGAATTTCCCTTGTAAAACTAAAAACTTAAGTTGAGTTGCTTTCCTGACTGAACACAGATGGACTTCCCATATGCCTTTACAGAGGCGAGGAGTCCTGATGGAAATGGATTGGAAGGATTCAATTCATTCCCAGTTTTGAATAAATCTCTTACATTCTTTCAGTCCCTGCTTTGGGTTGAATCCTTGCTGGTTATCTGAATCAATAAAGAATCACATAAAGTAAATGTGTCTCTAAAAAAGAGCATGGAGAGCAAACAATTATTTTGGAGTACGTTAGTATTTAAAGAAATGCCAACTAGATTATAATGTAAACAATCCTTATCTAAACTCTTCAGAAACCAGGATTTTCAAAAAATTATTATTGTTTTTCCATATTAAACTAAGATTTTATGAGTGCTCAGCTTTCTAACCAACTTTTCACATGATTTTTGAAGCAAATCACCACCACCATCACCAAAAATAATTAGTCAACACGCACATTAGTAAAAACAGTAATCTGAATCTCCTAAAGTGCTTTCACTGTATAAAGTAGATGAAAGATATAAAGTACAAACTTTGACTTTTTAGTCTCAAACATCTCAGAGTTACATGTTAACGTTTCAAGAACTGAATTTTTTATGTAGTAACATGGATTTAACTCCTTTTTTTCATTTTAATATAGTATTGTTAGGTCTAAATAGACACCTATCTAATAATTTATATTCTTTTAATGTTTACTTAAGGAATTTCTGTGCTTAGATGATTAAATGTGCATATAAAAATATGTTTCCAAAGTTCCTTTAAAAATCATCATTTGGAATGAAAATTATGGTCTAATTGATATTAATGAGGTATTACTGATACACTAAAAAATTTCCATTTATACAAATATTTTATTTACATATACTGTATTTTTAATTTTAATATTAAAATACAAACCAGAAGATCTCTTCTAAGAGAATTTTCATTCTAATTTTCTTTTATGTATCATTAAAATTCAAGAGGACTTGACATCACAAATCTTTCCTTTTTCAGTGTTTTTTTTTTCTTTTTTTTTTTAATATGGTTAGCAGAAAACACAAATAAACGTAAGGTACAAATAGCACCATATTGGCAGGTTTTACCCGGCAGAAAGAAAGCCACGAATGTAGTCTCTAGTAATGTCCTTCCCCCCGTTTTAATAAGAAGGTTTGTGTTGTTCTGACATTAAATGGATTAAGCAGCAAGCCTGCTGAGAAAAATACTCAAAGGTATTAAACCCTTGCAGTGTTGGTTTAACTGTAAGTACTGTAAAATAAGATTAAGTCTGAGCTTGGAAGAAGAACTGGATTTGACATAAGACTAAAAGGTAACAATATTCACAGATGCCTGAATTAATGCTTCAGTGAAAAATATAATTAGCACAAGATTTGAAAATATGTCTCCTTTGGCAAATGTCTTCAGAGAGTAATCAGTGCTGTAGACTGATGTAGTGGAAAGAGCACTGGGCAAGTAGCCAAAATCTTTGAATTCAAGTTTGTTGCTTTAGCACTCACAAGTTCTGTGACCTTGGATGAGAAGTTTCTAAAGTTTTTGAATTGCAGGATTGTGGATGTGGCCAATTGGCAACCATTCTCCATTTTATAGTGTGCGTTTCTGGACTGCAGTCACCCCAGATTTCTGGGCAATTGAGGTTGCAGATGCAAATTAGGTTCAGCCAATTAAACGTACTTGTTGAGATTTTGGAAGGCAGAAGTCAAGTGAAGGTCATCTTCCTGCCGCTTGCATTGTTTTCTGCCACTAAGCGAGATTGTGAAGACATGATTTTGTGTGATAGTTTCCAGCGTCCAAGTTCTTGTTTCATGGGTTGTGAGACGCTGTTGCGGTGGCAGCAGTGGTGATTTCTTGACCCCTTAAGTGTAGCTCCAGTTGGGTGTTTTTGAACTCAATAAATTCCATAGTGACTGCTGGATTCCTCACCTTTCTGATTGAAGCAGAAGTAGTAGTTCCCCTAATAGGTCAGTTCTGCTGCCTTCTGGAAACATTTCTTGATGCCTAGCCTGGAGCCTCTATCTCTAGACTTTCCAATTACTTTGTAAGCTTTTAATTCCCTATATTGAATTTCGGTCTACCTCAAGTATCTGGAGCTTATTCATTTTCCTGAACTGAACCCTAGCTGACACACACATGAAGACCAAACTGTACTCCATATCGTTTCCTCTTTTTTGAAAGATGGGTACTCATGATAAACAGCTATTAAAATTGTCTTGTGGTATTTTCACGTCATTAATTTTACTCAGATAATATTTATCTAAACATGTTTTGTGAAGTATTGGTTCTGTTGGGCGAATATCATAGAAAAAGCAATTGTGTATTTAATAGGTAGCTAGGTATTATAAATCTCTGATTCCTAAGAATGTCCATGTGTTTGAATGATACCTTTCTTGTAACTGGAATGGATAGTTTTCACTTCAATTTTATATTTTCCTGGTAATGTTTCATTTTTATGATGGCAGTAATTAGAAGCACTATGGCCAGTTCCATAAGTGGAAATGTACTGACAGACATGCAAGTCTGTCAAGATGTCAAGAAGGTTTGGAAACATTTTGCCTCAGGGTCTCATACTTTCTAAATAAAGAGAATAAAAATAAAATCCTTGTTTAGCACCTTTTTTTCAGAAACATTTGTAGTTGCATATGTGGAGCTAAGACACATTTTACCTTTCAACTAGCTTATATGCCCAACTACCATTAACACACCAATCCTCTTCAGATTAATTTACTGACGTTACTTCACTGCTCTTCAGTTTCAACTTGGCTCCTGACCCGTCTCCATTTCTGTGTGTCTTATTCTGTGCCCCTTAGGCTTCCAATGAGTTATTTTCTCTCTTCTAAAAGATCTTATTACATTGACTTTTTTTTTCCCCCTTGAGACTTTCTTAGAAAATATGTATCATATCTATCTTATGATAAATATGGAGTCTTATTATACCAGTCTTATTATATTGCTCTTGGTCCTTTCAAGACTTAAATTCAGTTGGACCTCGTGATAAATACCCTCTATTTCCCCTCAATAGGTGAATTCAGAAAATAAGAGATTTACAGTGAGTACTCATTACTTTCTTATCTAATTTTAAATATAGACAGAATAAACTACATTGAATTTTCTAGTGCTCTGTGAATAAAAGTTTATTTACTTCCACATATATAAAATTCCACCATACAACCCTATGTTCACGATTAAATCTATCATTTCTAAGCTAATTATAACCTTAGTTTCTAATTTTAACCTTAATTGGTTCCTAATATTTAGATTTACCTAATAAATACCCATTTCATCTTAGATACTGTCATGAGCTTTGTTCTGAAAATATTTTGTTCTGAATACATACTCCACTTCCCTTCTGAAGAACCTGTAGTTTCTCCTTGTTCATCAAGTCAACTTATTTTTTTACTGTTTTTTTTTTTAAGTTTATTTATTTTGAGAGAGAGAGAGTGCACGCACAAGCAGGGGCAGAGAGAGAGGGATAGGGAGAATCCCAAGCAGACTCCACACTGTCAGAGCAGAGACTGAAGCAGGGCTCGAACCCATGAACCGTGAGATCATGACCTGAGCCAAAATCAGGAGTTGGACACTCAACTAACTGAGCCACGCAGGTGTTCCCATCAAACCAACTTTAAATAGCCATCCTAAGAAACCTCATCAATGTTTCTAACTTTACTTTCTTATCTAATTGTATCTTCCCCATTCCCTAACACATGCCCTCCATTGCAGTCAGACCAATTTTCTTATGATTTTCTAAAAATGTCAAATTTATACTTGTCTCTTTAGCATCATGTTTGTTGGAAAACTTACTGTCCATGTACTCAAATTGAACCCATTAATTTCATAAATTACTGGCTTGTGTCATGTGTTCTTCACATTAATTTATACTGTATCTTATAATTTTTTTTATTAACAAGCTATATTTCCCATGTAATTGATGATTGTGCTGGTGAAATGTTAAGTGCTTAATCAGTATGTGTTTGAGTTTAATTTATATACTTAATACAACATAGCCTAGACATTTTATTGCTGATGTTAAACATCCTAAAAATTACATTCATGGCTTTTTAATTGTTGGTTTAGTCACAAGTTTTCTCATCTACAGTGACTCTTTTTTTCATATGTCAGTAACAAGTATGGTATATTACTTGTAGTTCAAGAGAATCTGTATAGTAATTTATATGCTGAAGCCAGATAATTTCACTACTTGTACAGTATAATACTCATTTGATAGGCGTAAAGGATGCATTCATTCAACAACTGTTCAAGTATCTGCGAGGTACTCAGTAATGGGGATGGCATAAAGAATAAAATACGGACCTTGCATTGCTTTCAGAAAATTTACCGGGTGTACAGGGCGAGCAGTGTGAACAGGATATCACTATGGAGCATGATGAACTTGAAGATTATGGTTATGATGTACTCTGAAAGTACATAAAAATGACGCCCCCCCCCCCCCCAAAAAAAGACGTCTAACCTCGGGGATTCTGAAGTGACAAGGAGTAGGCATTACTCCAGCAAACAGGCTTGAGAAAGTCAGAGGAAACCCAGACCAAGGTCTAATGACAGTGAAAGAAATTCTTGCTTGGCAGGTGAAGGTTTAAGATACAGGAAAAATGACTTAATTAAATTTTTCTGCTGGTATATTTAGTTCTGATTCAGATTTCATGATTTGAGCTCTAGTTTCTACCTTGAAACTTAACAAAATTACATCCAGTCACAAGAACATGCTGGGAATAATACATTTTTTAAAATAATATTTCATAAACAATTATTATTCCTAAAATGTCTACAAGGGGAAAATTCTTTTCCTTCTCTTTCAGGTCACACTTTTTTTAAGTTTTATTTATTTTTTGAGAGAGAGAGAGCACAAGCAAGGGAGGGGCAGAGAGAGAGAGAGAGACAGAAGAGGACAGAGGATCTGAAGCAGGCTCTGCACTCACAGTCTGAAGCTGACAGTCTCAGGCTGACAGCGTGACAGGCTGACAGCGTGACAGGCTGACAGCAGTGAGCCCGATGTGGGAGTGAAACTCACAAAACACAGTATCAAGACCTGAGCCAAAGTCAGAGGCTCAACCAACTGAGTCACCCAGGCACCCCTCAGGTCACATTTCTAAAGAGCTTTACAGAAGGAGTGTTCTCAAGAGAAGGACATGCGAGAAGTAGGATGGGGTAGGAGAAGGAGCTAAGGAGGCACGTGAGCCACCATGGGGCCCAGCTTCAGTTTGGTCCTATGGGTGACTCTGGAGCTCAACTGAATCCAGAGTTGGTCCCACATTGAGGCAAGAGGCCTGGCTTGTGTTAGGGAGGAGGAAAGGGAGGATAACCTCCTGGATGCAGAATGCAGTGACTTCCACAGAGCAGAGGGAAATTTTAAGGAAAAATGGGAAAGCAGTGAGCCTGGTCAGCCAACACTCAGAGCATCTGGGGGATGGGTGCAGCTGGGTACAGCAGGTGGTAAAGGGGATTTGGGTGGGAAACTAACAGGACCCCCTAAACCATGCTTATTCCATTTTCAGGATTTTGAATGCCAACTAAAAAATGCTTGTTTGTTCAAATGTCTACTATAGTTTCATGTATAATGAAACTTAACTGGCTTTGTTGGTTTTTAGAAAAGTAAGTAATTTAGAGAATATAGAAGTTATATACTATACATTTAGCCTAAGACACATCTATCTGACATGATGAATTCAGTCTTAGTGAGGTTACAATCATTGCTTCTAAGTTTTATCATATACTAGAAAACTGCCCAGACATTAGCCATCAGTTTGGAAAATAAGAGTCACACTGTGATGATGATTTATTGTTTTATTGTTTTGCTGGTTTTGTTTTAGGCAAAGCCTCCATTTCTTTCCTTAATTTTTCTCCCTACAATTTTTCTTTTCATCTTAGTTCTTTTTTCCCTCTTTTTATTTTTTCGCATTCCTCTCTTTTCTCTCTCCCTGCCTTCTACCCCTCCCTTTTTTTCTTTCTTTTCCCAGTGTTGTGAACTTCCTGTCATAGGATAACTAAAGCTCAACCTGGAACTGAGAAGAAACAAATTGTTTCAGGAATTTGGAAGTCCTTGTTTTTGTTTGTTTGTTTGTTTTTCTTATTAATTCACTTAAAACTTTTTGAACCATTTCATGATTGTGATCTCTGAATTTTAGTCTTGGACATTCACTTCCAAACCACCTTCCAACAAATTAAATAACATTTGTTTATTGTATTTCTTCATCATTAAACTTTGGTGAATTTAGAGAATGTTCTTTGAAATGACATTCTTGAGAAAGAAGTTCTTTAGAGATCCTGCAACCCAGGGATCAAGGATTTCCTGAAACTGTTGTGCTTAGCTAAGTTATTTATCTATGTTTGTATGAAGTCAACTTGTCATTAAAACATAATTAATATTGCATTATTTTTTGGTCAAGGACACACTAAACATTTAGTGCAGCATGCACAACTTTCAGGAATGTAGAACCATAAACAACTAGTTGTATATAGTTATGACATAAGGTGACTTTTACAATGTGCAGTGCTACTGTTGCAAATTAAGTGAGCACGAGAACTAACTGCACCCAGGAATTGAACTAACTGAATCCACGACTATAGGCTGACGTAATTTAGCACTAATAATTTAAAGCATTTTTTGCCTCCAGATAGTGGCTCTGTTGATGATGATATGAAACTCTGACGTAATTGTGATTGTGCTGTATTTTGTGAATATCTGTTGTGCTACATAGCAACCAGAATACTAATCACAATGGCAGTTCAGTCATTGGTTTACTCAATTGTTGGAAGGGGTGCTGTGTGTATCCCTAAGCCAATGACCTGTCCTTGTTATTGTGGTGACACAGGGAAGAAGCACAAACAGATTGGTGCACTCATATTAGCACAAACTGCACTAGTCAGGATCATGTGGATAAAGTAGTCCATTGTCTTCCTTTTGATTCATAAGCACTGTAAGAAGTATTCTCAAACAGTTTTAACACATTTGCATTCAATTCCCATATAGGTTATGTACAATGCATATTATTTATGTAAATTTTCAATTCTCAATCTGAATAAAATCTACCTTTTCCATTCAGTCCTTTTCCAAAAAGAAAAATGAAAATTAGTGTTTACTGAATATAGGCCCCATGCATTTTATATACTTTCTTGCACTTAATCTTCACAACAATGCTATGAAACAGATAATTAAAAAAAAATGAAATAAATTCACAAACTATAAAATTCACCACTTTAAGGTGTACAATTGCGTATTTTTTGTGTATTCATTAATTTATGAAACCATCAATATTATATAATTCCAGAACGTTTTCATCACCCCACCCCCCCCCAAAAAAAACCCTGTAGTCATTCACAGTCACTCTCTATTCTCCCTTCTACCAGCTCTTAGAAAACCACTAATCTACTCTCTGTCTCTCGGGCTCTATCTGTTCCCGACATTTAATATAAATCAAATCATACAATATATAGTCTTTGAGATTAGCTACTTTCATTTCCCATAATGTTTTCAAGGTTCACCCATGTTGCAGTATGTATCAGTATTTCTTTTTTATGGCTAAATGACATATCATTCTGTTGACAGAGTACATTTTGTCCTCCCAGTTCATCACTTGATGGACAAGGGGGTTGTTTCCACTTGTTGGCTATTTTGAATAATACTATTATGAACATTCATGTCCAAGTTTTTGTGTGGACATGTTTTCATTTCTCTTGGGTATAAATCTAGATGTACAATTCTGGGGCATATGATAACTTTATATTAAAATTTTTGAGGAAATGCCAAACTGTTTCGCAAGTGGCTTCAACATTTTACGTTCGCACTGACAAGCTATGAGGGTTCCCATTTCTTCATATCCTTGCCATACTTGTTACTGTTGTTCTTTTTTTATTATAGCCATCTTGGTAGCCACTTGGTTAAGTTTTTTTATTTCATTTTTCTTTTTTTTTTTTTTTTTTCAACGTTTTTTATTTATTTTTGGGACAGAGAGAGACAGAGCATGAACGGGGGAGGGGCAGAGAGAGAGGGAGACACAGAATCGGAAACAGGCTCCAGGCTCCGAGCCATCAGCCCAGAGCCTGACGCGGGGCTCGAACTCACAGACCGCGAGATCATGACCTGGCTGAAGTCGGACGCTTAACCGACTGCGCCACCCAGGCACCCCTATTTCATTTTTCTAATAACTAATGATGCCGTACATCTTTTAATGTGTTTATTACACATTCGTGTACTTCTTTGGAGAAATACCTACTCAAATGCTTTGCCCATTTTTAATTAGTTTATCTTAGTGTCTTATAGGAGTTTTTTTTATATATTCTGACTTCTAGACTCTTAACAAATAATATGAGTTGCAAATATTCTCTTCTGTGGGTCAACTTTTTTTCTTGATAGTGACCTTTAATACACAAAGTTTTAACTTTTAATGAAGTCCAGTTAGTCTATTTTTTTCTTTTGGCTGCTTACACTTTTGATGTCACATCTAAGAAATCATAATCAAATCTGAGGTCAAAAAGATTTGCCTGCAGATTTTGAGAGCTTTATAGTTCTATAGTTACATATTTATATAAATTTTCAATTCTCAAAGTGAATAAAGTCTACCTTTTTTGTTCAGTCCTTTTTTTAAATAAAAAAAAATGAAAATTAGTGTTTATTGAATACAGGCCCTGTGCATTTTATGTACTTTCTCTCAAACTTACAACCCTATGAAACAGGTACTTTTGAAAATGAAAATTAGTTTTGAGAGTTTCATAGTTTTAGTTATTGCATTTAAAATTTGATCCACTTTGAGTTAATTTTTGTACAGAATGTGAGGTAAAGTCTAACTTCATTCTTTTGCATCTGGATATTCAGGCATCCCAGTCTTTTTGTTTAAAAGACTATTCACGGGTGCCTGGGTGGCTCAGTCAGATAAGCATCCGACTTGGACTCAGGTCATTATCTCACAGTTTGTGGGTTCGAGCCCCTATCGGGCTCTGTGCTGACAGCTCAGAGCCTGAAGCCTGCTTTGGATACTCTGTCTCCCTCTCTCTGCCCCTCCCCTGATCATGCTCTGTCTCTGTCTCTCAAAAATAAATAAATTAATTAATTAATTTAATTTAATTAAAAATGGCTATTCTTGCTCTTATTGGATTATGTGGGCATCTTCCCTCCAGTATTAATCATTGTCTTCTTTTTAAACAGACTTTCATGGACTTTTTTATATCACTTCCAAGCCTTCTCTTATCTTTTTATTTTGGCATTTCTTAAATCTCATTTCTTGCCCCAAATGATGTTTATACCAAGGGATCAAGTTAGAAAATGTCACTTTATTCATATCTTCTTGTAACAATTTTCCCTTCAGATTTGTGTCAGCTTGTCAAAAGTGAAAGACAAACTTCAAGAAGATAGGTAATATAAATTTTAAAAATTTAAATATATTTTGGAGCATTTACATAATATTTAAAAATCACTTAAATTTAAAATGTATAGGGAAAATGGCCATATCAAAGATATATTCTGTTGAGGTTGTCTCTCTACATAAAGATACTAAACTTCAAAGACAGATAAAGACTGAATACAATTCATTATATAGGCATGTATTAAATAACTGCCATTACACTGATTGAATGTAATTTATGATTGAATACCTCCCATTAATACTAATTCTAGGAAAACTAGAAAGCTTTTCCTCTAGTATTTACCTACGAATGGAGCAAGATCACTAAATATGTGATCACATTCAAGCTTTATGGTAGGGGCACAAGTATTATAGAACTGGGAACAACTAATTTTGCCTCAGGGAGTTACTTAGTAGGTGATACACATTGAACAGATCTTGCAAATAAACTCTTCCAAGAAGAGGAGAAGGCAAATGATTTCCAGCCCACTGGATGACATATACAAGGCAGAGAAGTATGAGAAGAGAACAGGAGGTATCGAGCAAACGAACTGTGGTTTTGTGACTCGACACTAGAATGTATATGGGAAATATGCTGGCAACTGAGGACTGAGAGGTGGGTTGAGGCCAGATTATAGATTGGCTTCAAGAGTATATACTTGATCCTCTAGGCCACTGGAAATCATGAGAGTTTTTAAGCTGGAGATGATCCATTGTTTATCATAGTTTATATGTTATTGTAGCAACATGTTTTCAATTCTAACCTTCTATTATACTATAAGAGAGACAGTATAACACAGTGGTCAAAAACTTGGATGCCAGAGACACAAATGTCAGTTCAAACTGAGTCATCTGACCTGTACATTTATGCAGTTTTAAGTAAGTTATATAATCTCTAAGGCTCTGTTTCCTTTTCTGTAAACCTCACAGATTTGTTGTAAGAATTAAATGAGATAATAGAGGTAAAATATTTAGCATTGTTCCTGGAACATATTACATGCTCAGTAAATGATAGTTAATATAAAAATGTCTTTGAAGGCTTCCTTGTCTGTCTAGTGCCAATGCAGTCCGTAGGACTCTAATGAGGATTTTATAATGACATAATGAGTTTAAGTGTTTAGTCCCACAGCATTTGGAAATACAGGTCTAGAGTGTAAGAGTGAGTTTAGGCATGTTGTTATTGGCTATAAATTGGGCTATTACCCAAACATAAATAAAGAATCAAACATAAAGAATGGGGAATAGTTGTAGAGCTTCACAAGAGAGAGCAGAAAATAAAGAGAGAATATTCTCATGGTTTAGGGGCACGCAACCTGTGTGCAATTATGAAAACTCAGTTCTTTTCCACAGAGAATATTCACATACATAGAATGTTTTGTATGGAGTTTTAGGGATTCAAAGACATCATGAACTCATCCCAAGAACCTCTAAAAATAAGGAAATAATAAAGAATAAAAACATAAGACTTCTAAAAAAGATCAAGAAAAATCCATAAAAGAATACATACAAATTTAGACTATCTATGGTGACTATTTAAGAACCTAGGATCTTTTTTTTTAATTATTTCTAATGTTTATTTAATTTTCAGAGATAGTGACAGAGCAGGAGTTGGGGAGGAGCAGAGAGAGAGGGAGACACAGAATCCAAAGCAGGCTCCACATTCTGAGCTGTCAGTACAGAGCCCAATGCAGGGCTCAAACCCACAAACTGTGAGATCATGACCTGATCTGAAGTTGGCCACTTAACTGACTGAGCCACCCAGATGCTCCAAGAACCTGGGATCTTTGCTGGTGATATGGACTAGGAAATCAAGAACAACAATTGTTTAGCATCAGGATTAGATCCTTACTTATACAGGTAACCAAGTTCAAACCAAGTATCTGGGCAAAGAAAAGCCTCTTGCAGTGTGACAACTTTATGGTTAAACATTTTATGGATTTCCTCCAAGTACATTAGTAAAATACTGAGGGTAGACATCAGGCAGAGTATACTGTATCCATATTGTTTTTCACATGTGTGTTTCTAATCACCACCAAAATGGCAAGCCCATAGGATGTCCAGATAATGATGTTTTCTAATTCTCAAGTTTAGGAGAAAATCCTATTTAGACATAGTGGTTTATGTAGATAGAGTGGTAGAAAAAATCTCCATAAAATGTGTATGTTTCTTTCTTCCTAATTTAAATACATTTTCCATGTTTCAGAGTCCCAATTTCTTTATCTCTTAAAAAAAAGGAAATAAAGATTTAAAGGTCCTTAGAATTATATTTATAACCAAGTCCTATTGATGAAGGAGGTTATTCTTATTAATTGGAGTCTCCTCATCTCTTTGAACCAGAATGCTTTAGTAATTAACACGTTTCATCCATTGTGAGAATTATTCATCTTATTTTTTTTTATTATTTATTTTTTATTTATTTATTTATTTTTTAATATATGAAATTTACTGTCAAATTGGTTTCCATACAACACCCAGTGCTCATCCCAAAAGGTGCCCTCCTCAATACCCATCACCCACCCTGCCCTCCCTCCCACCCCCCATCAACCCTCAGTTTGTTCTCAGTTTTTAACAGTCTCTTATGCTTTGGCTCTCTCCCACTCTAACCTCTTTTTTTTTTTTTTTTCCCTTCCCCTCCCCCATGGGTTTCTGTTACGTTTCTCAGGATCCACATAAGAGTGAAACCATATGGTATCTGTCTTTCTCTGTATGGCTTATTTCACTTAGCATCACACTCTCCAGTTCCATCCACGTTGCTACAAAAGGCCATATTTCATTTTTTCTCATTGCCACGTAGTATTCCATTGTGTATATAAACCACAATTTCTTTATCCATTCATCAGTTGATGGACATTTAGCTTATTTTAACTGGTGGTAAGCATGAGGATTAAGGCTAGACCTGATTTTTGTTCTATCCTTCATAAACGACTAAAACTATTCTAGGAAGCAAGACTGGGGGTAGGAGGATAGACTAGAGGCAGGTGTGTATTTCCTTGTGTATTTCAATAATTATGCAATCATTTATTAAGAACCTACTGTGTCCTAGAAAATATGTTAGGTGCTAAAGGAAAAAAGATAAGTATGACACTTTCCCTTTCTTCAAAAGTTCACTCTTAATCTATTTGAGGAACCAACATATAAATAATTATAATGCACAGCGGAGAATGAATTTAGCTTCCCTGGAGTTTGGGAGAATGGGATCTTGTCATGGAAATCACAAAGAAAAGGTGACACTTGAGAAAAAAATCTCATAGATGAAATATGAATTTACCTGAAAGGTGAAGGGGAAGGGGAAGAGAATTCCAGGGAAGGAGAACAGCATGTTCAAAGGCAGGGTGGCAAAAATAAGCAGTGTGTTTCTTGAATTACAAGGTGTTCAGTTATGTTATATGTAAAAGGTGGAAGAGAGAATAAATGAGCTGCCAAGTATCCTGTATCTTATGAAAAAATTTCAGTGAGCAGCTGCTTGAAGGCCAGAGTTGATTCATCAGATTTCTGAAGCTGTATCTTATTCATGTGAAAGTTTGCTGTGATTACTTTGTGATGTTTGTCTTGGGCTTGTAGTCTAGAAGGGGTATTCTTGCTCAAAGAAAAGAAAATCTTTACTTGTTTTGGAGAAATCGCTGGCAAAAGAAACTGGAAAAATTGGCCGGAGCAGAGCATAAGGAGCCTTAAAAATTATGGCAAAGCTCTTTTGTGCCTAAGAGGTCCATGGAGTTGGTTTTAATAAGGCTATTTTTAGAGCGGTTTTCGTTCACAGGTCCATAGGTTTTCCTTGAGTAATTATTAATGAATGTGATGTTGTGCAAACTTTATTTGGAAAAATTACTGGTAGCAATTTTGAAATCAACAGGAAAAAAATAAGACGAGTGAAGCGGTTATTATAATACAAAAATGAAGGCCTGAACTAAAGGCATAAGAAAGGAGAGAACAGGCTGGATTTGACAAGTATTTCTTGGGTAAATAGTATTTGATACTTGACAGATGTGGAGAGAGAAGTTTTCTAGAATGACTCCCATGTGTCCTTCTTAGTCATTGGGCAGATAGTGATGCCATTAAGGAGACAGGGAATTAAAGAGTATATGGTGGGAGGTGGATCAATTTGGTGTTGGACATCCTGAGTATAAATTTCAGGTTGGACATAAAAAGAAAGATATATGATAGGCATCTGAAAAATGATTCTGATGGCTAAGGAAAGAGGAAAGTTCCAGGAATACATACTTGGGGTCCTTAGAACATAGCTACCAGGTAATCCTATTGTGCATAAGGGATACACTAAAAAAGCCAACTGGTCACCAAGACAAAGATTTAAAGAGTGGCTTTATATTCCCCATCACAGATCCCTGTTTTATTTTTAACTATGAAGAACCAGAAAAGCTGTTATTGCTTCACAGTTTTTAGGACCCCCCCCCCAGGAATAAATAATCTATATAAACGATATAATTGCATCCTATCATCATGGAGTATTTTTCCCTATTAAGGTCTCCTTAAAAGCAAATAATTTTATTAAATATTTACCTTTTTAATGTATAGAAAGATTTACTTGTAAGTTGAGCATGTCATCTCAATTCATGGCATGTAAAAAAGCTAAATATTTTGGAGATATAAATTTGTCTGGATGATTCACCTCCAGTATTTTCAGGAATGATGCCTTCTGTACAGACTATACACAGGTTGGGGATGGCTGGTGAAATCATAGCTCAGGGAGCGAAAGAACACCACCATAGAGCCTAAGCCCTTGGAGGTGTCCTAGAGGTATTATTTGGAGTTGGCTTTATCTTTGGACCCTAACAAAGCATTTGATGTTCTGGGATGTAGAGGGGCCAGGTAAAGTTTTGGCCCTATCCTAACAGAACCAAGGTCACAATAGCAGGTTCACAGTGGTAGGGTTGGTTTCAGCAAGATTGTCACAAATTTACCATGGGAAAGGTGTGGGGTGTGCATATGTGTGTGTGGTGGGGAGGAGGCAAAAATTCACCTAAAATACATTTGAGAATGATTTCTTCTGATACCAGTTCCAAATTCCATTTCTATTTCTGGGTGGGGCTTGGTCACTGAATAGGAAACTTGAGTGACAGTCCTCAGAGTCCCGAGAATCAACAGGTTCACCCTCCACCCCCAACAAAAATGCCATGCATATCATTGTACTCTGTGAAATGAACAGGAATACAGATGGAAGGGAATCAAGAAGGTCCCAGGACTTCATGCTGTGCCATGGCATAGACCACTGGGCTGTGGGTGAACGGACAACAACACAGCCTGAGGGAGCTTGGCCAGAGGGTGTGGTCAAGTCCTGGAATTTTCCATGGTAAAGTGGGTACATTGGAGAAACAGGATTGGGTTAAAACATATGACTTTCTCTTCCTATGGGAGATCTCCAGGGTGGCCTGAGGCTAGGCTCCTGGTTCTCTCCCACTTTCTCAAGGCCCCATGCCAGGCTTTGACTCGTCTGGGTCTATCTCTTATCCTCAGCAGCTCTAGCAGTCCCAATGTATTTAGAAGGGTCCTTTCCAGGAAGGGCTACACTCTACATGCATGAACACTGTAAACTCAGTCTGGAGAGGCCAGGGACACTTCTAGGATTGCCTCGACTACTACAATTTTTCTTTATTTTTTCTGGCAATACTTCCACACTTTATTCATTCATATACCCTTGGACAGTCTACCAGTTGCAAGATCAGCTTTGCAGGGTACAGACGCCAGCTCTACCACACCTGGAATCGTGATGATAAGCAAATCATTTTTTAAAACATTACACAATGAGCATTATATCCTAGGAAGGTTCTTACAACAGCACAAATTAAAACCTGTGGTTTTCAGAACATTTTTAGACAATGTATAAGACAGATGAAAATGCAGCTTCTCTGGCTCATTGAAGGCTGAGACTGCCCAATGTGGCTATCAAGTGGTCTTCTATAAACATTTAAGTCTTAATAGAACATATTTTGGGAACAATAACGTATATGGAGGTTAACCATTCCCACCCTGCTGCCCAAAACACCTTCGTCATTACTGAACTGCTCCCATCTTCACATTTCAGCGTTTCCTCCTCCAAGGGTGCATGAGGACTGGCTTGGACCTACCTGTGTGAGATGGTTGTGCACCTCTTCCCAATTTTGTGTTCATTTATGTCATGTTGATAGCTTGAAATTAGCCACAGTGGAAGTATTTATACCATAGAAATCAGCAAGCCCTACAAATGAGAGCTCTTCTTCCCCCAGAGCTGTTAAACAATTACTAATACCTTTCTCCCCCTCCCTTTCTCTCTCTTTCTCTCTTCCTCTCTCTCTGTCTCTCTCTCCTTCTCTCTTTCCTCATGCCATCACTTCTCAATTCTGGAAATATAGGACAAACAAGAAAACTTTTATCTTTGTGCCCCTGAACTGACCATACACTTTCTCTAGATTCATTTTTCCCCCTTGGGTAGTACTACCACTAAAGATTACAGTGATGCCTTTCTCTTCCTGTTTTTGACTTGTGAGAAGAGACTTTTTTTCTTCTCATTTACTGTTCCCATGAAGAAGGAACACCATCTGAGCAACACTCCTGGCTTCCTGCTCTGCCTCCTTGTCACTTATAGTGAAAGATGGAGAATGAGTTATATGACAACATAGCATCTATTGACCCGTGTTTCTCAAAGAGGCAAAGTACTAGGAAACTTCATCCTTTTATCCTTGCTTCTCTGCTATGGACCAATGAGAGGAAGGATTTCTAGGATAGTCTGTGCTACACACCCAAACTTGAGCTCCGTGGGCTGTCCCAAAACCAAACTAGGGAAGCGGTTTGGAGGGAAGTCAGTTTGCAAGCTGTTTTGCTGCAGACCTAAAGCCAAGTTCTCCAATTGATTTATCAAGCATATAACTGACACTTAGATATTTGTCTGTCTCTGACATCTTCATTATCAAGAGAGGAAGGAAAGAATTTAAAACTTTAAATAACCCCCTAAAAGTCCAACAACTTGTACATACTTTGAGACTGCCCCACTATCACTTCCTCTGTGTGAAGACTTCCCTAGGCAGACCAGCCAAATCTTTTCTCTTCCTGTTCAACTGTTGAAGAGTTTATTTTTAATAACTCACCCAGAACTTATAATATACTACTTTATTTATGCATGCATACATCCAACCCCTTAAGTAGAAATGGATCTATTGTTTCTTCTCATGCCTCTAGAAGGGTACACAAATAACTAGTAAGAGTGGTTCTGTCACGAGAGGCTAAAGAACATTGTGGTGAGAGAGATTTATTTTCAGTATGCCTTTTGAAGATTCTGGAGTTTTCTGACATTATCTTTTCAAAAACAAATGTATTAAGAGAATAAACTCTCAAACTAATAAAAAATGTAAAATAAAACTTTATTACAATCTTCTACAAGCTATTGTTTGATCATTAGAAACTGCATACCTGTATAATACCAACCCAACTCCATTTGGAATTGTCTTATGGGACCATACTTTATTATGCCTTGGACATTTACTGAGAAACAATTTTAAAAATGAACATTAGTTACTATATATGCCTCTGTATTTTTCTGAAGAACTGGTACCTTTTTTAATAGTCCATAGGTTGAAAATGACTCGTAGGGACACCTCGGTGGCTCAGTTGGTTAAGCTCCTCACTCTTGATTTTGGTTCAGGTCATGATCTCAGGATCGTGGGATCAAGCCCCGCATTGGGCTCTGCACTGAGTGTGGAGCCTGCTTAAGATTCTCTCTCTCCCTCTACCTCTGGTCCTTGCCTGTTTGCACTGTCCCTGTCTCTCAAAACGGATTTTTTTTTAAAAAAAAAGAGGAAGAAAGGAAATTACTCCCACAACTCTGAATCAGAAAAAAAAAAATTCTCCTTCTGAACTATATGGTTACTCAAGTTATGTGAGTCATTTATCACATTAAAAAAAAAAAAAAGCCATACAAACTGTGGTCAATCTAAAGCCTGTGCTTTATCCCAATATGGAAAACAGATGAACATTGAACTACTGTGATCAACTCAGACCTAAGAGGCCTAGGTCCTGACACTTGTCTTTAACCTTCCTTAGGGAGTACTAATTTGATATTCATTGCTCCAAACCATGAAAGTGAAGTAATCATCATGTTTCCCTTTTTCCCTTGTGAAGTGGGAGGCTCAGAACCAAGATTTGTCTTTTCTTATGTATTTCCTAGAGTGAAATCTCTTAATACACAATTTCCCCTCTCTCCTTTGTTTTCTGTAATTATTTAAAGTTAGTATATCTGTGCTTGAAGGTGCTGTGAAAACACTTTAATTCCATTAGATTGATTGTATATACATAAGCCCAGTATTTAGTTTCTCAACTTGATGGAAATAGACTCTGAGTTAGTTTCCCCAACATTAGAGTCTTTCTCATCCTCCATAGCAGGTTTCCATAAAGCATATGGTAGGAAGTCAGTAGATGATGATTTAGGATAAACAGACCTCAATACATCTCTAATAGTTTCAGTTGGACTCTGAGATCCAAAATGAAAATATAGTGATGGATTATATAGTTAAAATACAAAACTGTTTGTGAATTCTGTATTTGTCAAACAAAACTGAATTGGTAATTGTGTGTCTTTAAAAAAAAGTTCATTTTGAGAAAAACATTTGCCCACACCAGTTACTATACTCAAAACCAAGAAATGATTCATATAACCTGAAGCTCATAAAACTGACAACAGCTATATCTATTTAAGACTATGAATTGTGACTCTCATACAGCTGGAGAATGATTCACTGTAACAGTTGCTAAATACAGTAGCCGCCTTTTCCATATCAACATCATAACAATTGGTAATAACTGGGTTCACAGTGAAGCATGAGCTCAGGAAACTGACAATGTCATGTTCCAAAGCTAGATTTGTAAAGGGCGCCAAAGTGGTGTCAGAGCAAATAAATGCCAACCTAGAAATTCATCTGTATGACAATCAAATCTGCAACTTTCCTATTCTCCTTAAAAAGGTCTGTAAATTTGCAATAGGTACTGATTTGCAATAGGTACTGCAATAGGTACTGAGGGAAAAATATGCAAAAACAATTCTCCAGCCTTAATGAAAATTCAATTAAACTTTTTTTGTTGTTGAAAACCTAACTGTGGCTAGACACCATATTAAGACATTCAAGGTTTACGAGAGGAGTAGGACATTTAAGATAACATGTAGAGCTTCCATGGGAAGAATAAGAAAAAAAAAATAAGGAAAAAGATCAGCAGAATGCCAGAATTCAGGAGCTTATGTGAGCGTTGTTCCTCAACATACTGCGATGCTGGTGCTCTTAGGACATACCTAAGGGTCAGACCTGTGGTCCTTCTCTCAGTTTCAACTGTCCTGGGCTAAGATTATTGTTATTATTTAAGCACCTGTTAAGGCACAGGTGCTAAATTCTGACCTTTATAACCTATTGTAGGAAGCAGAAGGCAACATACTTACCAAAACTTACAAGTAACAATTCTCCTTCCTAACTAGCTCAGGTCTGCTTGAAGAGCCATTCATTTTCCCCTGGCTTTCAGCTGTGGGATATGGAAAACATTGAAGCATGCTAACCAATCAAAATTCAAGAACTAAAATTCAAGAACCAGGTACCCCTATTAGATTTACCATGATCCTTGATTCACTTTCTTGATGCTTTCTTCATCAGTCCTTGCAATTTAGTTGATAGAAAAAGTATTGGTCATTCCTCTGTCAGATCAATGGTGTCATATAAACAGGGGACGGCCCCTGTGGGTTTGAACTCTGCCTTCCACACATGTGAATTTAGAGTAGTATAACCAACTGTCCCTTTTTGCCTTGGACTGTCCCACTAACACTGCAAGTCCTGTGTCAGGTGAAACTAACTCTCTGGCAAAGCAGGAGAGCGGGGCACTCTAAATCCTGTCCTAAATGGCCTCAAATAATTCATTTTTTTTTAACTCAGCCAAAACCTGCAACTAACATCCAATCACAGTATTACTGGGTTCTCGTAGGTGCCAGATTGTAACCGTTTGAGGAAGATAATCCCACTTTACTAATGAAGAAACTATGCATTGAGAATTTAAGTAACTGGTCCAGGTCTCCCAACTAAGATAAATTCCAGTGCTTACATCCTTAAGCAATTCTAGGGTCTAGACACAAATTAAATAACATATCAGTATATTCCTTGGTATGCCTATTTTTTTCACCGGCAAACAAAATGTATGCTGGGTATTGTGCTGTTAGACTGAAATAGAATGTGCTTTTCTAAGGCTAACAGAGTATTTAGCATAAGTAACATTCTCAGGAAAATGACCATATCTAAATTTTCATTATTTGTTTAATATAGCCCATTTTTAAGCTATAATAAGTATTATTTTTCCAGCTATCTCATAGAACAAGGAAACAAAAAATTACTCGAAATACAATGTTCCGGGTTTTAATAATAATAATCTTTGCTTCTGTTAGGATCTAAGGTTCTAGAAGGAAGCAATCATTTCCATATTGGGACTAGTTTGTTCTAATTTTATAGCTTGAATCTTGTTTGCTTTTGCTCAGATAAAAGACCATTATCTTATACCTTTAAATGTATTTTGCACATACTGAGACAGCTTGCCATCCTGTACTTCTTGAAGGGGTGATCTGTTCATCGAGACTGTAAACTCCCTCAGGGAGAGGATCCTATATGCTGTGCTCAGTATGTTACTATCAGTGTCTAGCACAGAGTTTAGTTTAGACTGGGCTCCTGGGTGGCTCAGTTCGTTAAGCGTCCGACTTCGGCTCAGGTCATGATCTCACAGTTCGTGGGTTTGAGCCCCACATCGGGCTCGGTGCTGACAGCTCAGAGCCTGGAGCCTGTTTCAGATTCTGTGTCTCCCTCTCTCTCTGCCCCCCCCCCCACTTGTGCTCTGTCTCCCTCTGTCTCAAAAATAAATCAACATTAAAAAAATTTTTTTTTAGACTGGGCTCCCAATAAATATGGGTTGAATAACAGAATGCCTGAGAAACTGAATAAATGGACAAACGTATAGAAGCTTTATAAACTTTGAGTCAGAAATGAAAAATAGGGCTGCTGAGAAGGGAAAAAAAAAGAATTTTAAGTTGTAGAAATAAAAGTGAACATAGTAAAATAGTGTTGTAACATAAAATTAATGTTATTATTGCAGTTAACATTTATTGGGTGCTTACTATGTGCCAAACACTGTACTGAGTGTTTTTAAAAATTTAATCCTCATAACAAATCTGTGAAGCAGCTGTTATTATTGGCCGCAATTTTACCTATGAGGAAATGAGCCTTTGAGAGCTTAAGTAACTTTCTTATGATCTCATTGCCAACAGGTAGTGGAACTGAGGTGGTAATATTAATACCACATACTTCCACAGAATGTTGGACTTCCTTTATCATGATACTCCAGAAATTTCTTCATAACTGCCTAGTTTGTATCTGTCTTCCCCACTCTGTGAAGGCAGAGTCTGGTCTATGATACTAAACATTTTCTTCTCAGAACCAAAGAACCTGACAACCAGTAGCAGTGGCTCCATCCTGTAAGTCAAATGAATGAAACCATAGTTGAAGAATCAACAAACTTCTGGAACAAGAGGACTTAAAAATTATAGAGAAAAACAATAGACTACTAACTTTCTTCAAGGGTTACAGTTTAGATGCCTATTCCCTGAGACGGTTACCCACACTTGGCATTTAAAAAAGATCTCAGAACAGTTCCGGAAGATGGCAGCGTAGGAGGACGCTGGGCTCACCGCGCGTCCTGCTGATCACTTAGATTCCACCTACACCTGCCTAAAGAACCCAGAAAACCGCCAGAGGATTAGCAGAACGGAGTCTCCGGAGCCAAGCGCAGACGAGAGGCCCACGGAAGAGGGTAGGAAGGGCGGCGAGGCGGTGCGCGCTCCACGGACTGGCGGGAGGGAGCCGGGGCGGAGGGGCGGCTCGCCGGCCAAGCAGAGCCCCCGAGTCGGGCTGGCAAAAGCGGAGGGGCCTGACGGACTGTGTTCCCACAGCAAGCGCGACTTAGCGTCTGGGAGGTCAGAAGTTAACAGCTCTGCTCAGAAAGCGGGAAGGCTGGAGGACAAAGGGAGGGAGAGCTGCTGAGCCCCCGGACGGCAGAGCTCAGCTTGGCGGGGAACAAAGGCGCTCGCCAGCGCCATCTCCCCCGCCCATCCCCCAGCCAAAATCCCAAAGAGAACCAGTTCCTGCCAGGGAACTTGCTCGCTCCGCGCAAACACCCAACTCTGTGCTTCTGCGGAGCCAAACCTCCGGCAGTGGATCTGACTCCCTCCCGCTGCCACAGGGCCCCTCCTGAAGTGGATCACCTAAGGAGAAGCGAGCTAAGCCTGCCCCTCCCGCCCCTGTGCACCTTGCCTACCCACCCCAGCTAATACGCCAGCTCCCCAGCACCACAAGCCTGGCAGTGTGCAAGTAGACCACACGGGCCACACCACCCCACAGTGAATCCCGCCCCTAGGAGAGGGGAAGAGAAGGCACACACCAGTCTGACTGTGGCCCCAGCGGGGGGCTGGGGGCAGACATCAGGTCGGACTGCGGCCCCGCCCACCAACTCCAGTTATACACCACAGCACGGGGGAAGTGCCCTGCGGGTCCTCACCACTCCAGGGACTGTCCAAAATGACCAAACGGAAGAATTCCCCTCAGAAGAATCTCCAGGAAATAACAACAGCTAATGAACTGATCAAAAAGGATTTAAATAATATAACAGAAAGTGAATTTAGAATAATAGTCATAAAATTAATCGCTGGGCTTGAAAACAGTATACAGGACAGCAGAGAATCTCTTGCTACAGAGATCAAGGGACTAAGGAACAGTCACGAGGAGCTGAAAAACGCTTTAAACGAAATGCAAAACAAAATGGAAACCACCACGGCTCGGATTGAAGAGGCAGAGGAGAGAATAGGTGAACTAGAAGATAAAGTTATGGAGAAAGAGGAAGCTGGAAGAAAGAGAGATAAAAAAATCCAGGAGTATGAGGGGAAAATTAGAGAACTAAGTGATACACTAAAAAGAAATAATATACGCATAATTGGTATCCCAGAGGAGGAAGAGAGAGGGAAAGGTGCTGAAGGGGTACTTGAAGAAATTATAGCTGAGAACTTCCCTGAACTGGGGAAGGAAAAAGGCATTGAAATCCAAGAGGCACAGAGAACTCCCTTCAGACGTAACTTGAATCGATCTTCTGCACGACATATCATAGTGAAACTGGCAAAATACAAGGATAAAGAGAAAATTCTGAAAGCAGCAAGGGATAAACGTGCCCTCACATATAAAGGGAGACCTATAAGACTCGTGACTGATCTCTCCTTTGAAACTTGGCAGGCCAGAAAGGCTTGGCACGATATCTTCAGTGTGCTAAACAGAAAAAATATGCAGCCGAGAATCCTTTATCCAGCAAGTCTGTCATTTAGAATAGAAGGAGAGATAAAGGTCTTCCCAAACAAACAAAAACTGAAGGAATTTGTCACCACTAAACCAGCCCTACAAGAGATCCTAAGGGGGATCCTGTGAGACAAAGTACCAGAGACATCACTACAAGCATAAAACATACAGACATCACAATGACTCTAAACCCGTATCTTTCTATAATAACACTGAATGTAAATGGATTAAATGCGCCAACCAAAAGACATAGGGTATCAGAATGGATAAAAAAACAAGACCCATCTATTTGCTGTCTACAAGAGACTCATTTGAGATCTGAGGACACCTTTAGATTGAGAGTGAGGGGATGGAGAACTATTTATCATGCTACTGGAAGCCAAAAGAAAGCTGGAGTAGCCATACTTATATCAGACAAACTAGACTTTAAATTAAAGGCTGTAACAAGAGATGAAGAAGGGCATTATATAATAATTACAGGGTCTATCCATCAGGAAGAGCTAACAATTATAAATGTCTATGCGCCAAATACCGGAGCCCCCAGATATATAAAACAGTTACTCATAAACATAAGCAACCTTATTGATAAGAATGTGGTCATTGCAGGGGACTTTAACACCCCACTTACAGAAATGGATAGATCATCTAGACACACAGTCAATAAAGAAACAAGGGCCCTGAATGATACATTGGATCAGATGGACTTGACAGATATATTTAGAACTCTGCATCCTAAAGCAACAGAATATACTTTCTTCTCGAGTTCACATGGAACATTCTCCAAGATAGATCATATACTGGGTCACAAAACAGCCCTTCATAAATTTACAAGAATTGAAATTATACCATGCATACTTTCAGACCACAATGCTATGAAGCTTGAAATCAACCACAGGAAAAAGTCTGGAAAACCTCCAAAAGCATGGAGGTTAAAGAACACCCTACTAACGAATGAGTGGGTCAACCAGGCAATTAGAGAAGAAATTAAAAAATATATGGAAACAAACGAAAATGAAAATACAACAATCCAAACGCTTTGGGACGCAGCGAAGGCAGTCCTGAGAGGAAAATACATTGCAATCCAGGCCTATCTCAAGAAACAAGAAAAATCCCAAATACAAAATCGAACAGCACACCTAAAGGAAATAGAAGCAGAACAGCAAAGGCAGCCTAAACCCAGCAGAAGAAAAGAAATCATAAAGATCAGAGCAGAAATAAACAATATAGAATCTAAAAACCTGTAGAGCAGATCAACGAAACCAAGAGTTGGTTTTTTGAAAAAATAAACAAAATTGACAAACCTCTAGCCAGGCTTCTCAAAAAGAAAAGGGAGATGACCCAAATAGATAAAATCATGAATGAAAATGGAATTATTACAACCAATCCCTCAGAGATACAAACAATTATCAGGGAATACTATGAAAAATTATATGCCAACAAATTGGACAACCTGGAAGAAATGGACAAATTCCTAAACACCCACACTCTTCCAAAACTCAATCAGGAGGAAATAGAAAGCTTGAACAGACCCATAACCAGCGAAGAAATTGAATCGGTTATCAAAAATCTCCCAACAAATAAGAGTCCAGGACCAGATGGCTTCCCAGGGGAGTTCTACCAGACGTTTAAAGCAGAGATAATACCTATCCTTCTCAAGCTATTCCAAGAAATAGAAAGGGAAGGAAAACTTCCAGACTCATTCTATGAAGCCAGTATTACTTTGATTCCTAAACCAGACAGAGACCCAGTAAAAAAAGAGAACTACAGGCCAATATCCCTGATGAATATGGATTCAAAAATTCTCAATAAGATACTAGCAAATCGAATTCAACAGCATATAAAAAGAATTATTCACCATGATCAAGTGGGATTCATTCCTGGGATGCAGGGCTGGTTCAACATTCGCAAATCGATCAACGTGATACATCACATTAACAAAAAAAAAGAGAAGAACCATATGATCCTGTCAATCAATGCAGAAAAGGCCTTTGACAAAATCCAGCACCCTTTCTTAATAAAAACCCTTGAGAAAGTCGGGATAGAAGGAACATACTTAAACATCATAAAAGTCATTTATGAAAAGCCCACAGCTAACATCATCCTCAACGGGGAAAAACTGAGAGCTTTTTCCCTGAGATCAGCAACACGACAGGGATGCCCACTCTCACTGCTGTTGTTTAACATAGTGCTGGAAGTTCTAGCATCAGCAATCAGACAACAAAAGGAAATCAAAGGCATCAAAATTGGCAAAGATGAAGTCAAGCTTTCGCTTTTTGCAGATGACATGATATTATACATGGAAAATCCGATAGACTCCACCAAAAGTCTGCTAGAACTGATACATGAATTCAGCAAAGTTGCCGGATACAAAATCAATGTACAGAAATCAGTTGCATTTTTATACACTAACAATGAAGCAACAGAAAGACAAATAAAGAAACTGATCCCATTCACAATTGCACCAAGAAGCATAAAATACCTAGGAATAAATCTAACCAAAGATGTAAAAGATCTGTATGCTGAAAACTATAGAAAGCTTATGAAGGTAATTGAAGACGATATAAAGAAATGGAAAGACCTTCCCTGCTCATGGATTGGAAGAATAAATATTGTCAAAATGTCAATACTACCCAAAGCTATCTACACATTCAATGCAATCCCAATCAAAATTGCACCAGCATTCTTCTCAAAACTAGAACAAGCAATCCTAAAATTCATATGGAACCACAAAAGGCCCCGAATAGCCAAAGTAATTTTGAAGAAGAAGACCAAAGCAGGAGGCATCACAATCCCAGACTTTAGCCTCTACTACAAAGCTGTCATCATCAAGACAGCATGGTATTGGCATAAAAACAGACACATAGACCAATGGAATCGAATAGAAACCCCAGAACTAGACCCACAAACGTATGGCCAACTCATTTTTGACAAAGCAGGAAAGAACATCCAATGGAAAAAAGACAGTCTCTTTAACAAATGGTGCTGGGAGAACTGGACAGCAACATGCAGAAGGTTGAAACTAGACCACTTTCTCACACCATTCACAAAAATAAACTCAAAATGGATAAAGGACCTGAATGTGAGACAGGAAACCATCAAAACCTTAGAGGAGAAAGCAGGAAAAGACCTCTCTGACCTCAGCCGTAGCAATCTCTTACTCGGCACATCGCCAAAGGCAAGGGAATTAAAAGCAAAAGTGAATTACTGGGACCTTATGAAGATAAAAAGCTTCTGCACAGCAAAGGAAACAACCAACAAAACTAAAAGGCAACCAACGGAATGGGAAAAGATATTTGCAAATGACACATCGGACAAAGGGCTAGTATCCAAAATCTATAAAGAGCTCATCAAACTCCACACCCGAAAAACAAATAACCCAGTGAAGAAATGGGCAGAAAACATGAATAGACACTTCTCTAAAGAAGACATCCGGATGGCCAACAGGCACATGAAAAGATGCTCAACGTCGCTCCTCATCAGGGAAATACAAATCAAAACCACACTCAGATACCACCTCACGCCAGTCAGAGTGGCCAAAATGAAGAAATCAGGAGACTATAGATGCTGGAGAGGATGTGGAGAGACGGGAACCCTCTTGCACTGTTGGTGGGAATGCAAATTGGTGCAGCCGCTCTGGAAAGCAGTGTGGAGGTTCCTCAGAAAATTAAAAATAGACCTACCCTATGACCCAGCAATAGCACTGCTAGGAATTTATCCAAGGGATACAGGAGTACTGATGCATAGGGGCACTTGTACCCCAATGTTTATAGCAGCACTCTCAACAATCGCCAAATTATGGAAAGAGCCTAAATGTCCATCAACTGATGAATGGATAAAGAAATTGTGGTTTATATACACAATGGAATACTACGTGGCAATGAGAAAGAATGAAATATGGCCTTTTGTAGCAACGTGGATGGAACTGGAGAGTGTGATGCTAAGTGAAATAAGCCATACAGAGAAAGACAGATACCATATGGTTTCACTCTTATGTGGATCCTGAGAAACGTAACAGAAACCCATGGGGGAGGGGAAGGGAAAAAAAAAAAAAAAAAAAGAGGTTAGAGTGGGAGAGAGCCAAAGCCTAAGAGACTGTTAAAAACTGAGAACAAACTGAGGGTTGATGGGGGGTGGGAGGGAGGGCAGGGTGGGTGATGGGTATTGAGGAGGGCACCTTTTGGGATGAGCACTGGGTGTTGTAAGGAAACCAATTTGACAGTAAATTTCATATATTAAAAAATAAATAAATAAATAAATAAATAAATAAAAATAAAAAAAAACATAAATAAATTAAAAAAAAAATAAAAAAATAAAAAAAATAAAAAAGATCTCAGCTGTAAAATCCAGAGTGATACGTATATATGGCACAGCAAATGGCCTCGCTAAGTAGAGCAGCCAAGGGCTATGCTGTTAGAGCATGAAGGCAAGTAGCTGGCAAAAGCTAAAAATGACAACGAGAGATGTTGAGGTAATAGTTCTTATAAGCGAGGATGACCTTGGCATCAGGACATTATTAAATAAACTATCATGGTGGGGAGATGTTTTTCCCCACCCAGTCCTTGTGGAGTTTCTTCCCACCCAAATAAGAACAAAGGATAGGCTGATTTCTGCTGTACTGACCCCACCCTTTTGCAACAGAGAAGTTAGGTTCCTGGTGCCTAATTAGAGCGAAGTCTGGCTAAAGGCAGGTGAGGACCAGCAGTTCTACCAAGTGGAGCTGCTCAATAGCCTCAGGAACACTTAATACACTTAGTTCAGCAAAAAGTGGCACTGAAGTTTCTTTGTACAGACCATTTAAAATTAGGTTTGTCACGAACAAGGTTAACCGAGATGTGATGGCAGGTAGGCGGATGGATGGATTCAGGTGATGACAGCAGGTAGAGAAATGAAAGCGTTCGCTAAGAAAACACAAAAGAGTCGCCTGGGTGGCTCAGTCTGTTAAGTGATCGACTTGTGGTTTCGACTCAGGTCATGATCTCAGGGTTCTGGGTTGGAGCCCCACATCAGGCTCTGCACTGCTCCTGATTCCCTCTCTCTCTCTGCCCTTCCCCTGCTTGCTCTCTCTGTCTCTCAAAATAAATATTTTTCAAAAAAAGTAGTTTTTAAAAAAGAAAACACAATAATCAAAGCAATTCTGTAATTCTTCAAATATGTTTTTAATGGAGGAACAAAAATAACTATGTTTGAAGTGCAAAAGCTTAGACAATTTTAGTTTTATTTCTTTTGAATGGTGTATTGGAAAGGGCTGCAATTTAGTTAGGGGGATGATGAGTTTGGTTTTAGATATAATAAATTAGGATGTGGCAAGGTCTCAGAGAAGAACGGCTGGAATCACAAGATTAGAATGCTCATTAGAGACCAAGATGTGGGGTTATCACATGGATGTGATCATGAGGCCATCCACTTAGGTAAATTGGTCTCAGGAGGAGAGCAAGAAAACCAGTTAGCCTTAGGAATACCCACTGAAAATGGACCAAAGGATGAAGTGTAATTAGAGGGGTGGTCAGGGGTGGTCAGGAAGTTTGTTGTTTTAGGATTATGGATTCGAGTGATGAAAGAGTTTTAAGAAGGGCAATAGTCAAACTTGTTTAATATGACAAAGGAATCAAGAAGGAGAAGATTAAGAAAAGACATTTCAATTTGTCGAGAAGCAAAGTCCCTGAAACATCGAATGTGTATTGCTTTATGGAAAGCTGCCAAAAAGCAAATTAAGGGGTGAGAGGTAAAGGGAGACGGTCCGCACACACTACTCATGTAAGGGCTTTGGGTATAAAAGGAAGGAAAGAAGTATAATGGTGGGAAATGTTAAGGGCATTAGGTTAACAAAATAAAAGGGCACTGATATAATAAAGACGAATCTAATCTTCCTGAATTCTAAGCTACTCCCTCAAAGTAAATTAGTAGCCTTGAGAGGCTCATTAACTCTGTGAGGGCACCAGGGTATTGTTCCCTGCATTGTATTGCAGTGCCTGACAAAGCAGAGAGGTTATTATTCATAGCTTTAGGACAAGCACTTCCTGTCACACTGGAGAGACTCCCTAGGAAATAAAGATACCATTATAAGAAACAGAAGCAGCAGTGTCTGCGTTTCTAGAAGGAAGATAAATTTAAAGATAACTGTCAAATCCTTTAGCAAAAAATTAATCTACCACTATCAGGTTTTAGAACACTAGACTACTCCTGTGTCATCGTCATGCCCAGTTTCTTCACCTATAAAACAAGGAATTTAGAGTTGATAATCTATTCAAAAAAACAACAACAAACTTTTGGCTTTCAAATTCTATGTTCTTCAATTTATTTCCTCCTCAGACACCATTACCTATAAGGAAAGAAAGGGTATCCATAATGCAAAATGCCATAATTAAGAAAGAACACAGGAAGCTTCTCTCCTTTTTCTCTTATCTCCATTTCCCTTTCATTTTACCCCCTTCGACTTAAAAAAGTGCATCCTGAAAACATCATGCATTATGGATCTTATAAATATTAAAAGGTATGAAAATTTCTACAAAGCCATCATTGACTTTATACATTTTACCTATCATGTGGCTCCTAGAATTCTTGTAAATAGTATTACTATCAGCCATATGTCAGAAAAGTTGTAATAATAAAACTTGCTCTTGTGATGTTAATTTCTTTGTCCTAATTAAATTCTGAGAACAGAATGTGTATTATTAAAATAGATTTTCTCATCTGTAGGCTTCTAACTTACTCACTTACAGAGAATTCTACCTCCCCCCTTCACCCCAGGAGATCCCTGTATTGTGCAAACTTCTAAGGATGCATATTATAAATGTTGGAGCCTAAAATATGCCATGTTTCCATTCATGGCACATTTGTTAAGGGCCTATTGCCATGAGATTTTGGAGATATCAAAATGAAGTTGGGATAGTTAGGTATAGGAGCTAAGTATCTAACAGGAAAGAATGGCCATCTTTATTACTTCCATCCAGATGCCATCTTACAGATTAAAATGTGCTTTCACCGTTATTCTTGTATTACCCTGACCACTCTGTAAGGTAAGCATCCATCTTAGTTTCCTATCTTACAGTTGATGCATCAAGGAAAAGAGAGTGAAAGGAACTTGCCCCAAGTCAATGACATTAGTGACTGACGGATTGAAACCTACATCTTCCCTTTCAAAATATCAAGCTCTTTCTCCTGTATATGAAAGTAGTTGGATACAAAAAAATGTTTGGACTAGATTTATGGGGGTGAAACAGCAGGGGGCATTACTGCAGGATATAATGCCAGAAAGCTAGGCAGGAACCACTTATTAGAGGACTTTACATCTCAATCCTAAGATGTTAAGTGTTGTTATTTATGTATTGGGAGCTAACTGAAGGATTTTGAGCAGGGGAAAGACAAGGTCAGATCTCTGTTTAGGAAAAGAGCTTGATGGCCACAGGTAGGCTACTGAGAGGTATGAAAGCATTGAAACCAGGTGGCAGCTCTCACCACTTGACCCAGGAGGGGGCCTAGGAGGTCTGTGACCAGTGCAGAGGCAGTGGGACTGAAAAGGAGGTTAATGATTTTAGACATGGTTTCTGTAATAGAAGGCATGCTCAACTTTGGATTTACAGGGATACTATTAGGTCTAGATTCATGTCATACATCATAGTACCCACTTTCCAGTCTCTAAAAAAATATTTAGTCCTTCAAAATATTAATGTATATGGTAGGGCACTTACAGA
Source organism: Neofelis nebulosa (assembly GCF_028018385.1). NCBI lineage: Eukaryota > Metazoa > Chordata > Mammalia > Carnivora > Felidae > Neofelis > Neofelis nebulosa. The sequence continues at coordinate 59,641,201 of NC_080785.1, forward strand.
TCACTGTTGCTAGCATCTTCCTAATGATTTCATGTAATTAATTTGTTCAGCAAGCTTTAGTACGACTGCAGTCTTAATTTTCTTCCTCTGACAATCTTCCTAAGCTCTCTCTATACCAAGTCAGGGTATGAAACCAGTGTTTTGGCTGGTGCACCGTGAGTTTCACTAAACTAAAAATCAAGACATCAGCAGGGCTGCACTCATTTCTGGAACTTCTGGAGGCTGTCCACATTCTGCAGTTCATGGCCCCCTTCCTCCATCATTAAAGCCAGCGATGGTGGATCAAACGCTTTGGATTTCTATAATTGCAGTCTCATCACAGTTTTCTGGTTCCTTGAAAGCAGAAGTGGTATTTGAGAATCCACTATCCATATGATGTCCTGTATCCATATCAGTACAACATTCCAAATATTCCATTCCAGAGTTTGTAATAAGGATGCGCATTTTACCAGGCAAAGTAACCCTCCTGTGTCTCAGACACTATAACCAATATCTACACTTTCCTACGTTGTGGACCACAAAATAAATTTATATTTTCCTTAAACACCTGGACAAGAGTTGCTTAAATAAATGTCCATTGGTTGAATGTAGGAAGTTAGCAGCCCTAACCCTGACACCCCATTCCCAAGTATTCCCCCAAATCCCAAGGATACATTTATATGTACTAAAAATTATCCTTCATCTTCTCCCACCCTGAACTTTCTCCTAATGAAAATGTCCTTCACTGGTTGCAGCTACCATCACTCTAGTCTTGGCTGGTACTCTCCTTTTGGCTTTCTGTGAAGATGGCCAGACTGGCCCTCTTCTGACACCTGACACGAGACTGAGATGCTGAGCAAAAAGGATCAGAGATGATGGGAGAGAAAAATGTATACTTTATAACTATTGCTTCCATACATAGCCTTGCTCAAGTACCCATCAGGTCCAGACTCCATTACAAACACAGTTCACCCCACTTCTAGGAAGTCCCCAGATGAGTTTCACTAATGATGGGACAAATTCAAACTGACAGATGTTTAGAACAGGAACAGGGAGATAAAGAGTGTGAATTTATCTTTTAAGAAGTTTGGCTTTCACCCTATGACTTGTAAAACATCAAAAGGTCTCCTATTTTTCTGCTGTGTGCCAAAGCATGCCTCACCCTGACAGTTTTCTCAGTAACTTCAGAAAAGTGTACATGAAAGCCCAGACAGATACCAGTAACTGAGAAAAAGTCTGTCAAAATGAAAGGAAATTGAGGAGGAGTTTTCTCCTTTCTTGGCTCCAAGAACATGTGGCCCAAGAGAGTTGTGTCATTATCATGAACTTCTCTTATTTAGTTTTATTTTCTCTTTTTTTAATGTGGGGTGTGGGGAAGGTTGCTGTACTAGTTTTCTACTGCTGCTGTATCAAATTACCACTTCCAATAGCTTAAAAAATACAAACATAATAACTTATAGTTCTATAGGTTAGAAGTGCACCTTGGGTTTCACGGGGCTAAAAATGAAGGCATCAGCAGGGCCATATTCATTTCTGGAACTTCTGGAGGCTGTTCATGTACTTCAGTTCATGGCCCCCGTCTCCATCACTAAAGCCAGCAATGGCAGGTCAACCCCTTTTGAAGTAGAATCTTTCTAGCACTTCTTTCATCATCATTTCTCTCTTTGTGATTTAAAGCCAGGAAAGGTTCGCTGCTAAGGACTATTAGTAGACTGAGTCTACCCAAACAATCCAAAATAATCTCCCTATTTTAAAATCAGCTGAGAAGTGACCTTAATTCCACCTGTAACCATAATTCCCTTCTACCTTGTAACATAATATATTCATAGCTTCCAGGAATTAGGACTAGGACATCTTTGGGAGTCATTGTTGTGTCTACTATGGTTGGTTAAAGACAAGGAGCTAAGAATCAGGAAGACATAGGCATTATAGTGAAAACTGGACCAAAAAAGCGCCCCACCCCTGCCCAAAAAAGCAACAGGTTCTTGATACCATTAATCAAAAGGAAAGTTGGTACAATGTTAGAGTAGAGGGTAAAAACATTTCTCCCAAATGAGAGCATGTTTATTTTTCAGTACTTTAAGTTCAGTTCAGGAAAAAAGAATTTGCCTTTATTGTCCACAGTATCTGCTGCTTTTGTATATTTCACTGGGCAATCCAGATTAGCTTGTTCCTGTGTCAGTAGCCTGTCTGCTAAAGAGATGCTCTGGTGGGAGAAAAAATATTGGCCTTAGCAAATTGTGGGCCAAGTTATCAGCACTACTTACTCTTGGTTGGGGCAGATATCTCCCTAGCATTATGCATGCTGGAACATTCCCCAACATTACCACAACTATTCAGGTTGAAGATTTTGCTACTTCCTGTTGCTCATGGATGAGAAAAATAGAACATAATCTATTGGATTTGTATGTGGTAGGCGAATACCATGGGCAAGGTGCTGCTTTCTGGGGGCAGGCAGCTTTACAGCATGATGGCAGTTAGGTCTGAATAGCTGGGTAGCAGTGGAACCTCTCTAGTGGAGCATTCGAGCTGTGAGAGGTGTAGCTGTACCTCAGGCATGGCCTTTGGCAGAGTGACTAGTAGTATGTCCTCTGCTCTGCCTGTTATCTTCAGTGCTGCCTGAACATTCATTCAGGTTTGCTATGGAGATTCCAATGCATCATGTACGGTGGGCCTAAAGTCACAATGACCCAGCAGGTGATGCTGTATGAATTCAGGGGAATTATGACTGAAGCTGGCCCTAGAACCCAAGAAGGATCCTGGAGATCATTCATCAGGCAGTGGCTTGTTTGTAAGGAGGTCCACTGTTTCTGGAAAGGAATAGGGCAAGTAAATCAGGGAGGAAGCTGTATACCAACTAGTACAGAAATATTTATAATTTAGCAACTGATATGGGCGTATCATCTGAACAGCAGCCCTGATTTGGATTCAGCCAAAACACTGGGTAGTTTTCTCTCCAATTTTTAAAACCTAAAGGGTACCCTCCCTAGGCAAATGGGAACTTCTCATCATGTCTATCCTTATAAAGCATGCTATCCTTGGTAATTCTAAAAGAATATTCTGTTTTTATACCATGAAGAATTATGCCTTTTCTCAATAAAGAAAACAATACATACCGATAATATTTGGTAGGCTATGCCTTCAGTATATATCCTTTTATATCATGCTTATCAAAATACTTCATAAGAGATTTATAGGATTCATAATATATTTACCAGTTGATTCCAACATCTTAAAACCTTTTAAAGATTGAGGCCCAAAGGAATAGTGTGGGATGAAATTAAGATCCAGTTTTCCAAACTTCCACTTTAATTGCTATGACTATCACTAGCATATTTATTCATGCTAAAGTGACTGATGTTCCCATAGATACTCTCTCAACTTAAATAATATCTTGCAATTAAATTAGATTCTTCTATAAAACAATATCTGGTAACACATTTATATGATCATTCATAGGTATAGTCATATCTGCTAGTTGGTAAAAATAAGAGAACACTGTGAAAATCAGTGAAGAATTTCTACAAGCCATTAAGAAATACTTAGGGAAGAAACTGAGGAGACAAACAGTTGGATACGAGCATCAGAGGTGCATATTTTGCAGTGGCTTTCCTGTAAGTCCCTTGAAGTCAGGATTCATTCAACAGATTTTTACTGAAGCTACTAAGGCAGGCTGGAAATACAAGTAGGACAGGAAGAGATTATTCTACAGATAAGAGGTTTCCTGATGAACAGTTGTTGATACAAGTGATAATAAATGGAAGTGGCGGGAATGGAAAGGTTTAGTAGAGGAAATGACTAGTCAAGATTTTGTGGGTTTAAATATATGATGTTTGTATTTGCACAGAATCGTTTTACACCTACATCCTCCTTCTGATGATACATGATCTTATGCCAGTGCTGGTGTGTCAATCATTAAGATTGAAATGTCTAGACTGGACTGATATTCTCAAGGTTCTTGGCAGAATGACTCACTTGGGTATGAAACCACATGCACACCAAACAATCACACTTTAGTCCACGGTGATAGTCTGGCATTTCTCGACATTTACAATGTTAGAAGTGAGTAACCACAGAATAGCAAGTTTCTATGCATGGTAATCTGATAAAATACTCAAGGAAGATGGAGAGAAATTAAAATGAGTTTATGTCTCTACCCTTCTAGTTCAAACATCCTTTCCCACTGATATGATTGGTACTTGTGGTCAAAATAGTGTCTACCACTTTTTCACTGATTAAATCACACCTCTGAATTTCACTTACTCTGAAGCTTGCAAATATATATATCCTCAGATTTAATTTTTCTGTCAAAAATGCATCTACAATTGAGACGTTTAAAAACAGCTAGAAAAGAACTACCAACTCTACTAAAAGTTCAGAAAAATGAAACACACATTACTATCTACATTCATGGAATTTGTCTCACACTCAAAAGGTTAACAGGCAAGTATAATCAAACACCAGTAGGAAAATATAAGAAATCCTTTTGAAGTTTGCAGAGAACAGCAAGCACTGTTCTCTGAAGAGGTATGGTACACAGTGGTGCTAATGCATTTGGTTCAAAATTTACACAAACCGAATTAGGTTTTATCTTTAAGATGCAGAAATTAATCTGAACAAATTAATAAGTAAATGTAAACATTATGTTTTTAAAACATTAGAAAGCTAGGGAATGTAACAATAGTTACCAAGAAAAAATATATATGTGAACATGGAAAACATGTTTTTTTAAAAAGGGCATTTTAGGACAGTGAAAATACTCTGTGAGGTGATTGTGATCATATGGGTCATTGTACATTTATCAAACCCTCAGAATGTCCAACACCAAGTGTGAATCCTAAGGTAAACTGTGGAATTTGGGTAACTGTGTCAGTGAAGGTTCATCCTGGTAGAAAATGCACCATTGTGGTGAGTGACATTGATAATGGGGGAAGCTCTGCATGTGTGGGAGCCGGGAGTATTTGGAAAATGTTAGTACCTCCCTTCATTATTTGTGTAAAGCTAAAGCTGCTCTAAAAATACAAAGTCCTTTAAAAAGGGGGGGGGGGCATTAGAAGTTCAGAAATGAAACAAGCTTCAGTTTTCTCTTCAGGAAAATTTGAAAGAGCACAGAAGTATCATTTAAGTATTTTCCTGTTAGAGAAAGAATAGCATTATAAGAAAGTAAACAAATATACTATTTTGAGAAGTGTAATATGCTTATGTCTTTGCATTTCCTTGTGAATAGTTGTTTCCTTAGGCAGACTTGGAATCTTGGGGGTGATTATGAGAGCCACAGCAGAGAAGTCAAGAAAGAGTGAGAACTTCCCAAAGGCAGTATGCAGACAGACAGTAGTCTTGACAGCCAGACTTTGAGAGGATTTCCTAAAATCCCTCGTTTCTCCCTTTAAAATTTCTAGAAACTGGCTTAGCAAGATTGATCATAGAGTTTTTGGGGAAAAAAAAAGGTTTTAGCCATAAAGAAAGAAGAAGAAAGAAAATCTTACCCTGTGGTGCCAAGGGTTGATGGGAAGAGAAAAGGAGGGCCAGGTAGAAGAAGGCAGAGACACACATGGCTAGATATCTCTTTTCCAGGCTGAAGTCCTAATGGGGAAAGTGTGTGAAATAAAACAAGATGCTCCAAAGTATCTCATTAATCCGGGCCAGATGGATCAGGTGAACTTGGTGTTGGAGAGACAACCTGAGTCTGGCTTCCTCTTTCACCTGCTTCTTCTGTGTCACAGATAGGATCTACAGTGCCTGTGTTCCCTGACGAGGACATGCACAAGTAAGTTGAGAGACTGGTTGGGGGTTGCCCCAGGAAGCTCAGAAGTCAAGGCTCAGTGGATGAGTAATCAAGTGCCTGTGAAGGTTACAGAGGGGCTGAGTCAGCAGGAAGTGGACTGTGCCCCGAGCAAATCCAGGGTGTCCAGATGTGAGTTTCATTAGCTCACGTTTCCATAGCAGATGCCTGAACACTGCTCAGATGTTCTGGAAGACCTTCCATTGCCACTGGGCTGAGGCAGCAAACTAAACCAGATACTTCACACCAGAGGTGACCCCTTCCCACAGCTTCTACAATGATCAACTAAACCACACACTTCCAAACTGTAGAAGCCTTGTTAGAAAAGGGCTCAGGAGAAAGCCTTATCTAAGATTCTGTTCATCTTACCATAGATTATTATTATAGAGGATTTAGTTTGGGGATGAGACTAAATTGTTACTTTTTCTTTTAGTTCTTCCTACCTTGTAGGTGCATATGATGAAAACAATCCAGGTGTCACCAAGAAATAAAGAGGCCATGGTTTCTTTTCAAATCTGAGGATGTGAGTAAATTTGCAACTCCATTACAACCATCTATCTTATTATTATTTACTGCTTCAGAGCTTTCTAATCTTTTCCTGGAGACCTAGATTATCACTGCCCATTTTCCAAACAAGAATCTCCTTCCTTGGCTATCATGACATTGACCTTCTTTGTCTTTTCCTGTCTATCTAGGATGCCTTGTTTTGTATGTCTTTATCTGCAGATCTTTAAAACTTAGCCACTTCTCAAGGCTCATGTTTTAGTATCACATACTGATTCATTCTGTTTGATCTTTTGTTTCATGGGAAATAGTTTCATATCCAGCATGGAGGAAAGTATTTTATAAATAATTGTGTTATGATCAATTTGTTCTATCGTCTATAATTTTGTATTGGATAATTGTTTCGCCCTCGACTTTAAATGATTTCATGTGTATATGGCTTATCTATACTGACCCTATTTCAGTCCTTCAAGAACAGTGACTGTCATCAACAGGATATTGTGCAGTGCTTTCCATAGCATGGGTATTTATTAGAAAACTGAACTGCTTTGGTTATGATGAGTAGACCAAGGAGACATATAAGAGAAGTCAAGAAACATTTTGTTTTAAAATAGAAACAAAACACATGGGTAGCAACTAATTTAAAAGTAAAGCAATAAGAAATGCATGCTTCTTAAAGAGAATGGGCAAATACCTGTTTAACCACTTAAGTTGCATATGACCTCATGAAGTAGTCAGGTCTAACTGTAAGTTTCTTTGTTCATGTTCTTTCTTTCAAATGGATAGAGCAGTTGAGAAAACAATTACAGTAAAACAATGGCTTGTAAAACCCAGTGAGCTAGAAAATCAATTTTAATTAATTCAACTCAAAGAGTTTCCACATAACTAGCATTGACTGGGCATGTACTGTATGATTGGTAAATACGAAGAAGAAGAAAGCATGATTCTGGCCTCAAAGAACTTTAAGTTTAGCAGGGGGAATTAGGCAGAACCTAAGGCTATACAGAAGTACAAAAAGGGGGAAACTTTTATTTTTAGGAAATGGGGAAAGTTGCTCTGAGGAAATGGCCAATGAGTTGGACTCTGCAGATGCGCAGACATTGAGAAATATTCTGAGCAGAGAGAATCATATGTACAAAGGCATTTCCATAGAGCTTTTTCCTGCCTCTTTGCTTTTTAATATTAAGTTAATCCTCTAAATTGTAATACAAATGTGTATCAACACTGTCTACCAACATGTGTATTTATATTAAAAATGCAATCACAGTAGAAAGTTAAAGGAAATTTCCATCATTATAACATTTTTCTTTACTGAGGTAAATTTAACATATAATTGACCATTTTAAATTATACCATTCAGAGGTGCCTGGGTGGCTCCATTGGTTAAGCATCTGACTCTTGATTTCGGCTCAGATCATGATCTTAAGGTTTGGTTTGTGGGATGGAGCTCAACATAGGGCTCTGTGGTAACAGTGCGGAGTCTGCTTGGGATTCTCTCTCTCCCTCTCTCTCTGCCCCTCCCCTGCTCATTTGCTCTCTCTCAAAATATATAAGGTTAAAATAAATAAATAAATAAATAAATAAATAAATAAATAAATAAATAAATAAAATGTACTATTTAGCTGCACATAGTGCATTCACAATGCTGTGCAACCATCAGCTATCTTTCTCATTTCAAAGCTATTATAGGAAAGATTAAAATTATCTGAGTGATCATATACAGTTTAAAGTCATTATCATCTGTCTCTCCTATTAATTGGTCCATGCTAAAGAAATGTCTAATTTTATTTGTTAGAAATTCAATTTGCCATATTTAAATTAAATCTGTATTTTTGGGATTCCATACCTTCAGATTGTTCCACACAATTCATCAATTCAATTTTCAGTTTTTAATAATTTTTTAGACATTATGTCCATATAGCTTAGGTTATAAGGTGCACATGAACATTTTTATTCATGGCATATATGTATATGGAATATCATTCAGCCTTTAAAGGGAAAGATATCCTGACACATGCTACAACATGGATGAATCTTGAGGATATTAGGCTAAGAGAAATAAGCCGGTCACAAAAGGACAAATATTGTCTGATTTCACTTCTGTGAGTTACTTAGAGTAGTCAAATTCATAGAGACAAGAAATAGAAGGGTGATTGCCTGGGTCTGGGAGAAGGTGGTGAGGGGAATTTTTATTTAATATGTACAGAGTTTCAGTTTGGGAAGATAAAAAAGTTCTAGAGATAAATGATGATGCTCGCTGCACAATATGAACATACTTAATGCCAATGAATTATACACTTTAAAATAGTTGAAATGGCAAATTTTATGTTATGTGTATTTTACCACAATTTATTTATTTATTTTTTTAATGTTTATTTATTTTTGAGACAGAGAGAGATAGAGCATGAACGGGGGAGGCTCAGAGAGAGGGAGACACAGAATCTGAAACAGGTTCCAGGCTCTGAGCTGTCAGTACAGAGCCCGACGCAGGGCTCAAACTCACGGACCACGAGATCATGACCTGAGCTGAAGTCGGCCGCTTAACTGACTGAGCCACCCAGGCGCCCCTGTATTTCACCACAATTTAAAAAATAAAAATTAAAAAAAAATCTTTTCTAGTTGATCAGAGATACGTTACCCCACTAAGAGGCAATGAATAAACAAACTTTCCTACTGCCATGAGAAAACACTAGGGTAAATGTCCTTATTGTGCTATAGACCTGTCATGTTCATGGTTATATTTACAGTTTCAAGTCAGAAGCACAGAAAAATCCAAGAAGTCAGTCTCACCATCAGGAACACCCTACGTTTACTGATAAGGGTCAGCTCACCTGGGGAAAACCAGCTTCCCTTACAAGGTTTAAGTCTTCTGCTTAATGGGGACTCCTGTTTTAAAACTGTCCTCTTGAGCAAGAGATGGGCACATCCTAACCTTCTCTATCTTTCTTTGCCATTATGAAAACATCTAAATGGCTGTCTGTTAAGAAATAACATATCTTGTAGCACCTTCTAACTACTGAAAATTATTCCGAATGTACACCACTCCTGACAAAGAAAACTCAACTCTTTCTGCTTTTAAAAACAAAAGGCATAACAAATACAAAAGGCTTTTAAAAACAAAAGGCACAACAAATAGCAAAGACTCACTATATATTTTATTGTGATGACTTCGATTTCTGTTGGATTATAGTTATTGATATACATATATTCTAAACAAGCATATCATAAATTTGGGCATTTAAAACTGTAGCTGAGCATTTGGAGCAACAACTAATTTAGAAGATATCTATCAGTAATTCAAGCAACTGAGAACATACTATAAGATAAAATAATATAAAATTATAGTCTTTTAAACATTGTTTATACTGCAACTGCTCAAAGGAAAAATTATTTTTGTCAATGATCTGTTTTTACAACATGAATATTATCAAATACTGTGCCATATCACAGGGACCTAAATTACCTGAGTCAGGAGTATTTTTTTTTAATGGGTATCTACTTTAAATTAACTTTAAATATTTTAAAAAAACTTTTGGGAAATATGGTATGTTGAGCATAAGTCCAGTTGAAAACGATCTCAAATAAAAATATAAGAATAGATGAAAGTATTTTTTGTTAGTGGAGGCAGTGGTAAAAATCAGGGAATAAATATTGACTTATGTCAGGTTTATTTACTTTACTTTGTGGAGTTTTTGCCTATTCTTGGGCTTCTCATGGCCACCCCATTTAGATGTTACTCAACACCGACAACGAAGATCTGTGTGGAATATTTCCAAGCTGGCCCTTCTCACCATTTTGCCTTTCCAAATTAGGCCTCTGACAGAATTTCCCCCTTTCCAGTAAGGCCACACCACTTTCTTAGGGAGAGACTATAGGTTGCTCTTTTATGCCTTCCTTTCGTTTGATTCCTCCTGTATTATCTATAGAAGCTTTCTTGAGGGGGGCCTGAGTTGTTTTCCTGGACAAAAGATGTTACTCTTTGATCACAAGGTAAGAACCTGGGATATCACTGTTCCCTTACCTTTGACTCTCGCTAAGGGAATAAGCTTAGGGTTCTCTGTTCTTAAAAGGGAAAAAAAAATCCTCCACCCTGCATTTTATCCCTTGTGATTATGGCATTACTTTCTCTACACCATCAGGCTAACTGAAAAACTGCCTCCTATTGCTCATGGCCCAGTCACACCATGCTGCTGAAGTCTACCAGTCTACGGCACACATGATCTCTTAATTTCTAAAACAGATGACTCTGGGATGCTTATCTTACCTGATGTCTCAGCATTGTCTGATTATACTATGGGCTATTCATTCCTCCTTGAGCTCTCCCCTCCTTTGGCTTTTATTTGCACCATATCTTATTTTTGCCCTCTACTTTCCCTTCTATTCATGGAGTTTTCTTCTACCCATCCCATAAATGTTCCTGTACCCAAGGTGGCCTTCCTCACAACTCAAACTTAGTGGGTTGTGTCTCCTCATTTATGTAGCTTCTTGTAGCACCAATATGCTTTGACACAAATCTGCATTTTTAGCTCAGGTTTCTCTGCAATACTGCCATATCCACAGGCTCAAGTCCTTCTGATTAAAGTCCCTACAGCGTCTCACACTGAGACTCTTCAAACCTGAAATGTTCTACTCTTTTCCCACACCTTCTTTCCTACTTTATGCTCTGAGTCAGGAATTAGGAGTTACTGTAAATGAGCTAAAAGGAGAAAGCCAACAGAAGTTACTTATCCCTAAAAAAATATGAAATTTTTTGACATGAGCGTGCAATGGTTTCTATAACAAGCTAAAAATGTCCTTGATAAACTCGTATTTCTCAGCTATCAATTTCATATACAGATGAAATAAGGCCCTAAAATTTCATTTGATATCCTGCCTGCAAGTTCCAGATTAGGGTAATTGATTTATATGTTTTTCTAAGCAGTAGGCATTTTGCATTTCAATGAGGCTATGATAGGAAATAATTCAATAAATATGGTCTATGCATGAGTTTTCCTATCTGTGTGTTGACATTAAACTGAAGTCATGGTTGGGCACTGACACATGGGCATTTGTAGAAAGTTTAGATATAAACCAGTCTCAGGAAAATGTTTTTATGCCTGAATTTTAAGTAGCAGGGCTTTATGTCTGGAAAGTATTTTGTTTAACAGAAACAGCACCAAGTACAGTGAGGCGAAACGGTGACTGTTGACTATTCATGCTCACAGTGCTGAACGTTATGTCATGACTCTTGTGTTATATACCTTTCTCTTCACACATTAGGCCAATGTTTACCAGAAAGTGAAGAGCACAGCCAGTAGATGTTTTGACCTGTGAAAAGCATTACTTAATTCTCTGAGGTCTCAGGTAAAACTTTTCAACTATGAGTTGACCTTTGGCCTGTGAAACAAGTGAACTGTTCAGAGTCGTCACCCTAAATGTCTCATTACAAAGCCTGAGCTGGCACTTGAAAGTTAAAGTCAGGTTTATAAACAACTCAACAGATTGGCAAATTAATGTTAAGGTCTCACATCATCGTGTTTTCTTTTTCTTTTGCATTTGTGTTTTGGAAGCTGTCTCTAGGCTCTGAACTTATGTGGTCTGGGTGTGAACAGTGGATATGTTCAGCACGGAATGTTGAAAAAATTCTCACCAAACAAGTGTAGCAGTTTTAATCAGAATTAGCTAAAGGGCATAACACTGTAAAAGAGAAAATGAACCACTCTTTTGCTGTCATCAACAACGATGAAATGGCTCTAGGCAATAGCTGAAAAGTGCTTTTGAACTTGAGAAGCTCAATGATTTGGCAGTGAGGGGGATCTTGTTTGTCTTGCTAGTTCTAAAGAACTATTTATTCCTCAATAATTCCAGTAAGTAAGGCACAAAGAAAAAAAATCAATCTCATTTTTTCTAGATACCTCCCCTTATATCATTATATTTTACATCACATCCAAAATATTGTTTTTTATCTACATCTTAATGTGTTATATCTACTTAAAAGATTATCTTCATAACCTAATCCTGCAAATAAGGCAATACACGCTCTAAAGTTAAAGTTGTTTTGAAAATGATAGATCCTTGTTGTCTTAGGAAATTAAAGCAGGAAAATTTTATCTTGGTCTCAATGTCCTTTTTCTTTTCTGAAATAATCATAAAAGGATTTATTTCCTTAAGAACTTGTTAACTTATCTAAACATCTGCTACTCAAAAGTGATTACTTGGGAATTTCCAGGTCACACAAACATGCAAGTCTAATGTTACAGGATTCAATTAGACAGAAACCAGTAACCAACCAACCATTTATTTTTATCTTTGTATTCCCACCAGCAATGTATGAGTTATTCGACATCTTCACCAGTGTTAGCCATTTTAACTTGGGTGTGATGGTAACTCAGCATGGTTTTAATTTGCATTTCCCCAGTGGTTAATGATGTTGAACATCTTTTCCTGTGTTTCTTTGCCTTCCAAATATTCTGTCTGCTGAAGTGTCTGGTAGGTTGTTGTTTTTTCTTTCTTTTCTTTCTTTCTTTTTTTTTTTTTTTTTTTTTTTTTTTACCATGTTTTAACTGGGTTGTTTTCTTACTGTGGTATTTTGAGAGTTCCTTTTTTTACTGTGGGGCAAGTCCTTGTCAAATATGTGATTCTCAGACATTTTCTCTCACTTGGTATCTTGTCCTTTCATTATATTAGTTAACTGATTTCTGACAGATTCAAAGGCAATGTAGTAGAGAAAAGACAATCTTCTCAAGAAACAGCCCTGGAGTAAATGGACACCCACATGCAAAAATGAACTTTGATTCCTATCTCAACCCATGTACAAAAGTTAACTCAAAAGACATCAGAAACCTAACTGCTAAATTGAAACTATAAACATATTGAAGACAACAATGGAGAAAATGTGTGTGATCTGACATTAGGTAAAGACTTCTTAGATGAGACACTAAAAGCATACTCTGTTAAAAAACTGATAAACTGGATCTGATCAAAAATTTACAAGTCTGCTCTTCTAAAGAAAAACACTTTAATATATATATATATATATATATATATATATATATATACACACACACATATATATACATACATATATACATACATATATATACATACATATACACGTACATATATGTACATATATACATATACACATACATATATACATATATGTACATATACATACCATACATATATACATACACATATACATATATATACATACATACATATATATATATATATATATATATATATATATATATATATATGATACAATAGGAACACTCAGGAGAGTGTCCTGGAAAGGAAGTAAAGAAATGGTATCAAGAAGGAAGGGGCGATCCACTGGGTCAAATATACTAAGGGAGAGTGATTGGTTTAGTTCGAATCAAGGAGTACACACAGACAAATGTCCCCAGACTCTATATGGTCAGTTTGTCCTACTCATGACTCAGCCATTCCACCAATGTAGGAAACACAATGGCATCCGTGGCCCATTATCTGGTGAGACAAACTCACTCTTGGTACTGTAGGCTTTGTATCTGGTACACAAGGGGTTATATTCAGGCTTATGGGCACTTCAACGTCAGTCATTATTATATCTGCATTCATACATTCACTCCTTCAGTAGTTACTGAGAGGCATCTCTGGGCTCAACATTGAGCACATACTCATGATGAATATATACTAGTCATTTAAAACAGGCCATGTCTGAAATTACAGAATTTATCTAAGAGAGGAGATGAAAATCATTAATCAAATGGTCACACTGGGCGAAACTATGATGTTTCTTTCTACTGCACAGTAACAATGACAAGTTTATTATTAATCCTACTATTATGAGGTATTATTAATCATAGCATTGTGAGGACTATGTTTGGAATAACTCTTTGGTCATCAGTGGCTTGTTTATATCAGTTAGAACCTCATACTGTGAATGTGACCCTGGGTATGGATAGGCCTTGGGTTTTTTAACTCATCTTTATGTTTCCAGCTGAGATTTCTTTATCCTTCCCCAAACTGAAGTTGCTATGCACCTTAATTCCATTCTCATGTATCTCCCCCCTCTTTTTACTTGATCCCTTTTTAGAATTAATAAGCCAAATATAAATATAAGGCCTAGAAAAACATCAATCATGATTAACTGAGATGAATCTGAAACATAATGTGGTTTTTGTAAAATATAAATATTCATGGGATTGTCACTTGTGGGAAATTGATAATTAATAAATATTGACAATAGAGGTGGAAAACAAAGATATGCTTGAATAAAAATAACATATTCTATTTCAGCAAGTATATCCTCATACAGGTAGACTTCTATTACTAGAGATTTTTGCATGTTTTTACCATGAGCATTTTTCACAGAGGTTGAGAACACAGATTCTGGAACTAAAATGCTTGGGCTCCTAGTTTGTCTACCTACCAGGTGTGCTGACATGAGTAAGTTAACCTCTCTAGGCCTCAATTTTCTTATCTATACAGAACATATAATACTTGTACTTACTTTAAAGTTATTATGAAGATTGAGTTAATATGTATAGAACATTAGAAAAGTTGCTTGTAGATAGTAAGCTTATTGTCTATATATATACAGAGAGAATGAGAGAATGAGAGACAGAGACAGAGAGACAGAGAGACAGAGAGAAAAAGAGAGAGAAGGAGCTGAAGCTCTGGGGTTAGACGAGTAGATTCAAAGCCTGGTTTTACTACGTACTATTTATATGACCTGGTGTAGTTAATTAACCTCTTCATGTCTATTAGCAAAACAGGACTCATAATAATAGCACTCATTCCTCATAGAGTTGCCATGAAATAGTGTATATGAAGCAATTAGCACATACAATCAACACCAGCTTTTCTTTTAGCGTTGGTGGTGAGGTATTTTCAAAAAAGTAGATGGAATCATGTAAATGGATCACAAATTATTTATGGTCTATTCCAAAATAAAGTAAGAAAAAAAGGGAGGGGGAAGAAAACTATAACCTAAATTTCCTGCATTCTAGCAATGCTGAATGAGGGTTTCCCACAGATAGTAACTTAAATCCAAAAAGAACACAAAACAGAAATGTTGACAGAATGATTTTAAGGTTACCAGAGTGAGTGAATGGCTTGTCATTAATTGGTGATCTATCCCATGATTTACTCACTATGAAGAAGTTAGATTTATCAGTGAAAGAATGCTAAATACTTCACTTTTGATTTAATGGCTAAAAGCAGTAAATGCATTACAACAGGCTGTCCAGATGGTTGCTTAGTGAACTCAAGAGGAAAAGACGTAAATTTGGAGGTAGAAAAAATACACTCTTTTTGCTGCTCTGGGGTGAGCTTTAAGAGAAATGCAGTTCTGGGAGAAACCACTGCAGCCTACAGACCAGCTGGCAGGCAGCCATAGGAAAAGAGGGAAGACTGGAGCCATTGAGCATTTCCAGGACTGGGTTACAAGTAGCTCCAGGCACTGTGAATAATAACCACAACAATCAAAGGACAATCTATATGCACAAAGATCATGGAAAGGACTGTTATGACCACATTCATCTTTCCTGTGACACCTGCTTGTACAGACGATATCCATCATCAACAGCACCACCTTTTCAACTGACACAGCACTATCTTCATGGCGAGACCTAAATTTTTTTTAACCAAAGTAACTGAACTACTTTCTGTACGTAAGCCCAATTTCATCATGCCAGGGATAGAAATAAAGTCTTTTTCACATTTTATTTTCCGTGCTGGGGTTTTAGATATCTCTTACAAAACAAACAAGTTGAGAGATCAGATGGACTAACTAAAATTTTAATTATAAAATTAGTTTTTGAAAAATACTACTTCTATTAGTAAGTTGACAATAGAAAAATATGAGGAAGTATTTAAATTAAGGAAGTTAAGATTTTTTAATCCATACTTAAAAGTTTCCTAAGATACCACAGAAACCTTTCTCCTCGGAACAAAGCTAATTTTACCATGATAAGAGGACATGATTGTGCTGAAGATAATTTGCTTTCACATTGAAAATTCCCCTTAAGATAAAGAAGATCATGTTCTGTAACTTGGACCAAGAGATGGCAAAAACTGTATTTGGATTTTGATCTTTACTTACTGTCTTGATTTAAGTGAGCAAAATGTTTTATAGAAGTGGAAATTAAAAAAAATACCTCTTTAACTTAATATTCCATAATGATTACTAATTAAGAATCAAATACAGGAATCTCTGTTTTTCTGATAAAATAAAAGTAGATACAAATATATAATTTATAGTAAAAATTCTTATAGATCTCTTTCCTTAGACTTCTTCGTATTTCATTGTCAGAGCTTTATTTTTTGTCAAATGATGGCTATTCCTTCTTATCTAGAATTTACTCTTACATTGAACATTTTTTTGTTTAAATTTTTACTGGCCACTAAAGGTTACAAATTAAGCCTGCTTAATTCTTATAAGCCAGCAAAAAAACATACTTTCTCTTTCTTTATTTAGGGAAATGTCATATCAACAACTCCAATGTCATATTTACTTTATCAATTCCTTTATAATGCACAAGGATTAGTAATTTTAAGTAGGAAATAACCAGACCAAAGTAGCTTTACAGCTAAGGTTAAAAAATGAGTGTTCAAGTAAAATATGAAGGTTTCTGGACTTTCACGAACTTTTGAACCTCCACAGCTTGCCAAATTTAGTTAAATTTTAATTGAAGTGTAAATATTATTTATCTTAAAATGAAAAAGAGAATTAATACAAACTGTTTAAAGCAGGTAGAAAGTATTTTATATAATGTTTTGTTAGATATATATCAATAGGGAACAAATACTATTTTGCCTGATAACTTCATATACCCCATGCCTTTTACTTCCTAATGGTATTATGCAGTGGTCTAACAGGTAGTTCTTACAACTTGGTGGTGGAAAGGTCATGGTGCTAACAAGATTAGATTCATAGCCAATCATCTTCAAAAATGTATATGAAAAGTGAGGGAAACAGAAAGTCTGTGCACTGCAAAAAAAGAAAAAAAAAGAGTTTCTGGCTCTCTAAAACCCTGTGAGGTGAAAGGTGATAATCAAAACATCAAAAAATAAAATGTCTGCAAAACTGGGTTTTGTGTGAAACATTTACCTTAGTAAGTTACATTAGCAGAATTCTGTGTTAAGGTGGTGTAAAAGAGGATATGAGTGTGCACAATGGTTTTGTTAGAAACAGCATAACCTACCAGAGATATGAGTCCCACGGTTGAATTTCACACCATCTAACCAATTCTTCCTTTCCCAGGCAATGAGAAATATTTCCTACCAGTCCAATAGCCTTCCTTACCAATTTAGGGCTTTGTATTCATTCAGGGCTATGGGAGGGAACAATTAATATCCTAAAACAAAACAAAACAAAACAAAACAAAACAATCAGTGAAATGGATGGATGATACTGGACTTTGGAGATAATTAGAAACAGTCTTTTTCTTTCTTTTTTTTTTTCATTTTTTAACATTTTTATTTTTAAGAGGCAGAGAAGGAGCATGAATGGGGGAGGGGCAGAGAGAAAGGGAGACACAGAATGTGAAGCAGTTTCCAGGCTCTGAGCTGTCAGCACAGAGCCTGACACGGGGCTCTAACTCACAAACTGTGAGATCATGACCTGACCTGAACTGAGTCACCCACAAGCCCCAGAACAGCCTTTTTCTAAAGCCTATAAATGAAAATAATAATTAATAATAATAATAATTAATAATAATAGTAATAGTAATGTGACCTTGCTTAGTGTCACCCCTTTGAATTCAATTCCAGTGTCAAGTGACTCTTATTCTTTTCTTTCTCAAAGGAGTGTGTTAAGTCTTTTTCAAAGAAAAGAGGCCATTAAATGTATAACATTTGTTCCAGGTAATAGGTTAAGGATTCATATTCATAAGAATGAAATGCTGTGTATTGTTCAGTCTCTAGTCATTGTGTGATCACTCTAGTTAGTCTTCAAGGCTTTTCTATTTTCAGGGAATAAATATTCTACCTCTCCTGAGTATCAAAGGAATAAAAGGGTAACTAATCAGCAAAGTAAATAAGTGAAGAAAATGAAAGTTGTAACATTAGCAAATGCTGAGACAAGTATGTTTAGAATTGATTCAAATTAGAGCCTAACATATCAAAACCTGTGATATGTAGCCAAAGCTGTATTTAGAGAAAACTTTTTCATCTTAAATGTATTTATTAGAAAATTATATTTAAAATCAAAGAACTAAGCAATCAGTCCAACAATCTAAAAGAACAAAAATAAAGCCAAGAAAGGAATTAAGATACATATAATTGATGCATCAAGCAAACTGAAATAATTGACATAATTCAAAAAATAAAAATAATTCCATGAAAGTTCATATGAAACAGGCAAACCTTTGACAATTACAATTAAGAAAAAAGGCATAGACTTTAAAAATAAGACTATCTTCAATTATATCTACACAAGATTTAAAAATTACTAACATTGGCAAAAAGAAGACCTGGAAATCTAAAAAGACAAAAAATAGTAACAGATATTGAAATGGTAATGAAATAAATGACTTGCTCCCTACTAGTCCTCACTAATAGCTCCAGACCCAGGTTATTTTATAAGCGAACATGGACAAATCTTCTTGAAACAGGAAATTTCTTTTTTAAACAAGCAGATCATAATAAATAATAAATAAATAATAAAATGGGTGTGTATGTGGTTCAGTTCATTAAGCGCCCAACTCTTGATCTCATCTCAGGTCATGATCCTGTGGTTCATGAAGTAGAGCCCTGCCTTGGGCTCCACATTCTCCAGGCTGAGCTTATTTGGGATTCTCTCTCTCTGCCTCTCCCCAACTCAGGCGTGCCTCATTCTCCCTCTCAAAGAAACTTTAAAAATAATCAAGTGGTAACACATTGAATCCAACAATGCACTGTAAAAATAATGCAGCATGACCAAGTAGGGCTTTCTCTTGGGAATACAAAAATGGCTTACCACTAAACTCGTTCAGTGGAATGTACTCTATTAGTATATTAAAGGAGGAAAAATCATTGGATCATCACATTTGATTTTGAAAAGTTATTCTAAATTAATTCAAGATGTTTACAACAATTTTTAAAAGCTTTTTGTAAAATAAAAAAAAATATGTAATTTCCTTGATTTATAAAAGGATCTACCCAAGTCCCTCATCAAGCCCTATCCCTAGTGATGAAATAGGTTTATATGGACAAGAAGAAGGAAACTGTTCAGCTTTTAACTTGAGGTCCCAGCCAGTGTAACAAAACAGAGAAAACAACTCAAATATTGGAAAGGAAGTTATAAAACTGTGACAATATGCAGATAATACAAGCATTTATATGAAAACCTCAGTGGGGTAGATAAGGGAATTTAATCAAGATGGCCAAATACAAGTTCACCATATGATAACCTGTAGCTTTTATTCATAACAGTAAGCCAATGAGAAAATAAAAGAGAACAAGAGGTCTATTTATAGTATAATAATCGCATCAAATACTTGGGAATAATCCTACGATGACTTTACTGGAAGGCATAAAAGGGGAAAAGTACTTTGTTCATGAATGAGAAGGTTTAATATTTAATGATGTCTGTTCTCTCAAAACAAACTATGAATTTAGCACAAGACTAATAAAAAAGAGAATTTTTTTAACCAAAATTTAAAACCTGTCCTAAAATCCACAAAGAAGATTGAATATTTAAAAATCACCAAGTGCTTGCTTGGGCAGCACATATACTAAAATTAGAACTATACAGAGAAGATGAGTACGGCCTCAGGAAAAAAAAACAAACAAACAACAAGATAAATGTATAAAAGAAAATGAAGGGATGGCCTTGACTGCTACATATAAAACATATTATAGGATTATAGTAATAAAAATATTATAGGGGCGCCTGGGTGGCTCAGTCGGTTGAGTGTCTGACTTCAGCTCAGGCAGTGATCTCGTGGTTTGTGAGTTAAGAGTCCCACGTCGAGCTCTGTGCTGACAGCTAAGAGCCTGGAGCCGTGTTTGGATTCTGTGTCTCCCTCTCTCTGCCCCTCCTCTGCTCATGCTCTCTCTCTCTCAAAAATGGATGAACATTAAAAAATTTTTAAAAAAAAACTTTAAAAATATTATATTAGTGGGATAAGAATTGATAACTACATCAGTGGAAGAGGAGTTTAAAAATAGAGAAAAGCGGATGGCCAACAGGCACATGAAAAGATGTTCAACGTCGCTCCTCATCAGGGAAATACAAATCAAAACCACACTCAGATACCACCTCACGCCAGTCAGAGTGGCCAAAATGAAGAAATCAGGAGACTATAGATGCTGGAGAGGATGTGGAGAGACGGGAACCCTCTTGCACTGTTGGTGGGAATGCAAATTGGTGCAGCCGCTCTGGAAAGCAGTGTGGAGGTTCCTCAAAAAATTAAAAATAGACCTACCCTATGACCCAGCAATAGCACTGCTAGGAATTTATCCAAGGGATACAGGAGTACTGATGCATAGGGGCACTTGTACCCCAATGTTTATAGCAGCACTCTCAACAATCGCCAAATTATGGAAAGAGCCTAAATGTCCATCAACTGATGAATGGATAAAGAAATTGTGGTTTATATACACAATGGAATACTACGTGGCAATGAGAAAGAATGAAATATGGCCTTTTGTAGCAACGTGGATGGAACTGGAGAGTGTGATGCTAAGTGAAATAAGCCATACAGAGAAAGACAGATACCATATGGTTTCACTCTTATGTGGATCCTGAGAAACGTAACAGAAACCCATGGGGGAGGGGAAGGGAAAAAAAAAAAAAAAAGAGGTTAGAGTGGGAGAGAGCCAAAGCATAAGAGACTGTTAAAAACTGAGAACAAACTGAGGGTTGATGGGGGGTGGGAGGGAGGGCAGGGTGGGTGATGGGTATTGAGGAGGGCACCTTTTGGGATGAGCACTGGGTGTTGTATGGAAACCAATTTGACAGTAAATTTCATATATTAAAAAATAAATAAATTAATTAATTAATTAAAAAATAAAAATAAAAAAAAAAAAAAAAAAAAAAATAGAGAAAAGCATATGCTAATTTAAGATACCATAGAAGTGGCATTTTAAATAAATGGAGTAAGAGGTTCATTTTTTAATATGAGTTCTTGGGAGAATTATCTACTTATTTAGAAAGATGTTTAGAAAGTTAGCTCATATCTCATATTCATAAAGACAAATTTCAAATGATTATAATCTAAGCATAACATTATAAGAGTATTACACTAATAGTATAATTTTTTTTTCCTGTTGGGATATGGAAGGTATTCTTTTATTTTTCTTAATGTTTATTTATTTTTGAAAGAGAAAGAGCACAAGCAGGAGAGGGGCAGCAAGAGCAGAGCAAAGGATCAGTGGGTTCCATGCTGACAGCAGAGAGCCCAATGTGGGACTCAATCTTATGAACTGTGAAATCATGATGTGAGCCGAAGTCAGATGCTCAACTGAGTGAGCCGCCGAGGTGCCCCTGGAAGGTATTCTTAAATAAAAAATTTCTAACAGGGAAGAATTGGAAGTGAACTCAACGTCTATGTATAAAGGGACTCCTAATCTGTGGTATGGAAAATAAGACATCAATTTAAAGGAAAGAGGCACTGATAAAGGGGAAAAAAAAACCAGGTTTTGGTATCATGGTAGGTATGATACAATTTTTATTTAAAAAAAGACCAAAACAGTACATTTTCTCTACAATTATCAATTTTTACAAATGCATAAAACAAAGTCTAAAAGTACCCACATTAACCTGATGGCAATCGTGGGCCGTGTAGAGGGGGACTAGAATTTAATATTACTATCATAGGTATTTTAGCGCTGTAGATAATACTTAAAGTTTAAATAACGATATCTAAAAATGGATAGGTTATAGGTAGGTAGATAAGTAAAAAAAAAAAAAAATCATTGTGGGGGAAAAGGTGATAAATCCACAATTTCTACAAAGGAAATGACAAATATGAAGATCAAATGTTATTGGAAATAAAACAGCTATCTGATTTGACAACTGTGGGGATGAGTTTGTTTTACGAGTTCAGCTAAAATCCTACAGACTCAAGCAGTTTTCATTTTTTCTGTTTTAGTAAAATAAAACGTTTTCAAAATATTCCAAAGGGTAAATGATTTCATTCCAAAATAGTTAAATGAAATAAGCATGATTTATAGTGCAAATCAAAATATTTAAATCATGCCATTTCTGTGGTATCGCTGGAGGCAAACTTTTTATCCAAATGTTCTTCTTTGTAGCTTAAAACATAATGTTAACCTACGGTCCATATTATTTTAAGTATATTTAGTGCCTAAATAAGTTCTAGGAATTTCTCTGCTCAAAATTAGCCAATGTTGACCATGAGGGATTCAAAAGCAATATTAACCCAAGGTCACTGAAATGGCCCTAAGAAAACAATTTTCCTAAGTGTAAACATATAGACCAATCTTATGCACATTTTTAGAACTACATGTTCTTTTTTTAACTGTTGCTGGTCATTTTGTGTATGTTTGAGCTCTACCAGGAATCCTATTTTGATCTCCTCATGCCCAAAAAAGATAGAAATAAGGAAAAATAGAAAGGAAAATAAAAAACGACTGTGACTCAGAGCTTAAATTGTATTAAAATTAATGCCAGTAAAGATTTTTTGGGAGATAGTTAATACTGGTGGGAAGGAGAAGGGTCTTCCTAAATACTGCTATGGGGAGAGCAATTTAACAATGTGGGGCAAGAACCTTGACAAATATTCATATAATTGCTCACACCGGATCTATGTCTAGGCATTTATCCTAAAAAAAACTGCAGCTAGATAAAAATTAATATCCTATTATATTCATCATAGGATCATTTATAACATCACAGGCAAACTAAAATTCCAGCAATAGGGCCAGCAATAGGGTACTTTTGGATAAACAAACTATGATACATCTGTATGATAATAGATTATTATCTATGCAATAAAATATCTTTGAAGATGAATTCATGACATGAGAAGATGCTTATATTTATCAAAAAAGATACAGAATTTTATTTATAATAATGAATACACACACACACATACAGTATGTGTGTGTGTGTGTGTATATAT
Source organism: Neofelis nebulosa (assembly GCF_028018385.1). Taxonomy (NCBI): domain Eukaryota; kingdom Metazoa; phylum Chordata; class Mammalia; order Carnivora; family Felidae; genus Neofelis; species Neofelis nebulosa. The sequence continues at coordinate 59,664,505 of NC_080785.1, forward strand.
ATATGTAAATACTTGTATCTATCTATCTGCCTACTACCTACTTACCTACTGACCTATATTTGAAAGGAAGGAAATAACTGCCAGTGACTCCTGGCAATGGAGGTAAAACAATGTACTTTAATCTTCTCTAGCCCGTATCAATGCTTCAGCCTAATTTGTTTTTTGACAGTAGGTACTGAAAAAGTGAAAATCTCCTTATTGTGTAAAGTGAAAAATAAGAAAAAAAATTAACAATAGCCCAATCATTTCTCTTCTAGTTTCCCATCCCTGGTTCCCAGGGGAAGATTCTCTAAATCAGCATATTCTTTATTCAGTGGGTATGCATGGGCTCTTCTTGTTTGAAGACTTCACTGCTGTTGCACCTTTATTTCTATTTCTTTGTTTATTATAAGTGGAGAAAGTATTGTGTACTCTTCCCCTAAAGCACAAACCTGACACTGTCCAGCAGAAGGTGGTACTGAAGTCTGTGAGTTCATTATCACCTTGAAAAGCAGGCTGTAACCTCTAGGCTCATCAATCTGCGAGAAGGAGAGAGAGGAGAAGGAAGAAAATATGTTGACAGGTAAGAAGAAACTCAGTCTCAAATGGTGTGGAATGAGTAAGATATTCACCAGTGTGGTCTTCTCATCGACTGGGGCTCAGCTGGGACTATAGCAGGTCCAGGCCACCAATTTCACTGCCACCACTGTCACCTCCCACTCCAGCTTCTGTTTATGAGAATGAGGCTAGTTTCTCAATGGTCCCTTACCTTCAAGGCTACTACTTCCAAAATGGGGTGGGACTATAGCCTTTTGGGTTTGTTTGTTTGTTTGTTTGTTTGCTCAGTTGCTTAGGGAGATAAGATTTGACAATTTTGAAATCACAACATTTACCTGTCCCTACTGATCTGACCACTACAACATTTTTTTGTGATCAATTCTAATTTTTAAACCAAAACATGCTTATTACCATGTGAACTCTGAATATCAACATGACCTCTGCTTCTGCTTCTCTTTTTTCTAATCAGAGTGGGCTACCTACTTTATTTAACCTCATTTCACAAAGGTTAGATAACCACAAACAGAATTTTTTTAAAACTCTGCTTTAGGAATGGACTAACATATTTGTAACATTTACATTTAAGTTTTTGAATTGTGGGTAAATTTTATTTACAATTTTTATTTTCCAAATCTTTTTATTTATTTATTTTTTTTTTTTAATTTTTTTTTCTTTCAACGTTTTTTTATTTATTTTTGGGACAGAGAGAGACAGAGCATGAACGGGGGAGGGACGAGAGAGGGAGACACAGAATCGGAAACAGGCTCCAGGCTCTGAGCCATCAGCCCAGAGCCCGACGCGGGGCTCGAACTCACGGACCGGACCACGAGATCGTGACCTGGATGAAGTCGGACGCTTAACCGACTGCGCCACCCAGGCGCCCCTCCAAATCTTTTTATAATGAGTATTACTTGTATACTAAAAGGGAAGAGAGAAAGAAATATGCATTGTGGGTAATAGCTGACCTTTGTCTAAGCTATTTTAACTACCTTTAAACCAAATCACATTTACTGGTGGGAAAAATATATATATATGTAAGGTGAGCCACACATACAAAAAAATACTGTTGGTAATTTAACTCTCTATGGTTGATATTTCTAAACTCTGCTTTTCGTAACATCATGTCACCAAATTCTGTGTCTTCTGGTCTTTCGGGTTTCTGCTCAAACCTTCACATATCACCCTAATGTTCTCTCTCCACATGTCTACTAATCTAGTAGCTATCACCCTGTACATTTCTTCCATAATTCCCACCATAAAATCTGTAATTATTTTATTTGTTTACTTATTTTTCTGTCTCCTCAGACGTGTAAGTAAGCTTCCTCTGCAGGACATAGGCTGTGGGTCCTTTTTCTAGAATACTGCCTGACATAAGAGAGTACACAACTGATATTTAAAGGGTCAATGATTAAATACATCATATTTTTAATAATTTTTCTAGTTTTTCTTTTACAACCACAAGCCAGAATAGCTCCCAAGATGGTGAGAAGGTGACTAATTTTTACTCTGGTGATAGCAAATAACTAGCAATTTTGCTTATATTTCACATGTGAACCATCACTTTTCCTGAAAATGAGTAAAAAAAATAAGATTGGGATCATGTTGTTTTCACATACTTTTAAATTTCTGCATGCAACAGTATTTCCAGCTCCAGCTGGAATAGAACTAAAAGTACTGGAATATTATGAGAAAAGCTATTCCTGTACAATGTCCAATCTGATTTTACAAACTACGTATGTTTGGAAAAGTTGTAGAGAATATGAAAGAGATTTTAGATGCTAATGCCACAAATATCTTGGGACTAGTCTCAAAACTTGACCCCAAAAAGTCACTTAATATTTTTGCCTTTCATACTGTACAAAATGTATTGCACATGCTGTATTTTAAAATAAGTGATCAAAGTAGTGACAAAACAAACCATTACATATAGTGCTTTCTATGTGCCAGGAACTGTTTTTTTACATGCTTTATGTGTATTATTAACTCCTCTAATCTTCTGCATAACCTTATCACATAGGGATTATTAGCCTCCTTAATTTACTGATGTGGAAACTGAGGCAGAGAGTAAGCATATTAGAGGGCAAGAAGCATCTACAGCAGCGCATCTGAGTTTCCCTCACTAAGCACAGTGCTCCACTTTATGAAGCACATTTTTCCCTTTCCAGAGTGACTGCTGGCTGGCCCAAGGTCATGTGGCTCAGTAGAGCCAGGATCGAAACACAGCCTGGCAACAGAGGTTTCCTCCTAGCTCTCTATGTTGTAATGCTTCTCAAAAGACCTATAATGGGTAAGACATATTAGAGGAGCTCAATCTGCTATCATTTACACACAGGAACCTGTGGTATGGATAGGAAGGACACTGGAGTTGGATTTAAAAGTCTTGGAATCAAACTCTGAGCTCTATTCTTGAACCTGTCGCTCATGTAGCTTCAGTTTCCTCAACTCTGAAGTGGCGATGGAAACCCTCCACTGTTGTGCTTTTATCAGCAGCAACTGATTCAATGGGTGGCATATGCTGCATCATTCTCGAAGCCTTAAAGAATGATTGAGTCTTGTGAATTGGGGCTGCTTTTTATTCCTTCTATAAATAATGAAGCTCATGAAATTATTTAAGCAAGTGAGGGACATCAGATAGTCAGTTCAGCTGATCTCAAGTACAAAACCAAGACTCTTCCCTGGTCTTTTCTACTTAAATATCTAATTCGACAAATCTTTCAAATATACTTAGGAACCAAACCCTGAGCACGTTCTGTAGAGAGTAGCAGGAGGAAAGGGTATGGTCACTGTTCTCACAAGTCATGGACAGCAAAGGAGATAAGATACCCAAACCAAAGCAGATCATGATACATGTTGTCAGAGAAAAAAAAGTTTGGTGAAATCAGAGGAGGAAGGAGCGCTTTTGGGTGGGGAGATTAGAAAAGGAGACTTCCAGTATATGAATATTAGCAGAAAAGAGGAGTAACATATACTAAAAAAATTTAATTCTCTCTGAATCAATTTTCACCTTTCATCAAACATCCACTCTTTTTAAGGCACTGTGCTAACAGGGGTACCGAGGAGAGGAAGACAGAGCTTAGACTCTGGGGAAGATGGTCTGAGTTCCCTCTCCAGAGTAGTGCAATGCCCAAAGGACATCCATAACTAAAAACTGTACTCCACAGAGGTGGAGAAAAAAAGGAAGCAAGTATAATGTCGTATGGATATTGATGAGGAAGTATTTAATTCTGTCTATGGGAGAAAGAGTCCAGGGGGAGCTACAGTAAGGGATCGTTGAACAGTCTCAAATGAAGCTTGAGTAGGTCATTTCTAAGTAGTTAAGAGAAGGGAAGGATAGTTCAAGCAAAGGACACAACATGACCCTTGATTTTGGATGTTTCTCCTGTCATGTATATAGAGAATCACAAAACTGGGGACATGGTAGGGTGGAGGGTAACTCTCAGTTCTCCTGTTTTCTTTCAGAATTTAACTTTTGTTTAAAAAAAATGTTTTTAACTACTTGGCTTGATACCAGTCTCTTCTATTTGAGCACTGATCTCATGAGCAGTTAAACAGACTTGGTTTCACATGTCAGTCTCTGCTCTCCACCCTCTACAGAATGTCCCAGAAGGTTGGGACAGGAATAGAGGGGAAAGGATGCTTTTAAGCAAAGGAGGATCAGGTTCAAAATGGCTAAATGGGATAAGAGAGGGAGACAATGAATTAAGTTTTAAGAAGTCTGTATTATAAGACATTTCTAACATATAGTACACAGAAGAGTGTGACTCCTTTTTATTCCCTCCTGTATTATTTTGAAATACATTTGAAACCACACATCATTTCATCCATAAGTATTTTAATATATATCTCTAAAAGCAAAAAGACTCATTCTAACACAAAAAAATACAATTAACTCACCTACAAATTTTAACAATATGAACCAACTTTGTAAGATTTTTGAGACTGAATAGCTTATACAACATCAAGTTATGATCCTCTAAAGAGAGATGAAGGTGGTTAGTGCCATCAATGTGTGGGAAATGCCAAGTATTAGGAAATAGGTGACATCTCCCAGGAGGCAAACAATAGATGAATACATTAGGGAAAACATTTGAATAAAAGCCATTGATAGGAAGAGTTTGAATAACATGAGATCTGGGAGGGCTGGAGGAATCAAGAAGTCTCTCCACTTGTGAATACAATGAGGGAGGCTGGGCCTTGAAAGAGGATGGAACATAAGTAGGTGGGGAGAATGGTGGCTTTCATCTGTGGGAAATGGCCTGAATGTTTTAATGGATCTTGACTGGTACAAACACACACCTCCCAGGAAAGTAGGGAAATAAGGTCACCTAGGTAGAGGAGACAACAATATGTATTCAAGATTTCCCAGGAGTTGAATTGCATTCACTGTTTCAATAAATGTTGGTTGAACGTGGAGACCATGCTAGGAGCATACAAAAACATGACATCAGACCTGTTCACAAGTAGATTTAGGTCTAATGTGGGAGTCATAAAAGCAAAAATACCACAATAATTACAAATCATTCAATAAACATTTATTGAACATCATCTATGGGTCAGATACCACCAGATATAAGCTTCAAATACAATGATAAATAAGCCATGGTCCTCAAGAAGCCATTGAACCATAAATGAGTTTTGATTGGATGCTGCCACGAGAAAAAAGTATTTTTAGGGGAAGTTATTTTTCTCTCTGCACAAAGAATCAAGTAAAGGATAGTCTGAGTCAAGAAGACAAAGTGGTAAGTTGAAATAAGGTATTAGCAACAAAAATGGAGATAAGGGGATCATACAAGAGATGTATGAGTGGGGAAAAAAAAATAGCAGGAGAAACTGAGCAAATCATGTCCAGAAGTCTCAGGTGGGGATTGTGTATTCACATGTGTGTGTCTGCACACAGGCATTTCAGGTGTGAGCCATTTCACTTCTCTTTTCAAGTGTATGAAAATTTTCTCTGGTACTAACATCGAGCTGTAGAGAGATCACCTTTCTTTGACAGAAAGAAAAATTTAGTTTACATGTGGTGAGGTCCCAAAACATCCTGCTGGGGACATGGGATTTCTTTGTATAAGGGTAGCTTCCCCACTGCTGATGCCTTGATGTGCCAATCTGTGCTCCTCAAATGTGAGTGTTAAACTTAATAAAACAAAACAAAACAAAACAAACTGTTTTTTGGATATCAGTATTAAGGTCCACTTGGAGCGAATGTTTCTTAAATGATTGACCAAAGTAAACTCTTACGCTCTCCACGTGCTCACTTGGAGTCAGCAAACAACACATAGATCAGAACAATCAGTAAATTATTTCCAAGGATTGGAAACAGAAATCCTCAGATGATTCACTGATGATTCAGATTTCTGTGTATCGCGTCTACCCTACTTGTTGCCAAGGGAACTAGGGGCCTACTTCCTACCACACCACAGCTATTAAAAGTACCAGCAAAAGCCACAGGGGAGTAACTTCTCTCCTCTTTTATTAAAAATGACTAACGGACTACATGTCAGTTACACAAAGTAGATTTGTATTTTATCCATGGAGGTCATATCCATGAGGTATTGAGATGCCAGGTTATTATTCTATTTATCAACTGCTTTTGTTCTGCCACTTTCCTCATGCAGGAAGAAATTTCTATCAAGAACTAAAGATGCTAATAGAAAGCGCATTTTTCCTTATATAATCCAGGCTGATGTGCTTCTGTAGTAGTAGCCATGGTCTGTGAAATGTGTGTCAACCTCAGCCAGGGTTAGAAGCCACAGTCATACTGCCAGCCTGGTCTGCTCCTCTGGGTCATGAGTACAAAAGAAAGACAGAGACAGGGAGAAGGAGATAGGCTGCCTTCCACAAGAGGGTACTGTACACGTTGTAGCTTTGATCTGTCGATCATTCTCTGACAATCACCATTATGAAGCAACATAAAAATGTCATTATAGTCAGATATTTTTAAGAGAAAACCAGCAATGGATGGATACTCTTGCACAGATAACCTAAATTTTTCCCTTTAATGTGTGCTTTGAGCTCAGTTCTCATCTGGAAATAGGGCATGAAGCCTGCCTTTATGCACAGTTGTCAGGAAGACAGATGCAGGACATAAGTTAACAGCACAAACAAGCACACTCTATGCTTACACAGAGCAGGGTCTCCCATCCATTAGGAATACTTGGTAGGACAAGACAGTTGAAAGCATCCCAGGAATAATTCTTTCATTTGCCTTAAGGCTTGCTAGAAAATCTGTAAAGGAAGGACATTTTCTCTTTTCAGATGGACACATTTTGTGTCTACAGTTCCATAGGGCCAGAGAGAAGCTACCAGATATTCTTACATGAGCCTCACCTAAGAGGTATCAGACACCTAAGTGCTTTTTTATGCCTAAATTTATACAATATTAGAGCTCTTCTGCTCTTTGAAGGGGCAATATAATTATGAACTTATCAATGTAAATTTGTTAAATGGGTAGTAAATGTTACTTGTAATAAATGGTGATTTTTTTGAAGATACAAGCTTGATCACACCATATTTTCCCTCCTTAATCTATCCTAAGGTTCCTATTTCTTAGAAACCTTATTAGTGAATGAAATCCAAGCTCTTTTTCATGGGATGCAGAGCCTTTCATGGTCTTTTCTGACATCTTTTGGTACTTGAGCAACACAGAATTATTTATATCTCCCATCTCCTATCACTGCCCCACATATCTGTGATTTGGCACAAAGACCTTGCTAAACTTGCCGTGTCTTCACTCTCTTCCTATGTGATAGTTTCCTATTTATTCTCAGCACAATTCAAATATCAGTTGCTCTGCTGGGTCTTTCCTGATTCAAATGCTATCAAAAGTAATTCTTACATAGGACCTCTGGCTTTGTCCATATTTAATTATATTTCTAATACTTATGTAACTATTTGTTTACGTGTACATGTACTTTTACTTCTGTTACACTGCACTGTCCTTGGGAGCCAAATCCATATTACTATTTTTTAGCACTTTGCACAGTACCCAGTATACTTTAAGCTCCTTGTAACTTTTGTAGAAATCTTTTTCCATTTGGCAAACCTTATGACAATTGTTAGAGGAAAGTTCATTTTAAATAAATGCAAATGTTAGAAATGTTAGTGATACATTAAATAAACACTGCAAATGTTAGAAATAAATGCAAATGTTAGAAAATGTTAGCGATACATTAAATAAACATTGCAAATCTGTGCCTTAGAAAAGAACTGTGTCCAGAATTCCTTGCTGGCTAATTAAGGAAAAGATCAAAGTATGTAAGTCAGGTAGATGGAATGTAAATTAGAGATATTTTTTCAACAAAGAACAATGACAGTGAGGCCCCCTCCCAATCTCTGATGTTGGGACTAGCTGGTGGAAAACTTGAGGTGTCATTTTTCAGAATGTTCCAAGGACTCCGAATGGAACCAATATTAATATCTGTCCAAATGTCTGATTCAAAACTATGGAAATTTTGCAACAAGACCATCTGGCAAAAACTGTGAAGGAAGGGCTCATTTTATCATATACAGTGTTTGTTTTTTTGTTTTGTGTTGTTTGGTTTGGTCAGGGTAGTCACATGCCAGAGGCCCAAGTATTTGAGAAGTTCACAGCCCTGGAGCAAAAGATTAATGTGAATTGACAGGGACAGATGAAGCAGGAGGGTCTTATTTTAAAACAAGAGTCCTACTGCACTTCTTCTATGAGATCTAAGGTATCCATAATGCATGGCTTACTGTAAAGGAAACTAGAAGAAACACTGGGTACTGTGACTTGTCATCAGCAACTGAGACCCTACCTGGGAAATGCTGGTGTAGCACAGCGTTGAGGTTCCTGGAGTTAAAACCAGAGTCACATCCATTAAAATGAGAAAAGTTAGGACATGCTGAAAAAGCTCCCAATATAAACAGCATAATTGGGCCAAATGCTAGACCAGGGTCAGGAAATGAGGAGAAACCAGTCTGTGATTGGGAGGTACAGGGATCTTTCAACAAGCATCTAGATACTGACTAGCCTTTTTGTGGGCAGGTAATGTTGGTATAAAGTGCTTGGTAAATAATTGCAAAATATTCTCCACTCCCCCTAGAGGAGTGAAAATTTTCTTCAAAAAGAAGAAAGAAAAGAGAACTTATTTGTGCCAGGGTTTCTAAATCCTCAGTGGAATTGCTACTTGGAATTACTGCCTACTTTCCTGATAGTGGTACTCCTGGACCAACCCCATGGAGCCTAGGTTTTCACCAAGCTGAAGTCTGACAGCCCAAAGTGAACATGAAAAATGGAACACAGATTTCAAGAAATCCATCAGGCAATTTGAATACGTGGAAATGTTTGACCCGTATAGAGCTTCCCTTGTCCTCCTAACATCAATGAATGGACTTTTGTTCTCCACTGGGATATGTTCCTTTATGGATGTTGTCATCTGGATGTTCCTCTGCCTACACATTTTCTGGACAACATCCTTGTGCATTTGGCAGTCAAGACTCTCAGGAACTCTTAGGAGGAATACGTAAAGACATGGGCTGGCTTCCGATTCTGAAACAAGAAGGCATACTCACTTTTCCCTGCTCCTGAGTGGCATCTTCCCCCAGAAGATCACCCAGCAACAGTAGGTAGCCCGAGGAAGTAAGTGCCTTCTATCCCCACAAATGGCATCACAAGGGATTGAGCAATAACCCTAACGGCACCAAAAGAGTGCAGCTGACAAGAATAACATTTCAAGGGCCCAGAAAACCAAAATGTCATTGGAAATAGAGCAAAAAAACAAAAACAAAATAAACAACAACAACAAAACAGGCCAGAACCTATATGTCCAGCGTAAACAGCACAACTGCCTTCTGAAACAGAAGGTATAACTAGGATCAAGAGTCTTCTAACATAATAACCAAAATGTCCAGGACACAAGAGAAAATCACCCATCATACCAAGAACCATGAAAATCATAATCTGAATCAGAAAAGACAATCAAGTGGTGCCAGGGACAAGATAAATTAAACGATGGAACATCTGACAAGGTTTTTAAAGCAGCTTCAAGAATCAATTACAAGTCCTCTTGAAATAAATGGAAAAATATAAAATCTTACAAAGAAATAGACGTTATGACAACCTATGGAAAAGGAAAAATTATTTGCACGTGATATATCTGATAAGGGGTTAATATCTGAAATATACAAAGAACTCATGCAATGCAACAGAAAAGAAAAAAAAAATCCCCAAAATAATCCAATTAAAAAATTGACACCACATAAACAGACATTTTTCTGAGGAAGGGCTATGAAGGGCCAGCAGGTACACGAAAAGGTGTTCAACATCACTAATCATCATGGAAAAGCAAATCAAAACCACAATGAGATATCACCTCTCAGAATGACTATTATTAAAAATATAAGAGATAGCAAATGCTGGCAAGGATGTGGAGAAAAGAGAACTTTTGTGCAATGTTGACGGGAATAGAGCTTCCTTAACAAATTTAAAAAATAGAACTAGTATATGATCCAGCAATCCCACTTCTGGGTATATGTCCAAAGGAAAAGACAACACTGTTGAAGAGTTATCTGCACCCCCATGTTCACTGCAACATTATTTACAATAGCCAAGACATGGAAACAACCTAATGTATAGATAAAAGAGAAAGGAAGTGGTGATATATTATATATATAATTATAATACATATAATGATATATCAATTTTAAAATACCAATATATATCAAAAAATACAAACTTTTTTAAAAAAAAGAAGTGAAAACAAAGAAATAAAAGTTATAGAAAAGAGCTGGGTGAGTTCACACAGTGCCATTTCCAGACGAAATTCCATGACTCTGGTTGTGTTTCAATTCATCATAAATATTATACATGGTACTAACAGTTGTGAACTGGAATAGTCCTGGGACAAACAAGGATATGCAGGGGCTCTTACATTTCCTTAGCTGTAATCAGTATTTCACCTACCCCCCTACTTTCCCTATTTGCCTCAGTAAATTAAACTCTTCAGGAAAGGTCAGATTATAGTATTCTGAGAAATAAAAATAACATTTATTCATGCTCTGTTCTGGGATTACCCAACCCAACCTGACTTGTTATTATCAAAACTAGCATCTATAATACTGGGAAATGAGCCATCTTTTTATAAGAAGTTCCTGGTTTATCTCTAAGTCTGCATCTGGTTTCAAGATAGATGGCCTTAATGAGATCAAGTATTCTGAATAGAAATTGCAGTTACAGCTGATAATCAAAATGGCCTTTCAAGTTCAGAAACACTACCTTGCATGGATCTGCCCTAACCGCCCCATCCCCCCAGCATGTACTAGGTGAAGTGAATTTAAATCTCAGAACAATTTAATTTTTTTTTAATGTTTATTCTTGAGAGAGAGAGACAGAGCACAAGTGGGGGAGAGGCAGAGAGAGAGGGAAACACAGAATCCGAAGCAGGCTCCAGGCTCTGAGCTGTCAGCACAGAGCCCAACGCAGGACTTGAACTCATGAACCATGAGATCATGACATGAGTTGAAGTCAGACGCTTAACTGACTGAGCCACCCAGGTACCCCAAATCTCAGAACATTTTAAATTCACATCTATTACTTATCAAGCAGTTAAAACTGACAGACACCCAAAAATGTTAGTAAGATCTCTACGCACTGGCAAAGGCTTCTTGCCCAGAAAGATCCTTGGGGGGGAAAGGAAAAATTCAGCCAAACACGGTTACAAGTGACCAAAGCAAAATAGGGAAATATTACTACATACTGCATAATACTGCATCGTTGGTATGACAAGTCAGGTAAGGTCATCCAGAAAGCTAAAGCACCTTGAGATCAAATGGAGTGGTGGATGAGGGACCCCAGAAAATGATCTTAATTGTTGCTGCTGTCTACAGTGGATTTGTGGCCTGAATGGAAGGGCCAAATCCAGAAGACAACAGCAGGGACAACACAGCAAATCATTATTCAAATCAAGATTCTCAAGCAAAGCTTTGGTGGTGGGAAGCCAAAATCCTTATCTATGGATAGCTTAGTTTTAACTATTCTGTGTCATTTCATGTCACTGGAAGAGATACTTCTATTATACTTTAAGTCTGCTCTTGAAATAATGTGTTGTGACATAAAACTCAAACTCAGATGTACCAAAGGTCAGACTTGCTCAATTTGCCCAAAGGAAAGATGATAATGACAGTTCCTAGAGAGGTTTTAATATGTCAAATGTAATTATATTTCAGTCAGTTTTTCAATATTCTTGAGCATTCTTTGTACAAAGTTCAATGTAGAGCACTTTAAATCTGTATTTTCATGAAGCTGTTTTACTGGTGTAAGTTTTAGCTTTGATTTAAAAAGAGAAGCACAGTTCTCAAAGATCAAAATAGTTCTCATATGAATCACTTTTTGATTCATGAGCATCCATGTCCAGTCATAAAGTGTCCATTCATTACAATCTTATATTTTCATGTCCCTTCTCTTGTTAAAAGTATTTTGAAGTATGACCAAAGAGAAATAACCTGTAATCAAGTATAAGTATGACCGGCCATATAATCAAGGATAAACATAAACGAGTTTGTATTACAATTAAATAATTTTGAAATGGAAACAAATGTAAAGATAAATGACTAGGCTAGACAATACAGTTTGGCATATGGCTATCAAAAATAATTTTTTTACACATTATGAGAAAAGTAAAATAACCAACTATAAATACTATTTTAGTTTTTCCACAATCAACCACTTTCAAAATATTTAATATCTGGAGAAGTTAGACAAGTTAACACAGTGTTTCATGATATTGCTTAAACCAAATACTTAAGCAAACATCCAATGTTAGAAGAGGATACTTGCTTTATTTCACATATGATATTTTTAAGTAAGATGTTTCTTTTTCTTTGAAACAGTGTATGTTTTAAATGGCCAGACACGATTGCAATTTATGTTCCTAATCAAGCTCTTTAAGTATTTACTTCAGTTGGAACTCTTTACATTTAAGCAACTTTGTTTGATTAAGTTAAATGTGAGGAAACCTCTTATTTGTTCTTTCTCCATAAAAGGACCAGTCTTTGATAAACAGTTTTGTCTCTTATCCTGGGCTGTAATCATAAGTGTTTACTGGGAAAGTAAAGTCTCTGAGGTTTTCATGTAGATATGGCTTTCAAGGAGTGCAAATTGTACTCTGCCTAGGACCGTGTCATCAATAAAAGATAGAGCAAAGAGCAATTTACTTTGATGGTTTCATTTATAGCTCTTCTGCCCTCCATTTGTTCTTTCAGGTTTTCACTGGCTTCATTACTCTAGTCTGCAGCCTGCTGGTAACTCAAGAATACCAATAACCAAATGTTAATTCACTTAGTGGATTTTCCAGTCTCAGGGGACACTTATATTTTAGCCTAATTTGCAAATGACTCCTTAGGAGATTCATTTATAATACTCGAAGACAGCTGTTTGTGAAATTTGTAATCCCAAAAATTATAAATTTCAAATGTTAAGGGAGAGGAAGCCTTGTGATGTTGCGGAACTGAATTCAGATCCTGGTACTACCTCTACTGGCTATGTGATATTGAACAGGTTAGTTAGCCTCTCTGAATCTGTTGTGTTGTTATTGTTGTTGTTTCAAGAATTAAACACATAGGGGCCTCTGGGTGACTCAGGTGGTTGAGCAACTGACTCTTGGCTTCAGCTCAGATCCCAGGGAATGGGATCGAGCCCTGCATTGGGCTTCATGCTGAGCATGGAAACTGCTTAAGATTCTCTCTCTCTCTCTCTCTGCTCCTCTACCCCACTTGTGCTCTCTCCTAAAAAAAAAAAAATAGAGGGGCGCCTGGGTGGCGCAGTCGGTTAAGCGTCCGACTTCAGCCAGGTCACGATCTCGCGGTCTGTGAATTCGAGCCCCGCGTCAGGCTCTGGGCTGATGGCTCGGAGCCTGGAGCCTGTTTCCGATTCTGTGTCTCCCTCTCTCTCTGCCCCTCCCCCATTCATGCTCTGTCTCTCTCTGTCCCAAAAATAAATAAAAAACGTTGAAAAAAAAAAAAATTTAAAAAAAAAAAAAATAGATATACAAAATAAAGAACACATTGAACATATTAAGTGTTCAATAATAACAATGGAAAAATTGCCTGAAGGAAAAAAGTTGGGATAGTTTAGGGTTTGTCTGCCTTTTTTATTTCTGTCAGCTCCTTACCCTCTGGGTACTGTGATGATGCTGTCCCTAAGAGGATATTGCTATTTTCTCATAGAAAGAGAAAAGGAACAATTCAAAAGCTCCTCTGCCAGCCTGTTTTCTGCAGGAGTCTGCCAGGCTGCCTGCCAGCTTCATATAAAGCCACTCTGCTCTCTATCCACCCAGGTTGCTCAGCTTTCACATTAGTTCATTGGCCTTATGCTTCTTCTCACCCCCTTACATAGACTCTGCAGCATTAAGTTGGAGAGCAAGATGGCATCATCTACGGTTTAGCTATCTTCTTAGGAATGGGAAGTCTCAAAATCTGCATTGGGGTAACTTGATCCCTGGAGCCATGGGAGGCCATGCAAGACTCCTACGTGAAAAGTGCTATGAAGAGTCTTGAATTATACATCATGTCCGAAATGGGGTGATCATTAATTTTTCTTTAAAATAAAACTACTAGGGGCGCCTGGGTGGCTCAGTCAAGGTTAAGCGTCCGACTTCAGCTCAGGTCACGATCTCGCGGTCCGTGAGTTCGAGCCCTGCGTCGGGCTCTGGGCTGATGGCTCAGAGCCTGGAGCCTGCTTAGGATTCTGTCTCTCCCTCTCTCTCTGCCCCTCCCCCGTTCATGCTCTCTGTCTCAAAAACAAATAAACGTTAAAAAAAAAATTTAAAAAATAAAATAAAATAAAATAAAACTACTGTCTCTCAGGATATTTAGTGTGAATTTTAAAGATGTTTCAAATAATCACTCAAAATTTTTAGAAAATAAAATATCTATTCTATTGCTGAATGCAACTCTCTTCTTAGAGGGGGAAAGGAAATACACACACACACACACACACACATATACATATATATACACACACATACACACCCACACCTATACACATACAATGTATACTATATATAATGTATACTATATATACAATGTATGCTATATATATAATTTATACTAAACATAATATAAATATATAAATATATTATTTTTGAAACATATGTGGCAATGCTTTCTGTCAAAGAGCCCACTAGAGATTACTTTGACCTGGAGGTGGGTGGGGCGGGGGTGGGGGAAGTGGCAAAAAAGGCTTTGGGTGATATTCGGAGGAACAGCTACTTGGTGGTGGAATGCATGCCATCACTTCAGTCACTCCCACTGTTGTGATGGTACAACCACAGGGTAACACAAAGCACCTCACCCTCATACTGAAGGAACCTGCCAGTGGTATGGGGGGGGGGGCACAGTCTGAATCTTAACTGTTTTATCTTCTCCATTCCTTAGTATAATTACTTCCCATATTTTCTGTATTACATGTACACATATGAGTTCAGCCTTTCTTTTTGGAGAAAGAAAACAGCTGGCTAAAATGACTACATCCAAAGAGGTAAATTTCCTTCTTGTGTTTACTCATATGAAATCGGCATTCCAGGAGCACAAGAGACTTTACTCAAAATAGAAACACAGAAGAGATACAAGACTCAGACGTGACTATTTTCTGTCATGTCTACTACATATTTGTCTGATACATGGCCTACAATACTATATGGCATAAAAAGATCGCAAAGCTGCAAAGCCACAAAGCCGCAACGTCGCAAAGCCTAGAGTGACAAATTGGCAGAGTTACTGGGAAAACAGCCTTGATGACATCTGGATGTCTTTCAAATATGCTACAGCACATCAAGCAGACAAAACTTTCTGCTTTGTCTACTTTGGTTTAAAACCATTATATTTTACAAGGATTAAAATAAATACAGTGAAAAAGAATGAACACAAAGAATAGGTCACATTGAAAATACTCATAAAAACTTTTACAGAAACACTGTCAGGCATCTACATTTTCACATTCTGAAGACTGAAGTTGAATTTAATACAATTCAGTAGTAATACTAATAGACCATAAAATAACTGCACTAAATAAACTCTTCCCATTTGTCTGTAGAGTTCAAGTTCTGATAACAATAGTTTCTGAAGAAAGGCAGTTAGCTGAGAAATCCACAGATTTGCAAAGCTCATGAGTCTGAAGGAATTACTGGGATAAATGTACAAATGACACTTTGCCAATCAAATCTAAATAATAAAGCTTGGGGTGCCTGGGTGGCTCAGTCTATTAAGCATCCGATTCTTGATTTCAGGTCATGATCTCAGGGTAATGAGACTGAGCCTCGCCTTGGTGCCACGCTGGGCGTGGAGCCTGGTTAAGATTCTCTTTCTCTTTCTCTCTCTCTCTCTCTCTCTCTCTCTCTCTCTCTCTCTCTCCCCCTCCCATCCCTCCCACACCTGCTTGCACATGCATGCATACTTTAAAAAAATAAAATAATAAGTAAATGATAAACCTTAATGCAAGTATATGCATAATGATTTTTCTAACTTCGTCACCCTACTGTGCATACTACTTTGAAACTATTTTTTTCACATAAGGCATCTTTTTAAATTATGGTTTTTAAGGGGTGCCTGAGTAGCTCAGTCAGGCAAGCACCCAACTTCAGCTCAGATCATGATCTCACAGTTTGTGGGTTCAACCCCTGCATAGGGCTCTGTGCTGATAGCTCAGAGCCTGGAGCCTGCTTCGAATTCTGTGTCTCCCTCTCTCTCTGGCCCTTCCACACTCTCTGTCTCTCTCTTTCAAAATTGAATAAACATTTTTAAAAAAGTTAAAATTATGAATTTTAAAAATATAAACCACAGTTACACTTAATTTTAAGCTATTATTAACTGGCTAGTTGTTTTTAAAATTTTATGACTGTATATAATCTTTTGATCAAGTTTTAATAAGTGAATATTTGGGCATATGTATCATGATTCCTATTGATTAAATTCCTGGCGATGGAAATGCCAGATCAAAGGATGAAGGCTTTTGAAATATTTTGCCAAAATCTCCAAAATGGTTGTATCAATAAACACTCTCATCAGCAGTACGTAAATATACACTTACGATATATTCCTCATACCTAAATGCTTTGTATTCTCATCTAGATAATCTCAGATAGTACCTTTGTAGACAGAACCTCTTTGTCTACTAATCAAAATGTTACTATGATGACACCTGCAGAGGTCAATAATCAAAATAATAAACATATGCACAAGAGGTGCCAACTCATATTACCCATGCAGATAGAATGCTATCAAAAGCCTAAGAAAGATCTGCAGCTATTCTCTGTTTCTCCTGGAGGATAAACCCTGGATAAAGATTAAAAGCTAGTTGTGGGTTGCCTGGGAGGCTCAGTCGGTTGAGCGTTCAACTTTGGTTTATGTCATAATCTTGTGGTTCATCAGTTTGCACCCCGCATGGGGCTCTATGGGGACACCTCAGAGCCTAGAGCCTGCTTTGGATTCTGTGTCTCCCTTGCTCTCTGCCCCTCCCCAACTCATGCGTGCGCGCTCTCTCTCTCTCTCCCTCAAAAATGAATAAACGTTAAAAACATTTTTTTTTAAGTTAGTTGCTTTGTAAAGTTGTTTTCAGATTTCATTACCTAAGACATGCAGATGTAATGAGTCATCCCATCAGATGAACATGTAATAGGTTGAATGTTGGGCGAGAGTGAGAATTCAGAGGAAAGAAAAATGATCCCTGGGGTCAAGCTGTAAGTACTCTCTTGGCAAAACTTTATGTCTAGATGTGACAGGTTTATAACAAGACCTGTTTAAAACCTTAAGTACAGGTTCATTCTGACTATAGACTCAAAATCATAGGAAATCAATTATTCTCAAGTGATTTGTTTTCAGATACATTCAGATTCTTTTCTGGTGGAATGATTAATTTTTAATCATTGGTATAATGGAAAGAGCATGGGGAAAAAAAAGTCAGAAAAATTTCAATACCCTAGCTCCACTACATATACTAAATGACTTGAGGGAGTGAGCACACTTTAATAACAATAGCTAATTTTCATTGGGCACTCCTTATATTTCAGGCCTGTCTGTGTGTGTTCTTGTTTAATCCCATAACAACTGTAGATCATATTCCGTATCCATCTTTCTTTGTAGATGGCAACATTGAGGCTGTGAGTTCACAGGCCTTGTCCAGAAGGACTTAATCATTGAGTGATAGAGACCCACTGCCTGTGTGCCTCCAGAATTCATGGGCTTAACTGCCACTCTATTGTTTAAGTTGCTCATCTGAAAAATGGGGGCATTTAGGGAGACTAGATGTTTCCTCAATTCTACACTAAGTCTAAAATTTTCTTTTGCTTCCTTTTTCCTTTAAATAAAAAACTATTCTTCTCTTCATAGAATCAATAAGGTTGAAGGCATCATTTAAACCTCCCACTTATATTCATACTATTTAACAAAAGTTAACAGAATTATTGAGGTATAATTCACATAAAGTGTACAATTCGGTAGTTTTTAGTATAGTCACAGAGTTGTGCAACCATGAACATTTAGAGCATTTTTATCACCCCAAGAAACCCATCAGTAGTACTTACCTATTTCCCCTCCACTCCCTATTTGAAACCCAGCCCTAGGCAACTATGATCTATTTTCTGTCTCTATGAATTTGTCTATCTTCAAAACTTCACATAAGTGGAATTATACAATATACGGCCCCTTGTGGCTGCCTTTTTTTCACTGAGCATACTATTTTCAAGTTTCAGCCATGCCATAGCCTAAATCAGTACTTTTTCCCTTTTATGCTACATAATATTTCATTGTGTGGGCATACAACATTTTGTTTGCCCCTTCATCAGTTGATGGATAATTGGGTTGTTTCCAATTTTTGGCTTTTATGAATGTTATTGCTAAAAGCATTAGTGTACATGTTCCACATGAGCCTAGATTTTAATTTTCCTCATGTAGTAATCTATGAGAAATGGTGGGTCATGTGATAACTCTATGTCTAACATTTTGAGGAAATGCCAGAGCCTTTTCTAAAGAAGCTGCACCATTTTAAACTCTCACCAATAGTTAGAGAATTCCAGTTTCTTCACATCTTCCCACTACTCATCATTGTCTTTGTGATTACAGCCAGCCTAGTCGGTATAAAGTTGTAGCTCATTGCAGGTTTGATTTGCATGTCCCTTATAGCTAATAATGTTAAGCATCTTTTCATTTGCCTATCTACCATTTGTAAATCTTCTCTGGAGAAATCTCTATTCAATTCCCTTGCCCATTTCTTGAGTTGTCTGTATTATTGAATAGGAAGCACTCTTGATATATTCCGGAGACAAGTCTCTTAAAAAAGGTATGATCTGCAAAATTTTTCTCCATTCTGAGTTGTCTTTTCACTTTTTTTGCAATGTCCTTTGCAAGACAAAACCTTTCAATTATGATGTCTAATTGATGTATTTTTTTTCTTTTGTTTCTGGTGTTTTGTCTTTTGATTTTTGGTGTCGTATCTTAGTATTCATTGCCTAATCCAAGGTCATGAAGATTTACTCCCTCATTTTATCTTAAGAGTTTTATAGTTTTAGATCTTACATTTAGGTCTCTGGTCCATGTTGAATTAATTTTTGGATAGGGTGTTAGAGGTCCAACCCATTCTTTTGTGTGCTCATATACAGTTGTGCTAATTCTTTCCTCATTGAATTGTCTTCACATCCTTGTTGTCTACCTTGTTTTTGATCTCCAATTTTTCATGTCTGTTTATTCACTTTGCTTCCCATAGCACTCACTACCTAATTGTAAATTCCTTGAGTTGAGGGACCATGGATTATACATATGCATGCCCCACACCTCAATACCTGGCAGACTACGGAGTCTGTAGTAGACACTTAATAAACACTTCACTGATTGGTTGGTTGTTCAAAGGAATTGAAGATACCCAAGGGGTAAAGGAAATAAACCAGGAGTTTAAAGAGATAAAAGTTATACATCTCATCTTACATTAATGTATCTCAACTAATATTTGGAAATGCCTAGTTAACTAATATTTGGAAAACAATTCAAATTAATATTCTATTAAGAATCATTTTTATATCATTATACTCAAATACATTACTATGTTGGTAATATTTGCTATTATGGGAATTCCTTTATAAAGCACTTCCTCTCCACAATCTGTTGAAGACATGGATTCAACTTCTTTCAAATACATTCTTGTTTTAGCATCATTATACAATTAATTACATTCTTACTCTAGTCTCTCTTGTGTGCCCACTAATTACATACCCAATAGCATGTAGGTAATAATTATTCAATATATTAAGCCAAACAAACCACTTACAGACATCAGTTCAAATTAAAAGAAACTAATTGTAAAACATTATGCCTCTTTATTCATTGCAAACACATCTCTCTTGTAGATACTAAGTTCATAATGTGAAATTCAGAGAATTTGAGAAGTAGAAAAAGAAAAAGCAAGTTTCTGCCTGACCTATAAACATGAAACATTTAAAAAAAAGTTCTGGCTTTCCTCCATTAAATGAATATTAAATTAATCTAATCTAAGACTTATTTTTTTAGTTAAGGTTTGCAAGCAAGTCTCTAAAAATGCAAATTGCATAATAGACTCTTGGATTTTTCCTGTCCTTTTCCTTTATTTTATCAATCTTGCAAGAAACATCATATGTCTTTCAGAGCATTGAATTTAGTGGAGATGTTTCTGAGAAAAGAAAACAAAATTATGGAAACATTTGGAAAGAAGTTTGAGAAATTAAGGCTCTTCTTTTGTTACTTGAACCAGAAGACTGTCAAATTTGAAACACTGGCTTTCGTTTTATGTACCATTTTTTAAAATGTCAAAATATGCAGAAGTACAGTTCTGTGGAATTATGTAGGCAAATGTAAACACAGCAAAGTACAGGAAAACAACACAGAGACATAGAAAAGACCTGAAATCCTAATCAGTCTACTTATTTAGGCAATTCCTTTTTGTTAGACATATAGGTATGCTTGCATGTATGTATGTATTTTCATCTAGATCTGAAGAGACCAAATGAGGAAACTATGATGAAATCCTTGAGCTACATCAGGAAATACAAATAAAAAGAAAGACAATGACCTAAATATTTATTAGGAAACTCTGTTTAAGAGTTGGATTCAGGGGCACCTGGGTAGCTCAGTCAGTTGGGCGCCCGACTTCGGCTCAGGTCATGATCTCGCAGTCCGTGATTTCGAGCCCTGCGTCGGGTTCTGTGCTGACAGCTCAGAGCCTGGAGCCTGTTTCAGATTCTGTGTCTCCCTCTCTCTCTGACCCTCCCCCGTTCATGCTCTGTCTCTCTCTGTCTCAAAAATAAATAAACGTTAAAAAAAAAAAGAGTTGGATTCATACGTGGCTCATATTTTCTTTGGCTATTAATTTAATTACCCTTTGAACTAGCTTAACCATATCAAGTAATCATCAGTCCATAGCAAGTAGCTAATGGAGACTTTGTCCAAGGTAACTGAATCTTGTAGGAAGCAAACATTACAGTGGGACTTAGGAAAGATTAAACTCTATGTACCTTGTCAAAGCAATAATTAAAATGAATGAAATGTGTTTTTATAAACACCTGTCATTTCAACAAGGAATTTTACCATTTGCCAGTATCAAAAAGCTCATCTCCTAAGATAAAAAAAAAAAAATTAACTTGGATAGTTTCAGTTGAGAAAACAGTGTTTTTACCATTTGTCTGGTTTTTTTGTTTGTTTGTTTGTTTTTTGTTCTTTTTTTTTTTTAATCCAAGAAGAATTCCCAAGCAAGTCATCCAAAGGAACATGTACTTTGAGGAAACTTGGCAACCATAGTGGATTTTACCCACTGCCCAAACTCATAGAAACTTCAGGAAAAGCCACTTCTATATTTTTTTCTGATTTTTATCTGTTTTAGTATCTAATCAAGATTACGATTCTTATTTATTATCTTCCCCTAGAATTTCTACACCAATCTTCCGATTTCAGAAGGTGAGTAAATATGCTTCAATCTTTGAAAGGCAAACCTCAATTTTTATCTAAATAATTAAAAAGGTGTAACATTAAAAACTAAAAGGTACTTCCCGTTATTGCTTGTTAAAGTATTGGACTTCTGGGGCGCCTGGGTGGCTCAGTCAGTGGAGCAACCAATTCTTGATTTCGGTTCACGTCACGATCCCAGGGTTATGGGTTTGACCGCACCCGCCCCCTCCCCCCACCATGTTTATATAAAATGGAGCATTATTCATCCATAAAAAGAAAGGAAATCCTCCATTTGTGACAACTTAAATAAACCTTCAGGGCATTATGCTAATGAAGTAAGTCAGAGAGAGAAAGACAAATACCATATGATCTCACATATATGTGGAGTCTAAAAAAACTGAACTCACAGAAGTGAGAACAGCCTGGTGCTTGACAGGGGCTGAGGAATAATAAGGTCAATGGGAAGATGTTAGTCAAAGACTATAAACTTTCAGTTGTAAGATGAGTAAGTGCCAGGGATCTAATGTACAGCATGGCAACTACAGTTAACAATACTGAATTGTAGACTTAAAAATTGTCTCGAGTGTAGATCTTAAGCATTGTCATCACACACACATGATAAACTATGTGAAGTGGCAGATATGCTAACCAACCTTGCTGTGGTAATCATTTTAAAATATATCCATTTATCAGATCATCATGCTGTATACCTTAAACTTACACAATGGGATCTGTCAATTAAATCTCAAGAAGACTGGGGAAAAAAAGTTAAATGTTCTGAAAAGGAAATAGTTTTCAAAATTTAATGAAGTCATTTTTAAAAGCAGACAAAAGCCTGAGAGGGCTCTTATTAGCAATGTTTCACTATACTGAACATCCAAGAGAATAATTTTTCTGATTTAAAATTATATAAAAAATTCTCCAATGCACAATTACACTGAGAAAAGGGAAGACAAGAAAAATACATGTTGTCATTTGAGTTAGATATTAAACCAAATCTTAGGAGAGAGTCTCTGTCTTCTACTGAAATGCAGTCCAACGCAACATCAGATTCAATGCACTCCACCAGCCTAAAATGGTTAACTTAAAATCTCCTCAACCTTTGGACTGGACTGAATTTCTAATTAATAAAAAAAATTAAGTTTAGATTTAAAAAATACTAAGAAGCAGTCATGAGAGAAATCCAGAGCTCTGTTATCTTCAAGGAATGACATGAAAATGATCCATATTGTTTTACACTAACTGAGGTTTAAGTGGCATGATAACCATTGTGGTGCATAGTTTTAGATTGGATCTTGATTTTGGACAAAACCAGGGGAAATTGGAGACATTTGATTATGGCTAGGTATAAAATGAAATTAAGAAATTATTAATTTTGCTAGGTATAAAATAGTCATTGTGGCTATGTAGAAAGATATATTTAAAAAAATTTAATATTTTTATTTTTGAGAATAGAGCACAAGTGGGGGAGGGGCAGAGAGAGAGGGAGACAAAGAATCTGAAGCAGGCCCCAGGCTCTGAGCTGTCCTCACAGAGCCCGACACAGGGCTCGAACCTGTGAGATCATGACCTAAGCTGAAGTCGGACTGACTGAGCCACCCAGATGCCCTATTTTATTTTATTTTATTTTTTAAGAGCTAAATACTGAATGCTGTATTGTGATATATATTCTTTTAAAATATTTCTGTATACAAAATTATTTTCTTAGAGATTTAGCATGATCCTTCTTGATAGAACTCAAGCTTTCTTTTCTCATTTCATCCAGTCATATGGTGAAATAATAAATATCACCTGTGTCGTTACCACCATTTTAAAAATAACTCTCTGACTCTTTTGGAATAAGTAAACACATTTTAACATGTGAGAAAGCCTTGTTTCAAATCAGTAATATTTTTAACCTGAAGTTCTAGAATGAACCTCAGGATGCTGGAGAAGTACATGTTTGTGTGTGTGTGCGTGTGTGTGTGTGTGTGTGTGTGTGTGTGTGTGTGTGTGTTCATGGGAATACGTATTTATCTTGGATGAGTTTTATAGCTTTCTTCAGGTTGTCAGAGGGACATGTGACCCCCCAAACATTAAGAGTGTTAAGAGGTTTATTAGTTTTTTAACACTCACTGCTGTACAGCCTTGAAATGAACAATGCTTAGCTACTCTAAGGGTCTTTAAAATAATTGAATCAAATTAAAATACTATACGTGAAGCTCATGGTTTTCCTTGTTGAACTTCTGCCCTCTTTATAGACGATGTTTCCATTTATATTTCTCTGCTGCATGCTAAGGATTAAGTAACTCCTGAGGGTTATTCTTTCATATACGTTCACATATGTTATAAACTATACTTAATTTTCAGACAATGGAGGGATGACAGTTGATTAAAGGGCTTGTCTTTGAGGCTTTAGAAAAGAAGGATCATTTAATTCTAAACCATTAGCTGGATTATGTATCTGGCATTAAAGCCTGAACGTTTACTAGGTTTTAGATTAAAGTAAACTTCCATAGACATACTAAAGGCTGGGCCACCAGAGGCAATTTCTATAGGGATAGGACTAGTGTCAATGGAGAGAAGCAAAGACATATGTGTGGGGTTGGCCTCATGGCATGCAGCCTGAGCAGCTGCAAAGGGCTCCATACCAAAAAGGGCCTGGTGCTTGATTTCATGCTTCGCTGTCACTGCTGTGAAATTCTTGGCTAAGTTTTGATCGAGGTTCTACATTTTCATTTTGCTTTGGGCCCCACGTGTTATGTAGCCAATCCTCTGTATGTGGCTTGGCCCTAGGCTTATCTGTGGAGCTGACTCTAGTTCTGTTCAACTTGTTTCTTGCTCAGCTACTTCTACCCCCCATTTCCTTCCTGCAGATAAGGGTTGGGGTTGAGCTGCTCCAGTTACTACAGCAGCACAAAAGCCATGAGCAAGCACGTATGAGGATTGGGGAATGTGTGGTAGGGTGGGCAGAAAGACCTAAGTTGAGCACAAAAAGTGCATCTAAATGTTAAACCATTAATGTCATGGTAACTTCATTCAATTTATAAAACTTTCATTGACAATTCAATGCAATTTTTGGTAATCCCCACCCTTCTATTGCCTCTCACATCCCTGTGTTAGAAGAGGGCACCTCATCTGTCGATAGAAATATTCTCATGGGCCCTCCATGCACTAAAACTAAAGACGGTACTGAAGCGTGCTCAATCTGGCGATTCTTATATTTTCTCTCCAAAAATTTGAAAGCCCTGCTTTTCAAAATACAGTTGAAGAACAACAGTGGCAACATTTTGAGAAGTCAATGTTTAAAGATTTGTTTGTACCAAAAAATAAAATAAAAAATAAGGATTTGTCTGTATCAACAATGTTATGTGGGGGTTGGTTTGGTTTTGTCTTGGGTATTTTTTTTGCAATAAATTTATAGTTTACCAGTGCTGTTTTGTGGAGTTTTCCTGCACACAGCCTGCTCAAGGGAGTTCAGAGGCACCCAAAACAAAGTTCACTGGCCTCTTGTCTGATCCTGGTGTCATTATGATAAATTCCATTGAGTTCTTCAGCAGGGGAACTGCTTGTGATAAATGAGGTAGACATTTTTATTTTTTTCCAAGGTGAACAATAGTAGCAATAGTAATAATAATAATGGTAATCATAATTATATATGGTAAAAATCATAATTATTACATAATATTATTATAATGACTAATTACCATCAATGAGGTGCTATGCTAAATGCTTGATGTGTTGCATTTCGGTTAATGCCCCCAGCAAGCTGAGAAGTAGGGTAACTGAATTATCCACTATTTGTAAAAGAGTCAAGTGAGATTTAGCAAAATGAAGTGCCCAAGGTTATGTACCTAGTAAACAATGGAGTAGAAATGTGAACTTAGGCTAGAGGAATCCAGAGTCCATACTCTGAAACACTGGGCTACACTTCCTCCACCAGAAGAACCATTGGAGATCCACAGTCATTAAGAGTAGGGAGGTTCTGTTTTTGTTTGTTTTGTTTTGTTTTGTTTTGTTTTCATTTCTGTCTGTTGAGTGAAACAAACCAACAAATCCTGCTTTATAGTCAGGATTTTAGCTTTGGAAATTTCATGGTCAGCAGACAATCATTCTTCAAGTAGGATTTCAAAGGATCATAAATTGTGCACCCTTGTTGTTGACTGTCATGAAAGGGAAAAGAACGGAAGGAGAAAACAGACAAGGCTAGGAAATCTATTGTCTTTCTGAGAAAATGGTGTACTGTTTCTTATTTTCCTTAAAGCATCATAACACCGATCTCTACTGTTCGCATATGTAGGCAATTTAAAATATGACATTTAAGAATAGTCTGAACACCTATATTATTATCTTTGTGTTTAATTACCTGGTTGTTTCAAATTTTAAGACTGATTTAAGAAAGCACTAAACATGCCAATATTGAAAGTCACACAAACATCTCTGATAAAGAAAAAATATACATATATATATATATATATATATATATATATATAGTATACAATAAAGAAGTCTCATCATTATTCAAATGCAATCTCAAACTCTCTAATAGAGGATTATCTTCCTAAGATTTTACTTTATCCAGACAATAAGAACAAAAGTAAATTTTAAGAAAATTTCCTGGGAGGAAAATCTGATTTTAGAATTTTGCTGTAACTGTGTTACTGATGAATGTGGAGATGGATACAGCCATAATTTCTCAGCTCTCATTCTCCTAATTACCTACCAGCTCTGTACGTGAGCACATCTAAGAAATGAGACACCAAAGAACAGGTTTTGGTTTTTTTTTGTTTTTTGGTTTTTGTTTTTATTTCCCAAAGTGCTCTACAACACATACTCCAAAAATCCCATGAATAATATGGGTCTGTACATCACTATGAGGAGAGTGAGAAAATTCCTTCCCTTCTCATCCTATGAAGACATAAGTAATTCTCAAAGAGCAGAAAACTCCATGCAATACAAAAAAGAAAAATAACGTCAGTGGAAACTCAGTTTCCCATGGAAAATATTAATAAGGGCTTATGGTACTGACCAAGTTTTTTAAAAAAATAATGGCAAATGTTATCTCCATACTATGTATTTTTTAAATCGCTATGTATATTAAAGACAGAATATAGTAATCAGTTGAATATATCTTATGTATATGATTCATAATTAGGGATCCATGGCAGGTTTCTTGAGGCTTCTTTTTGTACAAACTTAGAATCATCTCATGATTTTTGAGAAACTAATCCAGGGACATTTGTCTTGCTGCCTCAAAAAAAAAAAATCTCTATTACAAAGGTAGGCTTTAGGGATACAGTTTTTGATTTCCAAAGTTTGAATTTGTGATTATGATCTCCATTCAGCTGACATCTTTGTTTACATGATGGCTTCCATAAGTGTAAGTCGCTACAGACAGAAGTATAACTGCTTTGTATAGACAACTATATGCAGTAGGCCAGGTTCACATTATGAATTTTGACACTGTACCACTTTTGAATTTTATTGCTACTTAAGTAACAAATTCAAATTTACTAACTTTAGTGCCACTTCAAAACTGGTATGAGTAGATCATATAACTGCAATATTCTTCACACTCTGAGTCTGTTAGAACCTCCCATCCACACTGATTCTTCCACGAAAGTCATCAAATGTAAACAGAAGGGAGTGTGTGGGTTGGAGAAGGGAGTGTGTGGGTGGACTTCCAAGATGGAAGTCTCCAAAGGCAGCTGTGTCCACTGATATAGAGGAAACATAGCTTAGCCATGCTAACCTGATCATCCTTGCTGAAACTTGATTCCATATTATCCACCCACGGCTTGTCCCTGCCTGCAGCTCTTTGTTTCGTGATTGTATGTTTTCCCCTGATCCCCATTAATCCCATCAGTTTAAGAGCACCATTCCATCTTTGGCCAGTCACTCAGGCCAGGAAACCTTTCTTTTGCCTTACCTACCACACACCAGTCAAGCATTGGGTCCTGTATAGATGCCTTGTAGACATTTCCCTATCAACCCTTTCATTTCAGCCCATGACTAACCCTCCCTGTTTCTTATGTAATTTCTTGCCTCAGCTATCTCAGTATGTCTTCCCAACTTTTTCTCAACCCCAACCTTTTCATTCTCTACTCCATTCTCTACTTCCTTATCACCATTAACTTTCTAAAATGTACATTTTATGTCCTTTTAATAACTCCCCTTTGCTTTCACATTCCTTGGTAAGGAATCTAGTAACCCCTATAAACATGTATCCTATCAAACAGCTGTAAGAAATCCATGGTCTCCATGTAAGGTTTACAGTTTTCTTAGCAAGCAGATTCCCTCTCACAGCATGCTAGGAAGTACAATGTCCTCACATCCGCTATCATTTCATCACGTCCTGTCTTCACATTCCACGCTCCTCAGGCTCAGCTCAGGCATTCTCTGTGATGTTGTCCCTGAGTTAGGTATTCCTTTATTTCTGCTCCTAGATTGTCTTTCTTTAAGGCTCCATTTTTGCTTGTTTTCTTATCTGTGTGCACATCTAGACATAAAGAAACTATAAGTTTCTCAATGCAATCTCGTTCACTGTATTATATATCCCATACCTAGCATAATACCTGGAGCATTAAAAAAAAAAAAGCCCAATATGTATCTGCAGAATAAAGGTCCAAATTTATGACTTCAGCTACGTGGTCCCTACTTCTAGTTCTCAAGTTCCACGGAAAGCAAAAGTGAGGGTAAAGGGAAGGAATCCATTGTGCGGTAGGCACTCAGAGGTACTGTTTATGTATTTTCTCTAGTCCTGAGAACATCCTGTGAGGTAGGTGTTAGGTAGAATTCCAAAGAACAGAGGAATAAACTCAAGTTCAGAGGCATTGAGTTATCTGCCCCAGGTCACCAAGCTGAGAGTCAAATTATGGATTTCTAGGCGTCCAAAGCCCATGTCCTTTCCACTGCACTGTGCTTCCTTAACAATCCCCTTCCCCCACTTAAGGACAGAAAAACATATTTTGGATTAAAGCTGAAACTGTTCCAAAACAGTATTTTCTTCTTAAGTAATGTGTAGTCAAGCTTCTTTGCCAGATTGTTTAAGTGATGATTGCATGAGATAACCGGAGAAGCATGGGAAATGATGTAATCAAGTTGACATTTGTAGACTGAATTAGATTAGATCAGTCAGTGCCTTTGAAATGCTGTTGTATCATTTTTACTGACTTATTTTGCATGATTAACAGGTAAGCGATAATTACAGATCTTTTTCTAGTTTGTGAGACATGAACACAACTTACATTTTTCATCAGTGGTCAGTTTTTCCTTTGTTACTTATTAATTATTATGAAGCATTGATATAAGAGCTCAGTCACCTCCAAGGAAGCTCTGTGTTTGCACAAGCCCTTAAAAACATGGATCAAGCTAGGTAAACTGTGGAACGTGATCTTACCTTTTATGACTCTACTTTTATATTCTAATAAGTAGACAAAAGAACAGAATATTTCATTATTGCATCAAACCAGTGATTAACTCAAACAAGAAGTTCGACGCCTAAAGAAATCCCACTCAATGGGCCTTGGCAAATGGAGGATGGGACACTGTCGCCCATCTTGAAAAAATACTTTAATGATTACCTGTCTGTCAGAACTCCTCAGGCTCTTGCCATTAGTAAAATTCCCAAATCCTTTAAAATACAACCACACATTGTTCAATTTTCTGTGTTATTCATAACAAGATGGAACACAGAAAAACACAA
This sequence comes from Neofelis nebulosa, assembly GCF_028018385.1. Taxonomy (NCBI): domain Eukaryota; kingdom Metazoa; phylum Chordata; class Mammalia; order Carnivora; family Felidae; genus Neofelis; species Neofelis nebulosa. Next base: position 59,693,645 of record NC_080785.1, read on the forward strand.
ATAAGAAAAACAGGATTATGTAATTGCATCATTTAGAATAAACATCTTTTGTTATTTGTATCCTTCCAGGTTTTTTCTTCCCTTCTATTTTGCCAAAATATGTCTTTTCTAAAGATGCCATAATGCTCTTTTTAGGTCAGTTAATTTTCTTTTTTTTTTTCTTAAGATTTTTTTAAAAGTAATCTCTCCAACATGGGGCTCGAACTTACAACCCCTAAGATCAAGAGTCATATGTTCTACTGACTGAGGCAGCCAGGCTCCATGGTCAGTTAATTTTCACTTGGCAAAGTACTATCGTTATTAATGTAGCATTCAATATCCTCCTACAACACTGTTTTATAGGCTAAAGGTTGCATAGTATTTCATCATGTGAATATGCCATTATTTATTTAACCAGTTCAGAATTACTGAGAATTTAGATTATTTCCAATTACTTTCTATTTTTTAATGCTAGAAAAAAATTTCCTGTAATACATCTTTGTATTGACAGGGCAGACTGGTCAATATTCTCTTGACATAATGTCTAAAACTTTGTGCACTGTTTATTATTTCTGGCTTACTTTAAGTCTTGTGCTAAGTTTCCTAAGTATAAACCATCAGAGCTAATTACACATTATTTGATGTAGACGTCTGTATGTGTGGGCATGTGTATATTTAACAGAGTATCTTTTTTTCTTAGCATTTTAGATATCTAGTCCCTGAAACAGTTATGGAATAGCAATTTCAGCCACATGTACTTTTGCTTTGCTTTTAGCCACATGTACTTTTGAAGTTCTTAGGCAATATAATTAAAACAATGCCTGGACACAGTAGATACTCAATAAATATTTAATGATGTATTAATTATATTAAAACAAAGTGGCAACTAACTATAAAATGAGCTCCTTCAGGAATACCATAGTTCTCATAGGTCCATTCATTAATTCTTTTACTTACCACATATTTTACGAGAATCTACACTCTGCCACTGATTCTTTCATTAAAATTAAGTTGTACAGTAGGGAGCAAATCAGCTGGTATAGTACGATGGGATACTTCTTTAATGGGAATATAAAAGATGCCATGAGGGAAATTTGCCATAAGAGAAAAACAAATTAAAACACTAATAAGAGGGGTGCCTGGGTGGCTCAGTTGGTTGACCATCTGACTCTTGATTTTGACCCAGGTCGTGATCCCAGCATTGTGGGAATCAAGCCCCACATCTGGCTCTGCATGGAGTATAGAGCCTGCTTGGGATTCTCTTTCTCTCCCTCTGCCCCTGCCCCTTTCCCCCAACCTGTGTGCATGCTTGCACTCTCTCTCTCCCTCGCTCTCTCTCAAACAACAACAACAACAAACAAAACAAAAAACAATCATAAGATACCACTACACACTCAAAAGTATGTCTAAAATAACCAAAGGAGAGATAATACAAAATGTTGGAGAGGAATGGTGGCAAACAGAGCTCTCCTACACAGTTGGTGGGAGTATAAATTGGCAAAGATATATGAATATTTGTTTGCCAATATCTACTAAAGCTGAAAATTGGCATACCCTTTGCATAAACAATTCTGGAAATACACTCAATAGAAATTTATGTGTGTGTGTGTGTGTGTGTGTGTGTGTACATACACATATAACCAAAAGACATGCACAATGTTCTCATGAGCCATATTCATGACAGCTCAAAGTTGAAAACAATATTAATGTCCATCAAGAATAAAACAGAAACATAAATTGTATATATTTCACAAAGATCAGATGATAGCATAAAGATGCTATGTGTTATGGATGTCTCTTAAAAATAGGGTTGCCATGTAAAACACTCTTAAATATTGTTTACATAAATATTATTCAATATAAAATACAGTTACACACACCCAGCTAAACATTACATAATACATGGCTATAGTAAAAAATGATTTATTAGAAATTCAAATTTAATTAGCCTGTGTTTTTACTCTCTAAATCTGGCAACTGTACCTACAAAAAGCACTGAATTAAAGAAGCAAGACACAAGAGTACATTCTGTGTAATTACTCTCACACAAAACCCAAAACCAGGTGAAAATGGTTTCATGGTGCTATGAGTCAGTTTAGTGGTAATTTTTGGAGAGAGGTAATGCCTGGGAAGGAGCGTGGGGGTGATTTGGGAATGAGTAATGCTCTATTTCTTGACCTGGGTGATGGTTACTTGTATTTACCTTGTTAAAAATTGAGCGGGCACATTTGGACTTGTTTTGTTTTACCTTTTGGAGCATATATTCTACTGAATTAGTTTAAAGTTTCATGATCATATGTGTATGCCACTAAATATTACTCTGGAGGCAAGTTGACAGAAAATTTGAAAGAAGTCAGCCTGTTGCTAAGAGGCTGATGTACTAGGATAAGGGTGTGAAATGCTGCCATCGTTCTAATTATGGAGAAGAAAGAACAGGATGTACATTGATTTTGATGGTAATATTGGAAAAACTTAATAGAACATTTAGGAATAATTAAGGAGTCTAGGGCATTTGGCACAGAATATTAGGTGATCAGTCGTTGGTTCACCATTTATGGCTGAAAAGCGTAGCTCTGTACAACCGTAAAGAGCTACTACGTTCAAAAATCAGACATCATAGATTTGTATACTTATTAAGAAAAATATCTGGTGAATTGTGGTACATTTTATTATTTTAACAAAATCTTCATATTAAGATTTCTTTCTGAGAGATTCAAGTAAAGTAGGAGGGCATACTGTTCTAATTCCCACAAATGTTTCATTTTGACTAGTGGTTGCCAGCCCTGATACAGTTCTTAATACCCAGATAGAAAACAGAAGACGGATTTACATAGGTTTGTGGGGAGGAGAAAAGAACAATGAACTCAATTTTCAACTATTATACCTGAAGTTCAAGGAATATTCCATTAGAAATACGCAGCAAAAAGAATCCATGGGTTTGAACTACCACAGCCCTGTCTGGGATAGTAATATCAACTTGGAAATCATCAGTGTCTGGCAAAGAGTTAACGGACACTGAGCAAACATAACCCATCAAAAGTTGGGAGCAAGAAGCAAAGGTGATCAAAAGCAAATTGCTGAACAACTATGTCATTTAAAAATGACAGTGAGTATGAAGAAGGCTCAAGATGTGTGGCCAGACAGGTATGGGATAAAACTATGGAAATGGTGAAGGAAAATGGTAGAGGGTACTGGAAAGTGGTCTTGGGCCTTGGCAAGGGCAACATCAGTGACATGATGTAAATAGGAGCCAAGTGAGCAGATTGAAACGGAATAGGAATGGAGAAAATATCAATTTTTTTCCTAGAAATTGGGCTATGATTCGAAAAAGGTAGATGAAAGACTCAAACAGAGTGATGTCTTTTGTTTGTTGGTTTGGTTTGGGTTTAAATGAGAACTTTAAGCGTGCTTATGTATTGAGGAGAACCAGTTGTTGAAGGCCTTGAAAAGAGAGATTGAGAGCTGATCCAGGCCTTGGAGTAAAATGGGAATATCTTAGACCCAAAACATAAAGAAAAAATTGATTATGAAATTGGACACTTCATATTCTGAGACTGGACCTAAGCTATATGCATTTAATAACATGTGTGGTATGAAAGAGGACAGTCAAGAGAATTGCTAAAGCTTCTGTTTTGTACAAAAAATTATATGGGAGTTTATGTGGTAAAAGTGAGAACAAGAACACAAAATGCTGAGCTTAAAAGTAGTGGTAAAAGTTTAGAGGAGCTATGGAGGGGAGTAGGAGGCTAGAGTGGTCAAGCAAAATATAATAGATCTGCTAAGGGGAGGCTGCCAATTACCTACGCTTAGAGGTTACCCATTTTATTAAAACCAATGCCACAGTGGTGTAGCTGTTTCCAGAAATGCTTAGCAGCTCAGAAGTGGTGACAAAGTATTGAGATCCTCAGCGAAGGATTCAGTGTGCGGAGGATACAAGAATTTCAGAGTGTCGAGGACTGAGGTATTGAGGAAGTGATCTTGTGGAAGATCGGAGATCAAGATGTGAACAGACAGAGGAAGCGTCATGGGAGTAGGCTGTGTGAGAGCAGAGGAAGCAAAGGATGCTGTGGTCAAATGGTCAGTTCTCATATTCATAGATTTTGAAGATGGAGCTGTTCCAGCTAATTATATGTTCCAACAAAGGGCCTGAGAATTATTGCCGAGATGGAGGAAATGCTACATTCAATAGATCATACAAAGGTACTATGAGGTTATAGAGACAAAATGTCCTCAGAGATGTTTAGGCCATCCCAAATGATGGCTACAGCTTTGGTGGGGATAAAGGTTATGATCCAGGTGTCAGAATGCTCAGAAGGACGAGGAGGTCAGTGGGACCCAGTGAAGAATCTGATTCACCATCATTGAACTAGTTGAGTAGAGTATCAAAAGGAGTGGCTGGTGCAGAAGAGCTGAAAGAGAAGAGCCTGGAATCAGGGCTGTGGGGCCAGCAGTATGCGGTATTTAGAACATTTTCAAAGAGGAACTCCATCTCAGCAAAGCTCCAAAGAAAGTTGTAGAGTTCATAGAAGGCAATTACCTGGATGGAGCACTCCGCAGAGAGTGGGAGGTATGAAAAAGTTTATTTCCAATGCAATAAGGGCTTAAAGTATCATGGAATGTAGGGATGTCGGCAATGGGAACACTGTAGAGTAATGTGGCAGGGAATGAGAAAAGAGACTGCAGGAGATGTTTTCTTGCAAGTACCTGGCAGCTTTTGATCTTTATATGCAACTGAGTTCTAGTGTCATGGTAGGAGTGATGACATATGGTCAGTCGTGAAGCAAAACCTCGGCACCCCTGAGGGCCAACTGTTGTCAGTAGGCCCTAACAGGAGAACCAGAAATGAAAGCAGTAAGTTCAGAGTAAGTTCGGGATTCTCTCCAGTATCTTCTATTTCTATATCTTAGCCATGGAAAATTAGAATTGATATTGAGAATGATTACTCTAAACCTGGAGAAAATTCTCAGTGATCAAAGAAAGATTCAATAGCATTCTTCTAACAACAAACATTTATAGATCACGGGTTGTTTTTTACACTGAACTTGCTTAAATAAGAAAGTGAATAAAAAATTTTAAAATCAGCTTCAAAAGCAAGGCTCAAAATAAAATATTTGGAATATCCAAAAAACTCAATTATTAAAAAGACCATTTTATTTAAGAAAGTTCAAATATGGATGAGATTTCTTAGTGGGAAACTAAAAATAGGTAAAAGCATAAAAGCCTGGATGAAGCTTCTTTTGGATATGCCAACAAAGTGAATCACTTCTATTACAATGGCTACTGAACAGTGATGACAGAAAGAATTTGTTAAGACACCACCAATTGATAGTGGGCTGGTGAATATTTACCTGAGAATATGGAAACCCTAAGTTGGAATACAGAATTCCCTGCCAGTTTAGAAGACCAAGGAAACTTCCTACACCTACTCTCACACTCGCAGGAGAGAGCACTTTGAAAATATTCCACCTTCATGGTAAAATGTTTGCCATAAATGTACTCAGAACGGAATTGGAATTTCAAGTGTACTTCCACAAAGAGTTATGCCTTGCCCTTGCGCACACACATACTTACACATACTCAGATTGAAGAATTACTTCTTCAGTCATCCCTGATTAATATCAACCAAGCCATATGCTACATAATTGGGAAACTTGTTTGGGAAAATAGTTGTAAAAAGGCCAGCTTTATAGCTACAAATCAACAATGACATGCGTAGCTGTGAGTCCAAGATGAAATTTAACAACTCGATGTGAGTTCATTTAAGGTCAACAGTGTCTTTAATTCTGAAGACGAGTATTTCCACCAGGGCATATCCTCAAATTCAGCTTGCCAAATTTTGTACCTAAAACTGATGCATTCAGAAATCTTAAAATATTTCTGTCAGAAGAAAATTTGAAACAACCTCTCTCTCCACTTCTCTCTCTCTCTCTCTCTCTCTCTCTCTCTCTCTCAATTAAAGTGAAGGCTAGAAAAGTTAAAAAGCTTGCTAAGGTCATGACATGAATTAGCATTGACTTGGTAAAAGGGAAATTTTTTTTTTACTTTATTTTTGAGAGAGAGTGTGTATGTGTATGAGCAGGGGAGAACTCCAGAGGGAGAGAGGGAGAATCTTAAGCAGGCTCCATGCTCAGTGAGAGGCCAGTGAGTGCAGAGCTCAATCCCATGACCCACGGATCTTGATCTGAAATCAAGAATCAGATGCTCAACCGACTGAGCCACGCAGGTGCCCAGAAGGAAAAATTTTAATGTAAATGTACACACTACTTTGGCACCAATCAACATCAAAGTCATTGTTTACAGTATCTTGAAGAGGAGAAGATAAAGTTCAAGAAAACTTCAGGCTTGAAATCTATTTGTGCCACAAACTCTCAATTGGAATGCCCTAAAATTAGAGTATTTTGGCTAACTAACTTTTGACCAAAAACAGCATTTGTTTCAACTCTTCATGGCGGAAAGGTTTTCTTCAAGAAGCTAGGGTACTTTCTGGCATTTAGAAGAAGACTCTGTTGTATCTCAATAAATCATTTCCCTACTTCTGAAGCTAGAACCCTTTTAATTTTTGTGCCTTGCCATGTCCTTTTAATGTTCTTCTTTGTCTGGTGGAATGTGCCTTCTCATCCCTGGAACTCAATGCAAAGAGGAAGCCCTGGGATGCCCTATCCAGATGTCATTTTACCACATGAGCTCATGCTTTACCAGTAGTTCTCCACATCTAGCTGCTGCACATTGAAATAAATTGGAAACTTATTAAAAATTAAATAACCGGGCATGGGAACACATGTCAAATACAGGGCCGTATACATTTGGTGCAGTCAAATCTTGTACCCAGCATTTAGAACAGAGCTGTAGACTAATCTCTCCGTCTTCACTCCAAAGAAAATGCAGCATTTGTATTGGGTAGCTTTTTGTGTTTTTTTTTTTAATTTTACTTGTTCATTTTCAAGATATCACATGGAGAGAAACTCAATAAAACTAAGCAATGCTAAGGTTCTAGTAGTAATTTAATTCCTCAATATTTACTCATTCCAGGATAATTTGCAATCTAGCAGTTAATCTGCAAATGGCCCAACTTTTAATTCGCAGAAATAAATCTCTTCAATAGACTTTTAGGCACCAAAACAACCAGATGGGTTGATATTTGGAGAAAAGAAGATTTATACCCCATAGACTGTCCTTCCGGCCAGCTCTGATTTTGATGTTCCTTGGAGTGATCACTCTGAATGGTAGTTAATATGCTACCAACAGTTTTACATACTAATTTATTCCCATCCTATCATAGAAGATATTTAAGTCTACTTTTAAGGATCCACAAAATATATTTTAAAATATATAATTTAGAAATTAAAAAAAAAAAAAAAGGACATAAAATGGAGCCAAGACTGAGAAGGAAACAAAAGGCAAAAAAAAAAAAAAAAAAAAAGCCAAGTACCACAAGTTTTCATATCATTCATTCATTCACTCATTCATTCATTCAGAAATAGTAACTATCATTGATCTGGCAATCAGCTCGGTGGCTATGCAATGACATGGCTGTTTGCTTGAGATGTCTATTCTGATGATTGATGCCTATGCCTTCCTTTAATTTAATATTTTGAATATTACTCTCTAGCGCTGGGAGTGTGACAGAGAGAAGACAAACAGGGACCCTCGCCTCACAGGCTTCTAGAGTTTCTAATGGAGAGACATGCGTACAAGCAGCTAAAACAGAGTATGGCTAAATTAAGTATAATGTATTAGAGAAACAACAAACAGAAATCAGACAACAGCAAAGGAAACACAACAATACTATAAGTCAGAGAGATGGGCAGAGACCGTGAAGGGCTTTATGACATTTACAAGGAAGTTTGGACTTTATTCTTACGGGGTTTTAAGCGGGAGCATAAATAAGTGGATTTGCATGTTAGAGAGATTGCTGTGGCCCAAGCATTGAACAGCTCCTGCTGCCCCCACCTGGTCAAATCCCACCAGTTTAGATCTTGCTCGGGACTCCTCTGGGCAGTGAGGCTAACTGTGAAAAGTAATGGTTCACGCTATATCTCTGGAGCTAGAATGGCTGAGTTCTAATCCTGACTTGGAATGAGGAGAAATTTTAACTTACTATGGACAAGAAATTTTCACTTCCTGTCACTTCAATTTCCTTATATGCAAAGTGGGGTCGAGTCCCTACCTTACAGGTGGTTGTGAGGAATAAAACAGAAGGGAAATCAATCATCTAAGAAAAATGCTTAGAACCTTCTCTGGCATATGTTGACACTCACTGCTCACTTTACGTACAACTTTTTTCAACTTTATGACAGCACTTTAAGAGGGGGAAAAAAAGATCATCGTCCTCATTTTAGCACATTCAAAATGTCTCATTTAGCCTTTCACAACACCGATTTTTAGATTTAGTTAACATTCTTTGTTTTTGCTATTCCTCTTTATTCGTCTCTGTTCTGATCACATTTGGTAACCACAATAATTTTGTCTTATGGCTTTCCTTTATTTTATTTTTTTAGATTTCTTCAGCATCAATTTGAGAGTTTCACTTACTAACATGTGGTTTATGTTAACTTCCTAGACGGAGTCTCAATGGGTCATCCTTAAGTGCTGGGGCCTCTCCCTTTAGGTAGAAAAATGAACTGGTGTTAGCACTTCCTGTGTATCTACAGTAACAGACACAAGATGAGCCCTGTAGAGTCTTCGATGGAGTATTTCAGGCCACCGCAGTAGAAGGCAGGGCTGTCGCGATCCCCCAGTGCAGTGGCCTTCTCTGACCTGAGGTTTTATGCAGCTTCTGCAGAAGGGAAGGAAAACATGACCTGGCTGAGCTCAGACCTGCCAGACTCAGAGGGACACTGAAATAAATATTTCAGCAGACAAAAATGAAGGTTATTTGTGCAACTTGGAAAGCATTTATGGGAAAGGGACCGGTGGAGCGCCCCCATTTTCCGGTATTTGTCCACAGTGAAAACAGAGCCGCATGCAGTTGTCAGAGACTTTGTAAAGGCTTCAGTGGAACCTGTGTGCTCTAAGTCACTGTGGTTGGGCAGAAAGAACTTGTAAGAACATTTTATTAGGAATTTTAAGGGGGAAAAAACCCTTATTTCTATGACCCATTTTTTTTTTCCCTTGCAAGACAAGCAGCACTTACAGAATCAGGAAGTAGAGGAAACACACCTCCCATGAGAGGCTGCCTTAGAGTCGCCCAAATCAAATGGTGACCTACGCTGTCGGCTGTCACTCAGGGATAAAATCATAGCACCTCAAAAGTCTCTACCAACATTGCCTGTAAAAACGAGAGCTGCTTGATTTGTTTTGTCTTCTTTGATTTCAAGTCTACTGGTCTACTGTACCCTATAGGTTTTCCCCTCTGTGACTAGCACTTTTGGTTTGAAGCTTCTCTGATCTTTTTTTTTTTTTTATTATTGCACCTTGTTTTAGATATTGTTTCCTTTCACTTTTCTCTCTTTCTTCCTATTTCTCTCTCTCTCTCTTTTCTCTCTCTCTCTTTTTCTCTCTTTCTTTCTCTCTTTTGCTCTTTCTTGCTTTCTTGCTTTCTGGAGTGGGTGGGGGGTTTGGGGAGGGACAATTTAGCACAGACCCAAAGGTTAGCCTCACTTCTGATCTACCGTCCAGTCCAGGGTCATAGAAGTATAGCCCAACCGAGTACATTGGAACCAGATTTAGGAAAGAAGAAAATCTGACCTCAATTTTGGGTGCCGAGTCATGATGCTCTAAGAGTCTCTGAGCCCCTAGAAACCATGTCTTGCTTCCTATGGCAGCAACTGTGGAGACTATATGAACTTCTACATCCTCTTTTCCCAAATGCACAATAAATATTTCTCCCGCAGTGACTGTGTGCCTAACTTTTTCCCATTGTATCAGGGAGCTGTCCACTTCCATGAGGACATTAACCGGATGGCAAAACCCCAGCTCTTCAGGGGATTCGGGCCCATACTCTGTATATTATCCAGTGTGCCTTGCAGCTATCAAGTAGAAAGCGGTGTTGTTCAGTTTAAATCTTGGGGTTCTTGATACAGAAAGATTCTATCTGGAGATAGATGCTATTTCACCTCTTCCACGGAGACCTTGACCAAGTTATTTTAAAAATTATTACTTTATTAAGTGTAAATATTTAGTGGCATATAATATACATATAAGGCATACAAACCTTGATGAAATTTCAGAGTCAACACCGCTATGTAATCGGCACTCAGATCCAAAAAGAAGACATGGCCAGTCCCTCCCACACGTGTCCAGTGGTACTACTCTGAAAGGGAACCCCCACCACATCACACACCATAGATTCTATGACCGTGTTCTTAGCCTTCCTGAGCCTCAGTTCCTTCATCTGTAAAATCGGGAAAATATGAGCACCAATTTTAAACACTGTAAGGATTAAAGGAAATAATCAATATGAACTATCTTAGTTGCTCATATAATTTATTTTGATTATTATTTCCCTACATATTTAGATCAGTCCATCACCTGCCTGTCTCATGCATGGAGCAAGCTCCATTTCTTTTCCAAGAACTGAAAGCTATTTTCTCCCACAACCTTCCAGGTTTTGTGTTTGGCCAGGGGAGGAAGCAGTGTGGCAGAAGGAAAGAAAGTGAGCATAAACATATACATGAACAAACTGGGAGGTCTATCTTGGAGAAACATTGGCAATTATCTAAACAAATTTTATTGGCACAAGAAAGAAGAGGGATGGAGTGGGAACCAAGGTTTTTTTCTCATGGACGGTCAGGGGAGAGGTTGGGTATTAGGTTTAAAAACCAGAGACATTAAATTAGAGCTGAGCAGCCATGAAAACCATAGCCATGAAAAGTCCTGACATTGCTGGACTTTGGGGGGATGGGGCATTGGGGGGGGCGGGCAGGGGCATAGAACAGAGACTGTGGACCATGGTGTAACAGTTTGTTGTTAGGAGCAGAGTATGTTCACCAGAGAGCTTCTGTTTAGGGTGTGGCTCAATGTTTCCCTGAAGATAATATCAATTTAAAGATAGAATAATATCTGATAGACTCTGCTGTGTCCTCTGGCCTTGCAGAGATTTCTTTATGTTAGTTCTTTAATTTCTCGACATTGCCTTGCCTCTTATTTTGGTTTACATGCCTTTTTCTTCCTCCTCAATTTAATATCATTCACAATCTCATGAAACAGAGGAAGAAGTTTCCTGACATACAAGCAGTTTGCTATGCAAAGGTCCTGAGCCCCAGACTTTTTATGAAGACATGTAACAATGAACTAAGGGCATCTTTTCAACTTTTGCACAAAGGTCACTTGTTCCTTTTGGGAAGCCAGGGCTAGTTTAGAGAAAAACCATAAAGAGTAGATCCTTTCCGCTCCCCCACTCAATTCTTGCCCACAATTAGCTTGATTAGGGGCACCTGGTGGATCAGGCAGTTAAGCTTCAGACGTCGGCTCAGGTCATGATGTTGCAGATTTTGAGTTCTAGCCCAGCCTCCGGCTCTGTGCTGACAGCTCAGAGCCTGGAGCCTGCTTTGAATTCTGTGTCTCCCTCTCTCTCTGTCCCTCCCCTGCTTGCTTTCTGTCTCTCTTTCTCTCTCAAAATAAATAAACATTAAAAAAAATTAAAGAAATCTGCTTGATCAAAAGTTGAGAATGGAACGTATATTAATGGAAAGCATGGGACACTGAAATTAACCAGCTCTCAATAAAAGTATATTTTCTCGACTTCCCTTCCAATGGACTCTGAATTGCGGCAAAGTATGCAAAGAGTGCTGATTTAGGAGTCCAACATACCCGAGTTTGCAATCTGGTTGTGTACTGACAAGCCATGTGAACTTGAGCAAGTGTTGTAAACCTTCCCAAGTCTTACTCTCCTCTTTTATAATAGAGAGTTGCTAGTACTCATACACAGTGTTACTGTGAAACTAAATCAAAGGGTTCACTTGGAGCATTACCCTCAGCATCTAGCACCAAATGAATAAAAGAGAGAACCATTCTTTTAATAACATTCACCTTAACAAATTTGCTTTGCATTTTATGACTTGATTTTATGGTTATTAATGGTCCTTCATGTAGAAATAATATCAACAACAGCAAATATTTATTGATGCCTTACAATGTGCCAGACACGGTTCAAAGCATTATTTTATCAACCTAGCAATTGCTCTTTGAAGTTTGGTATTGTTGTTCTCTCCACTTTTACAGATGAGAAAACACATTATGCAACTTGCCCAAAGTCCCATAGAAACAAGGGGTGGAACTTTGAACTCAAAATGTTTGATGCCAGAGCCCATGATCTTAACCACCATGTTGATCTCCTACTTGTTCTGTTTACAGATTCAATTGTAGAGTTTGTCCAATACATCTGTAATGTTTTTTAATAAAACATATACATATGCTTTTGCAAAATGTTTGGGTTCAAGGTTTTGAGTCTGGCACATTTGCCAAACACGTGTCAATTGGATGTTGGCATGAGGGTATTTGGGATTAAACGTTCACATTAAATTTCATTGTATTTTGAGGTGCCTGGGTGGCTCAGTTGATTAAGTGTCTGACTTCGGCTCAGGTCATCATCTGGTGGTTCATGAGTTCAAGCCCCGCGATGGGCTCTGTGCTGACAGCTCAGAACCTGGAGCCTGCTTCGGATTCTGTGTGTGTGTGTGTGTGTGTGTGTGTGTGTGTGTGTGTGTCTGTCTCTCTCTGCCCCTACCCCACTCATGCTATGTCTCTGTCTCTCTCTCTCTGTCTCTCTCTCTCTCTCTCAAAAACAAATAAAAACATTAAAATTTTTTAAAATAAATTTCATTGTATTTTCATAAGACTTCATGCTCATTTTTTGAATTACAAACAGAACTGACATGTTAAACTGTTCTGCCTAATGCCATTCTTTCATGAGATAAGCATATTTTTTTTAAACAAGTTTGACTTTAGGGACTGTCTTCCATAATAGCCATGCTACAGGATCAAATCCACAGTATTTGAGGAAATGATTCTATTCCGTGGTGATCAGAACCAATTAAAATTATAATTCACAATCCTCACATGTCAATATTCAAAACAATGCTAATGAGAGTTTTAAAATAAGGGTAGGATCCTGGAGAGAAAGAAAATGTCCACATACAACATATATTTGCTGTTAGATATTCACATATCAGACTTGCTACTAATAATAAAGCAATTCTTACTGTGGGGTAGATGTTCTATGCTGAATAGAAAATACTATGGTATATATTCCACTCACTTATCATATAGTCTCTTCTCTCTTAATTTCCTTACATCTGACATCAGCAATTTATTTCCTATATAATACAACTCTTCACATGAACTCTGGCATCTCTGAATTAACCCATCACATCTGGAACTACACAACAGCGTCTCCTTAACATCACCTCTTTGGGCTACCATGACATTCAACTTCCAGTTCAGCTTCTACTTGTTGAAATACTGATGTGTGTCAGGTACGCTGTAGGCTCTGGGAAACAAAGAATAAGAAGGCTTAAATCATCCCCTCAAGATTCACACAATCCAAGCAGGCTGTGTGTATAACAGGGTGTTATGCAACGAAATCACAGAAGCATGCATGAAGTCAAAGTAGAGCTCAGAGAAGGGAGGTGGGGGAAATGTAATGTTGGTTTCACAGAAGAGTTGGCCTTGGAGCTGTTCATTCATGGACACATAGGACCTTGCCACAAGTGCCAAATGAAGAAGAACATTCTAGACAGAAGGAACAGCATGAAGCCATTTGTAAAGCCATGCAACAGTGTACTGTATTTAGGGAAACAGAAGCAGCCGCCCATCTCTAAGGGATAAAGCTAAATGGAGAGAGCTCCAGAAGCTCGGGCTGCAGAGGTGTTTACAATTTAGATTCGGCATGAACTTTTGAAGCTTATGAAAAACCCTTATTCATCCATTTTTTCATGCATATACAAAGTATTCTTGAACATGTACTATATGTCAATCTCTGTGATAGATCCTGTGGAGATATTATCGATCAAGATAGTGTCCAATCTAATGGAGGTGAGACACTATTAAAGAAGATAGGATAAAAATGTGATGGAGCAGGAAGCCCAATCTAGGCTAAGGGGCCAAGATACATGGCTTGGAATAATGGCGGTTAGCATGAGGAGGATGAGTTGGAGTTAGACAAGTGAAGTCCACAGGAGACAGTGTGGGAAAGTGGAGGGCAGTCAGAGGAAATTGCTTCTTCAAAGGCGTAGAGACAACAGGGAACTGGTCTTAGGTGAGGAACACTAAAAATTTCATTATGACTGGCCTAAGGGTGCAAGTGTGGGGGTTTAGGGCTAAGTGGCAAGGGACTGGAGCCACTTGCAGTGAAAGATCTAATAATCATGTTTAAAAGTTTACACTTACTTTGAAGGCAAAGGGGAGTCCTTAAAAGAGAGAGAGAATGTATTAGAAGGGAACAAAACTAGGGGCTGCTAGACTAGTTAGAAGGCTAATGAACAGCAGCTGCAGCAGTTGCCAGTGAGCCAGGCACAGTTCCAAGGGCTTTGCATTTATTAACACATTTAATCCTCACAACAAACCTGTGAGGTAGGAACTGCCCCCTTTCACAGATGAGAAAACTGAGATAAGGTGATATGGTCAAGGTCGTATAACAATCTGTGATAAAACCAGAACTGAAATCTAAGCAATCTGGTTTTAACACAGTCTCTCTTGTTCTGCTTAAAGGTGATAATTGGCAGAAACTAGGGTGAAACAGTAAGAACTCAGAAAATCAAACAGAACTGATAACTCTGGAGGTAGAACCGATGGGATGAAAAAAAGCAGTAAGAAATAGGCATGAAACTTATTTTAAATATTGTTTAAATACTCTCCAGGTCAAATGGTTCCCTATTGCTCAAAATATCAAATCCAAACTTAACACTGGCACTTAAAATCCTCTGCTAAACAAAGCTCTCATCATGAACTAAATCAACAAATATTTAACGGCCTGCTCTATACCAAGTTCTGTGGAAAGTCATGGAAATTACAAAACATCCATAGTTCTTGCCTCATAGACCTCTGAGATAATGTGTGTAAGGTCTAGCTGTGGGTTTTCTACATTAGTATTAAATTCGCAAGGGCAGAGACTGGATCATATATTTTCTGAGTCCAATGCACATGTTCCAGTTCTTTCTTTAGGCATTACTTTTTATTATTATACACCAATTTGAAACAAATATTTAATTCACATATTCAAATTTTAGCACTTAAAAGATTTTATTTTAAAATATATATTCAGGGGGCATCTGGGTGGCTCAGTCGGTTGAGCGTCCGACTTCAGCTCAGGTCACGATCTCAGGGCTCGTGAGTTCGAGCCCCACGTTGGGCTCTGTGCCGAAAGCTCGGAGCCTGGAGCATGCTTTGGATTTGGCGTCTTCCTCTCTCTGCCCCTTCCCTGCTCTGTCTCTGTCTCTCAAAAATTAATAAACATTAAAAATTAAATATATATATATATATATATATATATATATATATTCAGATCTAAAGACTACTGATGTTGTATATATCTAAAAATGAAGAGAGAAAACACTGTATAGAATGTATTTATCCTTGTTAATGGCCCAATGACAGTGCAATTCAACATTTTAAATGTCTCTATATTACAGTTTATTACGGATTTTCATTATCTGTCAACTCTTAATTAGACTGAATTTAACTTAACTCTTGGATATAGTTGCCTGGTCAGCTAAGTAAGCTGACAAGACGCTGTTTATGTGATAGATTTTGCAACCAGATTGCCCTACTGACCAAAAAACAATACTAATTCAGTCTTAACTTCTAAAATGTATCAATTAGAAACTAATTTGTTAAATTTTTAGACATTTAAATAAAGATGACCCTGGTCATATACATTGGTTAAAATATTATAGTCTCTTAAGGAATTAGAAAATTTGAACATTTACTGACACTATTTTGAAACAATAACATTTTGGGTTTTTTTTGTTTGTTTGGTTGGTTTTTGTTTGCTTTTGCTAAATAAGAAAAACCAAGCTGGAATACCTGTTAGGATTTCACTTAATTTCAAATTTAGACTTTTTTGTTTTTTAATGTTTATTTTTAAAAGAGAGTGTGAGTGGGAGAGGGAGAGGGAGGGGCAGAAAAGGAGAGAAACAGAATCAGAAGTAGGCTCCAGTCTCTGAGCTGTCAGCACAGTTCCCCTCGTGGGGCTCGAATCCACAGACCTCGAGATGATATGAGCCAAGTTTATGAAGTTTGACTGAGCCACCCAGGCACCCTGGAAAATAGTATGTTCTGATTGCCCTACATTTGCCTGTTTCATCTCCTGGTGAAGAGGAAGAGAACCAATTGGTAAATTTATTTTGCCCTGTCGTGTTTGCCTAAGTACTGGTTACCTTCACAGTTAGGGTTTCCTGTCATCAATTGGAGATTCACCAGTTTGTCGGTAACTAATGCTTCATTAAAATACATTTCATTTCCCAATAAAGAATAAATGTCCCATCAAAAAAGTTAGGATTTTCTAATGGAAAAGTTAGCTGAAATTTATTATGGGCATCAAACTAGAAGGAAAAGATATACATGTGGTGGTTCTCAATATTCCATTCTACTTTTCCCTATTCTTTCTTGTTCTCAATATTAAAAATTAAGGCTTAAGAAAGTAATTTTTCTCATCAAATTTTTAAATATAGCTTCAGATAGAAATTAGCTGGGCTAAAAATAAATAGAAAAATTTTTAAGGTTTTTGTTTGTTTCGCTTTGCTTTGAGAGAGAGACAGACATCGTGAGTGGAGGAGGGGCAGAGAGAAAGAAAGGGAAAGAATCCCAGGCAGGCTCCATGCTGTCAGCACAAAGCCCGATGTGGTGCTCAAACTCATGAAACCTTGAGATCATGACCTGAGCCAAAATCAAGAGTTGGATGCTCAACGAACTAAGCCATCCAGGTGCCTCTAAATAAATATAATTTTTTACTAAGCATTTTAATTTGTAGCCTAGCCTCTCTGTTAACAAATGTAGGTTTTTTTCATAACTGATCAGTAGTAACTTGGTTAAATAAAAATGAAACCACAATAAAATGTACTTCCTCATGCTATGACAAGTTATTTTACTGGAAGAACCTAATTGTTGATCTTCATGTTTGAAGTTTAAGTGTATAAATATGCCATCCAAGTTATAAAACCTTAGGGTTTTGTTTATCATACATTCAATTACATGAGGAAATTCATGTGAATATCTTCCAAGTTTTGATTCATTGTAGTTTTGACTTGTAATCAAGAATCTATCAGTTTATTTAACTTTGAGACATTGTTGTGAAGATGTGAAAATCCCCAGCTTTGCTTCATAATGAAGTCAATTAATATTCTTGCATTCAAAGATTCTCCAGTCCACAATCATACTTCTAACAGGAATATACAAACTACTTAGGGTCATAATTTATTGTCTGACAACTAATTATTGACCAATTCCCTTTAGTGTCATGAATTACGTTTTCTAGTAATTGTTCAAAAACACCCCTATCCTCTCTCCCAACACCCTTTTCATAGTCCATGGGTTTTTGCTCTATAGCAATTATCTTTCTTTTTCCTTTGGCTCTGTATCTAGATCTTAATGAAGACAAATGTTTACAACTTGTGCAGTGTTTGGCTCAGTTCCCCTGTCCCTCTTCATGTAATTGCAGGCAGGGTGCTCCTAATAAGTCCTTATGATTTATTTAGCAAGAGCCAATTAGGCAACTTATATTTGGTGACAATGTGAGCTTATACTGTGTAATACATGAGAAATTCCTTTTCTCCTGTCAGAAACATGGCTAAAGCCAATGATCTAGAGCTAAATTAAAACATACTAAACATATATAAACCAGTTAGGTCCAAACGCTACAAAATGATACTGTTCTATCGTTATGACTTGATTTTTCTACTGTCTTTGTTGAAGACTTATGACTTAGGCTTAGGGCCAACTATAGCAATGCATATACAATGGAAATTCAACAATCAACTATTTAACAAACCTATTGGCTTACATTTTCCCTGAATAAAACAAGGTGTCAAAAATTCCCATATGTTAGCAGTGTGGTGCTGGACAGGGAAGCCCTTGAATCTGATGAAAATTAAAGGATAGACAAAGAAGAAGCTAAGTGGTGGGAGGTACGGAGCCAAAGTTTCTGGAAAGCAGATCCCAAATTGACAGATTCTTGTGAGGACGTCGAAGACTCAGAATATAAAGTTATTCATGTTTGGAACATGAGATAAAACCAAGTCTAAATGAGCAGGCAGTGCTGTCAGAGAGACAAAAAAGAAGTTTTTATCAACTGCTGCAGAGCTGTGGAAGTCAGGACCCAAGCTCAGGACTAAGAACCAGATAACAGCAAAAGCTGGACCAAAACGGGGATCCAGGCCTGGGGACTTGGGTGTCAACAGGATCACAGCTGGACCTCTAGAGAGATTTCTGGAAAGCTGCATGTGGGACATAGTGCATACACTCTCCATAGACCCTCAGTCCTCCAAACCCAGGTCAGCCTGAGACAGAACATGAGGGCAAAGCCTGAGCAGACACATAAGGGCTTAGGAGGGATGACTCCTGGGTTAAGAGGATGAGGACCTAAAGATACAGGCAGGCCAAATATGGCAGTGACTTCAATACCACGTCTGATAAATGGGACCTCTTTTTACAGATTCTACCTTCCTTTCAAAGTGTAACTCCGTAAAAAACTTATTAATCTTGTCACAATTTTCAGCTTCAAGGCAGAAAGTTATTGACAAGCTTTTCTATTTTTTTTCCCCACCTGGTTAGAAAGCCAGCCAGGCCAGCTCATGGCACAGCTGTGAGGTCTAGAAAGTTTGTCTTCTCAGTCTCCCATTTATGCTGCGATTTCTCCTCTCCAGTACAGTTATTTAAAATTCCCTTGTTTCTGTAGTGAGCCGTAACACAGGATGAGATTTAAAAGCCTGCCATTGATCTATTCGGTTGAATAATAGATTGCAATCTAAAGTTTGGTCTTAATGTGTTACCTCCAAAGCAGCTTCATTTTAAATAGGCCATTCATTTCTAATTCCTCAAAGAGATGAATTTTGCTCCTAAGAAGGGGAAGTGTGAAGAGAAGCGTGAGCCAGAGCAGTTGAATTAGGCGGTTGGAGGTGGGGGGAGAGGGGGCAGTCAGCAGCATTAAACGGGGGCATTAATGTTCCAGTAGCTTTGCCCTGAATGTGAAGCTGACAGCTGTCTTGAAAAGAAGCTCAGAAATTATGTAAGAGAAGGTTAGCAGATAATTCTTTCTTAAAGACAGGCCACAAGTGACCAAAGAGACAACATAAGGTGCTCGAGATGTACTTCCGAATACTGAAGGCATAGAGAGACGTTGAGGTTGAGGTTTCTTCGTTTGTTTGTTTGTTTGTTTGTTTGTTTGTTTGTTTGTTTTTTAAACCAAAGAACTAAACAACTCCGAAAAACCTGGCAAGGCTGGAACTATCAAATCTGTATTCAGGAAGCCTGAATGTCATTCCAGTAATTTAGTCCAGAAGACATTGCTACCCTGTTCTAACTAGTACTCTTTTTACAAGCGAATGGTCAGTTCCTGCAACATTAGACAATTATAGTTTTAAAGTGAGTCATCTCATTTATTGGTCATGGCAGAGATTCAGCGCTTTGAAAATTCTAGTCATTTTTAACTTTCTCATTGTTTATTGTTATGCATCTGACAATGGGATTTAATTTTTAGATATTTAGGCCTTTTCCTTATGTATCAGTACCCGAAAGGTGGTTATTTCCGATGGCATTTAGAATTCCAAATCGCAATTCTTTTCTGTGCACAATAGAAATAAACAATCCATTTTAGGTCTCTCCTTGTTTCCTTCCTAAACAAAGCTTTTTCACTTATGCTGGCTGATGTGCTCTCTGTGAATTCAGGTTTAATTCCCACTAGCTTTCTTTCTCATTTTAAGCCATCCCTGAAAGTGATGCGAAGGGAGTTTTCAATGGCAGCTGTGTTACTCTAGAAAGGGAAAAAGATTTAATTTGTTGCTTTACATCACTCCTACCCACGCATGCACACGCACAGAGGCACGTGCACACACATGCACAGAAATTCCTGACTAGGTAGTTTGAGGCTTTGATATTCTTTTTATTTTTTTAATTTTTTAATGTTTATTTTTTTCATTTTTTGAAAGAGAGAGACAGAGTGTGAGCAGGGAAGGGGCAGAGAGAGGGAGACACAGAATCTGAAGCAGGCTCCAAGCTCCGAGCTGTCAGCACAGAGCCCGACGCGAGACTCAAACTCATGAACCGTGAGATTATGACCTGAGCTAAAGTCTGACGTGTAACTGACTGAGCCACCCATGCCCCTGAGGCTTTGATATTCTTAAGCTAAAAAGTAATTTCAAGCTAAAGGTCATTTTTCAGAATATTTGAAAATAATGTGCTACGCTGAGACTTCCAAATGTTGCCTCTTTGAGTCCCCATGGCCACAAGGACAACGTGGCATTTCTCATAAGAAACTCTAGTGTCTTAACGGAGAAACTTAGTTCCCACCTACTTTAGGGCACCAGTCAAGTGTAGGTGTTAATTACTTCTGTTTATCAAAACAACTTAATGATTTTATATTGTTAGAAGTCTTTATCACTTAGAAGAAGAAGTTTCAGATCTCCTTTTTTTCTTGTGGTTGTCCCTATTATTTTTATTCCCAAATTAATTGTCTAATACACATTAGAACTTCTGTAAAATAGATGAAATTATATATATATATATATATACATATATATATATGTATATATATATATATGTGTGTGTGTGTATATATATATATATATATATATATATATATATATATATATATATTTTAATGTTTTTGAGAGAGAGACAGAGAAAGGGGCAGAGAGAGGGTGACACAGAATCTGAAGCAGGCTCCAGGCTCCGAGCTGTCAGCATAGAGCCCAATGGGGGGCTTAAATCCATGAACCTCATGAACCGCAAGATCATGACCTGAGCAGAAGTCAGACGCCTAACTATCTGAGCCACCCAGGCGCCCCTGAAATTATACTTATAAACTGACTTTAGGTTAACTTTTAGTGAATCTAGGAAGTGTAATTTTTTTTTAATTTTAATGTTTCATAGGAAAACTTGTTTACCTTCTCAGTTCACCTTTAAAAATTCATTAGTATTTGCTTTTTATTCTGTATTTAGAGTCTCTTGTTTTAGTGATGAATTACATTAAATCAACAAGCAGTATATTCTTTCTTTTAGCATAGGGATTTCCTGTTTAACACATTTTTTATTAACTTACATCGCTCTTATCATGAAGACTTTTATCAAACAAAACTGCAAGGACTCACAGGTCTAATGTCTTTCCGAGTGTGACATGTATATCCACACCATTTTGACCTGCTTTCTTATTCTCAAACATTATTTTTTGCTCAGCTTTACTTCGATTATTGTATTTCATCACTTGCCAACTTAGGCTGTCATACTGAAGGGATAGTTTAAATGCCATGTTTAAACGGATAAAGTTGGCAAGCCCAGGAAGAAACCACAGCGCCAAGAGCAAACAGATGTCTGCTGTGGGTGAGCTTTTCTCTCAAGAGATACATAAAATGGATAGTGATCCCGAGTTGCCAGAGTACAATGTGGTGGGCCAAAATCTACCCGGAGAGACTTAAATAAATTTATAGGACTCAGAAAGTGAATTGTGAACAGGAAGCATCTACTCTAAAGGCCTGCTCAGATCACTTTGAGATTGGATCTGTCACTCTCTCTAGGTAGGAAGCTATTCCAACGGATTGGACATAAGCAATTAGGTTAACACACCAAACCATTCATCTTGAGTGAACAGCTTGTGTTCATCTAGTTTGCCACATGCATTCTCTTAGTGATTTACTGAGCATTTTTAAAAGACCCTTTTAGATCTTCAGAGGCAGTGTATCATCTCTCAAAGGATGTACATCTCTCATGTGCACCAGCACGAGCTCCAGACTGGACCACAGCTGTCTCTGTTTTCTCATCACCAAAAGTGAACACCTCATCTTTCCATGAAGCCTCCTTTTCTAGGCTTCTTGGTGTCTACAGTCACTCCCTCTGATAGAACGTATATGGGAGATGCCTATTCATGAGAGAGGGGAAGCATTTCTTAAGGCAATCAAATACTGTAAATATGGCTCCTACTCCTTAGTATCATGTACCCTGACAGAGAATAGCAAATAATTTCAGAGACACAAAAAGGAAGTGCTACCTAAAGCATACACATTAATAAGTCATGTTTATGCAGTATTCTATGTGATTTTATAGTTGAGATATTTCATCTAAATTTTTTTTTCCTCAATGAAAGCTAGTCAAGTAAAGAATAATCAAAGTTACACTCGGGAAAATCTTACGGGAATTCTCTTATTCACTTTCTTCACTTAGAAGATTCTATACATTTCAAACCTTTTCTAGTACAAAGGGCTTTTAGTATTTGGAGTGAGGGGTCTATTACGTTACTCCCATTTCAGTTAGTTAAATCTTCAGTTGGCTCACACTGTCTCTTGAAACACAGATGTTTTATCTTCATTTTCCCTTCTTGTCACCAAAGTTTTTTCACCTTTGGATGCATTATTCATTTTCTTTTCATTCACGTGCATATTCTTGGAAATGATACAAAGAAAACTTAGAGTGGTATAAATCATGAATGAACACATCAAAGTACAAAGACAAGATATGAATGCTCCAAAAAATTAAAGACAAAATAATAATAAAGGAATGCCAATACATGATGCAAAGACAGGAAAGTAATTCATCTAAGAAATAAATGAGGGACCCAGGATCTTAGAGTGCCAATTTGTTGGATCATCAAACTAAAAATTGTGAGCAGACGGGAAAAGGATAACTCTGAGGGAGGGACCATCTGAGGTAGGTGGAGGCAAAGCTTACATACATGTGTGCTGTGGTATCATTATCATGCCCGGGAAAAGTCATTGGTTTTATTAACAGAACATGTAATTCTATTGTGGTGCCGTTTCAGGCACTAGAGATAAAAAACTGAAGAGATGTGACTGATGCCATCACGGAATTGACTGTCTAATGGAGAGGTCTAGGTTTAAACATCTCCTTAAATCAGATGTCCAAAAATTTTGTCTGTTCCCCTTGTTCATTTTTTGAACAAATATTTCCTAAATGTCTGCTCTGAGTTTGATATTCACATGCATACTAGAATGAGAAAAATACCATCTCCTACTCTTATTTTTTGAGAGAGAGAGAGAAAGAGAGAGAGAGAGAGAATGAATAAATATCTTAAGCAAGTTCCATGCTCAGCGTGGAGCCCAATGCTGGGCTTGATCTTAATATGGTGACATCATGACCTGAGCTGAAATTAAGAGTCTGACATTTAACCAACTAAGCCACCCAAGCAACTGAATCTGCTACTCCTACGGGCCTTAAATTCTTATGGGGCTGATTCAACAAATCGTTGAATACATTGTCAGGTTGGATAAATTCTGCAGTGAAAACTAAAGCAGGATGAAGGTATGAGGAGAATGGGGAAGCTATTTTGCCTGAGAAAGTAAAAAAATGGCTCATTGATGAGATGGCTCCAGAAGGTCCCTGAAGAAAGTGAAGGAAAATCTCTGTGGCTCTCTGAGGGAAGGGCATCCTTGCCAGAAGGAGTAAGAGCAGAAAAAGCTAAATTAGGAAAACATTCAGAACAGCAAAGAGGCAGCCTATTTAGAGAAGAGTCAACAAGGAGTCAAGTGGTAGGGGACGGCTGGGAAAGAAGGAATGAGAAGGGGGTCAAGCCACCAAATCCTACTAGACAGCACAGCATGGGAAAGCCGGACAGCCTAGTATGAAACCCTGGCGCCTCTATTCACAGCTGGGCATCTTGGACAAGTTGCGTAAATGCTTTGAACCTCTGTTCCCTTACCTGTACAAAGTAGGGGCAAATAAGAGCTTTCTCATGTTACTATGAAAACAAAATAATACATTTTGCTCCACAACTCAGAATTGCTCCCAGAGTAAATACTGAACAAATAAATGTTAAGTCATCATCACCGTCATCGTAATTTTTACAGTAACTAATTAGTCACAAATTTCTGTCACTACCCCCATTTATATGCCCCTGTGAACTGTAAGTCTAGGTTATGTAAAACAGCTTTCTCCCCAGTTCATTTCATTTTCCACCAAGTCACCAGATCTCTCTTGCTGAAACACTGCTATCATCATCATGTCATTGATGGCTCCTTCTAAATTTGGTCCAAACATACAACTCCAAAAGCATCTCTCAGGACTTTGCAGCTGGGACCATCTGTTCTGCTCCAGTCTAGCTGGTCTCTCTGTTCACTTCCCCCTCCAATAGGTCTCTGAATTTGGGCAAGGCAACAGAGCCCAGGTTTTGATCAGCCTATTTGAAACTGCCCTTTCCCACACCTACTTAGATCCTACCAATATTTCTAGGCTTTCTCTTTTCTCGGGAGAATCATCCAGAAACAATTCATCCCCCCCTCTACTCTCCAAAAAATCCTCTACTGGGGGATGTTCTGTCATTTCCATGTTATTTTAATTAATGCTATTACAATTAAGTTTGGATTTAGAACACATCATGGTGGCTTCTTTTTAAAGTTTGTTTGTTTAGACACAGAGAGGGGAAATGAGCAGGCGAGGAACAGAGAGAGAGAGGGAGAAACTCAAGCAGGCTCTGCACTGCCAGCAGCACAGAGCCCAAGGGGGGACCTGAATCCACAAACCATGAGATCATGACCTGAGCCCAAATCAAGATTCAAATTCTTAACTGACTGAGCCGCCGAGGTGGCCCATGGTAATTTTATTCTTTTTAAAAGAAAACTTTCAATCTGAAAAAAAAAAACAAAAACAAAAAACACTTCTTAGAGGGGCAAGGGAGTAGGTAAGATCAGCAGTCCTAGTCAATAAAAATATTTAGGCCTATCGTATTTTATGGATACCCCAAAATATCTACGATCATTCATTCTTAGTAGATGCAATGTGAAAACAAATAATAAACTGTCAAATCGTATTTAGTGAGTTCTTAGAGCATGTTCCAGGAGGAGGTCATGTTATGATATAAAACATATTGTCATTAATAAAAAGAAAAAACAAATATGTAACAATGACTCCCATAGCTTTTTTTATAGTTTTGTCATTTTCATATTTTTCCAATGTGGTTACAGTCATAGTTTTTATTTTGGCATCCCTGGAATCTTTAAAGAAAAAAATTTTTACAAAGAAATCCAGAAAATTAAAACAAAATTTCAAACAGAAATGTCAAAATTTTTGCCTCATGAAATAAAATTTGCAGAGTTTTGGCATCTTGTGCTGTTTATGGTATGTTTAACACACACACACACACGCACACACACTCAATTTTCAAAATAACCTTATTTCTAATACATTAAAACCTTGGTTTGTGAACATAATTCATTCCAGAAACATGCTTGTAATCCAAAGCACTCGTATATCAAAGAGAATTTCAAGAACCATTGGCTCAGTTGTGATCATGTGACATTCAGCGTCATGTACTATTCATGTTAGAAGACATCACTCATTTATCAAGTTAAAATTTATTAGAAATGTTTGCTTCTTTTGTGGAACACTTACAGAATAAGTTATTTGCAGTCCAAGGTTTTACTGCATTCTAATGTGAAACTCTTCTTTAAACATGAGAGTGTGTGAGTGTGTGTGTGTGCCTGTGTGTGTGTGTAACTTCATGTTAACTTGATTAGAAGCTCTCGGGGCAGCACCTGATTGGCCAAGCTTAAATGTAGTGTCCTCATGGGAACCCTGACCAAGGAGGCATACATAGTTTCATAAAAAACAAAACAAAACAAAAAACAAATCAAACCAACACTTGTGGACACAGGTGGTTGAAGGCAGGGAAGAGAAACTTTCAAAAAAAAGATGATGATATTTCTAGAAGGCAACAAAGGTGCAAGGCAGACAGTACATGACAAGGTAAATGCACTTCTGCCCAACCCCAGTGCTTTTATTTATCTACCAGTCCAAGAAGAGAAGCCATAAAAGTATGGCATGAATAGCATGAATATTCTTAATAACATGACTTGTCCTATACTAAAAGCTGGCTACAATCTTTTTTTTTTTTTTCTAACTAGCCTATTGGGAGATTTTATCCTTAGTAATATATAATGTAAGAAAGAAAGAAGACAGGATTTATCCCAAAATAAACTTATCTGAAAAAAGTATTTTCTTAAAATATTTACTCAATTAACTGTGAAAAACAATTCACAGACATAGAGAAACTTTGACAATATAAAATAATAATAAATACAATAAAAAGTATTTTATTTTCCCATTCCAGGTTTCAGTTCCTCTTCTTGAAATAAACAGTTTAACAATTTCTTATGTGCCCTTCCAGAAGTGTTTCATGGATGTACTACACAGGGAATCATACAAACCAGGACCCCTGGGTGGCTCAGACGGTTTGAGTGTCTGACTCTTGATTTCAGCTCAGGTCATGATCTCATGGTTTGTGGGATCAAGTCCTGCCTCAGGCTCTGTGCTGCCAGTATGGAGCCTGCTTGGGATTCTCTCTCTCCCTGTCTCTCGGCCCCTCTCCCACTCATGCTCCGCTCCCCCCCCCCCTTTCTCTCTCTCAAAATAAATAAAAATTTAAAAACTAAAAAAAAAATCATATAAATGACTTTGCATCAATGTGTTTATGTATGTATGTAGGTAGGTGTGTGTGTATATATACATATTCCTATTTTTATTCAGGTGGTAGCATGGCACCCATTATCTTATGTAACTC
Source organism: Neofelis nebulosa (assembly GCF_028018385.1). Lineage (NCBI taxonomy): Eukaryota > Metazoa > Chordata > Mammalia > Carnivora > Felidae > Neofelis > Neofelis nebulosa. The sequence continues at coordinate 59,720,280 of NC_080785.1, forward strand.
CACTACAATTACTAATTTTCCCAGTCCTCTATTGATTAAATACCTCTATTACTTTTTCTTTTTTTTTTTTTTTTTCAATGTTTTTTATTTATTTTTGGGACAGAGAGACACAGAGCATGAACGGGGGAGGGGCAGAGAGAGAGGGAGACACAGAATTGGAAACAGGCTCCAGGCTCCGAGCCATCAGCCCAGAGCCTGACGCGGGGCTCGAACTCACGGACCGCGAGATCGTGACCGGGCTGAAGTCGGACGCTTAACCGACTGCGCCACCCAGGCGCCCTACTTTTTCTATCACAACAGCATTGTGATGAATATTCAGGCTCTTGTAAATATATTTGTATCCCGAATTCCCAGAAGTGGAATTACTGGCTCAAAACTATTTTTCATAGCTTTTTCATTGCTATTTTTCATAGCAAATGATCCCACTTAAAGTTTGTCACCACTTATGTTCCTAGTAATCAAGTGTAAGAATGTTAATTTCCATAGAGACTCATTGACTGTACTATTAGTTTTTCCCTTATCTTTGTCAACCAGTGGAATATATTTTATAATTTTATGGCCTATTTATTCACCTTGGTAATCACTATCATCAGTGACATCCTCTCAGGAGCCCAATAACTACTTCTGCAGCACAGAGACCTCTCCCTCTTAGGAATTTTAACTTGCCTTATGTCTGTAAAGTGAAAAGTGTGTCACATCCTCCTGTTATTCTTAGTTACGAGGAACAGAGAGAACATGGCTTAGACCTTCGACTATGGCACCTCGTAATAAACTATGTTAATCCCACTTAACACCTTAATCAAACAGGAAACGGTTCAGGGAACATTTTGCTTTTTAGAGTAAGTCTTCTTGGCTGAGGCACAAAACTCAAAGTGGCAAGACTGTAATGTGATCATATTAAAGACCCTCACAGTGAGCTTCATCCTTTAGATGTGACTTGGGGATGGAATTTGACTTCCAATGGCAAACTGTGCTATTACATACTTTGCCATTTCAAAGAGCATGTGTCATCATACAAAGACAAATATATTTCTCAAAAAAAGAAAAAAAGAAAACCCCAAACATCTGGTGCTTTTTAATACAAGCCTCAGGCCAGCTCTGTGCAATGAATGAAAAATGTGCTATAGATGGAGTGTTAGTTCATGTTGCTTTTCATTTAATCAGCCAGGGTGGAATGTTTGCATCAAATTAAGCATCTCAAAAAAACTCAGCTCTCTTTAAGGCCTTGGTGAAATCTAAAGGTTTAAATATATATTTATAAATTTGTATTTGTATTTATTTATATATTTCTCCATATAATAAATAAGTGACAAAACAAATTTAGGTTATGTTAGTCCTCTGGGGAATAAATATTTTGGTGGGATAACATTTGTTGAGGGTGGGGGGGAATTTACACTTGATGACTTGGATTTTCCTTCTGTGACGGTTTTTGTCAAGTGACTAAATCTGTTTTCCAGGAGGAAGTTTCTACCTTGACAGCTATCAATATTAGCCCAGATAAGGCTCTAACAGTATCTGTAATCTAATCCACACTTCTGAAAGTCAAACAGTATATGGAGACCATTTAGAGAAATATGTTAATTTAGAAGAGTATCTTTTACAACTCAATACACGGGCCAAGAGCTAGCATTTTTTCCCTCCTCCTTAGCTGGAAATCCCCAGCAGGGTAGAAAATCTTGAAGCATTCATCATTCATTTCTAGCTCATTCAGTACCAGCCACCATCTGAGATAAGATACCTTGCTCATCAATAGTGAAATGTGTCCTTTTTCTAAAATTGAAAAATTGAGGGCGTGCTGCCACCTTATCAGACATTTAAGGCCAGTGAACCTCAGGGACAAGAGTCTCAAAGGGAACCAAAGAGACATAGGAATTGTAGTCAGCACTTGGCCACGTATTGCCAATTTCAAAGCGTAAAGTTCATCCTGGTAGATTAAGCACCATTTGTGGAATTTTGTGAAAACATCCTGACAGTATGATATAATCCTGTGCGTGATATTTTTTCACGTAATTTCTTTTCCGTGTGATATGCCTCAGGAGAAAGTAACATAGGCATTGAAAAAACACATTCACTGAATTTGGAAGTAATTAGAAATAATAGTGAACCCCAATGGAAGATGTGAACAGGGACTTCTAGCTTCCTGAGAAGAGTAATCATGATTTCTTGGTGTGGAGGTGTGAGGTTAGACCCTAATTGTTCAAAAAAAATCTTTCCTTTACAAGACTCCGAATGCCCCAATCGCCCCACGTCTATTCCCGTTAAGATTTTCTGCATCCTGTCCTTTCCCCTTTGGAATATATGTTTGCTGCTCAGTAGCTTATATGTTATGATGTACAAATGCTACCTACACAGTCCCCCAAAGTCTTTCCTATTTTTTACAGTCCCACAATTCCTTGTGTTCCTACTATTGAGCCTTGGGAACCCAGAATGTATTGATCTATCTGATTTCCCACTTTTCACACAGAAGGCGTTAAGAGCTGCAGCTCCCAGGTGAGCAAAGGTACATCCATCCCTGGCAATTCAATGCTTGAGTCTGATGTAGACCACATTGGATCAGCTTCCTTTTTGAATGGTCTTTATGAGTAAGGTAGGGGTTGGGAAAGATTCTCTCTTGCTTTCTCCATTGTTACAGGACAGATAGAGAACTTTAAGACCACCAATTTGCCCACACCCAAGTGTGGGTCACTCCTGTAGCAAGTCCTGGCTTCCTTTCTGATTTAGCCGATCTCAGTGACTCTCCCCATGGAAATACACTCCTCTTCAAATTTCTATGGCCTAACAGATGTTTTCTTCATTCCTCTGCATCCATCACCACAGTGCAAACACTATTCCTGTTCCAAATGCAGATAACGACTTCGACCCCTGCAGCTTTTCAGAGGGACATCAAACATCCTTTTTCTATGATTCTTCCAGGTATAACTGCAATATTGTTATTTTTTTTCTTTCCATTCTGACCTTATTAAGTTACCCTAGGGTGTGCCTGTGTGTTTTCCCTTACTTCATTTTCCCTTCTTGATTTCTTCAAGTTTATAGCACAGCATACATTTGGGAAACTTCACAAAAAGGGTCCTAAAATCTCATTTTTCCAATGCTTCAGGCACAAACAGATGCCTGTTTCACATTCTAAGTTTACATTATAGTTTAGTTCATCAAAGCATAAGCCCCAAAATAACGTCAATCTAAAAAGCAACCCAAATACCTTGAGCTTGATGGCAAAATAATATTCACCCCCAACTGACAGCCAGCTGACTTGCTAAGAAGTCATGGAGCCACTGGGGATTATACCCTGATGACAATTCGGAACTAAATTTACATATCTGGATGGAGCTTCTGACTCCAATTATAAGATATTTGTATTCTATACAGTCTTTTCCCCACTTTCACCTATAGAAAACTTAGTTTCTTTGAAGGGATTAGAAAAAAAAAATGTGTGCTTCAAAATGACAATGTCCCTTATATTAATACTAGGGTTAGCCCAAGATGGAAGGGAAAGCTGGCAGCTACTAATATGCTATATAGTCTGAAAGATCCAAGTGACCAAAAACAACAACAACAACAAACTAGCCTCCCCTGGGACTTCCATGCAGGGCCTAAAACAGTTCTGTGTAAACAATCCGCCCAAGCCCAGGCCAAACCCTGGTATTCATGGCAATAAAGGTCTAGATAACCAACATTTGTAAAGCAATTGCCACTTGTCCGGGCACCAGAGCCTCTACAGGTTGGTGGAGAGGAGAAGATAAGGTCTCACAGCAGACATGACACTTCAGGGAACGTGAAGGGTCAGCAGAATTTCTTCTGGGAAAGGAAGAAGGAAGAGCATTTAAGGAAGAAAGTAGAATGATAACCAAAACAGAGAGGCATGAAAGATAGGACATGTTCTGGTTTAAAACCAAAAAAAAAAAAAAAAAAAAAAAAAAAAAATTACATCTCTGTTTCCACAAGACAATCTGGAAAAACTGGACCTTCGGGTGCATGAAGATGGAAGCCAAAAAAGCAGCTGCAAAAGTAAGCCATGACCAGCACGCGAAAGGCCTTAGATTCCATGCCAAGAACTCTGGGCTTTTTCTTAGGGGTAATAAGGAAAGCCCGAGAGGTACGGAGCAATGAGGTAACATCATAAGGTCTGAATTTCAGAAAGTTACTCAGAGCACAGAAAACAAAGAAGGGGGAAAAGACTAGAATTTAGAGTGTGAGGATACTTCATAGCTAACTCTGCTTTAATAAGGAGGGGCACTTAAGCTTTCAGAGGATAGAAAAAGGAAATAGAGTCAAGAATAAGAGCCACAGACTACTGAGTTTTGAAGAAGGAAAAGCCAGCTTCAAAAGACCTCAGGCAGAGGGTGCAGCTTGAGAGGTGCTGTGGTAAACTGGAAGCATCCAGGGGTGCCTGGGTGGCTCAGTCAGTTGAGCTTCTGACTTTCGCTCAGGTCATGATCTCGCGGTTGACGAGTTCAAGCCCCGTGTGGGGCTCTGTGCTGATGGCTCGGAGCCTGGAGCCTGCCTCGGCTTCTTTGTCTCCCTCTCTCTCTGCCCCTACCCCACTCATGCTCTGTCTCTGTCTCAAAAAATAAATAAACATTATAAAAAAACATTTTTTAAAAAAAATTGGAAGCATCCAGTCAACTGACTGCAAGACAACAGGACAGAGGTCACTTAGAGGTCAGTAGAGTTTACATTTTACTACTTAGATTTCCCAAGCTTAGAGAAATCAACTTTTGCCATTAGCTTTGAACTCGGGGCTAGTTCATCCTAAGTTAAGGAAAGAGAAGAGGGGACATTTATTGTCACTGAAACAGGAAACCTAAGTATTGTTTTACAAGAGAAATTCTATGATGTACGGTAATGCACCTTGTATCAGATTCATCTTCCTGATGAGGCTAACTATGTAACCTGGATAAAGTAGGAACACTAGTAGGAACACTCTTTGAAGTTGTCAGACAGCAATTAGGACAGCCAGAAGGTAAGATGCCAAATCAAGGAGCAAAGAAAACCACAGAGAAGTCAGCCTGGAGTCTTGTGCCACTGTTTCCTCAAAGCATTTGCTGATTCTTAACTTACAATATTGCCACATGTAACAGACAAGTAAGGGCTCGCAGGGCTGAATACTTAGGAAAGCCGGGAGCAGAAGCTCAGATAGGACCAGTCAGATATTTTGCTTGTTAGGTCATGTGGTCTTGAGAATAGCCTCAACAGAAACAGTAAATGTTCCTTTACAAAAGTAAAACAACTTTCAAGCAAAACCAGATTATGAGGCCCTGAACAAACTGAAAACATGAATTAGGAGTGTCAGAGGAATTCTGACCTGCTCTGTAATCTGCCATATAGCTCTACCCCTTTATAGTATTCCTCACTGCTAATAATGTGAAAGACTTGGAAAGGAGCACTCTTCCAAGTTGAAGCCAGTATCAAGGATCTCCTCTCAGCAATTCATCTGCTACACCCAACAGCTTTTCAACTCCGCGGAAACCCCCAATAAAGCTAACATTTAGCCTGGTGAAAAGATTTATTTTAAGTACAGATCATTAATCTCTCCACATTTATATGAGGTACTGTTTATAGAAAATCTGCTATTTATCTCCTGTAAATTCAAGTTTGGGTCCAGATATAGTTCAGGAAAATCAAATTAGGTCAACAAGTTACAAAAAAATTTAATTTCCTCATGTCAGCTCCATGATCTGAACTTACCAAAATGAGGCAAGTCCAAGGTTGAAGAGAATAAACCAGTCAAACTGAGTTAGAAAAGTCTTCGTAAATATATGCAAAATCGACTATGGAATACGTTCTGAAACGATCTATCATAAAATAGTTGCATAGCAAACCTGTGTGCACTAGAGTGCAACATAATTCAACTCTGCTGGTTTGTCTGTCTTGCCACAAAGAGGATTTAAGTTACAACAGCCAGAGAACAGTAGAACACGGTATAGAGATAGGTGTCAAAGAAGAAACCGTCAAGAATACAGATGTAAAATAGAGCCAGAACTCAAGACAAGAGAATGACTCACACAGTGCCCTCTACTCTACTAAAATAAGGTACACATTTGTTCTGAGCTTTTGTGTAGAGATGCAGAGAGTGAGAAAAGGAAAAACTGATACATTACAGAATTCAGTGTTCCCAGTGGAGAATCACCTTGTTTAAAATAAAACACAACATATTCTGATACAAAGACTACAAAGTCATGTTTTCCTCATTGTCTTCAAGTGGACGCCATGTAATGTAATACATAACAGTATCACCTATGTGTAATACACAAAATGGGGTATTAGCAGCCCTCATCATAAGCCAATAGGTCAAATACCTAAGGAAGTTTTATTTTGTGTGTGTGTGTGAATTGACCAATGATTTTGATGTGATGTAAAATAGGATGTGTGTAGTGGAAAAACACAGCAAATGAAATAAGGCTCAGACACTAACTGAATCTGTCACCTTAGAAAGCCATTTAACCTTGGTGTTATGTTTCCTAGCCCATAAAATCACAGGACTGATTTCTAAGGTTCTTTCCAGCTGAAAATTTCTGTTTCTAAGAAAGAAACCACGTGACTTACTGCCAATTTGAGAGGCAGCAGTAAGAATAAAGCACCTTTCACTCTCTCCGTCTGCAAAGTCATTGTGAAACCAAGTGAGAAAAACTGTTCTCTCTAGAATAAAACAGAAACCACCCCCATGTCTGGCGTGGTAAAACATGAGGATATTTGAGATACTGACATCAACACACAAGCACCCAGCAACCCTGCAGTTACAACTGGGGATTCCCACCTGTAATAGACTGAACTTGGGCTCGCTAAGGTTTGGGAAGGAAGTGGAAATAAAATCAACTATTTAATGAGCACTAACTATGTGAAATTCATTACTCTGGGCGTTGTGGAAAATGTCAATCAATACATCTGGAGTGGGAGCTTCAAAGTCTCTTTTAATGTTATTTCTTTCACTTACCAATGATAGGTTATTTTTTTCTAATTATTCTTTACAATGCTGTACTTTTTAACCTTTGATAAATAGCAAACACATCTCAAAAAATCAAAACTGGTCCTCAAAAATAATTCGATGATTTCTTTTGCATTTTTTACCAAAAAAAGATAAAAGAATAAAATGAAATCCTTTTTGATTTAAGCAGCATTTGTCTGGGTCCTTTCGATTTTTAATTCCATAGACTACACTGCAATTAGACTGTTGTTGTTTGAGAAACCATTACAGGTGTGTCAGGCTAAATATTTGAGATCGGAGAAGGATTTTCTTTGCATATAAAAACTGTATCATGTTTTACCTCAAATATATAAATAAGGGAAACTTGGAATTTTTCATAGCTAGTATTCTTATAATATGTAGTCCCTGGGTAAAGAGTCTGGAAAAGAAAGAAAAAAAAAACTGGGCTACAGGTACCCAATAGGATGTCCTCTGTGTCCTACAGGTATGACTAAAGATCAGCTAGAACACATTGTGAACATAATGGACACTTCTCACAGGACTAATTATTTCATATTTCCCCTACAGCTCAATATACTTGCCCTTTCGTTTTTGAAATTGAGAAGACAGAGGCAGGAAGCATTGGGACACAAGTGAGATTAAAATCCTTCCATTTATTCTATATGATAAATTTATTCTGGTTCAGTGCTGGTCAATACTCAGTCTGTTGGCCCAGCTCTAAATCCCCTCTTTTTTGCATCCGACTTTTATCTACTTACCTTGGTCTCTCTAGGCATCAGTCTTCCTCAACTTTGGCTTTCTAGCTCTTCCCAAATTCCCTCATTTAGACAGAGTGTTTCTCTAATCCTACATTTGTGGACCACATACTCAAAGAGTAAAAAACTGGAATTTTTCCAGCAAACCGGGCAATTATCAATTTTTATATGCATCTTGGTCATAGTCACCCCCCAAAAAAGGAACTGCTGAAGTTCAAAGTTGTGCAAGAGTTTAGCTGATTGACATGAAAATAGGAATTTGGACCAGAAGGAAAAAAAAAATGACTTATAGTTTGTAGATTTGCTCTTATGAAACAATGTTTTTATTATTAGTACATATTCACAAATTTTGAGGCATTATGGTGGACGCCATTATCACATGCACTTCTGGTCATCTGTTTCTGCTCTACTACTTATTATCAGTGAAATATGAGGTGAAGTTACCTAAGTTCTCTGAGTCGTAGTTTTCTCATTTATAGAATGTGCAATGAAACTGTACCTTTGTCATAGGGTTGATGAAATATATAAATAAGATCATATTTAAATCTGAGAGCCTGACTAAATGTCATTGTACCTCAGCTCTAAAACATACCCACTGTTTCCAAGAAAGCTAAACACTGTCTCTTCAAACTTGCCCTTCAGATTTTCTGCTCCTTTTGTGTACCATCCCTTACAGACGAGATCGTCTCCACCTTTAAGCACAGCATCTTGACGTTCACACAATATTGGTAAAGTGAGCTCTCATATTCTTCTGGACTTAAACTGCAACCAATAGTTTAAATCAAATGCTGTAATGTTAACTCTTCATTTTGGTGGTGATTATTCAGGGTTTATATAAAGAGAAGGGAGAGAGGAAGGAACTGTATATGAACTGCTTATAGAGTAGGACTACACACATTTGCCCATTCTTGAAATCCACTGCCTAGTTTCTTTTTTTTTTTTTTTTTTTTTTTTTTTATTTATTTTTGGGACAGAGAGAGACAGAGCATGAACGGGGGAGGGGCAGAGAGAGGGAGACACAGAATCGGAAACAGGCTCCAGGCTCCGAGCCATCAGCCCAGAGCCTGACGCGGGGCTTGAACTCACGGACCGCGAGATCGTGACCTGGCTGAATTCGGACGCTTAACCGACTGCGCCACCCAGGCGCCCCCACTGCCTAGTTTCAAGGGAGTAGTTGGGCATCTAGTCAGGAAACAATCTCTGTTCGAAGATATGCTGGTTTAGTACAGGACTCCACAGGACAACTCTGAATCCAAACATGAACTCCATCACTTGCCAGAACTTAGGCGAATCACTTAGCTTTCTTGAGTATCTGTTTCCTCAGATGAAAATGATGAAAATAATCATTCTCATCAGGTTTTTCTGGGGATTTAAAGTAAAACAACTGGTATACACTAGGCATTTGGTAAATGCTTTCTCCCTTTCCACAATAGGATGATTTTAAAAATAAACTCTAAAAGAACAAACTAAGATCCTCTGCCAAATAGAAATGTAGCTTAAACATAACTCCTTTCTGTCTTATTATCTATTTTGTACAAATCAATAAGACATACAGTTTTATCATACTGTTTCTCTTAACTTTGTTGGGACTTGCCTTATGGCCTAGTATCTTCTGATGTCTTTGTCTGTTTGATCCATCAGGCACTGGGAGAAGTTCATTATCTCCACTGTGATGATGGCTTGTCAATTTTTTTTTTTTTTTAGTATTTCTGTCAAATTTTGCTTTATATATTTAGAAACTCTGTTGCTAGGTTTATATGAATTTAGAATGATTACATATTTCTGATAAAATTGAGATTATCATTTTGTTGTAATCCACTTCATCTTGTTTTCTGAAAGACTATTTTCTTTCTGATGTCATTATACCAGCAAGGTCATCTTCTCCTTTATAGTTGTCATTTGCTATGTTTTACTTGTCACATTTTTGCACTATTAAATTTTAGGTACCTCCAATAAACAGGATATAGCTAAATTTTTACAAGCCAGCATGATTTCACACAAAATGTGGAATTTTATTTTATTTTATTTTATTTTTTAATATATGAAATTTATTGTCAAATTGGTTTACATACAACACCCAGTGTTCATCCCAAAAGGTGCCCTCCCCAATACCCATCACCCACCCTCCCCTCCCTCCCACCCCCCATCAACCCTCAGTTTGTTCTCAGTTTTTAACAGTCTCTTATACTTTGGCTCACTCCCACTCTAACCTCTTTTTTTTTTTTTTTCCCTTCCCCTCCCCCATGGGTTTCTGTTAAGTTTCTCAGGATCCACATAAGAGTGAAACCATATGGTATCTGTCTTTCTCTGTATGGCTTATTTCACTTAGCATCACACTCTCCAGTTCCACCCACATTGCTACAAAAGGCCATATTTCATTCTTTCTCATTGCCACGTAGTATTCCATTGTGTATATAAACCACAATTTCTTTATCCATTCATCAGTTGATGGACATTTAGGCTCTTTCCATAATTTGGCTATTGTTGAGAGTGCTGCTATCTGCACAGGAAAGGAAACAACCAACAAAACTAAAAGGCAACCAACGGAATGGGAAAAGATATTTGCAAATGACATATCGGACAAAGGGCTAGTATCCAAAATCTATAAAGAGCTCACCAAACTCCACACCCAAAAAACAAATAACCCAGTGAAGAAATGGGCAGAAAACATGAATAGACACTTCTCTAAAGAAGACATCCGGATGGCCAACAGGCACATGAAAAGATGTTCAACGTCGCTCCTTATCAGGGAAATACAAATCAAAACCACACTCAGATATTACCTCACGCCAGTCAGAGTGGCCAAAATGAACAAATCAGGAGACTATAGATGCTGGAGAGGATGTGGAGAAACGGGAACCCTCTTGCACTGTTGGTGGGAATGCAAATTGGTGCAGCCGCTCTGGAAAGCAGTGTGGAGGTTCCTCAGAAAATTAAAAATAGACCTACCCTATGACCCAGCAATAGCACTGCTAGGAATTTACCCAAGGGATACAGGAGTACTGATGCATAGGGGCACTTGTACCCCAATGTTTATAAAATGTGGATTTTTAAAAACAAAACGAACAAAAAGCACCACCAGACCTATAAATGCAAAGAACAAACTGACAGCTGCCACAAGAAAGGGGATGGGAGAGGGCAAAATAGGCGAAGGGGCATGGTTAGATACAGGCTTCCAGTTATGGAATGGATCAGTGATGGAAATAAAAGGTACCACAGAGGGAATACAGTCAGCGATATTGTAATTGTGTTGTATAATAACAGATGGCAGCTGCACGTACGGTAAGCACAGCATAATGTACAGAGATATTGAATCACTAAGTGATACCCCTGGGTAGCTCAGTCGGTTAAGCGTCTGACTCTATTTCAGCTCAAGCCATGGTCTAGAAGTTTTGTGGGTTCAAGTCCCACATCAGGCTCCGTGCTGACAGTGCAGAGCCTGCTTGGGATTCTCTGTCTCCCCCTCTCTCTGTCCCTCCCCACTCATGCTCTCTCTCAAAATAAATAAATAAATGGGAAAAAAACCCTTTTTTAAAGAAAAAAATTTTAAAACCTGAGTTGTACACCTGAAACTAATATAACATAGTATGTCAACTATACTCATAATGTTTTTAAATGAAATCCAGTATACTATTTCTTTATTGAGTTTAGTCCATTTGCTTCTACTATAATTATTAGATTTATATTTATTTCTACTATCCTATTTCATACATTTTATTTCCCAGCTTTCCGCTGTTTATTTTTGCTACCTTTTGATTTCTATTGCATGAAGTTTGGAAATTATATACCTATTATTCAGGGGTATTAGCACTTGCCCTATCTTTTTTGTTTGTTTTTATTTATTTTTATTTTTATTGAGAGGGAGTGAGTGCAAGCATGGGAGGGACAGGTAGAAGGAGAGAGAGAATCCCAAGCATGCCTCACTCCCAGCACAGAGCCTGAAGTGGGGTTTGATCTTACAAGGGGGAGATCATGACCGGAGATGAAATCTAGAAGCATATGCTTAACTGACAGAGCCACCCAGACACTCCTACCCTATTTTTAAAAAAATAATAGCTTTATTGAGATAAATTTACATATCATAAAAATCACCCCCTTAAAGCATACAACTCATTGATATTTAGTATAGTTGGTTGTGCCACAATCTAAGGTTAGCTCATGTGTATCACCTCACAAAGAAGCTCTGTATCCATAAGAACTCACATCCCATCCCTTATACCCATATTCTTAGGAAAACACTAAACTATGTTCTGTCTCTTCGGATTTGCTTACTGATATTCCATACGAATAGAATCACACAATTTATGATATTTTGTGGCTAAGTGCTCTAAATTTTCACAGCATAATAAGTTCAAGCACATTGTAGCATGTACCATTTCTTCATTCATTTTTATGCTTGAGTAATATTCCTTTGTATCGTTGTGATGTTTTTAATTTTTTTTCATGTTTATTTTTGAGAGAGAGAGAGAGAGTGTGTGTGCGAGAAAGGGAGGGACAGAGAGAGAGGGAGACATAGAATCCAAAGCAGGCTCCAGGCTCTGAGGTGTCAGCACAGAGCCCAATGTGGGGCTCGAACCCACGAACTATGAGATCATGACCTGAGCTAAAGTCAGACGTTTAACCCACTGAGCCACCCAAGCGCCCCTAGATGGTTATGATTCAAACAGTTTATCCATTCATCATTTGACAGTCATTTAGATTGTTTCCACTTCTTGTCTATTATGAATAATGCTACTATAAACATTTACCTACAAGTTCTTGTGGGAACTTATGTCTTCATTTTTCTTGGATATACACCTGTGTAACTGCTGGGTTACACAGAAATGCTGTTTTTAACAATTTGAGGAAATGAAAAATTGTTTCCCAAAGGGGCTATATTATTTAACAGTCTTACAACAACATATGAAAGGTCTCATTTCTTCGCATTCTTGCCAGCACTAATCATTGTTAATATGATTATGGCAATCCAACCGGACTGAGGTGGTATCTCATAGTAATCTTGATTTGCATTGCCTTAATGGCTAACGATGTTGAACAGCTTTTCACGTGCTTATTAGCTGTGTATATTTTTATTACAGAGATTTCTATTCAGATGCTTTGCCCATTTTTAGTTAGAGTGTTTGTTGTGGAGTTATAAAAGGTTTTATCTATTTTTAAATACAAGTTCCTTATCAACTATTTATAAGTATTTTTCTACATCATGTGGGTTATCTTTTTTCTAAGTGGTGTCCCTTTGAAGCATAAGGTTCAATTTTGATGTACAATTATTTTTATTGTTTCTTGTACATTTGTTGACATAAGTAAGAAACCACTGCCTAACCCCAAATCATGAAAATTCACTTCACTTTTTTTTCTAAGAGACTCCATTTTAGCTCTTACATTTAGTCTCTGATCCATTTTGAGTCATTTTTGTTTACCGTGTGAATGAAGGGTCTAACTTCATTCTTTACATGTGGCTATCCCATTGTTCCTACATGGGTTGCTGAAAGATTCTTATTCCCCCCCAATGAATTGCTGTGGTAGCCCGTTGTTGAAAACAAAATCAGCTGCAAACATGTAGATTTATTTCTAGACTCTTAACCCTATTCCATTCATCTGTAGGTCCGTCTTTATGCCTGGACCATAACATCTTGCTTACTACATCATCACAATAAGGTTTGCAATCAGGAAGCATAGGTCTCTCAACTTTATTCTATTTTAAGATTGTTTGGGCTGCTCAAAGTTCCTGGCTTTCTACATGAAGTTTAGGATGATTTCGTCAATTTCTCAAAAACAACAAAAAGCTAGATAGATGGGGATATATTCCGTCTATAGATCCACTTGGAGAGTGTTACAGGTAAATACATGATGATTCTTAAAAATTATGTCCACAGTCTAAACCCAGAATCTGTGAACAAGACCTTACTTGAAGTGATAGTCTTTGCAAATGTAATTAAGGATCTTGAAATAAGATCACCCTGGATTATACAACCCAGTTAACAAGGATTCTTAGAAGATCCAGAGAAAAAGAAGACAGCCATTCAGAAGAGAAATACATATGAAGACTGGGATAGACATTGAAGTTATACAGCCATGAGCTAAAATGGTCTGAAGCTATACCAGAGGCTGGAAGAGGCAAGGAAGGATTGTCCTCTACTGACTTCAAATGGAATACTGCCCTGTCAATACTTTGATTTTGGACTGCTGGCCCCTAATATTTTCAGAAAATAAATTTCTGTAGTTTTTTTTAAATGTTTTAAGTGTATTTATTTATTTTGAGAGAGACAGAGACAGCATGAGTAGGGGAGTGGCAGAGAGAGAGACAGAGACAGAGAGAAAGAGGGAGAGGGAGAAAGGATCCTAAGCAGGCTCCACTAGTGCAGAGTCTGATGTGTGGCTCTAACTCAAGAAACAGTGAGATCATGACCTGAGCCAGAAGTAAGAGTTGGATGCTTAACCAACTGAGCCACCTAGGTGTCCCAAATGTCTCTAGTTTTAAGCCACCAGGTTTGTGGTAATTTCTTTGGTCAGCCATAGAAAACTAAAGCAGAGGGTACCACCACGTTAACAGTATTTTCTTCCTATTGATATATATGGAATGTCTTTTCATTTATTTATCTATATTCTTTAAGTTGAACAATACTTTATAGTTTTCACCTTACAAGTCTTGAATTTCTTTGCAAGTCTTGAATTTCTTTTGTTACACTTAATCATAGGTATATTCTTTTGGATGTTACTGTGAATTCAATCGTTTTATTTTAAAATTATTTATTGTATATGTAAATACAACTGATTTTTGTATACTGTTCTTGAATCCTACAAACTTGCTGAACTTGTTTACTGGTTCTTAGAGATGTTTTAATTCCTTAAGATTGTTTATACATAAGATCATGTCATCTGTTAATAAAGATAGATTTTTTTTCCTACCTAGATGCCTTTTATTACTCTTCTTGCCTTGGATAGAATATCCAGTACAATGTTGGATAGAAGTGAGAAGAGTGCATACCTTATCCTATGAGGAGAGTTTTCTCTCAACATTAAGTATGATGTTAGCTGTGGTATTTTCATACATGGCTTTTCCAAGTTTAAGAAGTTCTGTTTAGTTTGCTCTGTGCCTGTATCATGAAAGAGTGGTTTATCCAATGCTTCTTCTGTGCCTATTGACATAATAATGTAATTTTTGTTCTATATTCTATTGATGAGATCTAGTTTTTAACTTATTTTTGGATGTTAAGCCAACTATGAATTACTGCAATAAATTCCACTTGGTCTTGACATAGAATCCTTTTGTGTGTATATTGCTGGATTCCATTTGATAGCATTTTGTTGATTCTTAAAAATTATGTCCACAGTCTAAACCCAGAATCTGTGAACAAGACCTTACTTGAAGTGATAGTCTTTGCAAATGTAATTAAGGATCTTGAAATAAGATCACCTAGGATTTTGTATCTCTAGAAGCAATACTGATCTACAGAATTAGAAATTCCTTTTCTAATGATATCTTCTTTGGTTTTGGTATTAGGTTAATACTGGCCTTCACAGACCAAGTTAGAAAATATGTCTTCTACTTTTTACAAGAGTTTGTGAAGCCTTTGTATTAATTCTTTTTAAAAGTTTGGTAGAATTAACCTGTAAAGCCATTTAGGCCTAGGTTTTTCTTTGTATACAACTTTGAAATTACCAATTCCATCTTTTTACATAATATATTTACATATTCTACTTTTTAAGCCAGTTTCAGTCATGTGTATCTTTCTACAAATTTGAACATTTCAACTAAGTTATTTCATTTGTTGGTGTATAATTGTTCATAGTATTTCCTTATATATATATGTATATACACATATATGTATATGTGTGTGTATGTGTGTGTATATCTATCTATCTACCTACCTATGGTAAGGTAGTAATGATATCTCCTCTCTTCTTCCTGATGTTAGTAATTCAGTCATTCTTGTGTGTGTGTGTGTGTGTGTGTGTGTGTGCGCACGCACGCATTAGGCTAACTAATGATTTACTAATTGTTTTTTATCTTTTCAAAGAAACAACTTTTGGTTTCATTGATTTTCTATTCTCCATTTGGTCTTTATTTTTTCTCTACTTCTCCTTTCTGTGGATATAGTTTGCTCTCCCCCCCCCCTCCCAGTTTCTAATGTGGAAAGTTATGTGATATCTTTCTTCATTTTAAATAAAGGCATTTATCGATTTTTCTCCAAGCACTCTTTAGCTGTATGAATGCCCTAGAACTATTTCTAGACCTTTTAAATGGTTATTTTTTTCATAAGTTTCACCAATAGTAACTGTTTCACTGGAGAGTGGGACCACAGAACTCCCTATGGGAGTTTTCCTTAAGTGCTTCCATGATTATTTTTTATAGCACTGATTATCAGTCAGGAACTACAGTTATTTTTAAGTTACCAAGATGAAAACTAGTAAATGAAGTATAAGGAAAGGAATACTACAAATTATATACTACTAAGATTTCATCTTGACTAACCGAGTTGTGTGAATAAGTACACTTATTCAAATCATTTTTACGGCTAAAGCCTGAATATGCCACTTTGGGTTTAGCCATGTGAATGGCTTCATACAGTAAAAGCTGAAGTTAGTACTTCCCTATTTGTATATTTTTATCTTCATATCTTATCTAGGTATCTCTAAAAACAGATAATATTCCTGGAAAGACCGTCTTTGCCATATAATTCAATTTGCATTAGGCTATACCTAAGGAAAAAAAAATGAAATTAAAGAGTCACTAATTGATTTATTTCACTTCCCTCTTGTGTGTTTCAATTTCAAGAGAGAAGAAACACTAGTTAGAGACTTGAGAAGATATATCAAGAAAGGTGGGACAGAAGCAAAATAAAGTGGCTAACTACTGAAGCAAGGTTCTAGAGGAAGTAATTCAGGATGAAATCATGGCATCAGTAAAAGTATTAACCTTAGAAAGCACTCAGAAAACATTTTCACATGGGGATAAGCCAATTTTGAATGTTCTTAAACTAGTAAATCAGTGCATTTAATAATCTGTAAGAAGTGAGTTGAAAAATTATAATTTAGAGGCTGAACAAAGGTAACATTTCAATAGATGGTGGTGAAAACTGTTAGAGTCCGTTTGAGATGAATAAAAATAGACATTGGTGAAGATCTGACTAATTTTAAAACAGTAGGAATTTGTCTGACATTTATGTGCTTTTGTCACACCATCGAGCATTACAAAGCAACCCAAAAGTAGAAAAAGAGTAAGAAGTCAAGGACTGGAGATTTTCCTGAGTAGTAAGATGGAGTTACACACAAAATCAGCCCCAGATTGACCTGCTGTGGATGGTGGAGCAAGAAAGGATAAGAGGGAGCTGACGCCGAGTGAGAGTATGGAGGTACTAAATGCTCGTGACTAGGAGCAGAGTTAGGAGCATGGGGTGAGCCTGGGACCAGTGATGGAGAACTCGGAAGAATTAAGTAAGATACAAAAGGTGCTTTTCTCTGAGGATGGCAGAAGTTAAGTAAAGTTTATGACAAATGGAGTTGGTGGTTTTGTACACTTCCTCAGATTCCTTCAGTGGCCTTTTTCTTTTTGAAGAATTACGCCTTCTTTGTAGACCACTGGTCATCTTGCTGGTGTCCACATCTACTTCTCAGAGGAGGCTTGAGTCACATTTAAAAATACTGAGCCTAAGTTGTTCTCATTTCCCACACGCTGAATTCATCTTTGCCAAGCCATTTCTGGATTTCAATAAAACGCCACACTAGCTGCTTCCCGCACAGCCAGACAATACAACATAAAAGTGAAGCAAAGTCAACTCGCTATGTGGGAACTCTGACCGATGGGAAGTGAGAGTCAAAGGGTGCCAGGCAGATACATTTCCTTTTCTTTGTCTCTTTGGTTGACATTTCAAATGACAGCCTTTCTTTATAACCTTTGCAAAAAAATCCTGCATGGAAGAGCATACCTACTGAATACCCTTCTATTTCTTTTTGCAGCTGGGTGAGAAGGGAAGTTAGGGCAATCGCTCACTATATTTCACAGCTTTGCAGCTCTCCTTCCCTTACTATCATTTTCTCACTGTATCATTGCCCTAAGCTTCCACATTATCAGTAAAAGGCATTATGATCCTTGCTTTAATAGAACCTAGGTTAAGAGACGAAATTTTGATGGGGGGGAATATCATCATAAATGTGGATAGGATCAAAATGTAAAAGAGTTCTATTAATCACATGGAAATTTTATTAATCAAATTTGGAGTAAGGTAGAAGAAATGGACAACCTAGAAGAATAAGGTGACTTACAGATAGTCATCGAGCATTAGCAACTCTTGAACAATATGACATCGAAGTATGTTGAGACTTTAGAAGAAAGGCTTAAAAAATAGTGCTCTCAGAGACAGGGTTCAAGTGGTCTTAGTTAAAAAAGTACAATCCTAGATTGAAGATATTTAAATTATTTACAGAATTATGGGACAAAGAAATTTACTCAAAAGAACATATGCATATACCCATACAATCACACATAGACATGTCTTCAAGAACTTTTTTTTTAAGTATTTATTCTGAGAGAGAGAGAGAGAGAGAGAGATAGTGAGTGGGAGAGGGACAGGGAGCGAGGGAGAGAATACCAAGCAGGCTCCACACTCAGAGCAGAGTCGGACAAGGGGCTTGAACTCATGAACTGTGAGATCATGACTTGAGCCAAAACCAAGAGTTGGGTGATGAACGGACTGAGCCACCCAAGTACCCCTTTAAGAGCACAAGTTTACTGTTTTGTCTTTTACTGAGTAATTTAAAACGAACTTCATTTTTATTCATCAAACATTTACTTAGACCTATTATGGAACAGGCACTCTTTTTTTTTCAATTTTTTAAAAATTTGTATTTATATTTGAGACAGAGAAAAAATGGGGGAGGGGCAGAGAGAAATGGAGACAGAATTGGAAGCAAGAGCCCAACATGGGAGCCATGAGATCATGACCTGAGCCAAAGTCCAGCACTCAACCAACTGAGCCACCAGGCACTCCATGAACAGGTACTCTTATAAAGTACTTAAGATAAATAGGTAAAGAAAATATCCCCTGAACTCTGCCTTACAGAATTTTTTTGACAGACAGAGTGTGAGCAGAGTAGGGGCAGAGAGAGAGGAAGATGCAGAATCCAAAGGAGGCTCCAGGCTCTTACCTGTGAGCATGAAGCCTGATATGGGGCTTGAATTCACCAACCACGAGATCATGAGCTGAGCCGAAGTCAGATGCTTAACCAACTAAGCCACCCAAGCACCCTGCTACAGAACTTATATTCTAAGAGAAAAAGTAGAAAATAAACAGTAGAGAAAATAAGTAAATTCTGTATGTTAAAGGCAGTAAGTGCTGTGGGAAAAACAGAGATCAAGACTCTTGTTGGCATAGAATAATTGAAAACAAGAAAAGGAGCCCAAGGGTGGCTCAGTCAGTTGAGCATCCAACTTCAACTCAAGTCATGATCTCATGGTTCTTGCATTCAAGCCCCACATCAGGCCTGCTGCTGTCATCCTGTCAGAGCAGAGCCCACTTCAAATCCTTTGTTTCCCTCTCTCTGCCCCTCCCCCACTTGTGCTCTCTCAAAAATAAACAAACAGTTAAAAAGCAATAAGAAAAGATTTCAGAAAATGAAGGAATGAGCTATGTGGATATCAGAAGGATGAAAAGTATGAGGCAGAAAATGTAGCTAATGCGAAGGCCCGAAGCAAGAGTAGTGTTTTGAGAAAGACCAAGAAGGCTAACTAAGGTGGCTTGATTGAAGGGAGCAACAGGGACACTGGTGAGGGAGAGGGTCAGGTGGTAATAAAGCAAAGCTAGCTCACTTAGGGCTTTGTGAGTCATTATGGATACTTTGGTTGGGACTCTAAGGAACCCTGAGAGCCACCATATACTTCGGAGAAGAGAAAGGCCATAGAGTGACTTCCATTTCATCATGATTACTCCCGATGGGGTGTTGAAAAGAGACGAAGAGATCGTAGAGGCCATAGACAAAAGCTGAGAAACTAGGCAGCAATGTCAGTGGCTCAGTTAAAACATGGCACTGCGTCAGGCCAAAGCATTAGTGGAGGTGCTGGAGAAGAAATTCGATTCTGAGTACATCTTGAAAAGAGAGCCTAGGGGATGGCCTGGTTGGAAGTGGGGTGTGAGAGAGACCAAGAAGTGAAGAAGTAACTTTGTAACTTTTGGCTTTATAACCAGAAAGATGAAGTTACCATCAACTGGGATGTGGAGCAGATTTCAGAGAAAAGATCAGAGTTTGGTTTTAAACCTTTTCAGTTTGGTAGATTTTTTGGACATCTAAACGGAAATAAAAGAGAAAGGTACGTAGATATGTCTAGAAAAGGTTTTGTTTAGTTTTCGGTTTTGTAAAGGGCCTTTTGTAAAGGGCCAGGTAGTAAATATTTTATTAGATTTTGTAGGCCAAATGCTCTCTGCAACAGCTGTTCTTCACTGGGCAGCTACAGACAATATGTGAAAGTATGAACGTGGGTGTGTCTGAATTAAACTTTATTTGGCTACAGCCAAATTTGATCTGAGGGCCATAGTTTGCTAACTAACAGTTTAGAGTCTGACAGAGAGAGCGGAATGAGAGAAATACATTTGGGAGTTACCAGTATGTAACATTTCTAAGGCCATGCAAATTTGATGTAACAACATCATTATAAAGGCTTTAGGAAAAAAAGAATGATGTGCTATTAATGATAAAGAAGGGGGTGGTTGAGTCAACAGGATATTTAAAAATGAGACAAACCTGAGATACAGTCTACTAATGACTTACCAAAGAGAAAAGTACTACTAAAAAGATTCTTGTAAGTATAGGCAAATCATCTATCAAATCTCCATAACTAATATTAAAACAATGACACAGAGAGAGTATTTGGAAACTGAGAGGCAGCTAAAATGTTTCCTTCCGGGTTAGGTTTGTAGTTACAACAATGCAAGAGCTGGACGAGCGACTGTTTATACATGAGTAAGTCATTTTATAAGAGAACAGCATCATTTCCCAACCATTTTATGATTATCATCACCTCCCCTACCTATCAAGTGTTTTTTTTTTAGTTTTTTTTCTTCCTAAATGCAGCCCCCTATGAAATTTTAATACCTCAGACACACTGTACACATCTTTATCTCCAGATTCATAGTACATATACTGTTTGGAAAGCCACAAGCCATTCTAAGTATCTAAGATTTTGCATACACCCTCCCCACCAAGAACCAATATTCTCCCTAACTCCCTGGGAATAATCTCTCTCCTCATATCAAATTTACATGCTCCTGAGCTTTTTCTGAAATGCCTTAGTTGGTGGGGGTGGGTATTGGGAAGGTTTTGGAACACAGGACGAGGGGAATGTAGCTAAGGAAACAGAAGATGATTTTCCCTTGTTTTTGTTATCCTCATTTCTCTCCCCCCCCCCCTCTTATTGTTCTGCTGAAATCTAATATGACTGTGAAGGAAAGAAGTGTATTTTAAAAAGACAAACATTTTTTGGGAAATATGGATGGGGAAAGAGGGTACAAGATGGAAACGGAAAATTTTAGCAGAATTATTTTAATAATATAATTGATACAGTTACTATTACATCTGAAGATCAAAATAAATGTTACTTCTACTTTATGAGCTTAATTCTCTACCAAGATCTTTTGGTAGCCAAGATAAGACTGAGTTATGAAATTAGTCTCATTCTGGTTCCAAAGGAGAGTCTGACGGTTTTAGTATCTCAGTTTCTAGGTTTGAAGCCAAGTGTAAATTACGATTTTGACACTTAAAACTCGGTGCAAGAACCTGCTGGGAAAACACTGTTTTGGTATTATTATTGAAATTATAATTATCTTGAACTTATCAAGTATTCTGTCTTTGCAGGAAAAAATAGTGGTTTTGAAAGCAGTTAAGGCAATTTCACAGGTTCTCAAGGGAGGCCCTACTCCAACCTTTCCACCTTAGGGTTTGATAAAGAGGGAGAGACAACAAGCCAGGGCTATTTCCCAGGGCTGAACGTGGGAACAGAACCCTTAAGATCTGGGCAAACCCTGTGAGTGAATTCTGAGAAACAGAAATGAGTAACATTCTGATTTTGTTACTATAAAAATAAATTGTTGCCATCACTATGGTAAATTCTGATTAATTCTATATCCCATTTGCATCCCAGGGCCAGCTCAAATTTTTATGTGCGCTCTGTAATATATAGTGTTATGTGATCAAACTGGTTTATATGAGAAAGTTTGTTTTAATGCAAATATAAATGTTTGGGCCTCAAATTTGTATTCCACTAACTCCTTCAACACCCAGATTTTCCTCAAAGAGTAAATGTACAAAGATAAAGCCACATGTCTTCTTTTACATCCAGAAGTGCTTATTGCAAAATGTTAACAACACGTTAATGGGACATAAGGAAGACAGAAAAAATTCATAATGGTAACGAAGGGGGAGTTTTTTCCCATTACCCATCAACCACACTTCTCGTATGCCATTTCCCAGTAACTCTTACCCAACACTGCTGTACATCCAAATGATGTTTCTCATTTTAAAAAACAACAACAATTGTTATCTGATAACAATTGTGAATTATAGTGTGAACCAAGTCGCATGATTTCAAGGTCAATGCTTAACCAATTTCAAAATTCCCAGGACAGAAAGATGCTTAAAGGTACATTTCTATAATTCATTTTCAGCTTATCAGTTAATTCACCCAAGCACCCACTTAAGCCCTATTCATCTTTCCATCCTTGTATAGGACATTTTCCCATTCCCTACTAGAGAACATCCAAGCCACTGCTTGGCAACAAAGAAAAAATATTTCCCAACCTGAATGCCATTTACCCTTAAAAGGGGATCTCCATTAGACCCTATACTGTACCCAGTGCTGACTTGTCTGCCCTTCTGAAGTGCCCCGGTGGGACAGCTTGTTAGGAACCAATTTACATCTTTCATCCAGGTTCCCCAGAAGGATTTCCTTCCAAAAAAAGGGTCTGTCGGGCAAATAAATTGGCAAAATGACACTATCTCAGTTTCGCATCGTACTATTTGTTAGTCTTGGTCCCAGCCTGAATTTACTTCCAGGGGCACCTGAGTGGCTCAGTCGGTTAAGTCCCAACTTCAGCTCAGGTCATGATCTCAAGGTTCCTGGGTTTGAGCCCTGCATCAGGGTCTGTACTGGCAGCTCAGAGCCTGGAGCCTGCTTCGGATTCTGTGTCTCCCTCTTTCTCTGCCCCTCTCCCAGTCAAGCTCTATCTTTCTCTCTCAAAAACAAATAAATGTTAAAAAAAAATACTTCCAAATATTAGGAGAGAGGAGGCTGAAAGTAAAAACAGAAGGAATTAGGTTCACTGGCAGCTCTGCAAAGCATTGAGGCACAAAGAAGCACTGTATGGATTTCCATTGGACTAGAGAATGAAGATTCTCTTTGAATATCCCAGGTTCAGCACACATTTAATAAATCTAGAAAAAAATAAATCAAGGATGAAATGAATGAATTCCAGAATATACTCATAAAATCCATGATGTGAATGTGTCCTCAAATGCTAGCAGCTCTCCAAAAATTTTTCCTCCCATAAAATTTAGTGTAATTTTGACATTTAATCAACACATATCGATGGAAATTAAAATGGCCACTCATGTTTTAAACAATCAATGACTACTCTCTTTCTTCTTAAGACACTAATATTTTGATTAGGTCCACATACAGTATTTTGGTACCTCCCTGTAAAGTTAGTATACAAGTTCCATTCAGAAGAAGTAATTTAAAGAATCCTCTTACTCCTGGAAGGTCCAATTTGTCTTGTTTTATGCAGGATGGGCCACACATTTAACTTTTCTCACAGTCCTTCAAGATATTGCTTGAAATACTCAACTGAAGTTAGAAAACTTCTGGCAAAACTAACATTTAAATGTGAAAAGTAAGTTGCTACTCAAGTAAATTCAATGTTTAAAAAGGGTTTTAAGCTTCTTGTTTAAATGTTATTCCTCCCATCAGACCAGCATGTTTTTTCCTGGTCAGGGATGCTGTCTTCTGAGCTTTAGTCACAGGATTCGGGCCTACAATTAGACACTACTCAATTTTATGTTTATTTTCATTATTCCTGTCTTCAAAATTTCAGTAAATCCTGAGAACATTTCTAAACAAATCCAATAAAGAAATATATTTAGAGTCTATTCTTATTGTTAAATATTTATTGCACACACACAATGGTTTAATGTATACTTGGATGATAAACATAGGGTAAAAGTGGTTATCTCATGAAAAAATCATTTGTACTTGTTCATTTTTAGACAGACTCTTGCAAATTATAATTAAAGATATAATCTAAGAATATAGTATCAGTATTACACCTGAAAGGAAACAACAGTTTGATTTGAAATACTTTTGCATCTAAAATTAATCTTTAATGGAATTAATAATGACTACTGAATGTTATAAAAATTGTATATGATGCTAATTTCATAAAGAAGGCCGTCAAGTACATGGTTCCTAGTCTGCTATTTCCTTATTCTGCAAGGTAAATTTGACCATGCCAGTCAATGTGAAATTTAGGTCTAAGTTTAGGATCAGTTACAGATTTCTATATACTGGAGTTAGTTACTAAGATTTCTAAATGCCTATGATTATGACTGAAGTTAATAACTATACTTTCTATGACTTGAGAATGACTCACGGGCCCTCAGACAATAGCTACTTTGTCTGCATCAATGGGCTCATTGTTTCCATTAAATAGCAGCTTACTATGTGGGATGAAATGTATGTTAAGATACAGTGTGGCTAGAAGAACCTCTGTTCTATGAGAGAAGGCAAATCTCTTCTGGAGCAGAGTATTGTCACTCTTATAATCCTAGAAAAAGCCAAATGAAAGAAATAAGATCGATTTCAAGACATCTAAGAGTAATGTTAATATTTTGCAGCGAAAAAAAAAAGTAATCATACAACTTTGCCAATAAATTAAAAAACTTCTGGATTCCTATCTGAAGTTTTCAACTTAAAACATTGTACTATACAGAGGCACTTGGTGGCTCAGTAGGTCGAGCGTCCGACTTCAACTCAGTTTATGATCTCACAACTTCTGAGTTCAAGCCCCACATTGGGCTCTGTGCTGACAGCTCAGAGCCTGGAGCCTGCTTCAGATTCTGTGTCTCCCTCTCTTGGCCCCTCCCCAGCTCAGGCTCTGTCTCTCTCTCAAAAATAAATAAAATATTAAAAAAAAATTTAGCAAAAAAAATAAAAAACACTGTACCATACATAATATTTTAGAAGCTGAAACATCACTTAGTCAAACTTGTAGGGAATATATTTTTCTTCTAAGTGACAAAGCTCAAGAGTCAGAGCTCAAGAACCAAACATATTATAAATAACACTATAACCTATAATAATAAATAACATATGGATATCAATTTAAAGTTATGTTCTTTATTCCTGGCCTTTTGTCCTTTCTGCAAAAGGGATGACTTCAGTAGCTATTAAACTGAAGGAATTCCCACTGCTCTCACTGCTCTGAAAATATTCCATGATTAATTATAATAATTTTGGTTTTATTTTTAATGTTAATTTTAAATAATTATGCTCCAATAGACGGCCTAGAAAATAGTTGCTTTCCAGAATTTCACACCTTGTTCAAGCAGACATACTATTATCATCACTTGAGACCTTTTTCTATTAAGTATTTATAAATACTATTCAAACAGTTTATTCACAACTGCATTTCTTTAGAGCAAGTCAAGTCTGCTGTGTAAGAGCAATTTTTGTTTGGGGCTCTCTTCTGTGCTTTATGTGATTCTTTGCCGAATTTTCCAAGGATAAGGAGGAGAATCTGGTACCAGAAATTCATATTGCCCGAGAGACACTCAAACAGATATTCTATCAGGAATGTCCTCATCTGATACCTCTCTACCAGCGACTGTTACTGTGTACAGAATTCCAGCAGAAGGATTTCTGGGAATAGGACGTAAAGGCCCCACAAGACAGACTAATAGATTTCAGCTTTCGGCTTACGTGTGTTCCTAGGTGGGGTAGAAAGCCACAGAGACTTCTTGAAACAATGTTTTATCATCTTTAAAAATCTTTGTCCCTGGGCCAATACTGATAGTATTTTTCCTGCAACTATTTTTCCTGCAACTATTTGAACTACTGTCCTGTAAACCTTCATTAAAAATCGGCCAGGTTCCTCTTCATTCATTTCACTTCATTCATTCATTTCTTACTTCATTCCACTAACATTGACCCTGCTTTGACAGATGAAGGAGTTAGTATCTCTGACCTGGAAGAACTCAATCTCATCTCCCTGTTTTCCATAATCTCTCTCAGCACCCCAACCATGCTTTGAAGAAATTGGAGAAGTAGTGATGACATGATTCTATTAGTCTGATAAGTCTCAACTTGCTAGATCCAACCACAAACCGTGTGTGTTAAGGCAGTGCTCAGTTTTACGGTCACCTTCAGAATGCAGTTCTGAGAATTAGTGATGCAGAGCTTAAACATCCATTGTTTTTGATGCTTTGGTTAAGTGAGCCTCAGATTTGAAAATGACTCATCTATAAAAATTCAGATTGTGCAGCTAGGGTGCCACATCTGTCTGATCTGTACCCTAGGAGCCATTTCTTCTGCCATATTCAAGGTCAGGTTCTCATCTGTCACTTAGACACTCAGACTTTAATATGCACAGAACTGCCTCAACTGCTTGTTAAGGTACCTGGATCATTGTCGCAAGGGCTGGGACCAGTCACTGGCCTTTTAGTTTACTCTCCACACTATTGTCATGCACGCTCCTGTCTGAAATCCAGACTTAGAGGGAAAACACCGATGACCTCTTCATTCTCATTTTTGTTATTTCATCTAATTTGCCTTAATTATTTTTGCAAAGTAATGGTCCTGAACATCTTCAGTGGCATCTTATTGTCAAGTGAATTAAACACAGTTTTGTAGGACTTTTAGGGATTTCCAAAAATATAAGCCTTGTTCAATTTCTAACTTACTGTTCACTGTTAGCCTACCCAAAAGCTATGCAGGATTATTTCATGTTTCTTAAATATTCACGATGTTTTTCCACCTCTAGGTTTGCCCATTCTGTTCCCATTTGTCAAATTCTTATCTGTCAAGTGCTCCCTCCTCCTTAAAGCCTAACGAGGTTTTCCTAATTAGACACATTCCTTCTCCTTCTGAATTCCTCAAACTCTTTATATTTATGTTAGTGATAGCTTACCTTGTATTAAGAATTGTAAAATCCTCCAGATAAAAAAAAAATTGTCTTCTTACAGTTTATACTCAGTATTTGTTCACCTCACATGTGAAACATTTCATGTTCTTTTAGTCCTTGGTCTTAGGGGAAATCATCTCTCTTCTGCTGAAATTAAGTACTAACAGTGTATCAAGTATTCTGCATCTCCGGTGTGTAGATCTTGAGTGTAAATTTTGCTTAGCAATTTATTTCTCTTTCTTTCTTTCTTTTTTTAATTCCCATCACCTCATCATCAGATGCCATTTAGGGATGTTTGCATTCCTACTATTTTCTGATCAACTTAAATATTGGTAGGTATACTCTAGTACAGATTTCTACTTCCTTTCTTATGTATATGATGCTATGAATCTTGCTATAAAATAGATACATGAAAGGAGGGTGGGTAAGGAAACCAGAGTGATGAAAAGAAAAAAAAAAAGACATGTTGATAAATCCTTAGACACTCTGTTGATAACATGTTCCTTAACACAGTTTGAAAACCTTATATTCTTTTTAATAAAGTTTATAATTAGCCTTCTTTTCTAATGAGTTGGAATAAGAATACCTGTTTTTCATGTTGAGTGAAAGTTTTGAGTGTCTTTTTAATGTGGAGAGAAATAAATAAGGGTGAGAGAATAAATAAATGGGCCCATGCTGAGGACAACCAGAAATTACAGACAATAAAGAAGAAATGTATTAGAATTGTAGAATCATGCTCTTTAGGTATTTACCTAACTTACTTTTTCCTATAAGTTGTACCCATGAACTACTCTTATTTTTCTTTTTTATACAGCCTTATTGAGGCATAGCTGATTTTAAAAACTGCACATATTATATATAATTTGATGAGTTTGGACATATGCAAACATCCATGATACCACCACCACCATCAAGATAAGAGATATATTGGACACCTTCCAGGATTTCCTTGTGTTCCCTTGGGGTTTTCATGTGTGTTGTAATATTTAATAGATATTTACCTTCTTAAACTATGAAGTGTATATACCTTATTATTAACTATAGGCACTATGTTGTACAGCAGACACCTAGAACATATTCACCTAGTATAACTCAAACTTTATAACAAGGGAATAATATTTGCCCCATGCCGAGGCCCTGGCAAACACTACTGATTAAGCTCCTATGATTCTGACTACTCTGGGTACCTGCAGCTGAATCACACAGTATTTGTCCTTCTGTGACTGGCTTACTTCGCTTAGCACAATGTCCTCCAGGTTCATCCATGCTTCACAGATGGCAGGATTTCCTTATTTTTGAAGGCTGAAGAATACTGCATTATATTTAAATATCATACTATTTTTACCATCCATCTGTCCATGGACACAGGTTGTTTCCATGTCATAGCTACTGCTGTTAGTAGTGAAATGAACATAGGAGTGAAGATATCTCTTCAAGATTCTTATTTTGAATCAGTTGGGCCAACACTCAGAAGTGAGATTACTGAATTATATAGTATTTCTATTTTTAATGTTTTGAGGAATCTCGATGCTCTTTCCATAGCTGCTGTAGCATTTTGTGTGCCCAACGATAGTACACAAGGATTCCAATTCCTCTACAAGCTCAACCTTTGTTATCATTTTTTTAGATAATAACTCTTACAGATGTGAAGTGATACTGCATTGTAATTTTGATTTGAACTTCCCAATAATTAATGATGTTCGACACCTTTAGTTGGCCATTCACCTACTGGAGAACATCTTTGTTGTTTCCTGTTTGGGCCAATTATGAATAAAGCTGCTATAATAATTCACGTACAGGTGTCTATGTGTACATAAGTTTTCAAATACATTATGTGAATGACTGTTTAAGTTTCTTGCCTATTTTTTTTAAATCAGATTTTTTTTGTACTAAAAAAAAAAAAAGTTAGAGAGGGAGAGAGCCAAATGATAAGAGACTCTTAAAAACTGAGAATAAAGTGAGGGTTGATGGGGGTGGGAGGAAGGAGAGGGTAGGTGATAGGCATTGAGGAGGGCACCTGTTGGAATGAGCACTGGATGTTGTGTGGAAACCAATTTGACAATAAATTTCATATCACAAAAATAAAAAATAAAAATAAATCTGATGTAGACACAGGGAGGTTTCCTGCAGGATTAGCCTGTAATTCATGCCTCTGAACTTTATTATGATATTAAAACTGTATTTACATATGTTATTCCCTAAATAAAATATCCTTAATGAAAAAAAAAAAAAAAGAGTCCCTTACTTATCTTGGAAACCAACACTTTATCAGATGTATGGTTTGTAAATATTTTCTCCCATTTCACATATCGCCTGTTCATTCTGTTGATGAATATGAATCTTTGTCAAACTCTTTGCAAGACATTGAGGAGAAAAACTGCCCAAATCATTTTATGATTGTGTAAAAATCCTCACCAAATACTAGCAAACCAAATTCAAGAGCACATTAAAAGGATCATACACCATGACCAAGTGATATTTATCCTTGGGATGCAAGGATATTTCAACCTATGCAAATCAGTGTGACATATTACACTAACATAATGAAGGATAAAAATAACATGATCATATCAACAGATGTAGAAAAACATTTCACAAATTCAACAGTGTTTCATGATAAAAAAAAAAAAAAAAAAAAAAACCTCAAGCATCAAGGAATGGAAAGAACATTACTCAACATAAAATAGGCCACATATACCAAGCCCATAGCTAACATCATACTCAATGGTGCAGTGTTGAAATTTTTTCCTCTAAAATCAGGAACGAGACAAAGTGTCCACTCACCACTTCTATCCAACCTAGTACTGGAAGTCCTAGCCAGAGCCATCAGGGAAGAAATAAAAGGTAACCAAATCAGAAAAAAAGTCAGATAAAATTACCTGTTGGCAGGTAACATGATCCTGTAAGTAGAATACCGTAAGACTCCACCAAAAACCGTTAGAGCTAATCAACAAATTCAGTGAAGTTGCAGGAAATATAAATAGACATATAAAAACCAGGTGCATTTCTATACACTAACAACAAAATATCTGAAAAGAAAATAAAAGAAACAATTCTATTGACAACAGCATCAGAAAGAATACAATACTTAGGATTAAATTTAACCAAGAAGGTATAAGATTTGTATGTTAAAATCTAGAAAACATTGATGACAGAAATAAGAAGACACACAAATACATGGAAAGACATCCTGTGTTTATAAATTTGAAGACTTGATATTGTTAAAATGTTCATACTATTTAAAGT
The DNA here is from genome assembly GCF_028018385.1 of Neofelis nebulosa. Classification (NCBI taxonomy): domain Eukaryota; kingdom Metazoa; phylum Chordata; class Mammalia; order Carnivora; family Felidae; genus Neofelis; species Neofelis nebulosa. Next base: position 59,750,366 of record NC_080785.1, read on the forward strand.
GATCTATAGATTTGATACTATACCCATCAAAATTTTTTATAGAAATAGAAAAAAAAATTTTCAAATTTGTATGGAACTATAGAAGCCCACCAATGGTGAAACTCGTCTTAAATAACAAAGCTGGAGGCATCATACTTCTTAATTTTAAAACATACAGTACAACGTGTATACACTACAGCTACAATCATTCAAATAGCATGGTACTGGCATAAATACAGACATATAGACAAAGAAATAAAATCAGAGCCCACAAATAACCCTACCCCATACAGTCAACTCATCCTAGACAAGGATGCCAAGGACACAGAATGGGGAACGTACAGTCTCTTCAACAAATGGTGCTGGGAAAACGGCTATCCATATGTACAAAAAAACAAGGGAAGGGAGGGATGGAGAGAGGAAGAAAGAAAGGAAGAAAAGAAATGCAATTATGCCCTACCTTACACATATGCAAAAGTCAACTCAAATGGATTAAAGATTCCAACATAAGACCTGAAACTGCAGAACTCTTAGAACCTAAGAGAAAAGCTTCTTGACATTAGTCTCAGCAATGGGTTTTTTGGTAAATGGAACAGTAAAAGGGCAGACAACAGAAGCAAAAATAGACATGTGTGAGTACCAACTAAAATAGTTCTTGCAAGAAAGGAAATAATCACTGGCATGAAAAGGCCACCTACAGAATGGGAAAAAATATTTGAAAACCATCAATATGATAAGGAGTGAATTTCCAATATATATAAGGCACTCCTATGACTCAAAAGAAAAATAATCTGATAAAAAACGGGCAAGGACTTGAACATTTACCTTCTTTAGTTGAAAACTCAAGTCCACACAAACACTTGCATGTGAATCATTATAGCCAGCCACTTTATTCATAAATGTAAAAAAAGGGGAAGTGGCAAAAATGCCCTTCAACAGGTGAATGGAGGGGAAAAAAAGTTGTGTATCCATTCAATAGAATACTATTTAGTGATAAAAAGTCATGAGCTATCAAATCGTGCAGACACATGAATCTGAAATGCATTGTAATAAATGAAAAAAAGCAGTTTGCAAAAGCTACAAACTGTATGATGCCATTTATAAGACATTCCAGAAAAGGTAAAACTGTGAAGATAATGAATGGACAGGTGGCTAGAGGTTAGAGAGATGTTAAATTGGTGGAGCACAGAAGCTTTTAGTATCATTAAACTATTCTATAGAAAAATCCAAGGGTGGATATATGGTACTGTGCACTTATTAAAACCTGCTGAACCTTACAGCACAAAAATGAACCTTTATATATGCACTTAAAAATATATCCTTTAAGAAGTTATGGGATCTCAAGACCAAACACAGAATGGGACAAAGAATCTAACAGAGTTACAAATATCTGAAACAATGTCATTAAAGAGGGTGGAGGAAAAGTTGCTAACCTAAGTAATGTAGGAAATAAGATCTCTAAAGTTAATTGGAACTACACATAAGAACTGTATTCCAGTTAACAAAGTTGCATCTCCTGGGGATATGTGTTAACACTTGAAACACATCTCTCCTGGGATCAAACAATTAATTAAATGAAAACAGATGGTGGGAGCAAGTTTTCTTACAGTTGGAGTAGGTGGCTACAGAAAAGCAAGGGGGAGAGACTAGAATAATCCATGTGGTAATGAATTAGAGTTGGAGACCTCCACATGAACTCACTTTCAGCTTAGTATCAGTGAATACTGTCACATATAAAGATATTTATAGGTATGCATATATACACAGGCTAGAGTATGCATGCATATATATATATATTTCCTTACTCTGCCACCTAAGGGGACCTAAACGCAGTAACTTCCTGGTAGCAATGAGCTCACTTAATACTCAGATCTTAGTTTATAGTACCATTCACCAATAAAAATAACCACGGATTCCTGGGGGATATAAAAAAAAAAATTGATTCCAGGACTGGGGCAGGAAAAATACATGATGAATCCTGTGATCTTGTATTGCCAGAAAGTAAGGTGGCACTCAAAAACAAAGAAAAACAAAACAAACAAAAAAACCCATAGTAATATGAGTAGGTCAACAGGACACAGCAACAAACGTAAAGAACTCCCAGTGACTGAAGGCAGAAGAACTTATCAACAAAATAAAGTCGTAGTGCATTATAAATCAGAATATAGGAGTCACAAGTCCATACCACTATAAAGACTTTCTCAAAAAAGTGGAGACTAGACAAATATGCACAGAATTCCAAATAACTTATGCATATTTTCCATATTCAAGGAGGGAGAACCTAACCCTCCACTCCTCATGCTTGGGTTGCACATCGTCGGTTTCTTCCAAAGACAAGAATATGGGGAAAAAAAAAAAAAGTTCCAAAAAAGAGTAATCTTACAGCAGAGAAAACTGACCACCACTGTCTCAGCCAGGTGATCAACGGATTCTCCTGAGACTGCATTGTAACATTCAACAAGAAGGATCAGAGATTATGGAAGACAGGTGTCCAATTTACGTTGTTGCTTCTAAGTGTAGCCATGCTCAGATACCCATGCTTCCCTCCCTAAACACAGCTCAGCCACCGCTTCTCAGGAAAGCATGAGTTTCACTAGTGATGGAGCAAATCCAAACTGACAGATACTGAGAATGAGAACTGGGGCAGAGTGTGAAATTTTCTCTTTCAAAATCTGGCTTTGACCCTGTGATTGGTAGAGAGTCAACCCTGTGTTGTCTGTTGGATGTCACAGCATGCCTCACCCGCCAGCTTCCTCAGCAGCATCATAAGAATTTGTCCGTGAAAACCCAGTTCAGAGATCAACAACTAAGCAAATGTCTCTCAAAATGAAAGGGAATTGAGGGGGAGAATTTGCTCCTTTTCTTGGCTTTAGAGAATGTGGCCCCAGAGAATTACGTTATCAAGTTTCATAAACTTACTTGTTTTGTTTGGGGAAACAGGATAGTGGCTTTATTCATTTTATAGTGTTGTTGTTAAAAATTAACACAAATGGGTGTAAGCTTAGAACAACATAAGTTTACTCTCTTACAGTTTGAAAGGTCACAAGTCCAAAATCAGTTTCAGAGTTCACTAGGCTACAAACAAGGTGTTGGCAAACCCGAGTTCTTTCTAGAGACTCTGTGACAAAGCATTTCCTTACCTTTCTAGCGTCTTGAAGGCTAGCATGCTGCATTCGTGGCTCAAGGCTGCCTTTCTGAGTCAAAACCAGCAACAAACAGTAGGCTGAGGGTTTTCCACGCTGCCCTCCGGGATTCTCTGCAGCTGGGGAAGATCTGCTTTAAAGAACGCCTGTGATTGGATTGGACCCACCTGGGTAATGCAGGGTACACTCACCATTTTAAGATTCCTAACTTCAAACACATGTGCAAAGTCTCTTTGTCATGGAAAACAACATCTCTGAGAATGAGAGCACAGGCATCTTTGGGGGCCATCTGCCCCGCCAGAGAAGTGCAGATTCCCATGTATCTGCACTTACTCACGGATGATTAGCTCCCACAGACATCCCAAAACATATGATCTCCCAAACTAATCTCCCACCAAATGCATTTCTTCCTTGACTGGGGATATGCCCATCCAACAACTTAAGCTTGAAGCTCAAGAATATTTTTCTGCAATCCTTCAGCAGATTGTTAGATCTGCTCATTTTATTTCCTGAATATGTCTTCAATCTATCCCTGCCCTGCACCTCTCCTACCATTACCTCAAAATGGTAGTACCTGAAAACAAAGTGCTTCTTGATTAATGGGGTCGGGCCTGTTGCCATTTGGTGGAGCTACTGATTTCTGCCTTGATGGAATTTACAGACAAGCCTGGCAGACACGCATTAAACAAATAAACATGCATAGTAAATGTTCCAGAGGAGGACATTCCTGATCCTTCTGGTCAAGTTCCCCTGGTGAAGTTTTCAAAACTTGAGGTTAAAAATTTCCAAATTTTCTACAAAGAGGCCATCTAGATGACTAACGTCACAAATTTGCATGTCACCCTTGCGCAGGGACCATGCTAATCTCCGTGTTGTTCTAATTTTAGTACATGTGCTGCTGAAGTAAGCACAAGCTGACTAAAATGCAGTCAAAAGTACCTATGCGGGTATGTCTGATTCTGTAATATAAATATGGAAAAAAAGGACTAAATTATGAGGTAAATATGGTAATTTACTTTTTTTAAAATAGAATTTATTGTCAAATTGGCTAACATACAATGTGTAAAGTGTGCTCTTGGTTTTGGGGGTAGATTCCCGTGGTTCATCGCCTGCGTGCAACACCCAGTGTTCATCCCAACAAGTGGCCTCCTCTATGCCCATCACCCCTTTTCCTCTCTCCCCCAATCCCCCATCAACCCTCAGATTGTTCTCTGTATTTAAGAATCTCTTATAGTTTGTCTTCCTCCCTCTCTGTAACTATTTTTTTTCCCCTTCCCTTCCCTCAAGGTCTTCTGTTAAGTTTCTCAAGATGCACATATGAGCGAAAACATATGGTATCTGTTTTTCTCCGACTGACTTATTTCACTCAGCATAATACCTTCCAGTTCCATCCACGTTGTTGCAAATGTCATGATTTCATTCTTTCTCATTATGGCAATTTACCTTTAATAAAATCAGGCTACGATGGATTTTTGAGCTCATCTTGATTAATGGTTGTCCAAATGAAGTTAACTTTCTGACTAGATATAATGAATCAGGCATTAGATATAATCCCACACTAGATAAAATGCATCAGAATGCCTGAGGTTAGGTCTGGCGATATGAATTCTAAACAAGTAGCCCATGAGCTGTACACATTAACATTAGGAAATTATTAAACCAATTTCAACTCACCAATACTCTGTTCCATTTCCAGCTTCTCTAGTCTGTCCACATTTCTCAGCTGTTGACCTCTTTTTACCTTCAAAGCCAGGAAAGCCAGGAAAGCCAGGAACATCAGGTGGGATCCTCAACCTGCATCTCTCTGATTGTCCTTCTGTGGGCACATCTCGCTCTGCCTGGAGCCAGGAAAATTTCTCTGCTTTGAAAGACACAAGCGATTAGATTGGTTCCACCTGGGAAACCCAGATTACTCTCATTGTTTCAGGATCCTTCAAATTAAACACCTCTGTAAAATCCCTTAAACCATGTAAAGCAACAGAATCAAAAGTTCCAGGGATTAGGAAATCGGCATCTTCGAGGGGAGAGGGACATAATTCCTCCTACCACAATACACATTGTGTACTGACAGCCCTCCTTTTTTATTGAAGTATAGTTTATATTTAATGTTATATTAATTTCAAGTGTACAACATGGTGATTCACCATGTTATTGAGAGCCCTTTCTTAGCTGCTCTACATGAAGCACTGTATTAATCATTAAGTATTAAGCATTGAGCATTTTACCCAAGTGGAAACAATAGTACACAGAAAACTTCCAGGAGACATACTAAAAAGAGTTTTTCCTACTCAGCTTTTGATCCAAACTGGAGTCTTAAATTCAAAGGGAGAAGCTGTGTCTTCCAATACTCTACACAGGTCTCCATTTGACCTATAATACTAATATGTGTTTACTGGATATAAAAATTAAATGGCCAATAGTTTAATATTCTTAAGGGAGCTTCCTATGGCTATAGGATCTTAAAGTGTTGTTTTAGTAAGTCCTTGAATTAGGATTCTCCAGAGAAATAGAGCCAATGGGATATGTAGAATACAGAAAGAGATTTATTATGAGGGATTGGCTCACACTTATGAAGGTTGAGTAGTCCCATGGTATGCTGCCAGCATGCTGGAAGTCTAGGACAACTAGTGGTGTAGATCCAATCCAAACCCAAAGGCCTGAGAACCGGAGGAGCTAGTGGTATAAATTCCAAAGCAAACCTGAAGGCCAAAGAAATTGGAGCACTAAAGTCTGAGGGCAGGACAAGATGATGTCCCAACTTAAGCAGAGAGGAAATTAACCCAACACCTTTTTGTTCTAGTCAGGCCCTCCATGGACTGGATGATGCCCACCCACATTGGTGAGGGTGGGTCTTTATTCAGTCTACCAATTCAAAATCTAATCTCTTCCAGACAACACACACAGACACACCCAGAAATAATATTTTATCTGTTCTCTGAACATCCTTTAGCCCAGCCAAGTGGACACAAAAAAGTAACCACTGTTACCAAATGTCTGTGGCGTATTTAAGTGTCATAGAGATAAAAGTTTGGATTAGAGAACACATCTCTCATTTGGATTACCATCCGTGTGCATATATCATGCTAGCCTCAACACAAAATCAAACATGAAGACTTGAAGGCATAGTCCACAATCCTTATTTTAACACAGTCTCCTAAAGTAAATTGCCATCAGCTTTTAATTTGAGACCTACTTGCTCGTATTCTAGTTGTGATATATACCTTTGTAGTTCAGTGGCAAGTTTAGGAACTCACTAAGGAATTACGGATTGAAGCAAAGGAGGCGTTGAACTTGAGATGTTGAAATTTTTAGAGAGAGGACAGTTTGTAGTATACATTACGAGTAAAAGAAATAAAAGACAAATGAATTAGGAACTGCTTTATTGTCGAACTGACCACAGTTCCTTTAGGCAAGAAGTGACTCCTGCCACTTTGAAAAGGAAGATGCCATAATCAAAGCTATATAAATGGCAATGCAACAAGGTATTAACTCCCCAAAGGAGAGCACACTCCTTGTTTGTACAAACTGATAGCCCTCCACTCAGAAAATTCCACAATGACATACCGTTTTCATCACACATACCTACTCAGAGATTAACAAATCCAGTACAGATGTCCATTTGTGGAAAGATGTTCATACATTTCATTCAAACTTATCTGCCTACTGTGAAGACTAAATAAATCTCTCTTGACTGGTTTCTGCTGGAAGCTTTGGGAGGCAAGCACAAAGCAGCGTGCAACTACACTTACTATAACCCTTGAGCACCGGAGTGAATTACATTTGTATCAGGAAGGATTGAAACAGAGATACTTTTTAAATGATGAGGTACTCTGAAATATAGGGTCATGTTCCAAAAAATGATTGGGCTGAGCCCATAATTGGACATTTTACTACATAAAGATCTCCATAAAAGGATGGGTGAAGGAAGTCTATTGTCACGCCAATCCCATTTTGTTATAAATCTCTCTAAATCTACTCGATGTCATTTAAAGTGTATTTGAAAGGAGGACATGATAGTCTTGCCTATTAAACAAGATACCAGAAATGTTCTCCGACATACATTTCTTGGTTAAAGCTCAGATGTGTTTCCCAGAGGTGACTGTATCATCAAAGAATGCTTTTAGTGGCTTCTCACAGAGCTCATAAAGGAATTCTGAATGTTGAACAAGCTGTGATAAAACAGTAGCAACAGAGGGTGTCAAACATCAGGCACAGTTTAACAAGGAGACTTGGCTGCTGTTACCAAAATGATTCTGTTTACACAACAATTGATCAAGGCTTTGTAATTCATACACCTCAGCAGGCATCCTTTTTTCCCTGTTCTTTTCCTTTTTCTTTTCTTTCTCTTTCTTCTCTTCTCTTCTCTTCTCTTCTCTTCTCTTCTCTTCTCTTCTCTTCTCTTCCTTCCCGTCTCTTTTCTTTTCTTTTCTTCTGATTCACAGAGGAGTAGTGGAAAACTTTCTGTCTCCTCATGACCCCACCCTTCACATGACATACAGCCATAAAAAGTGTCATGTAGCTTATTAGAAAGAAAAAATAAATAAAATCTCAAAAGATGAAATTGATTGGGCAGAGCTGGGTAGTGATTAGAGAAGGGAAGACAAAGATCACATAGTAAACTTACCTACCGCAAACCTTTAACAGCACACAGATGCCTGTGAATTTGGCATCTCCATCCCTAATGTTTAAGGTGTTTGAATATATTCTCCTGGCTGCTCTTAAATGTCTGTAGTCCTATCACCTCCATGGTCCACAAAGTGAAGTAGCTATTTTTCCTTTCATTAGTTTGTTTCTGTGTAACTGTTTTTTGTCACTTTTACCATCATTCTTCCCAGGCTAGACACCTTGAAACCATCTTTTACGTCAAGGCAAAATATGTAAAGGATGCTCAGTTTCTCTTAGCTATTGTTCAAAGTTTCATAGTGTAGGCACATTCCAGAAGCTTAAACACATCTTGATGGAGCTTGATGTAGGGAACCAACCTGGGGAAAGACTCCCATTTTTAAAATCAATCATTAAAAACTTCACCATAAAGTTACAAAATAACTGGAATATTTAGAGGTGGTGAAAGAGGACTTCGATTACCACCAGTTTGACCTCAGTCTATACCATCTAATAGATGAAGTTCTTCTTTCCAGCTCGTCTCTTAACTCAGGCAAAAGACCCTATGGATAAAGCATCTCCTGATGGGAACCAAAACTACACCATTAAGTGTAAGGACTGCCCTGAACCAGCAAGACCCCCGTGACTGACCCCACGACAATGATCATTTTGACATTTGCTGCTTACCTGCCTATACCCACCGACTTTTGTGACACATTTTCCTTATATAAACCGCGAGGTATTTTGGCACTTTGGAGACAGTCTGCGAGAAGTTAGTCCTCTGTCTTACCCTTGTTGGCCCCACTGATATAAATTCCTTTCTGGTTTCACCACCAGCTGGTTTTCCTGCCTTTGTATTTTCTTAGTGGTGAGTGGCCAAACTTGGTCTGTTTGGGACCCCTGGAGACAGAAGTTCTCGCACTCCTGTGCCTCAGCTACGGTGGTTGGGAAGTGACAACAAAAATTATCAATAGCCATTTTACTGAAGGTGCTTTGTGATGTCAATATTCTTCATACATGTAACTATTATTTAAATGAAATGCATCCAAGGGCACCTGGGTGGCTCAGTCGTTGGAGCATCTGACTTCAGTTCAGGTCATGATCTCATAGTTCACGAGTTCGAGCCCTTCATTGGGCTCACTGTTGTCAGTGCAGAGCCCACTGTGGATCCTCTATCCCCCTCTCTGTCTGTCTCTTCCCTGCTCACGCTCTCTCTCTCTGAAAAATGAATAAACGTTAAAAAAAAACAAATAAAACCCCTCCAACAATTTTTTCCTCCCAATAATCTATATTCCTCTGAAGATCTAACAAAAATCTTTAGTATAATTGCAATAATCAAGCAGTTTCAAGATATCTATCTGTATTCTTTACTCACATAAATCTGTTTTTTTCTGAGGTGCAGTCCTCCAAGAAATGCCTTGCTGGCCAACAACATAGCAGGAAGAGATCAATTTTATCATTCCTTTCTAGCCATCATCTTCATTCATGGTTCTGACATTTTCCCAGTCCTCTGAGATTTGCATCTGTGGTGCCATTCCAATCAGGGGGAAGCTGGCAGCACGGGTAGTGAAAGAATTCACCCAATGCAGAACAAAGGAGATATAGAAGTTTATTGAATATGCTGCAAGGGAGAATCAGGCAGGACAGCAAAGGAGAGACTGTCTGCCACAAGGCAGTAGTGAGGGGCTCTAGTTACAGGGTGGAGTGAGGGAGTATGGAGATAAACGGAATTTTCCCTTTTTTGGTAACTGTACCTGATTGTAAGTAGGCCACTGGTTAGTTTGGGTCTATGGTCATTTCAAGGTAGGTCACTTCATGCACCTGTTTGTATTCAGCTTGCTGGTCACTTTTGCCTTGCTCAAGTTTCCATTGCTCAAGCCTGTTGCCTAAAAGCAGCCTCTACAGCACCCATTTAGATGACTTGATTTTTGTTCCAAGGTATACGTGTTGTTGCACTGCCCTTGAGAACGGTGCAAGTGAAAATGGCCTAAACTTTTACACAACAAAGTGAAACAACTGTGTGGCTTAAGTATACCTGAAGACAAACAAATGGACAAATTGTTGTCTCCATATTTCTTTGGTTCTATTGATTGGATGAAATTATTAATATTATCAGAGATATTTAATATCAAATTATGAGACCTATCCCAGAAAATTAAAAGCATTAGTTCTCCAAGAATGAATTCAATAATTCAGTTTGTTTCTAGCAAATAGACATAATTCCCCCTCTTTGGGGAAGACTAGCACAGCCCCCCACATAGATTGACATATATTACCTTGGGTGAGGGGCAGAAGGTGAAGTTTAAGCCTATGGTGAAGCAAGAGGTTGACCATGAAGAGAAACATCTCTTTTACCCAATAGAGGAACAAAGCAAGAAAAAAAAAGTTGAAAACAGAGAGTGTTTTAACAGATTTGCAATTTAATATCTGGTTTTGTTTATTTTCCATACTATGTCCTTAATCCGATGATCTCTTCTCACAGCACAAATTGAATGCTATCTCCAAAAATGCAACACAACAAATATCACCATTCACACTTTTCCAAGACATCCTAAATGCTGATTCTTTCAAGACAATTTAGATTCATTCTATGGAAAAGAAAGGACATTTGTTTAACTCTCTTTACCTAGAAAGATGTATTCAGATAAAATTGTTCCTTGGCATTCCATAGACAATGGTCAAAAAGTTTTCTAGAATTTATGCCTTATTTAGTTCCTATGTCATCAGAGGCCTTGTACACTGCAAAAAGTCAAGAACTAAAGAGCCACATAAAATTGCATCCGGGTGGTAGATTCCAGGATGTTAAGAAACAAAATCAACAGAATGTCACTATCATACTGCAACCATACCCAAACCCATACATGTCTCATAATCCCAGGGAGACCCAACCTTCATTGTCACTGCACATATTGCATTCATGCCAGGATTGCAACTATAGCATGCATGTGGAAAGATCTACCATGCCAGCAGGCACTACTATATATATTCCTCCTCTAATGCTGAAACTGGAAAAAACAAAAAACCAAAAATAAGGCCTAGAAGTATTCAAATGGGCATCAGTGGGACATAAACAATTTAATTCAATTCAGTGCAAACTTCAGCTCCTTTTGCTCTGATGTTTTGGCTCTTTTAGTTCCTTAAAACTATTGACCTTCCCACACTTGACAATGAACTAAGACTGAACTTCCACCCACTCAAATTCCTTTTCTTCCTGCATTTTGACGCATGGTCTAAATCCTAGTACCCAGTAAATGATTCCTCCCTTCCTCTTTAGTATCACCAACTTCTGCTTAATGCTTCATGAGATACTACAATCTGATCAGATTTGGAGTCTGTTGAACAAAATGAAATTAAGCAGTATGTGAAGGTGGGGGCAATGGAGCAAATGAATCGTGAAATACTGAATGGCTACCATTTGTTTAGGACCCTATTAGATCTGGTGATGCTGCTATGAATGATCCCTGTACTCAGCTTGGAATCTGAGGAGAATAGACTAACAAACACATAAGAGGAGAAGGCAAGACAGCCTAGTCATGAGCCAAAGCGTGCAGTCCAGAGTTGCCGTGCTAGAAAGGTTCAAAGGAAGAGTGTCAATGGAGTCTACAGAAAAGGTATATAACACAATAGACCAGCCAAAACTAGGTAAGGAAGACAAGAAAGATTCAGATAGGTAAAAAGAAAACGGACACGCATTCCAAGCAACATGAATAGGACGAATAAACGCAAAGACATGCAAAGACATGAGGAGGATGATAGTGAGATCACACTAAGAAAACGTGTGTATGTCACCATGTTGCCAAAGGAGAGGGAATCTGTATAGTGGTTACAAGTGAGCTGAAATATACAAGGAGAGGCCTGGCTCTTGATAAAATTTTGGTTTGGAGAAAATAGAAGGCTACTTTAGGCTAATGAACAGATGTATTAGGATAACAGGATCCCATGTTTCAGAAAAAACCCATAATCTTAGTAGTTTGACATAATAAACATTTATTTCTTTGGGTGCCTGGGTGGCTCAGTCAGTTAAGCGTCCGACTTTGGCTCAGGTCATGATCTCACAGTTTGTGAGTTCGAGTCCCGCGTCAGGCTCTGTGCCGACAGCTTGGAGCCTGGAGCCTGGTTTGGATTCTGTGTCTCCTTCTCTCTGTGCCCCTCCCCATCTTGTGCTCTGTCTCTCTATGTCTCTCAAAAAATAAATAAATGTAAAACAAAAAACAAAAAAATAAAAAAATAAATACATAAATACATAAATAAATAATAAACATTTATTTCTTACGTACAGGCAATCCAAACCAGGTGTTTCTGACTGGAGAAAATTTGTGTTGGGGTTGATTAAAGAAATGGCATCATAGCTCATATATAGCTTTCTACCAACGTATATATCTTATAAATTCACTCAGCAAACATCTTTTAAGTACCTACTATATACTAGGCACTACGCTTGACTGACACTGGAAATACTGACTGGGGCAAAAGACATGGTCCCTGCCTTTGATAGCCCTTAGCTGCTGAGGAAACCAGACAACAAGAAAACAAATGAGTATTACATCGTCTGCTGTGGACCACAAAGGAAGGAAGTATTTCACAGATTGTGGAAGCACAGAGCTCAAATTAGAGCTCTGTAGTGAGAGTTACATGACTGTCCAGTGGGAACACTTGCTCTAGTAAATGCTTGAAATAAACATTGTAAATCCCCTGAGTTCAATAGAAAAACACCTGACTTTTATCAGTTGATTCTTATTGGCTACAAAGGTACCCGCCATGCCACTATTCTCCAAATTTGGGTGTTTATTTTTCTGTGTCTTCTTGTGGCATTATAAGCATATCCTTTTTTTTTTTTAATTTTTTTAATGTTTATTTATATTTGAGAGGGCGGGGTGGGGGTGGGAGGGAAAGCTTGAGCAGGGGAGGGACAGAGAGACAGAGAATCCAAAGCAGGTTCCAGGCTCGCAGCTGCGAGCTGTCAGCACACAGCCCAACGCAGGGCTCAAACACGACCTGAGCCGAAGTCGGACCCTTAACCGACTGAAGCACCCAGGCACCCCAAGCATATCCTATTTTTGATGGCCACTCCTGGACGAAACATCATCATTTTTACACAGGTACACCACCACTGGGAACAAGGAGACAGAGGTTCTTGTTCTAACTCTCCCAGTGACTAGGTGTGTTTGTCTTGAAGACTCATCAGGGCTTTAGTTTTCTCCTTATACGAAAATCTACCAAGTCCCTTCAAGCTCCAGCTTGAAATACATACTTCTAATGTTCCGATCAAAATTTCATTTCTTCTCAGAACATTTCTTCTCAGAACAGTGTATTTGACACCGTCATGCTATTTACATAGTTACGTAGAAACAGTAGAGTGCACTGGCTTCTGGTGTGAGATTTGAAGTCACTCTGACTCTGTTCAAATCCTGCAAAATACTCTTTTCAGCTGTGTGGGCAAAGTAGTAAACCTCTTTGGGTATTAGTTTCTGTGAAGTGGAGATAATAGGACTTATGTCGTTTGGTTGATATCAAGATTAAATAAGCTAATTTAGAGAGGCCCAAACCTTCTCTGTTCCCAGACCTCTGTAAGAGGTCTATTTATGTCTTCATAATTCTTTTTGCTGTGTCCCCAGGCCAAATGACATAGTGAATAGTTCTACTTCTTAAGTAACTACGTCCAAACAACCAACAAGTATTTGTGTCCTAGCAACTTACAGCAATAGCCACTGGAAAACATAGAGCATATTACATTTTTTAAATGGTAGTGCAAAGATAAAACATTATTGCAAGAAATATATGTGATCCAAGTTTGAATCTGCAAAATAGTTTGAACTAGAAGTTACCACAGTATCCAACACATATCAAGTACTCCAACATCTCTCTTAAGCATTTGAAATTCCTCAGAGCCCCAATCAGTTTGCTACAATGATCCACTGGTACAAAGTTTGGAAATCACAGAGCTAATTTATTTAAAGCATGTAGAACAGTGCCTGGCACTTACCAGCATTCAACAAATGTTGGCCACTTGTCAATTTTTTCCCCGATTCAAACAACTTAAGAGGTAAGTTTGTTTTATTGCAACTATCTTGAGATAAGGAAACTGAGCTTCCAGAAGGTCAAGGATTTCACCCAATGACACTAGGAAGTGGAGAAAACAGAATTTTTATTCAGGTTTACCTGGTGCCAAAGCCTATTTAAACTCTTTCCAATATTTCATTCTGTTTCTTTCAGTTCAATACCTAGCTATCCTGATACATATTAAACTTCATTATGCCCTATCAACAGATTTAAATTCGTATGTTAAATCACGTAACATATCAAACAGAAGAGCACAAAAGATAATATCAAACTGGTACCAAAATTTTACAGGTGTGAGCATTTTGCCATATTTGTTTCAATTTTTGTTTTTCACTAGGTAGGCCTCACACCCAACGTGGGGCTTCAACTCAAGACCCTGACATCAGAAGTCACATGCTCCACCGACTGAGCCAACCAGGCACCCCAATGAAACAAATAAAGCTATGCTCTAACTTACCAGCCTCTGTCTATTCCATCTTTATTCCTCCCTTCTCATATGGAACCACTGTTCTGAAGCTGATAACATCGCTGTGCACATTTTTTTTCTCTCATATACATACACATGCATGATGTATGATGTATGCATGATGTATGCATGATGTCTATCAACGATGCATATTCTGGAAGGCTGAGATCTATGTTTATGTTTACTTTTCACTGTTGTGTCTCCCATGCCTAGAACAGAGCCTAACACCTGGGGGGAACTCTATAGATTTTTTGAATGATTAAACTACAGAAATGTTGTTCACATTCTTAAATGAATATAAACATTATCACATTATGTATTCTCTTGCAATTTGCTCTTTTCCAACATTATATTGTTGAGATCAATCATATTGATATGTGTAAATCTAGTTCAATTACCTTAACTGCTATGTGGTATTCCATTTTATGAATAAACAGCATATAATCTGTTTCCCCAAGGACATGTAGATTTTACTGTATTAAAACACACTGCATTAAACATCGTTGTACAGATTATAGTAGTATTGAGATATTTTCTCATATTCATCAGGTTGATAACATTTACTATAAGGAAAAATCTAAGTATTGGTGGTAACTGTTATACATTGCTGGTGGGAGCTTGGCAAGACTTAGTCAAATTCGAGATACTTAGATCCCATGATCTAGCAATACCACTCCTAGGTATAGGTTGACAAGGACCAGAGTACAAGAATGTGCAAGCTCAATACTTTTAACAATAAAAGTTACTTTCTATTTTCTCTTGTTTTTGTTATGTATGAATGCATAGCGAATTTACCCCAAAAATTAGTGGCTAAAGATAGCCATTTTATAATCATCATGAATCCTATGGATCAGTGATTGAGTAAACAAATGGTGGGGACAGCTGTATCTGCACCATGATGAGGCCTCAGCTGGAAGGAATTTAAGCCTAGTGGAAATCACCTGGAAATATCTTTATTCACATGCCTGATAGTTAATGCTGGCTGTTATCAGGAACCTCAGCTGGAGCTCTTTAGATAATCTAAATGTGGTGTCTTCATTTGGCCTGGGCTTCCTCACAGCATGGTGGCCTCAACCACCTGCTATGGAGGCTACGAATCCCACAGCAGATTGTGCTGAGAGGACCATGTGGAAACCATACCATTTTTTTTTTTTGGTGATCTACTCTCAGAGGCCACATGACATTCCTTTGACCACAGTCACTGGCCCATCCATATTAAAGCATTTCCACTGTAGACATGGGCCTGCACAGAGTTAAGCATTTCTAGCATAGACACACGCCCCACAGACTGAAACAGAATGATAGGCCTCATCTCTCAATGGGAGGAGTAGCAAAGAACTGAAGGGACGAGAAACACTATTGTAGCCATTTTTGGAAAAAAATAACATCTGCTACATCTCTTCTGCCTTCTTCCTCACCCCCCGTCTCTTTTTTTCCATTTCCATTATGTTCCCTGAAAATATTAGGCATTTGGGCCTCTGTAAAAATCTGTATGTCATATATAACTTCTAACTCATGCCATCATTTATGATCACAATTTCCAAGTATGAAATAGTATTTTTATCAGCCTTTGCCACCACATACTATGTCAACTTATTTCCCTAAATGGTTTTGTTCTTGAATGATAAACACGTGAAGCAAGCATTTACTTGCAGTATTCCTGCAGGCCTTGACCTGTTGTGCTAGACATAATTACCTTTCATGTTTTAGCCTTCTCGTGTCTGTAGTAGGTTCTGCTCTTGTTAGAAAGAGCTAGATAAAATTAATATTTGTTCCATTACTATTTTGCTATTGTTTGGTAGAAAACACATCTCATGACTTATGTTTCATACTTCTCCTATTTGTAGTAAATGTATGTATGACGTTCTGAATCACCCTACATGTTCTAGACAATCTTAGCATTTTCTTTTGTATTCTATTTTAGACTTTATGTATCAGCACATTGCCTTCTGAAATAAATTGTTAGCCTCTCAACCTAAAAATTACATTGGCATCTTTAAACATCATCTCAGGAAATCCTTGTTCTTCTAAAATAAATTTACATTTCTTTAGGGATTTCCCCACGGTCTGCGGTATATTCAAACGCCCTATATAACCTTAGGGATTTTCCAACCTCATGAGTGGGTCTGATACTCAGAAATTAAAAATTTTATTATGCGTGGCACTCAATATCTTGTTTTATTTTCTATTTTCTAGATCATCTAAGATGTCCAGGGCTTTATTTGATACTAAATTTTAGAAATAGCCTTTGGCCTAATTAATGGAATATCCCTTTTCTTTTTCTTCTTACCCTGTCAAGTCCCTGAATCTACCGTATAGCATATGCTAATTAATATTTATTCATCTCAGTGACCAGATTTTGTTTTTAACAAAATATAGCAACTCTAAAGATTCTGTGAAAACAACATTTAAAGAGTAAAAAAGAAAGGTGATGGAAAAAAGAAGGAAGCAAATGGCAAAAGTGTTTAAATGAAAGATTGATTGAATTGTCTGCCTCTTTCAGTTGGGCAATGAGAGCTTCTCTTTCTCCTCTCCAAACATTCTACTCCAGCTGCAGCAACTTCTCTGCATTTCCCTCTGTCTCTGTACATACAGATTATAATGTAGAATGATTATGATAATTCTTAGATGAATGATCTTCCCCTTCTGAAGAAATCTTACTCTTGGTCCACATGTTATTTTCCCTGTATCAAATCACGGTTTCTGGTCTGTTTCAAGCGTACAGTTATTTTCATGTCATACCGAACAGCTAATTGTGTGTTGATCTCTCCCACAGAGTTCCTCAGAGCTGGACCCATGTTTACTCATTTCTGTAACCCTAGTACCAGACAAATATTTGTTTAACCAGTGTATAATACATGACTAAATGTATGACCTTAATAAGTGACTTAGCCTATGTGTGCTTTCCATGTTATAGAATGGAAATGATAATAGTATTTAATTTAAAAGACTGTTTTGAGGATTAAATGAAATAATCCAAGTCGAACACAATGCCTGACACATAATTCATATTCAGTAAATACCAGGCTGTTGTTGTGATATAGATTTTTGAAAAATATTGCATTAATTACCAATATCCTATAATTATAAGTGGTCATGAAAATGTTTCATTTTCTAAGTTTTTAAAAAAATTTTCCAGATGGTCTAAACTCCAATGTTAAACAAGTAGACGTGTTTACCACTACAATGAAATATCTTTCAATAGAAAGACTCTATGAAGGGTCTCTCTTTCTGTAAAAAAAAAAAAAAAATGCCGATTTGCTATATGACATCATAAAGTGCCTACAGGGAAAAAATATCAGAAGGACTGCTAATACTTCTGGCCATCAATGTATTCTCTGTTTGACTCTGGGATCTAACATGTCTTTCTTGGTAGCTCTTTTATCAGTTCTCCTTTATCATGCAAATCATCAGATGTATTTCATGGCTTAAATTTTTTACATTGAAAAATCAGAATAGATTAATTTACTGATAGTAGCTGTTTTTACTACAGACAACTTTCATGAATAAATAAAGCTTATGAGATACAGGCCTTGACCTGTTGTTGCTCGTTCTAAGAACAGAGCATGCTTTGATGAGAACATTTCTTAAAAATAACAAAGGAATTAGAGATTCTGAAAAGCTGGCCTCCAGCTTTGTTTTCTAAATTGTTAAAAAGTGGAATGGGGGAACAAGATCCATGCATATAAAACAGATTCAGATCTTAGCCAGTGGATTTGAAAGAAGTGAGTTTTACTCTTTAACTATTTTCTAAATAATAGATGTGTTCAGGTAAATATTAAATATGCCAATTGCTCACACCCTGCATTTAGAATGTTGTATGTTAAGATATTCAATTATCTTGCCAGTAATAATATTCCAGAAGCCAAGTTTTATGTTGTAATGTCAATATGTCCAATTCCATCTTTCTTTTTTGTTCCAGTACACCAAGTACAGGATGTAGATAAAGGTATTTTTGAGGTATATTTATTTAGGGGGATTCCAGTGAGAAAACTTATTTTACCATCCATCTATAAAATTCTTACTAACAGTTATCAGACTTCCCAAAATGGACAGGTTGATTGAAAACATACTTGTGACCAACTTCACCCAAAGGAAGAAGGAGGAGGAAGAGGAGGAAAAGGAGAAGGGGAATGGGAAGGAGAAGAAGGTAAAGGAGAAAGAGAAGGAGAGGAGGAGGAATATAGAATTTGAAATGGCTGAATGGTTTGTCTTTTCTAGTATCATGCAATTGATCTAATTACTGACTTCTGAAATTATATGGACCAATCATTGCGTAACTCAGATATTTCACTTATTTTAACAACTGTGGCAGTTAAGTCATCTGTAATCTACGCATATCCAGTATTTTTTTTTACTAAACCATTTTACTCAAACACAAAGATCCTGAATAACATATCAGATGATTCAACAAAGACAAAGAGGGCAGGAAAAGGAATAAGGGAGTTGAAAAAAAATTATTAGCATGGATTTTTTTAACTTAGAGTCTTCACCAAAATCTCCTTCATTATGGAGATCATACTTTTTAGTTAAATGGGCAATAGGAAGGGAATGAAAAGGATTGTTTCTATTAGTGAGGATAGGCTAAGTTTATGCTGTACTAACAAACAATACCCAAATCTCAGTGGCTTAACTCAAGAAAAGACTATTGCTTATTTTTCTCAATTACGCAACATCCTCTGTGAATTCTATGATGTACACTGCTTGCTGTAGGAGGTAATAGAGAGGACATGACTGCTGTTTGACCCTCAAGCTGGACTTGGGCAATCAGAGCCTCCTCATCTTCTCCTGTCCTTGAAATGTACATTCTGCCTACTGTTTGCACAGTGGGAGCTGTTCCAAGGACATAAGTGAGAGTAAGGTGTTATTGAGATCATCTGGATGGTATATATGGCCAATACCTGTTAAGGTCTTTATATAAACTTTTACAATTCTGGTGGGCAAGAGGTACCTGGGTGGTTCAGTCAGTTGAGGGTCTGACTTCAGCTCAGGTCATGATCTTGTGGTTTGGGAGTTTAAGCCCTGAATCAGGCTCACTGCTGTCAGCACAGAGCCCACTTTGAATCCTCTGTTTCCCCTCTTTCTCTGCCACTCCACTGCTTAGGCTCTCTCTCTCTCTCTCTCAAAAAATGAGTAAAACATTATTATTTTTAGTTTTTAGTTCTGGTGGGCAGGTACAGAGCTCTACTCCTCTTGTGGCTATCCAAGATAAACCTCTCACGTATGTTCCCTTGCTTATTCAAACTGCCACCTACCAATCTGGACCGCTCTGCCCTTTTCTGTGGTCTCCCCATGCCCTCCCTATACAGGTTCCAGTTTGAGAATCGGTACTGCTTCAACCATTCGTATACCATCTGCCCACAAAGCCCCCTCCGTATTTGCTGCAGCAGGAGGATAAGAAGACGAGGATCTCACGTGCGTGGTTAGATGCTTCAGCCCAGAAATGACACTGGCAATTGAATGTCTCATCCCCTAAGTCATTCCACTCGCAGCTCATGGGGCTGTTTTGTTTGCCTAGAAGGATAGGAGATCCAGGCATTGGTGAAATACTAGAAATGTTTACCATGGGATTCTGATGGAACCTAACACAATGATTTCCCCATAATAGTCACTGCATATTAAATTGACTTCAATTTCAACTAAGCAAATAATTTAGTCTTAATCTGGGTTTTGTGTTTGTACCTGGGGTCAATTCACATTTGTTGCCACTGTTGGAATTCACTGTGCCACTGTTGGAATTCACATGTGTCAGGGAAGCCTGGAACTTTGGTGGCATGGGCCTACCAAAAGTCCATGTGCAAGAGTAATGGAGAGATTAGTGTTGAGAGGACCCTAAGGGAAGAGAGTTAAGATTAAAGTGTTCCAATAACAGATTAGTGATTGGAGAAGAGGGAAGTCCAAGTAGTGTTGGGTGAGTGGTGCTTTTACTTAGAGCAAATGAAAGAGCTGGTCCACTCTTAACTCCTAAAGGCATGGGGTCCAATTTTCTCTACTTTGGGTACCCATTTAGCAAATACAATGTAATACAATGCAAGGGGGTCTTTCACAAGCTTTGATCTTCAACAGAAATTGACAGGAAGAAAGCTGAAGAGTCAGCATCAGTAGCTAACGATGCCTGGCAATAAATGGTGATACCCAGTAGAAGCGGCCATAGTGCCAAGCAGTCATGCCAGTGACCAGGAGACACAGTGGTGCCTAGAGGCTTAGGACCACTTTGAAAGTGGTAGTGCCCAATAAAAGCAGTACAGTGGCCCAGCATGTGGGGACAGTGGTACAACAACAGGATACAGAATGGGGCCAAAGTAGAAGAGTAAGAAAGTGTATTCTTTTAAAAAAAAAAAAAATTAACGTTTATTTATTTTTGAGACAGAGAGAGACAGAGCATGAAGAGGGGAGGGGCAAAGAGAGAGCGAGACACAGAATCTGAAACAGGCTCCAGGCTCTGAGCTGTCAGCACAGAGCCCGACGCGGGGCTCGAACTCATGGACCGTGAGATCATGACCTGAGCCGAAGTTGGACGCCCAACCGACCAAGCCACCCAGGCGCCCTGAAAGTGTATTCTTAATACAGGGTAACTGAGCAGACTTTCTGGTAGTACCTTGCTCAGATCCACCTTGGTAGGCAAGGCCATCCCCCAGCTGTGGGGCACGTTAGCTGCTCGATGTTCATAGCTGGCCCCTATCTAGAGAAGTGTCTCCAGCCAAATGGGAGTTCTTTTGACCAGGAGATGGCATCCCTCTAGAACACAGAGTGCTGTCCACACTGACTGACCTGGGATATAAAAAGGTTGCCCTGCTTGCCTTGAGGTTGCATCAATTCTGGTGCTGTTCCCATGCCAGACCTCCCTATGGGATCAGGCTAAAGCTACTTTCTAACTGAGGCTGCATATCCTTGCTTAACTCCATCTTTTACATTATCCCATTCTCTTTTTTCCCTCCAGATGGCTGAAGCCCTAACATAGTCTCTGCATCTAGAGAAACCACCATAAATAATGAGGAAATATGAGCAGAAGAAAGACAGTAGATTTCCCCCCAAAGAGGTAGCATATGCACTGAGAGTGAAGAAAGCCTTCCTCTTATTTAACATTTTGTTCTCATTCATGGTTCAGCCAGGAAAGCTTACCTCTCTCATCAATGACAGTAAATCTTACCCATCCTATTAGACCTACCTTAAGGCCCCAAGCTTTCATGCAATCTTTCCATATCACTCGAGCCCCCAGTGGTATTCTCTGAAGTTTAATGCTGTTTATTGCTTGTGTCATTAATTCAGCAACTGATCCCTCAATATTGTGACATTTTAACATCTCTTCTAATATTTTTTTCTTTTTTTAAAACTTTTTAACGTGTATTTATTTTTTGAGAGACAGAGAGAGACAGAGCATGAGCAGGGGAGGGGCAGAGAGAGAAAGGGAGTCACAGAATCTGAGGCAGGCTCCAGGCTCTGAGCTGTCAGCACAGAACCCAATGCGGGGCTCCAACCTGTGAACTGTGAGATCATGACCTGAGCTGAAGTTGGATGCTTAACCGACTGAGCCACCCAGGTGCCCCAATAATTTATTCTTCTAATAAATATTAAGCACTTACTATACCAGACACTGGGTGATGAAAACAAGACAAGGCACTACTTTCCATCATTTGCCTTTAATAAAAAATATGGATAATATAAACTCACTACAATATTTTGAAGTACATGAATAATACAGTGTGAGAATTAGGGATATTTTCACAAAGTAAGTATAGTAACTGTGTTTTGAAAGAAGATTAGAAGTTAAAGAGGGATAAGACATTTCAGGTAAAGGCATTAAAAAATGGCACAGTCCAGAAACTGAGATTGACTTACTGGTTACTTAGTTCATGTGTTATAAGCAGGAAGAAGAGAATAGGAGAAATAAGTGCAGAAAGGAAAGTAGGATCCTGATCATAAAAGACCTTCTTTGCCACGCCAGGAAATTCAAGTTCTATCCAGTAGACAATAAGAACCCAGCAAGTGGTGGGGTGCCAGGGTGGCTTGGGAGGTTAGACATCGGTCTCTT